>NC_049256.1:20474235-21737080 GCF_011100685.1 Canis lupus familiaris
ATCTGAGAACTATGGAGAAGTTTCTTCCCCAAAGAAAGAAAAAAATAGGGGCCAGACAGGCAGAAACTATGGATGCTGCCCCCACAGCCCACTGCTTGGCTTCCTGACAGTTACTCCTATTATTTTTATATATACGTTTTCAGAAATTTAACAGTACAGCTGTTTCATTACAGAGGCACGACATCTTTGTTTGGGCTGAGGCTCTAAAATTAGCACATACTTGCTTTATAATAAAAGCTACCCTTAATAATGCCTCAGGAAGACGGCAGTGTGCATAATCTACGGAGCATCTCTCCTGTCCAGCCTTTACTCTTACCTAGACCAAATGGCTGGCCCCTCGACTGAGCACCAGCTAGAAGAGTTGCTTTACCAACAGGGGCCATGTAATATTGAAGGTCTGTTTATAAACAGAATAATTCACAGTTCAGGGAGATGGTTACACTAAGAGCAAACCAAAATTGAACAGACTGAGAGGTTATCTCTCTCTGCTCTGGTGTAAGCAGAGACCACCTGTACTGTTTAAAACCTCACATCTAGTTTTTTGGGTTTTTTTTTACCAAGCATTTGTGCTTGCCTTTGTTAAGGTAAGTATGGAAGTAGGGCTGCTCCATCAGAGATTGAAACATTTGGCCATTTCCCAAAAGAAAGTCCAGTTAGTATGCCCGTCCTCAGGTCTGGGACCTACAAGTACTAAGTGCTATGTGTTCCTCTCAAATCCAGTTCAGCACCTGCCCACAACACAGCAGAGGAACGGTCACTCACAGGATAGCCCACCAGAAACGTCTGTTCAGGAAAGGGAAATGACACAGTGATCACCTCCCAAAGCATGTCATGTCTCCCGCAGAAGAATTCCGGGCACTTGGAGACTTGGTAGGGATGTGACTGCTTCAGTTTCTACCCTTCAGGAGGATTTGCTGGGGCTGACCTTCCTCCACAGCTCATTTCTCCTTTGGTGTAGACGTACTGGCTTGATGATTGATTTCCTTAGAGGCCAAGCTATCACAGACCTTTGCTTTCTGGACTTCAGGATTCTCTGGCAGTAGAATTGACTTCAGGATCCAGTAGATTTTCTTTCTAGTATTAGGTTGGATCAACTATCCAAAGTCACACAACCTGCCTAGTCCTGGTCCTTGGAGTTAGATCTCTGTTTCTTAGCAACAGATCTCTGGGAATTTCCCTAGCCTACACCTTACTGCTTCCATAGGTCTTTCTTTGCCTCAGAGCAATTTGGAACACTAGCCTGGATGGGCAGATGAAAGTAATATGCGCCCACCCCACTGCGGCTGCTGGCCAGTGGGTGGTTCTTCATTGTGAGCATTCAGAGCGAGTATACAGACTTCCCGATTCAGGGGCCCAAGAGTTCTAAGTCCCAAGCTCTTTTTCCATGTGACTTCCTTCTGGGGACCTTCACATGGAGACAGTACAGCTCTGTATCCCTTGGATTGCTTTCTGTGGAGACAAAAGGCCTCCACGGCAAAGCTCTTGCCCGCTCTACTTTTAGGCAAGCCTCAAATGAAGCCTATCAGCAGTAATTTCCTGAAGGCCGCAAGAAGTGACCCACCCCCTCTGCCACTCTTGAATGAGGCTTGCCAGCTCCCCATGGCAGCGAGGCTCATCTTGACTCAGCCAGTTTCACAGACTGTCACTTGCAACACCACACTTCCATTTCCCCAGCTCAGAGAGCTTTAAGTAAAAAACAGATGTTATGGCCTAATGCAACTGAGAAGTCTGGGGGAAGACCAACCGTTGCCCCCAGCGTATGACCTGATTCAGAGTTTTGAATGTGAGCGTCAGACCCTCTCTCTCCACTTGGCCCTATCGAGCCTCCATTCTCGGGTGGCTTCTAGCTAAAGTCACCCTTACTGGGAAGGCACAACCCTTTCTTGCCAATAATTCCAGAAGAATTCTCGGGTTGGCCTTTGTTCACTCAACTTTGGTTGAAGTTAAGAAATTTGCTAAATGTCATTCCTAGGCCTTTAGAGTGAACTTCAGCTCAGCATTACCCAACAGAAAGATCACGTATGCCACAAATGCAAGCCACATAGTAAAAATATATATATAAGAGGAAACAGGTAAAGTTTCTATGTCATGAGGGATTACTTTGAAATTGTGCATCTCTTCATTAGAAGAATGTGCCCTAAGATAACCAAAAGACACATTGCCACATGGAGTGTCTAGTTGGTGCCACTCCTGTCTGAACACCCATCACACTGTACAGGTAGTATGCAACATTCACTTACCTGTCTCTCCTAGACTGTACGCACTAGGGAGACAGACACTCTCACCTGTCTTGCCTTACCTCTGTTCTCTAAGCCCAGTCACCAGGCCGTAGACACTTAGTGGATATTTTTTAAGTGAAGTTAAATTAAAAGCTTCGATGAAGGGGTGCCTTGGTGTCTCAGTTGGTTAAACGTCTGACTCTTGATATTGCCTCAGGTCATGATTTCAGGATTGCAAGGTTTAGCCCCCTGTCGGGCTCTGTGCTGGGCATGGAGCCTGCTTAGGACTCTCTCCCTTTGCCCTTCCTTACCTCTAAACACACACACACACACACAGCAACTTGGGTGAAGACTTCTCACGTGCCGGGCTTGATGACAAAAATGGAGACAGTAACACTAGTTGAAGCCCAAGATTGAGCATTTGCAATATTTGTTATTCTGATGAATGACCATTTGTAGTCTGTGACTAGCTGTGTTACTGTTTAATCACTCTTCCATTCAATATGAATATATATATATATTGAGAGAGAGAGAGAGAGAGAGAGTGATTGAATACCTGCAAAAACCCAGGCTCCATGCCAAGCCCTAGGTATACAGAGATAAATGGGAACCAGTCCCCGCCGTAAAGGAAATGAGAAACAGAAAAGTAAAATAACTTCTATGCAGTAAGTGTTCTAATACAAATAAACAGGGTTTCGGGGAGCACAAGGAAAGAGGTCTAACCCGGATCAGAGATGAAGGTAGGCGGCAAAGTTTCGCAGGGGAAAAGCGAATTCAGGTTCCGTGGTGCCTGCTGTCATCTGAGTGTCCCGCCTCATGCTGGCACATGTGTCAAGTCAATGAATGAGTGAACGACGTGGCTCCTGAGCCTCGTCCTAACGGACCTTGGTTGTGACCATCCGAGCCCAGACCGGGAGTCGGTGGCAGGGCGCGACGGGGTCCCGAGGGACGCGGAGCTGTCCCCAGCCCACGGCACTTGGCAGGGCCGCTCGCGAACAGCCCCACGTCTTGTGATCGCCCACGTGACCGGTGACGAGCGCTTGTGCTTTCACGTTGCAGGCAAAGCGAAGGCTGGAGCTGGGAGAAAGCGGTCATCAGTACCTCTCAGATGGCTTAAAAACCCCCAAGGGCAAAGGAAGAGCCACACTGCGAAGTCCAGATAGTCCAAAAAGTAAGGATCCTTTCATCTCGTACTCTCCTCGGTGTGGGCTTCCCACCTTTCAAAGCTTGTGGCCGAGGGGACGCCAAGGCGTGAATAATTTTGGCATGTTGTGTCCTTTTTCATTTCTTTCTGTGCCTGTCCAGAAAATAAATACGGTGTCTGTGCAGACACCCCACACACAAAACGTTAAGAGCCCCTCCGGTACCTGAATACTGACTCCGGGGGAGGCCCGTGTAAATGTGCATGGTGTCATTTTTCAACTCGGAATACAAGCTCGCTGGCACCATCCTATAATCAAGTTTATTAACTTTAACTTCCCTTAATGGACAGGACTTTTGAGGCCAGGCTAACCGGGAGTCGGTGATGTCTGGGCCAGCCTCGATCTTGGGCTCAGCAGAAGGCGGTGTAAGAATTGACCAAAACCCATACGCTGCAGCTAGTCTTTCTTTCCATCGATTATTTCTTTTGGGGGAGAGAGAGGGCGAGAAGTAGATTGGAAACAGCCAAATAGTCCTTCATGTCTCTGTCATTTAATGTAGACGCTAAATTAGACTTAGTTGCCCCCCTTTCATGGAGTTTGTGGGTTAGGCCAGCCACAAACCCTGTGTGATGCTCAGTGAAAGCCGAGACCCGCGTACCCTTGAGTCAGAATAAATGCAATATTGCACGAGGACATAACATTCAGGAGGGATGGGGCAATTTGAAAGAAAGACTGCTTAGGTATTCTTCATCCCCACGAAGCAGTACTTGGGAAAACGGGTGAATAGGCCATAGACACACACACAGACCATGGAGCCTGCAAAGCCAGTTGGGGTGTGTCTGTCTGAGTCCCCATCATGAAACACAGGAGAGATTCACAGCCTGGCCCCATCCGGTTAGGCTCCCTGCGTGCGGGTCCTTGGAGGACGTAGCAGGTTCTCATGCACTCAACAAATAATGTTGAGCACCTACTATGTGCAGAGATGGTTCACGAGACCCAGGGAGTAGGGGAAGCCAAAGTAGAAGCCACTGAGAAACTCACAGCAAAACGCTTTAATCGAATAGGAATTTGTGCTATCCCTTCCTTTTCTAATAGGGCCATTTCAGAGCTTTCTGTAACTTACCCAAACAACAGCAGCGGCTTTGCTTGGACACTAATACCTGGGCTGCAGTGGGAAAGACGGCTTGCCTACCTGCAAAGAAACCCTTCATTTCTTTACCTTTCCCCCTGTCCCTCCCCTCCCCACCCGCTCGGCTTTTGTTTTTCTTTAAGCTCCAAAATCTCCCTCAGAAAAAACACGGTATGACACATCACTTGGTCTGCTCACCAAGAAGTTCATTCAGCTGCTGAGCCAGTCCCCTGATGGGGTCTTGGATTTGAACAAGGCAGCGGAGGTGCTGAAAGTGCAAAAGAGAAGAATCTACGACATCACCAACGTGCTGGAAGGCATCCACCTCATTAAGAAGAAGTCGAAAAACAACGTGCAGTGGATGTAAGTACAGGCCATGACCCCCGGTCCCAGATTTCATGCTCCCACCTGTGCTCCATCTCCAAGGCTTCCTCCTCTCTGCCCTCAGCTCCTTAGCCAGACGTTCAGAGTCTCCTTACACACAGGCCTTCTATTTAGACACTGTCGGAGACCAAAAGGTCGTTACATTTGATTAGCCTCAAGCAAGGGGATCGCTTGGGGATCCAAGGGGATTCAGTAGGGGGCCGTGCCGTTCGTCTGCTGCTGTGGTGCCCAGGTGTATGTCTGTGGCTTGTCTCTAACAAGGGTTTGGAAAGGCACTATAGCTGTGCATTAACACCTCCGTGTATGTGCCCCGTTGCCACGTATCTTTATCCATGGCTCTAATAGCAGGTCAGCTCACTTTCTGGGTAAACTGAGGCAAGGCTTAGCTGCCTCGGTTCCTCCTGGAAGCAGGGGTGATAACACCTGTCACCCGTACACCCACACATGCAGTTCGGTGTATGGTTAATTTCGTTTGTGAGTTATGGATGGAGCACCAGAACAGCCAGTATTTTAGAAGGAACTCTGAAAGCACAGTGAGAAGGAACAGATCTGTTGTAGGGTAGCTTTGGGGAAAAAAAAAAATACTACCTCAAACATAAGATGAGCAGGTAACTTTTTGTACTCTTGGAATTTTGTGACGATTCAGTGACCCATTTGGCCTGTGGTTTGGAGAAACCTGTTAGATATTGGTCTTTGTTCTTGCGTACAGCACACAGATCTCTTCCCTTAACCTCCTTTTCCTTTTTGGTGGTTGGCGTAAGACCCTCAGAAACACATAGGTCTTTTTGTGCTTCCCGGGTGATATTTTGTTGAATTTTGAATCATTCTTCATCTTTTCTCTTTTCTTTCAGATTTTTCTATCTTTCTCTATCTCTCTATCCTTTCTTCCCCTTGGTTTTTCTTTTTTCCCCTGAGAGGCATGTGGCAGGGAGTAGCGCTTCCGTGTGCTCTTTGAATTTGAGCCTTCTGAAGAAAGGGGCCTTCTCTAGAGGAGGGAAACCTGAAAACTTAACAGCGTTGGAGTTTTTTTGTGTCCCTTCTGCCCCCACTTAATTTCTCTGGTGTGAAAGGTGAAGGAGTGTGGGACAAAAATATGTACATATAAATGTTCTGATGTTAACACTTGGCTAACAGGCAGTCAAGAGGGGACACTTTACTCATGCCTTCCCTTCCACCCTCTCCCCATTGTCATGTCGTCCCCCACCCCCACCCCCGCCGAGTATCCACGAAGAGTCTGTGTTTGGGTTTCCAGGGGCTGCAGTCTGTCTGAGGATGGGGGCATGCTGGCCCAGTGTCAAGGCCTCTCAAAGGAAGTGACCGAGCTCAGCCAGGAAGAGAAGAAATTAGATGAACTGATCCAAAGCTGCACCCTGGACCTCAAGCTGCTAACCGAGGATTCAGAGAATCAAAGATATCCTTTGTGCCACCTGTTCCTTGGGGGGTTAGTGCCTTCTAGAATAGATCCAGAGTTGACTGGCTGACTCTTACTCACAGGTAGACTTCTACTCTGGTTTCACATGCGTGCATGTGAGTGTGTATGTGTGTGTAAATCCACCTATCTGTCTTAGAACTCAGTATTTATGGAAAAATAGTCACTGGACTGTGTCCTCTCATGCCTGTTTTGGTAGCCAGGTGGGAACTGTTTTTGTTGTTGTTTGAAGCATGTTATTCATGTGTGGTTGGGACATACGGATACACTCCTAGTGTAAGGCGGCACTATTCTAAGATCTGTAAGGTGTCAGTGTTAATATTAATGACAACATTTAGCAGATTCCTCTTTGTCTCCCCAGATTTTTGGTGGGTGTTAGCTGTCAGTGTTGGGGTTCTCACATTCTATTTTCTTTTCATCAGATATTGGAGCAATTGGAATTTGTTGCATCTGTCTGAGCTATAGCTGAAAGAATGAAGAGTATAGGAAAATCATTCTGTAACTTCCTCCATGCCCTAATGCTGATTCACGACACCAAAAACTGATTTCAGAAGTAAACCCCCTCCACTCCCCACCCCCCCGCCAAAGCCTGAGACATCTCAGTTTATCCACAGACATTGGTCCCTGGAAATACAAATTTTAAAAGCCAGTTCTTGTCAACTGGCTGACAATATGTTGGCCATCACAGGAAAACTCACTGTTCATCATCCCACTTCCGAACAAAAAGGGAGGAGGATTACTTCATTATGTTGACAAGAAGATTTTGCAATATTCCCAGTTCCAAGTAGAAGACAAAGCCCATATTTAATTTGTGTCACCCACTTCTGATTATTCCACATTATCTTTTATGTCTTCTAGGCTTTCCCTTGGAGGTTATGGAGACATTTATTTTCCAATTCAGGCAATTTTTTGAAATTACAACTGTTCATTTTCTGTTGACCACAGGATTGATCTTGTTCCGCTGATGATTAGTGAGGTGGAGAAGAGGTGTGGTGATTTGAACCCCCAGTGGCAGATAGAGTGGGTTTACAGGGGAAGAAACAAAAATAGCTCTAGTGGGGCTATTTCATTCACTGTTTAGCTGGGGGCCCCCCGTGGAGGACGAGACGGGGTGGTTATACATGATTGGCAGCTCTCTGGAACGGGTAGCTCATAGCATAGTCACCGACATTAGCTTTCTCTGGGGCCTTTGTTGCAGAAACTGAAAGCTTCCTTGCAGGGAGCTGCTAACCCAAAAAGCAAATTCAAGAGGGAGCCACAGTGGAAGTACTTTTAAGTTTGTAAGATTAGAAAATATGTTTGCACAATTTATTTCAATTCACCATTCAGTTCCGAATATGGTTCAGCTTGTTCACAAATGTGTTGAAATTTTCCTTCCTACAGCATGTTGAGTAATCATAGATGAGTTTTTATTTTAGTAAGTTCTTGTCACGTCGGTTTTTTACAGTGGGTTATGGGGTAAGTACATGGTTATCAGCTTCCCCAGTGTTCTCAGTAAAAACTCAGAACTGTCAAGTCTCATATGAAGGCAACAGTTGGCTTCCTCGATGAGATAAATGGTGACCTAAGACCCAGACTCCTGCATGAGCTATCCTACCAAGCTCAGCACCGAATTAACTATCATCTCAACCATTAAGACTTAAAGAAGATAGTCTGTGATAGATGTACCTAAAGTATATACAGATTTAGGATGAATATGCTTGTTTTTCTTCCCAGTAGGTTCATAGCTTTCTTCAGTTTCTAATTAAAAGCCACTGTTCTAAGAGACATCATTTCCTTCTAAATCTCTAAACCCTATTTCTCTATTAAACGTGTTAGATCACAAACTCTATTTGCTATATTATATTACCTGCAGAAATGCCTTCATTGAGTGGTAATTTGCTGTTTTATCTGAGGCATTTTTTGTGGGTTAACATAAAATACGCAACAGGCTGAAGACCTTGTACTTTAATTATGTTACTCCATGTGTCTTAGAGAAGAGAGCTATGTGACTCTTATAAGAGAGCTATCTGAGCTCTTTTAGTGCCAAATAAAAACTTGTCTCTCCAGGCAAGCTTGCATGAATACTTTTTATCATATAACAAGTACCATATTCTTTTATGATACCCTCTTAGCCTCGGCTGCCAGGACACTTAAAAGAATTATTCAGTGCTCAGAAGTCATGACCAAGGTTACTGAATACTGTTTCACTCTCTTTTCCTGTGACGATGTTTCTCAAATTAATTCAGGTTGCAAAGCACTTGGAAGTTGCTTTCCCTCCCTATGAACACTGAAATATTGATAGTAATATCATACAAGGGATAATTTTTCTAACAGAGAAATCGGTAGGCAGTATCAAATCACAACCAGCTGGGGTGCCCTTAAGAAAACAAGCTGTCAAAAGAAAAAAAAGAAAGAAAGAAAACAAGCTGTCTGTCTGACCAGTCTTCTGAGTTCCTCCACCAATATATCTGTTTGCTACTCACAAATATTCACTTCGTAATGGTCAAGTAGGAGATAGAAGTTATTGTAGTCCCAAAAAATATATGGGCAATCGAGCTTACTTTTTTTTATTTTCCTGTAAATTGGGCTCTGCCGTCATTCAATTTGAGTGACAAAACACTTCACCAGAGTTCACATAATGTCCATGTGAAAATCCCTGACCAAACTGGGTTTTGGTGTTCTTTTGATAGTTCAACTATCTGTTTCCATGTTTAACATTTTAAATCGCCACGGACTTTTTAGAAATTGGTAGGAGAAAGCTATGCATTTGTCCTGTTGTTTAGAATATCAGCCCCAGGAAAGAAGATTTGCAAGAGGTCTCATATACCTAAAGATCAAGACAAAGAGATGGATATATTCCTAGAAGTCATAAAATACTTGAAAATTTTTCCATGCATCTTCTAAATGGTTACATGTGAGGTAATTCATTGGAACATTTCCTTAACACTCACTACGTTAGCTTATGTTACATATCAAGATATTCGAAAAATTAGTGGCCTTAAAGACCAAACTGTTATAGTTGTCAAAGCCCCTCCAGAAACAAGACTTGAAGTGCCTGACCCAATAGAGGTAAGGAGATAACGTCTTTGTTCATTTTCAGAGAACTTTTCGGAATGCCTGGAGTTAAAGAATCATTGATGCCTGGTCAAAGTGTGTATCCTCCTAAACACTTGATTGTTCTTTCCCATCCATTTTACTTAATCCAAATTTCAAAAACATCTCAACAGTTCAGTATGTATTGAGTGTCCCAAAAATCTAATTTTAACATAGCGGAGCATTGAGCTCAGAGTAGGGTGCCCTGTCCCTCTGGTAATTCTCTTTCTCATAATTTGGTGTCTGGCAGTTCTGATTGATTTGAACTGTTGGGGAATTTTATGTTGATTGTCCTGGATATGATCCCCACCGGGAACAGAGACATAAATGTTTTAAAGCATCTCCCGAACTTAAAAAAAAAAAAAAGAGTATCTCCCTAACTTATCTTAGCACATTTTAAGAATTTATCTTTTAGAACATATTTACTTCTAAGAAATCACATACCACTTTGGCTGAATTGATAGGCTCAAATATTATGAGAAAGTAGGGAGCATATTTTTGTGATTGGTTGCAGATAATCTTTGCTAACATAAGGCCTGGGCTGTAACTGTAAGATAAAGAAATGTAGCAAAAAAAAAAAAAAAAAAAAAAAAAAAGAAATACATAGAAAATAAAAAGAGAATGAGATTCACAAGCTCGCATCTAGGGTAGAGTTCTCACCTTAAATGATAATAATAGCTCTATGACCCAGATGAAGGATTTTAAATGTTAGTGTGCTGCATTCTCTTATTGAACTCTGCTTATAGCACTTAAGAATACTGTTCATCCAGTGGTTATTAAAGTTCACATAAAAAAAGCCCCACCATAAAGGAATAGCAGCTTGGAAATACTGTATTTGGAACACTTAAAGGACCTTTTAATAGTTTACATAGAAGGAATATATTTAAAGAACACAATTCACCTCCTCTAGGGCCAGGGTCAGCAAACTTTTTCTGTAAAGGACCAGATAGTAAATATTTTTGGTTTTGTGAACTGTAAATCTCTGTTGGGACTACTCAACCACACAACTCTGCCATTTGAGCATGAGAAAAAAAAAAAAAATCAGAGGCAATCCATAAACAGTGGGAATGTGCATGATTCTATGCCAATAAACTTTATTTACAAAGCCAGTTGATGGACCGGATGTGGCCCTCTGGCTGCAGTTTGTTGGCCCCTGCTCTAGAGGATGCCAGTCATCAATTGATGGAGGGGTAGGGAGGCGACCAATGAAGAAACAAAATGAACAATGAAAATTACCTTCCATTTTTAGATGAAAATGACTATAGCTTTCATTTCTCAGTTTGAACTTGTCTCACTTCTTCTGTCGATAGAGCCTACAAATACATTTGGCAAGTACCCAAGGGCCCATTGAGGTTTATTTGTGTCCAGAAGAGACAGAAACACACAGTCCAATGAAAACAACCAACCAAGACCACAATGGGAATATCCCGAAACCCCCTTCCAAAGGTAAAAATTCCACTTTTGTCATTTGGAAACTGTATTAAAAATGAAGGTGACCACAAGGACCCGGTGTCAGAACCACATGCGTTGGCAAGAAACAAAAACTTCTGTTTTTGAACGTTATGAAGGTAGCTTGCTTATTTATTTATTTATTTATTTATTTATTTATTTATTTATTTATTATAGGCATTCTGACTAGTTACCGAATCAGATAATGAACTTGAGCCAATGACTCCTCCACCCACAGATGGTGTCCCTTGGGTTTGGGCTATGGGCAGACAGTGTTTTCAAAAACCAGCTCCAATGTGGGGTGAAGCTGTGGGCTGTCTGGGTGAAACCTCAGCTACACTGGGCCACTCACCTCCACATTATGCTGCACAGATCACATTAGAGAGGGAAAGGGCAGGGTTTGGAGAGAAGAGCCTTTTGTCAAAGAAGTTGTGACTTAACTCCTCCTCTCGCCGCCCCGCAGTGTCATGGGGGACAAGATGTGGGAGGGAAACCCCAGGAGTATCTGAGTTCTCCCCCTTTTTGCAAGGTTCAGACTGGGGCTCTGTATTTAATTCCCCTACCTCTCCCCCCCGCCCCCCAGGTCTCCCAGTACAGCGGCAAGAATCAACAATTTAAGTGACTCGGGACTGTTCTAGAGTAGTAAAAATGTATAATGAGCACAGCCCCTGAGATGGTCGAACTTTTTTGCACTGTAGAAATTCAAAGCAGATAGGGTTTATTATTCATTTTTTAGAAGGATCTTGCTCAAAAAAGGCTGAATTAAAAATAAGTGAGTCCCTACTAGGAAGCCAGCTTTTCAGTATGTATGTTTTGTTTTGTTTTCCTTTAAATAGTGGCTGGCTGATAGCAGAGACAAGTGTTTGAACTTGCTAGTCTCTAATCTTTTTTTTTTTTTTTTTAAGATTTTTTATTTACTTATTTGACAGACAGAGAGGGAGAGAGAGAGCGCAGGCAGGTAGAGGGAAAAGGAGAAGCAGGATCCCTACTGAGCAGAGAGCCTGACAGGGGGCAGGACCCCAGGATCTGAGCCGAAGGCAGACGCTTAACGTACTGAGTCACCCAGGCACACCTAGTCTCTAATCTTTGAAGCGATTTGTATTCTTGTTTGTGAACAGTAAGCGTTTCAAAGTTGAGTGAGTTAGAAAGGCTGCCAGTCGCTGTGAACAGTTAGCCCGAGACGGTCTGGATCGTAGTGCCGTCTGATGATCCTTAGCAGAGGGTGCATGCTTTCATAGCAGCAGCTTGCGGATTCTTCCAAAAGATTGATTTTGATTTTCCCCTAACTTATTTTTTGGTTTCCTCCAATTTTTATTCTTTCCCTTCCAGACTTGGCTTCAACCAACTCAGGACATAGCGATTGTTCAATTTCTATGGCAAACCTTTCTCCTTTGGCCTCCCCAGCCAACCTCTTACAGCAGACTGAGGACCAAATTCCTTCCAACTTAGAAGGACCATTTGTGAACTTACTGCCTCCCCTGCTCCAAGAAGACTATCTCCTAAGCCTTGGGGAGGAAGAAGGCATCAGTGATCTCTTTGATGCTTATGATTTGGAAAAGCTCCCACTGGTGGAAGACTTTATGTGTAGTTGATTATGCTTTGTGTGAACTCCCCTTATAAACCAATATTTTTTTATTATGGAACCAGAACATCTGTCATGCAGTGTTGTCCCTTCCTACCTTCTTCCTCCGAGATAGTATCATGAAGTAAACTACAAACTTCAGAACAAAGCTGACATTTTAATGAATTTAAAAAAAAATTTTTTTTTTTTTTTTTTTTGTCTACACGCACAGTTGCAGGCTCCCTTGGGAAAGCCCTGCTTTGCCCCAGGCTCCAAAAATCTCCTGGATGAGTCAGCAAGTGAGAAAATGTGCAATCAGGTGTCTCTCACCCGTATTTTTCTTCCCTCCCTCCCGGATTGGCTTGCTGTGCCTGACGGATGGGCTGTAGAATGGGGTCTGGCCACCTGGCCCACTCAAAAAACAGCAATCTTCCTTAATAGCATTTCAAGCCGTGCCTTCTCCGCGGAATGCATGTCTTTGGGGTCTGCTAATATGGAATGGAACGGCAGGAACTGTAAACTTGACGTCATGCAAAAGAATGAAATGGATTTCTTCAGCTCTTCTTAGGAATATTTAAATTACTGTCATAATTCAGTGTAAGCTATGGACCTCGTGTCCCGCCAGGAGGTCAAGAGAACCTGCACAGCCTTTCAGATGAAGAACCTGTTTGCCGACATTTGTTGCAGGTACAGAAGAACCGGTAGAGTTCTGCTACTCGAAGCTGTTGTGGATTTTCCTGTCTCCATTAACCACTCCCAATCCCCTGCCCCCAACGTATTTGTAAGTTTAAAGTTGATTTGTAGCAAATGCTTACTTAGGAGTTTTCTGTGGATTGTTTTAGCCTTTTTTTTTTTTTTTTTTTTAGCTGCCATTTAAGCATTCCTGTGGCACCCAGCACCATTTCAATTTAATTGTTTACTTTGAAACGGTTTTTGCTAATTCAAATTATTTCAGCAGAGGTAGAGGACCTCTACTGATCAGAGCATCTAAACGTGTGTGATCCAAGGTTTAACAGCCTCTGCAAGAACCATTGCCCCGTCTCGCTTCCTTTCCCAGGACGGGGAGCTTGGAGCCAGTCGGTCCTGGGGCTCGCGGACATGGGTGGCCCATCTGAGAGGAGAACCAGGTCAGATGACATAGCAGTCCCAAGGAGCAGCAGGTGTGGATCCCTCCGTCCTTGGGCTTCCTGGCCCCGTGACCGGGGCAAGGGCTCTCTTACACTGCACTCAGGGAGACCACTTCTCAGGATGGGGTCAGATAGAGAGGCCTCGGGGGACAAAGACATCCCCACCGTGTGAGTGGCATTCTGTCAGTGGCATTTACTCAAAAGCTGGTGAGAACAGGGCGCTCCCACTGCGTCAGGGGCTACAATCGTCCTGGCCCAGAACCCCCATTCCCCTTCCTCTGTGAAGGAGTAAGCTGGACCAAGGGAAGTCTGGACATGGAAAAAGAAGTGATAGAATGCCAGGGCATCTCCCTCTTTACTCTTCAGGAATGGTGTCCCCCAGTCGGAGGCTTCATGTCAGCTGCACATCCTACCAGTCGTGTCCAGGAATGGCTTGCCCACTGGCCCCGGGGAGAGCCCCTTCTCTTGCTGGGCACATGGCATGGTACCTCAGATCCATTCCTTGGATCCTGAAGACTGCAGGAATGAGGGAGTCATGTTAAAGAAAAAACAAACAAACAAACAAACAAAAAAACCACAAACCTCAAAACGAAACAGTTAAATTGAAATGCTATGTGCCTGACACAGTAGCACTCGATTCTCGATTCGTGTGTTTAATTGAATCGAAAATATCCCTTAGGAAAAACACAAAACAAAACCACGAAAGCCCCAGCCAGTTTACTCTAGGTAGATTTCCACAATATGCAAAGTGGTGGTGGGGTCAAAACAAATGACACCAGCACTTTAAACTATTTGTGTGGGTATGCGTGGGTGTATGTTTGGGAAGAAAAACAAAGGTGCAGATTATCCTCCTTTTTCTTCTTTGGCCTCCTCCATCCCAGCCTCCTCCCTCACACACACTGGATTTGGTACAAATAGCAGTGTGGTCTGTGATGAAGCATTGGGGTGGGGGAGGGAGGGGGAGCTTTGTGTCAAGTGCCTACTGGAAATGCACTGTGGGGTTTTTTCCTGTACGGGAAACCGTTTATGCCAAGCTTTTCCCCATTTCCCATATTTATCTCATCTGGTTAGCTGCCTCTGCTTCCAGCTTTGTATGATTCTCTTTGCCAGCTTGCACAAAGCTGATTTTTTTCCAAAGTCTAAAGACTGAGCTCACCTGGCTAGGTTGTTGTGTGTGCTGTTGGCTTTCTTGTTAAGCCTTTTCGTCCTGTAATAATGCCGTATTTATTGTTTGAAAAATGAAAGGAATACTAATACTAATAAGTTTTAAAAGTTCCTTCATGCATAAGATTTTTCCAGTTAGTGGGCTGAACTGGTGTGCATCAATGAGATGTCCATGCTGTATTCTGTTTGCATTTACCCATTTTTCTTTCTGATATAGTATCTGGCACACAAAGTGGGTTAGTACTACAGTATTTGTGTTACTTTAAGTACGAAGTATGCAGGTTTTCTGGTACCACTGAGTTGCTGCTATTAATGCTCACACATGAAATGGCTAAAAGTTACAAGTGTGCGAATTATGACTGCGTGAGCCTTACAAAATTAAGTGTATAAAGGGCAACACATGAGCTGTCAAACAGTGTTAGGTGTGTGTTCATATGTACAGATCTGTGCATAGCGATTGTTTTATTTAAGTTGATATGTAGTCTACTCACACTTTCATTATCTAGCAATTTTGTACAAAAAAAAATAGCAATTAATTTGTAAACACTGCCAGAATATTTTCTAGCTGGTTTGTAATTTTTTAAGAGTGTTCTATTTTGTTTCTGTTTTGTTGTTGTTGTTGTTGTGGTTCTTGTTTCCGTTTTTTGTTGTTTAAGTGTAGATCTGTAAATAAAGCTGCAGTATTTAAAGCTTTAGCTTTCAGGAAAAAGAAAGAACTCGATGTGTGCATGACAGCCTGTGTGTGAGAGGAGGGATTTGAAGGAACACGGATTGCAAGAGTGAGTCGGGTGGCAATAGTCAGATTGTGGGAATTTCTTTTCCTATGGGGTACGTGATTTTGTCAAAAGGAAGTATTTCTCCCAAAATTGGGAGTAGGCAAACTACTAATCGGTTTAGCTTTGTGTTGTATGCTAGTTTAAAAAAGAAAATATGTAATATAATGTAAAAAAAAAAAAAGCTTTTATGATGGATTTTGTAAATAGATTTGTTACAGGGTAACCTGTTCTCTAGCTGTGATCTTACCACTTAAAATGGGTGTAATTTGAATAAATTTTGTATGGTAAAGGATCAATAAAATGATTTTTTTTAAGAGTTCAGACTTGTAAATGGCTTTTCTTAAAAGAATAGCTTCCATTCCTATATTAACGTCATTCTTAAAGACCTGCTTTACCATGGGCAAGGGTTGCCCCAAAGCTTAAGAACATCACCCCCCTTGCCCTTTACATGGGGCTTCAGCACCACTGGACAGATATCAGATGATCAACTGTGGGGTACTTGGCATTTTGAGAAACAGAACTTGCCATATCTCTGACCGCCTGCAAAATCCACTTTCAGATATTGAAGGATTTTTATGCCACGTGGCAAGTCAAATTGTAATTTTCATAACGAATTACAAAAGCCAAAAAATTTTAATTCTCGAGATGGGTAATTACCTCCCTTGTCCTAGATTCTGTGTTTCTTGTAATGCCACGTATGAGCAGCTTAGGATTTTTGGATGGCCATCTCATACTCTTTAACTCTGAACTCATCATCTAAAATTCCAACATATTATGTATTGTACATACACACACACAATCAAATGATCAATACAAGGGTATAGAGTGCAAAAACAAAACCAGCCCTGGCATCCCCCTAACCTATTCACCCTAAAGGAAACCACCATTCTCGTTTTTCTCATGTGTATGCTTCCAGTCCAGTTGTTTTCCAGACATACACGTGTGTGTGTGTGTGTATGTGCACGTATATAATCCTACCATGTACACTCATCTGCAGGTCTTTATTTTTCTCACTATAATTTGGACATCTCTCCATGTTCGTATTCAACAGACCATGTTGACTCTCTTCAAAGGCTGCATAGCATTCCAATGATTAAAACTTTATTTAATAATTTATTTTACATAGGCAATTTTCTGTTTTCTTTTTTCTTTAAGATTTATTTGGTTGAGAAAGAGAGCACAAGAAGGGGGAGCAGCAGGCAAAGGGAGAAGCAGACTCCCTGCAGAGCAGGGAGCCCAATGAGATGCTCCATCCCAGGACCCCGAGATCATGGCCTGAGCTGAAGGCAAATGCTTAACCAACTGAACCACGTAGGCGCTCCTAGGTTATTTTCTACTTGAGAGATGTGTGATGTTTTGCTATAAAAAATAAATAAGCTTTATTGAATGCTTATATCATGCCGGATACTATTTCTTTTTATTTTTTTTTTATTTTTTTTTTTAAGATTTATTTATTTATTCATGAGACTAGACAGAGGCAGAGACACAGGGAGAGGGAGAAGCAGGCTCCATGCAGGAAGCCCGATGTGGGACTCGATCCCGGGTCTCTAGGATCAGGCCCTGGGCTGCAGGCGGCGCTAAACCACTGAGCCATCTGGGCTGCCCTACTATTTCTTTTTAATGTGATAAAATACCCATTACATAAAACTTACCATTAGTGACATTCAGTACATTTATAATTTTGTGGGATTATCATCATCACTATCTAGTTCCAGAATACTTTCATCATCCCAAAAGGAAACCCCATACCCATTACCAAACCCCATACCCCTTCTTCTAGGCCCTGGCAACCACTAATCTGCTTTCTGGATTGGCCTCTTATGGATATTTTCTACAAATGGAATCATACTATAAGTGACCTTTTGTATCTGCCTTTGTAACTTAGCATAATGTCCAAGGTTCATCCGTGTTCAAATATGTGTCAGCACTTCATTCCTATTTATGCGTGGATAATGTTGCATTGTGTGGATAGACCACATTTTGTCTATTCACTCATCAGTTAATGAAAGTTCAGCTTTTTCTACCTTTTGGCTGTTGGAATGCCAGGTACTATTTTAATTGATTTATATGAGTACTCTGTGTTTTCTCAAAGCCTACATTGCTGGCTAATATAAGTATCTGTTATTTCTCTACTTCTAGAATGTAAGCTCAATGAGGAGGGGCACTTCATATTGCCCATGGTTGTGTCCCACTGCCTAAAATAGTGACTGGCACATAATAAGCACCTAAAACATATTTGAATGAGTTACTCCTATTTTGCAAATGAGCCTGGGGTTTAAAAATGTTTAAAAAAACAAAACCAAAAAAAAAAAAAAAAAAAAAACCAACCAAACAAAAAGAGCCCAAAGACAACACAGTGTTGAAATGAGCTCAAAGTCTTCATCTGTGCTGTCCTCAACTTCCCCATTTTGTACCTAGTACATTTTTCTTTTTCCTTTTTCTTTTTTTCTTTTTTATCTTTCTGCATTTAATCTTCTTGAGCTCTGCCTAGAATCTCATTTTCCCAGTGTGGTTGTCTGATTTGTTACCCACATAGCTGTTGTCCTACCTAGGGATCTCCACATTTGCTCAGCAGGTATTCTGTAGTCAAGCCAGTGATAAGAGCTGAACAAAATAATGCAGAGATGTATTCCTTCTTCCAGGTAAACTACTGGAGATGGGGGATGGTGGGAATCTAGCAAATGAAACAAGAATTGCCTATATACAAAAGCAGTTGAAAAATGTACACAACACAATTGAATCAATCATGTAGGGCTGATTCCTTTAAAAAAAGAAAATATAGGGCTGGGATATCTAAATATAATTCAGAACTCTGCCCAAATATTGTTTTACCTTTTTCTTTGTTAAGTTTTTCCATGCCCAGTGTGGAGCCCAGCATGAGGCTTGAACTCAAAACACTGAGATCAAGACCTGAGCTGAAATCAAGAGTCAGGATCAACTGAGCCACTCAGGTGACCCTAAATATAGTTTTAGAGATGGGCTGTACTCGAGAGAATTTAGAAGTCAGTCTCAGTAATATTAAGAGATAAAAAATAATAGAAAAGTGCATCGCATTCACTCAGTGTCCATTAGAAGAAATCATTAATTCATTTAGTCACTGAAGGAGACCGCAATAACTGTATGCCAGGCACTGTTGTAGTTTCTGAACTCCAAACAGAAAAAGGCACAGTTCCTATCAGTAAGAGGAAGCTTATAGTCTAGTTGGGTGAGAAACAAGCCTTAGCTGGAAGTAAATACTGAAAGCCAGATCTTCAATAAGAGATTTTTCTTTCTGAAGCCATATTTGGAGGACTTGGAAGGACAGATGAATAGAGACAGGAACAGAAATGGAGGGAGGATGTAGCCTTACTACCAAAGAGCTTTACAAAATGGGAGATCCTAATCAGGTGGTGTGGGGGCAATTCCCAGTCCTGGACCTAGGCATCCAGGTGCAGGAATAGTTGCAGATTTCCCATGTGAGTAGATTTCCCATTCTCAAACGTGAATACAACAACGGATTCATTTTCTAGGATCTCAGGAACTAGGGAGCCTTTATCTAGACCAGGACAGCAACCTTGATATCATGAAGGAAGACGAGGAGTGTAAATGGTAGGCCATGCATCGGGCTATTTAGTGAGAATTCCTACACTGGCTCTTGAGAATGAATCAGCCAGGAGTCCATCAGAAGTTAAAAGAAATAACATTTGTAACGGCAAGTTGGGGTGATCCATAGAATGCACAAAGAAGGCTTTGCATTGTGCCCTTAAATCTAGGACTTAAAGGTTGAAAGACAAATGGAGCAATTTATTATAATATTCTGAAATGTTTCTAATACTAGGAATTACAATTATGCTTTTTGTGTGTGTGAGGAACACTATCCAAAAGTTCTGGAGTTCCTTCTGATGAAGTACCTGAGAAGTGCTATGGGAAACATAAGGGACAAAGCCCCATGTTATCAGTGATGAGCCTCAGGAACAAAACTGCAAAGTCCAGCTGTGCTTCTGTCGGGAGGTTTCGGGACTTGGGTATATACTGTATAATGGAATAAGTGGAATTACATCCTGGAGGAAAAGGAGGCTGTGTCTTCTTTTTCCAACATCACCTTCAGGGACTGACTGCATGCAAGTCAGGAACACAGAAAAATGGGAATTAGAACCCAGGGAATTAAGAGAAACAAAGCAAACCATTAATCAAGTCCTAGTGTTTCAATCAGACAAAGCTATGTCAACTGGTAATGATGATAAAATCCCGGAATTTGAGCTGGAAGGCAACCTTATAACAAGGAACTGGTTTCATCAAATGACAGTACAGCAAGCAATTTTTTTCATCAGGAAAAAAAAATTCTCTAGAATCCTAGGCCAAGGCTCTATTGGCTCTATCCCTGGGGTTTAGTTCCTGTATGCAGCATACGCATCAGAAACCTACCTCTTACTAGTTTTAGCCCTGGAACCATAGCCTGGCTGTCATGGTTAATTCATCATTTTGAATTAACATAGCTTCTGGAAGTTTCCCATCCAGATTGTCCACTAGCACTCTAATTCATCCTACTCTTCCACACCACATTTCCTAAGTGCATGTTCCTAAATAGGATGTTCTTTTACCCCCTGGAAAGACTCAGACATCTCTTCCTGTGGAGACCACTTCAGCTTCAGAAGCCTTTAAGACAGTTTTTCGAAATAATCAAAGTCAGATGCACTTGCCTCAGCTGAAGCCTTAACTATACTCATCCCAAAATCATCCTCAGCATTGTGCAGGCCTTTATAGTTTACAGAGTATTTTCATATGCCCCATCTGTTCTTCTAAAGCCATTCATAACTAATGGCAACAACTGCAGAAGGAACTAATCAATCTAAAAATGACAGAGCGATATGTGGGCAGTGATGTAAACTGAGGAAGAAAAGCATTTAGCTTTAAGCCATACTCTGGGATCCCAAAGAGCAATAAAGAACATTGCAGTTTCACAGGAGGGACCTGAAATAATGACATCAGTAAATAAAAACTAAACCATGCCAACAAAGAGATCATGTTTAAGTGCGTTAGGGCTGAGAATAGAGGCTGGATATGTTTAGAAATGGGAGGCAGGAGACCCAAGGTGCTTGAAAAGAGTCACTACTAAATTCTGTCCTTGACAAGAAACCAAGGAATGAGTGTCTCCTTGGTCAAAGAGAAGATACTGTCATTGTCGACTCCAAGTTTGGGTATCTGTCAAGGGGATAAAATGAAGACAAGGGGAGGCACGGGGCTGTCACAAAAGAAAGGGGAAAGTAGAGAGTATAGAAAACAATTCCCTTACCTGGTCTGGGGAAGGAGATAAACCAGCAAGTAGAGACCATAATTAGTCATGAGGGTAAAATAAAGAACTGGATAGGACTCCCACCCTAGCAACATGGCAGATTAGATAACCAGGAAACCCTCCTTTTATAAAACTGTGAGATTGCACAGGAAAAAAAATTATTTTATCATTTTGCTGAGATTACAGGAAAGTCCGAATGACCAAAAGAATAAAAAACTTTATTTACAAAAATGGGAGGAGCATGCACATGGGGAAGCCAGGTATGCCCGAAGACAGTTACCCATTTAATTGCCAATACTGATGCTGGAATTAAGGGGGAAAAAGTCTTGGGTCAACAGAGAAAGACTGAAGAATTGGACCTGAGACTCTCAGATTAAGTCAGAGAAATTGAAAGAAGGCTCTCATGCTCCAGGTGACAGTCATCTCCTGGTTTACAGCAGAATGAAACCCTCTCTGGACAGACCCTTAAGGTAGGATCACAGGCTTGATCTACTAAATCTGAGCTCACAATCAAAGATCATCAAATACATAAGGAAATGAACCAGCATCAGTGGCAGAAGCAGCAATATCCAATTTAGACCTCATAAGATTCATACAACAGAATTATCAGATACAGAATATAAAATGAAAATACATGAAATGCCTCATGCACTGAAAGATGGTATCACAAAAATGAGTAAGCAATAAGAGATGATCAAAACCTGTAGTATAGATCAGAAAAAGAATAAAATACCATGCTAGAAATTTTAAATGAAATTGTTGAAGAAAAGGGGAAAAATGATGACTAAATCAGCAAATTAGATGTGGCTAAGGAGGTCATAGTAAACTGGAAAGTAAATCTAACACAATTACTGAGAATGTAGCACAGAGAGAAAAGGAGATTAAAAAATATAAAGAAATATTAAGAGACAGGGAGCAGGGATTGGATTTTTTTTTTCCTCTGGATAGAGCCAGATAATAAATGTTTGGGGCATTGTGGGTCTTAAGGTCTCTGTCAAAACTATTCAAATTGCCTGTGCAGCATGAAAGCACCCATAAGCAGCGTATAAATAAATGAGCATGGCTGTATTCCAATAAAATTTAATGATGAGTCCTAAAACTTGATATTCATGTAATTTTTTCTAGTTATAAAATAATAGTCTCTTTTGGTTCTTTTCAACCATTTAAAAAGTGCAAAATGTTTTCAGCTCACAGTTGTACAAAAGAAGGTGGTAGGTGGTTTCTGGTCCAACATGTAAAGAGTGCAGAAGTTGTCTCTCCTGTCCTCACAGCAAGAATGTGAAAATCAACAATTGTCCTTAGATTCCTCAGACTTGATATCCAGAACAACCCCTTACCCTGAAAACTGGACAGAAAGGTAAATACAGAGAATCACAGGATACCCAGAGCAGAAATGACCACTGGAACTAGCAAATAGTATGAAAACTTAAAAGTCGATTGACTAATTGTTGGGGTCTGAGCATTGAGATAGAATCCCCTGAGGACCCAGTCTTTGGAGGACCCCTCCCAGTTTTTCCTTCAGGAGCCCCATCAGGTTCTCAGGGTGAAAATCTGAAAATATTTCCCTCATGCTTCTAGCAGGAGGAGAGGGAAACTAGCTATTTTGAAGTATTCCCAGAGCATTCTGGTCTCCTTAACAAATGCCTGCTCTCAAGGAAAACGATTTTGCCAGATCTTAACCAACATGGATTTGGTCAGAGCCTAAATGATATGGGGAGAGAGGACATACCCAGTTCCAGCCACTTCTAGTCTTCCTGTCACACCTAAGGGGTAGAAAAAAAAGAACAAACACGCAACACAACAACAACAATACTTGAGATTCTTGTGGAGGTCTCAGTCAGAGGCACATAAACAATAAGATACAATCATAGGATTATTGGGGGCTTTCCATCTACCACACCTGACTACCACATCAATAGTACTGTGTATAATAATAGGGAACTACAACGATAAGACCTGTAAATCTCAGACTCTAAAAGGGAAGAAGTCTCTAGTAAAAATCTGAAGACAGCAGGAAAGACAAAAACAAGGACACAAGAGGAAATTTTAGCCACTGACACCGCAGCTACACCAAATAACACACACAGCCGATAGCAGATAAACATAAAACTTCACACTAAAGTCCTATCTACCTCACTTCTTTTTATCCTATACATAATGTCTGACTTCTGGCAAAAAAAAAAAAAATTATGAGGCATGCTAAAAGACAAAAAACAAATTTTGAAGAGACAAAGCAAGCATCAGAAACAAACTCATGTATGATAGAGATTTGAGAATTACAAGACTAAGATTTTAAAATAACTGTGATTAAGATGCTAAAGACCTTATTTTTTAAAAGATTTTATTAATTTATTCATGAGAGACACAAAGAGAGAGAGAGGCAGAGACACAGGCAGAGAGAGAAGCAGGCTCCATGCAGGGAGCCCGATGTGGGACTCGATCCCGGGACTCCAGGATCACAACCTGAGCCAAAGGCAGACGCCCAACCACTGAGCCACCCAGGCATCCCAAGACGCTAAGGACTTTAATGGGAAAAGTGGGCTTTATACAAAAATAGATGGACAATGTAAGCAGAGAGTTGGAAAATCTAAGAAAGAATCAAAAGGAAATGCTAGAAGGGCCCCTGGGTAGCTCAGTTGGTTAAGTGTCTGCCATTAGCTCAGGTGAGGATCCTGGGATGGAGCCCCTGCTGGGTAGGAAGCCTGCCGCTCCCTTGTCCGCTGCCCCCACCCACTCATGCTCTCTCTCTCAAATAAATAAATAAAATATATTTTAAAAAAGGAAATTCTAGAAATTAAAAACATTAAAACAGAAATGAAGTATGTCTTTGATGGACTCATTAGTAGATTAGACATGGTTGAGGAAAGAATCACTGAAATTGAAGATATGTCACTAGAGACTTCCCAAGCTGAAAAACAAAACCAAAAAAAGAAAGAAAAAGGAACAGACTATCCTAGAACAGCAGGAGAACGTAAAAAAGCTGTATTATGTACTCGATAAGAACACTAGAAGGAGGAAAAAGAGAGAATGGAGGAGAAGAAAAATTCTAACCAATAATGGCTGAAGTGAATATAACACTGTACCTTAATTATATTAAGATGAGAGCTTTCCAAAAGTAATGACAAACACCAAACCATGATCCAGGAAATTCACAGGACACCAAGGAGGATAAAAGTATACCTAGGTATACCTAAGTATATCATATTCAAACTGCAGAAAATAAAAAACAAAGAGGAAATCTTCAAAGAAGCTGGAGAGGAGACACCTTATTTGTAGAAGAAGGGTAAGTATTACATAAGACTTTTCAGAAACCATGCTAGCAAGATGAGAATAACATGAAATATTTAAAGTGTTGAAAGAAAAAAAGACTAGCAACCTAGAATTCTATATCCAGAATATTCTATATTCTGGAATATTCTATATTCTAGAATTGTTGCCAGCTGACCTATCTTACAAAAACTGGTAAAAGTTCTTCAGAAATAAGATGAAGTATACAGGTCAGAAACTCAGATCTAAAGTAAGAAAGGAAGAGTATCAGAGAAGGAATAAATGAGGGTAAAATATTTTATTTTTCTTATTCATAATTGAGCTAATGGGTAATGGTTTGTTCAAAAATTATCTTTTTTAAAAATTTATTTATTTATTCATGAAAAACACGGAGAGACAGAGGCAGAGGGAGAAGCAGGCTTCCACAGGGAGCCCAATGTAGGACTCGATCCCAGATCCTGGGGTCATGCCATGAGCTGAAGGCAGATGCTCAACTGCTGACCCACCCAGGAGTCCCACTTTGTTCAAAATTATAACAGCCACAATATATTGGATGATTATAGCTTATGGATAAGTGAAATGAATGACAGCAATGTTATAAAGGATGGGAGGGAAGAATTGGAATACTATGTTATAAGATACTTGTACTACATGTGAAGCAAAATAGTGTTATCTGAAAATGGACTTAGTGAATGAGAACCCTATGGCAACCACTAAATTTTTTTTATAGAGAAGTACAAATGATATACTAACAGAGGAGCAAAAAATATAATTACACAAAATGCCCAATTAAAACCAGAGAAGAGGGATGTCTGGGTAGCTCAGTGGTTGAGCATCTGCCTTCAGCTCAGGGAATGATCCCAGTCCAGGGATCGAGTCCCACATCAGGCTCCCTGTGAGGAGCCTGCTTCTCCCTCTGCCTATGTCTCTGCCTCTGTCTCTCTCTGTGTCTCTGATGAATAAATAAATAAAATCTTTTAAAAATAAAAAATAAATAAAACCAGAGAGGAGAAAAAAGTGAAAGACAAAAGAAAAAAAAGTAATAAGGGCAACAGACAATAGTAATGAATATGGTAGATAATGATTCAACTATTATCAACAAACACTTGAAGTGTCAATGGTTTAAATACATCAATTAAAAGACAGAGACTGTCAGAGTGGATTAAAAAATGAGACTCATGTGTTATCTATAAGAAATCCTCTTTAAATATAAAGACATAGATTAAAGTAAGGACACAAAAAAAGATATACCATGTTAACACTGATCAAGACAAAGCAAAAGTAGCTCTATCAATTTCAGACAGAGCAGGCCTCCAAATAAAGATGGTTATTTGGGATAGAGAAGACCATTGCATAATGATAAAGAGGTCAATACTCCAAGAAATATAACAATCTTTACTATGTATGTGCCTAACAGCATAGTGTCCAAATATGTGAGGCAAAAACTGATAGAATTGCAAGGAGAGGTAGACAACCCACTATTGTAGTTGGAGACTCCACTACCACTGTATCACTATTTGACAAATCCAGCAGGCCAAACATCAGTAGGACACAGCTGAACTCAATAGAACCATCAATAAACTAGATCTAATGGACACCTATAGAAAATCTCATCTAACAACAGCAAGCCCACATGGAACATTCACTAAGATAGACTACTTCCTGGGCTACTTAAAAAAATGTATAATAGAAATCAGACAAAGTATGTTCTCAGACCACAGTAAAATTAAGGTAGAAATCAATAACAGAAAGAGAAGTAAAAAAAAACCCTCCAAATATATAGAGATTATCACCATATTTCTAAATAACATGTAAATCAAAGAAATCTCAAAAGAAATTTTTAAATATTTGGAAATAAATGAAAGTGAAAATGCAATTTACCAAAATTTTTGATTTCAGGGAAAGCAGTTCTTAAAGGGTAATTTATAGCATTGTATGGATATATTAGAAAAGAAGAAAGATCAAAAATCAATAATCTAAGTTTCCAACCTTAGGAACCTAGAAAAGGAGAGCAAATTAAATACAATGTAAGCATAAGAAAAGAAATAATAAAAAGTAGAGCTGAAAACAGTGAAACTTAAAACAAAAACTCAATAGAGAAATCAATAAAAATAAAAGCAGTTTCTTTGAAAAGATCAATAAAATTGAAATGCTTTCAGGCAAAGTAACTTAGAAAAAAAGGGGGATAATAATACAAATTCGGAAAACTCTATCTATTGAAGATATTGAATCAATAATTAGTAACTTTCTAAAACAGAAAGTGACAGGCACAGAGGGTTCATCAAATGTTCTACCAAACATTTAAGAAATAAATTAGGGCAGCCCAGGTGGCTCAGCGGTTTGGCGCCGACTTCAACCCAGGGCCTGATCCTGGAGGCCCGGGATCAAGTCCACGTCAGGCTCCCTGTATGGAGCCTGTTTCTGCCTCTGCACCCCCCCCCTCTAATAAATAAAAATCTTTTTTTAAAAAAAGAAGAAAAAATGATATGATCATAATCAATAAATCTAGAAAGAATGTCTTTAAAAAATCTAACACGTACGGTGTAAAAAAAAAAAAAAAAACACTCTCAGAAAGTGAGAGATAGAGCAGAACTTCCTAAGCTTGATAAAGAACATCAACAAAAACCCTATAGCTAACATCTTACTTAATGGTGAAAAACCAGATGATTTTCCACTAAAATCAGAAGCGTGACAAGAATATTCCCTCTTATCACTCCTATACAGCAACATATTAAAAGTCCTTGCTAATGAAATAAGACAAGAAAAGTAAATAAAAGGTATACTGGTTGGGAAGAAAGAAATATAATGATCTTTGTTTACAGAAACATGATTGTTTATGTGGAGAATCCCAAAGAATCAACCCAAAGAATCCCAAAGAATAAAACCTCCTAGAACTAATAAGTTATTATAGCAATAGTGCAGGAACCAAAGTTAGTATACAAACATCAATCAAGTTCCTAAAAAGCAGAAAAAATAATTGGAATTTCAAATTAAAAACACAACACTATTTGCATTAGTACCTCTCAAAAAAGGAAATACTTAGGTAAAACCCAAACAAAATATATTTCAGATCTACATGAAGAAGACTCAAACTTCTGATGAAAAAAAGAAAAATCAATGTATATACATGGAGAGTTAGGCCAAGCTCATGGATATGAAGACTCAATACTGTTAAGATGTCAATTCTTCCCAGGGTTCCTGGGTGCCTCGGCTGGTTAAGGCATCTACCTTCAGCTCAGGTCATAATACTGGTGTCCTGGTATCAAGCCCCACATTGGGCTCCCCACTTAGTGGAGAGCCTGATTTTCCCTCTCCCTCTGCCTCTGCCCCTGTTTGTGCTCTCTCTGTCTCTCTGTCTCTCTCTCAAAAATAAATAAATTTTTTTTTAAAGATAACAGTTCTTCCCAATTTAATCCATAGATTCACCTCGATCCCAATTAAAATCCCAGCAAGTTATTTTGTGGATATCAACTAAAGTGAATATCTAAAGTTCATATGGAAAGAGAAAATTCCCAGCATAACCAAGACAATACTGAAGAACAAAGTGGGATAATTGACACTATCCAGCTTGGTGACATACTGTTATGCTATAGTAATCAAGTCAGTATGGCATGGGTGAAAAAATAGACAAATAGATCAGTGGAACAGAATAGAGGGCCCAGAAATAGATCCATGAAAACATGGTCAAGTGATCTTTGACAAAAGACCAAAAGCAACTCGATGGAGAAAAGACAATCTTTGCAGTAGATGGTGCAAGAATGACCAGACTCCCAAATGCAAAAAGAAAAAAATGAATCTAGACACGGCCTTCAGATCTTTCACAAAAATTAACTCAAAATGAATCATAGGCCTAAATATAAAATGCAAATCCATAAAATGTGAAGATGATATAGAAGAAAACCTAGGTCACCCGGAGTTCAGTGATGACTTTTGACTTGCAACAGCAAAAGCGTGATCCACGAAGACAATCTTGATAAATTGAACATAGTTTGATGCAACAGTACTGGTGCTTCATGCTTACTTTAAGTGGTGAATTCGTAGGTCTTATTTTACTACTAAGTATCAAAACTTGCATGCTACTACCTATCTTTTTATACATAAAATTATTATACAATTTCAAATTTTTTTAAGGTTGGGCCCCAAGATGCCCAGTGTAGGGGATTGACAGATTCTTTGATGACAAACTGATCTTCAGAACACCAAATGTGATATGTCATTGCCCATCGTATTGCGAATTAATCCTAGAGGAATAATACACAACAGATTGAAGTCATCTTTTTTTTTTTTATTTTTTTACTTGCTGGGCACTGCAATAAAGGCCTCTGATAGAGAAACATCAAGAATTGGGTAGAACTATGAGAAAGGCAAAGCTTTACAATTCATTTTTTTAAAGCCAAGAAATAAATCAGAAACCAAAACCAAAAACAAGACCAAAAACAAAACCACCAACTTAGAAGACAGCAAGGAGAGAGAAAAATTTAGTTTTACTGTACCAGGACTATAGAGTGCTGTGCTCAGCCCTTCTCTGAAGTTCTGATGTGTGCAGAGTCAGGCCCTGAGCCAAAGGCAGATGCTCAACCACTGAGCCACCCAGGCGTCCCCAGGAATTGCTCTTGATAAAAACTGGAGTTCCTCCAGACTACTGTCCAGCTATGTTCAGTCTCCTTCTCAAAGGCCTTGGGCACAACTTGCTCATGGATGGGTTACCAACAGGTAAGACACTGATAAGAACAGAAAGAGTTGAGGAGCAGGGATTTCCACTGCTACTGCGCTGAGGGCCCTGCAGCTTTCATAGTAATTATTTTTTAAAAGATTTATTTACTTTTTATTTTATTTTTTTAATGATAGTCACAGAGAGAGAGAGGCAGAGACACAGGCAGAGGGAGAAGCAGGCTCCATGCACCGGGAGCCCGATGTGGGATTCGATCCCAGGTCTCTAGGATCGCGCCCTGGGCCAAAGGCAGGCGCCAAACCCTGCGCCACCCAGGGATCCCCTTATTTACTTATTTTAGAGAGAGTGTGTGTGTGTGCATGAGCAGGGGCAAGGGGCAGAGGGAGAGGGAGACAAGCAGACTCCCCCCTGAGCAAGCAGCCCCACTGAGGGCTGGACTGGGGACCCTGATCAGGACCTGAGCGGAAATCAAGAGTGAGCTACTTAAAAGACTGAGCCACCTGGGTGCCCCACTTTCATAGTAATTTCATGAAAATACCAGAACTGGGGGAAAACTAGAGTAAGAAAGACCTTTCTGAGCCATTCTTGCTGCTTTATTTCTTCTTGCCCTGTTCCACCTCCAAATTGCATGGCTTACTTCCTAGCATCTCTACTTTCTCTTACTCCTTCCTTCTCTGAGGTCCCCTGTTTCTCAGGCTGTCACCACCTGTATGGCCTCAGCTTGGATGCACCCACCCCCCAGTGACCATCTTCCAAGCCCAAATCCCTCCCTACTGCCCAGTGTTAGCAGTTGGCATCTTGGTCCTGGCTATTCCCGTTCTTTCGCAGCACGCATTTCATGGAAGAACAGAGACAATAAAGCAATACTCTATTAAATATTTGTGGAGATACACACCCAACCCAGTTTAAAACCTTCCTAAAGGCTCTGCTCTTTTTTAATGCTATTTATTATACTTTGGGGTAAAATACATATAGCCCATATATACTTTTCATCTTTTAATTGTTAGCTTCTTAAATTAAAAATGACAAAGATACTCTCTCCATGGTAAAATTACCAAGATTTTTTTCTCCTGTTTCTTTTGGCAATTATTTGGCATAACTGAAATAGGTAGTGCTAACTTTATAATGAAATTCTACATTATTTATGAAGGCTTCTCTTGTTTTAGGATGACTATTTTCCTTACCAGGGAAAGGAGGTGACAGAAAAGAAAAGGAAATAGACACCATCCTCTGGCCTCTTCCTACCCCTAAAAGCTGCTACACCCAAAACTGCTTGCAGGACACTGAATGAACCTGAGGTGGAAAGCCTCAACTCTCAGAATTAAGTATAATAATAAAGCTTCTATTGCTTCAATTATCAAAAATAGAGTGGTTTCAATGTAACCTCCCAAACTTAATTATATAGCAGCATAATTAAGGAGTCTTTCTTTTTTTAAAATAAATTTATTTTTTATTGGTGTTCAATTTGCCAACCAGAATAACACCCGGTGCTCATCCCGTCAAATGCCCCCCTCAGTGCCCGTCACCCATTCACCTCCACCCCCCCCCCGCCTCCTCCCCTTCCACCACCCCTAGTTCGTTTCCCAGAGTTAGGAGTCTTTCATGTTCTGTCTTAAGGAGACTTTCCAGACTGTTTGGGAAAATTCTAAGGCCAGCCATGCTTATTGCACAAATTCAGTTATCCTACAAAGACCTTTCTCCTGGCTCTGTCTTGGCTTTCAACAACTCTTTCTTACTTTGCCTTACTATTCAGCCCTGCCACCACTAGACAAAGAGCCTCTTCTAGAAGTTAATGTTTTTATTTATTTATTTTTAAAGATTTATCTATTTATTCATGAGAGACACAGAGAGGCAGAGACATAGGCAGAGGGAGAAGCAGGCCCTTTGCAGGAGCTTGATGTGGTACTCGATCCTAGATCCAGAGATCACGACCTGAGCCAAAGGCAGCCACCCAACCACTGAGCCACCCAGGCATCCCTAGAAGTCAACGTTTTTAAAAACCACAGGAAAAACAGCCTAAGTTTTAAGATGGTAAAAGAAGAGCATTTTAAGCTGGTTGAAAAAAAGAAAGTGCCTAGAGGTATTTTAACAACATATTGCAGCATTGAGCACCTGACTCACGTTATGCTTTGAAAGATAAGAGATTGATAGGTGCTGAATTTCTTCTAAAACTATAAACATGAATCCAATAATGGAAGGGATGTGGGGATCAGATCCTATGATGATTCTTAATATACACACTGCTCATTTTAGATCATGCAAATTGAAGTTGGTCTTTGCTCTATGAAAAGTATATCAAGAGTATTGCAAATGTTTGCTTCTTTTCTTTACTAATTCGTATTCTTTCCATACAGTCCTGTTAAATAAAATAAGCTGGAAAACAAATTAGTGAGGGGAACCCTTGTGCACTGCTGGTGGGAATGCAAATTGGTGCAGCTGCTATAGAAAACAGTATGGAGGTTCCTCAGACAATTAAAAATAGAACTACCATATGATCCAGCAATTCTACTTCTAGGTGTTTATCTGAAGGAAATGAAATAGCTATCTTAAGAATATGTACACATCCCTATGCTCACTGTAACATTATTCACAATAGCCAAGACATGGAAATACCTAAGAGTCAGTCCTTTGATGGATGAATAAATAAAGAAAATGTGATATATATTTAGCCATGAAAGTTATTCAGCCATAACAAAGAAGGAAATTCTGCAACCTGCAACACCATGGATGGAATTTGAGGGCATTTTGCTAAGTGAAATAAGTTAGAGAAAGACAAATATGGTATGATGTCACTTATATGTGGAATCTGAAAAAAACCAAACTCATAGACACAGAGATTGGTGATTGCCAGAAGTGGGAAGTGGGGAGGTGGGTGACATGGGTGAAGGTAGTATAGATTTCCAGTTATAAAGTAAATAAGTTCTGGAGATGTAATGTACAGCATGTTGACTATAGTTAAGTTGAAAAATAAACAAACAAAAAAAAATTAGAGAGGCAATTAAGAAGTGAAAAAGTATGGGGATCCCTGGGTGGTGCAGCGGTTTGGTGCCTGCCTTTGGCCCAGGGCGCAATCCTGGAGACCCGGGATCGAGTCCCACATCAGGCTCCATGCATGGAGCCTGCTTCTCCCTCTGTCTGTGTCTAGCCTCTCTATCTGTGTGTCTCTCATGAATAAATAAATAAAATCTTTATTTAAAAAAAAAGAAGTGAAAAAGTAGGCACCTGGCTGGCTTAGTTGGTAGAGCCTGCAGAACTTGGTCTTGGGGTTGTGAGTTTCAGCCCCACACTGGGCAGAGAGACTATTCTTAAAAAGAAGAAGAAATGAGTGTTGTCTTAAAGATAATATGTAGATAGAGCTTAGCAGGCATAATGCTTTGTAGAGTGCTGCATGTTTGTTAGAAAAACTAATCCAGCTCCAACATTTTAGAGCCAACACAGAGAAATATGATCAGTTACATGGTTCAGGGTTTATTGGATAAAACAAACCAGGGCTCATGAGAAGTCCTAGCTATTCCTTGGTTCTGAGATCCTGAAATCACAATTCCTCTGAGAATATTCACAGAAATAACACTGTTTAAACATCATAAACAACAAAAATTATTCAACTCAGTAAATGTTTATTGAGCATCTATAATGTGTCATTAATTTTATGTCTCAAAAAAATTTTTATGTCTCAACTTGACTGGACCATGGATGCCCAGATAGATGGTCAAATAATATTCTGGATGTTTCTGTAAAGATGGTTTTGGATGAGATTAACATCTGAACCTGTGGACTTCCAGTAAGCCCTTTGCAATGTGGGTGGGCTTCATCCTATCAATTCAAGGTTCAAATAGAGCAAAGACTGATCTGTGTAGACATATATATACAGACACATCCTACTGGTTCTGTTTTCTGCAGAACTATAATTAATGTAGTAGAAAACTTTTCAGGGTCTTCCTACCCTCCAACTATCAAAACTCTCTATCAAACCATAGGGGCACAGGTAGGCCCTCTTCTAGTACATGATCCTCACTTCTGAGACTCAGCTGATTGGAAGAGTCTCTTGCCCTGGAATTGGAACTGGGATTAAGAGAAATTACTGTCCATCTCTTGAATGGAGGAGATCTAACCATTCTAGAGTATCATGTAGCCATTCTCCCCATGTGCTGAGTAGCAGAGAAAGCCATAGCAATTAGAGAAGAGAGAATTCTGAGAGTTGAGAGAACCAGAGATGAGACGAAAAGAGTAATGAGTTCCACATGCTTCCTGAAGCCAGCTGCCCAGGAATTCTCCTTACAATAAATTCTTCATTGCTTAACTGGGCTTGAGTTTGTTGTTTTTATTACTTGCCACCCAAAGAGTCTAATGACTATAACCTAGTGTGTCACACAGTGTGTCAGCTACTAAGGATACAGAGATTAAAAAAAAAAAAAGATATGGTTTCAGTGCCACACTCTCACCCCACCACCTCCCCACCAAAAAAAAAAGACATGGTTCCTTCCTGTAAGAAACCCCCAGTACCCAAGGGAGAGGTACACATGCAAGCAGATAAATTCCATACAGTATAACAAGTGAGGAAATATTTAGTGTAGCCAGATTCGGAAAACAAAAACAAAAACAGGATGCCTAGCTAAATTTGAATTTCAGATCAACAATAGACAATTTTTTAGTAGAAGTGTTCCCCAAATATTTTATCTGGCAACCTCAGAGATATGTTATATACAGATGTTAGACAAAGGGGGAGGGTCTTAATCCAAAGTGACTTGTCTCAGAAATCTTTTTTATTTATTTAGTTAGTTGGTTAGTTCTTTCCTGGAGAAAAGAGTGCTTGGGGTTGAGTTTTGAAGGATAAGTAAGAGTTCACCAGATGAAGAAAGGTGGTAAGAGTTTTTGAGTGAGAAAGAGAAAACCACCGGACTGAAGGCACAGAAGCAAGACACAGCAGTGTATGTGTAGAAAACACCAGCATCTTGGTATCGCTAAAGCTCACAAGCTCCAGGCAAGGAGATGAAAAATGTCAGCAAGCGTATTGGAATTAAGATGACATGCTAAATACAAGCAATGATTTTCCTTCCTGTGCACATGCCAATTGGAATGTCAGGATAGATATTTTAAAAGCTGTAATTCATGACACCAGAAATCTAGAAGGGCTGTAGGCAGCAGATAAAAAAGAGTTAAAGAATTCCTGGAAAATAGAACATTGGTAGCATCAGATTAGCAGAGAAATAAGACGGAGAAACAGTGGCCAAAACACACATGGGAGAGAGCCACTTCATGATATTTCAAGGGTAAGAATAGATTTTCCTAAGGAAACCCCAAGTTCATTGTCAATCAATAGGAAAAAATAGAAGAGCCTAGACACTTCGTGATGATAATTGTTGAAAGACCTGACTTGGAGCAGTAGGATCTGTTGGATTCCCCTCCGCCTCCCATGTGGCTATCCAACAGTTTGCTCCCGGAATAAAGGCCTGTGGATGTTTTTTTCCTAAGAGTGGCAGGGAAAGGTCAGAATTAGGATTATTGTGTATATTTGGTCAGAAAGCAAAGGAGGAGCCATTGGTGACTCTAGACTATGGCCAATACTATGGAGGGGATAAAATTTCAAAGTGAAGTCACAGGCACTACTCCCTAAAGAGAGAATAGTGTTTCAGGAGATAGGTAGAGGGCCCCAGGTAAGAGTAAGCTGCCTCGTCCATAATCACTTGTTCTCTCTCTCTGTACACGTATTACATACACACACACATATGTATGTATATTATCTTTCTACTTTGACAAGTACACCTGAATAACAAAATATTGTTAAAATTTTTTTAAAGATTTATTTATTTGAGAGAGAGAGAGAGAGAGGTAGAGAAGTGGGCAGGGGCAGAGGGAGAGGGAAACTCAGGCAGAGCATGGAGCCCAACAGGCGGCTCAATTCTATGACTTGGAGATGATGAACTGAGCAGAAACTAAAAGTCGGAGGCTCAACCCAGTGTGGCTCCCCTGAACACCAAAATATTTTAAAGTATGCAAAGCCATGGTTTTGCAAAATATCAACAATGTCTGACTTTAATTAGTATTGCACCTCTCTATATATTCTCTAGAAGGACCAATCATATTTAGATGTATAAGGGAAAAAATCTAGAGTTCGTAAATTATTTCTTTTTCTTGACCATTTTTGTGAAATCACTTACTATATTGTTACAATCAAGATTTTTACATAATTTGTCTTCTATTGAAAGTAATTATTTTAAATAGGGATTAAAATAAAATGTAATCTTTAAAATGTACAAAATTTACATCGCTTTTATCAAAATGTGTAAATTTAAGTTGATGTGATCATTACTTTTCCAGACATGTTTTTAAAAATGCTATTTTCTGGGACACCTGGGTGACTCAGTAGTTGAGCGTCAGCCTTCAGCTCAGTGCATGATCCCAGAGTCCCAGGATCGAGTCCCACATTAGGCTCCTTGTGGGGAGCCTGCCTCTTCCTCTGCCTATGTCTCTGCCTCTCTGTCTCTCATGAGTAAATAAATGAAATCTTTAAAAAAATTAAAATTAACAATTTTATTTAAACATTATTAATTTTTAAATAAAATACACTAAAAGCTAGTTAAAAATTTAGTTTTCACTGTCCATCTGATTGGCAATAGAAAGATTCAGTATCATGTTATATGCCTATTATGTTCTAAACATGTATATATAAATTTAACAGTAATATTAATTAATCAACATTGCAAAATTTTATTCAGCTGTCATGTACAATTGTTTCAAATATTGAGCTAATTCAAGAGAACCTCCAGATCCAGAAAGGCAAATGAGAAAACGGATGCTCAGCCTTCTTAGAGAATAATTCTTCATTATGTAAGAAACTATTGCATTCATCTTCAGAGGAAGGATTTGTCACGATAAGTAATTTGTATTTTCTCTTCCTTCAATGATTTTGCCTCTTGAATCCTCCATACTGAAATAACACCTATTTCTGAAATCGATAGGGTACAACTCACAAACCTTCATGGCATTTGGACAGGATTGTCTCTTTTGGTTTCAAAGTCACAGAGGTTTAGACAAGGAAAAGTATTTCTCTGGGGTTTAGATAATGTTAGCATGAGAGTATATGCTAAGGGATGCAGATCTTGCTGTGCCAGGACTGAGTGGAAAAGGTGTCTATGTGTTCTTTAACCATTTATTTTTGTGCAGAGCCTTTTATGTCTAGCTCTTGGTGTGTGAATGCCTCCATATGTTACCTTGTCACATGATTCAATTCTCACCTACAATCATCAAAATCAATGTTCTGTGATCAAAACCTGAACCCACCAGGGTGTCAGAGTGGTTCAGTTGTTTAAGTGTCCAACTCTTGATTTCGGCTCAGCTCACGGTCTCTGGGTCGTGAGATTGAGCCCCAACGTCTTGATCATGGGTCTCCAGGATCACGCCCTGGGCTGAAGGCGGCAGTAAACTGCTGAGCCACCCCGGCTGCCCCAGAAACAGTTTTAAAAGGAATAAGATTAGGGACCCTAGGTGGCTCAGCGGTTGAGTGTCTGCCTTTGACTCCAGGCGTGATCCTGGGGTCCAGGATTGAGTCCCACACCAGGCTCCTGCAGAGAGCTTGCTTCTCCCTCTGCCTGTGTCTCTGCCTCTCTCTCTCTGTCTCTCATGAATAAATAAATAACATCTTTGAAAAAAAAAAAAAAGGAATAAGATTAGAAGCAGGAAACAATTTAGGAATCTATTTAATAGTCCAGATGAGAGTTGATGGAGGCCTGAACTAATGCATGAGATAAGGAAAATAGTCTGAAAGTACTCAGTATGATATAATCATTAGAATACAATGATTGATTAGAGGTAAGGAATGAGAATTAAGTCAGTCAAGGATAATACCCAGGTTTCTGGTGTTTTGACTGACAGGATCATTGTGTTGCTAATTGATTTTGAAAAACGGGAGCAGAAGTAGATTTGGTTAAAATTAAAATTCGAAAAATAATAGTCATAACAAATAACAGCAAATAATAATGATGAATGATACTTACTGAGCTTCTACTATATGCTATCTATGACTCCATTTCATTCTTAAACTAGCTATACCTATTATTCCAGTTAATGCTATCCACATTTTGGCAGGAAAAAAGCTGAGGTGTACCAAAGTCAACTAACTTGCCAAAACTCATAGACAATACCCTTGATAAATAGCATTATTGTTATAGTAGCAAATAGGGTATTAGGATTGTTTCTTATAATGTCTGCATTAATTTACTGCTGCATAACAAAGTACCAAAATATATTGGTTTAAACCAACAATAAACATTCATCGTATCACACATTTTCTATGGATCAGGAATTCAGGAGCAGCTTAGTTAGGTAGTTCTGGCTTGGCATGTCTCATGTGGTTGTAATCAAGATGTCAGCCAGGGCAATAGTCATCTGATGGCATGACTGGGACTAGAGGGTTCACTTCAAGATGGTGCACTCTCATGGTGGCACATTGGTGCCATGATTGGCAGGAGTCTTCAGTTCCTTCCCATGTGGACCTCTCCATAGGACTGCTTGATGTCCTCATGACATGGCCTCTGACTTCCCCAGAGTGAATGATCCAAGAAAGAAAGAGATAGGAGTTACCTTGTCTTTTGTCTTCACCTCAGAAATCACATAGTGTCATTTCCTCAGTGTCCGACTGATTAAGAAGATCTGCCAGATTGAGTGTGGGAAGAGAATATAGAGAGGTGAGCATCACTGGGCTCTTCTTGGATTCTGGTGCCATGTTTCCCTGAATTTGCTGGTGTGGCAATATGTCACAATACCTTCAACAGTGCAGTCTGGGTCTCAGCTCATCTGATTTAACTCATGGATAGATTTTTAGAGACAAGTATGCACTCCATACCCTGAAGGCAATCCTTTATTAATATTGAATCTGTCAACCAAGCTTTAGTCAATGTTGAGCATCAGGAACTTTGACACTGTAATCCCTGACCAGTTCCTTGAGGGCAAGAAGCCTCCCTCGGTGGTTAACGGTATAGAAGGCCTAGCATAACCGATTTCTGTCTACGTGGAACCCACATCCCTGGCCACTTTCTGTCCATTCATACATTCCAGTCTCATCCATCCTTTTCCCCACCGTGGAGCCTTTGAAATTGTAATTGCTTCTGCCTGGAATGCGTTGGCTTGCTTCCTCTTGCTCTCTCTCTCCCTCAGCTTCTTGTTCTAGACTTCAGCTTACTTGTCATTACCTCAGGGAGAATGTCCCTGCTCAAATGGGACTCAAAAGGAGCAATGGCCTCTCATAATTGGGGGTTCTGAGCTATGTGCTGCCAGGAAGCAGGTGAAAAGATGTCTGTTTTACCTGAGGAAGGCAGCTACATTAGCACTCTCCTGGGGGGAAAAATCGCAACATTTGTTATGGTTGTCATGAATAATAAAGACAATTATGGCCACCATTTGTCAGTACTTAGATGGAAGTTGTGCTCTTTCCTCAGCTCTTTCAAGAATTTACTTGGATAGGGACCACCTGGGTGGCATCTGCCATCGGCCCAGAGCGTGATCCTAATCCCGGATTGAGTCCCACATAGAGCTCTCTGCGGAGAGCCTGCCTTTCTCTCTCTCTGCCAATGTCTCTGCCCCTCTTTCTCTGTCTCTCATGATAAATAAATAAAATCTTTTTTTTTAAAAAGATTTTACTTGCATAAAACAATGGTGAATCAGAAGGACTTTACTAAAGATGTCACAGGAGAATGAGAAGTAAACAATAGATATTCCTTTTGCTCTGACATAGAAATATTTGGTTTGGATGGGAGGTTCTACTTTTTTTTTTAAGTAGGCTCCATGCCCAGCATGGAGCCCAGTGTGGAGCTTGAACTCACTATCCTGAGATCAAGACCTGAGCTGAGATCAACAGTCAGACACTTCACAGACTGAGTCACCCAGGCACCCTGATATAGAGATATTTCATCTAGTGTTGTGCTGTAAATTCTTACTAACCAGGTCTTTGGAAGGTGGGAAGGCTCATTTGTAGAGTTGCCAAGTGCCGTGGTATAAATATTCTCACCATGGTTAATTTTACACTGTCAACATGATATCACCAAACACAGAGCTGGAAGGAGATGCCAACAATCAGCCCTAGAAGCCAATAGGAGCCAGCTCCAGCACATCCTAACACCTTGTCAACACCAGCATTTTAATTCTTTTTTCTTCTTCAGATTTACTCCATCTCTCAGCTCCTAAACATCACACTTTGTCTATCCAGACCCTATTCAACATTCATAAAAGCAAAAGGCCTTCAGTTAATGGATTCACTCTTCCTAGAAGGCAGTCTATTTTGATAACAGAGCTTGACTCTTTGGGTCTTAGGCCAAAGAAGCCCATCAAAGTGTTTCTTCTAAACTCATGTACTACAGACAAGAGTAATTCGAGAGAATGTTTCTTGTTTCTCCTTATAGATACTTCATCTCAATTATAATCTTTGTAACTATCATTTGGGATATTATTTTTTTAAGATTTATTTATTTATTCATGAGAGACATAGAGAGAAAGAGAGAGACAGAGACAGAGAGGCAGAGACATAGGCAGAGGAAGAAGCAGGTTCCATGCAAGGAGACTGATGTGGGACTCAATTCCAGGATTCCAGGATCATCCCCTGAGCCAAAGGCAGATGCTTAACCACTGAGTCACCCAGGTGTCCCTCATATGGGATATTATTACCCAATTTTCCAATTAGGAACTTGAAATTGAGGGAGCTTTTTTCCAGTTTTATACCTTTATTTGACAATCAGTGATTAGTTCTCATTCACAGTAACTGTAGATTTTTTTAAGTGGTGACAAGTGTATAGGTAACCAATGTACAGAAATTGTTTGGTGAATCTTCATCCTCCCTATATTTTCTGGACAACGACAGATGGACAAGATACTGAACACTCTTACTCTTTAGGCTTAGATAGCTTTGTTGTGCCTGGTGTCAATGCACACATCTGGAGCTCCCATCTTCTTAATGGCAAATTTCCAGGTCTCTCTGAGTGCCTGAGGGGCAGGCTTCTTGAAACCCACTCCATGGATGCACTTGTGAATGTCGAAGGTGTATTCCCTGATCATTATTTCGTCGATGGCAGAACAGCTCCTCTCGCCACCCTTCTTCAGAGGAGCCATTCGGCAGGGCCCTGGTTGGAAAAGTTGAAGTTGAAGGATTTCTAAAAAAAGATTTCTTTCTTTCTTTCTTTCTTTCTTTCTTTCTTTCTTTCTTTCTTTCTTTCTTTCTTTCTTTCTTTCTTTCTTTCTTTCTTTCTTTCTTTCTTTCTTTCCTTTCTTTCCTTTCTTTCTTTCTTTCTTTTCTTTCTTCTTTCTTTCTTTTCTAGAGAGACAATCAGCACAAGAGAGAGGCAGAGGGAGACGGTGCAGCAGATTCCCCTGGAGCAGGGAGCCCCACACGGGGCTCAATCCCAATACCCGGAGATCATGACCTGAGCTGAAGGCAAATGTTTAAACATCTGAGCCACACAGGTGCACCAAAGTTGAGGGATTTTAAGTGACTTGTCCAAATTCATTGAATTAGGCAGCAGTATACTAGGATTGGCTAGGGCGGTCTGATTCCATGCCTGTGCTCTTTATCCTTACCTTACATTATGTGCACCTGTGAATCTGCTGTCATAGAGACCTGACTGGAAAGCACTGATATAGTTCTTTCCCTGTCAACTACATGGCCTTCCCGGGAAGTTGCTGGAGGATTACAGAATTAACACTATTACTGGAATAAACAAAGTGAGTTGTGGGTTTTTTTTAAAGATTTTATTTTTATGTAATATCTACAGCCAACACAAAGCTGGAACTCACAACCCCGAGATCAAGAATTGTATGCTCTACCAACTGAACTAGCCAGGTGCCCCCAAAGTGATTTGTGCTTGTTTTTTTTTTTTTTTAAAGACTTTACTTTTCTAGTTAGTTATTTAAGAGAGAGAGAGTGCACATGTACACAAGCATGAGTGAGGGGAGGGGCAAAGAAGGAAGGAGAGAAAGAGAATCTCTTAAGCACACTCTTCCCTGAGCTCAGAGTCCAAGTTGGGGCTGGATCTCACAATGCCGAAATCATGACCTGAGCAGAAATAACACTCAACCAACTGAGCTACCTTGGCTCCCCCAAAGTGAGTTTTAAATAAGGAAATTCATAAGACTTTTCTTTAGTGTGTGTTAACAAAACAGGAAACGCAAAGCTAGGTAGTTGTGGATGTAAGCGTAGGACCTAACACTTTTTGAACACTTGTAGAAAAGCAATGAATAAGTTGTTTTAGGCCAAGTCTCATAGGGTGCTTCATGTGGAGAACCCAGGAGATAACTATTAATTATACAAAGCTTTAATATGTCAGGTGGGATCCTTAGAAAATAAGTTCACATTACTTAAAACTCAGTTTTTGGTGGCCAGAATCCATTTGCCATTCTTTAATCACAATGCACATTTTGTTCTGGGATAGCTTGCCTTCCCGCTTTTCAGTCCAGGTGCTCCAGGTGGTATTCATTGTGTCCTACTTCCAAAGAGTTCATGTGGGGTGAATTTTATGGTATGTGAATTATATTTCAATAAAGCTATTATTAAAAAAGATAGAATCCATGAGACTCAGTCAAGCTAATTAGAATATTACATTCTCCTGGCCAGAGTGAATTTGTTCAGGGACAATTATGTAACCCAATCAAGCTAATAAAAAGAAATGAGGCTTTTGCTGGGATTGTTGAAAGGCAAACCTTAACAAATTCTTTTTTTACTTGAACTGGGAAAATGATCTAGTTCTCTCACGGGGTCAGAGAACAAGCCCAACCTTCTCAAGACAAACATTTAAATGGTGTTTCCTGATGACATCTTGGTTTAACCTTCTTCCCAACCAGCCTTGATTGAACGGAGATCTTTTCTTTCTCTTTTTAAGGTTTGTTTAGATCATATCTACACCCAATGTGGGGCTTGAATTCCTGTCCCTGAGATCAAGCGTTGCATGTTCTTCTGAGTCATCCAAGTGCCCCTGAAGATCTTAATTAAAACTTTTCAGTACCATATGCCAATAGTTCATCTTTCTTTCTTTAAGCCAATTTGGGTTGTGGTTTTTGTTATTTGCAACTAAAAAGAAGTTTTAAATGATGACACAACTGGTGTGTAAAAGTCACTCAACTGTAGAATTACTGAGTTAATAGTTTCTGTAAGAATGAACACCCCTCTTTCCTAGACTGGAAGATTGGTAACTCTTAGAACTCTTCATTTGAAGTAGGAAACAGCTGGTCAGATGACTATCCTGTATTTTATCTTGGAACTAGGACTATTTATTGCCAAAGAATAGAGTGTTAAAAGATATAGTACAACAATATGAGAATTTTAGAGTGTTGACTGTTTCTTGTGGCCTATGTTATGGTGCTCCATAGAGGAGGACTTAGGTTTAAAGTGGCTCATCTGCTATCTAAGTGCTAGAATCAATATTTTTAAAACACTCCTGATCCCACAGGTCCCATCTAACCAGCTCTCTTAATGTGCTTCTGTTTGAGAAAGTGGGCAATTACCAATTACAAAAACGTGGCGGGAAGAGAGGCCTGGAGCAGATTAGCCTCACCTGCCTATCCAAGAATGTCATTTTGATTTTCGTAAGACATATGTAGAGATGAAGCCATTAACATAAGGGTTATAGAAGAATGACAGAGCACTGGAGTCTGCTGCTAAGAAACAGAAATTCATAGGTCCATTTCTAGACTTGACTAGTTGTCTGGCTTTGGTTATCAGCTCAGAGAATTGCATGGAAGCAAGAGCTAACTAAACTCCAAGTCTGGCAAAAAGACTAGTGATCATTTCACCTCTAAGTCTCTTGTCATACTATTTGTAGCTGACAATGTGTAACTTTAGAGAGGGAAATCCTCCCCAATATCCACCTTAAATAGGGCCTTGGAGGAAAAAGGACTGTTTGGGCCAATTACTTCACTTCCAAGATTGGGGACCTTGCTATTTCTATCTAGCAGTGTATGAATTGGAGACAACTATATACTCTTTTTTCCAAAGGAAGTGTTGATGGGGGCTGGGTAACAAAAAAATAAAAAAATAAAAATAAAAAACAAGAAAAACCAAGATGATGGACAGATCACTATTGCACTTCGTTTTTGTAAAGATTTTTTATTTTTTGAGCAATCTCTGTACCCAGTGTAGGGCTGGAACTTGGGTACATCAAGAGTCACATGCTTGGGGTGCCTGGATAGCTAAATCAGTTAAGTATTCTACTCTTGATTTTGGCTCAGGTCATGATCTTAGGGTCATGATCTCAGAGCATGAGATTGAGCCCAGTGTCAGGCTCCAGGCTCAGTGGAGAGTCTGCTTCTCTCTATTTCTCTCCTTCTGCCCACCCAGCTCCCCCAACTCATATGCACTCTCTCTCAAACAAATAGTAAATAATAATTTTTTAAAAAGGAGTCATATACTCCACTGACTGAGCCAGTCAGGTGTCCTTCACTACACTTTTATTCCTAATTCTGTTCCCCAGGTACTTTGATACTGGGCATAGTGTTGTGTCAATTCCAGTCTATTGGAAAGCAGATACTGAGGAAGTTAAAAATGCAAAAAGTTGGGGATCCCTGGGTGGCGCAGTGGTTTGGCGCCCGCCTTTGGCCCAGGGCGCGATTCTGGAGACCCAGGATCGAATCCCACATCGGGCTCCCAGTGCATGGAGCCTGCTTCTCCCTCTGCCTATGTCTCTGCCTCTCTCTCTCTCTCTCTGTGACTATCATAAATAAATAAAAATTTAAAAAAATTTAAAAAAAACTTTAAAAATAAAAAAAATGCAAAAAGTTGATTAGTCAGTTGGGTGAGAATCTATAGGAAAACTGATACTCTAAAAAAAAGAGATTTATCAGGAGCAATGTCTGTAAAGGATAAAGGAGGAGCAAATTAGAGTGGATGGGCAAAGCCTTCAGCTGGCAGTGCAGATCATACGACATCTGAGTCAGTGCAATGGATAGCTCTAGAGCAAAATTGCAGTTACAGTAGTCTGTATTGGACAGAAATGGCTAGATATGAGTAAGCCTGTCATGCTCAGTCATTGCCTGGGAGGGTTGCCCAGGAAGAGCATGGCCTCAGCTGAGAAGATGGGTGGGCCCTAAAGGTGCTTCTGATGGAAGCTATTAGCTAGCTGCACTCTTCACAGCTGAGCAGCATGTTCTTTCTTGAGAGCAGACCTGATAGTTGCACTTCCATGGCTGGCACAGTTTTTCTTTTCTTTTTTATTTATTAATATATTATTTATTTTATTTTTATTATTTGTTTTATTACCATTATTACCATAATACATTGGGGATGTTGGTGTGTGTATTACTTTTATCATTTAAGTTGGGCTTTGCTGGATTATATGAGTCACCTAGAGAACTTAGACAAGTATTTCAATGGAGCAAGTAGACAGAGCTTCGAGTTGTCTTATTTTAAGGATGGAGTGGTTGTGTTTGGTTGCATATGGTGTTCCAGTGTGGAAGTACGGGCATGTTTTAAAGCATATGTATGGAAAGGAGGGTTTATGGGAATGTCAAAATACAAATAGTGAAAATCCATTTTGCTACCCAGTACTCTTCATCACTCTTCTAGCAAAAGTATCCCAATTTTCCTCTGTGGAACCATTCTGTCCTATGCAACTAGTTCTGATGCTTTAGAGAGAAGCTTATTCCACTCTTGCTTCCAGGAGTGGGTGTGGCTCAGCCACCAGGATAATACAAGGACAAGCACAAGATCCAGTCAGAGCCAATAATACACTTTTTTTTTTTTTGGATTATTGAGAGAAAAATACATTTTGCATTTTCTTCTGGATTTGAATCTGGAAATTGGCCTTGACGCTAATGACAGCCATCTTGACATCTTGTAGTCTAAGAATGAAGTCAAGATGAATGATAGAGTCAAGAGGCTGAGAGAGGTGGGGGCTGGCTGAAACTATTTGAGACTCTAAATCCAGTTTTACCTGATGAATGATCCCCCCTAAGATTTGAACATGTTTTACTTAAGAAAATTTGGTATATATACATATATATACAGTTATATTTACTATATCTACTGTTATATATTAATAACAAGTTGTTACTGAAATCTCCAATTCAAATCCAATACCAGAGGGTTCATTCTTATTTTCCTATTTTTATTTTTTTATTTAAGATTTTATTTATTTATTCATGAGAAACATAGAGAGGCAGAGACATAGGCAGAGAGAGAAGCAGGCTCCCTGCACGGAGCCCGATGTGAGACTCGACCCCAAGACCCCAGGATCATGACCTGAGCCAAAGGCAGACGCTCAGCCACTGAGCCACCCAGGTGTCCCTTCCTATTTTTTTTTTAAAGTAATCTCTGGGGATCCCTTGGTGGCGCAGAGGTTTGGAGCCTGCCTTTGGCCCAGGGCGCGATCCTGGAGACGCGGGATTGAATCCCACGTCAGGCTCCTGGTGCATGGAGCCTGCTTCTCCCTCTGCCTATGTGTCTGCCTCTCTCCCTCTCTCTCTCTGTGTGACTATCATAAAAAAAAAAAAGTAATCTCTATACCCAATGTAGAGCTCAAACTCATGACCCCAAGATCAAGGGTCATATGCTCTACCAACTGAGCCACTCAGGTGCCCCTTATTTTCCTCTAATTCTCTTATTTTACAGTAAGAAACTTGTCTCCTGGTATGATGCATATATTAACTATGATACATATATTAACTCCTCAATCCTCCTGTATGCAGCTCATCTTTCATTGTAACCACCACTACCTCTTCCCTGTCATAGAGCCCTCCTCACCCCACTTGGAACCTGACATCCTCCCTGCCTTGGCAGACACTATTCTTACTCTCCCTGGGCTCTGAAAACCCAGCTGGCACTGGTGCCGTCCTACATAGATAACCTCTTCACCCAACTCTGACTCAGATATGCTATGCTGGGGTGCCACTGCTGAGTAGTATCCGCAGTACGGATGTACTATAGTTTCACCATTCACCTATGGAAGGACATGGGCGTTATTTCCAGTATGGGGTGTGTCTCACAAATAAAGCTATTGTGAAAGGTTGTATACACATTTTTGTATGAACATAGGTTTCATTTCTCTGGGATGAAACCAGGAATGGGATTGATGGGTCATGTGGTAAGGGCATGTTTAATCTTTTAAGAAACAGCCAAACTGGGCAGCCCGGGTGGCTCAGCGGTTTAGCACCGCCTTCAGTCCAGGGCCTGATCCTGGAGACCTGGGATCAAATCCCACATCAGGCTCCCTGCATGGAGCCTGCTTCTCCCTCTGCCTGTGTCTCTGCCTCTCTCTCTCTCTCTCTCTCTCATGAATAAATAAATAAAATCTTTGGGAAAAAAAAAAAAAAAGAAATGACCAAACTTGGGATGCCTGGATGGCTCCGAGGTTGAGCACCTGCCTTTGGTTCAGGGTGTGATCCTGGGGTCCTGGGCTCAAGTCCCTCATCAGGCTCCCAGTAGGGAGTCTGCTTCTTCCTCTGTGTCTCTGCCTCTCTCTGTCTCTCATGAATAAATAAAAGAAAGAAAGAAAGAAAGAAAGAAAGAAAGAAAGAAAGAAAGAAAGAAGAAAGAAAGAAAGAAAGAAAGAAAGAAAGAAAGAAAGAAAGAAAGAAAGAAAGAAAGAAAGAAAGAGCCAAACTCTTTTCCAGAGTGGCTTTACCACTTTCTACCCTCAGGGTAATGATTTTTCACTAAGTAGGTCAGAAAGGGCAGAACAAGGAAAGAAAAATGAAGGGAGAGAAGAGAAGGAAAAGAGGAAAGGGAAGAGTGAATAATAAACTATTAACTATATATTTATGTCCATGTCTGATTTCTTTAATTTTTTCTTTTGATCTTGCTTTGTTTTCATACCATTGACACATCATTTAAATTTTTATTGCTATGCGATATTTTCTTGTAAAAGCACTTTTTACCAGTTCCCTGGGTGGCTCAGCAGTTCAGCGCCTGCCTTTGGCCCAGGGCATGATCCTGGAGTCCCAGGATCGAGTCCCACGTCAGGCTCCCGGCATGGAGCCTGCTTCTCCCTCTGCCTGTGTCTCTGCCTCTCTCTCTCTCTCTATCATGAATAAACAAATAAAATCTTAAAAAAAAAAAAAAGCGCTTTTTACCTGTTATTTTTAGCATTATTCTTTAATACTTTCTCCATTAAAAAATTTTAAAAGCCACGTTATTCAGGTATGGTTGCATACAATAAGATTCACCATTTTAAATATACAGCTCTTTTAAAAAAAAGATTTTATTTATTTTAGAGCGAATGCAAGCAGGGGATGAAAAGAGGGAGTGGGAGATAATCTCCAGCAGACTGAGCTGAGCAGAGTTCCAGCATGGGGCTTGATCCCAGGACCCTGAGATCATGACCTGAACCCAAACTGAGAGTCAGACACTAACCAACTGGGCCACCCAGGGACCCCTTTTGTATACAGTTCTAAGAGTTTTGACAAATGCATAACGGCCAACACTATCAAGACACAGAACATTTTCAACACTTTAAAATGTTTCCTTGTACCTTTATTTTTTTTAATTTTTTTTTTAAATTTTTTTTAAAGATTTAATTTTTAAGTAGCCTCTAAACCCAACATGGGGCTGGAACTTATAACCCCAAGATCAAGAGTTGCACACTTCATGAACTGAACCAGCAACGCCTATTATAGTCAACCCCCCAGTTCCTGTCAATCAATGATCTGTTTTCTGCCCCTATCATTTTACTTTTTTCAGGGTGTGGTACATATGGAATCCTGAGGTATGTAACCATTGAAATATGAGTTTTTTCATTTAGTACAATGTATTTGAGAATTGCCCATATCGTTGTATGTTTTAGGGGTTCATTCATTTTTCCTGCTGAGTAATATTCTATTGTATGTATGCACCATACAGTTCAGTATTTAGTGGCTGAAGAATATTAGTTTTTCAGATTTTTCTGGTATTTTAAAACTGAGTTTGATGAACATTTCCTGATGTCTACAAAAATTGTTATATTAATTATTTTCCCTTATAATGTTTTCAAAAGATTTTATCTTTAAGTAATCTCTGCACTCAGTGTGGGGGTTGAACTCACCCTCTCTAGATCAAGAGTTGCACTGACCGAGCCAGCCAGACACCCCTATTTTCCCTTATAATTTTATCTTCCTTTTGATTTGTTTGCCATATTTGTTTTCTTATATCTAGTTATTGTGTTTTTTTTCTCTTTGCTGTGTTATATGTGTCATTTGTTTGTTAATTAATTTCTTTTGTTTGTTAATTAATTTCTTAAAAAATCAGCTTTTGGTTTTGTCAAATGCATCTTCTTTTTCTCTTTTTTCTAATTTTTTTTTTAGAAGGAGGGAAAGGGCAGAGGGAGAGAGAGAATCTTAAGCGGGCTCCCCATCTAGAGCAGATCTGAGCATTGGGCTGGATCCCATGACCTGAGCCTAGATGAAGAGCCGGCCACTTAACCAACTGAACCACTTTGAGGTCCCATGCATTTTCAATTTCTGACTTACACATGTCTTAGTTTTATTTCACTCAGGATTTACAAATTTTCTAAGATCTTAAACTGAGTGTTTATTTAGTTTTCTACTGGTAATAAAATAATGTAAAAGCCTGTATTTTCTTCTAAGAAGAGTTTTCCTGCATTTCAAAGCTTTTGAGAAGTACTTTATTATTATTTTCAATGAATTACATAATAATATTGTGAATAAGTGTTGAAGTCCTTTTAACATTATTTTAAAATAGACCTATTGTGTTCTTAATTTTCTCCTTAATGAGTCTATTATTTAGGAAAATTTAAATTCTTTTCACGTAATTAAATGTTTTGTTTTATATTGGTATTATTAATTTCTGTCTTTATCACAAGTGATGGTGGAGAGAACATTTTGTCTGTACTATAAATAGAGGTCTTCAACTTCATTTAATTGATTCCAAATATCAATTAATTCCATATTTGAAGATGTTACAACCTTTTGCACAATACTTCATGCACTCAGTCTCTCATTATTGACACTGGAGAATTAAAATCTCCAATATAATTTTCATTCTGTCAGTTGCCTGTACTTCCAACAAACACATATACACCAGGGCTCTGCCACTTGATTCATATTCTTCTCTACCTAACCACTGCCACTTTCCTAGGTAAATTGTACTTTCTGTTTCTCAGTGCCAGAGTTCCTGAACCTCCACTCCAACTCTTCAACAGCCCACTCTCCCAGCCACATCCTGGACCTTGGTACAATTTAGGACTCTTCTACCTTTAGTATCTCACTTGGAGACCACATCCTTCCTCTCAATTCCTGGCCCCCACAAAGCAGCAAACTCATCTTACCCTGCTTTTCAGCTCCTCAGTCTTTCCCCTTTTTCTAGTTGGGTTTAGCCCATTTTGGTTTTTCTTTCTTCTCAAACCCAACTCAACCCTTATTTTCAAAGTCACTTCAATTTTGTTCTCTCTGGTACTTTCAGTTTCCTATCCCTCTGGTCTTTCTACTCTTTGTGTCCTACAAATTCACAACCCTGGGTCAATATGGTCATCTGCTTTCTCCTCTGCTTACCTTCAGGGGCTGTAGAATTAATACAGATTCTTGACTGACAAGGAGAAACCAACCGGAGCTAGCTTCAAAGAAAGAAACTAATATGAGGATTCTAATTTGTACCTTCAGAGGACAAAGAGTCAAGAATGTAGCTTGTTGGAGGTGCCAGGGTGGCTCAGTCAGTTAAGCATCTGACTCTTGATTTCAGCACAGGTCATGATCTCAGGGTCATGAGATTGAGCCCCCACGTCAGGCTCTGCCTTCTTCCTCTGCCTCTCTTCTTGCTTGTACATGGATGTATGCTTGTTCTCTCTCTCTCTCTTACAAATGAATGAATGAATGAATGCAGCCTGGCCTTGAGAGGATCAGAATCAGAACTTCTTTCCTCATTTTTCATTTCTGCTTCTTTCTTCCTGATTCCTGACTGCTTCTTTATTCTAGAAGGCTTTCTGTTTTCCCATAGTCACATAGAAGCTCCCTAACATACAATTCCTCTGCTAAAGATGTGTCAAAACTAATCCTGGACGTTCTTAGTCTCCATTTCAAAATCATGGGGCAAGAACTCTGGCCAGTTTTGGTCAGAAGTCAATGCTAAATCAACTAGGGCCAGAAGTGCATACTCATATTTTACAAAAATGGCAGCAGATGATGCATAGTGGTTTCCGTGTGCTCATCCATGAACCTATGGCCAGGGAGGATAGGATATGCTGATGAACCTGGCCAGAGTTATGTGTACTCATGAAATCCAGTACTAGGGTCAGAGAAATATGAGGTTCTGATTGACTGGTCTTACTCCTTTACCCACTAATAGACGCTGAAGTAGTCTGAGGTTGCCTGAAACACACAGAATTAGCATAGGTTCTTCTGGATAAGTAAAAACAATGACTATCTGACATAGTTGCTAAATGATAGATAAGGAAGCTGACATTTTTTCCTGGTGATTAATTACCATCTATTTATTGCAAGTGTAATTTTTGCAGGGCCAGGCTATAAGCTAAATAAAATTTTGCTCAGTATATTTTCACGAACTTATTTGAAGTTAAAAAAAAAACCTTAGAATGTTAAAATTTTCCACACTCATTGCTAAATGGTGAATTTTTTTCAAAGTCAAATATAAAAGACTTTTAGATTATTTTGAGTTGTTTCCTTCCATTAGTCAAGATAATCAACAATCAACTGAATAAACTCATAAAAAATCTTAAAAACTTAAAAGGATAAAAATAAACTTCTATGTGTCCGTTGTCTAATAAACATCATAGTTATATGAAAACAAATCCACTTTAGGGAGTATAGTTTTGCTTTGAGCAAATTCATTTAGGATATGAATTCTGCCCATATTTATGCATAAAATAATTAAATATGCTTGAAAATGAATGCTGTAATTATTTACTGAGTGCCTTTTTACTAAACATTTTTTCTGCCTCCTTACAAATCATTTATTGAGAAATCATAGAGGGCAAATATAAGAACACAAGAATAAGTAAGGCAATAAAATCTTGTTTCCTTTATTTTGTCTTGGCTTAGTTTTTCTTTTTATCTGGCTCTTACTCTCCTTGAATGAATAACAACCCCGATGGGTGTCTTTGAGAAATTTAGAATAACCAAATAAACCAAAAACGAATAAAATATAATTGAATATTCCTTCTTCTTCCTCCCATCTTAGCTGTTTCAACTTAAACTTGGTCTGTCTGCAGCTTCAGAGAGTAAAATTCTCATAAAGTCAGCTGCTGCAAGGTTTCTGTTCTGTTCTCTGGCGGAGTTTCTGAGTAGCAAAGCCCTCCATGGCCTTTGTTGCTTCTACTATTCATTCTCAGAGAGATTTGTTCTCAGTGGAATTGCAAATCTCTGAATTTCCTCTATAGATTTATCACTTGTAAGAAATTATTTGGAAAGAAGCCAGTGAGAGATGTGGCTAATAGCATTAGTGAATGCATTTTTTTTAAAAAAACACAAGCCACATATGTCCTATGGTTTAAAAAAAAAAAAAAGAATTTTCTTTTTCCACATCTTCCTGGAAGTGACCACGTTTTGATACTTGCCAGTGAAATATATTTTCAGCATAATATTTTAACTAACTTTTAAAACAAGTTTTATTTATTTATTTATTTATTTATTTATTTATTTATTTATTTAAATAAGTAATCTCTACACTCAGCGTAGGGCTCAAACTCACAACCCTGAGATTCAGATCATGTTCTCCTGACTGAGCCAGCCAAGCACCCCTATTTTAGGTGGCTTTTTTTAAAAGTTTATTTATTTATTTATTTTTAAGAAATCTCTACACCCAATGTAGGGCTCAAACTCAGGACTCTGATTAAGAGTCACATGCTCTTCCAACTGAGCTGGCCTAGCATCCCTAGTTGACTCTTTAATTTTTTAAAAAGATTCATCTATTTGAGAGGGGGTGGGGAGAAGAAGAGGCAGAGGGAGAAGCAGACTCTCCCCTGAGGGCGGAGCCCATGCAGGGCTCCATCCCAGGACCCTGAGATCATGACCTCAGCCGAAATCAAGAACCTGACACTCATCCAATGATCCACCCAGATTTCCCACCCCTAGGTGACTCTTGATGGTCACTACTAATGTCTAATTAGAAAGTTCTAGCTTAAAAAAAAAAAAAAGAAAGAAAGTTCTAGCTTTTTTGTTCTTTTTAAGTCATATTTTTTAAGTTTAACTTTTAAAATGACATCAGCTTGGGACGCCTGGGTGGCTCAGTGGTTGAGCGGCTGCCTTTGGCTCAGGGCGTGGTCCTGGAATCTCGGCATCTTGTCCCACATCAGGCTTCCTGCATGGAGACTGCTTCTCCTCCCTCTGCCTGTGTCTCTGATGAATAAAAAGAAAGAAAGAAAGAAAGAAAGAAAGAAAGAAAGAAAGAAAGAAAGAAAGAAAGAAAGAAAGAAAGAAAGAACATTTAAAAAAAATGACATCAGTCAAATGTATTAGATTTTTTTAACTAAGTGAATAACCTTCATTTATTCCCCAAATATTTATATTTCAGGAACTGTGATATAATACTTGAAAAAGAGTCACTTTATTTCCCCAGGAATATCATTTCAATGGTTTCCACCTCTCCTTACTATATCAACAAGTTCCCTATCTCCATGGCATTGTGCTTATTTGGCATATAACAATCCCTTGTTTTCTCCTATCTTTAAAAAACTAGTCCTTTATTTTTAAAAATTTTATTTTAATTCTGGTATATTTAATGTAGTGTTATATAAAACAGTCCTTTATGAACCCACTTTCTCTACCACTACAGCCCAATATTTCTGCTCCTCTTTGCAGTAAATCTGCAAAGAGTTGTCTGTACTTGCTGTCTCCAGTTCTCATCTATCCTTTACCCATGAATCCATTTCATTCAACTTCTACCCACACCATTCCCCCAAAACTGTCCTTTCAAATTGCTCAACCCAATGATTAATTCTCAGTCATCTTGACCTATCATCATAATCTGACACTGTTGATCATTCCTTCCTCTGTGATGTACCTTTATTATTTGGCTTCTGAGATAGCATTTTATTAGTTTTCTTCCTACCTTACTGCTTGCTCCTTCTCAGTTTTCTTTACTGGCTCTTCTTCTTCTCCTTCATCTTTAATTTCTTTATTTTAAAAGTTTTTAAAATTTTAATTCTTTATTTATTCATTTGAGAGTGCATGCATGAATGGGGGGAAGGGCAGAGGGAGAAGCAGACTACCCTGCTGAGCAGGGAACCAGATGCTGGGCTCAATCCCAGGACCCTGAGATCATGACCTGAGCTGAAGCCAGAGCTTAACCAACTGAGTTACCCGGGCGCCTCATAAATTTTTAAATTTTTAAAAGTAATCTCTATATCTAATGTGGGGCTTGAACTCGTGATTCCAAGATCAAGAGTTGTGTACTAAGCCAGCCAGATATCCTCTCCCTCATCTTGATATTGGAGTGCACCAGGCCTCAGTCTTTGGTTGTCTTCATTTGTTCATTCCATAGCTAATCTCATCTAGTCTTTTGGCTTTATATTTTGGCTATACGCCAATGACTCCTAAATTAATTTCTGCAGCCCAAACTTCTCACCTAAATTTCAGAATCATCCATCTAATTGCCAAATTAACAATCCAGTTGGATGTCTAAAAGGTATCTTGAGTTTAAGAAGTTTAAAACTGAGGGACACGGGATCCCTGGGTGGTGCAGCGGTTTAGCGCCTGCCTTTGGCCCAGGGCGTGATCCTGGAGTCCTGGGATGGAGTCCCACATCAGGCTCCCTGCATGGAACCTGCTTCTCCCTCTGCCTGTGTCTCTGCCTCTCTCTCTGTCTCTCATGAATAAGTAAATAAAATCTTAAAAAAAATTAAAATAAAAAAAAGGATAAAAAAAAAAAAAACTGAGGGACACGTGGGTGGGTCAGTGGTTAAGGGGTCTGCCTTTGGCCCAGGGCATGATCCTGGAGTCCTGGGATCCAGTCCCACATCAGGCTCCCTGCATGGAGCCTGATTCTCCCTCTGCCTGTGTCTCTGCCTCTTTCTATGTCTCTCATGAATAAATAAAAAAAAGTTTAAAACTGAGCTCCTGGGGATGCTTGGGTGGCTCAGCGGTTGAGCACCTGCCTTTGGCTCAGGACATGATCCCAGGATCTGGGACTGAGTCCTGCATCAGGATCCTCCTGGGGAGACTGCTTCTCCCTCTGCCTATGTTCTGCCTCTTTCTGTGTGTCTCTCATGAATAAATAAATAAAATATTTTAAAAAATGAGCTTTTGAAGCAATGACACCCATTAGCAATGAGCACACCTACTGCTCACATCTTGGTTTGTGAGCTCACTTGCTCATTTCTCACTAAAAGGAACCATGCCTCTTGAAGAATTGGCTGATTTCAAGGGGCAGAGAAAGAGAAAGATGAGCCTGGAGAATCTGTAGTTCCAAAGAATAAGAAAGTGCTTAAAAAAAAAAAAAGCAAACTTGTCCACAGAATGCAGAAGCCATCCCAAAGGCCAATGGCCAAATCTGGGATAATTGGAGCATCAAAATAATGGTAGTAATGGATTATAAGCCATAGAATAAAATAGATATCTATGAGTTCATATTAATATAAATAAATAATAGAACAGATAAATAAATGATGGGAAGGAACAGATCATCTAATAAAAGTAGAAGGAATGATGGAAATGAAAACTATCATTTGGCAAACACCAGGGTAATAATCGTTGCTTACAAGAATCATTAAGGGATACTAAAATTAGTGGATGAGTAGATGCTGAGAAACAAGATAGTTATATACTCTCAAAGTATCTTCACACAAGGCAATAGTAGCTTTCCATTGGAGAGATCAAGTATTCAATATAATCACTGGTAATGAGACATTTCAACATCATGTGCCTCTTTGATGTGATGGATTGAGAGGGGGCACAACATCACTTTTATAGTAGTACTACCATCGCTTCATTCCTGAATTTGTCATGAGGGAACATCAGGCCAACTTAAATTGAGGAACATCTTACAAAATAATTGATTAGTATTCTTCAAAAGCGTTCAAAAAAGACAAAGAACAAGGAAGTGTCCCATACTGGGACAGTTAATAGTATTGTGTCAATGTTAATTTCTTGGTATTGATGGTTGTACTTTGGTTATATAAAATGTTAACATCTAGGGAAGTGGAGTGAAGGCTGTGCATAAATTCATTGTACTATTTTTTGCAACTGTAAAATAAAGTTGAAATGATTTCAAAATAAAAAATGAGAATAAAAGGTAAAAAAAACCCACCAAACAAACCCCGAATTCCTGATCTCCTGCTTTCTTTAGCAATCAATTCCAAATTGTGGTCATTTCATTATTTTCATAGTCCAGGCCAAAAACTTTGGAATCATCCTTTAGCTCTCTTTTCTCCTCCCTCATACTCCAGATCTAATCTACAGGAAATATTATGGGCTGTGTCCTCAAATAGGTCCAGAATCTAACCACTTCTTATCACCTCTGCTGCCACCTGCCTAATCCAGAACACCATCTGTTCTCCCCTGGATTATTATAGTTATCTCACCTCCCTGAACCACTTGTCTCTTCATAACCCTCTAATGGCTCCCATTTCATTTTGAGGAAAAGCCAAAGTTCTGGCTATGGCCCATAAGGCTATACAAGATCTGATATCATTCACTCTCCAATCTTCTTCCTTATTACTCATGCATTCACGTGCTCACTCCATTCAAACCACTCTGATCTTCCTGCTATCTCTTGAACATGCCAGGTGTGCTTCTCCCTTAGAGCCTTTCTACTGGCAGGTCCCTTTTCCCTAAATGTTCTTGCCGCATACATTCCTTGGCTAACCTCCTCATCTTTTTCTAGCCTTTGTTTAAACATCTTTTTCTCAATAAGCCTACTCTGACCACTGTCTTTAAAAAGTTCAGGACTTCACTCCTGGTTATCCTTACTTTGCTATGAATTTTTCGCCATTTTTATCACCTTTGAACACATATATAATTTTTAATTATATGTTAATTGTCATGATTTGTGTATCATCTATTTTTACCTGCTAGCATGTAAAAACTCTTAAGAGGGCAGAGATTGTATTTTTTTTTTTCACTGTGAAAATTCAGAACAGTCATTGGTACACTATATACACTACAAATCTGTTATTCTATGACTCAGTAAGTTTATTATATATTGAGTCATATATTACTGAAAGACAGAAAAAACATCCTATGTCTCTCTCCCACAGATAGTTAGAAGCAATCAGGGAGTTAGAAAACAGATATAAATTATCTTTTTTTTTTTTGAATCAAGAGAATATGTAAAACCAAGAAGTTTAGCTAGTACTCTTTCAATTGCAAGTGAAAGAAACCCACTCAAGTTAGCTTATGAAATAAAAAGGGGGAATTTACTTATTCACAAAACTAAACAGCTCGGAAGTAAACCTAGCTTCAGGCAAGTTGGATGTAGTGGGGCTTATAGTTGTCCTCAGGATTTACTGATTTCTCCCTTCATTGTTCACACTTACTTTCCTCTGAAATAGCTGGGCAGATGCTCTCTGCCTTGTAGTTTCAGAAGCTTCCACTGCAGGTTCTCTGGGCTGACAGAGAGCCAGTTCACTCTGGCCTAGCGTGGGTTATCTGCCCTGTGGCAAGGGAACATGGGGCTCTCAGAGTTCTGCTCTGGCCCACAGGCATAGTCCCCAAATCACTTATGCTAAGAGGGGAAGAATCAAAATATAAAATTAATTACAGAATTGAGCCAAACCTATAGAAATAGAATAGAATAGAATAGAAATAGCTGCTATTGCAAATATAGCACTCTGACCCCTAGTGGTTAGCCGACACAAAGAAAATACAGCATTCATTCGAAGCCAACAGCAGGTTAATTTATTTCACATCATATTTTTTATAATTTTTTTTCAGTTTACTTAAGAATATCAATGTCCTTACTTTTTATCCTTTCCACTGACGCCTTCACCTATTGTGGGCAAAGTTTCTTTTGACATACTTTTTGTCTCCTCTATCTCAACGGTTACCATCTTTCTCCTTGGGTTTGTATTTAGATACTGTTATAATGTCCTAAATTATCTCCTGACCTTCAATCCTTTATGAAAACCAACACCTGAAAAGCTTTCCTAAAAATTGCTTTATTTTTTATAGTTTCCAGCTGGGAGTTTACTCTGACAATCAGATCCAACCAAAATCCCTGGGTCAAACATCAATTTTCATGCCCCCTTTCATTTCTTTTGCTTATGAAATTGCAGTTAGCTCCCTGTCACATGCATTGGGAAGCTAACATAAATAATAATACATTCAAGTAATACATGTTGACCTGATGAACTTTACAAATTGAGAACACTCATACTTTTCTGATCTCATATAAGAAACAGATTAATACATTTTAAATTTCATTTTACTAAACCTATCTAATATTCTGCACAGAAAACTTCATTATGCTCCTTAGCATTTTTCAAGGGTGAATTAAGTGCATGATTTATCTCTCATAAAAAGACATCGATTGGTACAAATTTATAAGTATACTAACTAAAAGCTCAGATTATAAGCTAAAACTAAAATATATGTGCCTAAATGTTCATAATTTTCATGTTACATTATTTCTTTCTTGGTTAGTGGCTGAGATAGTAAGAATTCTAACTTCATTATTGTCTACATTTTCTCTTCAATTTTCACTGCAAAGACAAACATAAAAAATGGAATTGATCACTCTGAAGGCTTATAGATTTTTTTTTTAATTTTTATTTATTTATGATAGTTACAGAGAGAGAGAGAGAGGCAGAGACACAGGCAGAGGGAGAAGCAGGCTCCATGCACCGGGAGCCCGATGTGGGATTCGATCCTGGGTCTCCAGGATCGCGCCCTGGGCCAAAGGCAGGCGCCAAACCGCTGCGCCACCCAGGGATCCTGAAGGCTTATAGATTTTATCGTACATTTCCCTTATTTCTGTTTTTTCTCTCCAGTGTTTTTCTCTATGTTAGTTTTTGCTTATTTATTTATTTATTTATTATTTTTTAAAATATTTTATTTATTTATTCATGAGAGACATAGGCAGAGGGAGAAGCAGGGTCCATGCAGGGAGCTCTGGGTCCCACAGCAGCCCCTTGCATGGACCCTGATGTGGGACCCGATTCCGGGTCTCCAGGATCAGGCCCTGGGCCAAAAGGGATGCCAAACTGCTGAGCCACCTGGGCTGCCCAGTTTTTGCATTTTTAATGATAGTATACAGTTTCTTTCTTCTGAAGTATTCCTATAAAGTTGCCAAATAAGACTGGAGTAGACTGTCTAAGCTTCAGTTTTCTTCTCTGTATAAAGAAGATAAGAGAGGGTCTCCTGGGTGGTATAGTTGGTTAAGTGATTGACTTTTGGTTTCAGCTCAGGTTGTGATCTCAGGGTTGTGAGATTGAGCCCTATGAGGGGCTCTGTCTGCACTCAGCTCAGAGTCTACCTGAGTTTCTCTCTCCTTCTCGCTCTGCTTCTCACCCCCATGGTGTCTCTCTCTAAAATACATAAATAAATTTTTTAAAAAAGAGGATAATAGAATAATAATAGTACTACTAATTTATAGGGTTACTTATAGAGTTGTATGCTGAATCCATTTGATAAATTCACATAGAAGGCTAACTGTGGTTACCGGCACACACTTATAAGTTCTCAAAAATTATTAGCCTTTACTATTACTTTATAGATTGACTTGCGTTTTTAGTGTGTCTTTGTGCACATAAATTGGTTTGTCTGCCACCAAACATTTGTAAAGTGTTTAATATATTTGTGGGCTGAAAAAGAAAGTAACAAGATAGTCTATTCTTATGGCGTTTACAATCTAATTTGAGAATCAAAGCACAGAGACTTAAAAGTTATAAACAAAATGTGGTATATACATATAATAAAATATTATTCTGCCTTAAAAAGGAAGTTCTGACATGCTACTACATCAACATGATTGAAGACATGCAACGTGAAATAAACTCATTAGAGCAGGGCACATATTGTATGATTCTAATTATGTGGAGTATTTAGAGCTGTCAAATTCACGCACTCAAGTAGAACTATGATTGCCAGAGCTGGGGGAAGAGTAAAGGGAAGTTATTTAATGAGTATAGATTAGTTTGGGGGGGATGAAAAAGTTCTGGTAATTGATGGTGGTAGGTTGCACAAAAATGTGAATGTACTCAATGCTACTGAATTGCACATTTAAAAATGGCTGAAATGGTATATTTTATATTATGGATATCTCACCAAAATAAAAAAAAGATTTAAAATTTAGTTATTAACATAAAAGAAAATCAGAGTTCAAGAATACAAAATACACACTAGTAAATTATAAATTATCAAGTGCCATTTTTAAAAAATAAAATGTATCTTTAGGTTTTGAATAAGTAATTCATATGCATGGTACAAAAATAAAAGTTACAAAAAGGAATACAAGGAAAAGTAAATCTTCCTGTAACATATATATATAGACATCCTATATCCTATATATATATTTCAATAACTATACTCATACACTGTAAACACTATGTTGTGACTTTCTTTTTCCACTTAACAATGTCTTGGGTAGTACATTAAAAGCAATCTTGTTCTTTCTTAAGAGCTGTTAAGAGCTGTATAGATACCATAAATTTTTTTAACCATTCTCTATTGAGGAGCAGAAAGGGTTTCTGGTATTTTGTTATTACAAGCAATGTTTCAAAAAATAATATGGTACATATATCATTTGGTGTAACTGAACATTTCTATAAGATAAATTCCTAGAGGTAGGGTCACTGGCTTTTCAAATAATTCATAATAAAAGCGTCCTCCCCTCTCATTTCCCTATTCCGCACAGCCAACGACTCCATTTAGGTTTTCAATATTTACTCACTCCTGAAGTGTTGTCCTCAAACCCATCTTCCTGAAAGAATCATCGGCTCAGAGATTTTCATGCTGCCTAATACATCCCAGATTAGATCTAATGCCTATTTTAGCCAACAAGGCTAACCTTCATGTCGTCCCTGCATTTTCCCTCTCCAGCCTTCTTACCATCATCCACCTTTACTCTTTTTGCTTTTAGAATATACAAGAGTTTATAATTTCAAGTCTCCATGCATTTGCTTTTACTATCTCACCAGCTTGGAATGCCTTTTCTATTTCTCTTAATCTCCCCTGGGGAGTCTCAACCCCCTTATGTAAGAGGAGGAATCTCCCCCTTTCTACTCCACAGGTTTCTGTGTATTCATCTTCCACAGTGATGGCTCTTCTCTACGGAAACTATACCCTTGATGTATCCTTGAGGTAGAGAGTGGTCTCCCTCCCCCTTTTTAGCTCTAGCGTCCAGCATGGTGCTTGAGGTCATGTGGTGTGCACTTAGTAAAATTTCTTTTTGTGAACTCAACTAGGTCTTGGGAGAAAAGGGGTGGAATGAGTCAGTCTTTGTTCAAGGTATGGTTATGGGCAGGCCATTAAGTGGAAGACTATGTGCTAGGCAGCGGGATTACAGAGAAAGAGATGGGGCAACGTAAATGTACAATTCTGATTTGCTGGGTAAGGACTGCAGTGGACTTTGGGGCACAGTTTAGATTTCTCATGGCTATGGTGAGCAAAGGATGGCATTGCAATCAGAAGGAATTGCCCCTGGAATAAAGCTCACTATTTCTGTCTTCTTTTTCATGGCCAACTGTCTCCATTTTTTAAAGCAGAGATGCTCTTTCAGGAAACAAGGTCAAGCACAACGTTTTGGGTAAACAATGATAAAGTGAGAAAACACATGGAAGCAATAGGTCAGAATCAGTCAAGTCCATGAAACTCCTTTCTGCTAAAATGTCTTCGAAGCATTAACAAACAAACAAACAAACAACCCCCCCCCCCCAAAAAAAAAAACCTTGCTTGGTGTTAAACGGTCTACACGGCTTAATCCAATTGGATTTTGCCCTTTTCTACTCTCTTTCCCAATGTGACCACTTTTCACCACACGTTGAGGAAGAAAGTAAAATGTAATGAAATGAGCAGGTTCTTTCAGAGTTGGGCAAAGTTGAGCTCAGCACAGAGGACTGTCACTACGAGCAGAGTAACTTGAGGCAAGCACTTACCCCTCCGTATCCTCTTTCGTAAAATAATAATAATAATAATAATAATAATAATAATAATAATAATAATAATAAATAATGATAATGATAATAAGGTGGGGGCACCTGGGTGGCCCAGATGTTGATCCCGGAGTCCTGGGATGGAGTCCCGCATCGGGCTCCCTGCAGGGAGTGTGCTTCTCCCTCCCTCTGCCTCGGTGTGCCACGAATCAAAAAAAATATAAAATCTTTAAAAAAAAAACAAAAACAGTAAGTTGGGAGAGAATGTTTATGTTACGTGGTTAATACGGTGCCTGTGCCTGACACATAGCAAGAGTTCAGCAGAGGATAGCTATTCATCGATTCTAAGAACCTGAGGTGTTGCTGTCAGCTTTCACTCTCGCAAGCCAAGGAATTCCAAGGGTAACCTTTCCCCAAAACAAGTGCGGCCCGAACTCGCGCTTTCGGCGACGATGCAGTTTGCCGTCTCCGGGCCTCCGTCGCCGAGCATGCGCACAGAGGCGTGGCGGGACGTACGTGTCATGGCGCGCTCCAGCTGAAGGGCTTCCTGCATCCGGAGGACGGCGTGTGGATCGTCTCCTCGGGCTGGTGTGCGGTTTCCCCATCTCTCGGCGAGCGTGGCGGGTGCGTCGGCGTGGGGCAGCGTGCCGCTAGAGTTCCTTTAACGGCGGAGCTCTGTTTCTCCAGTGTCGGCCACTCTCGGGCCGTTTGCTGGCTTGTTTCGTAGTTGAAAGGAGACTTGGCCGCGGGGGCCGGGGCTGCCGGAGGGAGGACGCAGGCGTCGCTCGAGGGTCGCAGCGCAGGGCGGGCCGCCGGGTGTGCGGGCGACCTCGTTCCTTCCGGCCGCGTCGGATCCCGGGGGGTCTCACACTTCCTGAGCCGAGTTTGCGGGATGGGACGAGGCTTTCGCAGTTACGTAGGGTTGTGTTTCCAACTGAAGTTGGCGAGGCGCGCCAGTGCCTTTTATTTTTCTATTTTCCCTTTACCGTGGTTCTGTGAACTTGTTGGGAGCTCGCTTTTTTCTAATCCGTTTCTATTTTCCAGACTTTCCAGACGACTTGAGGCTAACTGGTCAAGGTGATCAGTTAGGTGATCAAGGTACTCCTTTATCTCGAACCTTCCATGCTGGAGTGGAGCGTTGCACATCGGAACGTTCAGAAAGGCAGCCCGCTTTCCTAGTAACGTTGCCACCCTCGTTGTATGGAAGTAGCCTCTTTTCCATATGATGCCATAGCCCTGAGTCTAAGAGACATTTTCGTTGGCTTTAGCTCTTCGCTTCATTCAAGAGCATTGACCTTCCCGGCCTCATCGACATCTTCTCTTCCGTCGCCTTCTGTCACCTACCGATTTTCTCCTTTTCTGGTTGCTGCTTCTTGGTCTCTGTTATACGCTGGTTCTCTTCTACTTGGCGGTTACATTTGGAGACCCTCAGGGCTTGGTTATTAAACCTTTTTCTTTCTGGGTGGTCTAATCTACATTGTAGTTGATGCTTTTATATCTATTTTAGTGGGTCTGGAGTGGTATGTCATTGTGTTTTTTTTTTTTAAAGATTTTAATTTATTTATTCATTAGAAACACACACACACAGAGAGGCAGAGACACAGGCAGAGGGAGAAGCAGGCTCCATGCAGGGAGCCCGACGTGGGACTCAAGCCCGGGACTCCAGGATCAGGCCCTGGGCTTCGGGAGGCGCTAAACCACCGCTGAGCCACCCAGGGATCCCTGTCATTGTGGTTTTGATTTGCGTTTCCCTTATAGTTCATGATGCTGACCTCTTTTCATATGCTTATTGGCCATTTGTATACCTTCTTTGGAGAAATATGTATTCGTATCTTTTGTCATGTTTGCACTGGGTTGTCTTTTTATTGTTGACTTGTGTAATGCTTGCATTCTGACACTGGATGTTTATCAGATAATATGGTTTGCGGGATGCCTGGGTGGCTCAGCGGTTGAGCATCTGCCTTTGGCTCAGATCTTGACCCCCCGGGGATCCTGGGATCGAGTCCCACATCGGGCTCCCTGCATGGAGCCTGCTTCTCCCTCTGCCTGTGTCTCTGCCTCTCTGTGTCTCTCATGAGTAAATAAATAAAATCTTTAAAAAAATAAAAAGAACACAAATTATTTTTTTATATAATAAATTTATTTTTTATTGGTGTTCAATTTGCCAACTTACAGAATAACACCCAGTGCTCATCCCGTCAAGTGCCCCCCTCAGTGCCCATCACCCATTCACCCCCACCCCCCGCCCTCCTCCCCTTCCACCACCCCTAGTTCGTTTCCCAGAGTTAGGAGTCTTTATGTTCTGTCTCCCTTTCTGATATTTCCCACACACTTCTTTTCCCTTCCCTTATATTCCCTTTCACTATTATTTATATTCCCCAAATGAATGAGAACATAAAATGGAGAACAAAAATTATTAAAAAGAGACATGATTTGCAAATATCTTCTCTAATTGTATGAATTGTCCTTTCACTTTCATGATGGTGTTGTCCTTTGAAGCATAAAAATTTTTAGTTTTGGTGAAGTCCAGTGTTTTTTTCTTTTGTTGCTTGTGCTTTTGGTGTCATAACTAAGAAACCAAGAATGCTTAATCTAACATCATGGATATTTACATCTATGTTTTCTTCTAAGACTTTTATAGGGTTAGCTTTCAAATTTAGGTCTGTGGTTCATTTTGAGTTAATTTTGGTATGTGAGGTATGTTATGAAAGAATAGGATAAAAATTTTCAAACTTTAGTGCACATCACGATCACCTGGAGGGCTTGTTAAAGATTGCTGGGTTTTACTCAGAGTATCTGATTCAGTAGGTCTGGAGTGGAGCCCAAGAATTATCATTTCTTCCAAGCTTCCCAGTGATGCTAATCATCCTAGCTGGGAACCATGATGAAAACTACTGGTGTAGAACTGTAGTTTACAATATGGCTACACACATGAGAACTGCTGGACAGTTTATCAGTTCGCAGGATCTTTTCCCCCAAGATTTTTTTTTTTTTTAAGTAATCTCTGCCCCCAATGTGGGGCTCCAGCTCATGACCCTGAGATCAAGAGTACTGCCCTCTACCTGCAGAGCCTGCTAGGCACCCTTATTCCTCATGATTGATTCAACTGCCCTGAGGGTAAAATTTTTAAAGATCTTTTTATTTGTTTACTTGGGATAGAGAGAGAGAGAGAGAGAGAGAGGGGAGGTGTTGCAGCTAGAGGTTGAAAGGCAGAGGGAGAAAGCAGACCCCTGCTGAGCAGGCAGCCTGATGCGGGGCTCCATCCCAGGACCTCAGGATCAACCAGCTGAGCCACCCAGGCACCCCTCAATTGTTGGCAATTTCCAAAAGCTACTCAGGTGAATACAGTGCACTCAAGATTGAGAACGTCACTCTGGGAGAATGGTGGATTTCAATCAAGGATGGAATTACCTGGGCAGGTTTTGCATTAATGTCCTTAAATTCCACTCTTGGAGATTCTAATTCAGAATGAGACTACTTTGATACTTCTTTATTAGCTCTCCTAATAAATCACATGGAAGTAACACTACTGTAGGATATTTTTTTCATTTTTCCTTTCATCATTTTCAGTATCTCCCTTTTCACTGAAGATTTTTTTTTAAAGATTTATTTATTTATTCATAGAGACACATACAGAGAGAGAGAGAGAGGCAGAGACACAGGCAGAAGGAGAAGCAGGCTCCACGCAGGGAGGCCAACGTGGGACTCGATCTCGGGTCTCCAGGATCACACCCCGGGCTGCAGGCGGCGCTAAACCGCTGCAGATTTTTATTCCCTTTCTCAAACTTGAATTCCTCTATCTTTTGAACAAAGACTTCATGAACTTGTTCCCTTAAATATTGTCTTGCTTTCTTTTTTGTCTCAAACTTTCATTTCCTTATTACTCATTTATAAATTTCTGAGGACTTACAATTCCTTCTACCAGTTTGTTGTAAGTAAAAATTTTATTAATGATGAGTGAGATTGTTCTAACGTGCTTATGATATGCAGCCAGATTTACCATCCTCTGCTTTATTTTTATCTCCTTTCTCTAAAATGAATGTCTAGAAATGGAATTGCTGGGTCAAAGGATATATATGTTTTAAAGTTTGATAGGTATTGCTAGAACACCTTCCAGAAAGGATCTACCAGTTTTACTATACTTTCAGCCAACAATAGGACTTTTGTTGTTGCTGTTGTTATTTTTTTTTATCAGTAGGGTAGACAAAAAATAATATAGTCTTTAAACAGTTGCTATTAGTCGTGCTCGAGCATTATTTCCAGTGCTTATTGGCTATTTGCATTTCTTGAGTGCCTGTTTTTCTTTGGCCTCTTTTTCTGGATTGTGTTTATTTCTTAGCGTTGCATTGGACTCTTACATGGTTTGGGCTTTCCCATTGGGCAGAGCTATAGGTGGGGGAGCTTGGTGTTGAGAGAAGGCCTGGGTTCTAATTCTAGCTCTATCATTGTACAAATCTTTTTCTTTCTCTGGATTTCAGTTCCATAAAATGAGAGGCTTAGCAATGTTTCCTACTTCCTTCACTATGTGATATTGTGTCTATTTCAGGAGACCCATCTCCTCTTTTTCTGTTCTCTTTCCCTTTGGATCCATGCACAATGCTGTATGAGATGTAAAAATGATGTTAGTGAAAAAATAGGGCTTTTAATGGGTTCTTCAGTTCAGAATCCTTCAGTAGGTCTTGGGTAACATTTGAAGACACTACCTGGTCTTAATCTTTCTCCCTCACCTTATTTATTTCATAGACTATAGTGATAGAAGAAACTCTAGGAGTTACTAGCTATTTGTTTCAACCTATCATCCAGTTTAAGAATTTCTTCCTCTGTTATAGAGAGACTAGCTCAATTTGCCGTGAGCATTTTATTAATTCATTCATTTGGTCAACAACTACTGTGTGCCAGCTCTATGCCAGACATTGTTCTAGGTGTCATAGGTAGAGTGGTAAAACAGAGGTAATGCCTTTGTTCCTTATGGAGCTTATACTGCAGTGCGAAAGATGGAATTCTGTTCTGCAGTTATGGTGTCAGGTTAGAGGTCATTGTGAATGTGTGTGGATGCTTGGACTCTGGGTGGTTATTTTAGATGTGGTTAGGAAAGGCCTCTCTGAAGAGGTGTCATTTGATTAGACAAGTGGTCAGCAAGCCATACAAATATTTAGGGGATGATATTCCACACAGAAAAAACAAACAAGTGTGAAGACCTGTGAGTCAGAGACTTGTTTGGCATGCTCAGAGAAGATCTAAAAGGATTAGTACAGTTGGGACAGAGGGAGTAGCCAGGGGCCCTATCTTGTTAGATCGGGTCATCTACGTAAAAAAAAAAAAAAAAAAAAAAAAAATTTCTTGAGAACCTGCAATGTGCTAGATGTCTTTTAGTCACCACTTGGGATAAGGCAGTGAACAGAGCACTCAAAAACCTTTACCTTTGGGGCGCCTGGGTGACTCAATTGGTTAAACATCAGACTCTTGATGTCCGCTCAGGTCATGGTCTTGGAGTTGTGAGATTGGGCCCTGTGTCCATCTCTGTACTGAGCACGGAGCCTGTTTGGGATTCTCTCTTCCTCTGCGCCTCCCCCTCTTCATACGCACACTTAGATCAGATCTCTCTCCCAGTAAAACAACAACTTCAAATCCTTTATCTTCATGGAGTACATATTTTAGTAGAAAGAGATACCAAGAACTAATGAAAACGTCTAAGCGAGTAATGGAATTGCTGTGGTAAGGAAACAAGGCAGGGAAGGGGGATGGCAGGCAAGCATGTGTGTATACACGGTGAGGTGGGAGTTGCTTAGAAAGATTTCACGTGATGTTTGAACAAAGTTCTGAAGGCATCCCAGGCAAGACTGAGATGTGTACTGGGGATGAGGGTGTACTGGTCACTATGAACTAGCAAAGAAGCCCATCCATGTGTTGGTCGAGTGGAAGGAGAGGGGGAATGATAGGAAAGAGGGTCAGAGAGGTGACAGGAGGCTGATTATATATGTCCTTGCAGATCTTTGCAGCGATTTTGGTTTTTTACTCCGAGATGGAATACGATTCTCAGGTTTTGGTTTGAAGCTTGGGATGAAGTTAAGTTTTAAAGGAATCCCTGGCTCCTGTGCTGAAATGTCCTTTGGGAATTAAGGGTAGAAAGTAGGGAGACTGACTATGGCAATGATCTATGCAGGAGTTGATGTCTTGGTTATTGTAAATTATGCTGCAATAAACATAGGGTGCATATATCTTTTTGAATTAGTGTTTTCGTTTTCCCTGTGTAAGTACCCAATAGTGGATTTATTAGATCATGTGATGTTTCTATTTTTTATTTTTTGAGGAACCTCCATACTCATTTCCATGGTGGCTGCACCAATTTACATTCCTACCAACAGCACACAAGGGTTCCTTTTTCTTCACATCCTCTCCAGTAACTTGTTCATTTTTGTCTTCTTGATTTTAGGCATTCTAGCAGGTGTGAGGTGGTAGTTCACTGAGGTTTCAATTTGCACTTCCCTGATGATGAATGATATTGAGCATCATTTCATGTGTCTCTTGGCCATCTGTTTGTTTTCAGAAAAGTGTCTATCCAGGTCCTCTACTCATGTTTTAATTGAATTTTTTTTTTTTTTTTTTTGGTGTTGAGATGTAGGAGTTTTTTATATATTTTGTATGTTACCCCTTATTGGATATATCATTTTGCAAATATCTTCCCCATTCATTAGGTTGCCTTTTTGTTTTGGTGGTGATTTCCTTTGCTGTGCAAAAGCTTTTTATTTGATACAGTTCCAGTAGTTAGTTTTTTTGTTTCTCTCGCCTTAGGAGATGCATCTACAAACATACTGTCTTCCAAAACTGAACCATGTCTTCTGTGTACAATGTCAGCTTAACTTCTTCTTTACCAACATGGATGCCACTTACGTTCTTCTCTAGTCTGACTCATGTAGCTAGGACTTCCAGTACTATTTTGAATAAAAGTGGCAAGAATGGACATCCATGTCTTGTTCCTAACGTTAGAGGGAAAATTTTCACTTCCCGTGGCTGTGGGTTTAATCCTTCATATATGGTCTTTTTTTTTTTTAAACTTTATTTATTTTTAGATTTTTATTTATTTATTTATTCATAGAGACACACACACAGAGAGAGAGAGAGAGAGGCAGAGACACAGGCAGAGGGAGAAGCAGGCTCCATGCAGGGAGCCCGACGTGGGTCTCGATCCCAGGCCTCCAGGATCATACCCCAGGCTGCAGGCCGCACTAAACTGCTGCGCCACAGGGGCTGCCCCATATATGGTCTTTATTATGTTTAGGTATGTTCCCTCTAATTCCATTTTGTTGAGAGTTTTTATCATGAATGGATGTTGAATCTTGTCAAATACCTTTTTCTGTATCTATTGAGTTGATCATATGATTTTTATCCTTTGTTATGTTGATGTGGTTCATGACGTGGATTGATTTGTGAGTATTGAACCATCCTGGCATCCTAGGAATAAACCCATTTGATTGAAGTGAATGATCTTTTTAATTGAAGTGAATGAAGTGAACCATCCTGGCATCCTAGGAATAAACCCATTTGATTGAAGTGAATGAAGTGAATGATCTTTTTATGAGGTTTGCTAATTTTTTTTTTTAAGGTTTTATATTTTCATGAGAGACACAGAGAGAGAGGCAGAGACACAGGCAGAGGGAGAAGTGGGCTCCATGCAGGGAGCCCGATGTGGGACTCGAACTTGGGAATCCGGGATCACACCCTGAGCCAAAGGCAAGCGCTCAACCGCTGAGCCACTCAGGTGTCCCAGGTTTGCTAATATTTTGTGGAGAATTTGGCATCTATGTTCATCAAAGATAATGTCCTTTTTTTGTGGTGTCTTTGGTTTTGGTATCAGGGTAGCCTCATGAAATGTATTTGGAAGCTTTCCTTTTCTGCTTTTTGGAATAGTTGGAGGAGAGTAGGTATTAATTGTTCTTAAGTGTCTTGTAGAGTTCGCTCATGAACCCAGCTGGCCTTGTACTTTTATTTTTTGGTAGTGTTTTGATTACCAATTCAGTTTCATTACTCGTAATTGGTCTATTCAGGTTACCTATTTCTTCTTGGTTCAGTGTGGAAGATTGTATGTTTCTAGGAATTTATTTTCCAGGTTGTTCATTTTGTTAGCATGTAGTTTTTCATAGTATTCTCTTATAACCCTTTGTATTTCTGTGGCGTCAGTTGTTACATCTCTCTAGTTTCTCATTTTATTTATTTGGGCCCTTTTGCCTTTTTTCAATTTTATTTTTTCTAGGAACTACCTCTTGGTTTCATTGATCTTTTTTTTTATGTTATTTTAGTCTCTATGTCTTTTATTTCTGCTCTGATCTTTGCTATCTCTTTTTTTCTCATTTTGGGCTTTGTTCTTTTTTTTTTAGTTCATATAGGGATAAAGTTAGATTGAGTTTTCTGTTGCTGGAGGTAGGCCTGTATTGCTATATACTTCCCTTTTAGAACTGCTTTTGCTGTGTCCCATAGAATTTGGACTGTTTTTTCATTTTCATTTGTCTTCATGTATTTTTTAAATTTCTTTTTTTTTTTTATTTTTTATTTATTTATTTATGATAGGCACACAGTGAGAGAGAGAGAGGCAGAGACACAGGCAGAGGGAGAAGCAGGCTCCATGCACCCGGAGCCTGCCGTGGGATTCGATCCTGGGTCTCCAGGATCGCACCCTGGGCCAAAGGCAGGCACTAAACCGCTGCACCACCCAGGGATCCCTAAATTTCTTTTTTTTTTTTTTTTAAAGATTTCCTTATTTGAAAGAGAGAGAGAGAGAGAGAGAGAGGGAGAACACATGCACAAGAAGAGGGAGGAGCAGAGGGAGAAACATATTCTCCATCAAGGAGGGAGCCCAGTGTGGGGCTCGCCAGGACCCTGAGCTCATGACCAGAGCCAAAGGCAGATGCTTAACTGACTAAGCCACCCAGGTGCCCCTAAACAACATGTTCTTTAGTCTCCATGTGTGTGTTTTTTTTCCAGTTTTTTTCTTTTGATTTATTTCTAGTTTTTTACCATTGTAATTGGAAAAGATGCATGATATCATTTCAGTCTTCTTAAACTTATTGAGACTTGTCTTTTTGGGCCTAATATGTTATCTATTCTGGAGAATGTTCCATGTGCACTTGGAAAGAAAGTGTGTATTCTGTGATTTTGGATGGAATATTATGTATCTGTTATGTCCATCTGGTCCATTGTGTCATTCAGATACATTGTTTCCTTGTTGATTTTCTGTCTAGATGATATATCAGTTGATGTAAGTGAGGTGTTAAGGTCTCCTACTATTGTATTACCATTAATTTTTCTCTTTGTATCTACTAATAATCGCTTTATCTGTTTAGGTGCTTTGGTGTTGGGTGCACAGATACTTAACAATCATTTTATCCTCTTGTTAGATTGATCCCTTTGTTGTTATGTAACGTCCTTTGTTTTTTATTATAGTTGTTGTTTTGTCTATTTTGTCTGATATAAGTATTGCTATCCTAGCTTTTTTTTTTTTTTTTTCCTTTTGGCTTCTGTATGCATGGCAAATGTTTTCCATCCCTTTACTTTCAGTCTGTATGTGTCTTTAGATTTGTGGTGAGTCTCTTATAGGCAGCATATAGATGGGTCTTTTTTTTTTTTAAGATTTTATTTATCTGTTAGAGGGCAAATGCAAGCAAGCAGGGGGAGGAACAGAGGGAGAGGGACAAGCAGAATCTCCACTGAGCATGGACCCTGACCTGGGGCCCGATCACAGGACCCTGAGATGGTAACTTAAGCTGAAAGCAAAAGTTGGGTGCTCAATAAACTGAGCCACCCACGTGCCCAGATGCTCTCTCTTTTAATACATTCTCGGGGCACCTCAGTGGCTCAGTTGATTAAGTGTTTGACTCTTGGTTTCAGCTTTGATCTTAGGGTCCTGGGACTAAGCCCCACATTTAGGCTCCCTGCTCAGTATGAAGTCTGCTTCTCCTTCTCCCTCTGCTGCTCCCCCTGCTTGTGCTCTCTTGCTGTCTGTCAAATAAATAAAATGTTAAAAAAGAATACATTCTCTCTGTCTTTTGATTGGAACATTTAGACCATTTATATTTAAAGTAATTATTGATAAGTGTGTACTTACTGCCATTCAAAGAATTTGTTTTCTGGTTGTTTTTGTAGTTCTTTGTTCCTTTCTTCTCTTGCTCTCTTTCTTTGAGAGATTGATGTGTATCTGTAGTATTTTGTTTGGCCTTCTTTCTCTTTATTTTTTGTGTATCTGTTGTAGGTTAGGTGTGTGGTTACCCGGAAGTTCATATATAACATGGTAAGTAAGAGCAGTTCCTACTAATTTGATGGTCATTTAAGTTTAAACACATTCTAAAAAAAAAAAAGGAGAAAATCTTTTTCCTTTTTCTTTCTCTTTTTACTTCCTGCTCCACATTTTATGTATATGTTGTGATATTTTACATCTTTTTCTTATGTCTAAGTATGTCCATTTCTTTTCCACTTAAAAAAGTTCCTGTAACATTTTTCGTGATGGCTTAGTGGGGATAAACTCCTTTATCTTTTGTTTGTCTGGGAAACTCTATCTCTCCTTTGAATCTGAATGATAATCTTGCTGTGTAGAATATTATTGGTTGTGAGCTTTTCCCTTTCAGCACTTTAAGTATATCATGCCCCGCTCTTCTGGCCTGCAAAATTTCTGCTGAAAAAAGAGACTCCTCTAATATGAATGGTTATTCACTTGGTGTTATCCAAGAGATCTCTTAATTTTTCATCATTTTATAAGAATTTTTTTTCTCTCTGTTGTTCAGCTTGTGTACCCAAGATTGCTGATATGTTTTTCAGATCCTCTAACCTATTGTTGATTCCATCGGTGTGTTTTTTATTTTGGTTGTATGCTCAGCTCAGATTGGCTCTTTAAAATATTTTCTGTCTCTTCACTGAAGGTCTCAGCGAGTTCTTCCACTCTTTTTTTTCCAGCCCAGTGAGTACCTTTATGATCCTTTAAATTGTTTTTCAGGCATATTTTTTAAGTCTGTTGCAGTTAATTATTTTATTGATTTTTTTTCTTGTTTTTTTCTTTTGGAGCATATTCCTCTGTCTCCCCATTTTGCTTGACTTCTGTGTTTGTGTGGATTGGGCAAAACGGTTAGTTCTCCAGAAGCTGAAAGAGTAGTCTTGTGTATGGTGACCTCTATGCAGACTGTGTGTGCTTGCTGTCTGGCTGGAGCCGTGGTGTATGTGCCTAGTTACTCTTTCAAACCATGGCTTTTTACAGAAAGGATAAGCCAAAAAATTTTAAAAAGAAAAAAAAAGGAGAAAAAAGGGAGAAGAAAAAAAGAAGGAAAAAGAACAAGAAAGAAAACAAAACCAAAAAGAAAAAAAATAGAAGGAAAATAAGCCAAATTTTATAAAGTTAAATAGTCAAAATTAAAACACACACAAAACATGAACCTGCAGCTTGTTTTCTTTGCCCTGTCACCACAGGGCAGCTGGGAGGCTTGTGGAACTGGGTTCCCTGAGGTCACAAGCTCCCTGTGACGACTGGACTTGCCAATTATGGCATTGGGACCCTCCAGTTAGGGTGTTGGAATCCACTTCTTATGGCAACCAATCTCTTCTGCCAGCCTTGCCTTTTGAGGTGGAGAGGGAGAGACTATTCCTGCAGTTCCTTGGCCCTTTTCAGTCATGGCTTTTTTTCCTGTGTTCTAGTGGGTCTGGGGCTGATGTGAGTCTGTGGATCCTGTGCTTCCTGAAATCACAGTGTCATTGGGGAAATTGGACTCGCCTACTGTGGCGTCTGGACCCTGTTCTGATCTGGGCTGTAAAGGTGAGGGGAGAGCATCAACTTTGTAGTCCCCAGTGCCTCTGACCTGAAGACCTGTCCTGCAGCTCCTCTGCTGCTTGGCAGAGTTTTAGTGTTGTCTCTTTTATATGCTGCTAGTTGCTTTTTTTTTTTTTTTTCCTAAGATTTTATTTATTTGAGAGAGGGCACAAGTGAGAGCGATAGAGCATGAGTAGGAGAGGGGCAGAGGGAAAGGGAGAAACACATTCCCTGCTGAGCAGGGAACCCTATGTGGGCTCGATCCCAGGATCCTGGGATCATGATCTGAGCTGAAGGCAGACAGTTAATCAACTGAGGGACCCAGGTGCCCTTGCTAGTTGCTCCTGTAAACTGTGTGTTTTTTTTCCTTTTTTTTTTTTTTAAATTGTACCCAAGGACAGAGGGATCTGTTCCTGGTCCTTTAGTACTGTCCCTTCCCCATGCAACTCACAGTGTTGGGGTTGGGGGTTCCCTGTTACCATGACTCTGTCTTTCCTGCTGTTCTCCTGCCATTCTGTTTAGTTGTTCAGTAGTTGCTCAGTCAGCCTGCAGTTCTTCAGGAGGAGTTGTTCTATTAATAGGTGTAATTTGGTGTGTTCTGTGGAGGAGGTAAGTTCAGAGTCTTCCTACATCACCATCTTGATTTGGAACTTGCAGGAGTTTCTCTTTTTTTTTTTTTTAAAGTTTTTATTTAAATTCCATTGAATTAACATACAGTGTAATATAAGATTCAGGGGTACAATTTAGTGACTCAAAACTTTTATAAAACATCTGGTGCTTATCACCATAAGTGCTCTCCTTCATCCCCCATCACCTCTTTAACCCATTCCCCCAACACCCCTCTGGTAGCCATCAGATTTTTCTCTAGAGTTAAGAGTCTGTTTCTTAGTTTGTCTCTTTATCTCTTTTTTACCCCCTTTGCTTGTTTGTTTTGTTTCTTAAATCCCACATATGAGTGAGATCCTATGGTATTTGTCTTTCTGAGGCTGACTTATTTCACTTAGTATAATACACTCTAGTTGTATCCACGTTGTTGCAAATGGACAAGGAGTTTTTCTTCAAGGGAAATACCATCGGGATAGTAAGGGGAGGAAGTGGGGTCAAGATACGGTTTTTGTTTTTTCAGTGGGAGAAATAACAGCATGTTTATATCTAGATAGTAATGATTTGGTAGAGAGATAGTGATGATACAGGAAGAGGAATCATTGCTGGGACTCTGCTTGAGTAAATCAGAGTAGGATTGTTCTTGGGTGGGGGGTGGGGTGGACTATTCATTCACAGGAACAGATTGGTGGGGAGAGTACATGGGCAGAGAACCATTTCCCTGTAAAAGAAGGAAGTTATCCATCTGTGCAGAATGTGGGAGGGGATCTGAGGGTCTACTTCATTCAGGCCTTCTGTTTTTGGTACCATCTTTAGCCTCATTAAGATCTGTGAGAAATTAATTTTCAGAAGATTCCTAAGATAAATGAGTTTTAGGTTCTTTACTGCAGTTTTTCAGTCTTTGCTCTACTAATGAATACTGGGTATCTCTGTGGAGGCAGAGTTTCCTAAATATATTTGACCACAAAACCATTTTTTTCACTGATCATTTAATATTTCAAATAAATAGAACCAATTTTGGAAAGACTAACCTACTTCATTGCCCCTTCTCTAATTTGCTGAGTTGGCCAGGGCTCTTGTTTGCAAGAGCAAAAAACCCAATTTAAACTAATTTAAGCCAGAAAGGGAACTTACTGGCTCGCATGACTGGGCAGAGCAGGGCTTTGATCCAGGTGCTCAAATAATGTCAGTTATGGGTCTTTCTCTCTCCAGCTTTTATTAAGCTTAATTCCTTATGTAGCTTCTGTCCTATGGCAGGCAACACGGCCTCCAGCATCATCAGTTTGACATCCTCCCCACTTAGCCACTTCAGTGAAAGGGGAAGCCATCTTTCATCTTTCTGTTAGCTCTGCCATAGAAGTCCTCTTGATGATTTTCATTGGCTGGGCTTGTCATGTCCACCCCTGAACCAATTGTTGTGGTCAGGAGGATAGGTTAGGTTACTTTAAAGGCTTTGGTCATGTGTCCCACTCCTTTGTCTAGGGAAGGAGGAGGCCTGTGATTGGCAGCCCCACGACGACTGTGTGGTGTACGTATTAACTACATTATTAGATTACATTATTTCTCATTTTTTACTGTTACTCCCAATGTAAAAGGAGCTGAGCTTTGAACACAGATTTGTCTGATTTACGAGGCATAATTTGTCATAGTTGTAAAGAGTGCATTACAGTAAAGGTCACAAAATGATCCTGGCTAGAAGCTGCTCTGTTAATTGAAAGTTGTTGATGAAAAGATTGGGATCTGGCAAATGAAGAGAGGGAACATTTGTTAGGCTGAGACCAACAGAGAGTATTAAGATCCCTAATACTGGTGTGGGCAACCCAGATGAGGAATAGTGGTCATTCATTCATTGTACCTACATTAGGTAGGCAGTCAGGTGCTGCACAGCAAATGGGCTTAGGTTCATTTGGCATGGTTGTACTTCTTTGGGTAAGTCAGCTTCTCTGTTTCAGATGGCTCTTTATTATTTTTTGTTTTTTTAAAGATTTTATTCAGTTGACAGAGAAAGAGTGCACAAACGGGGAGCAGCAGGAAGAGGGAGAGGGAGAGCCCGATGTGGGGCTTGATCCTGGGACATTGGGATCATGACCTGAGCCAGAGGCAGCCACTTAACTGAGCCACTTAGGCGCCCCTCAGATGGCTCCTTAAAGTGAGGATAGTAACGCCACCAAACTCAAGGAGTTGCTAATGGTTAATGAATGACCTTGTGAAGCACTTGGCTTCATTCATGTCTGAACATAGTAGTAGTATTTTCAGTAGTGTACTCAAATATATTCCTTTTTCTTTCCAGATAATTTTTTTCTTAATTATTTTCACATAACTGTAGATTCACTTACAGTAATAAAAATTATGTAGAGATGCTGTAAGGTTTATCCAGTTTTCCCTGATGGTAACATCTTACAAAACTGTAAAATAGTATCACAGCCAGGATACTGACATTGATAGGATGTAGAACAACATTTCCATCACTCCAAGGATCTCTTATGTTGCCTTTTTATAGTCACATTCACTTACCTCTTGCCCATCCTCTGCTTAGTCCCTGGTAACCTCTGTTGTGTTTCTGTTATTTTGTTAACTTCAGCCTCAAGTATGTTATATAAATGTAACCAGAGTATGTAACCTTTTGGGCTTGGCTCTGTTTATGTAGCATAATTCTCTGGAGAGTCATCCAGGTTGTTGTACCTATCAATGGAAAACTTTATTGCTGAGCAGTATTCTGTGGTATGGATGTACTACAGTTTGTTTAACTATTCCACCCACTGAAGGGCATCTGGGTTTGACTATTATAAAGAAAGGTGTTACAAACATTTGTGTTTAGGCTTTTGTGGAAATATATGTCTTTATTTCTCTTGGATAAACCCCCAGAAGTATAATTGCCAGGTTACATGGTAGTTACATGATGAGTTTTTTAAGAAAGTGCCAAACTGTTTTCCAGAGTGGTTATGCTATTTGATGTTCCCATTAAGATTGTGTGAGTGGTCAGTTTCTATACATCCTTGTCAGCTTTTAGTGTTGTCATTTTTTTTCTTTTAGTCATTCTGATAGGTGTGTAGTGATACCTTATTGTGGTTTAAGTTTATATTTCTCTGATGGGAGTAATGTTGACTGTCTTCAAATTTGCTTATTTGCCTTCTGTATATCCTCTTAGGTGAAATGTCTTTGTGTCTTTTGTCCATTTTCTAATTGGATTTTTTTTTTTTTTTTGCTATTGTGATTTTATTTTAAGATTTTATTTTTAAGTAGTCTCTGCACCCAACATGAGGCTCAAACTCACAACCCTGAGATCAAGAGATGCATGCTCCACCAACTAAGCCAGCTAGGTACCCCTTTACTATTGTGTTTTGAATTGTGTTTTGAATTCTAGATACCAGTCCTTTGTCAGATAGATGGTTTTTAAAAAATTTCTTCCACTTGGTAGCTTGACTTTTTATGCTCTCAAAAGGGTCTTTTGCAGATTTTGGTGTTGTCTAGATTTATTAATTTTTTGTTTTTTTGTGGACTGTGCTTTTGATATCAGGTTTAAGAGTTCTTTGCCTAGCTCTAGGTCTAAGATTTTCTCTTATGATTGTTCCTAAAAGTTTATAGTGTTATATTTTGCGTTTAAGTTCATGATGCATTTTGAGTTAATTTTCGTATAAGATATGAAACTTAGATTGAGGTTCATTTTTTTGGTCTATAAATGTCCCATTGCTTCAGTAATAGGTTATCTTTCATTGAATTGCTTTTGTACTTCTGTGAAAAATCACTTGGTCATATTTGTGTGGGTCTATTTCCAGGTTCTCTGTTCTGGTGATTCATATTTCTATTCTTCTACCAATACCACACAGTCTTGATTACTGTTGCTGTATAATAAGTCTTAAAATTGAGCAGCCCAATTCTTCCCACTATTCCTTTTTCGCAATTGTTTCAGATTTATTTTTTTACCTTTCTGTTATAAATTTTAGAACAATCTTATCTATGCTTACAAAACCTCTTGCTGGGATTTTGATAGGAATTTAATTTTGTATATCAGTTTGGTCTTGACTGGGATGGGGCTGGAGGTTCATTATTGATTGGTTGGTTGATTTGGAAGTGCAGGGTTCGTACTTAGCCTTCTCTAATTCTACCCTGGTGCAGTGTATTGGGGTGCCTCATTACAGATTCAACAGAAGTCAGGTGATGGGACTATACTTTTGTGTTTTGTGGGTTTTGTTTTGTTTTATGGGATAGAATTGTTATTGTCTAAAAGTTTTCTGTTTCACTAGACTACCTCTTTTCTTGTTCTTTGCAAAGAGAACAGGCTTTTGTGGAGGGCTTTTATTTATTTTTATTTTTTAATTTTTTAAATATTTTATTTATTTGAGAAAGAGAAAGTGAAGAGAGAATGCACGAGCGAGGGGTGGGCAGGGGCAGAGGTAGAAGGAGAAACACATTCCCTGCTGCACAGGGAGCCCAATGATCCCAGGATCCTGGGATCATGACCTGAGCTAAAGGTAGATGCTTAATGTACTGAGCCATCCAGGTGCCCCTAGTCTCTAATCTTTGAAGTGATTTGTACTCTTGTTTGCTAATAGGCATTTCAAAAGTTGAGTGAGTTAGACCAGAACAGAGAAAGGTTGCCAGTCACTGTGAACAGTTAGTCCAAGATGGATGGTCTGGATTGTAGTGCTGTCTGATGGTCTTTTTTTTTTTTTTTTTTTTAAATTTTTATTTATTTATGATAGTCACACAGAGAGAGAGAGAGGCAGAGACATAGGCAGAGGGAGAAGCAGGCTCTATGCACCGGGAGCCCGACGTGGGATTCGATCCCAGGTCTCCAGGATCACACCCTGGGCCAAAGGCAGGCGCTAAACCGCTGCGCCACCCAGGGTTCCCTGTCTGATGGTCTTTAGCAGAGGGTGCATGCTTTTATAGCAGCAGCTAGTGGATTCTTCCAAAAGGTTGATTTGATTTTTCTCAGTCGCTTAACTGACTGAGCCACCAGGCGTCCCTGTGGGTGACTTTTATTGTCTGCATCTATTGGTTTGCTGGCTTCTTCAGCTTCAAGTCTGGGATATAGGAGGCAAAAAAAACACCAAGCAACTCACCATTGTTTTGTTCCTTGGGTTCCAAAGTCCCTAGCCAGTTTACCTTCTTCTCTCAGCCTTCCAAAGTCTTCTTATGTTTATTTTTTATATAATGTCCATTGTTTTAGTTGTATTTAGTGGGGGATAAGGAAAAGTATGTCTGTTCTATCCTCCTGGAAGTATCCACATTTTCTTTATTTAATTATGAACATTGTCAACATTCAGGAAAGTAGAATAGAATAAGTAACAGCAATATACCAGTTTCTTAGATTTAAGACTTGTAAATGTTTTCCTATATGTCTTACTCTATTTTTATTGTTTTAAAGTAAATTAAAGACATAATGATATTTATTCTCCAAATATTTAATACGTATCTCTAGAAAGATTTCTAAAAATAGTAAATAAAAAGTAAAATCACGTACACAATGTCAGAAATAAGATTTTTAAACATAAGAAGACTACTTTACACCTAATGATTTATAGTAATATCCTAGTATACTCTCACACCCACTTCATATTCTCATGTCCCTAGTTGCCTGCAAAATATCTCACAGCTGGTTGGACAAAGTAGGATATAACCAAGAACTTGAATTACATTTAGTTGTTATGCTTTTAAGTCTACTTTAAGCATGAATAGTCCCATTCCTGTTTTTTTCTCCATGATAGTGATCTGTTGAGGGACTAGATCCAGTTGGACCTTAGGATGTCCCATTATCAGTAGGATTTATCTGATTGTTTCCTTGCATGCCTTTATCTTTTGCATTTTCTGTAAACCTGAGGTTAAATCTAAAGGGTCTATTAGACTGAAGATCAGCCAAGAATGTTTTGTAGGTGATGCTACATGAAACAGATTTCTGATGTCCTTCTATCATTTATAACTTTCCTATAGAGAAGATGCCTTCTGCATCCTGTGACACACTATTGGACGACATAGAAGATATTGTGTCACAGGGAGATTTAAAGCCACAAGATAGGCATTCCGCACGAAAGCACGTTGTTCCAAAGGCACGAAAACGAAATACCCAAAAGTATTTGCAAGAGGAAAACAGTCCACCAAGCGATAGGTAAGCTCTTGAAATTATGTTTAGTATCCTACCAGGGAAGAACTGGTACTCCCTTATGTCATATAGGTAATGTCTCTTTCTGAAAATCATTTGAACCTTTGAGAGCAGATATGTAGATTTATTTGAATTGTTTTAAATTTAACATAGTAATTGCTTAAAAAAAATAAAAAGATGTCAGATGGCATGTTTCTTGAGGACAGGGGCAAGAGCACTGTTGAGCACAAATGTGGGAGTCCCCCACCCCACGTCCACTGCCTCAGGATCTTCTTGATGATATTACTGTAACTGGTATATAGTGTTGTGTTACTTCCAAATTGAAAGCTTTACTTGAAGATGTAATTCTTATGAGACACTGTTGGTTTGGGTATTTCATTTTTCTTAATAAATTTACAAATGCCTATGGATCAGCTAAAGGCATTGGGCAGAAATAAATTCATGTGCTGTTTATTCTATTAGGTCTGTAGTTGAGTGAAATTCTAATATAACTTAGCCGGAAAAGATTATGCAGTTGTTTGTCTAAACAAATACGCCTACATTTGTTTAGATAGGAAAGTGTTGAAAGTTTTAATACACTTCATTATTTTGTTTGGAACAGTAAGTTTTTAAAATCTGCAAATTTAAACTTTTCTTATATTTTAATGCCTGAAATTTATCAAATTTGTTTTGAATATGTCTTTAAGGTAATTACTATTTAATTTTAAATTATTATGACAGTCAAAGTTGAAAGCCCTTTCCTTTCTTCCTAAAAATATTATATTTTTATAACTATTTTTGTGTATGGAATAAAAACTTAATTATGATGCTATAGGGTGATAGTTTTTCTGTTTTGATTCGGCTATTTATATCTATAAGTTATAAAATAAAGATTGTAACTAATATGTAGGAGTCAGCAGGTGGATGTACTTAGTTTTTCTTTCTGTTGCTAGAACCATTTTCTTTGCTATTGTTTGTATTTTTCTTTCTAGGAGTTTAACTTTGTGATAGAACTTCAGTAGTACTGAATGTAAGATACAATTTGGAGAAAAAGGGAGATCTTGTTATGTAGAGAGTCTTAAATTAGAATTCTGTGGTTATTTTATCTTGATTATAGGCTTGGTGTAACACTTGATTGTGGATTAAGTTGGTGCATTTCATGAATAGATTGTGAATGGATTGCTGTGTGCTTTTGAATAATATGCCCGGAAATCATATTGTGTTTTTTGGTTCTGAAAATCCTCTGATGAGACTTATTTTTTTTTTAATTGATTGTTTAATAGCACCATTCCAGGCATACAGAAAATTTGGATGCGAACATGGGGTTGTTCTCATAATAATTCAGATGGAGAATATATGGCTGGACAACTAGCTGCTTATGGATATGAAATTACAGGTAATGAGAACTGTAATGTATTTTATTGATTAAATATTTCAGAGCTAGGTTTTTTAGTTAGATATTTTAGCTTCAGCAGTTAAAGCATATTTTAACAGAACTTAATGATTTTAAGGCAAAACAAAATGATAGCTATTATACACTGTCTAGATAATTACAGATATTTTAGAAATACTTCAAAAAACTATTTTGAAATGAATTTAGACTTACAGAAAAGTGGTAAAATTACAGTTTACGTGTCTGTTACCCACCTTCCCCTAATATTAACATGTAAGATAATTATACTGTAATTATAAACTGGGCAGTTACCATTAGAGCACTGCTTTTACCTCAACTGCAGATCTTATTTGAATTTTGCTCTTTTCCCCTTTATGTCCTTCTGTTCCAGGATCTGATCTAGGCTCTTACTTTATATTTATTTGTAATGTCTTCTTAGTCTAGTTCAGTCTGTGACAGTTTCTCAATTTTTTCTTGTCCTTTGTGTTGTGAACTTCTGAGGAAAACCAGAGTTATTAGTTATATTGTAGAATGTCCCTCAACTTGGGTTTGTTGGATGTGATTAGAATAAGGTTCTGTATGCAGTCTTGGCAAGAAGGGTACTTTGAGTTCTTCCCAATACATCAGATTGGGGGCCGGGGGCGGAGGAGTTTGTAATGAGTCAGGACCAGTGGACCGTGTCTGCCAGACTTCTCCACAGGAAAGTTACTGTTTTTTCTCATTGCAATTAGTAAATATCCTGTTTCTCCTCAGCCTTTTCTCTACTATTTTTAGTGTCTGAGAATTTTAGTATCTGTCCATGCAACTAGTTTGCAACAGTCATTACAGTTTGTTGAATGATTATCATTTTCTTCTTCCACTGTTATTAATTGGAATTCTGTAAAGAAAGACTATCCTTTCTCCCCTTGTTTCCTTTAGATGTATCAGTATGAACTTCCATGTTGATTTTTCAGTTCTTTGGGCTACAGTCCAACACTTTCATTGTTAATTTGCTGCTCCCGTTGTTCCAGCTTTCGCCTTAGGAACTTATATTAAAAAAATTAGGACCTTGTTCAGGCTGGCACCTGTGTCTTCTCAACATGCACCCATTTTTCTGAGCACTTCCTGATTTTCTGACACCACAAGATGTCCTAGTCTCATATCTTCCCATCCCCAGCTTTGGAGGCAACCACTTTTCCAGGGAGTCCTGATCCCTTTCATAAGAAGAACCAGATGAGAGCTGTGGACATTCGGTGTGCTTATTGCCACTGTGAAGTGTCCCTGCTTCTGGGTTCTCTCAGTGTACCACACTAGCAAATAGGTATATATAGTACATGGCATGTATATGTATCTGTGTTACTGTATTTATTAGCACGTGTGTTAAATGGGGCCTGAATTTGTGACAAGCACTAACCCAGTGCTTCATGTGTGTTAGCATGCTTGATTTTTGGAGGAAGATGAGGAAATAGTGGCATCCCTACTTCATGAATGAGAATGGAAGGATTGTGTGCTGTCCTGCCTTAAATCACCCAGACAGTGTGAAGTCTCCATCTCATCAAAACACTGCTGTTGACTACTGTTCTGTACTTCACAGTTGCCTCTGCCTGTGTGATCGGCAGAGTCCTAGCCTCCAGATGGCCTGTGAGAATTTGGAAGGATTGGAAACTCACTTCTTCCTTCAGCAGCTAAATGGTCCTAATGTCTTAACTTGTGTTTTTGATAACTTATTCTTTAGACAGTAAAGTCACCCTTAAAATTTTCTTAGATAAAAGTATCAAAATGTGCTTTTAGAATTATTTATCTCAAAAAGGAATTTTTTTTGTATTCATTAGTAATTTTTAATGTAAATTAGTGTGAGTTTGCCTTAATACCTTCTGATGGTGCACTTTGAGTGTTAAGACAATAGCCTATAAGATAATTTCCTAAAATATTAAAAAAATGAGCTTGATTTTTTTCCCTAGGTGGTATTAAATATCTGATACATTTTAATTTAAATTTTAGCCCATTAGCAGTTTGTACTTGGTCTTATGACAATACTTTTCTAAATAATAAAAGTAGAACAATAGTCCTGATGTATTTATACAAGAATACAGAGTTTTGTTATGTATACCCAGTTCTGGCTTCTTATTTGGGAGTAGTAAAGAGAGAGAATTAAGGAAGCAATCACTTGAGTATGAAATTTATTTTTCCTATTAATGTGGTATATCACTTTTATATAGTTGCATTACCTATATACATTTCTATTAATGTTATGTACTGTGGAATGCCCCCATTTTAGAAATTTATAGTCTGTGTCTAATTGTAGGCTGACTGGCATACAGCAGACTGTGGTGGAGTCACTTTCCTCACCAGTCAGGTTCTGTAGGCCCAGGAAGTATGAACAATAGTAGCTTTTGTAAGACACTTAAATATATTTTATATTTCGATTTTATACTTAGATTAAATATATGAGATGAGTAATTTCTGGGTTATCTGTACCAGTAGTCTTTCATTACTATGGAGTGGTAGGATTTTATAAAAATTATTATTGTTAAATAATTTAAAATGTTTTATTAATCAAGTGTTTTATTAATCAAATGTTTTATTAATCAAGTTAATATTAAAATTTTGTTTTAACTTTATACTTGATTACTTGATGTCAAATAGGTATAAATATAGATTATGTAAAATATGCACAGATTATTGAAAAAAGTACACAAGAAATTAAAAATTAGCTTTCACTTCCCAATAATAGTTTTACTCTTTGGGGACAAAAGACAGATTATATGGGTATATACTTGAAATTGCTTTTAACTTTGGGAATCTGGGGGGAATCCCTGGGTGGCTCAGTGGTTTGGCGTCTGCTTTTGGCCTAGGGCGAGATCCTGGAGTCCCAGGATCGAGTCCCGCGTCAGGCTCCCAGCATGGAGCCTGCTTCTCCCTCTGCCTGTGTCTCTGTCTCTCTCTCTTTCTCCATCATGAATAAATAAATAAAAATCTTTAACTTTGGGAATCTGGGAACATAATTATCACATAGTGAAATCTCGTAGAGGCTTGACTCTGAGCAGTTAATTCTTGTCTAGTGCTACTTTCAAACCCTTCCTATTTTGAGGGAAAAGATGCTTCATAAGTTCTAAAATAGTGCTCTCTAGTTTCTCATTTCAAAGAATGAGACCTACCAAGGCAAAATGATGGAATTCCCTAAAACTCAGAACAATTAATTGTATCATGGATACATAGATGCATGGAAAACAGTGAAAGTGTCCCTATAGGTACCATGGCTTGCTTGCTTATTCATTCATTCATTCATTCATTCATTCATTCATGAGAGACAGAGAGAGGCAGAGACATAGGCAGAGGGAGAAGCAGGCTCCCTGTGGGGAGCCTGATACGGTACTCGATCCCAGGACCCCAGGATCACAACCTGAGCTGAAGGCAGATGCTCATCCACTGAGCCACCCAGGTGCCCTGGTACCATGACTTTTTAAAGAAACATGATTTGAATGCATACATTATAAGGGTGTTGTTTCTTCAAATAAGCAATTTTTATAGACTGAACTTTTTCTCTCCCCGATTATGCTGCCTTTGGGTATTGTTCTTGGATTATTTCTTTGGAGATGCTGGGGAAGTATTTTCAGTGTCCTCTGCTGGTGGCAGATCTTCATATTTTCAGAGTACATGTAATGTTAGACTAATCATAGGTCATTTGAAGCCAATAAATTAAGTATTTTGATTTAATGTTGAAGGCAGTTTTAGATAAGAGTAAGCTGTTTTTTAATCTTAATAGATTCTGAAAACTGCTGTAGAAGAGTTTCAAAAAATATTTATAGCTGTGATTCTTATTGTTTTTGGGTCTTTTCAGAATCTCACAACTCCTATAATTTCATCAAAGAATTTGTAACTATTGCTTATTCCAGTAGTGGAATAAGTCTCCCAAGGTACTGCTTTAGGGATAGCTCTCACTTAGATAGAAATATGTTAGGGATATTTTGTTTACTTTATCATATTTATTTGTATATGTTTTTTTGTTTTTATTGAAGTTCGATTTACCAACATAAAGTATAACACTCAGTGCTCATCCCATCAAGTGCCTTCCTCAGTGCCCGTCACCCAGTTACCCCAACCCCCTACCTACCTCCCCTTCCACACCCTTTGTTTGTTTCCCAGAGTTAGGAGTCTCTCATGGTTTGTCTCCCTCTCTAATTTTTCTCATTTTCCCTCCTTTCCCTTATAGTTTCTTTCACTATTTCTTATATTCCCTGTATGAGTGAAATCATATGATGATTTTCCTTCTCCGATTGACTTCCTTCACTCAGCATAATACCCTCCAGTTCCATCCACATCAAAGCAAATGGTGGGTATTCATCCTTTCTAATGGCTGAGTAATATTCCATTGTATATATAGACCACATCTTCTTTATCCATTCAACTGTCAAAGGACATCGTGGCTCTTTCCACAGTTTGGCTACTGTGGACATTGCTGCTATAAACATTGGGGTGTAGGTGTCCCAGCATTTCACTACATCTGTATCTTTGGGGTAAATCCCCAGTAGTACAATTGCTGGATCGTAGGGTAACTCTGTTTTTAACTCTTTGAGGAACCATGTGTGTGTCATTTTTGGTGAAATTTCTGTTCATGTCTTCTGCCCATTTCATGATTGGATTGTTTGGGTGTTGATTTTAATAAGTTCTTTATAGATCTTGGATACTAGCCCTTTATCTGATATGTTATTTACAAGTATCTTCTCCCATTCTGTAGGTTGTCTTTTAGTTTTGTTGACTGTTTCTTTTGCTGTGCAGAGGCTTTTTACCCTGATTAAGTCCCAATAGTTCATTTTTGCTTTGGTTTCCCTTGCCTTCAAAGATGTATCTTGCAAGAAGTTGTTGTGGCCAAGTTCAAAAAGGGTGTTGCCTGTGTTTTCCTCTAGGATTTTGGTGGATTCTTGTCTCACATTTAGATCTTTCATCTGTTTTGAGTTTATCTTTGTGTCTGGTGTAAGAGAATGGTCTAGTTTCATTCTTCTGCACGTGGCTGTCCAGTTTTTCCAATTCCATTATTGAAGAGACCATCCTTTATCCAGTGGATATTCTTTCCTGCTTTGTCAAATATTAGTTGACCATAGAGTTGAGGGCCCATTTCTGGGTTCTCTGTTCTGTTCCATTGATCTATGTGTCTGTTTTTATGCCAGTACCATACTGTCTTGATTATCATAGCTTTGTAATACAGCTTGAAATCTGCCATTGTGATGCCCCTGGCATTGATTTTCTTTTTCAATATTCCTCTGGCTATTTGGGGTCTTTTCTGATTCCATACAAATCTTTTTTTTTTTGAATTTTTTTTTTTTTTTAATTTATGATAGTCACACAGAGAGAGAGAGAGAGAGAGAGGCAGAGACATAGGCAGAGGGAGAAGCAGGCTCCATGCACCAGGAGCCCGACGTGGGATTCGATCCCAGGTCTCCAGGATCGCGCCCTAGGCCAAAGGCAGGCACTAAACCAAATCCAAAGGAGGATCCCGATTCCATACAAATCTTAAGATGATTTGTTCCAACTCTGTGAAGAACATCCATGGTATTTTGGTAGAGATTGGGTTGAATGTATAAATTGTCCTGGGTAGCATAGACATTTTCACAATATTTATTCTTCCAATCTATGAACATGGAATGTTTTTCTATCTCTTTGTGTCTTCCTCAATTTCTTTCAGAAGTGTTCTATAGTTTTTAGGGTATAGATCCTTTACCTCTTTGGTTAGGTTTATTCTTTAGGTATCTATGGTTTTGGGTGCAATTGTAAATGGGATTGATTCTTTAATTTCTCTTTCTTTAGTCTCGTTGTTAGTGTACAGAAATGCCACTGATTTCTGGGCATTGATTTTGTATCCTGCCACATTGCTGAATTGCTGTATGAGTTCTAGCAACCTTGGGATGGAGTCTTTTGGGTTTTCTGTATGTATACGGTATCATGTCATCTGTGAAGATTTGAATGCATTTTATTTCTTTTCGCTGTCTGATTGCTGAGACTAGGACTTCTAGTACAATGTTGAATGACATTTCTTAGGAGAAAGGCTTTTCAGGTTTTCCCCATTGAGAATGATATTTGCTGTGGGCTTTCATAGATTGCTTTTAAGATATTGAGGAATGTTCCCTCGATCCCTACACTCTGAAGAGTTTTGATCAGGAATGGATGCTGTATTTTGTCAAATGCTTTTGCTGCATCTATTTTTCTTTAAAGATTTTGTTTATTCATGAGAGACATAGTGAGAGGCAGAGACATAGGCAGAGGGAGAAGCAGGCTCCTTACAGAGAGGCCAATGTGGTACTTGATCTCGGAACCCCAGGATCACGACCTGAGCCAAAGACAGATGCTCAACCGCTGGGTCACTAGGCAGCCCTCTCTGCATCTGCTGAGAGGATCATATGGTTCTTTTTTTTTTTTTTTTTAAGATTTATTTATTTATTTATTTATTTATTTATTTATTTATTTATTTATTTATGAGAGAGAGAGAGGGGGGTGGGCAGAAACACAGGAGGAGGGAGAAGCAGGCTCCATGCCGGGAGCCGGACGCGGGAATTGATCCCGGGACTCCAGGATCACGCCCTGGGCCAAAGGCAGGCGCCAAACCGCTGAGCTACCCAGGGATCCCCAGGATCATATGGTTCTTGTTCTTTTTCTTGTTGATGTGTTCTATCATGTTGATTGCTTTACGAGTGTTGAACCATCCTTGCATTCCCTGGGATAAATCCCACTTGGTCATGGTGCATAATCTTCTTCTTTTATTTTTTTTTAAACCCTTGCTTTATTTATTTATTTTTTTTGAATATTTATTTATTCATGAGAGACACACAGAGGGAGAGGCAGAGACATAGGCAGAGAGAGAAGTAGGTTCCATGCAGGGAGCCCGATGTGGACTCAATCCTGGAACTCCAGGATTACACTCTGGACCGAAGGCAGGCGCTCAACCGCTGAGCCACCCAGGCATCCTGGTGAATAATCTTGTTAATGTACTGTTGGATCCTATTGGGTAGTGTCTTGTTGAGAATTTTTGCATCCATGTTCATCAGGGATATTGGTCTGTAATTCTCCCTTTTGGTGGGGTCTTTGTCTGGTTTTGGAATCAAGGTAATGCTTGCCTCATAAAACGAGTTTGGAAGTATTCCATCCCTTTCTATCCTTCAGAACAGTTTTATTAGAATAGGTATTATTTCTTTAAACGTTTGATAGGATTCCCCTGGGAAGCCATCTGGCCTTGGACTTTTGTGTCTTGGGAGGTTTTTGATGACTGCTTCAATTTCCTTGCTGGCTATTGGCCTGTTCAGGTTTTCTGTTTCTTCCTGTTCCAGTTTTGGTAATTTTTGGGCTTCCAGAAATGCATCCATTTCTTCCAGATTGCCTAATTTATTAGCATGTAGCTTCTAAAAATACCTTTTTAAAATCGTTTGTATTTCCTTGGTATTGCTTGTGATCTCTCCTTTTTCATTCATGATTTTATTAATTGGATTTTTTTCTCTTTTCTTTTCAATAAGGTTGGCAAATGGTATATCTATCTTATTAATTCTTTTAAAGAAGCAACTCCTGGTTTTGTTGCTCTGTTCTACAGTTCTTCTGGTCTCTATTACATTGAGTTCTGCTTGAATCTTTATTATCTCTCTTCTGCTTGGTGTAGGTTTTATTTGCTGTTTTTTTCTCCAATTCCTTTAGGTGTGAGGTTAGCGTGTGTATTTGAGTTTTTTCCAATTTTTTGAGGGAGGCTTGTATTGCAGTGTATTTCCCTCTTAGGACCGCTTTTGCTGTATCCCAAAGATTTTGTACGGTTATATCATCATTTTCATTAGCTTCCATGAATCTTTTTAGTTCTTCTCTAATTTCCTGGTTGACCATTCATCTTTTAGTAGGATGCTCTTTAATCTCCATGTGTTTGAGTTTCTTCTAAATTTCTTCTTGTTACTGAGTTCTAGGTTAACGCATTGTGGTCTGAAAATATGCAGGGTACAATCCCAATCTTTTGGTATTGGTTGAGACCTGATTTGTGACCCAGTATGTGGTCTATTCTGGAGAAAGTTCCATGTGCACTTGAGAAGAATGTGTATTCAGTTGCTTTTGGATGAAAAGTTCTGTATATATCTGTGAAATCTATTTGGTCCAGTGTATCATTTAAGGCCCTGGTTCTTTGGTGATGTTCTGCTTAGAGGATCTGTCATTTGCAGAAAGTGCTGTGTTAAAGTCTCCTACTATTAGTGTGTTATTATCTAAGTATCTCTTTACTTTGGTTATTAATTGATTGATATACTTGAGGGAAAATTAGATAGAGATAGGTCAGAGGAAGGAGAGATGCTGGAGAGAAGTTGTTATGTTTAGTTTGTAGCTGTGCATGCCGTGAGCGAACATAACTTGTGCTTTTGGTTAGTGGAAAAAAGTCCTTTGTAAGGCCATTGACTGAGGCGCCAGTTCATAGACATAAGAGAATAATGTGAGTTATATACACGGAATATATGTGATAAGTTTATGTAGGTCAGAATAGGGCATTTAGCTTGGGTGCCCCTGGTTTCAAAGAAATAATTTTTAAATTGCTGGGCTTTTTACACTTCTTAATGGTTCTTTTGCATATTTGTATTTTATTCATTCCGCAAGTGTTGTCTGAACATGATGTGTGTTACAGGTGTAGTGCTAGGAAGTGTGAAGATGTGAAAATGAACTAGAACTAGATGTGGATTCCAGCACATGAAAAGTTTATTGTTTTTTCGCAGAGGAAGAGCCTTATTTTAGTAAATGGTGAAGCTCTTAATATACTCTTTTATGATATAGTGAAGTCAGACCTACTTTGTTAAAAGAGGTTTTACAATTTATATTTTAGAAATGCTTTGTGATAATGTCAAGTCAGAATATAACATTTTCTTTTTTTTCATCATGGTAAGTGTACTCTTTAATCTCTGTCATCTGTTTCACATCCTCCTCACCTCCCCTCTGGTGACCAGCAGTTTGTTCTCTTAAAGTTACAAGTCTGTTTCTTGGTTTGTCTCTCTTTTCCTTTGCCCTTTTGTTTTGTTTCTTAAATTCCAGATATGAGTGAGATCACATGGTATTTGTCTTTCTCTGACTGACTTGTTTTACGTAGCATGATACTCTTTAGCTCTGTCCATCTTGTTACAGATGGCAAGATTTCATTCTTTTTAATGGCTGAATAATATTCCACTCTGTGTGTATGGGTGTGTGTGTGTGTACGCGTGCTGCGTGCGTGTGTGAGTATACATGCCACCTCTTCTTTATCCATTCATCAGTTGATAGACCCTTGGGCTGCTTCCATAGTTTGACTATTGCAAATAATGCTGCTATAAATAGGGGTGCATGTATCCCTTTGAATTTGTGTTTTTGTATTTTTTGGTTAAATACCCAATAGTGTGATTACTGGATCATAAAGTAGTTCTATTTTTAATTTTTTGAGGAACTTCCATACTGTTTTCTACAGTGACTGCAGTAGTTTGCATGCCTACCAACAGTGCAAGAGGGTTCCTTTTTCTCTACATCTTCACCAGCATGGTTGTTTCTTGTATTTTTGATTTTAGCCATTCTGAGAGGTGTCAGGTGATATTTCATTATAGTTTGATTTTACATTTCCATGATGATAAGTGATTTTGAGCATCTTTTTATGTATCTGTTGACAATATGTTTATTGTCTTTGGACAAATGTCTGTTCATGTCTTCTTGTTTTTTAATTGGATTATTTGTTTTTTGGGTGTTGAGTTGTATCAGTTTTTTGTTTTTTTTTTTTTAAGATTTTATTTATTCATGAGAGAGTGAGAGAGAGAGCACAGAGACACAGACACAGGCAGAGGGAAGCTCCATGCAGGGAGCCCGATGTGGACTCAATTCTGGGACTCCAGGATTACACTCTGGACCGAAGGCAGGCGCTAAACTGCTGAGCCACCCAGGGATCCCCTGTATCAGTTCTTTATATGATTGGGTACTAACCCTTTATTGGATCTGTCATTTGCAAATATCTTCTTCTATTCTGTAGGTTGCCTTTCAGTTTTGTTGATTGTTTCCTTTGCTGTGCAGAAGCCTTTATTTTGATATAGTCCCAATAGATTATTTTTGCTTTTTTCCCCCTTGCCTCAGGAGACCTATCTAGAAAAATATTGCTATGACTAATGTCAGAGAAATTACTGCCTGTGTTCTCTTCAAGGATTTTTATGGTTTCAGGTTTCGTATTTAGGTCTTCAATTCATTTTGAGTTTATTTTTGTGTATGGTATAATAGAGTTGCCCTGTTTCATTCTTTTGCACGTTGTTGTTCAATTTTCCCAATACCATTTGTTGAAGAGACTGCTTTTCCCATGGATATTTATTCTTCCTTTGTTGAAAATTAATTGACTGTGTAATTATGGGTTTCTTTTTGGGCTTCTGTTCTATTCCATTGATTTATGTCTGTATATTTATTCCAGTACCATACTCTTTTTCTTTTTTTTATTTTTTTATTTTAAGTTTTTATTTATTTATTAGAGCGAGTGCATGAGCTGGAGAGGAGCTGAGGGTGAGGGTCAAGGAGACTCCATGCTGAGTGTGGAGCCCATTGCAGGGCTTGATCCCATTACCCTGAGATCATGACCTGAGCTGAAACCAAGAGTCAGATGCTTAACTGACTTAGCCACCCAGCGGCCCCAGTACCATACTGTTGTAATTACTACTGCTTTGTAATATAACTTGAAATCTGGAATTGTCATACTTCAGTTTTATATTTCTTTTTCAAGATTACATTGGCTATTCAGGGTCTTTTGTGGTTTCATACAAATTATAGGGTTGGTTCTAGTTCTGTGAGCAATGCTATTGATATTTTGTTAGAGATTGCATTAAATTTGTAGATTGCTTTGGGTAGTAGAGACATTTTAACAATATTCTTCCAACTCATGAACATGAAATGTCTTTCCATTTCTTTGCATTGTCTTCAATTTCTTTCATTACTGTTTTATAGTTTTTAGAGAATAGGTCTTTCACTTCTTTGATTAAGTTTGTTCCTAGATATATTATTGTCTTTCTTGTGATTGTAAGTGGATTTTTTTCTTAATTTCACTTTTTGCTGTTTCATTATTAGTGTAAAGGAATACAACAGATTTCTGTACATTGGTCTTGTACAGAATTCAGTTATTAATTCTAGTAGTTTTTTGTTGGAGTCTTTGGGTTTTCTATATTTAGTATCATGTCATCTGTAGAGAGTGAGAGTTTTATATCTTCCTTACCAATTTGGATGATTTTTATTTCTTTTTGTTGTCTCATTGCTTTGGCTAGGACTTCCAGTACTGTGTTGAATAAAAGTGGTGAGCATGCATGTTCTTGTCTTGCTCCTAACCTTAGGGAAAAGGCTCTCAGTTTTTCACCATTGAGTATGATGGCTGTGGGTTTGTCATATATGGACTTTATTATGTGGAGGTATGTTCCCTCTGGACCTGCTTTGCAGAGGGTTTTTTTAAATCATGAATGGATGTTGTACTTTGACGAATGCTTTTTCTTTTTCTTTTTTTTTTTTAAGATATATTATTTATTCATGAGAAACACAGAGAGGGAGAGAGGCAGAGACACAGGCAGAGGGAGAAGCAGGCTCCATGCAGAGAGCCCAATGTGGGACTCAATCCCGGGACTCCAGGATCAACGAATGCTTTTTCTGCATCTATTGAAATGATCATGCAGTTTTTATCTTTTTTGGATGTGACTTATGTCACTGATTGTTGATTGTTTTGTGAATATTGAACTTGCATTCTGGTAACAAATCCCACTGAGTTGTAGTCTATAATTTTTTTAGATGTATTGTTGGATTTGGTTTGCTAATATATTATTGAGGATTTTTGCATCTATCAGAATATAAAATTTTATGTTTGAATTAAGAAAATTAATCTTGGGGCACCTGGGTGTACATCATTTGAGTGTCTGCCTTTGGCTCAGGTTGTGTCCTGGGATCAAGTCCCACATCGGGCTCTTTGCAGGGAGCCTACTTCTCTCTCTGCCTTGTCTCTACCTCTCTCACTGTGTCTCTCATGAATAAATAAATAAAATCTTAAAATAATTAATCTCCCTGTAGAAACAACTTCTAGTTTATATAGTCTAGGAGATAATACTATAATTGAATGTCCAAAGTGGAAGCATATTTCCTGGACCTGGTCATGTAACTTGAAATACCTTTAAATTTTAAGACAGATTAATGGGATATATTGGATTGATACACACAGATGTTTCTGTAAGGAATACATTCGAGGACCACACTCATAGGTCAGTAGAATATTAAGAACATTAAAGCCACCTTTTTGTGTTTTAACTTGGAGTTTTTGGAAATCACACTTGTACGTAGTTAAAGTATGAATGCACATAAAGTTTCTTGAGAGGAAAAAATCACTTTGCCTGCTTTTTTATCTCTTTTCTTTAAGAACTGGTTGTCATTATCTTTCACGTTAATATGTTGAGCTTACCTATATAATAAAAGATATTAAGATGCATACACCAATTCTATGGGAAGCCGAGAAAGCAGTGGACCTCCACCTTCTTAAAAATGGAACTAAATTAAAAAATGCCTTTTTTAGGTGACACAGTACTTTGTGCTAGCAAATCCTAAGTGAAATCAGAGTTTTTGTACACATCTCCAAGCAAGTGAATTGAATTAATTGAAAATTAAGTGAAAATGTATATGTTAGGCATTTCACATAAGTTATTGCAAAGATCAAATGAAGTAACTTTGACAGGAGGTTACTGCATATTTTAAAACTAGAAGATTGAGACTGGGAGAAGGGAGACAGGTGATCTACATGCCTTCTTCACCCAGCTACTGTTTGCTGAAGTGGACATTGACACACAGCCATCTGTCAGCACAACCTCTGCTCTTTGCATTATACCGTGTAGTCTCTCAAACTTGCTTTAAAGGCAGGTCAGTATGGAAATCTTGTATTGGGTAGGTTTTATTTTTTTAATTTTTATTATTTTATTTTTTGTAAAGATTTTATTTATTCATGAGAGACAGAGAGAGGCAGAGACACAGGTAGAGGGAGAAGCAGGCTCGGCAAGGGGAGCCCAATGTGGGACTCGATTCCTAAACCTTGGGATTGCATCCTGAGTTGAAGGCAGATGCCTTCTTCTGGTGGAACATAATTATGACATCTTCTTTCTTTTTAGCTTTGATCAGCAATAGTTACCTCCGTCCATTTGGGGTTTACCATGTACTGGGCCTCATGCCAAGGGCCTTCTCCATATTCCTTCATTTAATCTTCACAGTAATATGTTAACAATGGCACTGTTTCCGTTAAACATTTTTGAAATTTTAGTTGACACACCTGTTACATTAGGTTCAGATGTACAACATTGTGATTTGGTAGCTCTGTATGCTGTTCTCACAACAAGTGTAGCTCCCATTTGTCACCATACAACACTCTTACAGGACCATTAACTGTGTTCCTATGCTGTAACTTTTACTTCTGAGCCTTACTTATTCTCTGACTGGAAGTCTGTATTTCCTGCTCTCCTTCACCCATTTGCCCATCCCTTAACCCGCTATGAAACATCTTGATTTTTGTGTTATAGAATCTCTAGTGGATTTCAGTAAAAGAATCATCAGCTGTCTTAGTGTAGGGCTTGTGCCTTCCACATATACTTCTTTAATCTAGCCTACTTATTCTTTAACTGTCACTGGTGTTATTTACATGTACATAGTGCGTTATAGTTCATAAAACAAGTTAATCTCTATTGCTTATTTTATATGGATCATCCCTGAAGATAGAGAACAAAGACCTTGTTTTCCTAAGCTTCTTTCTTTCTTTCTTTCTTTCTTTCTTTCTTTCTTTCTTTCTTTCTTTCTTTCTTTCTTTCTTTCTTTCTTTCTTTCTTCCTTCCTTCCTTCCTTCCTTCCTTCCTTCCTTCCTTCCTTCCTTCCTTCCTTCCTTCCTTCCTTTCTATTTATTTTTATTTATTTATTTAAAGATTTTATTTATTGGTTGATGAGACACAGAGTGAGAGAGAGGCAGAGACACAGGCAGAGGGAGAAGCAGGCTCCCTCCCACATGCAGGGAGCCTGACATGGGACTCGATCCCGGGACTCCAGGATCATGCCCTGGGCCGAAGGCAGGCACTAAACTGCTGAGCCACCCAGGGATCCCCATGTTTTCCTAAGCTTTTAAAGAATTACTTAAAAACATCCTGACATTTCTGACTTAAATTACATGTATTGTTATGAGTATTTACTTTGAGGTATTAAGTTATGTGCTCAATAGACATTTTAGTAAGTGTAACAGTGTTTACCTAGAGAAATTCTTTATTCTGCAGCTAAAGTTGATGCCTTCTGAAGTCAGCAGGAAATCTACTTCCCTACTCTGTCTCCCTCTGCCCCTCCCTCTGCTTGTTCCCTCTTTCTCTCAAATCTTAAAAAAAAAAAAAGTACTTCCTTACCTTGCCAGTAATTCACTTTTTAATTTTTTTTGAATGATTTTATTTATTTATTCATGAGAGACACACAGAGAGAGGCAGAGACAGAGGCAGAGGGAGAAGCAGGCTCCATGCAGAAAGCCTGTTGTGGGACTCCCATCTTGGCACTCTGGGATCATGCTTTGAGCCAAAGCCAAGAGTCAGACACTCCACTCACCCAGATACCCCTGCCAGTAATTCATTTTTACCTTCCCTCCCTGGTTACTATGTACATATTTATATATTCGATTATTTGCATGAATCACCAGGAATATTCTTCTTAAGTCTTAATAGTGGCAAAAATAACTAGAAAAATATTACTTCACATCGAAAGTTGAGAGTGTTACTAAAAACCGACTTAGTTTGAGGATCTGACAGCACATGGGTAGTAGAAGAAGACATTTTTTTCAGGCTTATGTCGTGTCATAGAAATATTGGAATCCTCTGCTTGAAGTTCTGGAATGGCTAGCTTGAGATGGGAACAATTCTTTTGTGATCACAGAAGGGAATTGAAAAGAAGGTCTGCTTTTATTAGAAAGTGGATGGGGAATGCTAGCAAAGTAAAAGATGCCCTGGTTGAAGTTGAGGAAGACAGAGAATAGTCTGAGGGGTTAAATTAGGATTCTGAAAGTGGGAAGAGTTGAGAACAGACTTGAAGAGAATTAGCATGTGTATTTTGTGGGTGTGTACTAATGGAAGACTCCATCATTTGGAAAGATATGGACATGTAGAACTGGAAAACCATTTATGTATAACTTAGTCTTAAAAATGCTTCCACTTGGAAGGCAGTACATATATTATGCATACCTTGTAGAAAGTTATGTCACTTAAAGATGGAGCCTAATAGGTACACCTCTTAAGGAAAGCATTGTGGTAAAGATACTGTGTAGCTTCCTGGCATATTGTGATCAGTGTTTATCCTATATGTTTTTTGTTTTTTTTTTTTAATTTTAAACAACTATAATGAAGCATAATTTACATTTTATTTACCCATACAACTACCCATTTTACCTGGAAGGTCTCGTAAGGAGGTTGTCTTTATTTTAAATTGCGTCCAAGGTGACTGAGAAATGGAGGAAAATTGCTTTTCATCACATCAGGAATGATAATTACGCTTTATATTGTAAAAACCGAATGGGATTCTCTACTTAAGTCCCTAAAATTTAAATTTGATGTGCTAACAGTTTTGTTTAAATTTTGTGGTGCTTCAGTCAAATGTAACATTTTAAAGAGATGTTTTAATTCATTTTCACAGACTGTTGGGACTTCTCATTACTGTGATATAAAATATAGGATGCATGCACATTTTTCTTTCTTTTAAGATTTACTTATTTATTTATCATAGAGAGAGAGAGAGAGGCAGAGACACAGGAGGAGGGAGAAGCAGGCTCCATGCCAGGAGCCTGACGTGGGACTCGATCCCGGGACTCCAGGATCGCGCCCTGGGCCAAAGGCAGGCGCTAAACCGCTGAGCCACCCAGGGATCCCCCATGCACATTTTTCTGATCTCTATATTTTAGTTTTCTTTTTTCCTTCTTTAAGTGGAGCACAGAAAGATTTAGTTTCTGTTAACTTTTTGTCTTGTTAGCCCGAGTCTCCTTTTTTTGTGGGGGGTTATATTTTTCTTTTTTAATGAGTCTCCTTTTCTTAAAATAAAAAAGATTTTGTTTTTTTGAGAGAATGAGCTTAAAGAGAAAGCATAAGCAGGGGGTGGGGCAGAGAGGGAGAAGCAGACTCCCCGCTGAACAGGGAGCCCATGTGATGGCAGGGCTCAGGACCCTGAGATTATGAGTGAGGGCAGACACTTAACCCTGAGCCACCCAAGTGCACCCCAAGAGTCTTCTTTGTCATGTGAAGCACAAAACTACATGTATTTGAATCAACAGTTTATTAAGGGGCATAATCACTAGTTTTGATTTTGTACTAAATTGTGGATTATCTATACAAATTAAGTAGTGTCAACCTTTTTCTTTCTTTTTTTAAATTTTTAAATCCCAGGCATTATTTCCCTTCTGATTGAGATTGGATTTGCACAGTCGATGAGAATCTTCACCTTTTAAAAATTTTGTTTTTTTCTTTTTTTTTTTTTTAAGATTTTATTTATTTATTCATGAGAGAGAGAGAGTCAGAGATGCAGGCAGAGGGAGAAGCAGGCTCCATGTAGGGAGCCCGATGCAGGACTTGATCCAAGGTCTCCAGGGTCATATCCCGGGCCAAAGGCAACACCAAACTGCTGAGCCACCCTGCTGCCATGTTTATTTATTTCTTAAAAGATTTTATTTATTTGTTCATGAGAGACACGCAGAGAAAGGCAGAGACACAGGCAGAGGGTCCTTGCAGGGAGCCTGATGTGGGACTCGATCCCAGGAGTCCGGGATCACGTCCTGAGTCAAAGTCAGATGCTCAACCACCGAGCCACCCGGGCATCCCAGAATGTTCACCTTTTAAACAGACAAAGAGAAAGTCTAGTTCACTCTTGTGAATTCTGCAATGTGTTGGTTCTAGTTCATAATTTTTCTTAGCCTGGTATTATGGTTATGGGGTAATTTATTTTGAAAAAGTTTTGAACTCTTTCTCTTAGTTTTCCTTTTTTTTTTTTTTTAAGATTTTTTAATTTAATTATTCATCAGAGAGAGAGAGAGAGAGAGAGAGAGAGAGAGGCAGAGACACAGGCATAGGAGAAACAGGCTCCATGCCAGGACCCCGACATGGGACTCGATCCTGGGTCTTCAGGATCATACCCTGGGCCGAAGGTGGCGCTAGACCATTGAGCCACCAGGGCTGCCCTCTCTTAGTTTTCTTATTAGTAGATATGGGAAAGGTTTGTCTTTTTGTCTTTGGGAACTTGAATATCATGTTTCATCTTGTCCCACGTTTGGCCTGACCTTTCCTGGTTTTTTGTCTTGTATCGTGTAGGTATTATTAATGCACATGAACTGAAGTCATGTGTAGTTGTGTTTTTGTGAATAAATTGCTGTGGAGTGCTAAATTGTATTGAGGTGACCACTCTTTAAAATTGCTGGCCTTCTGGTATTGAACAACTTATTTTCTACTTTTATATTTTAGACTAATTTTTAGAAAAATCAACATAGGCCCAAAGATGTTCACAAGCTTGATATTTGCTTAATTCCTTAATGATCCAGATTACCTTTTGAGATTTTGTAAACTTTTATTTTGGATAATATTTTTTAGAGATAGTCTATGTTTAAATTGTAATACTCTCCTTCCTTCCTTCCTTCCTTCCTTCCTTCCTTCCTTCCTTCCTTCCTTCCTTCCTTCCTTCCTTCCTTCCCTGTCTCCATCCTTCCCTCCCTCCCTCCCTCTCTTCCTCCCTCTTCTTTCTTTCTAAGGAAAAGGGCAGATAAATTATCATGGAAGCTTCACTTAAAAATCTGTTTTTTTTTTTTTTTTTTTTGTTACTGTCTTTGATTTTGTGAAAAACCTGTTTTTGAGATGTTGAGCCTTGAATATGTAAACTAATGTTGGCTCTTGTTAGCCAATTTAATGGGTTTGGATTAAAGATATGCTGTATTTTTACCTCTTGGGCAATAGATGGCAGTATTCTATTGCATGATCTCTAGCTATACTATCATATATGAAAAGTGAATTTCATGTTACAAATAGTCTTCGTATAAAATTATGAGAAGTCATTAAATTTGTTAGCACTTTATTTTTTTCTGATTTACTTTTTATACTTTGTAGTAGTAGTATTTATGTAAGAGTTGTATGAGTTGACCTTCTCAGAGGCAGCATGGATCGTGTATAATCTATTTGCAACATGTATGCTGGAGACCAGATGTGAAATAACTCATTGATTGACTCACCACTTAACATCTTTGTAGTCTCTTGCCATGACTGTGTTTGTCCTAGAATGTGATGGTTGTCCTCTTATTCACAGGAGCTAAGGTGGGAGTTTTTAAATCTGAGGACATTTATTACCTTTATCATTATTACATTGCTTGGACACTATCTAAAAAACTAACCTTTGCATAGGACGCATTTTCAAAAGCTTGTTAATCCTCAAATCTGTTAACATATATTAGGGTTAAAGAGGTTTAATATTAAAAGAGAGTGCAGTAAACTACAGCCCTTTAAAATTTCCCACCATTCCCACTTGACCAACATGTATTTGATGGTTAATTTAAGGGGAGGTGATTTTAATGTCCAGGCCTTTGCAGAGACTTTCCTTTTAGTTCTTCCTTTATTGTAGCTTGGTGATTCTCAAATTTAAGAGTCTTTAAGAATTTTTGTAGTGCTATATACATAGATTCATGTATGTCATATATATGGTGACTTATTGGCTCGCATGTCTGTGTTGTGTGTGTGTGTGTGTGTGTGAGAGAGAGAGAGAGAGAGAGAGAGAGAGAGAGAGAGAGATATGATTGTGTCTATATAAGGTCAGCTAATGTCATCATTTTAGGTCTGACTCCTTGTGTCTACCAGAACTCTGCTTGCACTCCTGCAGTCAGTTTATTCCCCTGGCTTAGTGGCAAAAAGGAAGTGGTCCTTCTGTTAGTTCTGTCTGCTTTACGTGTTCTCTCCCACGGTATGTCAGTTCCTTCTATCTTAGTCATCTTTTTTTACCTTTGACATCCAGAGACAACTGTCGCTTAATTTTTAGGAGCAGACTGTAGCTAGCTATTGCTATTAAGTTAGACTGTAAAACCAGCTACTGCCACATAGTAGCTGTCATACTAGCTGTATGACTTTGGACAAATGGCAATATCTCTGTGCCTCAGTATCCTTATTTACTTAATAAGGACAATAGTCTTTTTTTTCTAAAGATTAAATACATCTATACATATGTATATTGTGTTTAGTGTGTGTTTAGATTATCATTATTATCATTAAGCACAGGACCTGGTACAGAATAGGTATTCAGGGCAGCTCGGGTGGCTCAGTGGTTTAGTGCCACCTTCGGCCCAGGGCCTGATACTGGAAACCCAGGATCGAGTCCCACGTCAGGCTCCCTGCATGGAGCCTGCTTCTCCCTCTGCTTGTGTGTGTGTCTCTCTCTCTGTCTGTCATAAATAAATAAAAAAATCTTAAAAAAACAAAAGAATAGAAATTCAATGTAATTGCATTAGTAAACAAGTAAAAATGCTATTTTGACTATATCAAAGTAACTTTATTCTTCATATCTTTATAGCAGAATAAAACATTACAGTATATTCTAAAGGTTAAATAAATGTGTGAGCATGTGTATGTGAATCCCTTGAGATTTTCAATAGAATCCTATTTAGGTCTGTGTCACGTCCAGTCTGTGTAGTCTTGACAGGGCTTGGATAAGATCCTCATACTATCACTTTTCCTGACATGGACACTACAAATTATATTGAATCAGAAATCTAATTTAATCCATCTTTATTAAATTGTAAGCAGTAATTGCTTTCAATTTAATGGGATCAAATTCAGTACTAGAAATTTTGATGTTTCCTCAAACCTAGTAAAATTTGGTTATGTATATATTTCCACATATTTGTGTGTATGCCTGTGCCCTTGTAGAGGGAGACAGGTGAACTTGGAGTACTACTTGTATTCAAATGCTGAGTTATTTGTGACAGTTGGTAAGGGTACATAGTATAAGGTTGGCAGCAGGAAAGGCACTTTCTAATTCTTTCTTTCCTTTCTACCCAGAAGTAAAGCAGAGAGAAATAAAACTAAGGATCTTCAAAATGGGATTTTCATCCATTCAGAAATAGGGGAAAGCCATTAAGAGTCTCTAGAAAAGATGCAGAATGTTTACTCTTGAGGGTGAGCATCCAGCCCTTGTCATGAGAAATTCGCTGTGGGGTGAAATGAAATCCTTCTAAAAAACCTTATTCTTAGCCTTGTTTTTGCTCAGTCCTTCCCATGAAGTCATTTTTACAAATAGCTCAGTTTATACTGTGCCTTTTCCTTGAATATGTTATGAATAAGAGGTGAGGCTAATGCACGCATCAAATACATTTCTGGGTTAGGGGTCTGACTGTTGTATTGGATCATGGAGTTGTGTTTCAGCAAAGCAGCAGTGCCTGAGGCCCCTCCCTCTGGCTGCCTCTTTGGTTGACTCTTGCAGTGTTGTCCACAGTCATTTTAGCCACCATTGTATTAGCCTTTGCGTTCTTTGTCTTTTTAATTGAGTTGGTGTGAAATTTAAGATGGAATCGTTACAAATTAACTGTGATTTGGAAGTCTCTGTAAGGAAGTACTTGAGTGCAGTTTGAATAAAATTCATGCTTAACAAGCGAATCCAAGACCAAGATCATTGGGAATATTTTCAGCTCTTTGTCTGAGAGCTAGCTGAGTTGTTAGTTAGCTGGGAAGAATAAAGGACCTGTGAGGGTGTTCTAGAATATATATCTTATAGGTCTAACAAAACTAGTCAGGAAATTGCTGAAAGATGTGAAAACAGAAGACATTGAAAAATGATACATAGACTTCTAAATATGAGACCAAATTAAGGCAGAGAAGCTTTAGGGGAGAATGAAGCTTATCATTTCCATCTCTTTACTAGCAGCTTTTAATCTTGTGATTTAGGTGAGTTGCAAATTGCATGCAAGCCACCAATCACCTGGGGTGCGGCGGGAGGTGGGGTGGGGTGGGGGGGAGAGAAGGCTTTGCAGTTAGTTTCCAGTGAAGGTTTTTCTGTCAGCATAGAGATAAGAAGACTGCATTGGATGGAGAGTTGGTGGTGGTGTTGTGTTTGTGATGTAACCTGCTTTATGAGTGTAGTCTATGTGTATCGTTCATGGAGGAATGTAAACATAAATATGTTTCCATTTGTACATGTCAGCAAAAAACATTGTAAAAAAACAAGAAATATTTTGCAAAATCTTACACAGGGTGGAAATATGTACATTAATTGCAACGTAGGATAATTCTGGGATTTGACTTAACTGTATAATGTTTTAGGAATTAATGTGGGAATTTAAAAACTAACAATTTTGAACGAGTGATGGCTCAACCATTCTCACTTTAGGGATGTTTGGATCAGTCATTAAAATTTTCTGAGCTTGGGGCAGCATGGGTGGCTCAGCGGATTGGTGGCCACCTTCGGCCCAGGTCGGGCTCCCTGCATGGAGCCTGCTTCTCCCTCTTGCCTGTGTCTCTGCCTCTCTCTCTCTTTCTCTCTCTCATGAATGGATAAATAAAATCTTTAAAAAAATTTTTTTTCTGAGCTTTGTCAGTTTTTTTTTTTTTAATTTAATGAAGTGATGTTTGACCAACCTCATGAAATTGAAATGAAAACCTGTAAACATGAGGTAATGTTTTAGTTTTTGAAAATATTTGTAATTTAAAAAATAACTCATTTATTAAGCTTTAATGTTATTAAAGTGTAAAATTATGGCTTTTTAATTCCTTGCTTTTTCATTTGTGTTACATTGAAAATGTTTTTGTAGAAGCTCAATTCCTAAATATACCAAAAGGTGGCACTGTTGACCTATGTTTAAATATTTTTAATTTGCTTTTTGATGAGAACATGTGTTGGATGTTTTATCTGCAAATGTATTAAATTGAGGTTATATTTTTTACATTTAATTTTCTGTTTTGTAAATGGATCTTTAATTCATGTTAAGGTTTACTAGGACCAGGTTTCATTTTTATTTTGAAATGGTTTGGAAATTCAGATATTTAACATTTTGTAGACATAAACTCCTGTATAATCCAGTATAGTTAATGATAAAACCTTGTATTAATGTGACAGCTAATGTTTCATGGAAAACATAGTTGCTTTTGTATAGCAAAAACCATTAATTTTTTTTAAGCCTCTAAAAACAATCCAGTGATTAAAACATAACAGCCATAAATAAATGATTTGTGTGGGCTTTTAGGTCACACCATGTAGGTTTATCCATTCTGGAATGTTATTTTATGATAAAAGTACCTTTGAAAATTTAGCAAAATCTGTCATTGCTTGAATTTCCTGCTGGCAGTAATATGATGAAAGGAGAATCTAGGTTCTATGAATAGCTTAGCTTCTCAGGTGAGAAATGCAAAAATTAGATAACAGGAATGTGACTAGAAGTGAGGATTATTTATGCAGCATGCGGTGCATACACTACACACAGTTAGGCGAAAACCTCCTGATTGTTCATTCATGGAGCGCAATCCAGCCAACATCGTTCATGACCTGAGCAGGAGAATACGAGTAGGGTGTTTTTACATCCAGTCAAAGCTATCTGTAGTTGGTTTTCAGTATGAACAGAATTTGTCAATGATTGTCACTGGAAGTAGAAAACACAGAACACCTCTGTGACTAATATAAAATGCTTAACCCTTGTCCGAGGGGCAAGGTTAAAAAACCTAAGGTAATTGCGTGTATGCTTTAACACTTTCCTTTATTTAAAACTAGAAAATGTTTCATGTTAATGTAACTTGTACTTCTGAGTTTTTGTTAATTTTCCTTAAATAGCACTTTCTAAGATGCAGGCCTTAGAATTAGAAATGAAGAATTTTCCTCTTTTTCTGTTAAAAAGTCATCCTTCTAACTCTGACATGACTGTTTGATTACTGTGTGTATAGTTTAGGGGAAGTAAGGACACACATAGCAGTTAGAGGTTTGTTTTATGTCCATGAGAGTGTGTGTACTTATATTTAAATGTTCACTCTTGTTGCTGCCTTTGTTGATGTTAGCAATGTGATACATATGTGATTTGTCTGAATTGTTTAAAAATGCATAATTAAAGGAGGATTTGATTATTCAGCAACTGTTCCAGTAGCTAGAGACTATTATTTAGATAGTTTCTTCTGGTATTTGACAACTGTTCTGTGAGCTATGAATAGTATAAAAAATAGAAGGAAGGTATTATGATACTTTAATACCTCAGACCCCATATTCTTAGGATACTATTATTGCAGAGCTTAAAAAAAACTTAGTTATTTAAAATAGCAAGAAGCTGATGTGCTCTTTCCCCTTTTTGCATGTGTATATAAATATAAAATTCTGTGGGTTTGGTTAATAAAGGTTTATTTGCCTAAATGACTTTGTGCTTTCAGATTTTTGTAAGGAAATTAAAAAATTGCATTCAGAATGATTTTTTAAAAACCCTCTATTTCTGCAAAAATGCAAAGTGGAGAATGACAGCCAAGTGTCCCCAAGATGCTTTAGACAGAATTCTCCTTCTCTACCCTGCCCCCTCCCTGACTCCACACACACCCAGGCTCTCCTTAATTTCAAATTTGCTTCTCAGGGAAGCTGGTGTAGTAAAATGTGATATTGTACAGCAAAAATTTTCCTGCAAATACTACTTGTGATTAAAAGAAATCCAATCAAATAGCATTATATATTTGTTATGAAAAGAGGCCTATCATGGAGATTTTATCTGGCTCCTGTAGATGCCTTATAATAATGTGCTAATTTATGCTGATGATCTTACCTTATGACACTTCTGTGTGGCCTAGATATGTTAATATGTTACAGCTTTTTAATTTCAGTAATCTGTATTGGTTGAATGTGCTTGGTAGTCCATGGTACCCCTCACCAGTCTGTGTCAAGGACTGGCAAAGAACAAGAAAAATGTAGCTCAGAATCCTTTTCTTTAAGCATGCATTAGTTATAGAGGGAATTACAAAATGGACATAATTTTAATAAGACTGTTACATCTGAATATTCACTGAGAGTGGTGAGTACTCCAGATACTGTCAGCTTTTAATCTGGATAGAGAGTTGGGTCATTGGTATTATTAAGCAGGCCTTGTTAATACCTTTTGATTTAAAAAAATTTGTTTTAAATGTCAGTGAGGAAATATTACAAGAATGAGAAATAGATGCTATAGGCACTTTAAAAGAAGTAAACCCTTTTATTATAGCCCTTTTTCTGTTCTGTACACTTTGAGGGTTATGTGTCTAAAAGTCCCCATGGTAGGAAACCACTACATGTGGTTGAGAATTTCAAGGCCTCGGGGTAGAAAAAGAGGTAAGAATGACCAAGTTCTAAAACATATGAGAGAACTAAAATATTTTTTTAAAAATTTGTTAAAAATCTCATAGAAGTGAAATAAAAATTTATAGAACTTAAATATAATTAATTAATTTTTTCTTCTTCCCAGAAATTCCTTCTAAATTATTTTTATCCTTTCAATAGAAAGTATTTATTCTAGGAGGGATTTTTTTTTTTTTTTTCTTTTAAACTTCTTGTATTTAGCCCTTGCTCTGCAAGTGTAATGCTCCTTTAGCTTTGCCTTGAAATTGTCATTTCCCATTTTTGGGTCTCACTTTGCTCTAAAAGACGATCAATTCAAATGTCTGAAAACCTGGGGTAATTTTTAAATTATCATGCTTGGCATAACTCAAGTCTTTCTCAGACCTCTCTGATCCTGTGATTCCTCATCTCTAAAATGGGTTACAGGGTGATTGAGAAAATTAATGAATGGTTGATAAATGTTAGCTTTTATTAACTATTAATAAAAAATTCACTGGTAAATCAGGTGGTTTAAATGTGAATCTCTGAAACAAACTTTATACACGTGTTTAATTCATTTTAATCGACTTAAATGGTTTTGTGTTTCTCTCTTGCACATCTCTTTCTGATGGTGAGTGTTAATTAGGAAATGAGGCTAAATAGGATATTGAGTTAACATATAATAGATGGCTTCTTTGGGGAGCCAGTGAGGCAGAATGGAGTGATTTCACAGGAGGAAAAGGGATTATGAGTTTAAAGATACGAGGTTTTGCTTCAAAGATGACATTCTTAGTGAACTTATTTATCTGTTTTCAGTGAACTTATTTCTATTTTATTTTTTTTACTTTTCATCTATGGAGGAACCCATTTTGACTGTTCCAGAAGTATGAGGGGTGGGTCATGTTTTTTCACATACATTCTCATATTTTGATAGAGGTAAAGCTCTATATTAAGAAATGTGAGGTGCAAATCCTTTTCGAACATTTCTAACTCTGCTCCCCCCATCCCCACCCCCAAAATCAACCTTGTCCTTAACACACTGCTATCATGAAGATTATCTTTATCTCTGCTTGTAGCACTTACTGGACTCTGTTGGGATTTTTTTTTTTTTTTTTCCTGTTGGGATTTTGTATTCACAGCCCTCTCTCTGTCCTATTAGAGTGAACTTGAGTACAGCTTTTCTAGTCATACGACCAGCTACCATGTTTGGTCTGTAATAAGCTCTCAGTGTTTGCTGAATGAATTAATATCCATATTCGTGTCATTCATGAGGAACATGTGAAGTGTACTGAACAATTATGTACAGAATGGGTCTCTCATTTGCATTGCTCTTCTTTTTACCATTAGGTGTAAATCACTGATGATTTCTTGCCACCTGAAAAATTAAGTTTAGCGTTTTTCTAGTTCAAATAGTTCTTTTATAAGTTTTTGGGACTCTTTTATGAGCCTGACCACAGTAAATGGCCTTATTTGTGCTTTACGAATGTTGTGATTCATGAGCACTGTGAGTATAGATTTCATGCTTAAAGTGACTAAATAAAATGGGCACATTGTTCTTTGTTAGTTTCTTCAATTGGTTCTTTTAATTTTCCTGTTCTTACTGGTGATACCTTAAGGCATCTGGCCAGTGTTGAGTATTTCTTCCTGACTCATCATTCCTTCCGCCACCTGCCAAAGAAATGCTTTTTTACTTTGGTCAAGAACACTTGGAGTTAGATTTCATTATGGGTATAGGTCATGGGCCATCTGATAAGTCTAAGCTTGTCATACTAATTAGCATTCACTGCCAGCTACTCGAATGCTTTAATTCTGGTGCTATGCTGTTTTAAACCTAAGTGTGTTATAGAGGATGGAGAAATCCTTTTATCTGAATATGGAACTAGCTACCAAATTTGGAGGTTCTTCCTCCACTCCCAGTACAATTTCCCTTTGTGTAAAGTTTCAGTGGATTGTATTAAGTAGATGTTTATGTAATCTTTTAGGGCCATTAGATTTTTTTTCCTTAGGTATATTTAAATCACCCCTTTTGGACATAATATAGAAAAGAGGAGGTTTGAGGGTTGGGAATTCAGAAGGAAGAAAAATGGCTGGTAGGTCCTATAGGTAGAGGTTTTAACCTTTCAGCCTGGAAGACAGAGATACCCTTGGGCCCTAGTATTTACCATCTTATATTTGAGAGCCATGAGAAGTTGAGATCTATGTTTAAGTGTCCCTGGGACCTTGTGGGACTCCAGAAATATAGGAATCTATTATAGTACGAAAGGAATCAACTGGACTCATAAATGTTTTAGATACAGTGAAAGCATCTTAGAATGTATTTTATCTGTTGCATGTCAAAAAATTTTCTCATGTTTGAGTGAGATCTCCTTCCTTCTAGAAGGAAGTTAAAAAATTTTTATAGGGGCTTTAATGGGTTCTTTTCTTTCTTTTCTGTGTTTCTGTCTGTCTTTCTAGTATGTGAGGCCTGAACCCTTGACCCGATATCAAGACCTGAACTGAGACCAAGAGTCAGACGCTCAGCTGACTGAGCCACCCAGGCACCCCTCCTCGGGCTCTTTTTCTACTTTTGGTCTTCCTATTCTGCCCTTCCCTTAGATTTTAAAATTCTCCCGAAATAGATTCTTCTGCTATGGAAATTTTTAGAAAATTAGCCCCCTGATTGGATGGGGAAGAGATTACTTTCCACCTCTGTTTCTATAAGAGGGAAACCTATGTAAATCTTTAGAAAGAAGATTGTGTTGGTCTTAAAGAATAAGTACTATAGATGGGAGAACGAGTAAGAAAAATGTTGGTGTTAAAGACTAGTATCCATTGAGTGAGACACTGTGTGAGGTTGACCAGCCTGCCTTGTGATTGTAGCCAAGCCATTTAATCTTTCTGAGCCTCAGTTTACTTCTGCATAAAATGAGCAAGTTCAACTCCAATCTTCTTTTGTTCTTTATAAATTTATTTTTTCATTAGATATTTGTTAGCTGCTGCTAGGTACTGTGTATTCCTCAGTGAAAAGACAGATAGGGTCTCATCCTTGTGAGAAGACTGCTTATCCTGTCTTTGTTGACCTATCCTTTCTGTTCCCTTATCTAGTAATGGGGTGGATAATGAGGAAATGAAGCAATGTGAAACAATTAATTACAAATTTGGGGACCCTGCCTGCATTTATGTACAAAGTGAATCAGCATCTTGTAGAGGAAAAACACACTTGCAAAGACAATAGTTTATATATGTTAAAAATGTTATTAAATTGAAGAATGATCTGTTAGTGGAAATAATTGGGTGACTTGGGAGAGAGAGGAATGAACATCTGAATTAGAGAACAATATTGTTTCAGTGTACCAGGTATAAATGGGAAAGATTTATCCTTGATGCAGAAAAGTAATTAAAAAGTATTTGAGCTTTTTGGGGGTAGTTACTCATGCCATTGTATATGCTGACGGTCAGATGTAATTTTTTTCAATATGAGGGAAAAACCTGTTTGATATGTCAGCCTTTAGTCTGGAGAATTGAAATTTATTGTCTCACCAAAGTGGAAAATAATTTGAATAGAGTTAATAAAGATGAAAGGAATAACATTTTACTTCATTAAGAAATATGGCGAGGCATCCAAAATGAAGAAAAGTCCGCATTTGGCTTCAAGATTTAAAATGATCCTCTGGTCTGTGTAGGTTGGTTCAAGAGCATTTAACTCTGTCAGAGAGCCAGGTTAGCTTCATATAATTTAAAACTCCGACTTCTCCCAAGATACTGATGAAAGCAACTAAATTTATTCGTTATTAGGTAGTGAGAGTAAGTTCAATTTTCTCCAGACTTGTGACAATTAGAGGTTGGTTCTAGCATATCTAATTCTTAAGTTTCAAGGCTACCTCTATTTGAGAGCTGTTTTGGGGAGATAACCTTGTAACACATACATTTTAATGAGTACATTACTCTGACCACTTGCTGAAGTAGACTCAGAGTGACTGCTGACCTGAAGTGAAGGCCCGTGTTCAATATTAATACGGCACGTCTGCATCCAGACAGCAATCTTTCATTTTGACATGCACATAGTCAAAGTAAATTAATGTTTAAAACCCGAACACTTTAAGTTCAGCCAGTGTGTGCATTCCATAATAATCCTTCAGAAGCAGTTTACATAGAAATGCTGAGTGCTTTCTTATACTTTATCATATGTGTGGGTCCACATTGTAGTATTTGTAACAAGATTTATCCAGCACTGTTTTTGTGACTTGTCTTGTGGTGGCTGAAGAAATTAATTATTTTAGGATTTAGTCTTTGCATGTTTTAAATAAAATTACACTCTTTTTATATATATTCATGCCTGGCAAGATAGTAGTCTAATTTCGATTATATTATTTTTAGATGTTTTTATTAAGTTAATTCCTTTCTTTATTTTATTATTTCAAATAAAACCAAGTTTTTCAAAGTGTGGTACTAATTTTTAATACACTAGGCCTGGAAATAGTGTGTATTTGTGTCTATCTGTGTAACAAGGATATTGCTGGAGGATTTTTCTTTTCTTACATACCATTTTCAAAACTTGCCTTTATTGGTTGAAAAAACATTCATGGCAGATGTAGTAATGGGGAAATTATATTAACATTTAAGTATTAAATTAGCTTTTAGCCAGAGTCTCCTACTAATATGATGACATTTAGTGAGTTCAGGATTTTAAGGACCATGTTGCACAACTCATTGTTATACATTTCCTGTTTGCCTTTTTAAAAAAGTATGTTAGATCTGCTTTTTCAGATTGAAAATTTCCATTGTGGATTTCAGTGTTGTTATTATTTTACCTTGCTTGTCAATGTTGGTTATTGATATATTGAGACTATTATGTATAGTGACCATATTGAGAATAGTATGCTATTGTTGCTATGTATTACAAGCCAGTTTTCATAACAGTTTTACAGTTTAATTCCAGAGAAAGATCTCAATTTATATTTATTAACATATTTCAGCTAGGGAGTTTTCTGTTTTCTGAAAAGATGGCAGATGTGGCTGAACCTAATATGAGTTGAAAATACATGTTTAAAGTATATCTCTTAAGTCAATATGATGCTTTATATTTTGTCTCAGCATTATTGTAAATACCATACTTTTACGATAAAAAATCAAAATTAGATTCCTTCTATGTCTGATAGAATTTATTTTCTGTTCAGAAATAAATATAATATTTGGTTTAGGATATAGGCCATCAGATAACAACTGTTGGATTATACTTAATACATTTATAGTTTCCTAAATCTTGGATATCCGTAACACCAGAAAAATCTGTGCTTTCCCCATGGTACAGTAGATTTAGATTGGATTTGGAAACATTGTACAGAGAACATCTATTGTTTCCACTGAATGATGTATGCCCTATAGAGGTGAACTTTGTGACCTACCGCTCTTCTAGTAGTAATGGATTTACACTGATTTGAGCATAGCCTCTCACTCGATCCTATTTTCAGTTCTCCTGTGTGATGACTGGTTGGCAAAATTAAATATCTGTTTTGTGGCTATGGAAGGCAGTGTAACTAGCTGGCTCATACTTTCAAATTTACAATGCAGGCTTGATTAGTGTTATGTTGTCACTACCTGAATTAATTAGCTATGTCTATATCATATGAACATACTCATTTTTGTTCTGCACGGGAAATTTCTGTCCCCCTGCAAGGTTTCATAAAAGCTTATATTAGCTTGGATTAATTAGAAAATCAGCATTTTAACACCACCTCTCCCCCAGGCAGAAACTTTGTGAATTATTTCTATAAAAAGAGAAATATGTAAGAAATTATATGGTGAGGCCAGCGATTTGTGATCTGATTCTAATTTGCTTGCTTTTATAATTCTTCCACAAAAACCAGCCATATTATACCTCTAGAAAGATCAAGGAGTTTAGCTGGAATGTGTACACATGTAGGTTTTTATAAAGTCATCTGTACATCTGTACAAACACACTATAAAATAAGTGCCTCTTGGAAAGTAAGAGTTACTGTGGAGTCCTCAGAGGTCTTGGGCTATTTTGATGGAAGCTGTCCCTGTACCTCCATTGATAGAAATATGACGGAGCAGAAATTTTCTTTGGTGAAAAGCAATGCACAGCAGACTGTGACCTCCATTTCTTGCAGTTTTATGGACTTAGTTCAGAGGGCTGGTTACTGAGAGCAAAATATGTGCATGATTACATATAATCAAGGTTAATTTTTATCAAGGGTCACCATGTTTTTGCTATGGTCTGACAATCATGACCTACATTAAAAGAGCCCTGTGGGTCTGTCTGGTATATTTTTGCTTGATGTCTGGGTAGTTTATTTCAGATGCTTGTCAGTTTCATTATATATTATCGTTTGGGGCTCTTGTTGGATTTTCAGGTATACCATAAACATAGTGCTCTTTGCAATTAGATTGTCTTGAGGGAGCTTCTGTTTTATGGTGTGTAAACATTCTTTAATCTTGAAGGATAAGTAATTTGGGGGACATTTTCCATTTGGTTTTGAGTTATATTCAATTGGTGGGCTATTTTGAAATAGGATACATTTTAGCCCTACAACCGAGATTCCAGATTTGGTTCAGTTAATTCATTCTTCAGTTAGTTTTTCTTGGGGAAAATATTTTCAAGTTTTTAATTCAAATGCATTTTCCTTGCTTAAGAAAAATCCAGATGAGTAGTTTATTTCACAACATAGCAACTAAGTAGGATTTATAAGACAGAAATTTACAAATATTTTCCTCTTTTGGTGGTACAAAGGGAATGGTGGGTAGTGTTTAAAAAACATGTGATTTAAGACATTTTGGTAACTCAAAGACAAAACTTAATGGCTGTTAAAACTGGGTATTTGGTTTTGTAGTTTTGAAATCATATTTAATTTTGGCCATATCTGTCTTGGTAGTTTAAAGGATAAACAGTTCAAACAGTAAGAAAAAAGCAGTTTGTGTTTTGTCAGTTTCAACTTTAGATATCAGTAAATCATTGCTGTAGCCTTCTTTATCTTTTGTTTGCACAAAAAACCTGTTAGAATTATGTCTGGGGGGACCATCTGCTGTGGTTCCCAGTCTTGTCAGTGTGATAAGGGATAAGCTGTATAAACAGGGGCACCAGAAAAAAAAAAAAAAAGAGAGAGAGAGAGAGAGATTGAAAGAGAAAAGCAGGCTGCTTTTAGGAAGGAAAAAGTCTGATGTGGATTTAATTTTATAATGTAGCCACAGAAAGTCATAGGATTTTGCTCACAGTCTGTCAGGATTGATGCTGTCATGTATGTATTTAGAAACCACAGGTCCATGTTATTTAAATGGTTTATCTTCATGTTAATATTATACTTTTTTTTTTTTTATTATAGGGTTCCTGTTTTGAAGGTTGAACTTTAAAAGTTCTTTGAAAATATGTCAGTATAGCACTTGACATTGCAGTATATTCCAGATTGTCTCTTTAGTTAAAAATTTTTTTTTCTAGCTATTAATTTTTCTCTCAGTTGAATCCTCGGAAATCATCCTTTTCCTTTTTCATTTGCAATGAGGTCATGGTGCTTCATAAGGAACAAGCTAGTCATTTCCATGGCAACGCACTCTATCAAAACATCACAAATCTGTCTTGTCCCTTACCTTTAAACTCTCAAGTGCGAGAAGTGTGTAAGCAGCACTGCTGTTCTTACAGCATATTGGATTATAGCAGGATTGCAGAAAGGAGAAGAAAGTCAATTAAAAAAAATTGATCCGAAAAGTAACTTAAATTCACTTAGCTACATATATGATGTGTGTATATATACATATAAAATTCATTTTATATTAGAATATATTTTATATTAAACAGTTTTTTAAGGTGGAAAAATAAAGATTTCAAAAAACTGATTTCTGAAGGTGATTGTTTAGCACCAGTATAATAATAATAAGAACCTGGGTGACATGGTGCATGTGAATGTATCACACTGTTGCTTCAGTCATGAGAAGTCCACCTTTGTTTTGAGGTTCTAGCACTTTCCCTTCAGTCATCTTGGCTTAAGGCAGTGTTATTGCATTATTTTGGTACTATACTAGCACTTTGAACTTTAAATGAGCTCCAGAATTTTGTTGGCTTTTTCCCCTATTAGAAGGTGCTATTGAGATGATGTGATTGTAGTTAGTCGTTGATCAACATGGGTTTGAACTGTGCAGGTCTGCTTGTGCTCAGAATTTTTTTGATAAGTACCGTACAGCACTGTAAGTATATTTTCTTAATAACCTTTTCTCTCATTTACTCTATAGTAAGAATACAGTAGATCACAAAATATGTGTTAGTTGACCGTGTTATTGATAAGTCTTTTAAAGTAGGCTTAGTAGCTATGTTTTGGGGAGTCAGAAGGTAAATGCGGATTTTCAAATGTGCAAGGGTTGGGGGTTCTGCACCCTTAATTTCTACATTGTTCAAGGGTCGATTGTATTTGAACAGAACAATTGATGTATCATAAGTACTGAAAATTTCATACTTGTTGAGATCAGGTATTAGGGAGTACAATAAATTTTTTAATAATTTTTTTCAAAATATGTTTTACTTCTTTCCCCGCATGTATTTTGCAAAATTTCCAAGTTTCATTGGCGTGAGCCGTGAGGATGGTACACGTTGCAAAGCTTAGTGCTTGCAGTTTCCCTGCATGGCCTGTTTGCAGGGCGTGTGGTGCATCCATTCCAGTCCTTGTCATCGGGGCTGTCAGCTGTACCCCAGAGGTTGGCTCATCTGACTCCTCCCATGTGGCTGTAGGAAGTTTGGAGGCAGCCACTTTCGTGTCTCTGTCTATATGTGGCATGGAACAAGTGCTCAGTAAATGTTTGTTGAAAGAATAGGGATCAGAATGAATGGAGTTAGTTGTTTGTGATAAACCATTTGTTTCTGTGGCAAAGCTGTATTCTGATTTTTTTCCTGTGTGTTTAAAATGAAGTTGGAATATGTTTTACATAACCATTTTGTATCATTTTTTATCTCACAGTATATTTGGTATCTTGGGTCCACCTCCTCGTGCCTGCCCAGGCCTTATCCTTAGTGATCACAAAGAGAACTTGTAAGCCTGTCTCTTCCCATTTATCTTCATTTCTGATGAGCTAACCTGGCAATTTTAAGCTCTCTGTTGTGGGAGAAGGACCTGGTGGTGGTAGAGGTTTCCAAAGGCTGCACACAGTATGTGGTGCACTGCATTAAAAAAAATTTTTTTCTGAATTATTTGCTAGAGAAAGGGACCAAAGGAATAAGATAAGGAAAAGCTACACAGCCCCTACCTGAATTCAGACACTAAACATTATGGATATAGCTGAAGCTCCCTTTGTACGGAGTGGGGAATAGGTGGGATACAATTTTCATTCTCCCTTTCTGCCTGTTTACTCCAGAAAAGCTTCAGCCTTCAAAGGAAATCTCTTCCTCCCCTCTGGTTTCATAGTAGCACCGCGGGCCCATGTGTATTATTGAACCTGCCAGTGTGTCGTAACCATCTGTTCAGATGTCTGCCACCTCTACCAGGCTGTGCGTCAACTTTGTGTTCCCAACACAGCGCACAATGGCTAGGATGGAAATAGGTGCTCAGTAAGTGCTTGTGGCGTGAATAAGTGAAATAATGAATAGGGACAGTTCTTTTCTGACGATCCCCATTTCAGTGTAGGATTCTGTTGAGCAATACTATTTCCTTGTCTAGCCCATAGTTACAGGGGCTTGCTGCTCCCGTTTGAGCAAATTGAATTAAACATAAAATCCTGTAGAACAGATGCATTTACAAGTCCCTGCTCACACAGCTGCTGGTCTCTTTAATAAAAACATTGCTGTTTTGATTGAGCATTCATAGTCCTCCTTTTTGTTAACTCTGTTGGTATCGTGATGTAAGTGGAGACTACAGATTCCTGGGATGAGCGCAAGAAAAGGAGATGCTGAGATGCAGTAAAAAGGGTGGATGGGAAACAGGGTTTGTTTTTAGGTGTAGTTTTAATAGAAAGAATAAATACATATGCTTATCCTCCCTAGGCCATAATTTGAAGTCTTTGGCTCCATATTTCTCAGGCAGTTATTCTAATCTTTCTTCTCCTTAATCACCATGTGTAACATCCTTACTTGAAATTACTGAGAGCATATACATATATATTTGCTGTTTAAAGTTTTAAAAGATTCAGGCGTGATTTATATGCAGTGAAATGTAGAGGTCCTAAGCATTCAGCTCAGTGAATTTTCCCCCCATTGTACTCACCTGTGTACCACCCCCTGGAGGAGACGGAGAATATTTCCATCTTCTTGTACCTCTTTCCCATCAGTGCCCCCTTCCCTTTCCCCTCTGCCAGTGGCCACTTTCTGAGTCTGCTGCCTCTTATTTGTGGATGTCATGTAACTAGTGTCACATGCCGTGTCCCCTTTTGTCTCTGGATTCTTTCACTTTCATGTATTTGAGATCCATTGATGTTGTTGCATGTATAAGTTTCATTTGCTTCCAACAAAGGTGTATACGTTAGCAACCAAAGACAAGTTTATTTTTACCTTAAAGCTGAGAAATTGAGGAGTGCCTTTTCAGGAGTTTTGTTAATAGAATTCATGACAAGAACTCATCTTTATGGAGCGACAGCCCCTGTGCTGAGGGCTGGGCCTGCGCATTATCTTCGTTTCTTTCCTCCAGTATCTGTTTCCTCAGTTCTCTGTGGAAGACATACTTGGTGAAAGTCTTGACGTCTGATGAAGGACTTGATCTTTGCCCAAAGAAACTGTCTTGTGTTGTGAAATTCTAATTGTTTTCCTCGGGCCAAAGCACTGTTTATGGCAAGTATTGAGGACCTAAAAGTGGAATGGCAATGGAAAAGATGCACCGGGTAGGAAAAGCCGTTCAGGCCGTTCAAATTCCCCTCACACTGGCTGCAAAGAAAGTCTTTGTATGTAGGAAATCATGTTAACTTTTTCAGAGATCCTTATAATAATGTGGTGCCCTTCTTTGTACTTTGTTCAGATTATATCAGTCCAGCTTTGAATTTTTATGTGTAGATTTGTTTTGCTGGTGGCTATGTAATGCCTACTATGTGGCAGACACTTCTAACTGCTTCACATCTGTTAATTCTCCTAACTCTGCAAAGCACAATTTTTTTCTTTTGGGTCTGTGTTTTGCATATGAGGCTATGAGGTACTCAGAGATTATAGGACTGGACCAAAGCTGCATAGGTAGAAAAGTGGAGCTGGGATTCCTACCCAGGCAGTCTGGTTTCAGAGCTTTCCCCACTATCCTGTGTGCCACACTCCCATCCCTAACCACATTCCTGACTTTTTCTTGATCCTTGTGATGATGCTGGATGAGTTTTGGTAGGGCTAATAGGGACTGATGATACCAAAACATATGTAATAACGGAGCTTGGTTTTATAATTGACATGTTCATGAAGTCGGTCTTGACATTGCATAGTTCTTTATTATTATTATTATTATTATTATTAATTATTTGGTGCTGGGGAAGATATTTAGGAAGGGACTCTTTACATTTGGCATCTGTACCATAATAGAGTGAGTACTTTAAGCCTCCACAAAGCTAATCATGCAACCAACACTGTGCTTATTCAAGCCTGTATGTACAGTGGATCGATGCTTCTCAGCAGGCCCCAAGGGTGGGAGACCCACGAGGTTTATTACAAGGAATGTAGTATGTGTTGTCTTAGTCCTTGGCAACTGAAAGTATTCTATCACCATGTGGGGTCCTTGTACTCAAAGATTAGACACACATGTACTAAGTCCTTGACATTTGTGAATTCAGAATTTGGGGTTTCAGCTATTTTTGAGTACCCAGAAAGTCCGTGACATTTAGTAGTTTGTCATGAGAGTATCAGTTTCATATAGTAGTGGGGTTATGATAATTAATAAAAATAACGTATGTAGGCATTGGCTGTCAGAAGGCTGGAGTATAAATTCTAATCATTTGGTTAGTGAGTGAACCTAGCAGAGGTTCACTCATGTCTCTTCTACTTTTCAATACTAATGAATTTGGAGAGGCCTCGAGATGCATCCATTACCATGTTAAGGGGGCACTGTTGTCAACACTCCTGGTCCGTGCAGGCCTGTGGAATTTCTTCCCTGGAGTTGGGCTTTCAGGGTTACTTTGCTCTCTTGTCTTTTATGGAAAGGTTACTGTTTACTTCTGTTTGGTCTTTAAAGATAAAGTTCCTTTATGTTATTTACTCCCCTCTCCAGGCTATAATGTAGGCTATTAATGGTGGTCACTTTTCCTAGCTATGGGTTAAACATTCTGGACAGTAATCTTGGGCAGTATTCTTCCTTTTATTGCTGTGCTCTGTCACTCTGTGTCTCTCTTCTTAACTCATGATTAAGTTGGTTTTGCTGACACTTTTTCTGCCGTTTACTTTTTTCATCTTAAAATACATTATTAAAATTTCCAGGAAAACCCGAGGTATTTTTGTAGCTCAGCCTCCATAGCCTAGATCAATCCTTGATACATTAGGTCATTTTGCTTCCCACAAACTTGGGATGGTGGATGTTATGGGGGAAAAAAAAACCCTTGAATGCGGTTATTGTCATACACCCTTGTTTTTTAAGTCAGACTTCCATTTTACCATGCTTTACTGTAATTTGAAAAAAATGGGTTATTGCATATTTAACTTAGCAAAGGTGCCATATATCCTCTCATTGGTGAAGGTTGCTTTAAATATATATTTCTCTGATAAAGGAGTGATTTTCCATACTAATTCATAAGATATGCTGTCTGTATTTGATTTAGTAAGAAGCCTTATGATTCTTTGAATTTCATAAGGAACCCCTTTTTAGAACCTGTTTAGTATATACTTACCATGTGGAGGATACGGAGTTTGATGTTCTGCAGGACACAGAGCTGAAGCTCTCTTCTTAATTCTTTTTAAAAAATATTTTATTTATTTATTGACAGAGCTTCAAGGGGAGTGGTAGCCAAAGGGAGAGGGAGAAGCAGACTCCCCACTGAGCAGGGAGCCCAACATCCTAGGACACTGAGATGACCAGAGCCGAAGGGAGATGCTTAACCCACTGAGCCACCCAGGAGCCTATCTAGTCTTCATTTTTATAAAGCATTCATACTTTTGAGACTCTGAAGGGTGTTAAGCTAATGTTTTGGGCAAACCAAATATAATTCCTGTTGTTAAGAGTTTAGGTAAATATTTGAAAAAATTTACATGCTAAATGAAATTCTTAATTTATTGCAACTTCATTAACCTTTATTTTTTAATGCTGTTCCTATGAAATGTAGATATTAAAGAGATCCAAGTACTGTGACAGTCATTAATGATGGATGCTTTAGCAGCCTTCAGAATTGAGCAGTGGGAGATTTACAGCCAATACAAAGTGCCTGTGGTAATCGTTAAAGTATGATCTCCATATTTGGTATTTTTACATATCTGTGATTTATAATAAATATCATGCAATTGCAGGTTTTGCTTTTTGCAATAAAGTACAAGTCAGTAAATAATGTTACAACCTTAACACCTTAGGTTTTGGCTTAGCAATTCATGGTAATATCTAAAACGTACTTAACTTTTACTGTGTGGTAGGCATTATTCTGAATGTTCACATATATTAACTTCATGCTAAGGATTAAGCATGGTTTTCAAAAATGAATACTAAATCCTTTTGGAAAAATACAGCAGAGCTGTCTTTCAGACCCTGGGTTTGGAAAGTCCAGTTCCCACCTCCACACCTCCTTTAAAAACATGTGCATACAGATATGCAGATAAGTATATTTTCAAAAATGAACATAGCAAATTCACAATTACTTTTTGGAGAGGAAGTATTTTCTTTATGTATCTGACCCACAAAGTTATCTTTTTCTTTCACAAGACATTTTACAGAGATTTATTCAGGTATGTGAAGTAAATATTAACATGTTGCCTAACTATTCAACTCATCTGAGATACAGTGCTATGGGCTGAAAGAAATAATTTTAAAAATGGAAAGATTTGGTCCTTGTTCTTTTTTCAATTATTGTAGGTGGCAAAACATGGATGATGCCAATATAAGATGATGGCATATTTTTCTAATGAGAAGATTAAATGAACTGTTTTGATTAACTGGAATATATAAACGTTAGGGATGAAGGTGAAATTGTCAAATGAAATTGTCAAATATCCTTATATTTAGTCGTTATATTTGCATAGTTAAAATTGCATTATATGGAATAATTTTAAAGTTGTTACTTTCTTTTCTGGCTTTTCTTCTCTAGAATCAGGTTTTGACCAGTCTGACACAGTTTTCTAGACTTGATTTCCATTTGGCTTTTTGGAATTCAGCATATTTAGAATCTATCTATCATGTGGTCTCTAGAAATTTCTCCCAGGCTCCTATTCTTATAATTAAAGAACAGTTGGTTTTGTCTTTCCTCCTGTGGAAGCATATATGCTGATGTCTACAGAGTAACCATTTATTATAATGCTTTTAAAAAAATTAATCTTTGAAAAGCTTGTTACAATGAAATTCAATACTTGCCAGTGTGAGGTTATAGCCCTAGGAGTTAAATCAGGGTTAAGTCTCGCTGCAGCTGTTTTTACTGATCCTAGTTACTTCTCTAGGCTTCCAGAGATCCTGTTGCTCGGGGTAATGTCTTCTCCAAGTGATAGTCTGTTATGCAGTATAAAGGAATGGAGAGAGTAAAAGAAAGAGCTCTTGGTAATAAGAAAGATCTTTGCATGGATTTTATTAGAAGTATAAAACGGGATCCCTGGGTGGCTCCAGCTGTTTGGTGCCTGCCTTCGGCCCAGGGCGTGATCCTGGAGTCCCGGATCGGGTCGGTCCTGCGTTGGGCTCCCTGCATGGAGCCTGCTTCTCCCTTTCCCTCAGCCTGTGTCTCTGCCCCTCTCTCTCTCTCTCTCTGTGTCTCTCATGAATTATTAAATAAAACCTTTAAAAAAAAAAAAGAAGGAACATAAAACAGTTCCATCTTTCCTGAGGGATGATTTTTTTGGGGAAAATAAACTGTGCCTTAGATTTGAGCATTTGTTTAGTAGCTAGCTAACACGTCTCAGGGAGAATAGATAAGTGGTACTTTAGCCAATTTTTTCTCTTTGTATATAGTCACCTTTGCATACTGCTTTTCCTTGCCATTAATTTAGCTTTTTTTTTAACCTATTTCTTCATTTTCACGTTTCTCTGTTTCATATTATCTTGTTAGATTTTTCCCCCTTTTAGTCAGATGAAGAATGTTTATCACTATTGATGTCTTCAGAATCATAAATATCTGTAACTAATTCAGGGTGTGAGACTAATGTCCCAATGGCTGAGTCTACCAGATTGACCTCCAGGACAGATTGATGTATTTCTGGAATGAATGTTTCCGTGATTCTTTCTTGCAGATCAAACTTTAATATTTGATATCAGACCTATGTAATTGTGGAAAGACAAAATACACTTTTAAAATTATTTGCATGATAATCTAAAGAACAAAAACATTTAGCAGGAGTGGTGGTAGAAATGTTTCCAGGATCAACACTTGAATGCTATGGGAGAGCAATTTTTTTTTTTTTAATGGCTGGCAGGTGGCAGAGTTGAAAAACAGGTTTTTATAATGGAAATGCTAAGAGTCTTAGCTATAGTGATGTGAATGGTATTGTTACAATAGATATAATAGATGTATTGCATTATCTTATCTAATCAGACACTTTTGTTAGAAAAAGCTCTCCTCTCCATTAGTTTCAGCATGCTTGTTGCAGAGAATGGTTCTTTTGAACAATTTTGGTTACTCACAAAATATTTGAGAGACTAAGGATTTTTTTTTCATCTTTGTCAAATTTTAACAGATTTAATAAGCCTAAATGTATTTTATTAAAAATACTACTTTAAGCTAGGAAAGTAAGTATAGGAAACAGCCCAGATGTATTCCGGATTAGAGGATATGACTTTGTCCCTTTAATGAATATCAGTAATGTTGGCAGTGTCTGCTGTTTTTTTTTTTTTTTTTTAATGTTAGTACTCATATTTCACATTTGATTTGTTTTCAGTATCTTTACTCTTAGAATGGGACTCAGGAAATTGAATTACATTTTGTATATTTAGTTTCTAGTCTCATTTTTATTTTAAAAATCCTTACAATTTCTAAAGGCTTTTGTAAACAGGAGTCTGTAGTGTCTGTAAATCTGGGAGGCTAGGAATGAAATACCAAACAAGAGTTGGGTTTGATCACAGGGAGGAGGGTACTCTGTAGTATACTTAAAAAGGAACTCAGTTATTTTCCAAGAAAGAGTAGAACCAGTTGGTCTGTTCCAAGTAAGTAGACTAGTGTCTGAGGGGGTCGGTCAAAATCAAAGTGGATAGTTGCCATTTGGGGACTTTAATCCAATGAGCAGGAAGCATTTTCTGTACTCGCAGGCTGGAAATGGACACATCTTTCCCACCCCATCCAAGAAGAGTGGCATTGGGTGGGGAGTGGGGATGAATGGGCTGTGATTGGTGAGAGCTGTGATGCCTTTTCTTCTGTGTAATGTTGAGAGTCTACAGCACGGAACTGACTAGTAAGTCCTGCTCATGTCAAGGCTTACACTGAGGTCCCTGGGTAGTTCGGTAGTTCTGAGAATATATTTATTTGTTCAGTGGGACTCTTAAATGATTTAATGTGTGCCAGCTTGCTAGTGCTAGATACACAAAGATGCCCCAAACACAGCTCATATTTGAAAAGCTGTCAGTCCACTGAAGCTCTTTAGAACCACTGGAAGAGGGGATCCCTGGGTGGCTCAGCAGTTCAGCGCCTGCCTTTGGCCCAGGGCATGATCCTGGAGTCCCAGGATCAAGTTCCACGTCAGGCTCCAGGCATGGAGCCTGCTTCTCCCTCTGCCTGTGTCTCTGCCCCGCCCCCTCTCATGAATAAATAAATAAAATCTAAAAAAAAAAAAACCAAAAAAAACCTTTGGAGGAGAATACCCATACATTCCCAATACCACATCCACCTGCCTGTATGAATTAGTTTCATGAAGCACTTGTAGTCTCTTCACTGTACTTGAGTGGTCTACGCCCCTGAGACCAGCTCTGTCACCTGTGTTCCAGGACATTGTTCCTGCAGGAGTTCTCCTTTCTCTGTTAGATGATCTTCTGTCTCTACTGGGTCATTCCTGTCACCGAATATACTATGATACACCTGATCTTAAAACAGTTTCCTTCCTTTCCTTGACACCATATTCTTCTCCAACTTTGACATTTCTTTCTTCCTTTTTGTATCACAGCTCCTTGTAGACAGTTGTTTATGTTTGCTGCTTCCCCTTCTGTTCTCAATTTAGTCCAATCAGGTGCCTTTACTAAAATTGCTCTTGCCAAGTTCACCAGTGACCTCTGTGTGGCCAAGTGCAGCTGTCACTTCAGAGGCCATATAGTCTTCATCTCCTAACATTTGACATAGGAGATAACTCTTTCCTTCTTGAAATACCTTTACTGGGCTTCCTAGACACAAGTTCCTCTTGATTATTAGTTCTTTTCTGATTTCACTGGCTGCTCCTTCCATCATTTTTGCTGGTTTCTGCTAATTATTATGATATCTAAATGTTAGAGCCCTCAGGGCATTTCTTTGTGTTATTTCTCTACGTTTACCAATTTGGAATTTTATGGAGTTACATAACTTTGAAGCGCTCTCTGTATGCAGACACTACCCAAATATATATTTCTAAATCAGATCTCTCCTTTGAACCCTGGACTCTCTGCCTATATATCATCTGAATTTGAATCTTAATAGGCATATCTATTTAACATGTCTAAAAGTCCTAATCTCCCCCACAGATCTGCCACTGTAGTTTTCCTATTTCAGTAGAAGGAATCTATGTCCTATGAGTTGCATGGGGCAAAAATTTTGGAATCAAGGATAACTACTCTTGTTATCATGTCCCACGTTGAATCAGCAAATCCTGCTGGCTCCACCTTTGAGACCTATTTGGAGTCTTGTTATTTTTATCACTTCCATTTAGGCCACCACCTTGGTCTAATTCAGCATCATCTTGCCTAGATTATAATAGATGCCTGATTTATCTTTCTGCTCCCTGCACACCACCCCCCCACCCCCCCACCCTCGCCCCAAATCTGTTTTCTACAAGGCAGTCAGATTCCTTGAATACCTAAACCAGATTATTTCACACTACTGCTCAGATTTCACAGTGCTATCCAATAGAATTCTCTGCAGTGGTGGAAATGTTCTGTTTAGTACTGCTACGGTAGCTATGACCACATATGGCTGTTCAGCACTTAAAATCCAGTTAGTGCCAAGGAGGTGACTGAGTTTTAAATTTTATTTAATTTTAATTAATTTAAATATAAATAGCTACATGAGTGAAAGCCAAAGTTTTTATTGTGCCACAAGAGGTGTTAGATAAGTGCAACCCCTCTTGTGTCTCTGACTTCATCTTCTGCTACCACTCTTACCCTAATTTTCTTGCTGTTCTTTGAACATACCCAAGCATGTGCTCACACATCCCATTCCTATGCCTGGAATGTTCTTCCTCCAGGGTATCTATCCACTTGTTGTGTTCCCTTATTGCAGATCTTTGCTCAAATGTGACCTTATCAGAGAGTCCTTCTCTGAGCACCCTATATAAAATAGTACGTCCCCTCACTTTCTGTCTCCAGTGTCCTTTACTTTCTGATCACCACCTGATGTATTTATTTGGTCATGATCTGCTTCTTCCCCATGAGAATGGATGTTCCAGGAGAGCAGGGGCCTTATACAGTGATACTCTTATAGCCCTGGAGCTTAGGACACTTGCCCAGCCTGTAGTGGGCACTCAGTCAATATTTAGTTAATGAATAGTAATTAGAGTCAAGATATCAAGGTGGTATATATACTTTGTTGGTGTATGAATGAAGGCTTCCTGGAGTTACAGAGGAATTAGTAATGCCTTCAGCCTCAGGACTTGGGAACAATTTCATGGAGGCAATGAAGTTGAAATTAGGCCTTAAGCAATAGATATGTGTCTAATTTTAGTCAAAGGATTAAAATTATGTGACTTTATTTTTATTTTTACTTTATTTTAAATGATGCTGACATTTAGTACATGAGTTCTGTTGTGTGGGCCCTATGCTGGGCACTGGTGATACAAATAAGATGAACAGGATGCTCTCACTTCCTTCGGGGAACTCGGGTACTGTATATGATAATATAGTAGTATCTGCTGACTGGAACTAGAGTAAAGTGGTAAAAGTTTCAAGGACAGCTTTATTTCTTCTAGCATTTTAAGTGGCATATTTAATTATTTTAATAATGAAGAGATTGATAGGCGAAAAATGTATCAGTAGAAATGTGTCTGTTTCCATCAGCAGGTTTTTGTTGATAGGGATTGAATTTTCTTTCCTTTTGAAAAAGATCTTATTTATTTATTTTGAAAGAGATAGAACGAGAGAATGAGTGGTGTAGGGAGCTGGAGCGGCAGAGGGAGGAGCAGACTCCCTGTTGAGCAGGGATCCAAAGGCAAACTGAACCACCCAGGTGCCCCAAATTTTCTTTTCTACTTCCCTCCTCTGTTTCTCATTATGGCATGGGAGTTCTGCAGAAAGCTGAGACAATAAAATTCATTAATTGTCCTTAAACTTGCAAAAATTACGAATCTGAATTGTTGAGATTTTCATTTTGAAAGAGAAGCACTAGGATTATATGATACTTTTGGACTGCTACAGAATAGGTATGCTGTGAATACCTGATGAGTTTAATGCTGTTAAAATCCATTAGAAACAGATTTGACACTGGACCTTAGTTCCCTTTTCATTACATGTTGTTGTTCATTTAGGTATTGTGGGTGAGGAATGAGCTTTTCAAAAATACTCTTTATTTTCTACAACCCACAGACTGTATTCTTCAAAGCCACCTTCTACATCCCTCCCTCATCCAAGAAAATTCATCTTTCCTCCTAGCTGCCTGTGTTACTCTTATTTCTTTGAGCCCACCTTTGAATTTAGGACTTGTAAAATTATAAACATTTATAAATGTTTGATCTCTATGTCCATGGAACAGCTTTAAAAATCTTCTTTAATCTCCTAGATGAGGCAGTCAAGAATAAGGCATCTTCGATTACAGAATCTCTTTGAAGTTTTCTTTCTATTTCAGTTTTTCCCTCTAGCACTTCTACTTTCAGTGGCTCAGAGGCGGTTTTTTTTTTTATTAAATTTCCCCCCCTTTTACTTAGGTCTTTTTGGCAGTCATTCAAAAGTTCAGAGGCAAAATTAGTAAAATTGTACTTCGAGTTTTGTTTATTGTTTTCAAGCTCTGCTTTTTACTAAGATAGTTGTTGGGGGTGGAAGGAGATCTCTTTTTAAAATATTTTCATTTATTTTACATTTTATTGCTGCTTCTTGTGGATATAATAGTCCTAAGAATGACCTGTTATTTTCCTTGACTAGACTAGGAAGCTTAAATTAATCAAGATGTCTTGAGTATAGGTTAGCAACTATCTATTTTTGTTTTAAAGGATATTTAAGTTTTAAAATGAAAAGTTTGAAATCTTGAAGTTTTGGACTTTTACAGCTTTAGTGAATCAAAGTCTTGGATCAGGCAATAATATTAAAAATATCACCACAGAAAGAAAGTATCTTGTTACTTTCTTCATTCAGGTTGTCCTGTGTGAAATTATCGGTGGTCATTTTGTCTCCCTGTGTACCTGCTCTGCTATGTTAAGAAATTTACTTCACCTTTTGTTATCAGATTCACATACTACGAATGTTCAGGCTAGATAGCATCAGAGCCAATAAATTACATGTATCACAGTCTTTTGCATATTTATGATGGGCTTTTACTTCATTGATGGCTTTAGTGTTTTCTCCTTTATACTTAATATTGTACACACACATATATTGACACTAGGGAGTAGCAGTTTCGGGTTGCCTTCTATTTGATTTTAGATGTAGTCGAAACTCTTACTGAAAGCCAGTGAAAGGCCTAACTTTATAAGTAGAGTTTTTGTTCCTTTAATTCTGTGATTAATAATTACTGTTTCTCAGGTTTCCTTTGGTGGGTATTCTCATGGAACATTCTAGGATCCTGCAATATTTCTTGTTTGATTAGACAGTTATTCATTCCTTGCCTCTCAGAAAGCGGGGGCCTCCTAATTGACATCAGCAGGATTGAATTTCAGGAAAAGAATATACCACGAAAAATACTCTCTTAATTATTGTATTAGGTGGTTTTTCTCTCAACAAAATAGTAAGAATAAGTCCTAATTTATGTTTTCAGGTTCCGCAGAGTTATTTACTGTAGAATTGTGTTGCTTTTTTTTAAGCATTAGCAAAGTGTTACAGGAGAGCAGGTAAGGGGGTATGTGATGATTTCAGGCTGCTTTAAGTGCAAAAGCCACTTCATTACTTTCTGTGTGACCTTGAGGATATTGTTTACCTCCTCTATACCCAGTTTTCTCATCTGTAAAGTAGGATAAGAGTAGCTATTCTATACAGTTATTATGAATAAGAGATGAATTTAAATGAAAATATTTAAGATACTTAGAGAAGTGTACTGAGAAAAAACTCAGTATAATACTAGGAGCCAGCTGCTACAGCTGTTGTATTAATGTTGTTTTGTTAGTATCAACAGATAGGTCTGTGTTTGAATGCCTGCTTTATTGTTTCCTAGTTGAGTGACTCCCAGCTTACTTGACTTGAAGTCTGATTTTTCATCCTCATAATGAAGGCTATGTAATGTGGTACCTAATAAAGTCATCTTGAGGATTAGAGATAGGATATGTAAATGGCCTGCTATCAGGCAGTGTAGGTGGGGTGCCATAACTTTACTAATCACAGTGGTAGTTTTTATATTTTTTTCTCTTGAAAATCCTTCCTGATACCTGTTTTCCTTTTTCCTTTAACGTTATAGTATTTAACTGTATCTGCTGAGTGGATATCTAGAGAGTTTCTAAAAGGAGGAACTCTTTTGGGATTCTGGGGCTTTAGACATGATTGAAACAAATGTCTCTTAATTGCAGGCTGAGAGAGACATGGTGGGGATCATTAGAGTCCCACCACTGAGTGTTAAAAAAGGATGTAAGTGCTGAGCCAACATTTTCTTTCTTCTTTATCTCCTGTCTGTTATTCCCTTCTCTCTGTCCATTAATATCTGTTGTGAGGTTGTTATGGTACCTGGAGTCATGGTGTAGACGTGGTAGTACTTGTAATAGCAATTGCAGGTCTTCTATTTTAGACTGATGGTATGGGGGCCACAGAATGCTGTGCAGGCATTAATGGATTCGAAGAACTTCAGAGGCATCATTGGAAAGATGAAGTTGCATTTCTTTAAATTCTTATATTTATAATGGGCATAGTAACCAAAAGCATTTGCATAATTTGGAATCTAGGGAAGGCTGTGCTGTGGGCTGGTTTTGTAATAAATTTGCTTTTGCTAATGTCACATACTGATTTTCTTTGTCCCAAAAGGCAAAAGTGTTTCTAAACTGAAACCTCAGCTAACTGAGCCTAATATTGATTTTGAAGGCTGTGTAGTGATGACAGAAAAATAGGATAGAGCCATTTTTGAAGAGAGAATATATTTGAACTTTTACATTAAGTACAGCATGTGTTACATGTCTGACACATCTTGCTAAAGCAAGTCATTAATGACATGACCTCCTGTCATGAGCATAGACACATGTTTTAAATTCATAAATGACAGTCTACTGCAAAGTGTCTATTGTGTTTATTAAAATATACATATGAAGCTGGAGTCCCACTAAACATTTCAGATAGCTAATTTTATCAACTCTTAATAATTAATTAGTTTTTAGCACTAAGAGTCAAGGTAATTAGATTTACTACAGGCTATACGATTTCAGCCTCAGGAAGATGAAAGGAGACGTTTATTTTTCATATACTTAAACATTGGCGTTTCTACTTTCACACTCTCACGGTCTGTATATAACATAAGAATTTAGTGAGTTTTTTTTATTGTTATAAAACTATAATGATAAAATATACTCAGTGCTTTTTAGTCTGCTTCAATTTGATTGTAGTCTGTTGGAATATTAAAATTCCATCTGGGGCAGCCCGGGTGGCTCAGCGGTTTAGTGCTGCCTTGGGCCCAGGGCCTGATTTTGGAGACCCGGGAACGAGTCCCACGTCAGGCTCCCTGCATGGATCCTGCTTCTCCCTCTGCCTGTGTCTCTGCCTCTCTCTCTGTCTCTCTCCCTGTTTCTCATGAATAAATAAAAAAATTTTTAAAATTCCATCTGCAGTTAATTAAAAAAGTCTTTTCTGCTATTGTAGTTTATTTTCACATTATTTTATTTACGTTTTTATTAATTTGATCTTTAGGATGGGTTATATCTTCACATGGCTTAAAGTCCCAGAATATAAAAAGATTATAGGCAGTTTTGTTTCTATCTGAATACCTTACTTGCTTGGTTCCTCTACCCCCATTAGGTACAAACGTTTACTAGTTTCTTGTGTATCATTCCATAGTTTGTAAAAATGCAAACAAATACAACTATATATCTTTATTTTCTCTCCTTTATTACATTTTATTTTTAAAAATTTTCCTTTATTACATTTTAAGAAGTAGAAGTCCAGAGATAATAAGGTAATAGATAGTAAATCTTAGATATTAGTTAAGAACTTGGAAAGAACAAAGTCACAGTGTTTTTGCACTTGGAAATCAGTTCATTCAGTTACGTGTACCCCTCCCTTCCTGTTATTTCCGGTTGAGTGTACATTTTGCTTCATTTTCAGAAGAGAAAGTTCCTGGAGAAGACCTACCTTTTCTGGAATTGTTTCTGTTTGACCCATCCTATGCAAACGTACTCACTCATGCAAACACTGGGTGCTTTATACAAATACTACCACCTGTATTTTTTATTTGTGTTTCTCAAAGGAGTTTCTGGTAAAATTTGCATAATGACTTGGCTCATTTAGCTTTGTATATTGTTAAGAGTTCAAATGCTGTGGATATGAAAGATTATAGTGTGTACCAAATAAAAAGGTTCTGTGACAGGTGATGTTCTCAGGATAACTCTGTTTTAGGTATTTAAATCTAATTTGCATATTGAATCGACATCTATGATTATTAACCTAACTCCATTTACAGTTGATGAGAATTTGCATAAAATTGGTCTTGATAGCTTAAGGTATAGTGAGCAAATGTTAACTCCTTATGTAGTATGTGCAAGTCTCACTGTCATGGTGAAAATTAATCTAAGCGCATTTGGTATACTGATAATCTTTTCTAGAAATTAACTGCGGTATCATGTCAGAATGTCAAACATGTCTGACAATTTGTCTTTTCATACTGGAAATGGTGGATAGCGTATTTAAAATTCTAGCAGCTGTGCTGTATCAAATTCTCTCTATATGAATCTCATTCTTGGTAGGCACATCATTCAGGAGGAGCTTGTGGCTTGTGATTTATTTGATGATTTTGAAAGAAATTACAATGATTTTTATTCATTTCATGTTCTTGTTTTATTGTAGGCTTTCTTTTCTGGCCTTAATTGGTAACTTGCCAATTATTTGGTCTTTTTTTTTTTTTTTTTTTTTAATTTGTTGTTTGGAGAAGGTGATTCTTTTTATTAAGTACAGTGTGGGTATGTATGTGTAATACTTGGGGCAGTGTGCAGGTACACATCTGCTTTTCAGATGAAGTTCTTGGGTATTTACAAAGGTTGATTACTTAGAACGTTGATTGCCTTAGATTTGCAAAAGTGGAGGAAAATCACATCTCTTATTTTCTCCATCTGTGGTTAAACCTCTGTCAGTATATTGGTAAGGGGATTAGGCCATTTACTAGGCCTCTGTATTTGAATAGTTTGATTCTATCTGTTTCAATGAAGTCATTATTCTTTGTTAGGATGTCAGGATGATACCCCTTTCAGGGTGGTAACTGAACAAACATCAGTTCTTAAATAATACAATTTCTATTAAAATTTTTCTCCTTTTATCAGTAGAATAGTCTATTCCTTTTAGAATAAGATTTTAATAAGATGGTAATTAGATGATACTCAAGATGTTTGATTTTATTTATAAAGTTTTGGTTGCCTTGAGTAAATCTAGTGATGTACAAAAACAAAACAAAACACAACAAAAACCAAAACCCTGGAGAAGGAGTATATATTTTTAAACAGTATTTATAAATTATGTTTGGCTAGCAAGCACTCTTAGTGTATTTTAAACTATGAGATTTGTAAAATTCACTTTATGTACAATATTAGATTAGGATGTGTGTTATATAAAGTATAAGGTATTCCTCTCTGACACCTGGCATATTTCTTCATTCCCAAATTCTTTGGTGTGCTGAAAGATAAAACAGTCATCTCCTTAGTCCCATTGATCCTGGATCCCCTGAGGGAACTGGCAATTTCCCTTGGATGGCATTGCTAAATTTTCAGTTTTCTTTCTGCATTGTTCTCCCTGTGACCCACACTTTGGTCGGATTACTGAGAAAATCAGTGTTACTGATAAATCCTTTGTATATGATTCTAAAATTCTCAGTACCACTGAGAAAGAGCGAAACACACAATTAAATACAAATGGTGGCATCTTGTTTAATTTTGAGTTAACGGAGATTAGCCCATTGTCATTGGTCACTTGGGGTAGCACTGCTTGGGAGTCCATGATAAAGATCATAATGATGCTTATTTTTTCTTTTAGGTAAATTAATGTTTGAGGATAGGAAGTTTTTATTAAGTTTTAATAAAAGATCATTTTGGAAGGAGAAGAGTAAGTGGTGAATAAATTTTTAAGTTGAAGGAATGGAAGGAAAAGAAATAAATTTTGAGTTGATTTAAATTTGTCCTTAGAGAATAAGAGATCAGGGCTCTCTCAGAGCTTCTCCTCTGGTAGCGATCTGGTAGTGAGTAGATGGGGATGAAGAAGATGATGTGAACAAAAATATGAGAGGATCAAGTACTAGCATACTGATAATGCAGACCTTCAAAATTTAACATGCATTCTGGAATTATGATGGAAGGAAAAACTCTTGATAACATTTAACATAATCATGTCTTATAGCTAACAAAACTGAGGCCTACATAGAATGGGGTACCTTCGCCTTGTGCCAAGTTATTGAACCCAGTTATTCAGCCCAGCACCTTTTTCTACACTATCCTCCTGTGTTTATTGCTTATACAGAATTTTTAGTGGGTTACTGGATGGTTAGGTATTATTGAGAAAGGAGGTGGGAAAACCTAATGCAAATGTGTTTCACAGTGTTCTGCTGCAGACAAGGCCACTGACAGTTAATAGTAGCTAACATAACTGTGAGGGCTTGCTTTATAAGAGGCGTGTATACTTTACATGTAATTCTCAAGAGCAATGAAGTCGATATAGCATTATTATACTATTTTGTGGTTGCAAAAGCTAAGTCTTAGAGAGGTGAAGTAGTGTGTTAAAAATACATACCTATTGAGTATGGGAGCACAGATTTGAAGTATCATATCCCATTCAGCTTCCCCATGGTATGTCATTCAGCATATAAAGGAAGGTATTTGAACAAATCATAAAGCCCTTTTCAACTCTTAACACCCTGGGACCACTGGATTTTAACTTTTTATAAAAAATTTTTCTTTTCAATTATAATATGGAAGGTTAGCTTATTGGATTTCACTCTAGCTTCTGAGAGGGGTAGGCTCCTTCATGTGGCAGAGTTCATTCAGGAAGGTCTTCGAACTCTTAGGAAGAATTGAAGTTAGCCTTGCTGTTATTTGGTCTTAGGATTTCAGACTTTGCCCCATTGGTTAGTGATTTCTTTCTGTAGTGGTCTTAAACCATATTTAAATGGTGTAATTATAGTCCTTTGAGGATTGATAGCACATGGGCAAGTTACACAATTTACCTTAATTTGGAAAATTGGAATATATGCCTACCTCTTGTGTTTTCATATTCTTCCTCCGGGATTCTTTAGAAATTACTGATTCTGCAGCTTCACCTGCTTGTTCTGTCATTACTCTGGGATCTCAGTTACCTGGGCTGGTTTTGAACAGTGAGACATTTAGTTCTTCTTACTCATCTTGGTTTCCACTTCCTTTTAACCGAATTCATTATATTATTTTCTAATATGAAGGAAATTGTCACATCCAGTTTCTCAGGGCAAGGAAGAAAAACTCACTGATAATCTTTTCTCTGGGTCTCCTTTATTATTTGGGACTATAGCCTTGACATACTGATTAAATCTCAGAGGTGTGTAGATTTAGGGAGTGGCATCCATCTGTTTCCATTGCCTTTAGAAACAAGGAGGATATTGTGAGCAAAGGTGGTATTCTATGACTTTTTCACCTCCTACTTTTTCCTCCTTCTCTCTATTATTTGCCTCTGGCAAGTACCAATAAGAGAGTCACAGTGCAGACCTCAAGGAATTTGATGCAAATCTATGTCCTCTTCTGCAGGTAATGATTTTTCTTTTGAGAAACAGCTCCTGGCTTGTATGGGGGGCCTCGTTAGAGACTGAGTACTCAATTGTGAGAAGTCAGGTGACCATGTGGCTTGAGCTTCCTCTCATGAATTAGGTGTTGTCTGACCCATTTTGCCATTGAGTGGGATTGAACAGCAGACTCTATTATCAAATGGAGATAGTTATAGTTATAACAGGCTAAACTTGGGTAGGTCTGGAAGGTATAGCTAGGTTATACGAGCAGGTGGCTCAGAAACCTTTGAGACCAGCTTTTGTTTCATTGTTTCCTTCAGACCATGCCTATGGCCTCCTGGGAGTTCCTTATGACCAGTTGAGCAAAGAAGAAAAAAACTTGAGCCTGATTTACAAATGAGTCTGTATGACATGCTGGTACCACTCAAAAGCAAACATTGCAGCGCCAAAGCACCACTTGAGACTAACCATGAATGACAATGATGAAGGAAAGTCCATCTAGTGGGCAGAACTTTGAACAATGTGGGCTTTTTTTTTTTCCTACTATATTTTTAGTAGATGCACCAGAGATACAGATCTACATTGATTAATGAGTTGTTGGTAATGTTTTGTCTGGATGGTCAGGGATGTGGAAGGAAAAGGATCTGAAGATGGGTGATAAGGAAGAGTAGAGAAAAGGTGTGTGAATGGACCACTCTAAATATTCACAAACTGTGAAGATTGTGTCCCTTGTGAATGCTCATTAAAGGGCATCTACTGCAAAGGAAACTTTTGCTAATGAGGTGGGCAAAATGATGTGCTTTGTGAATGTCAGTCTCTTTCTGTAGCCACTTTAGGGGTTGCTCAATGGGCTCATGAGAAAGTGGCTGTGTTGGCAGGATGGGGAGTCCATGGTTCAGCAGTATGGCCTTTCTCTTAACAAGGTTCACCTGGTTAATGCTGTTGCTAAGTGTCTAATCTGACAACCGAGAGTTCAAAATTGAGTCCCTGATGCAGTACCATTCTTCAAGGGAACCAGTCAATTATTTGTTGATAGTTGACTACAGTGGACCTCTTCCATTATAGAGCAGGCAAAGATTTATCCTCACTGGAATAGCCACATATTCTTCATATAAATTTGCTTTCTTTACCTATAATGCTTTTGCTAGCACCACCATCTGTGTATTCGCAGAATACTTTATCCACTGTCCTGGCATTCTGTATTGTTTTGCTCAGGGAATGATTCCACAGCAAGAAAGGTGTAGAATGGGCTTATGTCCTTGGAATTAACTGGTCTTGTCATGTGCCGTGTATCCTGTTCCCTGAAAGTGGCCAGCTTAATTGAAAGGTGGAATTGATAACTCATTATTTCAGTTACAGCACCAGTTGAGAGACAATATCATGAAAGGATGCGGTTCTGTTTTGCAAGATGTAGGATATACTTTGAATTACAAGGTGCTGTCTCTCTCATAGTGAGAATTTATGGTTGTGGGAATCAAGGGTTAGAAGTGAGAGTGGTTTTCTCACTATTATACTTAATAATCATTTGTAGAACTTTTGCTACCTGTCCTGGGAATACTGGGTTCTGCTGGTTTGGAGATCTTAGTTGCCAAGGGGTGGATGTTTCCACTAGGGGAAACAACAATGGCTACATTGAATTGGAAGATGAGACTGCAACTTGGCCATTTTGGGGTCTTTGTATCCCTGAACTAATAGGCAAAAGAAGAGGCTAATTTACTCGCTGATTACTAAGGGGGGAAATTGGGTTACTGTTACACAGTGGAGTCAAGGAGACAAAATCTGGAATTCAGGAGGTTTTCTGGGCTACCTTTTAATACTTCCATTCCCAGTACTAAAAGTTAGTGGGAACCTACAGCACCTCAAAAGGGCAGAATGATTAATGACTCAAATCTTTGAATAGTAAAGGTTAGGGTCAGGTTGCCAGGTGAAGAACCCAGAGCAGCTGAGTTTAATCTCTAGTGCTGCTGCTGCTGCTGCTGCTGCTGCTGCTGCTTCTTCTTCTTCTTCTTCTTCTTCTTCTTCTTTTTAATCTTTCATTCAGGTCTATGCTTAATTTTTTGAACATATGTAATGTAGTTCTAATTTTTAAATCTGTTTGTCTTCTAATGCCAATGTCTGTATTAATTCTGGGTCCGTTTTGATTTACTGATTTTCTCTGCATTATGGGGATTTTTATTTTCCTTAGTTTTTATATGCCCAATAACTTCTGATTGGATGTTTGACATTGTAAGTATTACCTTGCTGGATAATTTTGTATCCCTGTAAATATTCTTCATATTTGTTCTGGGATGTAGCTTGATTTTTTGAATCTGAGTAAAACCATGCTCAGTCAAGGCTGCTGCCAAGGCAAGACCCTTCTGTGTACCTTACCCAGTATTCCCATGGATCCTATTTTCCCGCATGACTGGAGAGAACAAACATTACTTCCAGCCCTGAGTGAGCTTTGCACACTGTTACCTTCATTCTTCTGACATCATTCTTTCCCTACCTTTGGGAAGCTTTCTCACTATGCCTTGATCAGGACTCAGACAAAATTTCAAGAGCAACCTCTGCAGATCTCTGGAATTCTTTTGCTGTGTAGCTTGCTTCTCTCCAGTACTCCATCCTGCAGACTATAGCAAATCTTGGTTACCCGAACTCTTGACTCTGGTCTTCTCATTGTGGAGTCCTTTGGACTGTCTTGTTCATATAACTCAGACTGGAAACTCTTTCAAGGCAGTAAGCTGGAGCCCACCTGATTTGCATGCTCCCTCTCGGGGGTCAATGTCCTTCATTGTGTGACATTCAGTGTCTTAAAAACTGTGGGTTTTTTTTTTTTTTTAAAGATTTTATTTATTTATTCATGAGAGACACAGGGAGGCAGAGACATAGAGGGAGAAGTGGGCTCCTCACAAGGAGCCTGATGTGGGCTTGATCCCCAGACTTGAGATCACACCCTGAGCTGAAGGCAGATGCTCAACTGCTGAGCCACCCAGGCGTCCCTTCAGGTGGGGGCTTTTAGTATTATGTTTTAGATAACATATTCATGTAACATTTAATAGGCTAAGATTAAATAAAAAAAATCCCTATGTTGATTATTTAGAAAGTTAAAAGGAAAGCTTTCTGCATAATGGGAGCTGGTTTTTTAGTAATTTATAACCACTTTATCATGACAAGATAATTTTTGTTGGAGATTGTATCTTTCCAGACTTTTTCCTTATAAGCTGTAGAACACAGAGAAGAGAGAAAGCAGATAAGGTTGACCTGATTGCCTCTGTAGGTTTGTATACACAGAGAAGCTGGATGTGTAGAATTTCAAGAAGGTAATAGAGAAGTCTGGGTGTAGTTTATCTGAGCACCAAAGGATCATTTGTAAATAAATGTAGAATGAGAAAAGCAAAGAATCAAAAGGGAAACTTTAAAGCACAATGTTCCTAAGGTCTTGTCATAAGGATATATTTCTGTGTTTATTACCTATTGATTTGAGGTCTGCTTAGGGTATGTTGGAAAATTTTATCAGTTTGAAGGAGCTGATCCTAAAATGCTACAAAAAAGTTAGATATGAAATGGGAAAGAAAGTTAACTTTCATGAAACTTTTCATAGACTGTTTCAGTTCTGGGCAAAAAAGAGCTGTGTGTCTCCCACCGAGGTTTTAAAATATGTTCTGGCTGTTTGTGTGAGTTTTATGAAGTTAGGTTTTATTTATTTGGCTTCTTTTTGCCTTACTCTGTGCCGGTGCTTTACATATACTATTTTCTCTTGTCCTCCTGGTGAATGGTATTAATCTATCTTAGAGATGAAGTTTTTTTTTTTTTGTTTTGTTTTTTTGTTTTGTTTTGTTTTTTTTTAAAGATTTTATTTATTTCAGAGAGAACAGGATCAGGGGTAGCAGGGAGGAACAGAGGGAGAAGTGGACTCCCCACTGAGCAGGGACCCCACCCCATCCCCTGGCAGGGGGTTTGCCTTTGCCTTGGGGCTTGATCCCAGGACCCTAAGATCATGACCTGACCTGAAGGCAGACACTTAACCGACTGAGCCACCAGGTGCCCCAAAGATGAAGGTTTTGAGGCTTGTAGGGTTTAGGTAGCTTGCTTAGGGTCAGTGGTAGGAAGTAAGTGGGGATAATGCTTGGGATATTGACTCCCAAGCAGATACTCTTGATACCTCACCCATGCATAGGTTGTGTGTTTGTAGTTGCTTTTTCTGAAGGTAATAGACAAATATTTCTTTCATCAGGAAAGAGCAGAAACTGAACTGAAAATAGTTCTTAGATGATCAATTTCTTCTGGTTACCAAACTAACAGAAAAAGGGAAATATGGAGCAAGCAGCCTGTCTCACCTGGGTTTTGCATTTTCCCTATTATTCCAACACTGTATTTGTTGAAATGCCCATACTTGTTTACTTGAAATGGCCACATGTGTTTCTAAATAAAAATGTTACATATCTTTAAATGCATATTTTAATCAGTTAATTATGCCTTCTTGTTAAATGATCCATAGGCTGTCACAGATGGCACTTAGAGTCATAACATTAGTGTTGGAGGAGAAAGATTTCAAGCATCTCCATTCACCATTAGAATTGCCTGACTTCAAAGCACAATTTAACACTATAATAGTAGAGCTATTAATAGAGGAGGTGATGGCTACAGGTATCTGGCCCTTTTTTTTTCTTGAGGTGGAGGTGTTTGTAAGAATAGAGTAGTGCCAGGATGTGTGATGTTTGTGTTTTTGTGTTTGTTTCAGCCTGTTACATTATTAAGAATGTTAAATACTCATATACTGAGATAGCTCTTCATAGATAGCTCATGGTACTTTAAATTTAGGTGGGGCCTGTTGTTCCTGAAATAAATTAACTTATGTATAGTAGATTCTAAAATATCACCATTTGTTTTTTTTTTTTTAAAGATTTTATTTATTTATTCATGATAATCACAGAGAGAGAGAGAGATGCAGCAACACAGGCAGAGGGAGAAGCAGGCTCCATGCACCGGGAGCCCGACGTGGGATTCGATCCGGGGTCTCCAGGATCACGCCCTGGGCCAAAGGCAGGCGCCAAACCGCTGCGCCACCCAGGGATCCCAGATATCACCATTTGGACTGATAGAAGTTTCCTGAGGAAAGGAGAAGTTTAAAGTAGATCATACAAGTGATAGTACTTCTCCACTGTCAAAGGACTGTGGCCAAAGTTGAGAAAGTTCTTGAATTAAGAAAAATAATCTGCATTGATGGTGAAATTGGTACTTTGTGTACTTTTGTTTGGTATACTCCGTATTCTTTAGGAGATTGAAGAATCTAAGAATTTGGAAGGTCTGCTCCTACCTTTTAGCACTTTTTTAGGTTTGTTCCTGGTTCCAAATTAGTATCAGCATTGTACTGTGTTTTAGTCTATCCAGAAATAAACAAGTAAACAAAATCCAGTGTGTTATATCCTTAGTAAGAACACTGTTTTGTTGCTGACATATGGTTAGTCATTAGTTGTGTTCAGTACTATACTTTACTCATCTAACAGCACCATCTGTTAAAACTTTGTTACCAGTCGAGAGAGGAAGCCAGTTATTTTTTTTAGCTTGTGAGCAAGGACTAAATGAGAATGTGCCTGAAGTTGCCTGCAGTCAAGTACTCTACAACTGGTTTAGTCAAACAGTTGGAGCTAGTACTACCTTGGGAAGCCAGATCTGGAAAGAACATGAAAATGCTTGTTTAGGGCCTTTATCTACTCTTAGCAAGGATAATGTTTTATAAAAAAAATAAATAACATAATTTAAGTTACTCAAAAAGATTTGCATGATATGCTTTGTTTTTAATGCTGTAGAACTACTGGTGTTTGTGGTTTGTGATTACAGCTAGTGTAATGAGAATTGGAATAGATGTTTTTGCAATGAGGCAAGCACCTTTACATGAATGATTTTTCATGGATTTTTTAGATTTGGGCCGGTTTTGTACTAATCTTAAAATTATTAGACATTAATAATTGATTCTTTTTCATGCCTGTGACTTTATGTGTCGTAAAGTAATGTTTTGCTTTGCATGTGTGGGACTCTAGCAGAATGACTGGCCTTGCCGGGTGTGTGTGTGTGTGTGTGTGTGGCGGGGGGGGGGCAGTTCCTCACAGCTGCTGTGTATGTGTTTGTGTTTACATGTGTGTACCTCTGTGCACGCATGCTGTCACTCTCATTCTCTCTCTGTCTGGGCTCCTGAAACACTTTTACTTTTTTAAAATAATGTTGACTTGGAAATTACATGTGGTCTCATTGCTCACTCTTCCTGCCCAAAACGCAGTATAGGACCAATAACTGATACTCAGAGTTTTCAGTCTCTTGTTCCCCACCCCCTGTTCTCCCTTTCTCCCTCCTGTGAGTAAATCGTATCCACATGATGGAAACAAAAATTAGCAAATTATAAAAGGTGAGGAAATATGTCAACAAAATCCAACTATAAAATCTGTTTTGAATAATTTTGTCAGAAAAGGTCTGTGGTAGTAAATTCTCTGCTCACGCATGCCCGAAAATGTTTCCTATCTGGTGGAATGGGCTAATTTTGTAGGTTGAACTAATTCTTCCTCAGATCTTTTCTTTTAGAATTCAACCTAATAGAAATGAAGTCTAATAGCAATCTGTTCTCTCTCTGTAGTGTCTTTTTGTATTTTTCCTTTTTAGAAAATTAGAAAATGTCTGGGACCTTACTTTAGGTCTGAAATCTCAGAAGGGTATTTCCAGGTGTGGATGATTTTTCAGTTATCATGTGTAGTAGTCTGTGGATTATCAGAAGACTCATGTCTGACCTCTAGGAAATTTATTTATTTTTAATATATTCGTGAATTTATATATATATCTACACATACACATACACACACACAGATACATAATATTCCTTGCATATTAGGATGACCACATTTTAATTTTATCATCAATAATTTTCTGGGCTTGTCTTTCATATGCCTCTGGAATTTTCCCACATTTCTCTGCTATAGATTGCTTTCTTTTAACCACTTAACTACCTTTTATTTTTGTTGTCTCCTTTCAGCTGAGAACGTGCATTAGTTCACATCAGTCCACCCTAAACTAATTTTCTTCCAATTGTGATCATTTCATCAACTTACTTTAGTGTAGAGAAAAATTGCTGGCAAACTATGGTCTCTTGGTAATCTAGACTAGCAAATATAACGGACAGTTGATTGTGCCTTCTACCTCTCTGGATGTAGGAAGGATTCTGATAGTCTCAATGAGAGCAAATTAGAGATGAAAGATTATTTTGAAGTGATAACACTTTTGGGAGGCTAATTCTTTCATTAGTATATTTTGGATAGGGAAGGCTTTCTCTGTGACTCAGGACCCAACATGTTTGTTTGTATTTCAGTTTAAAATTGATGGTGTACATAATCAAGATTCTGGTGTTTACTATTAGTGTCATTTTTTTGGCTCAAAGTAAGAATATTAAAATTTTTTTGAATAAATAATTTATTCACATGGTACAAAATTCTAAAGGAGCCAAAGCGTATACACTGATATGACTCCATCCATCTGACCCGGGCACCAACTTTTTCTGAGCAAACCCAGTATTATGATTTCTCTTTCTATGAAGGATTTGGGTTTATAAGAATGAATGTATATACACACAACTGCACATATGTTTTTTACTTTCTCCGTTTATGTAAAAGGTAGCGTATAATACGTGTGGTTTTGCACCATTTTCATTTAACAATATAATTTGGTGATCATTTAATACCATTTCATTACAAATTTCATTATTCTGTTTTTTTAAAGTAGTATTGTATTCTATTGTCCAGATATAGGATAATTTATTTAACCAGGTCTTTATTCCAGATATGTGTGTTTCTCTTCTTGTTTTTTACTACTACCTGCATCTGTGCTACAGGGATACCTACATCTCTGTGTGTATCATTTTGCACATGTGTAGATACATCTATAGAATAAATACTTGGCTTAAAAGGTATATAAATTTGTAATTTTGATGGATATTGCCAAATTGTTATCTGTAGAGATTGTACTCATTTAGGCTTCCATTATCAACATATGGGCTTGCTAGCTTCCCCAGAGCCTTGCCCATATAGTGTATTATTAGCCTTTTTTAATAATCTTCATTAGACTGATGAATGAAAAGTGCTATCTCAGTGTCTTTTAATTTGCATTTCTTATTAGAGCTATTTTTATTTCCTTTTCTGTGACCTATCCATATCCGTTAATCATTTTTCTGTTGGATGATCCTTACTAATTTGTAGACACTCTCTATTTGGGGAAAGTTAAACCTCTGTGACACAATTTCCAGATTGTCCTCTCTTTGTTATATTTGTTTGCTTATGGTTGTTTTGGCTACGAGGAAAGTAATTATTTGTTATACAGTTGACGTGAATGTTTGGTTTTTACTTCAAGGTGGTGATTATAATTCTTTGAATATTTCTGCTGTTACTTTAATGGTTTCATTTTCTTATACTTAAAATTGTTGAGCTATAGTCAATTTATTTTGCTTTATCTGTGATTTGTGGACACAGCGCTCTCCCCTCCCCCGTGATTAACCAGTTCTCCTGATATTCCCCTCCCCACTGAAGACTAACCAGTTCTGATACCATTTATTGAGTCATTTACCATTTTCCTCTGATTTGAAATGCCACCTTTACCATATGCTAAATTTTTATATGCATTTGTCTTCTTTTTTCATATTTAAGAGTTATGTTTATCGTGAAAAAGCTCAAACATACAAGTAGAAGGAATAGGTGAGTGAACACGGACCTATCAAAAGATTGAATAAGATTTATTTTCTTTTTTTCTCTTAATTCTGTTTTTACTGAGGAGTTTTAAAGCAATTCCAGATACCATGTCATTTGACCCTTGTATCAGTTCTGTATGCAGCTCTAAAAATATGGATATTTTAAAAGATAAGTTAAATATATGACTTTTTATTCCAAATTTAAGGGAAAACACTTTTGGGGCTAACATTTGGTGTCTCTCTGTTCTTATTAGTAATCAGTTGCTTCAGAAGGTGATATCATATTGCCTTTTAGATGTTTAGTGTCATTTTAAAGCTTTCTTCCTGCACTTGTTTTTAGCAGGGACCTGCCTCTGTGTGACATGGGTATTGAAATGTTTTACTAGTTTAGAGCTGTCCAGGTGACTTCACTAGTGGGTCACCTCATGAGCAGTCTGTGTGTAGGCTGCATAACTAATAACATTGTAAGCAGTCTTTAAATATAGCCAAATATGTAGATGGGAGCAGAGGAGTGATACATAGGCAGTTCAGATATAGCTTAATTTGTTTTTGCCTGTGTAACAGAAGGCTTCATGCCAGAAATTAATAATGTTTTGATTAAATTAATGACTGCAGTCTTGAGGATAAGAGTGTCAGGGCATACGTCCTATTTGATTGTAGAATTGTACCATTACATTTAATGCTCAGTTTCACATTGTCAGTTTCATGTGAGAAAATATACTTCTGTCATGCCAAATGGGCACAAACATTTTGTATAACTATACGTTTCTTTTTAGGTTAGATTTGTCAATTAGATTGCACGTGTAGAATGTTTCCTTTCAATTTAATCTTCTTAAGAAGCTGAGCTAACTTCATAGGGCTTGTTCTGGATAATTTGGTTATAGCCTCAAATTTGTTCTCCAAAGACAGTTTTAGAAACTTAAAATATGGTACACATTTTTGTACATGTATTAGATTCTTTTGAAAATGAGAAAGTATTTTTTTACTAAATAGCTGTGGTATTCACGAGGATTCACCTAGTATTCACTTGCAGTGATGTAAAACAAATACAGATTTTAGTTACCATTTGTACAATTCTGTAAAACAAATTTGAAAAATATTCATTTTTAAAAAAAGATTCTATTTATTTATTTGACAGAGCATGAGCAGGGGGAGCAGGAGGCAGAGGAGGAGGGAGAAGCAGGCTCCTTGCTGAGTAGGGAGCCCGACACAGGGTGTGATCCCAGGACCCTGAGGTCATGACCTGAGCCGAAGGCATACGCTTAACGGACTGAGCCATCCCTGTGGGAATTCTTCATTTTTTGAACAATTCCACAGTTCCCTTATTTTCTTCTGTTTCAGTGTGTTTATATGTCTGTTTACATTTGGCTGCTGTCTAGTGAGTCCCATAGATACTTGACTGGTTAGGTCTTCTGGAGCCCTGCAGTTCCAAGAAATGATCTGATGAGGCACTGTTTTGTTTTAGCTCTTTGGTTAGCTATCTGGTTAGCTAACTATCTGGTTAAACTATCTGGTTAAACTATCTGGTTAACTATCTGGTTAAACTATTGGTTAAACTATCTGGTTTAGCTCTACTATCTGTTTATTTGATTGAATTGCATTAATGTTTCCATATCCTGCTTCCTATCCCCCTAACTTGCCATAGCAACTTCTTTCTAGATGTGTCTCCTGAGGCAGGGAAACAAAAGCAAAAATAAACTATTGGGACTACATCAAAATAAAAAGCTTCTGCCCAGTGAGGGAAACAATTAACAGGGACGGCTGGGTTGCTCAGTGGTTGAGCGTCTCTGCCTTTGGCTCAGGGCATGATCCCTGGATCTGGGATCGAGTCCCACATTGAGGTTCCTGCAGGGAGCCTGCTTCTCCCTCTGCCTATGTCTCTGCCTCTCTGTGTCTCTCATAAATAAATAAATCTTAAAAAAAAAAAAAAAAAAAGAAACCGTCAACAAAACTAAAAGGCATTTGATGGAATGGGAGAAGCTTTTTGCAAGTGACACATCCAATAAAGGGTTAGTAGCCAAAATGTATTAAAGAACTTCTAAAACTCAATAGTGAAAAATGAATAATCTAATTAAAAATGGGCAGAAGACATGAATAGACATTTTTCCAAAGAAGATATACAGATGGCCAACAGACACATGAAAAGATGCTCACATCTGGGAAATAAACTACAATGAAATATCACCTTACAGTTGTCAGAATGGCTAAAATTAACACCACAAGAAACAACAGGTGTTGGCAAGGATGTGGAGAAGGGGGAGTCCTCGGAGCCCTCATGCACCTTTGGTGGGAATATAAACTAGTGCAGCCACTCTGGAGAATAGTATGGAGGTTCCTCAGAAAGTTAAAAATAGAGCTCCCTATGATCTACTAATTGCACTACTGGTATCGGCCCCAAAATACAAAAAATAATTCAAAGGGATACGTGCACCCCCATTTTTGTAGTAGCATATCTAAAATAGCCAAATTATGGAAACAGCCCAAGTGCCCATTGATTGATGAATGGATAAAGAAGATATGTATACATCTATACACACACACACACACACACATACCCACATGCATACATATACAATGATGTGTTAGCCATAAAAAGAATGAAATCTTGTCATTTGTGATGGCATGGGTAGAGCTAGAGAGTATTATGCTAAGTGAAATAAGTCAGTGAAAGAAAGACAACTACCATATGATCTCACACATGTGGAATTTAAAAAGCAAAACAAAGAAGCAAAGGGGAAAAAGAGGCAAACCAAGAAAACAGATTCTTAACAATGAAGAACAAACTGATGGTCACCAGAGAGGAGGTGAGAGAATGGGGGAAATAGGTGATGGAGATTAAGGAGTACACTTGTGATGAGCACTGGGTGATGTATGGACATGCTGAATTACCATATTGTACACCTGAAACTAACGTTATGCTGCGTGTTAACTGACTGGAATTTAAATAAAACCTTGAAAAAAAAATACCATAAACTGGTTTAAAAAATAAATATCTAACTTCTGTGTGTGTTCATTCAACTGACTTGAAAAGGTTGCAGCACAGTCTCAATAAGTAATTTAGTAGAAAGCTAGTCATACCTCTCTCTGACTTGAATAAATTGTTAGGAATCTTCTTTTCTTCTTGTGTTCAATATAAGCAAATTATCCATGGCAAGTGTACTCAGTTTTTCCATGTTAAGAATTTCTCAGTATCCTTCTGGTAGGTTTTCAGCCCTATTTTTAATTCATATTTGCTGGCTAAATAGGTAAAACAAAGTTTGGGCTAAAAATCTGATTTCTCACAGGCTAAACACCATAGCTTCTATTTGAGGGAAAAAAAAAACCCACAAAAATACCTCAGTCTATTGGAGGGAAATGGTAATATCTGAGACATTATTAACCAGACAGTGTGTATTTAACAGGATAGCTTGAAGATGTTCTGATTTACAAACTTAATATCCTTTTAGAACTACTAAATTTAAAACTGTTGAAAATAATTATTTGTCCAGATTCTCAAAGAACTTTTATTTGTTTATTTATTTAATTTAAATAAAAGGTTTTATTTTAAAGTACTCTCTATATCCAATGTGGGGCTCAAACCTCCATCCTGGGGATTGAGAGTTGCATGTTCTTCCACCCAAGCCAGCCAGGCACCCCTTTTAAAGAATTTTTACAGAATTTAAATAATGTACCAGTTGTTAAGCTTCTACAGCGCTGGCTCTGTCCTAGCGGCAACTTTGCACAGATCATCTTTAATCTTGTCAACACATCCACAAATATTATCCCTACATCATAGATGAAGACAGCAGAGCTCCAGAGGTTAAGGATTGACTAATGTCACATAGCTAATATGTTGGTAGAGTGAAGATTTGAGTCTTAACCCTGCCACCACAAGTTCATGGGTACTATATTTCCTAAGTTCTTACTCATATGTTTGAAATTCTCTAATTTTTAAAACAAAAATTGGGTTCTATCAGTGAGATGTTTGTGAATTTTCTTATTTTCCTTTTCATCTTCATAGTCTTGCTTTTGGATTTTGGATGGATAATGTGAACAAAGGGAGCGAAGAAAGGTTGATTATCAAAATATTTTGTTTTCAGTTTCATTTGTTTAGTGTGCTTCCAGGTGACATTTTTTCAAAAATTTATAGATTAAGTTTGGCTTTTTACCAGGTTAGAATACTTGTGGTGTTTCTCTTTTTTAGTTTCATTTCTTTTGTTCATTGAGATTTGAAAAAGATAGGTTCAGGGGTGCCTGGATGGCTCAGTCAGAAGAGCATGCAACTCTTGATCTCAGGGTTGTAGGTTTGAACCCCATGTTGGGTGTAGAGATTACTTAAAATCTTTTAAAAAAAGAGAAAGGGAAAGAAAGAAAGGGGGGGTGTTTAGTCCTTCTGTATTATTCTTTCACTGCTGTTAACACATTTTTCTCCCAAAGTCATTGCCATTCTACCTTACTGCTTCCTCAAGTTTACAATTTACATTTAAGTATAATTATAATATGGAATTATCTTAACTATTACTTAGTACAACTTTCATCCTATAAAGAAGTTAGTTATCATTTGCATTAGAAACTGATACATAGAAGTGTGTGTGTGTGTGTGTGTGTGTGTGTATTTGTTTTTACTGTTCTGAAACAAAAGGAGACCACTTGGATTTGCTAGGCTTTTTTCAGTAAAATGTTTTTGTGCCTAAGCATATTTGTAGGGACCAATTGTATTGGTCTTGTTTGGACTTTTTTGGGTAAGAGAGGTATATTAAAAGGTAGGGTGGTTGTTATTGTTGTTTTTGTTAGCGAGGCAATAAACTGTACATTTCCAGGATAAGACAGGCATACAACTTCTCTTCATGTGAACTGTTTTAGTCAGGTTTCATTGAAGAAAACCAATTCATTTTTAATAACCAAAAGAGGGTTTTCAGTTGCAGTGAAATCTATACCCTTATTTTAGAAAAAGAATATTTTTTGAAAAGTCTTAAGATAATCAGTTTATAAGCTGACTTTGTAAGCAAAAACTAGTAAGCAGACTAGTAAGTTTATGCAGTGATCCATTTAGAATATGGGTAATGGGATATGACATAATATAGCTTGCCAGCTTAGACTTATTTTATGCATTTACATTACTCAGAGTATTAATGGTTTTAAAATGGTATCTTTTACATTATAACTTTTCCAAACTCATAGGGAAAGGGTAATTGCTATGTTGTGTTCAAAGTTTGTTAAAATAAAGTCTGTTTCTATAGTTTATAGAAGAAGTAATATACCAATTCATAAACTTTTCACTCAGTGCAAGATGTTTGCTATCTATGTTTTACAAAGTAAATCAGGGTGGAGATTGGTTATTTAATAGGATATATTTTGTTGGTTTCTTAACGATGGTACCTGACATAAAGAAAAATAGTATGATTTAGTAGACCCCTATTTTATTACTGATATATTTTGATGTGCTTTTAAATACATTTGGCAGCAGTGGTGGTTAAGGTTGCAGAGTCTATTTGCAAATATCTTTTCTGATTCCACTGGTTGCCTTTTAGTTTTGTTGATTGTTTCCTTTGCTGTGCAGAAGCTTTTTATTTTGATGTAGTCCCAATATTTTACTTTTGCTTTTGTTTCCCCTACCTCAGGAGATATACCTAGTAAGAAGCTGCTACAGCCCATGTCAAAGAGGTTACTGTCTGTGTTCTCCATGTCTGATAAAGGGTTAGTATCCAAAATACATAAAGAAGTTATAAAACTGAATATGAAAAAAACAAATAGTCCAATTAAAAGAACGGGCAGAAGATATGAATAGACATTTTTCTAAAGAAGACATGCAGATGGCTAGCAGACACCTGAAAAGATGCTCAACATCACTCATCATCAAGGAAATACAAATCAAAACTACAATGAAATATACCCTCACACCAGTCACAGTGGCTAAAGTTAACAACACAAACAAGTGTTGGCGAGGAGGTGGAGAAAGGGGAACCCTTGTACGCTGTTGGTAGGCATGGAAGCTGGTGTAGCCACTGTGGAAAACAGTATAGAGGCTCCTCAAAAAGCCACTCTATGCTCCAGCAGTTGTACTACTAGGTATTTACCCAAAGAAGACAAAAATACTGATTCAGAGGGATATATGCACCCTATTGCTTATAGCAGTATTATTTACAATAGCCAAACTATGAAAAGAGCCTGAATGTCCATGGACTGATCAATGGATAGAGAAAAAGTGGTATATTAACCACCAAGAGCAATGAAATCTTGCCATTTGCAGTGATGTGGCTGGAGCTAGAGAGTAGTATGCTAAGCCAAATAAGTCAATCAGAGAAAGAAAAATACCATATGATTTCACTCCTGTGTGGAATTTAAGGAACAAAACAGATGAACATGGGGGGAATAAAAAGAGAAAGAAACCAGGAAACAGACTCTTTTTTTTTTTTTTTTCTTTCCAGACTCTTAACTCTAGGGAAAACACTGATGATCACCAGAGGGGAGGTACTTGAGGGGGAGGGGTTAAATGGGTGATGAGCACTGGATGTTGTATGTAAATGTTGAATCACTGAATTCTACACCTGAACTAATGTTATATACTGTGTGTTAACTAACTGGAATTTAAATAAATACCTGGAAAAAAAATATGGTTGAAGAGTCTATAGCCAGACTGTCAAAGTCAAATTCCTGTTTTGCCATTTGGTAATGTGTAACTTTGGTCAAGTTATTAAGCTCAGGATCCTTATCCGTAAAATTGAGATAACCTGCAGCATGGAATTGTTGTAGGATTGAATTAATTTATGCAAATAAAGTTCTTTCAGGCTGGCACAAAGGAACATGCTTAATAAATGGTAGTCAGGATTATGTATATCTTTAAGGAATATTGGCTACTTAATGCGCTTTCTTTGAGAGACCGGAGAACCTTTTACATGCTGCCTGTTGTGGAATTCTTTTCTTGAGATGAGATCTTTGTAGTTTGGAGAGTTCACTACCTAATTGAAGGGGTTTGTTTTCAGTTTATGAAATAGGTATTTGGTACTACTAAGGAGTGACTACTGAGATGAGGAGCTGGCGGTCAGCTCTTGGCAGAGACTATTTTGTAGGAGTGTTTAGAGCTGACATCCACAGAGGCAGCTCCTACTGTCCTGCACAGACTGTTCATCCTCATCAGCAGCAACTCATTAGAAGAACTCATAAGTTTTCATTTATCTGTTTTTGCTAAGACTTTCCTCCTTCCCAAAGATGCTTTTTGTTAGCTCTGACTGAGGAGCAAGCTAGGCAGATAGATACTAGGGTGTTCAGTTACTGCTCAGTCTTGTATATACAATACAGAAATCCTGCCTTGGATGTAGTTGGATCCCTGCTTCTCTTTACTTCTGTGCTCCTAACACCTCACTGCCACTCTGAGTCCCACAAACTCATAAAACTGGGCTATGATCTCACAAATTAGATCTGAGGGCTAGAATTAATTTATAGGCATCAATTTCTGCAAGTGAAGGAAGTACTCTGTGAAAAAATGAGACAAAAATTTGAGAAGTATTCCAAATTATAAGATTACTTAGTACTAACATTTTTTACATAGGCTTTTGTATTTCATACTACAGTATGCCATACTTTGCTACAGAGTGTATGGAAGCCAATTTGTTTGTTTAATTGAGTTTATTATACTCACATTAACAAGTGGTATTAGACTATGGACTAGAAAGTTTTTTTATAATAATGGTTCTGTTGGAATGAAATTTTGTCTCATGTTTCTATGTTTTTTGGCATAGATCCTATGATTATGGTTTATAAAATATTCTCACTTCCTCTCTCCCTCTGTTTCTGAGTAGTAACATGATTTCCTAGAATACTTAACATACTTAATACAAAAAGACAATATTTGTTTTTGCTCTGGTTGCAAAAAGATACAACTGAAGCATTCTGGATAAAGATCTTACAGATAGTTAATTCCTAGGAAAAATGATGCTATTTCTATTGGGGAAAGTATAGCCTTTTGCAAGACTAAATCAGGATGAGACTAGTAATTTTTTCTAGCTGTAATCTAGAAATAGTTAAATATTCTGTTCTATTTTAGCTAACTACTTTTGAATATTTACCTGGGTTCTCTTATCTATCAAACATAAAGTCTATTAGAGAAAAATTTATTGGTGAATTAAGTTAAAATGTTCAGTTCATATGTGTCTGTTTAACTTTTTTTTTTTTTTTTAAGATTTCATTTATTTGGGAAAGCGTGCATACGAGCAAGGGGAGAGGTAGTGGGAAAAGGGGAAGCAGGCTTCCCACTGAGCAGGGAGTCTGACATGGGGCTGGATCCCAGGACTCTGAGATCATGATCTGAGCCAAAGGCAGACAGTTAACCAGCTGAGCCACCAAGGCGCCCCTGTTTAACCATTTCTGCATTCCTTAGTGAACAAGAATTCCAGACGTGTGTGTATTGGGCTGGTATGTTTCCTTCCCACAGTTCTCACCAGGGAAATAGGTGAAATTCACTAAATTAATTGAAAAGTTTTGAATGTCTTTGTGGCTTATGATAAATTCCTGAAAATTAGAATTTTCTGAGTCTAGTTATATAGGTAGTGTGTAAAAAGTCAATATATATTGCTATAAGGTACAGTTTAATAAGCCTTTAGACATATTTGGTTCAAATGGGTTCTGTGTATTTTAACCCTCTTAAGTGATTTGTAATATTTAGATCTATTTTCCCTATGGCATTAAGTAGAAGTAAGGCATGTAGAGTCAACGAATTGCTTCTGGGTATAGCTCAGCACAAACAGATTTTGCTGTAATGAAGATTTTGAAATAGAAGAAAATGTGGACTGTTACCTTAAAAAAATAAATCAGCTTCTATAAAATTGTAATTGGAGGACTCTCTACCCCTTTGACCTATTTAAGCATATTATCAGACTTCTTTCTGCTTTGAGCTTAAAACAATAGCCATGTCTCTGAGACCTGCCTTAATTATGTTCTGCTACCCCCAACCATTCAAGTCAGATTTAGGATCAATGTTTTCTTTGCTGCAGTTACTTTGTATGGAGGTGGGGGTTGAGGATGTGGATTGAGTATGCTTCTTTCCCATACTTCTTTTACTTTGTAATTATTTAACTTTTAAATTCACAGGTATTACTCTTCCCCTCTTCCTAGACTGAGTTAGAGTGGTCTCATTCAGAAGCCCCCTTCTGGTATTATTCCCCCCCACCCGCCCCGCCTATGTTATACAGCAAACCGAGGTTCATTGCCTATTACATATTGGTGTGAGAACAGAGCATTTCATGCCTTTTTCATGTTGCAAATATGTTTCCTGATGGAAAGTCAGCTGGAAGGAAGTGGAGGTCTTGACTAAATCTTGATCACTTTCTGTTTTCTTGGATTCTAGGAGAGTGCTTAACGTGTAGTAGCCACTTAAAAATACATGTTGAATGAGAGAAAAGAACTGAGGTCCTGAGAGGCTATGTGAAATAATACATGAGATTATATATTATAACACATATTATCAAATTAATATGAAAGTACTCTAAAAGGCTCTAGAAATATTAGGTACAGTAGTATTAGACATTAGTGTTCATGTGATAGTAAATCATTATTCATATTTTAATCTATTATGAGGTAACGTAATACCCTCATAATATATTAGGAATGCTTTTCTTTTTTCTTTTTTAAAGATTTTATTTATTTATTCATGAGAGACAGAGAGAGAGAGGCAGAGACATAGGCAGAGGGAGAAGCAGGCTCCATACAGGAAGCCCGATATGGGACTCAATCCTGTGACTCTGGGATCACACTGAGTCAAAGACAGATGCCCAACTGCGGAGCCACCCAGGCGTCCCACTTTTCTTTCTTCATTGTAGTTGGCACAGGTTGTTATATTAGTTTCAGGTGTACAACATAGTGATTTGACTTCTCCATACATTATGTGATGCTACCCCCAACCATTCAAGTCAGATTTAGGATCAATGTTTTCTTTGCTGCAGTTACTTTGTATGGAGGTGGGGGTTGAGGATGTGGAGCCCCCATCTGTCACCATACAATGATATTTTATTATCATTGACCCATGGTATGCATCTATGTTGTACCTTTTATTCCTGTGACTTACTCCATATCTGGAAGCTTGCATCTCCCTGACCCATGGTATGCATCTATGTTGTACCTTTTATTCCTGTGACTTACTCCATATCTGGAAGCTTGCATCTCCCACTTCCCTGCACCCATTTTGCCCATCTCCCACCAACCACCCCTGTGATAACCATCAGTTTGTTCTCTGCTTATGGGTCTGTTTCTGCTTTTTGTTAGTTTTGTCTTTTAGATTCCACATATAAATGAAATCATACAGTATTTGTCTTTCTCTGACCTATTTCACTTGGCATAATACCTTCTAGGTACACACACACACACATACACATCTTATCCATTTCTCTGTGGTTGGACACTTGGGCTGCTTCTGTAGTTTGGCTATTGTAAATAATGCTGCAGTAAACATAGGGTTGCTTTTCATTGTATGGAACAGAACATGTAATCAACAGTGGATTAAACTAATGAGGGCTTATTTTTCTCACGAAAAAAGTTTGGAGGTCAGTATATGCTGACATTGGGTTAGCAGCTCTGCAGTGTTAAGGCTGCTGGTCTTTAAATTCTCTGGGCCACCTTCATGGTCACAAGGTGGTTGCTCCTGCTGGAGGCATTACCTTTCTATTTGAGGCACTGTGAAGGAGCATAGATTGACAGCAGCATCTCTTCATTTTACCAGGAAACCAAAAGCTTTCCTAGAACATCTCTTCATTTTTCTGGGAAGCTGAAAGTCTTCCTGGAAGCCTTGCAGCACAGCAGACTTCCCCGTAAGTGTTAGGGACCACCTGTTTCACAGGGCCACGCCTAACTGGACGGAAGGAAGGGGGTTAGCCGTGAAAATGGGGGTTAGCTTTTCCAGCCTCTGGTGGAGTTAGGGGAAGGGAGAAACAGTTTGGAAATAGGGTGCTGGGTTTGCTAACCAACAGTATTTACAAAATCTACCACTCTGGCTGGCCAAAATCCAAATACATCCTTTCTCATATGAATACATTTTATAAGGATACAGTCACCACTTTTCCTTTTTTTTTTTTTTTTTTTTTTTTTCAGTCACCACTTTTCCAAGGGAGAAGGTACTTGTTCTTCTTCATGACTGCATTTCCCTCTGAGTCCAACTTGTTTGTTTGATGTACAGCTTTCTCCATCAGGTCTGATAGTATCTTCTTGCTCTTTGGTGACCCTAAAGCCAAAAGAGAAAATCTATGCTTCTAGTACATCCAGCAAAGTACTGTGGATAAAGGAACAAGGTAATTGTGACAAATCCTCCCACTTAGAAAACAGGTGAATTAGAAACTCATCGCTAGAAACTGGTCCATGAACACACCATACTGTGTGTGAAGACTTCCATTCTGGCAGTGGATTAAATTCCTAGTTTGCTAGTTCACTATTCCTGTTTCTGTTCCCAGGAAGCATCTCCCCAGGTTACAAAGCATCTCCCCAGTTCTATCACCATAGTGATAGAAGTAATCTTGAAATCAGGTAGGCGGATTCCTTCCATTTGGTTTTTCCTTTTGGCTATTTTAGGGAGTTTCCCTTGCCATATAAAGTTTGGAATAAGTTTACCTGTGTGTGCCAGAAACCTTTCTGGAATTTTGATAGGAATTGTGTTAAAACTTATAGATTAGTTTGGGGAAGAATTAACATCTTTATGACTTTTTCCAATCCAGTAACATGATAAGTCTCTCCAGTGATGTTGTTCTTTCATTTCTTTCAACAAAATTTTATAATTTTAGCCTACAGATCCAGTACATATTTTGTTAGGTTTATACCTAAGTTTTTCATGTTCTTGGGGCAATTGTAAGTGGTATTGCTTTTTTTTTTTTTTTAAGATTTTATTTATTTATTCATGAGAACACACAGAGAGGATTGAGAGAGAGAGGCAGAGACACAGGCAGAGGAAGAAGCAGGCTCCATGCAGGGAGCCGACATGGGACTCGATCCCGGGTCTCTAAGGATGACGACCTGGGCTGAAGGCGGCGCTAAACCGCTGAGCCACCCAGGCTGCGTGGTATTGCTTTTTTGATTTTGATTTCACTTATTCGTTGTTGGTATATACAAATGCAATTGACTTTTGTTTGTTGATCTTATATTCTGCAACCTTGCAGAATTCACTTATTGCTAGGAGTTTGTTTTTTTGCAAATAACTGGAATTTTCTACATAGATAATCATATTATCTGCAGAGTTTTATTTCCCTCTTTCTGATTGATATTTGTTTTATTTCTTCTTTTGCTTCACCATGTCTTCTAGACCTTCCTGTATTATGTTGAATACGAGAGGTAAGATTAGACATCTTTTCTGGATCCTTGATCTTAGGAAGAAAGAATTCAGTCTTTCAGTGTTAGGTATGATGTCAGCTGTAGGATCTTCGGTAGATGCTCTTTTTGTGTTTGAGGAAAATACTATTTTCCCCTAGTTTATTACTGTTTTTATTCTGAATATATCTTGAATGTATTATGGATATTTAAAAATACTATGAAGGAAGCTAGATTACTCTTTTTTAGTTGGAAATGAGGTAGTATGTGAATAGTAAAATGTTAAAGTCTGAATGTTATCTAATACAATACTAAAGGAACTGGAGATATTAATTACTTGGCCCTGAATCAACTTCACTTATTTCTCTGTATATAGGGAAAGACTTATGAAAATCATACATGTGAATATTCTTTTTTTTTCTCTTTTGACTTTTTAAAATAAATATTCCTTTAAACATTAAAAAAAAAACCCCACTTTGTCAGTAGCTTTATTGGTCCTGCCACTGATGCTGTTTCCATAAAACTGATCCTTGTTTTCCTGTCAGGGAAAAAAAATATGTCCTTGCAGATAGAGTCATGTTTCTTATTTTATAGTGCTTTACATTCTCTTAGAGGTTTATTTTTGTTTTGTTCTTTTTGTTTTTTTTTGGTATTAGCTATATCTCCTTATATTGCTGAGCAGCCTACTTCTCTAATCTCGTTTCAAAAATAACACTTAAAAAAATGGTGTTTATAGTAAAGTTACAAGAGCAATACCGAAAATCTCTTCTTTCAGCCATTTGCTGGGAAGCTATTTACTCAATGCCTCATCATTCCCAAATTTCTTCAGTGTCTGCAAAGTTATTCTCTTATACAACCCCAATATAGCCATTAAACATGGGGCATTAACAGCTGCACGGCACTGCCACCTGGTCTGCGAGCCGCCGCTTTCACGTTATTCCTGTGGTGCCCTGTATTTACAGTAGGGGGACCAATTTTGTAATCCCTTCTTGCATGGACTTTTCAGATGTCTTGAAGACTCCCTTAATCTGGACTAGTTTTTGTCTTTTTTCTTGGCTTTTTATCTTTGACATTTTTGAGGGGGTGTAGTCCAGTAATTTGAATGTTTGTTCTCTAACTTGTGTTTTTCTGATGTCTCTCACGAGTAGGTTCAAGTTTTGCATCTTTGGCAGGAATATCTTTGAAAGCAATGCTGGTTCCTCTCCATGTGTCCTGTCATGTGGCACCTGACTTTCATTTGTCTCATTATTGGTGATGTTAACTTTGATCAATTTGTTAAGGTGGTGTCTGCTGAGTTTCCACACTGTAAAGTTTATTTTTTCCTTTAGGATGTATTTTGTGAGAGTTTTTTTGGGGGAGTGTCAATTTTCTATTCCTTATCAAACCTTGATGTTTCTGGAACTCCTGTGCTCTTGCATCTTGCTGTGTTTTTACACGGATGCCTGCTTGTCCTTACTGGATTCCAGTGCATTCTGCACATGTTCTTCTAAAACTGCATGGGGCCATCCTCCTGCACACACACCTCCCTCTCTCACCTTGTGTGTGCTTTTGGCAGAGCCACCTTACCTCCCTTTGGTTTTGATACTCCATGCCAGGCTGCCCTTTCATGCACCTGTCCATCTCCTTGTACTGTAGTCCTGACAACCCAGGCTGGGCCATCCCCTGCAGGGATGCCTGTCTTGCTCTTCTCAGTCTCTGCAACTCTGAGCTGAGCTGTCTGCCTTGGTGGGTGCTCTCACTTTGCTCAAACTGTGCTATCTCATGTCAGACCACTCTCCTTTTTGACCATACTCACGCTCTTTGTTTCTCGGGCACTGATACCCCATGCCACCATCCTCCTATACAGATACCTTCCTCATTCTGCTTGTGCTCTGACACCCTTTTTACTGCGGATGGGCTCTGATACTCCTTGTGCTGCCTCTCACCTTCCCCTAGTACTGTTGCTTGCTTCTTTCAGCCCCACTCAGTGACTTTGTAGTAAATCGATAGAGAAGGGTAGAGAGGGTAAGGGGAGTTCCAGTTTTCTCTTGGTGGTTATATTCTTAATTAGCTTATATTCTTAATCAGCCCCTGTTACTTGCTTTCTCACCTCTTCTTTCTACTTATAACTCTTTTCACGAGGAGTAGAGGTAATTTGTAATATCCTAAATGTAAAATTTATTTTCCTTAGAGGAAAATAGGTGAGTGTATGTATGAATAAATAGCTTAGTTTGGGGCATTATGAAAGAGAAAATGCCTGTACATGGGAGTGAGTGAGGACAGCTCACATCACAGTCGCTTCCTCAGAGGGAAATTGGTAGTGCAGAGTCAGTTTAGCCTTGAGAGTAAGTGATCCATCCTGGCCTTACCTCCCAACTTCCTGCTTATGATGCCTTTTTGCAAGTCACGACATTTTTCTTACCTGTTTCCTCATCCAGAAGGTGGAGATTATAAATACTTACCTCATGGGGATGTTGTGGAGCTCAGATGAGATAATGTATTTAAAAATGCTTTGCAAGTGGTAAAATGCTATGCAAATGTGGTTATTGAGCTCTAATTTATTGCATAGTCACATTGAAATCTGTAGGAAATCAAGTCAAGCATTTCAATTGCACTTGTGACTTCTAGGCAAATGCCCTCTGATTCATAAGGTGGAGAAGAGGTCAGCAGAGTGTTCTGCGCTGCCACTTTAAGTCCATTGTTCTGTCACCATTACTCAATCAGGCGAACACTCCTCTTTTGAAGTCCTGACCGCTTACTATGCCTGTGTGACATATTTCCATCTTCTTGATGATTTTTACCCCTGCTGTAAAATAGCCCTCCTCACCCCATTGCCTGCTGTCTGTCATCCCTGGTGACGTGGGCATCCCTGATCTTAGATGAGTTCTTTCATGTGTTTACAGTTGCTTGTGGTGCGGTCGCTTGGCGTGGATCACTGGATAGTCATCTTAAAGTGAACATCATGTTTCCCACTGAAGCTACATTCTCCTCCTCTGATCTGCTTCTCTGTAGAGCTTCTTCCTTTGTTATGGTGTCTCAGTGTCTCTCTCTCTCTCTGTCAACTCTCCAGTTCAGAAACCTTTAGCTCCTCCCTCTGTCATTTCCCATATCCAGGCAGCTACAAGTACTTGTATTTTTATAAAAGCCTCTTTCCTAATTGAGCCTTTGTTTTCCCATAATGAACAGTCTACCTTTGGTCCTATTACCTAATCCCTGAACTATTATTGAAACAGCCTCCTTCAAGGCCAACATGAGAACCGTAGCTTTCCAGGTCTAAGCTTGGGCTGCTGTTGAATAATTAGATGAAGAAGACTTTTGGGGTTGGAGCCAGCTTTCTGAGCAGCCAGCCCTTCCAGATGAGCTAGTCAGGTGATGCAGAAAATGTCTCTAGATCCCTGTAAGAACCTCCAGATGGTAGAGATCAGGCCTGTGGAAGATCTACCGCGTCGGGCCTTCTAATTTATTTTTAATGCATAGGGTTTTTTCTTTTTCTTTTTTTTTTCTATAATTATTATTCCTGTAGGATGAAAAAAACATCTTTCATGATATTTTTGTAAGTGTAGTTTTTTTACTGGTATACAGTGACCTGTAGATTGAGAGGTTGCCTGGTGTGTGTGTGTTCCTTTTAGAACAAGCAGCTCTCCTGGGAGAAATACTGGATTCTCTGTCAGACCTTCACAACCACCTCTACTGAAAGTATTTTTCTAGTGGTAACTTTTTGATTGCTGACAAGAACTAGTCCGTTTGCCTCTTGTTTGGTCTTGATGCTTATTCATTAACATGGCTTTCTGTGTCCTTGATCTTTGCTTGTTTGTTCATTCTTCCTTCTGTTTTCTTTTTTTCCCTTCATTCCTTTGTTCTTTCCTTCCCTCTATCCTTCCTTCCTTCCTTCCTTCCATCCATCCACCCATCCATCCATCCATCCATCCATCCATCCATCCGTTGACGGTGATGGCATACTCTCCTCTAAGTCCTGAGGTTGGCCCTGGGAGTGTAGCATTGAGGGTCATAGATTGGGGGAGACATATCTAGGAATATTTGCCACGGAGTGCCATGAGCTCATTTGTGGGCATGGGGGAAGCAGTGCTTTCCTCTTTCTGAAGAGGGTGGGGACAGCCTCTTAGGGCAGGTGACATGCAGCCAAGCTGTGAAAGGTTGAGTAGGAGCCTGCCAGGGGCAGAGTGGTGGAAGAGGCATTTAGGCAGAGGGCCCAGAAATGGAGAACAACGAGGGTATGGCTCGAGCTTGTCTTTAATGTGTTTTTTTTTTTTCTTTGTATTTAAAACTTTTTTTTTTAATGTATTAAAACTGCCCTATTATATACTGTTGGAAGTGTACAATTTGGGCAGCCCTGTGGCTCAGCGGTTTAGTGCTGCCTTCAGCCCAGGGCATGATCCTGGAGACCCGGGATCGAGTCCCACTGCATTTTTTAGCAGTTGGATTTTTAGGCTCCTGCATGGAGTCTGCTTCTCCCTCTGTCTGTCTCTGCCCCCCCCCCCCCCCCCCCCCCCCCGCCCTTTGTGTGTCTCTCATGAATAGATAAATAAAATCTTTTTTTTTTAAAAAGGAAGTATACAATTCAGTAGCTTTTTGTATACTCACAGAGTTGTGCATCTATCACCACGTTCAATTTAAAACCTATTCATTACTCCAAATAGAAACTCCACATCTTTCTTCTCAGTCCACCAGGCCTTCGCAGCCCTAGGCAGCGACCAGCCTCCCTTTTTGTCACTATAGATCTGTCTCTTTTTTCTTTTAAGACTTTATTTATTTGACAGCGTGCGCACAAGCAGGGGTGGCCGGGGGTGGGGTGGGGGGCAGAAGGGGAAGGAGAAGTGGACTCCTGGCTGAGCAGAGAGCCCCACACAGGCCTCTGTCCCAGGACACTGAGATCATGACCTGAGCTGATGCTTAAAATTGAGCCACCCAGGTGCCCCCTAGTATTGTTTCTTCTTTTTGTTGCTACTTATTTTTGGTCTCAAATTGATAACTCATATTTGTAATTTTAGAAAGTCTGAAATTACTATTTGGGGAATATTATTTATGGATAACTGTTAATCAGTTGGACAATTACTAGATGCCTACTAAGCGTATAGCCAGCTCATTTTTTTTCTCTCTAGGGATTGTATCAGAATATCTAACATGGGTGGACTCTTGACACATCAGAATAGACTGGCCTTGGAGTCCTTGACTCCATACATTCAGCTTCACTGTTTTAGTCAGAGATCTTTGGTGTTCTTTGCCCTTTGGAGTCTAGCGAACCTAGACCTAATCTGTAACTTTATCTTTTATTTGGATCTTTCCTGTCTTGGCAGTTTCCTATGGGCTTTTTTCTTTTGATTACCACCAAAGTGGTAAGTTTTGATCTAGTAAGTTTCCAAGATTAAAAATCCAGAGGTAGCTCTTGTATTTGAGATGATATTCAGCATATAATGTAAGCTTTACTTCAAGGAGATATTTCTGTACTCTAGAATTTGTCTTAGAAATTGGTCATCAGGGTGAATTGGTCATTCCCAGCAGATGACTCAAGTTATTGATTTGTGCTGCACAATTGAGGGTTTGTATATCATTCTGAATGAAAACCAGATGTTTTGCATATTTACTAGTGAGTCGTTTTTCTTGGTTATAATTTGCTCCTTGGCTACACAGAACTCTTTTTCAGCATATTACTTTTAGACTATTTGAATCAGGAAGGAAATTTTCCATAGAATACATGAATTTAAGGTTATGATTAGACTGGTTGCTCTGGAAAGTCATCCTGGCAGTTTTCCCCTATCTGGCTCCATGCTTGCTGTATCTATCACCTCCAGCACTCCCTCTGCCAGTGCAGACTCAGGTAACCCTATCACCATAGTTCATACGCTCTGAATTTCTTTCTAGTTGGCTGCATTGGATCATTGGTGTGCCCCACCATATCAGATGTGGTTGTGGACACCAGCTCTGTGTCACCGTCAAGGACTTACTAGATGAGAAGGAAATAGTGGCAGGGCAGAGGGTAGAAAATCTATATTTGCTAGTGGGGATGCTGATGAGGAAAGTGGGGAGCCGGAGGCCACCAGTGGGGCCTAGGGCCCGGGGAGGAGGATCAAGAGGGTGGAGATGACGATGAGGAAGCTGAGGTAGACTGGAGCAAATGGGCAGCAGGAGATGTTGAGGATGATGATGTTGATACCAAGAAGCAAAGACCGATGAGGATAACTAAACAGCAAAAGGAAAAATTAAACTTAAAAATAAAGGCCACCTTTACCCACTTATACTCCACTACCTGTGAGTGGAGAGCCTGCTGTAGACAGTGCCACCCATGGGTGCTCGGCACTGCAGCATCCAACCACAACCGCAAAGCGGATTTGCAACAGGGAGGAAGACAGAACCCAAACTGCCATGGCCCTGTTGTTTTTCTTCAACCTACTTTAAAAAGGAAAATTTGTGTTTTTAATTTACATTTTATATTTTAGTCCATCTTGTGAGGGTTCAGCCATTAAAAAATGACCTCAGACTATCAAACCAGCTGTGGAGCCTTCTCTGGCCTACTTCTGACTTTGCTTGTGCTGTAACCATGTTCATATAGTCTCTTAAGGAGGGAATATAGCCACAGGTCTAACCCCCAACATCCCTAGCTTTCTGTCCTGTAAGTAGTTGGCTTTACAACATGGTTAAAAAAGGCCAAAGATAAAAAGTTTTTGTTTTTTTTTTTCCCTATTCTGTTTATGCAGTTGCTGTTTATTTTCTTGGTCTGTTTAAGTGTGAAACATTGTTGTTCAACAATATACTGGAATTGTGTTTTGCTGAGTTCTTGGAAAAAAAAGACATAGTTGCATTTTTTAGCAGCTCTGTTTTTTTGTATGTAGTGAATTATCAATAGTGACTTATTCTTTCCCTTACCAAAATAGGTTTTCAGCTTGCTGCCAGTAGGATGTATCTAATGAACCCAGTTTTCATTATCCATATTATAGATTACCTAAGCCTGTTAAAACAAAAAGCTCCAGCTTTTCCTTTGGGTCCTTGATAGTTTTTTTTTTTTTTTTTTTTTTTTAAGACTTTATTTATTTGAGAGAAATCGAGAGACAGCATGAGTGGGGTAGAGGGCAGCAGGCAGAGGGAGAGGGAGAAGCAGGGAGCCTGATGGGGTCTCGATCCCAGGACCCTGAGATCATGACCTGAGCCAAAGGCTCCGCTGAATGAGCTACCCAGGCGCCCGGTTCTTTGATTGGTTCTAAGTCACCTGACTGCAGCTATAGGGAGGCAGGAGGCTGTTGCCTAGCCTGGGAGAGACATCTTGGCTCATACTAGGGTAGTGACAGTAGAAGGAAGTAGAGGCATTCCTATTATTTTGGAGGTAAGATATCTTGGGAATAATTGGATGTACTGTAGGGATGGTAATGGGAAAGGTGTGATTAAAGGTGGCTCCCAGGTCTCTGGTTTCAGCATTTGGGTGGATGTGCTGTTCAGAAAGATGGGAGGATTGGAAGAGGTTACGTTCAATCATTTGCCAGTGGGCTCTCAGATACAGTCTCTTGACTTTCTTTGTGCTGCATGGAACTGCCTCTCACAGTCTTCTCTATCTTTTGGCTTTTGTGGGTCAGAAAGGCCAATGGGAGGCACCGATGGAAACCTGGAGGGTAGGAATGGGGAGAAGAGAGTGTATTTTCCTCTTGTTTTTTTGCTCTGGATTGTGTCCAGTTTCATTCCTGAGGCTTTGCTCCTTCTTTTCGCTCCTACTTTGGCATGGATCCTTTTTTTTTTTTTTTAAGACTTTATTTATTAATTTGATTGGAAGAGAAAAAGAGAGAGAGAGAGAGAACATGAACTATAGGGGTGGGGCGGAGGAGCAGAGGGAGAGGGAGCCAGATGTGGGGCTGGGTCCAGATCCAGGACCCTGGGATCATAACCTGAGCCAAAGGCAGATACTTCATTGACTGAGCCATCCAGGTGCCCCCTCATGGATCATTTTAATTACTATTGTAAAACAGATTGTGAAAACATGGCTATTCCATTCTGTGCATTACATAGTCACTATGGAGAACAAAGAATGGGATGCAGAAGAAAAAATCCATTGACCAGAACTTTAATTTTACTTTTTATTGGTTTTAAGAAGTTATTTTTAAACATGCACCTTAACAGCACTTTTAAATTCTCTTACAAAAGCATACTATATTCTCTGACTTCGCAGTAAGGCATCCAATGATTGTACCATAAACTCACTCCCTGGGTATGATTAAGCATAATGGACATTTAAACTGTTTGGACTTGTCTTCCAGAGTTCCATGGTAAAGAGACTCCCTCAAAATGCTTGTGGGCTTAAAATAATCAGTGTTTTTTCCCTATCTTCATTTTGTTCTTAGTGAAATTTTTTATTGTTGTTTTTGTATTAGCTCTCTTAGCTGCCTTACTTAAATCCACGAATAGGCTTCTCTCTGTGTTATGTGCATCTCTTCTAGGTGACTTTCCAATGGAACAGTTGTGTAAGATAAATGTGTTCTGGGGATCCCTGGGTGGCGCAGCGGTTTAGCGCCTGCCTTTGGCCCAGGGCGCAATCCTGGAGACCCGGGATCAAATCCCACATCGGGCTCTCAGTGCATGGAGCCTGCTTCTCCCTCTGCCTATGTCTCTGCCTCTCTCTCTCTGTGACTATCATAAATAAATAAAAATTAAAAAAAAAAAAAAGATAAATGTGTTCTGAGTGTGTGCATATGAACCATGGCCACCTCTTTTGTCATGTGGCCGTTATGTGCAAGCCTGAGGGTGAAGGGAAGATTGGTTGCTGTGAGAGTCAGCCTGTGCTTTGGAGCAATGATCCTCTGCTCATTATTAATTCTCTCTTGATTTGCATGTCTCCCACGGATTACAGAAGGCCAAGAGCTGACATGTTCAAGATCTTGGAAATTTTGGAAATAGCCAAACAAGTTCCTTTTGAAGCCTGATTATTAGTCGTCTTAGAAAATACCATGAGGCAACCTCAAGGCCATGTAATACTTCTTTACTTTGTTTTTAGATATTGTCTGTATTATTTTTGATCAAGAGGCAAAGAACCACTAATGAGGCATTCTAATTTCCTTAAGTTTATAGTTTCTGGAGTCAGTTTGTCTGGATTTCTAATCCTGTGCCCCCCCCCCGCCCCCCCCGCCTTGCTGTGTGATTTTAGGCAAGTTACTTTTCCTTTCTAAGGCTTAGATTCCCTGTCTAAAATTAGAGTAAAAATGAACCTATCTCAAATTGGGAAGAGTAAGTGGGGGAAAAAATGAATATGATATGCATGTTCATTGCTGGATGCATAATATGTACTCAATTATTTTAGATTTAAAAATAATTTTTCTTGTGTACATAAAGAAATAGTTTGGAAAGTAATGCATTTTGATTAAAACAAATAATTTGTTTCTCCTTCCTCACCCTCAGAGTAGGTGGTGTGCCAATGACCATCATTTTCTTGGTTCAATGAGTATAAAAGCTCTTAGCAGTGGGGAGAGAAGTCCCTCAGAAAATGTATATCAGGTCTCTGTTTTCATGATGGATATCAGCAGGAAAATAGCTTTTTATATTCTCACCTTAAAATGAGAGAACACTATTGATTATAAGCTCTCTGGAAAAGGAAACTTAAAAAAATTTAAAGTTTGATTTCATTTTCTTAAATGAAAAAAAGCGATACATACTTTAAGAAATTCAAGCACTACAGATGGATGTAAATGAAATATTAACATATTCCTTCTCAGGATTAAACGTTATTCAGTTATAAAAGTAATGCCCATGCAAGTTTGAAAATGGGAAACAGAAAGAATATAAAAGGGGCACATGAACAGCTTGCCCTTCATCTGACTCCCAAGGGCAAACATCTCAGTGTTATGTATATGCTTCCAGAAATTTTCTTTGCTTAGAATGGAATTTCCCTTTGTAAAAAGCATATACAAGAACTCCTATATGTACCTTGCTTTCTTTTACCTGATGATTTAATAAAGATTATTATAAATCATTTACAGATGTATCTTGTTTTTTGGACAAATCAGTGATATTTTAGCAGTAGTCTCATAATTTATTTAAACAGTTTCCATACAATGGATATGTAGGCTTTCTAGATTTTTTTGCTTTGTCAGTAATGTTCACAGAGATTTAAAAAATTGATTAGTTTCTGTATATATGTGTATGTATGTATGTGCATATAGAGGTGTATATAAATATATACGTGTGTGGTGCAAGTAGTCTACAAGCACGTGTTAGAGAAGTTCTGATGCACATTTAAATTTTTGAGAGCTATTCTCACATTGCGTTCCAAAGCTTTTCGTGAGTAGAGATTGCCATCAGCAAAGTTGCCAGTTTCTCCATTCCTTTGCTAGCACTAGATAGTGTCATACCTTTTAATATTTTCCAATTTGATATGAGAATATAAGATTTTATTTCATTTTGCATTTAAAAAATTGAGTGAGATCTATGTGTATCAGGATACATTCCTAGCAGATCAACGATCTACATGTAAAACCATGTGTGTATTAGGAGAAAACATTGTCAATCTCCCTAGTGATGGAATAGAGGAAACTTGTTAATTATGACTCAAAATCCAGAAGCAATAAGAGAAGATGTTGATGAAAAGCCCTGTTGATTCTCTTGTCCACACACCGTCGTCCTGTTAGTAAATGTAAATGTCACCACAAGCACCTGAAAGGCTCAGGCCTAAATTCTTTCCATGTGCTTTTGAACCCTGCTGATTCCTTCTTGTACTGTTCCCATTTAATCTATCTGTGAATGCTCTTGATTCTGCCTCCAGAATAGGCCCGCATTTGCTTCTCACTTTTGCCATCGCTGTAATCCCAGCACAGGTTACCATGCTCTTCACTTAACTCCTTAGACCAATGCACCAGCTTCCAATTGGTTTTCTTTCCTATTCCCCCATTGCCTTTACTTTTGCCCCATTTACAGTCTTCATGGCACTTCTAGAATGGGCTTTCCAAAGTAGAAATTAGCCGTTTGAAACGCAGTGGTGATTTCCTGTTATATTTACAATACAGCACTCTGGTTGCTGCCTGCCTCTTGGCCCTTCCTATACCAACTTTCCCTGTGTCTTGTCACACTGGTCTCTCTGATACCAGAACACGACAAGCTCTCTGTTTCATGGCCTTTTACTTGCGGGATTTTCTTCTTGAAATGCTCTTTCTTCTGGTCTTTGCATGGTCTTTTATTACTTGAGTCTTAACTCAGATTAACTCCTAAGTGAGGCCAATTATTCTTTGCCCTTTACTGTCTCTCATCACCTTGGTAGCATTGACCAGTACCTGAAATTACCTTGTTTTCATCAGGCTTCTTCCTCAAGACTTAAACTCCTTGAAGGTAGAAACTCTTCTTACAGCCATATCCCTTGTTCCTAGAATAGAGCCTGGCACGTAGTAAATCTTCATCGTGTTATGGTGGTTTACTGACTACATTTATGCTTATAAATAGCATGTTCTGACAATATTAACTGAGTTCGGAAATAACTGGATAAGAAACTCTTTTATGTTTTTTGGAAAGGACATTCTCTTTGGAGGGGTGGTTAAAAAGTTGTGTAATTTTCTAGACATTTTGGTATATTCATTGGATTCCTGTTGATTGCAGTTAGATCACCAAGCATAGTATTCCCTTTATTTTGAAAGTCTGTACATTCCAACATTGGCAACATTTCAGACAAAGTAGAATAATTTGCCTTATTTATTGCTGGAGTTCTCCTTGAGAGGGCTTTTGTTATAATATGTATAGTGAGAGTTGTCTTTACAGTGAGAGGTGGCTTTAAGGTGATTGAATAGAAGAATGTGCCAGGATACAAAGCTGGCATCTGACACAGTTCTGTCTTTATGTTTTTGTTTGTTAATTTTTTTAAGTTTAATTTTTAAAAAAGATTATTTATTTTAGAGAGAGCATGCACACATTTGTGCAGGCAGTGGGACAGAGGGAGAGGGAGAGAAGCTCAAGCACACTCCACACTCAGCATGAAGCCCATTGTGGGGCTCAGTCTCACCACCCTTAGGTCATGACCTGAGCTGAAATGAAGAGTTGGATGCTTAACTGACTGAGCCACCCAGGCGCCCCTATTTGTTTATTTTAAACAAATGCCTAGCCTTTATTTTTTAATCATTAGTTAACATCTATGACTCTTTCTTATCTGTGCAATGCATTGCTCAGAGTTTAGCTTGTCTTTTAAAAAATCAGCACTCAGTATTTGATCGGCATCTACCATGTACCAGGTGTAAGTGCTGAGCATGTAACTGTGAGCAGGGTCTCAGCCCTAAATATTTGTTAAATAAATTGGTTATTCTCTTGAAGATAATTCGTAAAGGTTAATGTTGCCTTCAGAGCTTTACCAGGATGGGAGAAGTGCCATATGCATGTGGTCCCACATAAGCTATCATCCTTCTCTCTTCCTGAACCTACTTGCACCTTGTTGAGCATTCCATGCATATAAATGTTTATTCTGTGTCCATCAATCGCTGTGTTAGGCTCTGGGCATTCAGAGGGCAGCAGATAAAAACGTTGTCTTCAGGCGCACCTGGGTGATTCAGTTGGTTGTTTGCCTTTGGCTCAGGCCATGATCTCGGGGTCCTGGGATCGAGCCCCATGTCAGGCTCCCTGCTCAGTGGGGAGTCTGCTTCTACCTCTGCCTCTCCATTCATGCTCTCTCTCTCTCTCAAATAAATAAAATCTTAAAAAATATATTATCTTCTATATTTCTTAAATAGTAATACAGACAGGCTGGAAAAATGAATTATTTTAATACAGGATGTAAAGTACTAGAATAGTCTGTTCACAGTCTACCATGGGAGTGCAGAGAAGAGGCAGCTATGACCTCAGGCTGCAGCTGAAGAATGAGTAGGAGTTAGTTGGGTAGATAGGAAACAATGATATTCTAGCCAGACAGAGTAGTGCAGGCTTTAGGAATTTCAGGGGATTTGGTATGGCTGGAGGGACAGATGAATGTAGGGAGAAGTTAATATTGAAGCTGGGGAGCTGGCTGGATCTGGAAGGGCCCTGAATACCCTGGAAGTCATCAGAAGATTGATATTAGAGGAATGTCTTCGGGTGTCATTGTGGGGAATAATTGGGAGGGAATGAGGGGCAATATGTAAGTACCCATTGTTTCTGAGTTTGAGCAGGGAAGTGACATAGCTGGATTTTTTAAGTAAAAGGTCCCTCTGACTGTTGGCAGGGAAATTAGACCATGGGGTGTGGGAGGAGGATACACATGGAAGGAATGAGATGGGTTAGGAGGGATAAATAGTAATAAGCACTTTCCCTTGCCTTTAATTGATCTGAGAATTTTTTATTCTTGTCTCTAAAAATATTTCATCATTTTTATGCTAAAATGTTTGGTAAAAATGTTTTTATCAATTTACTAAAAGCCTTGCTGTGCTCGCCATCCCTTTGACGTCATGCTTTCCCTTGAAATTCCCTTCCCAGGTAGAGAAGGTGCACGCAGACCTCTGTTTTCCTGGTTCTTCATGTCATTGTACCTTAGCTTCTGTTACTACCTTAGTAAACATTGAGGGTGCTACGGTCTTCAATGTTGGGTTTTTTTTTTTTTTTTCATTGTGATAGTCCTGTTTCAGTGTGTACGTGCCATTAGGCAACAAGGTATTGGAATAACCAGTAAACACTTAAGACATTTACAGAGTCCTTTCATAGGTTTGATGGGTTTGAGTTATTGATTGCATTGCCAGTGAGTTTGTCACAGTATGGTGGTAGCATCCCGTCCCTTACCTGCGGTTTCAGTTACCCGTGGTCAATCACAGTCCAGAAGCAGATGATCCTCCCTGTGACATATTGTTAGAAGGTCAAGTAGTAGGCTAATGCTGCATCCCAGTGCCTGTGTGTTCACCTCACTTCATCTCATCACATAGACATGCTATCATCTCATTATGTAGGCATTTATCATCTCATGTCATCATAAGGAGAGGAGTGAGCATAATATAATAAGATATTTTTACAGAGAGAGAGAGACCCGCTCACATAACTTTTATTACAATATATGGTTATAATTGTTTTATTTTATTATTAGTTTTTGTTGTTCTCTTTTTTTAAAAAAAATATTTATTCATGAAAGACACACAGAGAGAGAGGCAGAGACACAGGCAGAGGGAGAAACAGACTCCATGCAGGGAGCCCAACGTGGGACTCTATCCCCAAACCCCAGGATCACGCCCCAGGCTGAAAGCAGGCACTAAATCACTAAGTCACCCAGGGATCCCAGTTTTTGTTATTCTCTTACTGTGCCTAATGTATAAATGAAACTTTATCACAGATATATAGGTGTAGAAAAAACTATAGTGTATATAGGGTTCAGTATTTTTTTAAAAAACATTTATTTATTCATGAGAGACAGAGAGAGGCAGAGACATAGACAGATAGAGAAGCAGGCTTCCTGTGGGGAGCCCAATGTGGGACTTTATCCCAGACCCTGGGATCATGCCCTGAGCCAAAGGTATATGCTCAACCACTAAGCCACCCAGTAATCCCCTGGGGGTCTTGGAATGTGTCCCTGCAGATAAGATGGGGGGACCACATACATAATAATATTTGATCAAACCGGTGAGAGGAATGAAAGGCTCATTTTGAGGTAAATCATTAACTTTTTCAAAGGCAAATTCTATTTTTAAAAACTTCTTAAGCTGCAGAATATTCAGTATATGATAACATCTGTGCCTAAAACATATTGATATAGTCCTAAAAGGGACAGCTAATTTGCATATTCAGAAGTAAGATTAGGCCAGTTCCACTTTAGTTTTTGGAAGTTTTAAAATACTCTCAAGTATGGAAAAGAAAGGAAGAAAATGCTTATTTGTTAAAAAATATTTTAAGTGAAAAGCTACAGTACAGGTTACAAATTTTTATATTTGTTTCTCACAACTATTTGCATATGTTGTACAGCATTTAGCTAGTGTAATGCAGTTGCGTGCTTACTTGACTGTCCACCTCTTCTGTGTATCTCAGTGCTGTTGGAGGAAGATCTTGGAGACTTTTGAATGATTAAATGTGATACTGAAATTTCTTTCTTATAATTTGTTTCTTTATAGAAAATGCATCAGAGGCAGATTTATGGCTCCTGAATAGTTGTACTGTAAAAAATCCAGCTGAAGACCACTTTAGAAACTCAATTAAGTAAGTGGAAGTTGTTTTTTTTTTTTTAAATAAGTGAAGTTAAGTTCAGGAAATCCACTTTAAAAAAATTTCCTAATATAAATATTTAGTATGTATCAAAAAGAGTATGAATTGGACTTGGTAAGATTCTACTGTTTTGACGTGATTTGATAAAGAATGAAACTTTATTGTGGACTTTTCTGATAGGTGACTTGAATATTGGTGACGTTAGCTAATTAAAGGTGATTTGAGTATTTGTTGAGTATCCACGATGTCATTTTGTCAGGGAATCCAGTCCACACTTTGGGCTGACTTGAAACAGTCCTTCCCTCTTTTCTCTTCCTGCCCATTAGCACTAGGCTAGATGCTAATAATACCCACTCTCAGGGAAATCACAGTTCACTGCAGGAGAATGTCATGTAAGTCCTTGCTTCTTACTGTTCTCCCAGGTTCAAGGAGAAGAAGGATCCTTTTTCGCATGTACTCTAAATCACCTTCTCAGAAACCTCGCTTTATAAGTTATGTCCTCATTTTTCTGTGTTTTCAACCTCAGCTAACCCCACTGATGCCTTTTCCTGCTTAGTGAAACCTGCCAGGACCCTCTTTTAGCTGTTGTCCTTCTTGCCTTTCCAGCCAGACTCCTCCTTGCTCCACACTCAAGCTCAGCCTGTGGGTTTTATTGTGAAATACATCAAATGAAGTATATCAGAATTTTATGAAACCTGTACAGTTTATATAGTAATAAACTTAACACCAGTATATCCACCCAGCGTAAGAAATGTAACATTGCCAAGACTTTAGAAACCACCGTGTGTCTCTGAAACACCTCCACGAAGTCATCTTTACCTTGATTTTTGTGAGTCATTGTCTAACTTTTATTAATAAGTTTATCATTTATGAAGAGTATCTCTAAAAAATGCATGCTTTAGTTTTGTCCTGATTTGGACTTTATTTATTGGACTTCATGCTGTGCGTGTTCTGAGATTTACTTTTTTTCTTCAGCATTAGAATTTTAGTTTTATCCATTTGATGGACATGATATAACTGGCTATTCTTACATTTCACTGAATCAGTTTGTCATCTTATTACTGATAGAGTTTTCCCAGAGTTTTGCTTTTGTGAACACTGCTGCTGTGAATATTTTGAATGCCTTCTCTGGTGTCCATGTGCAAGAGTTATTTTAGGATATGTGCCTCAGAGTTGAATTACTGGATAACAGGTATGTGTGTGTTCAGACTTTAGAAATGTCAAACTCTTTTTCCTGAATGGATGAACTAGTGTTTACTCCCAGAAGTAATGGAAGTGTGTAGCTGTTCTGCATTCTTGCCAGTTCTTCATGTAGTCAGACTTCTAAATTTTTGCCAGTCTTGTAGTAGAGTTGATATTCCATGGTGGTTTTCATTTGCATTTCCATGATTCCTAATGATGCTGAACATCTTTTTATATGTTTAGTGGGCATTTGGACTTCTCTTTTTTGTGAAATGGTGTTTTAAATATTTTTCCTGCTGTCTTTTTACTATTTATATCCTTTATTTGTCTTTATTTGTATATTTTATTATATGGGTCTTTCATATTATATGTATGCTATTTACTAATCTTTCCATGTTATACATGGTGCAAGCGTCAATTATGGCTTATCTTTTCACTTTCTTTAATGGTATCTTATGATGAAGAGAAATTTTCGCTTAAATTTTTTTTTCTTTTGGGCCTGTGCTTTTATATTTAAGAAGTCTTTCTTCCTTGAAGTTAAGATATTCTCCAGTATTGTCTTCTAAGTGTCTCATGGTTTTTACTTCTTACATTAAGTTTATAATACAGGTACAGTTAATTTTTGTTTGATACCAGGAAGGAGGTCCAATTTTATTTCATTTTTTTTCCATTTAGACACTATCATTTATTGTTTTTAAAAAATCCATTCTTCTTTTGTCTGTGTATTACCCAGTCTGTCATGTTGAGTGTCTATAAATGTTTGGTTCTGTCCCTGGGCTCCCTGTATGGTTCCATTGACCTCTTTCCTTATTCTGGCACAATTCTACACAGTGAGTGATTAATATAGATTCATATTAAGTTGAGATATTTGTTAGATATCAAGAGTGTCTTGGCTTTTCTTGGCCCTTTGTCTTTCCATATAAATTTAATATCAGTTTCCGAGTTCAACAAGGAAAATACTGTTGTGATTCTGATTGTGATGACATTGAATCTCTTGATGACTTTGAGGAGAGAATTGGCATCTCTCTTCATTTTGAGTTTTCCAGTCCATAAATTAAGATATTTAGGTCTTCTTTGACTCTCTAGGAATGTATAATTTCTTCATATAGCATCTGTACATTTCAGCTCTTTTCCCTTAACAATGTAGGGACAACCACATTGTTCCAGTACTATATATTATTATTTAAAAAAAAATCTGTCCTCCTTTTACCCGTGTAGAATTTTTTTTTTTCATTGTTATACTTCTGTACAAGGTAATTTAAAAGAAATACCCATTTTCTAGCCATGTTTGCTCCCTTGGTCTCTCAGGATTAATTCCTGCAACAGTACGAAGGGTGGCTGGGCACAAGAAAGAGTATATAGCTCAGGGGCCCATACCAGGAGAGAGTTATAGTAGTTCAGAAGCTGGTGGCCTCATCTCACATGGAGGCACTCAAATTTGGAAGGAAGGAATCGACTTAAGAAGGAAGAGTTCTTTATACTTTCAAAATTGTTGAGTATGACTTTGAGACCCATGGGTAGAATGTAGTAGGGCATGACCGACAGGGAGTTCAGTTAGAGGGAAGAAGTGTTTTGATTTTGTGCTGGCCATTATTTGAAATCGAGGCTAAATACTCTAATGATGATCGTGTTTGATCCTCATCTAGTGCCTTCCATGTGTTAGGCACTGTTCAAAATGCTTTACTTCAGTTGGATCTCCCCTTGCTGAACTCTTGCAGTCTCACTGAATCGTAGGTTATAGTTTTATTCTGCTTTACAGATGAAGCGGCATCTGTTTTTCAGAGGAAGTTCTCTAAGGCTGTTCAATTAAAAAGTGGTAGAGTTGGGATTTTAACCTAGGCAGTCTGACCAGAGTCACTGTGTTTAATGATTTTATTACTGTGCTTCCTAAGTAAAGCTGTCAGGTAAGTAGTTATCAGAGACCAACACTAAAAGATAGAGATTTTATGTTTTTTGCATAGAAGTGATGGTTGCATGTGATGGCATCCTCAACTCAGAAACCACAGAAGGAGCAGAGAAGAGTTCTTACTTGTACCATGGTGGGAAGCAGAAGAGGGTGGCAGTGATGTGGGGTGGCACAGGGGAGTTGAGTTGTGGTGAGGAGGAGGAGTTGTTGTTGTTGTTGTTGTTGTTGTTGTTACAGAAGCTGCTCATTTTCAAAGAATGCCTTCCATTTTATGAGAAGTCTCTCATGTCCCCAGGGTATCTACTCTTTCCCTCTAGGAAAGGTAGATAAGATGTAAAGATATTTTCATGTTGCTGATACCCTCTTAGTACAGAGTCCAGAGAATTTAGTTTCTGTGATTCTCAATTTTGTAGTATAACTAATGGCTGTGCTGCTAGACTGTTTCTGAAAGTTTATTTAAAAACTCAGATATAATTTATGTCATTGGGTTTTGTTATCTACATAAACCATGAGTGAATGTGGTTCTCAGTAATGATATGGTGTTTGAATGATTAAATGCAGTAATCCCATAAGAAAATTGTCATTTGAATATTGTAAAGTTGGTGGTAGCAAGCATAGTTTCCTTTAATGCACTCTTATGCTTGATTGAAAGGAAATGTAAAAACAGTATTACAGGTGATTAAATTTTTTTAAAAAATGATTTTGAAGGCTTTTGATAGTCAGAATTAGTTCTTGTTTAACAGAACACCTATGCTAGCATTTGATTTATTTCCAGAATAAATATAATCTGGTAAAAGACACAAATAACAATTAACACTGAGAAGATGTCAAATTCAAGCGACCTGTATACATCTGGATGCCTTCTCCCTTGTCATCACCATCCCTTCATGAAGAAAAATGAAGATGGAGAGTTCATAAACTCTAGTTTACCTTAAGTCATGCAACATCCTTTCCCTTCAGTCTCCTCTCTCACTTTTTTTTTTTTTAAATGATCGTGGGACAGCATTTACATTGAGGGAGAGTCTGATGGACTGTTTCCCTTCTCCTTTTTCTGCTTCGCTTAATCCCTTATGTTCAAATTCAGAGATTCACAAAGATGAGCTGAGGTCTATTTTTTTTTAACTTAGATCTCGTACAAATAATGATGGCTTAACTTGCCACTTATTTCTGAGTGTCATCATTTCTAATCTCCTCCTTTTGTGCCCTTTCCAGTGTATTTCTGGTATTTAATAATTGTTTGTCTTTAATTACTTATCACCTCATTTTTATCTCTCAAGCCACCACGCACTTAGTCATCTCATTTTAACAGGAGTGAAGAAAGATAACTCTAAGGGATTTACTGTCTTTTATTTGATTAATACCATTAATATTAAGGTTCATGAATCATTGATCTCATTGATTGAGATCCATGAATTGTGAAATCCTGACAAGACAGACATGGACTGATAACTCCCTCCCCCCTCCCCACCCCGTGGTGGTGGTGGTGAAACTTTACACCATATACAGTATTGTAGGGAGTGTTATTTAATGTTGGTCAGAGAGAATATTGGTTTAAAATTATTTGAAAGTCTTCATTTTATAAACTAGTGCTGATGAGAAAATGTTTAACCTTTAAGTAATTCCCTAATCTGGGCAAGGTAATGTACCTGATATGAAAATGGCCATCTGTATTAATCTGTAGGCTGTACTGCTACATACTTTTTTTTTTTTTTTGCTACATACTTTATATTGGCTCTCTTCTAGTTGATTTAATTATGAGGGGGTATTACAGTGTTTGTATTACTAGTATTCAGATTGATAAAAGAGTAGGAGTTTTAAGTAGCAAAAATGGAGTTGAGTGATTTTGGGGGGGGAGGGGCTGCCTTTTGAACTTTGAAATCTCAAATGCTGTTGCCTTTGCTAATTTTGAAAAAAATCGCTAATGAGCCCCATATTTTGTGATGGCAGCCTATTGAATGTATACTCTTTCTTCTTGAGCATTTGCTAGTTACCCTGTCCTTGTTTTATTCATTACACCAATTTGATTTAGACAATATGGCCTTTAACTTGAGGGGCTCTTGAATAAATGAAAAAGATCAAAAGTTTCAAAAAATAAAATTTGCTCTTAATGAGAGTATCAAATAAGAGAACTCCTTTGGTTAATGCTTTATAGAAATGTGGGATCTTTTCTGTGCCACCTAAAGGAGGTCATTCAGAGGCTGGTGAAAATAAACACATCTTGTGTGTTCTATATAAATGACAGAAAGAATAGCCAGCTTGCTTTGATCATGGACTGTCAACCTCTGTTTGACCTTGTGCATTATTAACCCAAACGGGCAGTGCGGTGTAGCCATACCGATAGTGGATAGACAAGAGTCACTAGTTCTTTGAACCACCTTTCCTCTAGAAACAAATGGTCATGTTGAAGGGATGGTTTAGACATCTGAGTGGAATTACTTGAAAGAACAATTAGAATATAAGGAGGAGTGAACAGAGAAGAAAGGTTTGTGTTGAGACAGAGACTGTTTGCTTTATATAACATCTTTTGTCTGTAGGAGAGCTCCTTATATACATTCTGTTGATAGAACATAGAAGTTATTGGTCATTCTTACTATGAAATTATGTTTTTGCTTTATGTAGATTTAACTTGGGGTCTTCATTGTGAATAAAGATTGGGGAGGTAGCACAGTATTGTTTCAACTTGAATATGTGAAATGTTTTCAAAAAAGCTAACATTAAGACCAGAGAAGTGCTTGGCCTTTTGGTTAGTAATTATCCAGCTTATAAGGAAACAAAAACCTCTGCTGATTCTGTTATTAACCTGGATTCACTAGTAATCAGGTGATCATTTTCCTTTTCAAATAAAAATAATTGGCACTGGAAGAGAAAAATAAGAGTAAGCTTTAGTTTTGGCCTTTTGCAGAATACTGGACAGATAACACAAGCTGTTCTGCTAAACTTAGCTTTTAATACTGTACGTTGTTGATTTTTTTTTTAAGCTTAGATGTTTTGATTTTGGGTATTCTAGTTGTATGAGATGGCTTTGGTTCATTGTCAGTTTTAGGTCCTTGTGTAAACTGTCCGGGGCAGCCATCTGAGTCCCCTCACAGCCTCCTTGCTTCAGTTTTCTCTGCTAACCAGAAAGCTTCCCTCCATAGGGAATGCTAATTTAGAATATTGCATTCAGAATATGCAGTTGGGCTGCGTATGTGTCTTACACCAGGTGTGGGTCTCAGAACAGCGCTGTGCTGAACGACTTTGTTTCCTCCTACTGTTATTTTTTCATCTCCTTCACTTGTTTAGATACTGGGTGCTGATGAGTCACACATCTCTATTTCTGACCCCTATCTTCCCATCCAGGATCCAGACCCCTGTATCCTACTGCTTCCTGGACTTCTGTATTTAGATGACTCAGGGGCACCCCCGGTCATTGGGAACCCCTGTGTTAGGCACCTCACCCTTTACCCAGCCATCACGTCCTCTCGCCTGTTGCCTTGGCTGTTTGCTTGCACTGCCGTCTTCCAGATAGTCTCTGAGTTTTCTTTGATTACTTTGAAAATATCTTTTCCTTCCTTCCTCTCTTTGACCCCTCTTCACCCTCTTTTCTTTTGCTCGTTGTTATTAGTTCTTTATGTCTTAGGTGGTAATAAATATTCCTCTTGGAACTTGCAGTGAAGTGCTGTGTTCTCATTTTTCCTTGGGCTGCCATGAACTAAACACGTCTTTTTTTTTTTTTTTTTTAAAGATTTTATTTATTTATTCATGAGAGACACAGAGAGGGAGAGAGGCAGAGACACAGGCAGAGGGAGAAGCAGGCTCCATTCAGGAAGCCCAATGTGGGAGTTGATCCTGGAACTTCAGGATCACACCCTGGGCCGAAGGTGGCGCTAAACCGCTGAGCTACCCGGGCTGCCCTAGACACATGTCTTTTGAGTATAATCCTTTCCCTCCATTCTGGTCCTTAATGCTGCAGGTATGATACCCATTGTCTCTTCTTAATTTTGCGGTAGAACTTGAGCTTGCTCTCAGCTTCTTTTCTGTGCCCCTCCACGCTTTGCTCTCCTTCACACCCTGCCATGGTTCCTTCCCAGGCGCAGAATGAAGATAAGATTTCTCAGCATAACAAGGTCTTCTTTAAAAATTTCTTTCTTGCCTCCCTCTCTAACTTTTCTTGCCACTCTTTCATGGAATTCTTCTTCTCTTTGCATTATATGATTTTGTGTTTTATATACCCTTCCTTTCCCCTGGAATATGCTCCCCTTTCTCCTAAATTTGTGCATGTGTGCAAGTGTGGCACTTATACCCACACAGGGATAAGTCTGTAAGGTCATCTCCCTTCTAATTCCCACCCCTTACCTCCAAGGTCTGCGGAGTTAATCACTCTCTATTCTCTGCTACTTCTTAATCCCATACAAACATCTATTGTTGAATATTACATTTTATTGTTTGTTTACATATTTGGCATTCTACTAGATTGCGAGCCTTGAGGTCAGGTTACTGACCTCAGGAAAATTCTTCTCTGTGCAGTTTGTGACCCTCTGACTCTACTGTGTAATAATGATCTTTTTCTTGGGAAACAGAAACCATTAATAGACTGCTTGTCAACTCTTCCGAGAATGGTCCCTGAAGGCCCCTGTGAATCCCCCGACAGAGATAGCCTGTATATTTGCAGAGAGGAGAGACAATATTCTAATTTTCAGATGTCATGTTAAGGGACCCTCTTTTTAAGAAGTCATGCTGTTTCCTTTTTATGTTTTACCTGTAAACTAGGAAGAAACCTGGCTCATGTCCTAAATGAGGTAAGAAGCTTGTATTTGTCATTGGTACTCTGCATTTTCTTTCTAGAGGGAAGATGTAAAGGGGGTAAGAAATGTTTTTTTTTGTTTGTTTGTTTTGTTTTTTGAGTTTTTTTTTTTTTTGAGTTTTTATTTAAAGTCCAATTAGTTAACATATAATGTAATATTAGTGTCAGGAGTAGAATTCACTGATTCATTACTTACATGCAGCAACCAGTGCTCATCACCATCCTTAATCCCCATCATGCATTTAACCCATTCCTCCCACCTCCCCCCAGCAACCCTCAGTTTGTTCTCTGTAGTTAAGAGACTGTTTTATGGTTTGCCTTTCTCTCTGTGCCCCCCTCCCACCAAGTTCATTTGTCTTGTTTCTTAAATTCCATATATGAGTGGAATCATATGGTATTTGTCTTTCTCCAACTGACTTATTTCGCTTAGTGTAATGCACTCTAGCTCTATCCACATCATTGCAAATGGCCAGATTTCATCCTCTTTTGATGACTAATATTCCATTGTATGTATGGTGTGTGTGTGTGCGTGCACGTGTGTATGTGTACATATATATATGTACATATGATATATATATGTACATATGATATATATATATCACATCTTCTTTATTCATCAGTTGATGGACATTTGGGCTCTTTCCATAATTTGGCTGTTGATAATGCTGCTGTAAACATCAGGGTGCATGTATCCCTTCGAATCAGTAGTTTTCTATCCTTTTTGTAAATACTTAGTTGTGCAATTGCAGGATTGTAGGGTAGGAATCCTTGTCCCTTCCTGGTCACTTGGTCAGGCTGGCAGAAGTCCAGCTGTGAATGGCAAGACCTTGTTCTCCCTGCCAAACTAAGCAAGCTGGGCCAGCTTTAGGACCTTGACCCTTGACACAATTGAAGCATCTCATCTTGCGTCAGAGGATAGAAAAGAAAGGTGTAGATAAAAACCTGGTAGTGTTTGGCTTTGTGTTTGATACACAATTATAATTACTCAGCACATGTTTGTACAGTTAGGTTGAACTGATCCTCCTTTTTTGGGGAAGTGAGTTTAGCATTGTTCTATCTGTACATAAGCATGTCATCATTAATGTATTATTCTATGTTAAGTGTATAAATTATATACTGTAGCTATATTAATATCATAGCATTTATTTTACATTTGGGTGTTATATTGTTTAGTTTCAAAAAACATCAGGTAAACCATCAAATTTAAAAAAATCAACATGGCTGTTGCAGGGTAGGAAGCAGAAGCGCTGGTAAGGTTACCTTGAGAAAGGATAATTGTGAAGAAGCCAAATAGATCTATGCAGACAGTGATACTGTTGAAGACCATATTTCTCTGGAGTTGTTTACAAGTTAGGTCTTACCATCATACCATGTGTGAGTTCATATTATTCAAGTCTTAAGGCATGGTTCTTTTTAGTCTGTTTTCTGTTGTTGCAAGGACTTTGTAATTTTTTTCCCCCATCAGCTAGTCTGAGGTTTTGGAGGAACACGCTTTCTGGAAACATGAATGAAGAACTCTCTGTTGATTCCTAAAGTGAAGGATGAGAGTTATAAAGTTCAGAGCAGATTTTGACCAGTTCCTTGTTACAGGCTTTAGGTAGCTTGCCTCCTAACTGAGGGAGAACATGGAGATGAGTGGTAGTATCGGGAGATTATTATGTGGTGCATCCCATTGAGAAACTTGATGGGAAATAAAGGAGAAAATGTATTTTGGGGTTGAACTTCTGATGGATTTAAACAAAGTGAGGGAATAGTTAAATTAACAGTTGAAGGATTAGTAACTTATTTTTCAAATCAGGAACAGAAAAAGTTCAGATGTGGTAAAGTCATCTTAAAATGCAAAACTGAGTTTTGCAGTTATCTAAAATCTTTTTGGTGAGCAGTATTTTGCATATTTCATGATTACTGTTACATCAACAGTTGCTTTGTTTTGCAATTTTAAGCAAGAGAGTAAGTGAAAGAGGTCAGTGTATTATGTACTGGCAACAGCTGGCTGATAGTGTTGAATACTTACGTAATTAAATATATGTGTTGGCTGTTGTCCTAACGACTCTGTAGGTGGAGGCCCCAGAAAGCATGCAGAAACTTGCTTTAGCAGGATTAAAGAAGAAATGAACATGATCTGAGCCTGTGCTTTCAGCCAAAAGTGATTTCCTATTGTTTTGGTTTCAAAGACATTCTACTTATTCTTGATGTGTATGTTTATACAACAGAGAAAAAGACTCTTGTGTTTTTTTTCTCCCCTTATTGTATGCTCTAAGTGCAAGAAACATAATCTTTTTAATTTTTAGTCACTCAGGGGCATTGTTTAATAACTGATAATAAATGAATTAAAAAAACCTACTGACCTTTAAACCTACAGACAGTGATAACCAAGATATTATTATATGTTTACTGTTTCTGTTCCTTGCTGATGATGCACTTAGGTTTAGGTGTTCTCTGGGCCAATTTAAAGGGTTTCTTGGATTTTGGACCACATTAAGGCATGGTTGTGATCATGGAAAATTGGATAGTGTGGCTGTGAAAGATAAACAGAATCCACAGGTAAAATGCAACTGTACTGTTGGCGAATAGCCTTATCTGTGGAGGCAAATCCTATTCAAAGTACCCTATGTTTATTTCTATGACTGTTTTTATAGCTCAAGGGCTGAGGTCAGTCCTTAAGGCTTTGCTGACTAGATAGCACCTTTGTGGGTGTTAGAAAAAGATGGCAGTGCTTGTAGACACAATCCGGCATGGCTATGTGTGGCTGCCCCACATAAATAACCCTGTATTTAGCCATCTCTTTATGCCATTTCAAAGTTCCTGAGTGGCAGTGACTATGTCTTTTATCTGTATCCTGGCACCTAAGTAACAGCGGTTGACCATGATGGTTGAACTCGTGAATGAGCCAAGTATATGTTTGCTTTCTCTGTATGTTTATTCTTCTGCCCCTACCATCACCTGCCTCTGTCAGAACAAGTGTCTTCCTCTATAGTTTTTCATAGAAATTTTTCTGTTTCCCTGCTTTCTATTAGATTGCATCATTTAGAAATTAGGTTAGGCTGCATGTCCTAGAAAGCTCAAAAAGTAGAGGCTTAAATAAGGTGGGGGATTTATTTTTCTTATATGACCCAAATTTATAGTTAGGAAGTTGCTGGCTTTGGTTTACCAGTTCAGGGATGTGCATGCTAAGTCTTTGCCATGTTATTGATCTTTCTGTTATGGTGTAAAGTGAATGTTACCCTCTAGCCATTGTGTATATTTTCTAAAAAGGAGGAAGTACCAGATGGGACAGTGCCCCTTGACTTTGTCTCTCCTTTAAAGGGGCTCTATAGGAAGTCCCACTCAAAACTGTATGCCTATATCCCAGTGGCTGTGGAACCATATCATATGACTATTCTATAAGGGAAGTTAGGAGATGTATTTTTGTTTCAGATTAGTCACATTGTTGCTTCTAACAGAATTGAGGTTCTTTTGGTAAGGAAGAAAGGGAGAACTTTATCTGGGGCTAACTTGATGTCTTTGCTATAGATTGTAAACTTTGGGGACAAAATACATATTTCGTTTCTTATTTGTCATGATCCATGTATTGGATTAGGTTCTCAATATACTTTTAGACAAATGATGCTTCTTTCTCCTGTTTTCTTTTTTAAGAACATTTAAGAAATAACATAGGCGCCACTTGAGAACTTTTTCTCTTTGGTTACCTTGATCTGACTCTGATGAAGTAATAACAAAATATACAGGAAGAGCTTATGGCTTAGATATTTCACACAGTAATACTACTATTACTAACAATGATGGTAATATTAAGGAGTTGGGATTTTCAAATACTTTCTGCTCTTTAGACCTGCAGTTAGCATTATTTGAAATGGAACCTATAAGGAAGGTGTTTCGTCTTTGCTATGATTCAGTTTTGTGATACAATAATTTATGAACCTGGCTTAGAAACTACAAATTTTTAAAGAATTTAGATAGAAAACAAAAATAAAGTTTAAAATTGAATAGCGTAGAATTCAATGTCCAGTTGGAAGACAGGTTGAGACTTAAATTCATTCTGTAATTAAATGTTAGAAAGCAGTATTTTATATAATTCTGAAAAGTTTGTTTCAGCTGAGAACAATGCTGCTTTTCACTAAAATAGAAATTTAGTATTGTACATCTAATGTGAAAAAAATGGAGAATTAGAAGTAACCATTAAAAATCTAACCAATGGGAAGAGTCCTATAAAACCTGCTGTAGATTTTTTGTAGGTTGGTGCCAGTGGATATTATTAGAGGAAAGTTAAGGTTAAGGTTAAGTTAAGATCAAATTCACACCCTGAAATGCACCCGGAACATTCAGCAACAGTGTCTTTTTGTGTCCCTGCAGAGATACACTGTTAAACCATTGTTATGAACCACCCAGACAAATTTATGTTCTAATGACCCATTCTTCAGTGTTTTTCTTCTTTTGTTGAATATGTGTGTAAACGCTTGTCTGCTTTCTCAGTGTAGATGCATCGAGAAAGAAAACTGGGAGAATCACATGATAGAAACTGTTCTGGGAAAGTACAAATTAATGTGTATGTCAAGGATCTCTTTCACAGCATGTTCTAGAATCCACAGCTCATTCTTTGTGCCAGGCAGTGACATGTTTTCTAGCTCATAAATTTCTTTTCTTTTATAAGGGGTCGGATAAGAAAAGTTTATGTCAAAACTAAAAAGTTTAATTTGATGTTTTCCTTAAACACATGTCAATATTTTATGATAGTTATGGAAGAGAAAGACATTTTAATTTGAATGAGAAAATGTTGGCATATTTTATAGTTTTTTTGGTTATCCATGGTTGAAGCATAGATTAATTTATTGTTTTGATGTTCTTACCATTTTAATAATTAACAAAGATTTTGGTATACTTGATAAAGTAAACTTTAAAATGGTATTAATTAAAAAAATTAAAATTAAAATTAAAATTAAAAATTAAAATAGGGCGGCCCGGGTGGCTCAGCGGTTTAGCTCCACCTTCAGCCCAGGGCGTGATCCTGGTGACCTGGGATTGAGTCCCACGTCCAGCTCCCTGCGTGGAGCCTGCTTCTCCCTCTGCCTGTGTCTCTGCCTCTCTCTCCTCTGTGTTTCTGATGAATAAATAAATAAAATCTTAAAAAAAATAATTAAAATAGACCTGATGGGTATTCATTGAGCAAAACTTGGGCACATGGCATTTTGAGTGTATATTTCTTTTCCCCTCATTATCCTTCCTACTGCCCACTTGATTTCAGGTAAGTGGTTGAGCGTTAGAACTGGATGTCTGAGGAGAATGCTGACGTGGGTGAGACAGTGGGTCTTGGGAAGAAACTTCATTGTGTAGGGGCATTAGAAGAGGAGCCCTTTCTGTATTCCTAGTGGAAGAGAGTAAGGTCAAAGACCAGGAATGAGGGAAATATTTCCTCTCCTAAAACCCAATGGCAGTATTTCTGAACCTGTCAGGCAGGCTTTCTTTTTCTTTCTTTCTTTCTTTCTTTCTTTTTTTTTTTAGATAACAGCTTTTGGTAAAGTTCTCAGTGCAGTGAAGTGTGATTCCCCCACCGCCCATTTTCATATAATTTGGGTTCCCTAAACTGTTTAAGAAAATGCCTTGTGTTTATATATGAAATATAGTTAGATTCTAGATATTGCAAATGTATTTTTTACCTACATGAATGTTCACTGGGACATTCAAAACTTATTCAGGTTGTGAAGAAGTCTTTGTATAGGACAGACCAGTGCATTTGGAGACTGCAAGTGCCACTTAGTGGACAGATGTGCACTAAGATGTCCAGTAAGAGTTCCATCTTTACTGATGGTCAGAGAAATACAAATTAAAATGGGATACTGTATTTTGCTGAGTATATTAGATTTTTTTTTCCCAGGAGATCCTGTGCCTCTAAGATTGTGGGTAAATGTTACTCTGATACACTGCCAGCACATTCAAATATATTTGAATTACTACCATCTTTTGGGAAAGTAATTGTTTGATAAGAAAATATGCCACTTAATTGAGGAATTCTGTGTTTTATGACTGTCTCCCCTACAGATAGGAAAAGACTTGTCTGTAAGGATAGGGATATAATCACCGATTGCATTATTGTTTATAGCAACACAGAGTGCTACAACAGCTCTTACTCCTCCACTCTCCACACCCCTTCCATGTTCTGTCCTCTCTCTCTGTTCTTCCTCCCTTCCTTCAACTGTATATCCTGGAATAATTCCATGGAGGTATAAATAAAGCTTCCTTATCCTTTCATTTATGGATTTAAAGCTTCCTTACTTATTCTTGGATTCATGGATTCATAGAAATAGGGTTCTGTTTTATGTACATGATATTTTATTTAACCACTTACCTTCTTTTTTTTTTTTTAACCACTTACCTTCTGATGGACATTTAGTTTTTTTCTAATAATAAGCTATTATAAATATTGTCTATGAACATGTTTTGACTGGGACTTTATACAGCCTTAACATTTTTTTTAACTTGCATCTTGAAATAATATCATACTACAGAAAAGATGGCAGAAGTAGTGCAAAGACTTCCGATACACCTCTCACTCCACTTCTGTAATATTCAGGTATCTTACATTACCATAATGCAGTTAACAAAGCAAGAAATTAATATTAATTTGATACAATTAACTATTATAGGGATTTTTTAAAGGATTTTATTTATTTATTTGAGAAAAAGAGAGAGAGAAATAGTGAGGGAGAGCATAAGCAAGGGGAGAGGGAGAAGCAGACTCCCTACTGAGCAGGGAGCCTGATGAGGGGCTCTATCCCAGGACCCCGGGATCATGACCTGAGCCACCCAGGTGCTTATACAGATCTTACCTGTTGTCTTTTTTTCTAGTTCTGGTTCCCATTTTGGTCTCATATTGTATTTAATTGTCATGCCAGTCTCGTTCAATCTGGAACAGTTTCTCAGTCTGTCTGTCTTTTATGACTGACACTTTTTGGAGACTAGTGGTCAGTTATGTTGTAAAGTGTTACCTAATTAGAGCTTTTCTGGCATTTCCTCATGATTAGCTTCATTTGTGCATTTTATCAAGCCTACAGGAGTGATAGATACGTGTCCTCAGTAGGTCACTCATACCAAGGAGATTCTGGGTGTTGTAACATCCCTTTATAGCTAACTTTAACATACAGTAACAAGTGTTAAATTTAGTTCATTTAGTGGCTTTTGGCTTTCTCCACTGTAAAGTTACTATCTGCCCCTTTGGAATTAAAAAGTATTTGGTGATACTTCGGGATTATGCAAATAATGTTTCTCATCATGCTTTTACCATAAAATTTTGCCATTGATTATTCTTGCCTTCTACAATTAATACTGTAGTAATTATCCAGTGGTGATTTTTCTATTTCCATCATGCTCCCTACATTAATTAATTGGAATCTTGCTGTAAGGAAGAGAGTGGACTCTTATTTATTTATTTCATTATAGAGTCAAATTACTTACTTATTCTGTGGAGCATAATAATCCCATACTATTATTGTTTTATTGCTCAGAGTGTTCTTGAATTGACCAGTGGAGACTCCTTTAGGTTGACTCCTTTTTGGGCTTAAGATAGTCCAGACTCATCTTGTTCTCTCCTTGCTTCAGTCCTGGATTGAGCCATTTCTCCAAGGAGCCTGGTTCCTTTCATTGGTGAATGGTATAAAGACACCCAGTCTGAGCACTTGTCTGTTCTTTGCTACTGGGATGTCATTGCTTCTAGGCAATGTTAGTGGACAAAGTTAGGAAATGTTAGTGGACAGAGTTAGGAAATATATATATATATACACACACACACACACATATACACACACATTTATATCTGGAAATATATATATATACACATATATATATACACATACACACACATATCTGTAGGTATTAAAATGCATGAGGTCATATTACTCTCTCTGATTCTATTTCAATTGCATGGGATTTATTTCTAACTTTCCCTCCTTTCTCATATGTAACTCCATTCTATAGTAGCGGAAAACACACCTCTCATTTCCCACCACATACATGTTATTTGTTCAATCTATTAAGCATATAGAGTAGTTTAGGAATTAGTAACCCATCCTACTGTGAAAAAGACATTTTACTAACTAGAACATAATGTTTAAGTTTTTTTTGTCTTTAATCTTAGACAACCCAAATGTTGCTTTCCAAAGTTAGATTGAATGTGGTTATGTCATTAATTTGTGATTCAATTAAGTTAATTTGAAGCCACTTCTATTCCATTATGGATTCTGCCCACTTCCTGCCTGGTTTTATTTTATTTTATTTTATTTTTTTATGAGGATGTAAAACATTAGCATGGTTTTCAAAGTCAGAACTATGTTAAGTATTTTATTGAAGGATCAGTGTCCTGTCATCCTTCCCACCCTCCCCATTACTGTTCTTACCATCCTCCTCACCTCCATCCCCAGAAGCTTCTGGCTTATTCTTCCTTTTTTTCTACATACAAGCACAAGTCATGTTGTGATTTTCCTATTTCTATCATGCCTTTTATATTTATTAATTAGAATTTTACTATGAAGAACTGCTTTTTTCTCCCTACTTGTTTATTCAATTATTTATTTATTTATTTATTTATTTATTTATTTATTTATTTATTTATTTATTTTTTTCAATTATTTATATCAGTATGGATTCAGGGTTATTTATTCCATGGGTTTATGGCCCAAATTCTGTAATTTTTAAAAATTTCCCTTTGTTTTTTACTTAACTGATAGCATATTCTAGATACTCTTTTATTCTGTAATATAGCCTAGGAGCTTTTTATCAGGTGGTAAGAGACCATCCTCATTCTTTCATATGGCTGCACAGCACTCCACTGGAGCCATATCAGGGTTTATTCTACTGCTTTCTTATGTGTGGACATTTAGGTTGTTTCTGTTATTTTATGATTCCAAAGTGCTGCAGTAAGTAAACTTTGGCACATAGATTTTTATATTGTTGGAAGTGTGTCTTCAGGATACGTTTCTAGAGTGGAGACTGCTAGGTTAAAAGGCAAGTGCATATAGAGATCTTACCAAAATACTCTCCAAAAGGGCTGTGCTAATTTGCATTCTTAATTGACAGTTGTGAGAATTGGACATTTCCATGGCCCCTCAAACAGAGTATTGTCCCTTGATGTTTTATAATTCCACCATTCAGTCAGGGTGCATGGTGTGTCAGAGTTATCGCTTTCATTTCCCTCTTCCTCTTGTTGGGCCATTTTTAGATCTTTGTTCATTGTGTCTTTTTCTTATTTTTTATCAGCTGTCTCAGTTTTTATAAGTTTTTTTTATGTATTACAGATATTTGCCTGTAATATATGTCACAGACATGTTTTCCCAGGTTTTCAGTTACCTTTCTGACTATGCTTATGGTTTCAGTGACTCATATATAATACTTCATTAAATTTGTAAAGTGTTTTTTTTCCCCAATTTTTCCTGACCTTTGAGTCCTAGTTAAGACCACCTTTCTGTACACTGAAAGTAAAGAGAAGTTCACTTATGGTTTCTTTTATTGATTTGGTTTCACTCTTTTGCATTTGAAGAATGCATGCACCCTGATCCATTTGCTTATATGTATGCTTATGTACCATGTTGAAGTATGGATCTGCTTTCATCCTGTTCAAATAGCTACTTAATTGTCACAGCACTCTTTATTAAACATGTTATCTTTATTCCAGTGTTTCGAGATGCCACTGATAAAGATGATGTATGATACAATGTATTACATTTCCAATTTATCTACGTCTAATTTGAGCTTCCTGCTTTATCCCACAGGTCTATTTGTTTATGTTCCTTCTACTCTATGTTTGTGGAAGTCTTACTTAGGAGCTGATATCTGGTAGAGTTAATCTCTCCTTACGGTTTTTCATTTTTCATGTTTTTTTCTCACTATTCTTGAACACCAGTTTCTTCAAATGAACTTTACTATCATCTTTCTAACTCCATGACAAAAGTAGTTGGTACTTTTCCTAGTAAATAAAAATTAATCTTAAATTAACTTGGAAAGACTATTTTTATGATGTTGATTCATCCTATCCAAGAATAGGAGGTGGCCTACTTCTGTTACTTTCAGGAGTGTTTTAAACCTTTTTCCCAATATAGGTTTGGAATGTATCTTGTTAAGTTTATCCCTAAAAATTTTGTGGTTTTTGTTGCTATCTTAAATGCTTTCTCTACCTCTGATGAAGATTCTATAATTTGTCTTCAAATTGGTTATTGTTTGTGTCTATAAAGGCTATTGTTACTTTATGTTTATTTTATATTTTAACTTAATTTTTATTAATATTTATCATTTTTTTAATCAGATTTTCTAGATGCACGGTCGTTTCTTCTACAAATAGAGTTTGGTTCTTTAACCAATTTTTAGCCTTTAATTTATTTCTCTTGCCTAATTACATTGACAGTAACCTCACTGGCTTGAGGATAGGGAGAGCTTCTTGGAGGATATTCACTGGACAGGAGAGAAGTTTCTGTCTTCTGTAAATCAGAATTTACTGAAAATACCTCTTAGCTCCCTTTTTCTGAAGGGTCTTTGGGACATTTTCCATTTCATACCATCTGGCTCTATTTTAGACTGAAATCCTTTCACACTTGCAACTTCTGTTTAGTTTTATAAGGGTGGTTAGAACATTATTTGGTGCATGGATATTTATAAGTGTTACAATTTTGTTGTCACTTATAGCTTTAAAATTAAAGTGCTCTTTTCAATGTTTAATTCTTTTTGCCTGAATTCTACCTTGCTCTCTTTTGTCTGTTACACCTTTGTATATCCTTTTAATTGTAGCCATTCTAAACTATGCTTAACATGTGTCTCTTCTGTGTAGAATAGCATTGGGTCTTACTTTTATGAGCCAGATTTGAAATTTTGTTGTTTTGTTGATATGATTGATAAATGTGGTCTCAAGTCTGTGGTGATAATTTTGTAATTATATGTTATTTTGTATTTGTAGTATTTCTCTATGAGATATATATATATATATTTTAAGATTAATGACATTATTTAGGAACATTTGTATTATTCTGTGGTTACCTTCCCTCTGAACCTTTTAAATACCTGTGAGAGGGAGGAGGGGCAAGATGGCAGAAGAGTAGGGTCTCCAAATCACCTGTCCCCACCAAATTACCTAGATAACCTTCAAATTATCCTGAAAATCTATGAATTCGGCCTGATATTTAAAGAGAGAACAGCTGGAATGCTACAGTGAGAAGAGTTCGCGCTTCTATCAAGGTAGGAAGACGGGAAAAAAGAAATAAAGAAACAAAAGGCATCCAAGGTGGAGGGGCCCCACGAGTAGCCTGGCTAAGGCTGGGGCGAGTGTCCCCAGGACAGGAGAGCTGCTACCCGGAGAAGCAGGAGCTGCACCAACCTTCCCGGGCAGAAAGGCCTGGCAGAGAATTGGAGCAGGATCCCCAGAAAGGCGGGGATGCCCTCAGGCTCCCTGGGATAGTAACAGAGGAACTGCGCCCCGGGGAGAGTGCGCCGAGCTCCCTAAGGGCTGCAGCGTGCACGGCTCGGAGGGGCTGGGGCGGCGGCGGCTCCGCGGAGGGGGCTGGGGGGGGGAGCGCGAATCCAACAGCGCAGGCCCTGGGAGCACTGGGCGCCAGGACACAGCCCAGGGTCCGGCCTCCCCTGGGACAGGCAGAGGCCGGGAGGGCCCAAGACAGCGAGGACGCTCCTGCCCCGAGCTGAGCAGATCAGCGGCCCCGCCCCGGAGCCTCCAGGCCCTGCAGACCGAGAGCTCTGGCCTTACTGCGGGGGCTGAATCCAGGGCTCCAGAGCTGGCCCCGCCACTGCGGTTGTTCCTCCTGGGGCCTCACGGGGTAAACAACCCCCACTGAGCCCTGCACCAGGCAGGGGCAGAGCAGCGCCCCCAAGTGCTAACACCTGAAAATCAGCACAACAGGCCCCTCCCCCGAAGACCAGCTAGACGGACAAGTTCCAGGGGAAGTCAAGGGACTTAAAGTACACAGAATCAGAAGATACTCCCCCGTGGTTTTTTTTTTTTTTTTTTTTTTTTTTGATTTCTGATTGCTTCCCCCACCCTTTTTTTTTCACCTTTCTTTCTTTTTCTTTCTCTTTTTCTTCTCTTTTTTCCTTTTTTTCTTTTTTCTTTTTCTCTTTTCTTTCCTTCTTTCTCTCCTCTCTTTTTCTCCTTTTCCCAATACAACTTGATTTTGGCCACTCTGCACTGAGCAAAATGACTAGAAGGAAAACCTCACCTCAAAAGAAAGAATCAGAAACAGTCCTCTCTCCCACAGAGTTACAAAATCTGGATTACAATTCAATGTCAGAAAGCCAATTCAGAAGCACTATTATACAGCTACTGGTAGCTCTAGAAAAAAGCATAAAGGACTCAAGAGACTTCATGACTGCAGAATTTAGAGCTAATCAGGCAGAAATTAAAAATCAATTGAATGAGATGCAATCCAAACTAGAAGTCCTAACGACGAGGGTTAACGAGGTGGAAGAATGAGTGAGTGACATAGAAGACAAGTTGATGGAAACTGAGGAAAAAAGAGACAGACAATTAAAAGACCATGAAGACAGATTAAGGGAAATAAACGACAGCCTGAGGAAGAAAAACCTACATTTAATTGGGGTTCCCGATAGTTAATAGTTAAGCTTACAAATTCCAAAGATAAAGAGAAGATCCTTAAAGCAGCGAGAGACATGAAATCCCTGACTTTTATGGGGAGGAATATTAGGGTAACGCAGACCTCTCCACAGAGACCTGGCAGGCCAGAAAGGGCTGGCAGGATATATTCAGGGTCCTAAATGAGAAGAACATGTAACCAAGAATACTTTATCCAGCAAGGCTCTCATTCAAAATGGAAGGAGAGCTAAAGAGCTTCCAAGACAGGCAGGCACTGAAAGAATATGTGACCTCCAAACCAGCTCTACAAGAAATTTTAAGGGGGACTCTTAAAATTCCCCTTTAAGAAGAAGTTCAGTGGAACAATCCACAAAAACAAGGACTGAATAGATATCATGGTGACATTAAACTCATATCTGTCAATAGTAACTCTGAACGTGAACGGGCTTAATGACCCCATCAAAAGATGCAGGGTTTCAGATTGGATAAAAAAGCAGGACTCATCTATTTGCTGTCTACAAGAGACTCATTTTAGACAGAAGGACACCTACAGCCTGAAAATAAAAGGTTGGAGAACCATTTACCATTCGAATGGTCCTCAAAAGAAAGCAGGGGTAGCCATCCTTATATCAGATAAACTAAAATATACCCCGAAGACTGTAATGAGAGATGAAGAGGGACACTATCTCATACTTAAAGGATCTATCCAATAAGAGGACTTAACAATCCTCAATATATATGCCCCGAATGTGGGAGCTGCCAAATATATAAATTAATTAATAACCAAAGTGAACAAATACTTAGATAATAATACACTTATACTTGGTGACTTCAATCTAGCTCTTTCTATACTCGATAGGTCTTCTAAGCACAACATCTCCAAAGAAACGAGAGCTTTAAATGATACATTGGACCAGATGGATTTCACAGATATCTACAGAACTTTACATCCAAACTCAACTGAATACACATTCTTCTCAAGTGCACATGGAACTTTCTCCAGAATAGACCACATACTGGGTCACAAGTCGGGTCTGAACCGATACCAAAAGATTGGGATCGTCCCCTGTATATTATCAGACCATAATGCCTTGAAATTAGAACTAAATCACAACAAGATGTTTGGAAGGACCTCAAACACGTGGAGGTTAAGGACCATCCTGCTAAAAGATGAAAGGGTCAACCAGGAAATTAAGGAAGAATTAAAAAGATTCATGGAAACTAATGAGAATGAAGATACAACCGTTCAAAATCTTTGGGATGCAGCAAAAGCAGTCCTAAGGGGGAAATTCATCGCAATACAAGCATCCATTCAAAAACTGGATAGAACTCAAATACAAAAGCTAACCTTACACATAAAGGAGCTGGAGAAAAAACAACAAATAGATCCTACACCCAGCAGAAGAAGAGAGTTAATAAAGATTCGAGCAGAACTCAATGAAATCGAGACCAGAAGAAATGTGGAACAGATCAACAGAACCAGGAGTTGGTTCTTTGAAAGAATTAATAAAACAGATAAACCGTTATCCAGCCTTATTAAAAAGAAGAGAGAGAAGACTCAATAAAATCATGAATGAGAAAGGAGAGATCACTACCAACACCAAGGAAATACAAAGGATTTTAAAAACATATTATGAACAGCTATATGCCAATAAATTAGGCAATCTAGAAGAAATGGACACATTCCTGGAAAGCCACAAACTACCAAAACTGGAACAGGAAGAAATAGAAAACCTGAACAGGCCAATAACCAGCAAAGAAATTGAAGCAGTCATCAAAAACCTCCCAAGACACAAAGTCCAGGGCCAGATGGCTTCCCAGGGGAATTCTATCAAACGTTTAAAGAAGAAACCATACCTATTCTACTAAAGCTGTTTGGAAAGATAGAAAGAGATGGAGTACTTCCAAATTCGTTCTATGAGGCCAGCATCACCTTAATTCCAAAACCAGACAAAGACCCCACCAAAAAGGAGAATTACAGACCAATATCCCTGATGAACATGGATACAAAAATTCTCAACAAGATACTGGCCAATAGGATCCACGATACATTAAGAAAATTATTCACCTTGACCAAGTAGGATTTATCCCCGGGACACAAGGCTGGTTCAATACCGTAAAACAATCAGTGTGATTCATCATATCAGCAAGAGAAAAACCAAGAACCATATGATCCTCTCATTAGATGCAGAGAAAGCATTTGACAAAATACAGCATCCATTTCTGATCAAAACTCTTCAGAGTGTAGGGATAGAGGGAACATTCCTCAACATCTTAAAAGCCATCTACGAAAAGCCCACAGCAAATATCATTCTCAATGGGGAAGCACTGGGAGCCTTTCCCCTAAGATCAGGAACAAGACAGGGATGTCCACTCTCACCACTGCTATTCAACATAGTACTGGAAGTCCTAGCCTCAGGATTCAGACAACAAAAAGACATTAAAGGCATTCAAATTGGCAAAGAAGAAGTCAAACTCTCCCTCTTCGCCGATGACATGATACTCTACATAGAAAACCCAAAAGTCTCCACCCCAAGATTGCTAGAACTCATACAGCAATTCGGTAGCGTGGCAGGATACAAAATCAATGCTCAGAGATCAGTGGCATTTCTATACAGTAACAATGAGACTGAAGAAAGAGAAATTAAGGAGTCAATCCCATTTAAAATCGCACCCAAAAGCATAAGATACCTAGGAATAAACCTAACCAAAGAGGTAAAGGATCTATACCCTAAACACTATAGAACACTTCTGAAAGAAATTGAGGAAGACACAAAGAGATGGAAAAATATTCCATGCTCATGGATTGGCAGAATTAATATTGTGAAAATGTCATGTTACCCAGGGCAATGTACACGTTTAATGCAATCCCTATCAAAATACCGTGGACTTTCTTCAGAGAGTTAGAACAAATTATTTTAAGATTTGTGTGGAATCAGAAAAGACCCCGAATAGCCAGGGGAATTTTAAAAAAGAAAACCATATCTGGGGGCATCACAATGCCAGATTTCAGGTTGTACTACAAAGCTGTGGTCATCAAGACAGTGTGGTACTGGCACAAAGACAGACACATAGATCAATGGAACAGAATAGAGAATCCAGAAGTGGACCCTCAACTTTATGGTCAACTAATATTCGATAAAGGAGGAAAGACTATCCATTGGAAGAAAAGACAGTGTCTTCAATAAATGGTGCTGGGAAAATTGGACATCCACATGCAGAAGAATGAAACTAGACCACTCTCTTGCACCATACACAAAGATAAACTCAAAATGGATGAAAGATCTAAATGTGAGACAAGATTCCATCAAAATCCTAGAGGAGAACACAGGCAACACCCTTTTTGAACTTGGCCACAGTAACTTCTTGCAAGATACATCCACGAAGGCAAAAGAAACAAAAGCAAAAATGAACTATTGGGACTTCATCAAGATAAGAAGCTTTTGCACAGCAAAGGATACAGTCAACAAAACTCAAAGACAACCTACAGAATGGGAGAAGATATTTGCAAATGACGTATCAGATAAAGGGCTAGTTTCCAAGATCTATAAAGAACTTACTAAACTCAACAGCAAAGAAACAAAGAATCCAATCATTAAGTGGGCAAAAGACATGAAGAGAAATGTCACAGAGGAAGACATAGACATGGCCAACATGCACATGAGAAAATGCTCTGCATCACTTGCCATCAGGGAAATACAAATGAAAACAACAATGAGATACCACCTCACACCAGTGAGAATGGGGAAAATTAACAAGGCAGGAAACCACAAATGTTGGAGAGGATGCGGAGAAAAGGGAACCCTCTTACACTGTTGGTGGGAATGTGAACTGGTGCAGCCACTCTGGAAAACTGTGTGGAGGTTCCTCAAAGAGTTAAAAATAGACCTGCCCTACGACCCAGCAATTGCACTGTTGGGGATTTACCCCAAAGATTCAGATGCAATGAAACGCGAGGACACCTGCACCCCGATGTTTATAGCAGCAATGGCCACAATTGTCAAACTGTGGAAGGAGCCTCGGTGTCCATTGAAAGATGAATGGATAAAGAAGATGTGGTTTATGTATACAATGGAATATTACTCAGCCATTAGAAATGACAAATACCCACCATTTGTTTCAACGTGGATGGAACTGGAGGGTATTATGGTGAGTGAAGTAAGTCAATCGGAGTAGGATTAACATTATATGTTCTCATTCCTTTGGGGAATATAAATAACAGTGAAAGGGAATATAAGGTAAGGGAGAAGAAATGTGTGGGAAATATCAGAAAGGGAGACAGAACATAAAGACTCCTAACTCTGGGAAATGAACTTGGGGGTGGTGGAAGGGGAGGAGGGCGGGGAGTGGGGGTGAATGGGTGACGGGCACTGGGGGGCACTTGACGGGATGAGCACTGGGTATTATTCTGTATGTTGGTAAATTGAACACCAATAAAAAATAAATTTATTAAAAAAAAAGGCAACAGGAGTTGGTCACATACAACATTAAAGCAAACCACCTTCTCTAAAAATAAATAAATAAACAAACAAATAAATAAATAAATAAATATCTGTGATCCTCTGTTACCCATTTAATTGTTTACCATCTGTTGTGTTAGAGTTTAATGATACCCTTTAACTTCTGACTTGCCAAGCAAAGAACTTATTTTACTTTCTCACCTCCTTTCCCTTCTTCGCATTTTTTTGCGTTACTTCTGTTATAACATATACGATTTGCATGTTAATCTTCAACTTTATTTTATTGTTTTTAAAATTTTATTTATTTATTTATTTATGATAGTCACAGAGATAGAGAGAGAGAGGCAGAGACATAGGCAGAGGGAGAAGCAGGCTCCATGCACCGGGAGCCCGATGTGGGATTCCATCCCTGGTCTCCAGGATCCGGCCCTGGGCCAAAGGCAGGCGCTAAACCGCTGTGCCACCCAGGGATCCCAATCTTCAACTTTAAAAGGTTAATGACCCCACCTTTATTTATTTTTAGATTTACAGTTAGGCGTATGAATGGCCTTATCACTTTTTTTCCTGTCATTTGTTAAGTGCATTAAGCTAGATTCTTTAAGAAGGTATAGTGATTCTTTTATGTTTAAAACTTTTTTTTTTTAAAGATTTTATTTATTAATTCATGAGAAACACAGAGAGAGACAGAGGCAGAGACACAGGCAGAGGGAGAAGCAGGCTCCATGCAGGGAGCCAAACGTGCGACTTGATCCTGGGTCTCCAGGATTAGGCCCCGGGTTGAAGTCGCAGCTAAACTGCTGAGCTACCCGGCTGCCCTAAAACTGTTTTTATAAGACATTGATACTTGAAGAACAGCTTGGTTGGATATAAAACCCAGTATTGATACTTTCTTTCATTGACTTTCTAAATAGTGATGTTTCATTGTTTCCTTGCATTGTGATAGACAACTCTGATGCCAGTCAGATTTGTTTGCCTTTGTTTATCATTTTAGGCTTCTTTTTGCTAAGAGGGCTTGAGGTTTTTTTGTTTGTTTTAATCATTGAAGTCTAGGAGTTTCCTAAGATATGTTTGGGAGTTGATTGTTTCAGGTAAATTCTTCCAAGTGTGGGTTGGCACTTTCAATATGTGGATTCAGATCTTTTATTTCTGCAACATTTTTTTAGATTATAGTTTTAAATATTGGTTTTACCCCCCTCAGTATTTTTGTTTTTTTGCTCTTCTGTTGAGACTCCAGTTTTATGAATGTTATTCCTTCTTTCCTGTTTTATAATTCTACCACTTCTTTTTTTAGACGTATTTATCTCATTTTCATTATCTTGATGGTTTTACTACATTTCTTCAATACTCTCTATTAAATTTTATTAGGATTTTAGAATGGATCTTTATATCTAGATGGGATCATTTGTGGTTGGGCCAGTCGGGAGGGCCCTTTGAAGACATAAGGATAAACGTTGACCTCAGATTAATTCTACAATATTTATTCGTAGTCAGTAAGAGAACATCCCAAACAGAGCAGAAAAACACTAAAAAAAAAACCCCAAAACAAAAACCACTTTTTTTTTTTTCTTTTTTTTTCAATTCTTACTGCTACCATTCTGGTTCCACCCTCTTCAGGCAAGACCTAGCTTATTACTAGGTATGGAAATTATATGTGGGTAGTGTTTTGTTCTGTTTGGAACTAGTTAACAAAAGGTCCATTATGATCAGTAGTGGTGGATAGAATAAATGAATTATTTTCCATTAGTAACTTGTGGATATGAAGTAGACTGAGAGTGAGTGGCATTGTTACCCAATGGCATAGGCCACCTGATAGAATAGACTGCTGTGTGGGGAGATCCTTTTAGCCATTTCTTGAGCAAATGCTGTCATTCATCTCTTACATGTTGGACACTATAAGAGGCACTGGGGACATGGACCCTATCCTCAGCTGAAAATAAGCTTCTTTAAGGAGATCTTTTGAGAAGTTCTATTCTGTGTTGAATGGCTTATAGAGAGACTTCAGGTATAATTAAATTGTATAGTTCCTGAAAGATGAGTGAATATTGCTCTTGACATTTAGTGGAAGAACATCTTTTAGAATACAATTATGTTGAATTTTAAAAACTTTTTATTGTAATAATTCTAGTCTCCCAGGTGTTGGTGGTTTTTAAAAAAAATATGACATCAGGGCACCTGGCTGGCTTGTGATCCTTCATTTCGGGTTTGTGAGTTCAGGCCCCACTTTGGGCATAGGGATTACTTTAAAAAATGACATTATATTTGAATTTGGTTTTCTTATAAATATGTGCCACATCGAGAAAAAGTGAGGATGAATTTCCTGCCAGAAAGCACTGTTAGCAGTGTTTGATTCTTTACATTCATTGCTTAAACAATGACTATTCTAGGACTAGTCTTTTTTTAAAGATGGTTTAAAACTAGGACAGGTTGTCACTTGTCTGGAATTGTTCTTTCAATAAGCAAGACTTTATGAAGACTGAATGTTGTCTGTCACTGTCTACATCTGTGATTCTCTTTATTCTGATTGAAAGAAAATCTTTACTTCCTGCAAGTAGTTTTACATAGAAACCTGGCACCACAGAGCACTTTTGGATCAATTCTTGTGCCTTAAAAAACATTGAAAAATGTAATTTAACAATGATGTTTCTGTTCAGCAAGGTGAGGCTGTTTATAAGAGGACAACATTTAACCCTGTGTTTCTTGTTTGCTAACCTGCAAAGAGGTGTTTGTTTTATCAGAGTTTTCCAACATCATGATGTGATTTTATGAAAATAATAGTTTTTGATACTAGGGATACTGCTTAGTGCCTGAAATGAACAATCAGAAATAAAGAAACAGGTTAGGAAGGGTCCATGGCTTCAATTTTGTTTGTTGCATCAGATTAGTGGGGAATATTTAGCTCAGACCTTCAGTTGGCCCGCTTTAGCTCCATTGTTTTAGTATTGTAATGAATGCATTTACAGTTGCAGGACAAGATGGCATCTCTGTGTAGATGAATTCCTATAAGGACATTATAGACAGTGTTAAAATAACTCCCAAGTGTGATCTGGAGTCTGAACTGTTTCTAGGTAGAAATAGTCCTGTACATGCCGACCTTTAGGAAATCAGTTTCTTCCTGCTGCTTATTTGCGTGTTTTCCTCCCCCAACTCCCGTGCACCCCTAACTCCTTGACTGGGCAGGCTTGACCTAGTATTTCTCTGCCTGCATCTAAATTCTGTGTTCTTTCCATTTTACTCTGCTTTGCAATTTTATTGAAATCCTACTCTAAGGCAGGCATTGTGATAGAGACCAAAGATTTTTTAAAAAATGAAGAAGGCAGAGCCCTTTCTTTGACTTGATAGGAAAGACAGTATACCACTTACCAATTTAACATTTCTCAGCCCCAAATACAGACTTCTTTATGGGACCAAAACCTTACCCTGAGATAATCTTCCCTTTTAGTCACTGCAATATGAGCTCTGTCAATAGGGGGCGGTGGAGAGAAACCAAAAGGTGGGATTGGTTCCAAAGCACTTCTCTGGGCTCCAGCCCTCCTTCTGTTTCTCCTTCCCTACAGGAACTTTATTGGGTATAGGGAAGGTATGGTGTGGTTCTGGGGAGGACAGCCTTGACCCTGCCTCCTTGTCATGCTATTGCAGGCCACATCCCTTACGTGACTGGTTCCAGCTATACCATTGCATCTGTGCTTGCCTGGTGTTCTGTTCCTTCTCTCAGTGGATAACATTTGTTTTTCTATCATCCAGATCTAACAGACTTCTCAAAGTCTTCCTTAAACTTCAGCCCCTTATGTTTCCTATGTACTTCTTTAAAGCAGCCTGTATTTAACCATAGCTATATTATCCTCTGAGAGTGTATTGTAACTTTTAGTTGGCTTGTGTTTTTCCCTTCCTGAAAACTGCCAGCTCTTGTTTATTTCAACATGCCCAGTGTCTAGCATAGCTTCTCAAATGCTTACTGAATTGATTTAAATCTTCTGGGATGCTCTTTACTCCTTGCTTCTACTAGTAAACAATGTTTTTGAAGGAAAATAATAGCTATCTTTATTGAGTAATGTGTAAAGTGCTTCTGTATACTTTGTCTTATTTAGCCTCATTTTAAACTTCAGAAAACAAGTATGTTTTGAGGAGTTAAGCATCTTACCCCCAGGTTTATATGGCTAAGGAGTGATGGGGTTGTTTTTTTTTTTTTTTTTTTTTTAAACCTGGGTCAGTCCCACTTCAAAGACCTGTAAATGTTCAGAAGATGTTAAAACTTGAACAAGTTTTTATATGTTTCTCTCTCCCACTTTTTAAAAATTTGGTGTGTTTCTAATGTTTATTTTCATTATATAAGTTAGCATAGAACTAGTAGAGTGCCATACAAGCCAGCATTTGGTTAAAAATTCCTAGTTGTATATATACTTAGAGATTTATCTGTTAGCAGAAAGTTGCTTATGAACAGTGTCTTGTCCTCTTCAAAGTTGGAATTAATAAAGTGATTCTTTCATCTCTCACTGTTATTTCTAGGAAAAGAAAATCATAGAGGGAAAAACCATAATGTCCATTTTATGACTTGTATAATTCCACCTGGGAATAAATGGTATTTTCTTTGTCATTGATGGTTATTTGTTAAAGGTTTATGTTGTGACATCGATTTTCAAAGTCATAGATGCTTTATCTAGGAACCATTCAGAATTGAATGATAAGAAATGCTGTTTTTATTGTAAAAGGCTTATATTTTATAAAGCTGGTCTTCGCATAAAATAGCTGATTTCAAAAAATACCATTCATTATTGATCCTTAGACTTTTGAAACTATTTTTCTTGCCAATTATAAAATAGTAGCTTGCAGATTGTAGAACATTTGGAAAATATAATTTAAAAGTTACCTGTACTGCCTTATGTAATGGTTACCATGGTTAACATGTTGGCATTTAACTTTCAAATCTTTTTTCTGTATTGGTTTCTCTTTTACATAGATGAAATTGTTTTGTAGTATTTTTGTATCCTACTTGAGAAAAACAGTTGAGTTTATTACATGATATATTAATTTTAAATGGCTGCATAATGTTTTATTTTATGTACATTCTTTGGCCAAGTACTTAGATTTTATCTAGTGTGTCACTCACTGCAATAAATATATTAGAGCCATCAAATAAATCAGCATGTTTGGGTATAAGTCTTTGTGTTCATTTCTGGTTATTGTATATTTTTTAAGCAGATTAGATTCTCAAAGGTGGAACTTGGGGGTCTAAGAATGAGCATTTTAATAATTCTAGATATATTTGTCTCCTTGTTTTCTAGACAAAATGTATCCATCAGCCTTCTTACCAGTAGTATAAGAGAGTGAGGAGGAGATATTTTTCCCTCCTGTGCTTTTGGAATTACCAGTTTTGTCTTTGCTCATTTAATGGGGATTGGGATGATAGCTCATTATTTTACTATATATTTCTTTGATTATCAATGAAATTAATATTTTTATATTTATTTGAGTTAGTTACCATTTGTTTTGTCTTTATTATAGACTTCATGTTTTTCAAGTATACTCATATGAGCTTCTTGTATATTGAGAATCAGCTGTAAGAGAACTTTCAGAGTTAGGACTTCTTTATCATGCGAGTTAGGACTTCTTTACTCATGCAAACAGTAATAAGAACAAATTTTACTTTCAAAGCTTGAGAAAAGGTTTTGCAGATATAATATGAATTAATTTAATAATATTCCTATGTACCCACCATTGTCTGCTTGAATACTTTCATGAGTAGTAAAAAATAAATAAATAAATAAATAAATAAATAAATAAATAAATAAGTAAGTAAGTAAATAAATAAATAAATAGAAATCGAGATTATGGTATGCTATAATTGTTTTGCTCATAAATAATGACAAATATATTTTTAAAATAAAATGAAATATTTATCTAAGGGAATAGACAATATTGACTTTCAAATTCTTAAGGAACTATGGGTAAGTTAGATGCTTTATGACTCCTGCCCAAGAGGTCTTGTGGTTCACATTTGTAAACTACCATTTGTTGTCCTATCTCTAGCCTTTGAGTCTCTCCAGCTTCTCTTTCCTGAATCCTTGGACTAGTTTCTGCAGAAAATATGAGTTCACAGTGGTGCCCTCTGGGCCAGGGCATCTCTGGGCCAGCAGATCGCGAGCAGCCACTGCTGCTGAGCGCAGGTGCATGTGCAGATGGTGTGGTGGGGCCAGCCTGCCTTCTGCTTGGTGGTTCTGGAGAAGGTGATTGATAACACAGCTTACTCCGCATAATGGTCTGAGGCAAGGGGAGCAGGAGTTCCAGGCGAAGTGAAAGTCAGAGCTGGCGGAACAAACATACACACTTAATTTACTCTGTAGTTTTATTAAACTTCCTTATTAATGCTTTTAACCAGTGACCTCAGTGCTTGCTTTTTTGTTTCCTTGCCTCCTCTCTTGCCCTGTATCTTCGAGGGAGGTGAGAATCATAGATATGGAAAGGGCTGAAAGCAGCCATCCTGAGTTGGATTGGGTATTTTGTTGTCAGTGCTTACACACTGTAGTGTGGACTCCAAGGCAGTGTAAGGGAAGCTTGTTATGTGCCTCAATCTGTTTTTTTTCCCCCTCCTTTCCTCATGGTTGTTTGCAAAGTGCGGAGTGCATACCCCTAGAGTAGAGAAACCAGTATACTGTTTTCACTTGTTGTTAATACTAGGACACTGGGATGTTTCCATAAGATTACTGTCTACCTATTAGGAGTTTTTCCTGTTTAAATTTTATTTTATCTATTTTAAAAAATATTTGAGAGAGAGCAAGTGTGCAAGAGCATGCACATGAGCAGGAGGAGGGACAAAGGGAGACAGAGAGACTCTTCCAGCAGACTTTCCGCTGCGTGTAGAGCCTGTCACAGGGCTTGATCCCACAACCCTGAGATCATGACCTGTTCTGAAATCAAGAGTTGGATGCTCGACTGAGCCATACAGGTGGTGAGGCCATACAGGCTCTGAGTTTTTCCTTTTTTAAAATTTTTTCTTCTAAGTCAGACTTAACAGAGCACGTACAATGACATGAATTTGAGGACAGTTCACAGTCTTTCTTTGCCAGGACTTTACTCTGAATTTAAAAGTGTCAAAATAGCTAAAGACTCTAGAAATGACTAGCATGGAAGTATTTTGAGTTTGTTATTTAACCTCAGAGTTCATCTGGAGTTTTAGAACTGTTTTAGGTAGTTTTCTGTTTGGAGTCCCAAACATCAGGGGATTCTTGTGAATTCTGTCTACAACTAATAAATAAGTGTAACTTGTCTCTGGTTTTCTTCATTTTTACTTCTTTTAAATGCTGATCTATAATGTTCAAAACTACTCTGGGCTTTTGATTTGGTATTCCACAGAATTTCTCTCTGGGTCATAGAGGAGTTAGTAATTTTTTGGAACTCTGAAATTTCCATATTCTAATGGTTTGAAAATCATGAAGCCTAAAGTGAAAGCCACTGTAGAAAGCTCATTGCTAGGGAATATAGCTCTGAGATTTTATAGTAGTTATCATTTTGCATTTTTTCCCTTAGGACAAGTTATTTTTTGAGGCTTCATTTTTCGGCAGTTGGTGGTGGTGTTTTTAGCAGGTCAGAACGTCTTTCTTTAACGAAACCTCAGCTGCCATCAGGTGGCAGGGGTGGCCTTTCAAGTTCTGAAACAGCTCTCCTTAGTCATCCTGTGTTCTCATTTCCATGACAAATATTTTTAAGTGTGTAAATATTTATGCCTTTTCTGGTTCGTCAAAAACCATTTCCAGTCATTTATCTGCCTGAAATAAGGTGATTCTTGTTCAGATCAGGTCACTGAAATCTCTGAGACTAAATGTGTAGACCTCTCACCTAGCTCTGTGCTGCATCTACTGTGAGAATGAAGACCGTTCTCAGCAGTGAAACTGTCGACACTCCAGGATACATGCACATCACTCTGAAGGGACGCACTGTTTTCTGCAGTGCCCCAGAGGAAATCTGTGAAGGGCGTCAGTCACCTCGATGTAGAACTCAGTGTCCTTGGAAAGAAAAAGAAGAGGCTCCAGGTTGACAAATGGGGGGAACTGGAATAGCACTGGCTGCCATTCTCACTGTCTGCAGTCATGGACAGAACATGGTCAAGGGCATTGCGCTGGGCTTCCTTTACAAGATTGAGGCCCATGTATATGCTCACTTTCACATCAACATTGTTTTTCAGGAGAACTGTTCTCCTGTTGAAATCTGGAATTTCTTGGGTGAACAATATATCTGCATGGTTCAGATGAGGCCAGGTATTGCTTATTCAGTGTGCCGAGCCCAGAAGGATGAGTTAATGCTTGGAGAAAATGATATTGAACGTGTATCAAACTCAGCTGCTTTGATTCAGCACGCCAGAAAAGTTAAGAACAGGGATGTCAGAAAAATGTTGGATGGTGACTGTGTTTCGAAAAAGTTGTTCGGCAGGCTGATAAATGAGAGATCTAAGCTGTTCAGCTACAGAAACAGCAAGATGCCGGATGATTTTTCAGACTTATTTGTGATATTTGAAAGATGCAATGAAACCTGTATTGATTTTGGGTTTTTTCTTAAATCAACAGTAACAACAACAACAGAACTCTCAGTTATTTAAACTATGTTTTATTCGAGACAAAGAACAACCACCACTTTCCTCTTTCTCAGAAACAGAGTGAAGAACAGGACAAATGACCAAATTATCTTTCCAGATAGATGTGTTTCTTCCAGGGACAGATGCTCTCTATTTAATTCTTCATAGTTAATATGCCTTATACTGATGTACACCCAGCACTACAGGCAGTAGCAGCCTTATTCTCTTGCCTGTGACTTCCTCAAAGGTCAAGACCACAGACCTACTACCGCCTTTTCTTGTCATGTCTCATCCATTTAATGTGGATGCTTGAAGACTAAACTAAAAGCTTTTCATAAGACCTAGTTATGCTTGAACATGGAGATGCTGACCTCAGAAAAGTTGCTTGTTTCATTAACTTATAAATAGTCATGCTTGGCATGAGTTTTACTTGAGAGCCTGTGACTGTTTCCCTAGGAGTCACAGTTTTTACTTCCATGCAGGAGGAATCCCTTGAGTTCCACAGGAAGAGGAGAGTGGACATCTCTACTTGTGCATCAGGATGTCATCCTTGGAATTGTGCACAGAAGGTTCTACTCCCACATCTTCTGCATATTCTGGATGTTTATATTTTGTTATGAAGCAACTGGGCAGAGGTCATAGGAACCAGGGTTAATTTGATGCCAGAACTAGAGAAGTCCCTTTGTCTTTTCTCCAAACTATCCATAAAGGGAATGAAATATGTCCTGACCCCTTGTGGTGAAATACATGATAACCAGAATGAAGGCCTTTTTCAGTGCTTTTCATCTCTAGCGAAAAAGTGGAAAATCTTTTTAAGTCCCTGTATAATGCAGAGTTACTTCTTTCCCAGCCAGTAATTTTGAAAGATAGAGAAACATAGTATTTGTTTTGAAGGACTGTGTCTGGGGAAAAAATCAAGTTGTACAGTGCCTTCAGAACTGAATGTTCTCATGCTTTTAGACAAATTAGATACTATTAGGAATATCCAGAATTATTTCTTAGAAGATCTAGGACATTTGGCCTACCATCCAGTGGCCCTTTATCACCTGTTGGATCTGGTCTCTCTAAGATTCCTGTTAGTTCCACCTGGGTGAAGGGCTTGCTATTAGAATCATCCTTTAAGATGCTCAGGTTATAGGTCCATCCAGATACTAATAAATATGCACTGTTTTCTCTTTTTTGGGCTGAGCTCAGTTGTTAGCTTTTAATCAGAGAAAGTTATATTTTTACACCATACAGAGCTTTGGTTTCTTCCTATCTGCAAACTCAGTTGCACCCCTAGTTTCATGATCGTCAATCCTGCTACTTATGTCATTCTTTTTTTCACCTGTTCTCTGGCCATGCAGGTGTACTCTGGATTGCCACCCATTCTGCAAGCTGCTATGTGCAAGCCATCCTGGTTTTCACTGATAACTTTATTGTGATAAAATACACATCACATAAAATTTACCATTTTGGCCATTTCTAAAAAGTACCTTAAGTACATTCACATTGCTGTGCATGCATCACGACTACCCATACCTAGAGCTTTTTCATCTTACCAGACTGAAACTCTGGCCCCATTAAATACTAACTTCCCATTCCCCTGCACTCCCTCCCTTCAGTCCCTGGTAACCCTGTTCAACTTTCTGTTTTGTGACTTTGGCAGTTCCACATACCTCATAGAAGTGGATCCACTGACACTTCAAAAATAGATCTGAAAAAGCCACTGCCACATTTCTTGAACATGTGGCTTAAATCACCAGTTCAGTTCACATTTCTTTTTGTAGTTCTGGCCTCACAGACATTCCTCCCTGACTGACCAGCTATGAGCCAGACAAAAGCACCTGGGGAGACCCCACAAAGGATGGGCCTTCCTCCTTTTAGTAAAGACTGATCCTGAGGGATCATCTAAAAATGAAGCTGCCCTTCTTCCCCATAGTTGTATGGCCCTTGTGGTACCAACATTGTCCTTACAAAACACTCCGCTTTTACCCAGGCTCCAAGGCAAGATTCCAAGAGTTCTTAAGGCTACACTGGGAATTCTTTAAGGAATCAGACAGCTAAAGGCATCTGAAATTAATGAAGAAAAAAAAATCCATCCTTAAAAAAACAAAATTTAGAAGTTAACCGAATAGCGAAGCTGTTTTCTTCTGACTCTCTCTAAAGTTAGTGGACAGCCATTTTTATCTTTATCCATCGTGTTTCATGCTTGAAGTAAAGAAAAAAGTGGACATTTTATTTTTAAAAGTGTTTTAAATGTTTTAACAAAACTATTTAAATCTTGATCAGATAACTCTAAAATTATTTCTAATGGGAGATCTATTAAGGTGAAAGATACTGTTATGGAGTAAGAACTTGTATAGTATTTGAGTCAGTGCTGTGTGAGCCTCTGACTAACTTTTGACAACTAATCCACAAACCTGTCTGCTGCTCATATTTTTTAAAGATTTTATTTATATTTATTCATGAGAGACACACACGGAGAGAGGGGCAGAGACATAGGAAGAAGGAGAAGTAGGCTCCATCCACATCAAGCCCGATGTGGGACTCGATCCTGGGTTTCCGGGATCACACCCTGAGCTGAAGGTGGCCGCTCAACCACTGAGCCACCCAGGCGTCTCTGCTGCTCATATTCTTTCTAGCATTCCCCAGTTAGGACCTGACTCAACCAGTATATGCTGAAGAGTGTTCTGTATGATGTCAGGACTCAGCAGCCATTCTTCATAATGCTCATTTGTAATAAAATCCATTTTCAATGTTTGCTCATGAGGGTTTAAAAACAATTACTCTGTATGGCTTTATCAGAAGTTTGACTACTGAGATGGTACTTTAACCTTTAGTGGCATTTCTGGCGACTATATAGAATGTTGTTTCCTCATTCCAGTTCATCAAGATGGAAAAATACTCATCAAAGAGGCACAAAAATGAAGAAAATCGGTTATTCTTTTCCAGAGTTTGATGAACTACACCAGCTGTGAAGATGCTGTAAAAAAGGGCTGAAGTAACTGACTGATTAAAAAACAAAGCAAGGGGCACCTGGGTGGCTCAGTTGGTTAAGCATCTGCCTTCGGCTCAGGTCATGATCCTGGGGTCCTGGGATCAAGCTCTGCATTGGGCTCTCTGCTCAGTGGGGTGTCTTTTTCTCCCTCATGCTTCTGTCCCCCTACCCTCACTTGTGCTCTCTCTCAAATGAATAAATAAAATCTTTAAAGAACAAAAAGCAAAAAACTAAAGCAAAACCTAACTCTACTGAGGTTTACAGATGATTCACATCTTTAGGTGAAATGGTTTGAAATAAAAATTGCACGGTGCATCATTGTGTGCAAATAACAGCTCCTTAAAGAAAGTTTTGGTTTCTGCTTTGGGTAAGATGTTTGAAATGTCAAGTGAATTGTATTTCCTGGTAGTTACCTTTCAAAAACAGATAAAATTGGATGTAGTATTTAGATGAAACAAGAAGGTCACTTTTTTGGTGGGGGCAATACAAATTGTGTAATTTAAAGGAAAACTGATTTTCAATAGAAAAAAATAATGGTTGACTGTTGATTACTCAGGGCTATGGTTCTTAATAATTTTTGAGTCACAGACTATTTTAATAATCTAAGGACATTCTCCCCCCTACCAAAAAGAAGCATATCCACAAACATGTGAAGTTTTCATATGATTTCTGTATAGTTTTCAGAGACCACACATGGATGTTAAGTTTGAAACTCTTTCCATAAGATGAATTGACATGAGCTTTGTCATTCAGAACCCTTAGTTTTTGCCAAACAAGTTCAGGGTGGGGGAGGTACTTCTCCACAAGGCTCACATCACTTTTGTCAACACGAGAAATTTATTAATCATTCATCAGTGAAGCAGGCTCAAAACAATTACTACAGTTTGTTACATAAGCTTAATGAGGGTTCAGATTTCTGTACTTTTAGGTACCTTGTCTACCACTTTGTATAAAAGGTTTGTCCAGGCAGACACTGTGACATTTTAGAAGTAGGATTCTGTTACCTCTGTATTTGACATTAGGCAATGGAGAATCCTACGAAACCCACGACTAGACCTCAGGAACTTTTAGAGTGTAAGCTTTGGAGTCATCTCTATGGGTAAAGTCCACAGGCCTCGCTAATTCAAAAGCCCTGTTCACTCAGAAGTGTTTAGTATCTCTGAATATTTTCATCAGTCTACATTTCTTGAATACCATTTACTTTCAATAAGAGATAATCTGTTTTTAGCAGAATCCCACCAGCCAACAAGCTACAGTTTTTACCAATAACTCATTTCTGACATTTAGTGTACTAACTAGCACACTTAAGCTGTTATTTGAGATATTGATAAGAAAGTATTTATAAGTAGCTGTTTCTGGAATAGGGAGTCTGCTTAGATTGCCCTGGGCTTTGCATTCTTGAGTAGGGCAACAGTGTGCCCTTAGACTTGAAGTTTGAGCGACATCAGCATCTCCTCCTTTATGCTTAAGTATTTTTAAGAAGCTGACATTGTGGCAGCAGATCATAATTTGTATTTTTTTTAAGATTTTATTTATTTATTCATGAGAGACACACACAGAGAGAGAGGCAGAGACACAGGCAGAGGAAGAAGCAGGCTTCTTGCAGGGACCCTGATGTGGGACTTGATCCCGGATCTCCAGGATCATGTCCTGGGCCGAAGGCAGTGCTAAACTGCTGAGCCATCTGGGCTGCCCCATAATTTGTATTCTTTTTTTTTTTTAATTTTTTTAATTTATGATAGGCACACAGTGAGAGAGAGAGAGGCAGAGACATAGGCAGAGGGAGAAGCAGGCTCCATGCACCAGGAGCCCGACGTGGGATTCGATCCTGAGTCTCCAAGATCGCGCCCTGGGCCAAAGGCAGGCGCCAAACCGCTGCGCCACCCAGGGATCCCCATAATTTGTATTCTTGATGTCAGTGAGGCTCCTTTTTCCATACACAACTGCCTTTAGTCATTTTCCCACCAGTAGTGGTGTTGAGTGCCAGTTCTGTGGTGTCCCAGTGTGTTCCCACTGACCCTGTCTCCTGGTGGAACCCCTGCTATAGTGACTAATCAATGAAGTTTGGTTGAGCGAATGAATATTCAGAGTCCCAAGTGGACACATTTTTAGGCAGTCTTTTTATTTTAGAATAATTTTAGCTTTAGTAGAGAGGTTGCAGAGATAGAATTCATGTACCTGCTTCACCATTTCCCCCACTGGTTCCTGTTCTATCACTGCAGTACATTTGTTGTGAGAAATGTACCTTGATACATTATTATTAACTAAACACCATACTTTATTCAGATTTCACTAGTTTTCCCTAATGTCCTTTTTCTGCTCCAGGATTTCACCTAGGATGCTCCATTGCATTTAATTATTAGTCATCCTACTGTCCTCTGGTCTGTGGCACTTTCTCAGACTACCCGTGCTTTTGACAGTTTTGAGGAGCACTGTTTTGTTAGGAGGTCAGTCGTTTTGTAGAATGCCCTTCAACTTGGGTTTGTCTGATGGTTTTCTCCTCTTTAGAGTGGGGTCATAGGTTTTTGGGAGGAGGACCACAGAGGTGAAGTGACACTTCATTATATCATAGGAAATACTAAACAGTTTTATTTCTAATGTTTCAGTCTCAGAAAGGAGAGGTGAGGAGGGCAGGAAGGTGCAATTTAAATCAGTCAGTTTCGCCATAGTAGAAGTTGTGGTAAAGACAAGTAAGGGAACTGAATCTAAAAGAAAAATTTAAATTTATCTGGGGGAATTCAGCTCTTGGTATTCCTGTCATGCCTCTCTTTGGATGTTTGTGGGTTGGTAATATTTACCTTATTTAAATGCTTGACTGATACAAATCAGACAAATGAAAAAGGCCAGTGGTTTACAGATACACATTAAGACAGAATTGCAATAATTTTTACAAGTCTCTCAAATAACCGGTTTTTTGAAGTGAGAAAAATCCTTAATTGGATTTTTTTTTTCTTTTCCTCTGCTGCCATGTTTTTTTTTTTTTTTCCCTGTGTTCTTTTGCATTTGGGTTTATGTTTTTCAAGCTGAGTTAATGTTATTGAGAAACATTTCAAAGCATTTGTCACTGGAGTAGTTTATCCCTTAATTAATGGTGAGGTGGTTTTGCCGACAGGTGACACACTTTAATGTATTACAGAGACTAGTTTTGTTAGTTATTGATTACTGATGAGTAAATTACTGCCATTTTTAATCATAAGAAAATTTCTTTTGAGGATAATTAATCAGATTCATGCATTTCTTAACCAGTGTAGGATTATCATCTTTTTTAGTTACAAGAATGAACCTGCCTGCCTCTGCCCTGGGTAAATTCAGGAGAGAGGAAGCAGGTTTCTAGGTTTGCATTTTGATCTTTACTTTTATTAGGCAGATGAAAAGTATACTTGCTTAAAAATTACTTCAAACTGCCTTTCTTGTTGAGTAGGTTTTGAACTACCTGCTTGACAGATGGTGTTGGAAGTAATTACTGAAATCATGTGTTTACCTGTACATGGACATGTGTTCACCAGATGCACCCTGTTTACCCAGGGCTGCTGATTTCTTAAAGAAATACACACCTTCTGGATAGAGTTGCATAACTCAGGAGCAGAGAAGCTGTACCAGCCAGAGCTCTGCCTCTCTCAGTTGCAGAATCAGCTATAGTCAGAAGAGCCATTTATGTCTCTTAGAGTGGTTGGTCAGGAAGGCCAAAGAAGCGCTTTCACACTATTATTTACCTTTGCATTTTTTGACGTATTAGTACTTTAATTTTACCTGTCTAGGGAATTATTTAAGAAATAGCCTCCCCTATTGTATATTCAACAGCGGTAATAGTGACAGGTCTTTTATTATGAGATGGTTATGGTTTGTTATGTTGTTGTATTATTTGTACTCAATGTTTTTAGAAACGTGTTTTCCTGATCACATTGTTAAAGATGTAGCCATCCTCCCTATTTCTAAATTTTGATTTTGGAGGTCTGGCTTTTGGATTGTGTTATTTATTTATTTATTTATTTATTTATTTATTTATTTATTTATTTATTTATTTACAATTCATGGGTAATTCCTGTACTCCTGAAGATTGAGAATAGCTGCTTTATTAGCCATCAAAACCTAATTTATGTTTTCCACCTCATTTCTATTTTACTTCTGCTCAAAAAAAAAAAAAGTTAAAAATCTCTCAATGATAATGACCCCTTTAACACGTATTCCTTAAGTGTTCAGTTTTGAAACAGTACATTTAACTGTCTGTAAACCCTGAGGAACAAGGAAAGTCATTGTTTCAAGATTTTGACAGGTGCAAAACTGTAAATAATTACAGGCCTGGGCAGAAACTAGAACAGAAGTTGCATAGCAGCTGGCAGGCCTGACCTGTGACAGGTCTGACCTGAGTTAAGTAGCCTAAATTTCATGGCAAGCTGAGATTTGTTTTATAGTATGAAATTCACCTTCTGCTACAAAACGTTTCTAGTGATTCAGGCTAGATACCAGCTGCAAAGGGAGGACTCCATACAGAATATTAAGAAAGAAAATGCCCATCAAGCCACCTTTTGTACGACTTCAGGACCAGATGGAACTTGTAGAGATGAATCCTAAAATTGATTTACACTCTGACTGAAATAAATCATTCAACAACAACTGGTATTCAGCAGTTACATCTGAGTTGGGTGGTCTGGGCTTTTTTTTTTTTTTTTTTTTTTTTTTTTTATGTTACCTATTTCTAAAACTTTAAACTTTTTACTCTTATGATCATATCTGACTTTTCTAAGAAGTTTGTCTTGGGAACACCTGAGGTTTTTTTTTTTTTTTTTTTTTTTTTTTTAGGTCTTCAGAGACAGGAAAGCAAATTTTTAATGAAATTTTATTGCCATCAGGTCCATTAGGCAGTTGTCCACATTAAGGACACCAGATTTGTTGCTGATCCACAAAGAATCCTCCTCATTGCCAGTGGCTTCCCCTCCACACCCCATGTTTTAACCCCAGAAGGCTGTAGTCTGGAAAGGACAGGATTTCTGCCAGAACAGAAGTAAAAAGCTGATGACTTGTGGGCCCAGTCTAACCTATAGACGAGTTTTCCTTGGCTTCCACAGTGTTAGAAAATTTTGACAGATTCACATTTAAAAATATGTATTTCTGGTTTTCTCGGAAACACTGGCAATATGGCAGTACCGGGCCTGCATTCCTGCAAATGGCGGTGCTGGGTAGCAGGTCCCCCCTTTCTGTTTTTTGGTTTGCTGCAGCCTGTCCCTTCCTGCTGCTTATTCACTTCTCTTATCTCCAGGAGACATTTGTTTGTGTTTTTTTTTTTTTAATTTTTATTTATTTATGATAGTCACACACAGAGAGAGAGAGAGGCAGAGACATAGGCAGAGGGAGAAGCAGGCTCCACGCACCGGGAGCCCGATGTGGGACTCGATCCCGGGTCTCCAGGATCGCGCCCTGGGCCAAAGGCAGGCGCTAAACCGCTGCGCCACCCAGGAATCCCACCAGGAGACATTTGAGTTGATGCCCCTGGGATGAGGAGATGTGTGGGTTTACAAGCAGACACAAGAAGGAACATCAGGAGGGACGTGTGGACCGTTGATCCTTTTGGGAGTGGTTTGCCTTGTGCTCTGTGCCCCAGTGCTCTTTTGCTTTTATTCCATGTAATGTTTGCATTGTTTTCCTCTTCACTGTAGACTACAAGAGCCCTGAGTTGTTCTGTTCCCGCAGCAGCCCTTAATAAAGGACACGTCCCAGGTATCTAGAGGAGGAGTTTTCTGAGTGATTACCAGTCCTTTAACTCACAGGTTAATATGATTTAGTTTAATCAGCTAGTTTGTCTCCTTGGTTTCAGTAGGGATCAGCTTTATTGAAGGATGAGAGTTAAAATAATTAGAAAAGGAATATAGACATTTTTAAAGCTCTGGGCAGACCGAGAGGACAGATTATGGCATAATGCCATGGTGGGTCTTCTTGGTGAGACTGCCAGCCCTGCGACCCTTCTTGTCTCAGAGTGGACAAGAAGAAAAATCACACATGTGAAAATGTTCCTAGAAAGGACAGAAGAAGGGGCCTTTTCTTCCTTCTTCATACCCTTGTACTGTTTGGTGTTTCAACTCTGCTTTTTCCCTTGTTTCTAATTAGGAGGAGAGAGGAGAAGTAGGAAAGAGTTGAGTTTCATTTGTCTAAGAGTCTCACTACTAAAATATATTGGGTGGGGGCACCTGGGTGACTCAGTTGGTTAAGTGGCTGCTTTCAGATCTGGTCACGATCCCAGGTCCTGGATCGAGTCCCACACCCAGCACCCTGTTCAATGAGAGCCTGCTTCTCCCTCTACCTCTGTCTGTGTGCTCTCTCTCTCTGTCAAATACATAAATAAAATCTTAAAAATATATATATGGGTAAAAACCCACCTCTATTGTAGGTTGACTTGGCACATAGTGGACTCATAAACTGGGTTGTTCAGAGCTTTGTTGAGTAAAGTTAGTACAGGAGTGGTGTAGCCTAGGAATTGGACAGCTGTGGCCTGCAGACAAATCTTAGCTTGCTGCCTGTTTTTGTAAATAAAGTTTTATTGGAACACAGTCACACCCATTAGTTTATATATTGTCTGTGGCTGCTTTCACATTATAAGGGCACAGTTGAGAAGGTGTGACAGACTGTTTGGTTTGTAAAATCTAAAGTATTTATTATCTGGCACTTTGCAGGAAAAAAAAAATGATGATTTTGGTATAGAACGTTCTGTCCAAAAAAGTAAAAAACAGCTCTTTGATGTGGTCTAAGTTATTTTTGTTGAGGGAATTAGATGTGTGATTGATTTTCATGATTTATATGGTTTTTTGAAGATTTTGCAAATCTTTTATATAGAGTTATTGTTCCATTTGAGTGAAATGAAAATTTTATAATGCCTACGACTTCAGCGGGGCTATGATTTTATTGTGTCATTTACAACAGCTGTTTCTGGGGAAGATTATAATAGCTAATGGGAAAACACGAAGTAATATAGTTAGTAAAACATGATATAATATTAGGAAAAATTAGTAAAATAAAACATTGGTTATGCTTGGGCTGTAGCTTTTTTGGAAGGAAGAGTATAATGACAGTAAGTATAAAAACATGATGTTCCTTAATTAGCTTTAAACATAATAGTTTGAGGAATATATTTAATGCACAGATGTGCACATATGGTCCATTACACTGTTAATTTAAACTTTGAAGCTGCCAAAAGTTTTAGTTATTAGGGAAATAGTGAACTTTCATCTAATGATCACATTAAACCTTAATAAACTTATGTTTTTATTGTTGTTTTCAACTTGGAGAACATTTAAAAATAGCAGGCCTGTATTGTGGGATTCATTTAATATAATTATTGAGTGTTTCAAGAATCAGCACTGTTCTAGGCACTCGGATTACAGCACTGAATAAAATAAAATACTCAATAAGTGCTTCCCATTGGTGTTTTTGCAGGAGAAAAAACTCAATATACTTTTGAGCTTACATGGGCTGGAGCAGGAAGCAAATGAGCACTCAGCAACTCAGTTATTTATTGAGCTATACCAAATGCTCTTTGAAGTCCTGATCATATAACAGTTAGTAAAGCAAATTTTTGTCTTTTAAAAGTAGCTTATGTTGCAGTTGGAAAAGAGATGTGCCATGTAAGTTGAGTAACATGCTATGAAGAGGATGAAAGAAAGGTCTTGGGAGAGGTGGGGATGTTATTTTGGATAGGTGGTCAAGAAAGATTTCTCTGATAAGGTGATGTATGAGCAGAAACCTGAATGAAAGGAGGAGGTAATGAGTGATGGGATATTTGAGGGAAGAACATTCCATGCAGGGGTAATAGCAGTGTGAAAGCACTGGGATAGGTGTATGTTTGGTTGTTTAAGGGCAAAAAAGAGAAGCCAATGTTGAAGGAGCCAGAGGGAGATGTGTTTGCTTTCTGCTTAATGCATGGCTCTGAGTATGTATCTGAGGAGAGGTACATGGGACCAAGCTAAATTCTATATGAAGTGACAGCAGAATAGGAGTAGTAAGGGTCTGTTGAAGATGTCCCTTGATCAGAAGTCAGGAAATAATAGAGTTAATCTGCTCATTGTTCCTCAAATTAAATCTCACTTCTGTGAATCTCTTTGTGATTTGCTCTTTCAAAATGGAATTCTGCATGGTATAGTCCAGTGCCCTGAAGCCTGTATAAATTGTTGAATTTATGGTGTGCCAATACCCATTACGGGGTGGCCATCCGGTGAATTTGTAACAAAGAGTATGAGGTTTGGAATAAATGGGTAAGAAAGTTTGACTAAAATGAGAATAACAATTCACATTCAATTAAAATGTGCATAGCCTGCAATAATTTTTTATTGTATTAGGGTTAAGGGAAGAGTAGAAGTAGGATAATAATTAATAGTTGTAAATTTAAAAGTCAGCTTTATTCCAAGTGTTACTTTTTCCTGGAAGTGTTTTACAAAATGGTCAAATTCCTGAAATCGTAGAAACACTGATCATGATATTTATAACTGAGAGGTTTGCTAGGTAGCTGACCTCAAGTGTGAACTAATTAACTTAGGGCTCGTGTGATATGCTTTAGCAAAAGTGGATATTTAAAAATAATTGACTTCTTTTTTTTTTTTTCATTTCACAAATGACAGTATTTATGGTGTTTTAATTTATTTTAATGTCACCGAAGGACATTTTTATAGTGATTCTTTCAACTTTAACACAGGTAGTTATCAATAAGTGAAATTTTTTCTGGCATAATAGGATTATTAAGCTTATTCACCAAATATATATTTTATAAAGAACATCACTCAGAACAATCATAAGGTTACTATACTTAGAAATAGTACAGGGTTTTGAAAGTCAGCAGTTAGTAATGATTAGTGAAACGCCGTACAGAGACAAGACAAATGTGTAGCATTTGAGCAGTCTTTCACTGGGAAGGCGGGCACCTGCATGGAAACAGATTGGGTTAAAAAAGTTCTTTTGCAAAGACTTACTGGAGTTGAGGATGCATTTTTTCCTTTGGAATAATAATATATATGGTAATTTGATTTTCAGGCAAACCCAAAATGTATTAGAAATGTATATATATTTCATGGATTTTTAGAGGACTCTGGTATAGTTTTTAGCAGATCTAATTTCCACTAAAAAGCTATAGCTTTTCTTTTCCTTGGTGTACATGTGTTAGTAGGACACACCTTCTTGAGTCTGTTCAGGATTACTATTTCATTTTGCTTTCTGTGTTGCTCTGTGTTTGTGGTGGGTGAGGTAGTCTTTGTTCCTTGAGGAGTTGCTGTATGAGTCGAGTCTATAAGTGAGGCCATTATTGACATCCTCAAACACTGAATTCTGTCACTAGCTCTTCCCAGGGCAGCAGGACTTACCCATGAATCCCTATGCCCTTGATTATCAGCCACAGGAAGACAAGGTGATGGGGAAGGCCGTGTCCCTGGCCACCCATTTGTTCCCCATTTTATTTTATTTTATTTTATTTTATTTTATTTTATTACTTTTTAAAGATTTTATTTATTTATTCATGATAGAGAGAGAGAGAGGCAGAGACACAGGCAGAGGGAGAAGCAGGCTCCATGCACCGGGAGCCCGACGTGGGATTCGATCCCAGGTCTCCAGGATCGCGCCCTGGGTCAAAGGCAGGCGCCAAACCGCTGCGCCACCCAGGGGTCCCTGTTCCCCATTTTATAGGACATTAGGAGGTGGTGAAGACCAGGCACAGTGGGCTGGGACCGGTGGGCTCTCTTTACCTACAGCCCTATGCATGTCTTGTGAAGATTCCTTTGCCTTAATTCTGCTACTTTATCGAGGAATACCTAGTGTGGGGAGACAAAGCTGTTTTGTCATGGGTCTTGGCTAGAATGTTGTGTGGTAGAGGAGAAGGCAAGGGGAAGGAAAAAAAAATCATGCAATCTAACTTGTTTAGCTTTATTACATTATGGTTGTGGTTTTTTTTTTTTTTTTTTAACCCTTTTCTGATGAATTTGAAGTAATTTTCAAATGCTGATAGGTTGGTCCAGTCAGCTTCTGCCTACTCTTCACTCTTAAATTTCTTTGAAAAATATCCTATAATTCAAATTTTCATAAAACTAGACACATTTTTCTCCTTATTAGACCTGACTTTATTTCACAGTTAACATTTTACTTTTATTTACTCAGACCTGCATATTCATTAAATTTAGCCCCCTAATTTTATAGGAAACAATACCCTCAAACAAAAAACTATATTTAAATATATATGTGTATAACTCTGTTTATGTATATTATTGATATATATTATACAAAGTAATAAATAATCCAGGAGTACAGCATCTGTCCCACCTGCTGCTGTTCTCTTTATGATGTGAAGCGATGAGTCACATGAGTAATTGTATTACTTGTATAAAGTACTTGGAAGACAGTTTCACTTGCCTAAGTCCTGAGCTGCATGTCATAAAGATGAAAAGTTTGAGCCATCTGTTACTTCAAAAAAAAAAAAAAAAGAAAGAAAAAGAAAAAATTACCCTAGTATACCACCTGGTGTTTAACTAGGCCTTGGGATGTGTTCCAGTTACAGCACTGCTTCATTGAACAAATATTGGGGTGAGGAGTGGGTAGGGTTTGGTGATTACTTCTGTGACTTGGGAGGGGCCTTTTTCACTGAGTCTTGAACAATGTTATTTGGATCTTTGTTATTTCCTATTGTGTTTTGCCTGTCATTAAAAACAATTTTGTCTTAATTTTGAAAATTGGATGTGAGGAGTAACATTACAACAAAAACAACATTATACAATGATGGAGATAATGTTCTGTGCAGCATGATTTAATTTGGAGCAGGGGATGGCCACCTGCTAGGCCTTTGTTCTTGTGGCAGTCTGGCAAGTGGCCCCAGTGTTTTGGTTTTTTCCTTGGTCACGTGGCTGTTGAGATCTGCCTGGGTTCGCGGCAAGCCATTAATCTGGTAGCCCAGAACGGTGGTATATTTGACTGCTGGGTTTTTGAATTAAGACAACAAATCCCTTTTAAAGTTATTATTCAGCAATCACAGAATGCTTTTAATGTGTTGATATAACATCTGAGTCTTTACATTTTATCTAGGGGTAGCTTAGTCTTATCTGCAACATAAAAAAAAAAAAAACAACCTAGTAGTATTTGGCATTCTGGTAAGTAGCTACCATATAGCACCTGTCTGCTTACCTACTGTGGTGGGGGTAATTCTGTAATTCAGTCACTAACTGGGAACACTTTTGAGAATGACAGCCACTAATAATAATGCTGGTATAAGAGGCATAGGCAAAGACGAATGGTTGCTCTATTTCTAAGGCATGGTCTTTTTTACCATCTGCTGTGAGCAAGAATAACCAAATATTTCATATGTATTTAAGGATAATTCCTATATTTAAATTTCATTAATTGTGACTGATACGGTCCTTGATATAAAGTAGGTGCTCAAATCAATATTTGCAAATTGAATAAATGTTCACATTTAAAAAACTAAAACTTCCTGCCAAGTATCTTTAAAAATGTGCATTTTAAAACAGCTTTGGATTAAAACTCCTATTTTCCTGATACTCAACTTCAGTGTCAGGCTTCCCCATCGTGATGCTATTTTTTTTTTTTTTTAAGATTTTATTTATTTATTCATGAGAGATACAGAGAGAGAATGAGAGGCAGAGACACAGGCAGAGAGAGAAGCAGGCTTCATGCAGGGAGCCCAACTCGGAACTCGATCCTGGGTCTCCAGGATCACCTCCTGGACTGAAGGTGGTGCTAAACTGCTGAGACACCTGGGCTGTCCCTGATGCTAACTATTGACTCATGATTTGAACTCTGAAATCATTTTAGGATGTAGTATATTATAAGGATAGGGAAACACTTAAAAATTGCAGTTGCCTAGGGAACCCTGGGTGGCGCAGCGGTTTGGCGCCTGCCTTTGGCCCAGGGCGCGATCCTGGAGACCCGGGATCGAATCCCACGTCGGGGTCCCGGTGCATGGAGCCTGTGTCTCTGCCTCTCTCTCTCTCTCTCTCTCTCTCTCTCTCTCTGTGACTATCATAAATAAATAAAAATTTAAAAAAAAAATTGCAGTTGCCTATCATTCTGTGTAAAATAAGTTAAACTGTGTACTAGTAGAGGGAGCCATTTAGTCAAGTGCTTATTATGACTTATCCTGGTAACTTACTTTTCCTTATTACTCGAAGTTGTTAAGCAATTTATTGACTAACTAGCAATTTCTTAAATTTCTTTTGAGAAAATCAGGAAGCTAAGTCAATCAATTTAGTTGTCTTATAGTATTTTGAGACTTTCATAGGATGGAAAGATTGAGATTTTGGATAAATTTTTTATGCTAAATTTTAATCTTGTGTTTATCAGTTTGGAAACTTTGAATAATTTTCTTTCTTTATAAGCCCTTATTTATTTCTGATAAGACAAGAAAAGGATGCAGGAATTTTTCTTCTTTTCTCTCTGAGGTAATAATGGTGTTTGTTGCCCATCTGGCCATCTCATGAAGCGAGTTGGATTTATTTAGCTCAACACTGGAATGTGGGTTACAGTATTGGGGGGTTTTGAAAAGTCAGTTGTGGTTTAGAAGGACTCTGTGATGTGGTTTGGGAACTTTGGTGTTTTCTTCTGGTCTGAGGTAGGTGTTTTTAAAAGAGAGGTGCCAGAAGATCGCTGGTTCTAGACCATGTGAATTGATCGATTTACATCCCATTTATCCTGGTCTCTGTTTCTAACATGAAAGAGTTGAAACAGATGCTGTTTTACCTCCATTACTTTATCCTTTGTGTGTGCATATGTGTCTTGGATGATTTCATAGTCTTGTTCTGTTTGCATCTTTCCCTTTTGCTTTTCCACCATTCTGATCTGATTTCTTTCTCTTGATCTTTTAGTTTAGTTTTTTTTTTTCTTCGTGTTTTGGCCTTGCCTCTTTCACCTGAGTGAAATTGTTCATGAAGTCTTCTCATTTGTCTCGACCCCAGTTGTTTATAATATTCAGATATTGGTCATGAGGGAGCTTGCTTGTGTGCTTCTGACTTTTCTATACAGTAGAATTAAATTCATGAGGAAGATATTTATTTACATGTTAATTATCTTTCATTCTCTATTGCAGGGAGGCTCCAAGGCAGGCATTCTGCTTTGTTAACAGCTATATCCCCAAAGCCTGAAAGTATGCTGGGCACCCAGTAACTATTTTTTAATAAATGATAGATTAAAGTGAATTAAAAAAAAAAAAAAGGTAGGGGGAACACCTAGCTGGCTCAAGTCTGTCATGCAACTTGTGATCTTGGGGTCATGAGTTCCAACCCCACACTAAGGGGTAGATTGTACTTAAAATTTAAAAAAAAAAAAAAAGTATAGCTTTCTGATAGTTTACCAAATCAGATTATTATTAGGGAGAGTCATAGAGCTACTTTGCTCTGTAGAACACCTTTTGATCCTTAGCTGGTATTTGAACCATTTAATGAGGGAGAAAGTACTTTGGAGTGATTCTTGTAATAATGTAGGTTTATAGTCTTTCCTTTCTAGCACTTATAATCCCTCGACTTGGTTTTACTGCTTTTATCAGTTAGGATCCTTTTTGTTGCAAGTAATAGAAATCTCAGCTAAAACTCACTTAAGCAATAAAGAAGTGGGTTATTATCACAACGAGTCCAAGAAGACTTTGGAGTGGGTTGACTGAACTCAGGTGTTGTCCTAAGAGGGCCAGGTTCGTTTTGCTCTTTCTCCTGCCCCTTTTGCTGTCTTGGCTTCATCCGTATAGCTTGTTCTTTCTGTGATTGTGAGTGCAGGAGCAACAGTCGAGTCTGTACATTTCTTGTTCATATCTAGAGTGGAAAAGACTGGCTTTTCTTTCCTTGAAGACCTGGGTGTGACCTCCTCATGTCTCATTGGCCCACGTTGACTTGAGATTGCTCTCCCCTGAACATTGGCAAAGGAGGTAGAATTGTAGCATTTGGCTTCGACTACTAAACATCTCAAGTGAAATAAATGTTGGTATCAACTGCAGTATCCATTAAAATCCCATGTGAATTAACCTTTATAAATAACATTTTTAAAGACTGTTGATTTCCTGAACTCCGAGATAAGACTTCCCAGAGTAATTAGGTTCATAACCAAGAGGATGCTAGGTGAAGTCAACATTATCATCATAATTACTTCATTAGGGAAATTACAGCATTTAAATGAAAAAAGTGAAAATTTTTGTTCTGTCTTCCCAGGTTTGTTAAAAAGATGTGCCGCATTGTTTCTGTAGAGTAGAAAGTAGATACGTAGAGATTGGTTGGAGCTATGACTCTCCCGTAACTGTGTTTGCACTGATAACAATTGATATGTTTAAATTATTTAAATAAAATGAAATCTTGTTGACTAGAAAAGTGGAAAAAGATAACCAGGACATAGTGAGGCTTACTTTAAAAAATAAGTCAATATATAAGGTAATGTGCATCTGTCACCTCAATTTACTAAAAGGTTTCTGATTTACTTGAACATACAGTAATGGATTATTTTTGTTTGGTGAAGAAATTTTAGTAAATGTTTAATAAGCAGCATGGAAGCATTAGGATATTGTGAAGAAAAGCCCCGAATTAGGAACTGAAATCCAAATTTCTCTAATTTTTCCACGGACATAGTAGGAAAGGATGGTTTCATTTGGGTCAGTGTGTTCATTCACCTGTTCCAGACGATCTAGTTGCTTCTGGGACTTGAGAGGAGTTGAATACTCCTTCACCCTAGAGTGGAATGTCCCACCTGATGAAAATCTCCTGGCCCACTTCTCTAACAAAGACCTGAGTACAGATACTTTTTTGGTTCAGGTTTTAAAGGGAAGAGATCATTTTTCTCCCTCAGAAGGTAAAGGGTCTCCTATGTACATTCTATATTCTGTGAGCACTCCCAAGTGCTTCTTTTTGCTTTAACTAGTAGAGACTAATGTTAATTTGTCTCTTACTCTTGTATTCCATCCTCCGGCTCACTTCTCCAAACCCCATTTTCCTAGTTTGCAAAGTAAGCATCTCTCTTTCAATACCAGATTCTTCATGAGGCTTGATGGCATGAGGCAGCACATGCTGTGTGTGTGAAAGTTGTTCTGATGGGGGTCCTGGCTGGCTCAGTCAGTAAAGTATGTGACTCTTGATCTCAGGGTCATGAGTTCTAGCCCCATGTTGGGTATGGAGCCTACTTAAAAAAAAAAAAAAAAAAAAAAAAAAAGAAAGTTGTTCTGGAAAAATCTAAAGCAGAATGTTCTCTAGAAATATGATGGATAGTTGCAAAGGACCATCCCATAGACTCCTGTCATTCATCTTAGAGAGACATGTACGTCTCTTTAACCTATCTATCATCTTTTCTTTTCTTTTCTTTCTTTTCTTTTCTTTTCTTTTCTTTTCTTTTCTTTTCTTTTCTTTTCTTTTCTTTTTCTTTTTTCTTTTCTTTTCTTTTCTTTTCTTTTCTTTTCTTTTCTTTTCTTTTCTTTTCTTTCTTTTCTTTTCTTTTCTTTTCTTTTTTTTCTTTTCTTTTCTTTCTTTTCCTTTCTATCTTTTCTTTCTCCCGCTCTTTCTCTCTTTTCTCTCTCTCTCTCTCTCTCTCTCTCTCTCTCTCGTTGGTTGGTTTGATTTTTTTTTCCTGTCAGAGTCTTAGTTATAGTGACCTGTGTATTCAGACCTTGATACCTTAGTGTGAGGGGTTGGAGTTTGAACACTGCAAACTGGAGGTGAAGGAAAGGAAACTGAATGTATTGCCTGTTTTTTAATAGTTTATTATTCTGACTTGTAAAAACCACAAGCTTTCCCTCGTATCACAGTTTAACATGTTGAATATACGAATGAACCGGAACTTAAAATATTATAGTGAAACGTTTTTCCTTACATTTTTATTTGCTGATTTTCAAACCTACTAGAGGAAGTTTCTTCCTGTATCAGCTGGATGTAAAAAAATAAAACTGCACATAGATTGCAGCTCTTTGGGGGGAGTTTTCAAAGAAATTTTACTTTTTTCTCATAAAAAATGTAGATGTTTGGAAAAAGAATTGCTAATGATATAATTCGCTACATGGTGTTATTTTGCATGAACCTTGTTGAATTTCAGCGGGAAGTACTACTTTTGGGGACAGATATTTCCTATCATAACTGGAGAATTTTAGTGCTAGGATCAGCCTAAGAGTTCATCTTGTTTTACCATTTCCACACATGTATGAGGAAGTGAGCTCGGAGCGGGAGATGTGTCTGACTGTCAGTTCACGGCACAGCCAGGACCCAAGTCGGGTCTCTGGGCCGTCAGTGTGGGCGCTCCTCCTTGAGCCCCCCCCGCCTTCCGAAACTCACTGTTGTGCATAGAAGAAAGGACCAGTGAATCTGTGCACACAGTGTGGCACAGCAGACAGGTGTGTGTTCTGTGCACTCTTCAACGCTTTTAATTTTCCCGTACTTTCCATGGTAGAGATGAGAATCGGTCACCACAACATACAGAAAATACACAGGTTCTCTTGGGTACTCTCTTTGAAATCTCCTCCCCAAGAATTCTGAAATATTTGCTCTTTTCACTGTCATCCCAGTGACCTCTGACAAGAGTGGTCCGAGGACAGAAAACAATTTTGTTTCTTTAAGCCTGCATTGGGGTTCTTCCCGCCAACTGTGACATCCTGTTTATGTGCCAGGGGTTAAAACCACTTTCGGGTGGCTTCTGAGATATATAGGAAGGTTCAAAAGACTTTAGAGACAGCCACCACAGTTTTATTTTTCTTCCCCTTTTTGTTGACTGGGGAATTTCTGATTATTTAGTTCTAGAGGATTTTTTTTTATTAGGTATTTATCCTTAACTTCTTTATTATAAAATGCAGTAAGAAAGTTAAAAGTCACAGGACAGCATAGAGGTTAGTGAATTATTTTTTTAAGCCAGACATCCTTGTAGCTAGCACCCAGTTTAAGATATAGTACATTGCTTATCCACACTGTCAGCTGTGGCCATGTTTCCCTCCCTGCCTCCACAAGTGACCAGGCCCCATCTTGACCTTGCTGGTAATTGCCTCTTCGGCTTGGTCACCCACATTTTCTTTTTAGACACTGAAGTTCAATCTTGCCTATTTTAAAAAGCCTGATACATGTTTTCTAATCTCTCTTCCTCAGTTTACCCGTTAAAGAGCCTGGGCCATTTGATGTGTGGGCTGCACACAGTCTGGATTTTGCTGATTGCACCCAGAGTGCAACTCACGGTGCTCCTCTGTCCTCTATTCTTCCTGCACATGGGCAGCGGGTAGCAGAGCCTTGGCAGGGCTGTGGGTTGTATTGCATTGTTCCGTCTTGTCAGAAGGCTCACTAGGTATGTTTGTTTCTTGATGCTACCAGCCATGGATGCTTCATGTCTAAACTCATCCTTTGCGGTTTGGAAAATGGTGATCTTTTGTTTAATTCCCTTTTTGTCAAAAATTGGCTGTAATTTATAAGACAATTCCCCTCATCTACTGTTTTATTTTATTCATTAGTAGAGTTCACAGGGAAAGGCACAGTACATTTTAGATTATTTACCTGGTTTCCAAGATAATGAATTAGTTTCTTGTGATTCTCAGAAGGTGACAGATAACTGCCTTTTTTCTTTTTTTTTAATTTTTTTTTTTTTTTAATTTATGATAGTCACACAGAGAGAGAGAGAGGCAGAGACACAGGCAGAGGGAGAAGCAGGCTCCATGCACCAGGAGCCTGATGTGGGATTCGATCCCGGGTCTCCAGGATCGCGCCCTGGGCCAAAGGCAGGCGCTAAACTGCTGCGCCACCCAGGGATCCCCCTTTTTTCTTTTTAAAATATGATTAGAAACTCATGAATTGGACTTCATTGAATCGCCATTCTTACCCAGGTTCAAGCTGTTCCATCTTTGGCTACTGTGCCCCTTTCAAGTTGGCTTTTGAGTCCTTGTGACATGACCCTGGTCCTGTTTGACAACCTACTTGTTCTCAGGCAGTATGAGAAGATGTTCTAGGCTCATCCTGTTCATCACCCATCCCAGACCTGGGATCAGCTCTGGTTTCTTTAATGGAAAATGGCATATCATAACCATGCCTGGGTCCTTTGCTTCTTGTGTTCATCTTTGTTTCTAGGCCTTTTCAGTCTTTTCAGCACACACACTGTCACACACAAATTTTAAGACAATACCTCATGGGTTCATGTTGATATTTCCAATTTACATTTAGGACTACAGGTTGTTTTGTTTTGTTTTTAATCTCCTTCCTTCTTCACTGAGAATCCTAGTTCATAAGGACATTGGGGATGACAGAATTGGGATTATCCTGTAGTCCTCATGAGTTTTATCCCATTTTACACATACACACAGTTTCAGAATAATAATACATGCACATATACCATTATTATGATGACTGAAAAAAGCTAAAAAGATTTTTTGTCAAATCTTCATTCTCTCCCTGAATATTTACAGTGGGAGTTCTGTATCTACATTGTCAAAACATACAGCCATTACATACTCTCTCTCTTAACCCTTATCTGGTATTTATTCCATAAATAATCATATGTTAGTGCTTGCCGCTGGATAATATGTAGATATCCTTATGTAACTATCCTTTTAGTTAATTTGTTTGGTTGTTTGAAGTGCATTTCTAATAGGTTCTTTAGGAAGGGCATCTGGGAACAACAGTCCCTTGGTTGTGGCATGTAGATGATAATGCTCTTTATACTTGGAAGTCAGTTTTGCTGGATATAAAATCCTTAGGCCACATTTTCGTTCTGGCCTAGTGCAGTCCCTTCAAAGTCCAGGGGCAATGTAATATTTTTCCCCTTAGAAGTCATGTGCTCTTTTTTGCCTACTTGCTCAAAGGAGTTTTTTCTTTTTCCTCAGGGTCCAGTGATTTTATTAGAATTTGTCTTGGTGCTGGTTGTTCTGGGGCAATATTCTCAGGTGCATAGTATGATCTATGTGAATATATAGTGAAATCTCTTAAAATTTTCCTATGTAAGTTTTCTTAAATTAATATTTTTAGTATTCTTTCCTTTGCCTTAGGTTTTTTTTGTTTGTTTATTTTCCTCTTCAAGAGCTTTTCTTATTCATATGATGGCTTGTCTTTGCCTATCTTCAATAATTGCTACTTTATTCCTAATTCTGTGGCCTTGCCAAACTAACTTATTAGGTTTAGTAGCTTTTTGGTAAATTCCTCTAGAATTTTACATATACTCAATCATTTCACTTATGACAAAGCTCTTTTAATGCCCCTGCACCCGGCCCCCTTCCTGGATTGTACCCCTTTTCTTTCCTTCCTGCACTAGCTGGCACCCCCAGGACAATATTGAATACAAGTGGTAAGAGTGGGCATCCTTTCCTTGTTTCTCATTTATGGAGAAAATCTGTTAGCTCTTGGCTTATTATAGATATTCTCTGTCAAGCTGAGGAAATTCTCTACTGATTTTAGTTTGCAGAGTTTTTTTTTTTTTTTTCATGAATTGATATGGAATTTTGTCAACTGCTTTTTCTGCTAGTGAGATGATAAGTTGATTTTTCTTTGTCAGTATGTTAATATGGTAAATGTGGTTCTGTTTTTGGAGCTTTGACTCTAATTGTTTAGGGGATGATAGAAGGGATATATAGAATCATGAGTGCCTTCCTTTTGGGAATAGGGTAGGTGCTGGTCTTTTATAGGTGTGGTGATTTGGAGTCCTTGTGGTAGCTTGAGGTCATTTGATTGCACATTTCTGCTTGGTTGCAGTGCTAATATGGGCCCATATATAAGAGCTCCTTTATATTGAGAGCTGTGCTTGTAGCCTTAATTTATAGTTCACTCTGGAAGCCAATTGCTGTGAGGGCAGGGGACTTAAATCATTGTTTGTGCATCTTTTATTAGACTGGTTAGCTTTTCTCAGCTCCTTTCACCTCTGACTTCCGGATTTTCTTTGGAAGAGTTGCCTTGTTTTTTCTTTTTAAATTGTATCCAGTTTGCTCCACGATTTGGGTTACTCACAGTCTTTTTTCCTAGTTCTCCATCAATGCTATGGATATACGTGTGTGTGTGTGGTTTCTCTTCTCAGTAGAATTTTGGTTATTCGTTCATTGGTTATCTCATCTCTGGGATCAAAATACATAATTTGGCTTTATCTTTTAGAAACACTCGGAAGATGATAATTCACAATCCTCTTGATAGCAATTGTTCCCGTTAGAACTTGCTTTTCTACAGTTATTCTGAATATAATTTTCTTATATTTTTCAGGTCCGATTTCTTTTGTTTCTAATTTCAAATTAACAAATTTTAAATATTATTCATGTCAGCATAACCATTGTTTTCTGTATGTATAAAAATATAGATAATTTGTAGTATCTTGTTTATTGGTTCTGAGATTGAAAGCAGGTAACCTCAGCCTTGTGGAGTGTTGGTTCTTTCATTTATGTATGTATGTATATATTCATGTCTATGCATCAGTAAAATATGCAGTTACTTAAAAGAGAAATTGACTACATTCAGTAGAATCCAGAGAAAAATCTCCAGAGGGATATGGAACTTCAAAATTAACCACAGATGTTGCTTCTAGTCTTAATTAAAAACCATCCTAAGAACAACATGCTTTGTTTGTACAGGTAGAGGATTATGCAGTTAAAGCAAACCTAATCTTTCTCCTCACCCTCAGCATTTATAACTTTGCATCCGAAATATACTTGCTACATTGTGATTGTTCAATAACTGTTAGTTGATTATATAAAGCTTGTTAATTGTGGCCAGTCCTATGTATTGTTTTCTTGTATACACACAGCGTTTTCGTTGCTATTGCTGTTCCTCCTAGGGGCCTTGAACATAGAAGAGGTGCTCTGAACATGTTCTCTTATGTGCCTCAGAGGGAGCACATATTCTTCTTTTATATGAGTGCTGAGCTTTTGTTTCTTCATACTACACAGTGGTATTAATGAAGAAAACCTATTTTTTTTGTTGTATTTTACAGTATATTTTCATTTGTTAAGGTCATGTTGCTAAATGGTGAGTGCCATTTGCTTGGTTATTTCCTTTGATAATTTGAATTGATGTGAGTGTGAATGGTATTGTGTGATGCTAGTGTAAGTGCTGTGACATTTGTCTTTTGGTTGGCATTGCAAACAGTGGAAGCCTGATAGCACCCCCTCTCCCCATTACATTTTGTCCATTTATGTTGGTATTAGGGCATTTTTCACATAGAATAGAGGGCAAATGTGTGTTTCACTGAAATTGCTTTTCCTTCTGGAACTAGAAGTGAGCCAGTAGCTCCAAGATTTGTCTGTGACCAACTATGTTAGGTGCTCCTGTAAAAAGAAAATTTTTTGCCTGGTGAAGTTAAAAAATAGTTGCATTTGTTATCAATAGCTTTCTTATCTAGGGTCAGATTCAGCATAAGCAGTAGCTATAATACTTTTCTGAAGATGTAAAGTCAATAGATTTTTTTTTTAAGAAGGAGTATTAGAAGGGACAAAGAGAGTTAAGAAGAAAATCGTGCTGTTTATAAACACTAAGAAAATAATTCTTAAGGATATGATGATAATTCTTATAAACTGTTTATTTAATCTGTGAGAGTGAAAATCCTTTTAGTTACCATAAAATTCAAGTTTAGATAAACGGTATTGACACTAATTATGTGTGGCTCATCTGACTGGATCATCTGTTTCTGATGATGAAAAGGATTCCTGTTAAATGGTGGCTTTATTAAATTTTAAGAGACATGAGCATGGCTTGTTAACCACAACTTTAGTTATTGATTGATTCTAGCATTATTTCCTGGTCTTAGCTTTTCTTTCACTTATTAAATTGAAAGAAGTCTTTTGAAAATCTATTCTGAGGTGTGTAAAGTGAATCACATCCTGGCATTGTCCTCAAGGGGCTCGTAGTCTTGTAGGGGTAGAGATGTCTGTTGCAAGAACTATAGTACTATAAATCAGTGCTGAACGTTATAAATCGTTTGTCACAAGAACAGGACAGATAATTTAGGACAATGATTTTTCTGAATTAGCTAGTTCACCTAGAATATGTTAAAAATGAGTTGTTGATGGTGCCCTGAGATACTAATATTCTTTGCCTCCTGCTCCTCCAGTGAAACCTCTCCATCGTTTGAGTTAAGCTTGCTGAAGCCCAGTTAAGGCAGTTAGAAGGAAGTTTCTCTTCTGTTGCCTCATTCTGTAGGCAGGGATTCCATGACTGTATGAGTTAGTCAGGGAGACAACGCATAGTCTTACTTGGCCTACCTTTTTTATTGTATTGTTTTAAATAACAAAGTGCTTTTGTCCCCCCTTCTCCAGGGCATCAGTCTCTTTACATTAACCAATGCTTCTTTGTAAGAGTGGCTTTGAAAAAGGCATAAAATTTTGAAAAATTTTGTCTAGCAACTTTTTATTATAAGTGTCTAATAACTAATACGTTTCTAATAACTTTTTAGTCAGACTGTATCAGCCAATTCTAAGTGCATGTGGGTCTTCCCCCAGAAACCTGGTTGGGATCTAGCGGTATTCCAATCCGAGTGGTATTCAGGATGGATGAGAAAGAAGCCCATGAGCACATTTTCCTTCCGAACTTTGATCCCTTTAATTCAGTTTGTAGCCGGAACCGGAAGTATCTATTTCCGGTTATTCCTTTCTCAAAATATAATGTAGATTCCTGTTGTAATTTAATTTTTGTTCCTCTTGGTAAATGTGATAATTAAAGTACAGTGAGATGTGCAAATTGGACAGTGAGTTGAATGTAAGAGCCCATTGGGGCATCTCTTCTCAGTGTCACTTTATTCAGGCCTTCTGATACACTCAGAGTCTCTTGAGATTCCTTTCTTACTTTCCTTCCCTTCCTCTCATTTCTTTCCTCTGTCCAAAGGTATCACCACCTAAAGTGTTTGTTAGGAAGACAGTGTCAGGATACTGATCTTATGGGAGGTCAACTAATTACAGATTGGCTTTTCGTTTTATGAAATGAATTCTTCATAATAGGATTTTATCTGTCAGAACCTTAGGTTATTTTTGGTGTTAATCCTTTTAAAGAAGGAATGTTTTACTTGCTTTAATTAGCTTACCAAGGGAATGATTGATTCAAATGGTAAGTGTTGGGAAAGTCTTAAATGCAGTTTTAAAGGTGGTGAAGTGTCCTCTCCAGTGGACACATTTTCATGGACCTCACTCCTCTTACTTTCCCTTGGATCAGAAGTTACACAGAAATACCATTGAACCTTAAACTTCATAACGCAGGGGAGGGCAAAAAAACCCGAAACAGAACAAAATGGGGCCTGGGAATCAAGCTCATAAAAGATGGGTTAATAGGGATGCCTGGGTGGCTCAGTAGTTGTCTGCCTTTGGCTCAGGGCATGATCCCAGTTCAGGGATTGAGTCCTCCATCAGCCTCCCTGTGAGGAGCCTACTTCTCCCTCTGCCTATGTCTCTGCCTCTTTTTGTGTCTCTCATAAATAAATAAAGAGAATATTTTTTTAAAAGATGGGTTAATAGGGAAAAATAGATTTAGGTATGCTGGGGTAGTTCATAAAGAAATGTGACTCAAGCGAGAGGTTAGAATTTGCAGATTATATACCATCTTAACAAAGGTGATAAGGAATAGAGAAGAGTTTAGATAAAAGAGAAAGGGCTTGGGGTTTCTTAGGGAAAGGAGATTTATGGTAAGGTGATTAGGAAATGCATGGAAAATCAGGGTTGTTTAATAGGGCTGGTTATGCATGAAGAGTCAGGCAGTCTGAGTTGTTTCTGGAGTAGTTCTCTTCCTGGTACTGGACTGGACGGGGGCTACCTTTACAAGTGGAAATTTACATCCTTCTTCTGGCCCAACTGGAAAGGGGGTCTCTTTTCCCAAACTTGCTGTTTCTTAATTCCCTTGAGCTCAAAATAATCTTCATGCTAAAGTGCTGTATTTTGTGGTGGCATATTCTGATCCTCTCCAATGACTAAAGGTTCTAGGTGACTGTTAGCATTACACCAGATTTTAGGAGGCTTGCTAATCCTTTATTTAAGCCTGTAATAACTTCTCCATTTGAATTTGGAACACCAGTTTTCTTTTGCAGTAATCCGTTACAAATATACTAATATTAAGGTTTTATAATATATACAACATATTAGTATAGTGCTACATGTGTATGACTTATATATTTATGCATCTGGATTATTCCCCTTCTGCCCCCTTTTTTTAACTGGTGAGTTCTCTAATTAAAAGTTTTGGTGGCTACTTTAAGTCTGTAAAAAGTCTGTAAATGTAGTTGTCCTTATTAGTATACCAAGCTTGTATTTAAGGTGTCCATTCGTATTTCTGTTCAATTTGTATATTTCAGGTTTTTCAGTTCTTTTCAACTTCATGTACATTTCTTAAAACACAAATTCCTCTTGATATCTGACAAGCTTCTAGGCATATACTGTACACATAATAGTCACAAAATATTTCACTAATGAATTTGTGAAAATTTTGTGTAAAATGAGGTTGTTGATTGGTCATCATTTACTCCAGAAGTTTCATAGATTCATTGCATAGCAGTTAGGAGTTAGGATGAGAGAGTTGAGTAGACAAGTTAGAAATGACATGTTGAGAAGTAAGAGCCAACACAAAAGGAAGATAAGAATCCATCTGTATAGCTTCCCGAGGTTATTTATTATGGAGCCACAGTCTTACAGATCTCAGTAACCCCAGGTATGGACATCATTATATTGAAGCAAAGGGCAGCAATGGATGACTGCCTGTCCTGTCTTTACTTTGGCCTTGGGCAAGCTATTTCATCTTTCTGATCCTCCATTTTCTCTTTTACAAAATGAAATCACAGGGTTAGAAAGTTTTGGGTGTCTCTTATGGATGTGAAATTCTGTATCTACAGCGATGAAGACAATCAGCTACAGGTTCAATTAGATTCACCATATTTTGTGCAATAGGAAATTGTGAGCCTGCCATACACATATTTTAGAGATATTAACTTTAGAATGGTTACATATTGTTTTGACCAAACCTGGTTTGGGATGTGGGCTACTGTTAGGGGATAAGACTTTGAGGGTGAAAGAAGGTGAATTTGGGCAAATAAGTGGAAACTATCTGGAGGTGGATTTTAAAAATAAGAACTAATAGACAAAAGCAAGTGATTAAACAGGAAATTGTGAAGTACTGGGCTCCCTGCCTCTGGGGAAGTAAAGCAGAAGCCACATGACCACTTGTAAATGACATTGTAGAAAATATTATTTGGGTAAAATCTGTTCAACCTTGTAACCATCCCATCTAGGAGGAGCTCTACAAGTGTTGGGGAGCTCTTTGAGGCGACCCAAGGTAAGTTAGGAAAGTATATAAGAAGGAACATGCCATGTATGGCCTCCTTGACAGGTTTTAATCCTGGGATGACACCTTTCCAGGAGCTGGTCTGGATTCTGGGGGAGGTCCTCTCTCCTTCCCTGTTGTAGTGGCAAGCTTTAAATACAGTCTTTGTTTTCTTAATTCTTTATCCAACAGAGGTAGCTGTTGTTTACCAGTTGGAACATTTCTTTTCAGGATTTATTCCTTGCATTTGCCTTCTTAATACCTTCTGTGTATACATAGGACATAGTTTCCATTCTGTTCTGTAACTTCGTATTTTCTCCTAACCATGTAATGTAGTCATCTATCCATGTCAGCCCTTGTAGATCTCCAGAAAACTCTCAAATAATAGTGAGCGTTGATAAAGTTTTTACTATATGCCAGCACTTTTTAAAGTGCTTTTTATATATTACCATATTTATGTCTCACAACTTCATGAAATAAGAACTTCTATTAGAAATGAAAAAAAAAAAAACATAGCGCAGAGAGATTAAGTATTTCACCTACAGTTGCACAGTAAATGGAGGCAGCCTTAGAATCTAGGCAGCCTGGCTTCAGAGTCTGTCAGTCACTTCACTACAGTGTTTCTCAAGCGACTGTGGTGTTCCTTTCTATGCTTCTATCATAGTTCATTGACTCCTCTCTGGTTGGACTTTTAGTGCTATCCTCCCCCTTTTTGCTACTACAACATACCAGGTTCTATTTTAAGTCTAGAAATACTTCTGTAAGAGAGCATACACCCCAATCCTTGTCTTTATGATAAAGTCACACTCTGGGAGGGAGTGCAGATAGGGGACATGCTATTTTTAAAAATTTTGAAAATTGTGTGGGAGAGGAGAAGGTGAGAGGTGGTGTGAAGAAGCAAACAAGCAGCGAAGGGAGTTGATGGCAGTGCCATGGTATGCCACAGGTTTCCTGAAGATGATCCATGAGCAAGGACCTGGCGAGGAAGGGATGAGCACCCTGTGGACTTCTGTACAAAAGTGGATCAGCAGAGGGAAAGGCCTAATGTGGGTGCATGTGTGGCACTTTCCGGGAAGACTTAGAAGGCCTGCTAGCTGGAACAGAGTGGGTGGGGAAAGAGTAGAAGGTATCACAGGAGATGAGAGGGAGCAGGGAAAGGAGGAGGGGTTCCAAAGGGGGCAGAGCCTTGTAGGTCGTTTTGAAGAACTTTGGCTTTTAATCTTTATGAGATACTGATCCATAACATTTTGAGGAGAAGAGTGCTTTGTTCTGGCTTACATTTTACAAAGATCACTCTGTCTGCTGTGTTGAGAGTAAACTATAAAGGGACAAAGATAGAAGGAAACAGGGGAGAAGTGTTACTGGTTAGAGCAGGGTGGCAGCAGGGAAGTGGTTGAAAAATGGTGGTCATCCTTCCGAGGTGCAGTTAGCGGGGTTTGCTGATGGATCGAGTATCAGAGAACAAGATGGATTAAGAATAATTCTGTGATTTTTGAAAGGACAACTGGAAGGATGGATTTGCTATTCGTGGATTTACCATTAACTTGCCCAAGTGTCTTGATGCTGAATTTCTGAATCAAAGAACAAACTTGTGGCTTTCAGTACTTCTGATTCAACCTTTAAGCCACTTGCTTTAGAAACAGAATGGATGCTTGATTGTCTTATGGGATTAGGGTTTCAGTTTTAGAGCAGTGGAAATGTATGTCATGTCAAGCTGGCTTTCCATGTGGCATAACTAGGTGTCATTATTTTTCAGTGTATGATACTTGGTTTTGCAGATTCAGAAACTTTTTCTGTAGATTGGCCTAGAGTTAAATGGGCCCAGGGACCGATTTCTTAATAGCCAGTCTCACTAATTCAGTTCCTTATGTAGGCATATCTGACCATGGTCAATAGCTGCCAGCATCCCAGAATTAGAAGAACCACCCCACACCCCACATTTCTGGAGGAAATTTCCTGATTTACAGAGGTGAGTGACTTTCAGCAGCTGGCCACAGGATTCAGAGCTAGTTAGGCCTACCTGGTGCTTTCTTACTGTGCTGCTTCCTGTGTCTAGTCTTTTGTCCAGTGTGCAAGAATATCACCCATTTTCTGATTTCCTCCTGCTTCTTCCCAGACTCTCCTGTCTTTGGTCTCACCCCATTCCCCCTATCACTTTTGTCTTGTAGCTTCTTTTAAAAACTTGTGTACACTTCTCACTGAAATTCCCTTTTCTATAATCCAACTTTCCTTATATCCTTAACCTCTTTTTTTTTTTTTTAAAGATTTTTATTTATTTATTCATAGAGAGAGAGAGAGAGGCAGAGACACAGGCAGAGAGAGAAGCAGGCTCCAAGCAGGGAGCTCGACGCGGGACTCGATCCCGGGACTCCAGGATCATACCCCGGGCTGCAGGCGGTCCTAAACCGCTGTGCCACTGGGGCTGCCCTATCCTTAACCTCTTAACAAAAGTCTGTGTCCTTGGCAGGAGAATAAATCTGTTTCCTATGCTCACCTTTTCTGTTTGTTTGTTTGTTTGTTTAAATTTAAAAAGACAAAATCATTTCTTCAAACAAAATCTTTCACGGGTCTTTGATACATGAAGCACATAAACACACAGTAACAGGTTGTAGTGGAGGATGAGGAGGAAGACTATGGTACCCTTTGCTTAGCCTCCTCTGCATCTCTGACTGCACCCCTCAGGAACCTCTTTGGGAGTCAGGGTTACATAGTCCTGCTTTGTTGAAAAAAGTACCCTGGAGTCTCTCTGCAGGGATGCATGGTGATTCTCCCACAGGGCTACTCACAGTTCTCCTTGTCACCTCCAGATTTCCGTTCTTCCCCTCTGTGCAAAAGAACCTGGGCTCTAAAGCCCATTTCCTCTTCTCACTAGACTGAACTGCTGGACATCAGGGACTTTTTATCTTTCTTTTTTTGTGTGTGTCTTGGTGTGGGTGAGTGAAGGAGTGACAGAATGAATAAATGAAATGCTGAATTACTGACCTTATTGATAGAAGTTTTAGGTGAACTCAGGAACTTGTCCAGGTAGTAAGCATCATAAAGGAAACCCATTGAAGCTGAACTCACATGGGAATTTCTTGACTGGTTTTGTATGGCCAGTTCATCAGTGTGGTTTGTGGTGCCTAGATACAGTTTGAAGACATGATTGTTTTTTCTGTGATCATCTGCCTCGGGTGTCTGCTCTGCTTGCCACTGTTAAAGATTTTGAGAAATTTTTGCTCTTTGGACTCTTCTGGGTTGCAGTGAAAACTACAACCCTTTCTATAACATTCCTTCTTATGGAGCATAAAATATGTTATGTTCTAGTTTTTGTTTAGTTAAAATACAATCGATTCTTGAGATCCCAAGACTATACCCCCGGTTACTTTGGATATAAATGTCTGCAACTATCCTGAGTTATATATTTGAATACATGTTAGGATGATTTTTTTTTTTTTTTCAGATTGTTAAATCCCATCAAGTCTTAGAGTAACTTTATTTTCAACTTTCGGCAGCCCCTGGCCCAACTCTCAAAGTCTCTCAAAGTCCTGACAGTAGTTATGGGGGTAGACAGTGGCATTGCTACAGGCTACTTCTTTCTTGACTGCTGTTTTCAAATTAGAAAAGGCATCGTGGTTTTTGAAGTTTATCACGCACATAAATCCTTATTTGCTGAAATATTTTTGTGTGTTTCACATGACTACTTGCTTAACTATGAATATATACAATAAGTGTTCTCTTACTTGAATATTTAAGTACAGAGGATACTCACATACAGAGTAGTGAAGACTGTGCTTGCTTTGTACAGAAACAGATTAATATGACTCTCTTTTTAGTGCTATTGTGAGGAAGAGTTTTTATGAGTATATCAGTATGCATGTAGACATAAAAATTAAGCGTGCCCGGGTGGCTCAGTCAGTTAAGTGTCTGACTTTTTAAGATTTTATTTATTTATTTGAGAGAGTGAGTGAGTGAGCGAGAAAGAGAGCACAAGCAGAACAAGAGATAGAAGTAGACTCTCTGCTGAACAGAGAGCCTCATGTGGGGCTTGATCCCAGGATTCCGGGATCATGACCTGAGCCGAAGGCAGACACTTAACTGAGCCACCCAGGCACTCTGACTCTTTATTTCGGCTCAGGTCATGATCTCAGGGTTGTGAGCTCCAGCTCTGCACTGGGTGTTGGAGCCTGCTTAAGATCCTCCCCGTCTCCCTTTCCTTCTGCTCCTCCCTATCCCCCCCTCAAAAAAAAAAAAAAAAAAGAACTATAAAAGTCAGATATATATTTACAAAATAATTTTTCATGAAAGAAAACTTTGGGTGAAGACCTAGTCATTGTTGTGCTTGCTTCAGTAGCACATACACTAAAATTGGAAGACCTAGTTATTATTATTTTTATATTGATTGAGCATTGAGTTGCAGGAAAGATGTAAGGAAGAGGAGAAAAGAACATGAAGAGAGAAGCAACATTTCTTGCCTACCTGCTATTTGTTGAGAATTGTGTTTTTCTTGATGTATCCAGGAGTGTGCAATTAGACTGTGCGCAGAATTCAGAGAAACAGACACTGTCAGATACTGTGTTTCTACTTTGAAGACATTCGATGTGTTATAATCCCTATAAATTTCTGTATTGTTTTCATTAAAAAAACATTTGCTCTGATTTTTATTACACAATCAAAACCCAAGTTTGATTTATGTCCTGAGATCTGATCTTCAAGGAACAGTGAATCTTAGGCATCCATTCCAGCTCCAGCACTAACTCAAAGTGTGGACTTTGGGCCACAGTTATTACATCTTCTTGAATCTCAGTTTTCTCTCTCTTTTTAAAAAAGATTTTATTTATTTAAGAGAGGATGAGTGGGATGGGGAGGAACAGAAGGAGAAGCAGATTCCTCGCTGAGCAGGGAGCCCTACGTGGGGCTCAGTCCCAGGATCCCAAGATCATGACCTGAGCAAAAGGCAGATGCTTAACCAGCTGAGCCAGCCAGTGGCTCCTCATCTCTTTGGTGAAATAAAGTAAATGACATGTCATCTTTATTTTCTATGCTTCTGTGAATTTTAAGATTCTGTACAAATTATTTTTGTATTTAGTAGTTGGCAGAAAAGAGGGAAGGATTTCTACATGTTTTCTGCATTACTCAAGTTAGTGTTCTAGTCAAGGGTATGTCTCTAATTTAGAAATATGTTTCAAGAAAATAAGGATTATATTGAGTTAGCTTTACATGTAATTTTTGTTTTAATTAATATTTCAAAGCTATCTAAAATGAGGACTTCAGAGATTCATGTTACTTTAAAGTTTCTTAAGGTGTTATTGTTACCAGCATTCATATTTTGAAGGACAAATCTTTTAAAAATGTGTCTGTGTTGGGTATGTTTCTAAAGAAATTGTTTTACAGGCTTCTATTAACCTGAACAAAGCTAAACAAAAAGAACAGGATGTAAGAAGGGAATGTTTAGAAAAAGAGGATTCAGAGAAATTGGGTTAAAAGTTTTCCTACTTTATTTGGTCACATGTAAAATGTGGCATTAATATTCCATAACAGGGCTATGATTTTTGCTTTGATTATAGTTCTGGTCTACCCTAGCATTTTAAATCCATATTCAGTAAAAGCATGAAATAATATTCTAAGTAAATTACTCAAGCATCTCTATTTTGAACTTTTCCTCTTAATTCTCTGGTGTTCTGCTTACTCCCTTAAAATCAGCCTTGGACTGCTTTATGACCTGATTTAGTGTTTATTGTGTCATCAGAACATTTGCTCTGGGGATGCCTGGGTGGGTCAGCGGTTGGGCATCTGCTTTAGGCTTGGGGTGTGATCCCAGAGTCCCAGGATCGAGTCCCACATCAGGCTGCCTGCATGGAGTGTGCTTCTCCCTCTGGCTGTGTCTCTGCCTGTGTCTCTGCCTCTCTCTTTTTGTCTTTCATGAATAAATAAATAAAATCTTTCAAAAAACAAAAACAATAACATTTGTCCTGGATTGTTATAACATATTGGCTGTGCTGTTTTCAGATATGTTACGTAGCTAATTATATAATGGTTAACTTGGTGAAATGCTGTGTAAATGCTAGCTGTGATTATTATTGTCATTAGAATATAGTGGTTGGTGGTAATGTTACCTCCTTTTTATTTTTCATACCAACATTTTTATTCTGTGGAAATGTTTCTTCATCTCTAAAGAGCCTTAAAATTTTGTATTCAGTTGGATTCTTTCCACACCACTAGGTTCGTTGCACTGTTATCAACTGTCACATTATTAGAGAATGTTTCCAAAATCTCCCCCCAGCTTCCTTCCCAGCCGGTGACTCGAATTTCCAGAAACTTGATGGGCATTAGTGGAACCTCAGATTTAGTGTGTTCTATGTGAATTTGTTGCCTTCTATCTCATTACTCAGCCAGCTGCTTCCTTGAGCCAAATTTGACCTACTGTCTATTTATGTAAATGAAGCTTTACTGGCAGATGCTACACACACACACACACACACACACACACATTTGTGTATTATGTACGATTGATTTTGCATTAAAGTGACAGAATTAAAACTCTTCCAACAGAGGACCTGTGAGTAGCAGAGCCTAAAGTATTGACTATGTCGCTTTTTCTGTAGGATGTTCGCTGATCCCTTGTAGACTTTTGAACTTTCTTGGGGTTTTCCTCAAGTATATTCTAGCAAGAAAACTAATCTCCTTTCCTTTAATCTTTTATTTTTATTTTTTAAATTTTTTTATCTTCCACATGCATTCAGTCGTCACATCCCTTTTCCTTACCTCTTAGATTCTTTTTCCTTGAGTTTCATTTTATGTCTTGCCACCATTGTCATGTTCTTCAAGTTTGGTTCCACTCTATGTCCACACTGCTGCCAAACACTTCCCCATTGCCCACTAACTTAAATAGAAACTCTTCAGCCTCTTTCTTAAATCTCCTTCCATAATAGAAGCTTTCCAGTCTCTATAATATATATGAATTCTGTAGTTCAGTACTTCCCTCCTACTTTTAACCTTCTTGTCTTTTGCCATGCTGTAACAGTTGCCTGATGGTTTCTCTGCCTCTAATTCTTCTTTCTCCTCCTACTGTCTGCCTTAAAAATCCCCCCAAGTTTGTTTGGAAGCCTTGTACTATCTTTTTCTGTCTATATACTCTTTTGTTCCCCATGATATATATGTTGCCTGTGTGTCTTTCTGTCACTAGAGGCATTATTATTTGATGCTGTGTTGTTGATGTTCTTTTACATCTCATCCATTATAAACTATAAGCTCGTTGGGTGCAAAGAGCATGTCTTCTTTACTGTGTTCTCTTAAACTCACAACATCATGTCTTAGATGTGCTTAATAATTAAGAAAATGAGTCACATTATAGGAGGCAGGCCTTTTAATTTGAATGTAATTGTTGGTGACCTCACAGACTCTCTTGGATGTTTGCCATGTTTCTAGGTATTATAGCTAAAATTCTTGAGGAAGCCAGATGTTACTTCCTCGTATAGATTCTTAATGTAAATGGAAAATTATTTTTTTGTTTGAAAAGGTATTTTGCATTTACCACCAGAAAACTGTGTACAATGATGTGCATGGCACTAATAAAAAAGTAAAACCAGGTGGTAGAGCCAGGCAGTAATTCTCTTGGATATGCCAAATCTGCCAAATTCAGATTTTTAAAATTCCATTAACAAGTTTCTTTTATTACAGGATTCCAAGTGGAAAAATTATACCAAAGCTCTGTGATAAGTTATTGAAATGAAACATTTAGAGATGATGTTAAAATAGTATTTTATTCTCTACTTATTCATTTAATCATTCTCTGTATACCTCCCAGAAGGTCTTGAAGTGGCTGTTGATCACAAATAGCTGGTTCTGTTAATCCCAGGGTTTTGTTTTTGTTTTTGTTTTTTTGTTTTGGCCGCCAGTTCTGAGTTTGTATTCTTGAAAAGGTTGGAGAAAACATGAATGTGCCAGGTGTAGAGACTTCATTTCACAATGGTGTGTTCTAAAAGTTACATGTCTTGAAATTGGGCTGCTCATACTCTTAACTTCCTCAGTTTAGAAAGGTAAAGATTGCCAGGGGGGCCAGGAACACAATTTGGTGCATAAAGCCTAGTGTACCCCAGCATCCAGAAAAACAAAAAAAGGAAACAAAGCATCACTGTACCCCAAAACCCATGTACTTGAAAAAGAGTTGAAGACTTGAAAATTTCATTTTAAAATGGGCAAAGAATGTGAATAGTTTCTAGAAAAAGATTTCCAGCACCACGGAATTGACCACTGTTTTCTGGCACACAGTCAGTGTTTGCTGTATATGTGAATGCCAGATGAGGGAGTAATGTATAAAATATATCCCAACCCCCTCCTAAGTAAAGATGTGCTTAATAACCAGCCATGTTGACCTTGGAATCAGCATTTCTACTTTTTAGCATTTATGCTAGGGAAATAAGTAGACATCTTAGCATAGATTTCACATCTGGATTTCCACAACCCAGAAACACTTTCTCAAATAATCAAAGATATCTATCCATCCACATATGTACATATGTATGTATACACATGCTCATTGTAAAATCATTTTTAATAGTGAAAGATTGGAAACAACCTAACTGCCGATAAGAATAAGCTATAGTATATCCACATTGTGATGGGTAAAAAGGATAAGATTGATGGTTATGTAAAGATGTGAAAGGAAAAAGGTATTTGTAAAGCAAAATGTAGTTTCATCCTTATGTGTAAGTACTGAACATGGGTCTAGTTACACATTATATTTGCATATGTGAGGGCTGGGCTGGCAGTTAGCATAAGCACCCTGTAATGCTTAAGCATAAGTACCTGGGGAGCAAAAGTGGGGAGATGTGTGAATTCCCAGGAGAGAAGGTATATTATACCTTCTGTTTTTTAGACTTCTGTTAGAATTTTTAAAAGTATGTTTAACTTTTATAGTGGTCAAACTCCTGGAAAGTCATAGAATGGGTTTTAGGTACATTTTCATTAATATTTAAAATAACTTAATTGAATGACTAACTAGAAAGTGGCTTTTAAGCATGATTTATATCCTTGAGAATTCTGTATAAAGTTTTTGCTTTTGTAATGGGATGATAAAGACATGGTCAGATTGGATGGCTGTTGTATTCTCTAATGGTATGATCAGTAGATGTGTAGTACAGGAGTCTTATTATAATATTTTCTCTTTCAGCAGTTATTAGAAAATCCAGTTTCATGGTAGAAAGCCTTGTTAGGATTTGGACAGTTTATATGCACTAACATGAGTTTCTAAGAGTACACTTGTGAGCAAAACAATCAAACTGTTTTTTCTTCAATCTTTTAGAAAAGCTCAAGAGGAGAACAAGAAAATAGTGCTAGCTGGATGTGTTCCTCAAGCCCAGCCTCGTCAGGACTACTTTAAGGGACTGAGTATCATAGGGGTAAGCTCTACATGATGGGGGAAAAAAGAAAATCTTGTGTTGTTGAAACATGTAATGGATCCACATTTTGATTCTTTCTTTCTTTCTTTTTCCTTTCCTTTCCTTTCCTTCCCTTCCCTTCCCTTCCCTTCCCTTCCCTTCCCTTCCCTTCCCTTCCCTTCCCTTCCCTTCCCTTCCCTTTTAAAAAAGATTTTATTTATTTATTCATGAGAGACACACAGAGAGAGAGAGAGAGAGGCAGAGACATAGGCAGAGGGAGAAGCAGGCTCCTTGCAGGGAGCCCGATGCAGGACTCCATCCCAGGACACCAGGATCATGCTCTAAGCCAAAGGCAGCTCAACTGCTGAGCCACCCAGGGGTCCCAGATTTGCTCTTCCTGTTTTATTTACAAACTATGTTGCACTTGGGACTATGTCTCCTCATCATACTTCCCCCATTGCTGCTGAAATTTTGTCATGTCTCTGTAACTTTTTCACTGTAGCACAAAAACATTCTAGATTCTCTCACTTAAAAAAAAAAAAAAAAATACCAGGGTGCCTGGGTGGTTCAGTTCATGAAGCATCTGCCTTTGGCTCAGGTCATGATCTCAGAGCCCTGGAATGAAGCCTTGCATTGGACTCCCTGCTTAGCGGGAAGTCTGCTTCTCCCTCTCCCTCTGCTACTCCTCCTGCTTGTATTCTCTCTTTCTTTCTGGCTCTTTGTCAAATACATAAATAAATCTTTAAAAAAAAAACCTAACACAACAAGCTGTACAGAATTTAAGTCCCTTGTTAATACCTGGCCTTTCTCTGCCTGTCCATTACCATTTTTCTTCCCGTATCATTGTTGTTTCTCCATCCCACTGAACTCCTTGTCATCTCCCTAGTACATAGATGCCTTTTTTGGGAATTTGCCACCTCCCTTATATTGCACCCCCCCTCCCCCCAGTCGCAGCCCCACCGTTGCCCATCCTGGGACGCCCCCTCTGACCCCCTGTCATTTGCTCTCTCAGCATCTCACAGGGTTATGATTTTACATTTACTTATTTATAATTGTCTGATAAAGGCCACCTTGCTACTTAAATTACTAAATTCACAGTGACTGTGTTTCAGTCTGCTTTTAAACACTGATCATGTTTCTCCAACCTTCCCCGTGATGCCCAACATACAGTAGGCACTCAGTGAGTGTTTTGTGACTGACTAAATGAGTCTTCCTGCTCTTAGCATCCTTGGGTCAGGGGACTACCCATGTCATCCGTCTTACTCTTTGTGGCCATTGGTAGTCACAGAGTGCCCACAAGTGGTTAGCATTCCATCAGTATCCGTTGACCACATGGTGGTGCTTCATCCTTCCTACCATTCTACTAGGGCTGTACTCAATATGCTCAGTAATCTTCTTTAAAAAAAAAGGGGGGGGCTATATTAATTTATAAAAATGTATGAAAATATAGTACCCTCAGAGAAAAATTATGTGAATAATTGGCATCTGGAATGAGATTCATTGGATTTTTCTGTATTTGATTTACTACTGACAGCCTTTTTTTTTTTTTTTTTTTAAGTAATCTCTATGTCCAACTTGGGGATTGAACTTACTACCCTGAAATCAAGAGCTGTAAGCACTACCGACTAAACCAGCCAGGTGCCCTGCTATTGACAAGTTTTTTAATACTGTATTCTCAGTGTAATGAACTTGTTTTCTGCTGTCAAGTCCTTGCCCACTAGAAAATTCAATAATCTTTGAACAAACATTCTTGTGTTAAACAGAACCTGAATGTTTGAGAAGTTTAGTTTGTTTTCACCATTTGTCTGTTTACTTTTTGATTACTCTTGGTTTAAGGAATGACATGAATATGGACTCCTGAGTTATCTATTCATGTGAGACTAACTTTCTCCATAAACATAGTCCTGCTGTGTTAGGGAAATAGGAAACTCGTTAGAATTCTGTTTTAGGATGGAATGTGCAAAAGCATAGGATTCATCTCAGATTTCATCTCTAGGAGTTAAATTATTGGAATAGGATAATTTCTTTAGTATAACAAATCCTGTTCTCTGTGTACATTATGGTAACACTTTTCTGAACTCCGCTGTGTGCAGTTAAGAGCTCAGTATATGTTAGGAAGTAGGGGAGGTTCTGAGGGAGCATCCCCAGTGCTGCTAATGGATGGATGATACAAACTCATGGCTTTGGCAAGTAACCTCTCTCACCTCCCCATTTAATCTAGCATCTTTTTGTTCTGCCATCCAATCTCATTCTTTAGATTTATGTATTTTGCTTCTTTACAACTGGAGAACTAACTATAGATCACATATTTAAAAATGGGAATAGAAAGAATATTCATAATTCCATCACTGAAATACAATAATTATGACTTTGCTTATTTCCTCTAGACTATTTTTCCCCTGTGGTTTTTGTTTTATTTATTTATTTATTTATTATTTATTTATTTATTTATTTATTTATTTTTTAAAGTGATATGACTATTCTCTTTTTAAGATTTATTTATCTGTTCATGATAGACATAGAGAGAGAGGCAGAGACACAGGAGGAGGGAGAAGCAGGCTCCGTGCCGGGAGCTCGACGCGGGACTCGATCCCGGGACCCCAGGATCGCGCCCTGGGCCAAAGGCAGGCGCCAAAACGCTGAGCCACCCAGGGATCCCCTTTTGTTTTAAATGTAATCTCTATATCCAGTGTGGGGCTTGAACTCACAATCTTGAGACCGAGAGTCACATGCTCTTCCAAGTGAGCCAGCCAGGTGCCCCCCACAAAAGGCTTTTTATTTTAATTTCAAATCAGTATGTTGTGAAAAGTTTCCAAAAGTGAAATTGCACTATTTGTAACATAGTTTGAGTTATAATCTAATTACGTCTTCAGATTTAGTGTAACTATTAAATTATAAGATCATTCTTTGTAAACATCATTTTATAGAGCGATTTTTTGCAGCAATATAACATTTATCATAACTGACTGTTTATATGTGAATGTCATGTCCACAGAACCTAAAATTTTAAAAAATCTGGGGAAGGAAACCAAAATCATCTATAATTGGTATCTGAAAAGACCCGTTTCTGAAGATAATTTTTAGAATTGCTACAAAAACAGAAACCTGAAATATAGTGAGTTTAATTGAAATAAAGAAATGTATTATATTGATTTAGACGAAAAAATTCTGAAGTGTTAAAAAAAATGTTTAAATTCATAGATGTAGGAAACTGGTTTTAGGGATTATATTGCAGGGTTTTTTGTTTTGTTTTGTTTTGTTTTGTCTTTTTTAAACAGACGAAGTAAAAACTTACTCCTTCACAAAATTTCCCTCACAGAGTACCTGAGACTCCTGGCTTTAATAGAAGTGGAAGAAAGAACCCATGTAACTACATTCTGGGCTTCTGCTCTCTGCTAGGATTTGTCTGTGTCACCCCACAATACAGAGAGGGTGTGTCGGTTCTTTTGACCAAGTGATTGAAATAAAAAGCTGCCTTGAGGTGGGGATCAGTGGGGGAACAAGCTACTTACTACACACCTGAGTTAAAAAAGACATATTATCCCTATGTTTGCAAGTACTTATGGAGTAAGCCTGTAAAAAAGAAGATACTTAATAATTAAGAAGGATGTTATTACCCTTGTAACATGTGAATTTCCATCAATATCAGCCTCTAGAAATGGGACATTTAATTTGTTTTCATAATCAGAGATAACAATGCAGTGAGGGCACATAGCAATCAGTTGTCAGACCCTGGGCATGTTATTATCATCTATCCTACTGTCTCTAGAAACTATCTAGCTGTAATTAATATTATTTGTGTGGTGGCGAATGAAAAAAAAAATCAGAATATCAAAACCTACCAACCTCTGGGTTCAGAAGAACTGGCTTTGGTGACTGTAACATCTGTACTTTTCCCATGATGGAGCACAAAAATGTCTAATTTTTTTATGTTTGGAAAGGAGAGAGAAAAGATTTGGAAACATCCATGTCTTGGATAAAAAGGTCTTTTTATAACCAAAACTTATTTCCTTGAATGGTTAAATGAAATTTTACTTAATATCTAGAATATGTGTATTTATAGGTAACTCGTACAGAATCAGGATCTTTAAAAAATTTTTTTCAGGATCTTGAAACGTTTTATCTCAGAGTGAAAAATTTCACATGTCTTGGGGCAAATAGTTATGGTTAACCATCCACCTTGGAATGAGTTTTCATGCAATGTCATTTTTTCAATCACTGCTATTATTTGTTTACTTTGGTTACTCTGTGTCCAGCTGCAGGTAGTTCCAGGATCTTGTGACTATACCTTTTGGATGTTCCTTTCCTTCTGTTCAGCTCATTTGTTGGCAAGAAAGTTTCTTTTAGATTAGTCAGCTGGAAAGCTCCAAGTTCTCTGTTAAAGTCTAATAGGAAAAAAGAAGAATAGATTGCAGAGCTCAAGAAGCCTGGCTTCAAATCCCAGGGCTGCCACATCAATTTTCCTTTAATAAGTACTTACTGAGGGTCAGTTATGTGGCAGCTGCTGTTGCAGGTGCTAGGAACACGACAGCATCGAAAATCATCCAAGATCTCTGTCCTTACAGAGCTTATGTTCCAGTTCTTAATGATACCTGGTTTAAGCCTAGAACATCCCTTCTCCAAGAAAATGTGGTGGGATGGGTCCTGAAGACTTTAGGGAGATTGGTGAGTTGAGAATCTCCTCTTAAGGCTGAGATGTACTTTGACACATATACTTTGACTCATTAGTTAGAAGTTGTGTTAGGGAATAGGTGGGTTAAACCATTTATTTGCTTAAGTTCTTCTTAAGGTAGTATTATTTCTCCATTTTTTGCAGTAGTCGTCATTAATAGGCATGACATTTATTAGGAAGGCTGACTCGTACTCCCTTTAGGAAAGCATATTTACAAAATTGTACATTTTGTGTCAATTTCCTGTGCTAATTCATAAACAGGGACTGCATTTGAACTTGATCATTAGGCTTATCTTTGTGATTGTATACTCTAGAAATCCTAAGTAAACTGTGAATTAATACATAGGTTATTAACATTTGAAAACATGCAATTCACAGCAGAATATATCATTTGATGTAAAAAAATTTATAAATGACAAAACTTGCTGATTTCCCAGCTGTGAGCCCTGCAGACAGGTGCAGTTTTCTTTGGATAGCTGAACAAAAATGTTGCTTCACACAGGTGTCCACTTATCTCAGGGACTATTAACCAGATTGGTTTGTAGTGCTTTAAACATCTTTTCAGGCAGGCTGCCCTAATACTGAAAAGTCAAACAGCATGGTGAGTATTTCAAATGCAGACACTTTAATTTGAAAATTACATGTATAAATAAAGTAGCATTTGAAAGAGCTATATTTGAGAATATTTCTGTCATATATTGCAAAAGGTAAATGAATTCATGAAGTGGGATAGTGTACCAGTAATAGTGGCATTGATATCAAGGGCAAAGATTGAAAAATGATGTCTTCTCGCTGTCTCTACTTCATGGCTTTACATATGTCATCTTGTTATATTAACTTTTGTTTTTATGCCTGTAATTATCAAAAAGGCAGTATCATAACAGAATGACATGTAAATTTAAAAGCCCGTTGACGTTTATACCTTCTTAGATCTATTTTTATTTCTTTTATGGCTTTCCTAATTTTACCTGTATGCGTACACAGTCTTCAGTTATTCAAATGTGAAAAGAAATAAAGAGTAGTGTATTGTAGTAAGTAAGAGCATGCACTCAGGAGCTGGATTGCATAGGCTCATATCCCAGATGCACCACTTATTAGCTGTGCAACTGTGTACGAGTCACTTAACCTCTCTTTGCTTCAGTTTCTTTATCTTTGGTAGGTGATAATAATAGGACCTAACTCTGAGTTTTGTAAGGGTTATTAATTCAGTTACTTGTAATGTGGTTAGTTAGCATGGTGCCTGGCATATAGTAAGTGCTCTCTCTGTATTAGCTTTATGATTGTTATTTTCATTTTTATATAATTCACTTGCTAGTAGAATCAGCATTGAGCATACCACTGTGCCTGGAACAAGAACTATTTGCTAGAGTTACAGAGCTGAGTAAAATGTCTTTCCCCTAAAAACCATGAAATCTGAAGAGAGGTGCAAATAATCATGATCAATGCAGAGGGATAAAGTCTGGTGGGCACACATTGGATGAAACCATCCTTGACTTGGGCTTCAAAGCCTGAGTCGTGGTTTGATGGAGAAAGAAGGCTTTCAGCAGAAGCAACAGTGTATCTGAAGAAAAGCATGCATGCTTAAGGGCACCAGAAAGGGAGAGGAATGCCAAGTAGTGTGTCCTGACCCCTGCCCGGGAGTGTAATGCGGAGGGGTTAGGTTTAAGAGGTGTGGTTTGCAGCAATGCTCATGAATGATAAACAAGGTAGCGTGAGGAGAGAGAAGTTTGCATTCCATGTAATGCTTAGATCAGACCCCATAGGACATGGAAAAAGACAGTGGAGAGTTGTGTAACCTGAAAAAGTGGCAATTAGAAGCCATATGATCTAGTGGTTGCTTCTATATGCTCTGTATTCATTATTTTCTTGTACGTTATTTATACCGATCTTTTTTTCTTACTTTAAGTGAGATTTATTGAGGTATAATTAATAAAGAAATTTATCTTTGATGGATTTTGACAGATGTATACTGTTGTATAAGCACAACTAAGATATAATTAAGATACAGAACGTTTCCATTACACCAGAAAGTTCCCTTGTGTCTTTTTTGTGGTCAACCCCCCTCCCAATACCAGCACCCCTCCCCCACCAAATACACATACCCACCGTCCTTGGCAACTGTTCTTCTGATTTCTGCCCTTATGGTTTTGCCATTTTCAGAATGTCCTGGAAATGGAATTATATGTTACTTTATTTCTTTTTCACTTAGCATTGATGCATTCAGTATTCATCCATGTTGTTGTGATTATTGATAGTTTGTTACTGTTTATTGTCTAGAATTATTTCACTTTAGGGATGGAGTACAGTTTATCTGTTCACAAGTTGATAGAAATTTGTGTTGTTTACAGTTTTGGGGCCCTTAAGAATCAAGCTCCTATAAGCATTCATGTCATCACACAAATCTTTGTGTGGGTACATGTCTGCACTCTATTGGGTCAATGCCCAGGAGTGATATTGCCTCTAGTCATATGGTAAACATCTGCTCAACCTTGTAAAAAATTGCCAAAATATTTTTCAGGACTGCTATACCATTTTGTTTTGCAGTTACTTTGCATCCTCACCTAAAGTTGGTACTGCTGGTATTCTAATCTTAGGAATTGTACTAGGTGTGTAGCGGTATCTCTTTGGGGCTTTTAATTTGCTTTTCTCTGTTGACTCATGATATTCAGTGTATTTTCATTTGATTATTTGCCATTGATATATCTTTGGCAAAGTGTTCAAATCTTTTACCACCTTCCCCTCTATTTTGGTGATGTTAAGAAACTGTTTCTTAGGAGACTGCCCCCGCCCCCACCCCCCCCCACACACATTTCTTAGGACATAAGAAAGTTGATAAATTGGACTTCATCAAAATTCAGTATTTTTGCTCCTCAGAAAATGGGGGAAAAGAATTGCAAAACATATTATCTCCTAAACAGTTTATATCCAGAATATGTGAAGGACTCCTATATCTGAACAGTAGAAAATCAACCTATTTTAACATAGGGGAAAGATTTGTCTGTCTTTTTATCATTTTTCATTGCCTTTAAAATTTTTGATATATTAGAAACTTGGAAATTTGGGGCAGGGGGACTGATGAGTTGGTAATGAGATTCTTCTGTGGTTTCAAAACTTTAAATTTATATTCCCAGGATATCAGAACAGGTCTGATAAAATATGCATTTAAACCTTTAAAGCTTTTTTTTTTTTTTTTTTTTTTAAGGTATGAAAAGGATTAATTCAAGTTTTCAGTTTATTTGCACTTATTCTGATGGGCACTCCTTTAGAGACAGGGACTTGGTTTATTATTATTTTACATTTTTAGATATTTTGCACTACTTTCAGTGCTTAGTACGGTGTCTGGCTCAATAAATATTTTTTGAATGAATGTTAAATATAAGGTATGCATTTAACTTAATTTTTTCCATATTTTCTTTTTCCCATAGCACTTGTTTTTAAACTTTTCCTGTTTCATGGTGCTGATGCTATCATATGTTGGTTTCTTAATTAACACATCAGTTTTGTATGCCACATAACGAATTGCCACAAATATAGTTGCTTATATACAATACACAATAAATACTCGGTGTGTATTTATTCTTTTTCAATTCTGGAGACCAGAAGTTAGATATGAGTTTTATTAGACTAAAGTCAAGGTGTTGACAGGGCTGCATTCTTTCCTGGAGGCTCTGAGAGTCTTTTTTGTTGCCTTTTGCAACTTTTTGAGGCCACCCACATTCCATTGACTTGGGTCCCATTCTTGTTTTAAGCCAGCAGTGCCCTCTCTCTCTGACCTCTTTATCAATGTCTCTCTCTCTATCCCAGGTGGGGAAGACTCTCACCTTTTAAGGACTCATGTGAATAGATGGGCCCATCTAGAGAATCCAGGCTAATCTCATCACATCTGCGAGTTCTGTTTGCCAGGGAACCATATAGGTTCTAGGGCTTAGGACTTGAACATCCTGCCTGTGACAGCGTTATTTATTAGTTGATGTTTTATATCTGTAATGTGTATTTGTGATTTGGTTCTGTTATTACTCTTTTTAACTTTAGTATCAGATCACTTTAAAGTCATTTTTTAACTCTGTAATAATACTCTATTATTGAATATGATTATAGTATTCTAATGTGTCTCTATACAATTGTGCTCAGTATGTTGAGTTTTGTTATAATTGCTGAAAGTTGTTTTTTTCCACTACAGAAAGTTTTATAGGTATCTTAATTGGATTTAAGAGGAAGAAGTTTTTGGTACCGATACTGTTTTCTTGGCATCCATCTAGTCTGGCTTATCTGTCAATTAGTAAATCTTCCCTCTTAACCGAGTGTTAGTCACTGGCTGGTACCATTCAGGTAGAAAGTATGCTTTTAGTGATGTGTAGAATGTGCTGCCATATAATTTTTGATGAAAGGGCTATTTCTACTATGGGGGAAGAATTTTTCTCAATGAAGAGATGAAAGAAAATAAAACTGTACTGAGAAATGAGAAAGTTTTGTTCAAGAAGTTAAACCACATGTAGCAACTGCTATTCTTCTGTGTACCTCATGAGCCAACTTGTTCATAGGCTTGTGAATTCAGTGTTTTTTCTAGTAGGGTTAGCTTAGTGTGACTACTGTGGACTTCCCCAAATTTTAGAGATTTGGACATTGAGCTCTTTTACAATACCATATGTAGACGTAGGGACTTTCCTTAACAGCCAAGAGAAAAATTTTTAGAGAGAAAAATGTGTTTTTGTTTTGTTTTTTTACAGAGAAGTCAATATTGAACTTTAACCTACAAATGCCGATTATTGAATTAAACTCCCATTAACATAAAAGTGAAAAGTTTGGACTTATATTTGATGGAAAGGCTTTTTATAATATAATTCTTAACAGAGATAGAAAGATTTTTTTAAAGGTTGATAGAATCTTTAGGTGGTTTTGAAGTTTTGGTCTGAAATTTCTTAATTAGAATGGTAATAACCGATTGTCCTGTTTTGTTTTTGTGTTTTTTTTTTTTTTTTTTTTTTTTTTTTTTTTTTTTTTTTTTTTTTTTTTTACATACAATCCAAATTAAGAGAGCCTACGAGAGAATTCTTTTGGATCTGTGGATCTGTGTTAATATGTACCTATAATGTATTAACGTCTCTTTTAATAGGATTTGAGGTGTCTTGGGATAAAATCTATAAATAGTAAAACCACAGCCAGATCCGTGCAAGTATAAAAAGACTCACCAAATAACAGAGGAATGTAGGAAAAGAATAATCTTTGTACATTTTCAATAGAATTACGCTGAATTAGCCTGAGTGATGCTGTTGAAATAGTTCTGTTCACCCCACAGTGACTTTCTTGTACAATTGGGATTGAATCTAATAGGAGTGTGATGTCTCCCCTCATCTTCCTCCTTTAACTGACCTTCTTCTCACCCTTTGCTCTGCCCTTCACTCATCACCATTTCCATCTCAGCCCAGAGGTTCACATTGATGCATCTGTCTTAGGGTTTGCCTGGAGGTTCATCTGGATCCCTGTAGCAAAATTGCCCTCTCTACCTTTGGCCACTCCCAGATTTTATTTCTTTCATAGCCTCTGTCATGACGAGAAATGAACATTTTCAGTTGTTTATGTGATTTGCCCCCTTCCCTCATTAGAATGTAAGGCCCATGAAGCGGGGACTTTGTATTTTCTGCCATTAAATCCCCAGAACAGTGCTTTGTTGGTGCATAAGAGATATTTGTCAAGTGAATGCATGCATACTAGTGGTGATTTGTGAGGCAAAGCTTGGGGGAACAGTTGTTACTGGGGTCTCTTGAGAGTCCAGGTTTAGTCAGATAACATTCTGTGATCATTTAGTAATAACCTCCATGTGTATAGGAAAAGGAAGATTCATGAAATGTGCCATCCACATGCCATTCCTCCATAAGATCTACTAAAAAATCTTTGGCAAGACTTTAGCTGGATATCCTTATCGCCTTGGTTCTCTTAGCCTCGGAAATAACAATAGTATCCACTGCCTAGGAATGTCATGAGGATAAAATGTAATAATGCATGTGATGTGTTAGCACAGAGCCTGGGACATAGTAATTGCTCAAGAAATGTCAGTCATCACTGTGTTATTAGTAGTCATTAACTTATCTAGCTGGTTGTCCAAGAAAAAAAAAAGATACTTCCAAATGGATCCCAAAGCAGAACTTCTGGACTACAGAACGATATCAGCTTGCTCTCTAACTGGACTTTTTTTTTTTTTTTTTTAGCCTCATTGTCCAATTTGTGGCTGAGGTGTGTATACGTTTCCTAGAGCTGCCATAACAGATTGCCACAAACTGCATGGCTCTCTTAGCCATATTGTAAACCTGTGCTTTCTGGTATGGCTGCCAGTAGCCGCATGTGACTTTAAATTAATTAAAGTTAGTTTCTCATTCACAGTAGTCACATTTCAAGTACATGGTAACCGCATGGGGCCCGGGGCTGCCATGCTGGAAGGCCCAGCATATGACATTTCCATCATGGCAGAATGTTCTGTTGGGTGATATAGCTCTAAACCATTAGGAAATTCCAGAAGAGCACTTTTATTTGCTTTAGGTGACTTGGTACAGGTTTGTTTCTTCAGTGTGTGTTCAGTTATAAATTTGGAGTGGCTCATAATAGCTGAATAAAATATTTTTATGGATTTCTTTTAAAAGTTCTGCGGCAGAGTGACTCATTAATGTTATTTATGAATTGTTTGTTCACTAACTCCTTTCTGCATTGTTGAGGACATATGGAGTCAGTAATAGAACATACTGCATGTCTTTTTAATTTTTTTTCTGTATATTTATAACTAAGTGCCTGAAGGACACAAGATACTATTTTATTTATTTTATTTGAGTTATATGCCAGAAACTAAGCTCTTGTGTGTTCAGGGCTACAATTTATAGTATTAATTAAGAACAGCTTTCCTTTTCTCTCCAGAATGAATTCAATATATTCTTCATTACTGTGTATGAATCTTGAGTTTGTTCTCTCGTGATTGTTTTTTCTTCTCCCCCTGCCTCCCACATGTTCTCCTTTTGCCTTCTAACTCCCCTCTTCCAATAACACCCTCTCCCCTGGCTCTTCTCTCCCTTCCTTCTCTGCTTGCATTTCTTTCTTTTTCTCCCACCACTTCCTCAGATATCCTTCTCACTAGAAATGGAAACAGCACAATATTTTCTTTAAGTCATTCACTGAACTTTCCCCTTGAGTGTTTGTAATCAAATGCTGTTTTTTTTTCTTTGTCTTAATATTTGGTACACCCTTCTTTTTAAAGTCCTTAGAGGTCCTCCACACCACCATCTGGTGATTAAATTATGTGTAGGGAGCATTGATTTTTCTGCTGTAAAGCAAATGTCATCAAGTACTTAAAAAATTAGAATTTATTTTTAGCTGCATACTTTCAAGCAAATTCTGCGTGTCCATCAGCCTAAAGAAAAATCTCTTTATTTCTTTAACACATATATGCATGCACACACACATTTTTAAACTTTTATTTTGACATAATTTCCTATTCACAGGAAAGTTGTAAACAAAAGGAATTACCATATACCCTTTACCCAGAGTCCTCAAATGTTAGTATTTTACCAAACTTGCTTATTGTTCCATATATATATAAAGAATTATATATATATTGTATACACACACACACACACACACACACATATACACCATTCATTCTGATCCTTTGGAGAGTAAGATACAAACATGATGCCCTTTTACTTCTGAATATGCATATATTTCAAAAACAAGGATGTTTTCCTATACTACTATAGTATAATAATAAAAATCAGAAAATTAACATAGATACACTGACATAAGTTAGTACACAGACCTTATTCAGCTCTTGCTAGTTGTCCTAATAATGTCCTTTAGAGGGATATTAAAAACCCAGATGCAAAGTTGGGTGCAGTTGTCAGGTTTCTTTAGGCTTCAGTAATTTGAAATATTTCCTCAGATTTTCCTTGAGTTTCATGACCTTGGCATTAGAACATTTGACCACTTTCAACCTATATTATTATTTTTTTTTAAAAAAAGATTTATTTATTTATTTGAAAGAGAGTTGGGGATGAAGGCCCAGATGGAGGGAGTCTGAAGCAGATTCAGATCTGAGCATGGAGTCTGACCTGAGTCTCTATCTCACGACCCTGAGATCATGACCTGAGCTAAAACCAAGAGTCAGGTGGCCCATATTATTATTATTTTTGTAATAACAACTTTTTTGAGGTATAATTAACACACTATGCAGTGCTTTCATAGAACATGTATAATTTAATGGTTTTTAATATATTCAGAATTATGCCACAATCACCACAATCAATTTTAGAAGTTTTTCATTCCTCCAGGAAGAAATCAGCACTCCGGCAGTTTCTCTCATTTCTCTTACTGCCATCCATAGACAGTCACTAATCTACTTTGTCATTGAAGATTGAACCATTCTGGCCATTTCATATACATGGACTCATACAATTTTTGCCCTTTTTTGGTCTGGCTTCTTTCAGTTAGCTTAATGTTTTAGCATTTAGGAGTCCTCCCTTTATCTATGGGGCATGTGTTCTAAGATCCCCAGTGTACACTAGAAACTGGATTGTACTGAACCCTGTGTATTCTGTGTTTTTTCTTACATGTACATACCTATGCTAAAGTTTAATTTATATATTGGTATAACAAGAGATTAACCACAATTACTACTAATAAAAAAGAACAATTATAATCATGTGCTATAATAAAAGTATAATACAAGGTAATGTATTAAGTAATATAGTATGTGAGTGTGGTCTCCCTCAGAATATCTTAATGTCCTGTGGTCATCCTACTGTACTCATCCTTCTAATTGTGATGATGGGACATGATAAAATGCCTACTTGATGAGATGAAGTGAGTTAAATGATATAGGCTGTGATCTAGCATTAGGTTCCTATTGACCTTCAGATGATATGTCATAGAGAGGACCATCTGTTTCTGGCTTGCAGGTAAATGAAACCATGGATAAGGGGGGACTATTGTATATCATGTTCCTCTTTTATGGTGTAATGATATTTCATTATATGGATATGCCGCTTTTTTTTAATTCATCAGTTAATGAGACTTCAGTTGGTTCTACCTTTTACTTATGTTGAATAATGCTGCTATGAAGATTTGTGTATGAGTTTTTGTGTAGACATATGTTTTTATTTCTCTTGGGTGTATACTTAGGATTGGAATTATTAGATCATATTATAACTCTGTTGAACTATTTGAGGCTCTGCTAGACTATTTCCAAAGCAACTGCACCATTTTACTACATCCCCACTAGCAATGTGGGAGGGTTCCAGCTTCTATCTTTGCCAACACTTGTTATTATCTGTCTTTTTGATTATAGCTATCCTAGTGGGTATGAAGTAGTATCTCATTATGGTAAAATATATATAACATAAAAGTTACTGTTTTGATTCGTTTTAGGTGTATATTTCAGTGGCTTTAAGTGCATTCACCCTATTGTGCAACCATCACCACCATTTGCCTCCAGGGTGTTTTCATTTTTCCAAACTGAAAATCTAGACCCATTAAACAATAGCTCCCCATTCCTTCATTGTGATTTTGATTTGCATCCCCTGATTGGCTAAGGATTTTGAACATTTTTTCATATGCTCATGGGCCACTTGTATGTCTTCCTTGGAGAAGTGTCTATTAAAATCTTTTGCCTATTTTTATTTTTTTTTAAAGATTTTATTTATCAGAGAGAGGGAGTGCGAGCAAAGAAGGGGCAGAGGCAAAAGGACAAGGAGAAAGAGAATCTCATGAAGAGTACATGCTAAGCCTGGAACCCAATGCGGGGCTTGATCTCATGACCCTGAAATCATGACTTGAGCTGATATCAAGAGTCAGACACTTTACTGACTGAGTTGCCCAGGTGCCCCTGTTCATTTTTATTTTATTGTTTTTTAAGGTATGCACCATGCCCAGCATGGAGCCGAGTGCAGGGCTTGAACTCATTACCTGGAGATCATGACCTGAGCTGAAATCAGAGTCAGACACTTAACTGACTGAGCCATTCATTTTTGCCCATTTTTCAATGGTTTATTTGTCTTTTTTGTAATTGAGTTGAAGGAGCCCCTTATACATTTTAGATATTAATCTAATGATTAATAATAATTATTATTAATAATCTAATAATTAATCTTTATGATTTGCAAAAATGTTCCCCCAGTTTCTGTGTTGTCTTGCTACTTTCTTGATGGTGGCCTTTGATGTATCAAGAGGGCTTAATTTTGATGGTGTTCAGTTTATCTTTTTTCTTTTGTTATTCATGTTTTTGGTGTAATATCTAAAACATCACTGTCTAACCTAAGGTTCACCTACATTTATGGCTATGTTTTCTTCTATGAATATTGTAGTTTTAGCTTACCCTAAATTTTAAAATTTTTTAACTATTCCAACAAGTTAGATTTTGACTCTTCTCTAGGGATACTGCTTCTTACGAGCTATAAGACTGGGTGCAGTGATCCTTTTGAGCTATTAGATCCCCAGCTGCATAGAAAAGCTTTCATGTTTTTGTTTCACCATTTGATTTTCTTGTATTATACTACTTTTATTCTCTGTCTTGTATCCTCAGCTGATATCTTGGTCATCCCATTCACTGGGAAATTTGATCAACTCTTCCTTTCTTGTCCTACCCATGTCTCCTTCCTTCAGCTCATCTGTCTGTAAGAGTAGTCTCTATTTGGTGTCAGTGTTTTCTTAGTTATGATTCATTACTACTGAACTCATTGCTTCCTCTGAGTTCATTGATTCCCACATTGCTAAATCAGGCATAGACATTCCAGTCTTTATGGTAACTTATAAGCTCTGTAGTATTTAAGTCTGTTGGGTACTTTCCTCCTCTTTGAACTCTATTATTTTGGCTTTGATCACATTCTATAAGGAAGCCAAATCCATTCTCTTCATAAAACCAGAACCTAGTGGTTCCAGTGAGGTAAGTTTGTTTGGGACGTAAGTCTAACAGAGGCTACTTTGCCTTTGACAATTTCTCAGTAATTATTGCAACTACTACCATTATGCTGGGCTGAGTGGTCAGAGGCAGAACCTAATTGAAGTGTGCTCTAAGAAGTCTATCCTTATTTCCTTTGGTACTGAGGCCAAAGGAATATAAATATGTATATTTATATTTAAGTATTTATATTTTCAAGATTTTATTTATTCATGAGAGACCCACAGAGAGAGGTAGAGTCATAGGCAGAAGGAGAAGCAGGCTCTCTGTGGGGAACCTGATGTGGGACTCGGGATCAGGACCTGAGCCAAAGGCAGATGCTCAACCACTGAGCTACCCAGGGGCCCCGCCAAAGAAATATTTAAAAGGGATTTGCCATTGCGGTTTTATTAAAGCCTTTTAAAAAGGTTCTTGCTCAGTTGAGTTCATTGCATCATTGTTGTATAAAAATGAAAGATTAAAAATAACATAAGGGTCCATTAGTTGGGGAATGGGTGAATGCATTATGGTATATCTATACATGAATACTAGGCAGCCAGGAAAATAAATGAAGTAGACCTATATGTACTGATGGTATATAGAAAAAAAATAAAGAAGCAGGTCTGTCATTTTCTCTCTTCTGTTTACCAATATTTATATCATAATTTATAAGAAAAAGAACAGATATATATATAAATGTTCTGCTTTGGAAAATGTCTTGGTATCTATTAGGCTGTTATGAATGATATCTTAGGAATGGAAGTGGAGGATGTAGGATAATACAGATTACTTTATTTCTTTTTTATATTTCTAATTTATTTGAATTTTTTCAATGAGCATGTATTCTATAATAAAGCAATCATTTGAAGATTTTAAGGTATAAGTAATATCGACTTATGACTTTTTTTTTTTTCTCTCTTCACTTAGCTTCTTGCACTATAATCTTTTTACATTTCCATCTACACCCTAGCCACACTAACTCAGTCTTATTAATGGGTTTCTCCTATATTAATCCGGTTTATCTCTCAAGAGTCACCTTTCTTCCCTTGATAGCATTGCTGGATCATTCAGTCATAATTTATTTGTTACCTTTTCTCTGTGTTCCTATGGTACCATGAGCAGTCTCCCTTAGTCACTTGTGTCTAGGGTAGAAGCTATTATTATTTGACTTTGTATTCTGTTGACCTGAGCACATTGCCCAGTACATGGTAGACATCCATAAAAGGGGGTTTCAGTTAGAATAAGACAGCATAGTATTTGGGATAGATCTTCTTAATAACCAGCATATCCTTTTGTGTAGGTTGTCATCTTCTGCCATTTTTCTTGAAGAATGAAGAGAATGTGTGTGTAAAGAGACATGTTTTAATTAAACATCACTTTATATCTCAGGATGTGTTTAGTTTATGTTGATAGGCTATGCTAACAGAACTCCAGGCAGTTTATTTAAATGTATTATGATTTCTTCAGTTATCATTGGAGGACAGGAGGTAGGTAATTTCATACTTCACTGTAACACAAAACATTAATACAGAATATTTTTTATAATATTTCCAAATGCATTAATTAAAGACAACCTATATTCATGTGCTTAGAAAATGTGATACACTGACTCAAGCAGAAAGGTAAACACAAGTTAATGTTTCTTATCCATGTAAATTGCTTGTCTAATGTAATTTGTTTTCTTTTTAGGTTCAACAGATAGATCGAGTGGTAGAAGTTGTGGAGGAAACAATTAAAGGTAATTGCTGAAAGTGGGATAAGCAGATGTATATGGTACATATACATCCCCTTCATTATCCGCAGTTTTGCTTTCTGGATACAGTTAGCCACAGTCAGCTGATGTCCAGAAGCAGATGATTGTCCTTCTAACTTATGTCAGAAGGTCAATAGTAGCCTGACCCTACATCACAGTGTCTATCTCTTCACCTTGCTTCCCGTCATATCATCACAAGAAGAAGAAGGATGAATACAGGACAATAAGACACTTTGAGAGAAAAAGAGAGAGACAACATTCACATAACTTTTATTGCAGTCTCGGGTTGTAATTTTTCTATTTTATTATTAGTTATTGTTGTTAACCTCTTACTGGGTGTAATTTATAAATTAAACTTCATTGTAGTTATGTATGTTTAGGGAAAAACACAGTACATAAAGGGTTTGGTACTATCCCTGCATACTTTCAGATATCCCCTGGGGGGTCTTGGACTGTATCCCTTGGCTGATAAGACGGAGGAACTACTGTATTGTTTGAACTGTATTATAAAAATATCAGTTAATATTTATTTACATATGAAAGTGTAACATTTTGTCCTTAACTGATTCATGCATTATCCAGTCTAATATAGGGGGTATATATCTGATTGGCTTATAAATGAGTCAGATCATAGTCCTTTTTTTAAATCTCATTTTTATTTTTGTATGAAATAGATTTCATTTGCATTTCAGATCAGAAAGACATCAGTTTTAAAATAATGAAATGAGGGCAGCCCGGGTGGCTCAGTGGTTTAGTGCCGCCTTCAGCCCAGGGTGTGATCCTGGAGACCTGGGATCAAGTCCCATGTCAGGCTCCCTGCATGGAGCCTGCTTCTTCCTCTGCCTGTGTCTCTGCCTCTCTCTCTGTGTGTCTCTCATGAATAAATAAAATCTTGAAAGAAAGAAAGAAAGAAAGAAAGAAAGAAAGAAAGAAAGAAAGAGCAAGAAAAAAGAAAAGAAAGAAATGAGGGACACCTGGGTAACTCATCTTTGGTTAAGTATCCAACTTTTAATATCAGCTCAGGTCTTGATTTCACAGTTTTGAATTTGAGCCTAATGTTGGGTTCCATGCTGGGTGTGGAGCCAACTTAAAAAAAAAAAGGTAATGATTTTACTTATGTGTATTTTTAGCAGTTTTATTGAGATATAGTTGACATTATTTGCATGTTTTCATGTCACCTAATTAGTTGCAGTTGACATTATTTGCATGTTTTCATGTCACCTAATTAGTTGCAGTTACCCTTTTTAAAAATACTTAATTTTTTTTTTTTAAAGTAATCTATATACCCAGCACGGGGCTCAAGTTCACAACGAAATCAAGAGTTGCACGCTTTTTCAGCTGAGCCAGCCAGGTGCCCCTAAAAGTACTTTTAAAAGTAGTATTCAATTTTAATATTCTCCTGTGTATAATTTCTGTAGTTACACTAGAGACTAGAATTATGCTTTGTTTCATTAGCTGTGGTGTTTTGAACCATATTCTTATTGAAGTCACTGAGAAATAAATTATCCTCAGTTCTGTGGTTTAATTTTTAAATACTCATAGTCTGTTTTCCTCTGTTAGATTAGTACAAATAAAAACTAGTAATGTAATAATGAAATATTACATGAATTAAGCTTCTCACTTAAAATTTTAATCATTTTCTTATATGTGGGCATTGTGTGTCTAAAAAAAGGAAAACAGACTACTTTCACCAAGTTGGGATTTTTAACCACATACTTTTCCTGCTGACTGTGTCCACTAATCTTCCACATGCTGCTTATTCATTTATTTTGACTCCTTGATTTATTAGCTGGCCATGGATTATGAGAATTAGACTATACCTCAGTCTTCTTTGAAACTCAAAATAAAATGAAATACCATGATTAAAAACTTAAAGCAGTGATAATTTTGAATAGTTTGTTAAACTATATGCCTGAGTCCCCATCTTGGAGGATGTAGAAGTGCTGGCATTAATTGTGCAGTTTGGGTGTAATAGGCACTATGCCAAAGCCTTTCCCATGAATTATATCATTTAATCTTCACAACAGTATTGTGAAGTGAAGTGTGGGTATAAATATTTTCCTCATTTTTCAGGTGAGGAAGCTGGGACACAGGCGTGCACAGCTAGTGAGTGGCAGGGTTGGGATTCATATCCAGGCAGGCCCGCTTCAATGCCTGTGCTCTTAAGTTTGATACTGCATTTACACAACTCTGCTGTGACTTCTCTGATCTCTCCCACTTGAGAAACATTGTTAGTGGTTGACTGAGTTTCTGAAAGTAGTGCTTCAGGATGCATGAAGTTTTGTTGCTTTATTCATCTTGTCTTAAGTACCAGCCACGTACTAGTCACTCAGTATGTACATATTTTTTAAATTAATGGTGATAAAGATAACACAAGAGAAAATATAGGTGACCTGGGCTATGGTGATGACTTCTTAGATGTAACACCAAAGGCTTGATCTATGAAAGAAATAATTGACAAGCTATACTTCATTAAAATTAAAAACTTCTCTGCAAAAAGGACTATCAAAAGAGTGAAAAGACAAGACACAGACTGTGAGAAAATGTTTGTAAAGGATGTGTTTGGTGAAGGACTATTATCCAAAATGTATAAAGAACTCTTACAACTCAACAATAAGAAAGTAAACAACCTAATTAAAAAGTGGACCAAATACCTCATCAGACATCTCACCAAAGAAGATATATAGATGGAAAATAAGCATATGAAAAGATGTTCTACCTCATGTCAGTGAGGAAATGCCATTAAAATGAGATACTACTACACTTATATTTATGGCTAAAATCTGGATCACTGACAACCCGAAATGTTGGTGAGGATGTGGGGAAACAGGAAATCTCATTTATTTGCTGGTAGTGTGAAATGGTACAACCATTTTGGAGAACAGTTTGGCAGTTTCTTATACTTTTACCGTATGATCTAGTGTCCACTCTCCTTGGCGTATACCCAAAGGAGCTGAATATTTTTGTTCACACAAAAATCTACATACAGATGTTTGTAGCACCTTTATTCATAATTGCCAAAAGCATAATTGCCAAGATGTCCTTCGGTAAGTAAATGGATAAACTAGTCTGTATAGGCAATGGAATATTGTTCAGTGCTGAAAAGAAATGAGCTATCAAGTCATGAAAAGACCTAAAAGAAACTTAAATGCACATTACCAAGTGAAAGAAGCCAATCAGAAATGGCTACATACTGTGATTCCAACTCTGTGACTTCTGCAAAGGCAAAACCATGGAGACAGTAAAATGATCAGTGTTGCCAGTGTTGGGGCAGGGGGAGAAAGATTATTGGGCAGATTATAAGGGAATGTTTTAGGTTGGTGATATTCTTCTATAGATACTATAATGGTGGATACATGTCATTACAGATTTTCCCAAGCCCATAGAATGTTGAGCACCATGAGTGAATTGTAATATGGTCTCGGGGTGCTGGTGATGTTTCAGTGTAGGTTTATTGATGAAACAAATGTATGACTGGTGGAGGATGATAATAGGGACAAGGGTGAGGGTGGCATATGGGAACTTGTACTTTTCTGCTCAATATTGCTATGAACCTAAACCTGATCTAAAAAATAAAATCTATTAAATAACAACAAATAGTAATATTGTGCTCTGAAGGCTACCAAATGGCTTCTAGAAATATAATTTCTATAGGAAATCATAGACGGTAAAGGCAAACTATGTTTTTCTATACTGAAAATATTTCTGACACCAAATGTATTGGTTTTCTATACAAAGCAATTTTTTAAAATTTAAACATCACAAATAAGATTTTTTGTTGGTTACCATTAAATATCTGAATTTTAAACAGATGTTTGAACTAATGGCTCATATTCATCAGTTTGTTCAACTTTAGCACAGGTCCAGCTTTTTCAGATACTGCCTTCACCATGAAGCTTAATGAGCTTTCCCAGTTCAAACTGGGCTTCTTCAACTTTTTTACTTTTCTAACCAAGACATCATGGAGTGGATAAATAGATTGGCGGGCCTTTACTGTGTCTTTTCCAATGCTGTCTGGAATCTGTTTATTGACTCTTTTCAAGTCATTTATACATCTCGGGTCATGATATCCATAATCTTTTTCTGATTTTGGCAGACCTGATGGTGCTGAGTGTAAGAGGTCTTCTGAATGTGACTGCTGTATTTTTAAGTAAAATCAACACAAAATAGACGAAGCAAATAAGCATTGATAGTCTTGATATCAGCATGAGCTTCAATCCTGGTCTGTCATTTTTTGACCATGGAGCACATTTTGTCACTGATAAGATCCATCCCATGGAAATTACTAGGCAGCCAGTTTTGGCCTGAATATCCTCAATAGTTAGTGTGGATTTTCTAAATGCAACTGCTTCATCATGCAGATCAGCAAGGCTTACTTCAAAAACACAGCCCTTGAGGCCATCACATACCAGTTTGGTTCCTTGAGTTCTCGTGACTAGTGTTTTTTCCCAATATTTCTTATACTGAATATCACTGGTGCTTTCACATTATACCAGTCTTTCTCAGAAAGTGGATCAACCACTTTCTTCTTGCCTCCCTTTTTGCTGCCTTTCATAAGGTGTTTGTTCTTTCCAGCCACCATAGCGCTGCTCAGAGAGCAAGCAAGCAGATTTGACACTAACTCACTGGAGTTTGCACACACTTCATAGGTTAAAGACTCAATTCCCTTACAATTCCCACCACTTTGGATGCCAACTGCAAGTCCAGACTGTCACTAGCTATCACTTGGGTTCTCATGACCCCCTACTTAGGTTTGATAATTTGCTAGAGTAGCTTATAGAACTCAGGAAAACTGGTTTATTATAAAGATCATAACTCAGGAACATCCAAATGAAAGAAATGCTCGGGGCAAGCTATGTGGTAATGGAAGTGGAGCTTCCACATCCTGCCTCTCTGGGTATACCACCCTCTCAGCACCTCAGTATGTTCACCAACCTGGAAGCTCCATCATTTAGGATTTTTAATGGAGTCTACATTACATAGGCATGGTTGATGAAATCATTGGCCATTGATGGTTGAACTCCCAAAGGTTGGGATCTGGTCTGAAAGATCCAACCCTCTAATTACATAATTGTTTCCTTTGGCAACCAGCCTTCATCCTCTAAGAGTTACTTCATTAGCATAAATTCTGATATGGTTGAAAGGAGCTTATGATGAGAATGCTCCTCACACCCTTATCATTCAGGGAATTAAACGAGTTTTAGGGGCCCTATATTAGGAACTGAGGATGAAGATCAGATATTTATTTCCTGTTATATCACAGTATTACCAAGGCCTATCACCTCCAGCTTGAGTCGACTGGGGGTGGCTTCTCACTGAAGAGTTTTCGCTTCAATGGATTTATTGGGGGAGATTGAAATTGGATTTAATTTGAGACTCCACAGTGAAAGATGAGTTGAAGATGTAGTTGATGGGGATGTTCATTGGCAGATTGGCTTGAGGGTGGCAAGGCTGATGAATTAAGTATTAGTAATGCAACAGGAGAACTTTAGAAATGGAAAAAATAATTTTGGTAGATGCTTTTAGTTGCAAACAAGGAAGCTGAGCTCAGGAAGCGGTCAAATGACTCATCTGAAAGCTCCTGGCTAATGAAGATCTGGGGCTGTCCATGAACTTCTGTTCTTCACTTTCTATTGCCAATATTTCATTTAGAAAGCACAAGTTAGTGAAATAATGTGGCATTTGTAGCAGCTAATTAGTTCTTGGTTGACTTTCAGCAGGTTGCTTTTCTGAGGCTCAGTTTTCTTAGTTCTAAGTTGAGAGGATTAAATGCATATGACTTTTGAGCTACCTAGGACATAACTACAGGATCAATTTTTGTTACTGTTCATTTCTTACTATCTCCTTAATACCTACACTGCTGCAATAATCTGACTGCTGGAAGTGACTCTCCTTCCCATCTGACTATGTATGCTGCTACCATTATCCTGGGATTATTTTACACTCTTGCATGTGTATCTTCAGTGGTTGCCAGTTACTTACCAAACTAAATTGTGACTTTAGTGTTGATTTTAATGATCCTTTCCTCCATCCTGTCATTTTCACTTTTTCTTCCATTGATTCCATATGTACATCTTTTGCCCCAGGCAGATGTGCTATTTGATGTTTCTCGTGTGGTATTTGCAGATTGCTTTATGTTCATCTGAGCATCCTGCACATTAGTGGACATCCGCCTTTTGTTTACCCTTACGGACCCATTCTCTACCTTGATGTGTGTCCATGGAGGCTGACCTGTGTGTATTGCATCAGTAGGATTCTTGCTTTTTGGTGCCTGGTTAGATTTTTCCAGCTGGAGTTTAGAGGTGTGACTTGAGTGTGAGATAGGAATATTTGTTACCCTTTCTCACTCTTTCCTTCCCTGCTTCTGCTGGTTTTGTGCTTCTGTCAGCGACAATGACAGATCCTGTCAGATGGCCCACTCTATTCATCTGTTTCTCCAGGTTCTTCTAACTGTTCCCTTCCTTTGCTTTTTCAGGCCCAGGGGTGGAAACAGCACCCCATTGTTGCTAGCCTGAGAGTATTGCATTGTCTCTTGTTGGTTTTCCTACCCTTGCCAAACATTAGTAAATAGTCCCTTTATTAAAACCTCTTCAATTATGCAGTGTGCCATCTGCTTTGCTGGGACCCTGATTTGATAAATGCTCCGTGGAGAAGCAAGTCTTTGCCCAGAAGGGCCAGATGGAATACAGCCTGACGAGGATTTTGCCACAACTGTCTTGTTTCCACATTTGATTCCTGTTGGGCCCTCTTCATATGTCTTCCTTGAAGGGGGTTTGGACATACAGCTTCTGCCACAGCCTGTTTACATTTTGATTATGATATACCAAGTAATGTTTTAAGAATGTATTAATATGCTACATTGATGCCTAAAGCATTTAACTATTCTAATGACCATAAAACCATATAAAGCATATTCCATTTGTATCTTTCTTGGTGGGAACAAAATGGAAAGTTCCAAGTTATTCTGAATGAATCCTCCCTATTTTAATAGTGGCCTGAAAATTCCCTCCCTTTATAGCATTTGCTTTAGGAGAGAACAAATTATAATGAATTTAGGATTTTCTTGTGTATCATCTTGGTAATTCAGCAACACATATAACTGATTCTGAGGAAAGAAGTATAGGGTTTAAAGGATTTATATTTCTTTTTTTCTTTTAAAACATTCATGTACCTTAGGCTTGGTTTACTTAGTCATTAAAACTTTTTTTTTTTGTATGAAAGCTCTGAAGGTAATATAAATTTGTATTTCTTCTGATATGTGTATATTATGTCCTCTGAACACACACACAAAAATCCTTTAAAAAAATTCTTGTCTTTGTAAAAATAGTCTTCTGTATAACAAGACAAATTATTGCAGGTAAATATTGCCTATTGAAATTAGAAAGATGTTTTTACTATTAAGTCATATTTCTTCCTCAGTCAACCTCTAATAAAAGAAGTCTCCATTGTTATTAATATGTTTGCTGGTGTTTCATTCAGTCTAATTCCAAATGCCTCCAGTGTTGGTAATTCAAGACTTTCCCAATATGGCACAATCTGCAAGTTTAATTGATTTTCCGTTTCCCTTAACTTCTCAGTAATTGATGCAATCTTGGATTAGACTGACTAAATTCCCAGGATGCTTCACCAAATACCTCTTTCTTATTTAACACATTGCTATTCATCTTTACTCTGTCAGATTTTGTGCTTTGCATTTGATACGAATTCAGTGTATAAAGTTTTTGTGAATTGAGACTGGAAAGCAAAACAACCAATCGTGGTTTTTTTTAAGTGTCAATAATACAACAACCTCCCTAAAGTCCTATGGAGGTTTACTTGAGGATGGTTTCCAAACTTAATGAGTAAGTGAATTGAACTTGGAGATGTAACATGGTCCATCTGGGATGGTACTGGACCAGGAAAGCCCATCTACTTTTTCAGGGTTTGTTTTTCCACAAAATAATTTTATTGATTTTTTTTTTTTTAAATTTTATTTATTTATGATAGTCACAGAGAGAGAGAGAGGCGCAGAGACAGGCAGAGGGAGAAGCAGGCTCCATGCACCGGGAGCCCGATGTGGGATTCGATCCCGGGTCTCCAGGATCGCGCCCTGGGCCAAAGGCAGGCGCCAAACCGCTGCGCCACCCAGGGATCCCTTATTGATTTTTAAAGTATGATTTGAAGGGACACTTCTCTGCATCCTCTCAATATGTGTAATCTCTGACAAAGTTACTATATAGTCTGAATATAGTGGAAGGTGTTGCACATTGATTTTACATATTGGGAATACTTCCCAGTTTCACTGGTGTAATTAAGTAAGTGATGACTTCTATCTTGTAATAACTAAAGAAGCCAGGAATTTATTGCTGTGATTTATTTAGTTTTTTTTCCTAATGAGCCTGTTGTTTTTAAGTTTATGTACCATGTTAATATGTGATTATAGTGTTGCAACCATTGTGTTTTGCCACCTTCCTAATAAATATGTCAGTTTGTCTTTTCCTCTTTTTCCTCTCTCCCCCCTCCGGAAGGTTCCCCCAGATTAGTAGTAGGATTTTAATGTATTTGTCTTCTCTACTTCAGTATACATTATTTCTAGAATGAATTTTTTTTTAATCCATTGTACCTTTCATTTTGTCTAATACTTTTCTTACCTTAAAGCTTTTAAAACAAGTGTGGCCCCTCCCCCCCAGGTGGATTCTGCTACTTTATGATTCAGAATTGTTTTATATGTTATTTGCTTGTCTTTAATTACAGTGCTTTAGTATGTTCATCACTTACGTTTCCTTTTCTGTTCAAAGATGTGTTTTCTTATGGTTCGAAGCCACCTTTTATTATGAATGGAATTAATTTTTATGAAGTCTTGGGTCTTTCATTAGCTTTTGTTTCTTCATTCTGGGGTGGGGCTACAAGGGAGGGTACCTGGTATTGAATAGTTTGTTAGTTTGACGATCTTAGTGGAGTTTTCACAGAACACAGTGTTATAATGGTTCAGTGGATTTGATTGTTCAAAACAAGGAAAGGAAATTACTTTCAGCTTGAACCTCTCAGGCTTCCCATGACCCAACCCTCCTATTAGTGGTCCCACCGATCTGTCTGGAAATGCAGCCCCATCCTTCCTTGTTTAAATATTAACAAGGAGTTGCCTACTGTGAAAATTGGATGTACATGTTAACTCTTGCAATTTTTTTTTTTAACACAGGTGGGACCATGTCCCCCCTTCAGTCTGACTTCTGTGATGCCCCCACCAACCCAACCTCAATCAGAGTAAAAGGCAACTTGTACAGTGGCCTCTAGGGGTCAGTATGAGCTGCTTCCCCTGCAATTTCATTCCTTTCCCTTCTACTCTGGCCCCTTCTCATTCTGTTTTGGATGCATTAATCCCTTTAATATTCCTCTCCTCTCCCGTTTGATGGAGAAATAATTGACAGACATCACTGTATAAATTTAAGACATACAGCATGATGGTTAGATTTCTATATATTGTGAAATGATTACCAAGGTAGGTTCATCTAACCTGTACCTTCTCATGTAGGAACAATCAAAAAGGAAAGAAGGAAGAAAAATTTTCTTTGTGATGGGAATTCTTAGGATTAACTCTCCTAACAGCTTTCCTATATGCCCTACAGCAGTGTTAGCTGTTACCGTGTTGTACATTCTATCCCTACTACCTATTTATCGTACTAAAGTTTGTACCTTTTGACCACACCACCTTCCTCCAATGCCCTCTTTTTTCCCTACACTGACTCCCTGCCTCTGATAACTAGAAATATAAACTCTTTTGCTAAGAATTTGGTTTTTCCTCCTCCTCCTCCCCCTCTTCCTCCTCCTCCTCTTCTCAATCCCCTCATATAAATGAGATCATTCAGTATTTGTCTTTTTTAGTTCACTTAACAGAATGCCTTCAAGGTCTACCCATGTTATTGCAAATGGTTGGATTTTTTCTTTTTTGTGGCTGAATAATATTCCACTGTGAATGTATACCACGAATTCATTCATTGATGAGACACTTAGGTAATTTCTATATCTTAGCTGTTGTAAATAATACTACTTTAAATATGGGGGTCCAGATATCTTTGTGAGTTAGTATTTTTCATCACCTTTGGATATATTTTTAGAAGTGGAATTGCTAGATCATATGGTAGTTCTAGTTTTAATTTTTTGAGGAACCTCCATAATGTTTTCCATAGTGGCTGTATCAATTTACAATCCTACCAGCAGTGCACAAGGGTTCCCTTTTCTCCACATGCATACATACCATCATTTAACTCTTTTGTATTTTGATGACAGTCATTCTTATAAGAATGGGGTGGTATCTCATTATGGCTTTAATTTGCATTTCTCTGATGACTAGTGGTGTTGAGCATCTTTTCATGTACTTGTTGGCCTTTTGTGTATCTCCTTTGGAGAAAGTCTATTTGTGTCCTCTGCCCATTTTTTAATTGGGTTATTTGGGTCTTTTTTTTTTTTCTTTTTTGCTGTTGAATCATATGAGTTCTTTATATGTTTTGGATATTAACCCCTTAACAGATATATGGTTGCGAACACTTTTTTCCCATTTTGTAGGCAGGCCAGCCGGCCTGCCTGCCTGCCTGCCTGCCTTCATTCCTTCCCTCTTTCCTTCCTTCCTTCTTCCTTCATGGTTTCTTTTTCTGTGAAGAACTTTTTAGTTTGATGTAGTCCCACTTGTTGATTTTTTTAATTTGCTGCTTATACTTTAGGTATCATATCCAGAAAATCACTACTAAGACTCATGTCAAGGAGATTTGTTCCTATGTTTCCTTTTAGGAGTTTTATGGTTTCATGTCTTACATTTAAGTCTTTAATCCATTTTCAGTTACTTTTTGTGAGTAAAATAAGATACAGATCCAGTTTAATCCTTTTTCACATGAATATTCAGTTATCCCAGCACCATTTTTAAATAGATTGTCTTTTCTCCATTGAAAATTTCTGGCCCCTTTGTCAAATATTAGCTAACTGTATAGGCATGGGTTTATTTTTGGGCTCTCAGTACCATACTGTTTTGATGACTATAGTTTTATAGTATAGAGTGAAATTAGGAAGTGTGATACTTCCTGCTTTGTTCCTCTTTTTCTTTGGCCATTTGGGATCTTTTCTACTTTCACATAGATTTTAGGAGTGTGGTTTTTTACTTCTATAAAAAAAAAAAAGACAAGCCTTTCTAATCTTATGAGGGCTGCATTGAATCTATGAATGGCTTTGGTTACCATCGATGTTTTAACAACATCAGTTCTTCTAACCCATGAACATGGGATACCTTTCCATTTATGTACGTCATCTTCAATTTATTTCGTCAATCTTATAATTTTCATTGTAGAGATCTTTTATTTTCTTAGTTAAAATTATTTCTAAGTGTCTTATTGCTTGAGATGCTATTGCATATGGGGTCAGTTTAATTTCTTTTAAGAAATTTTATTTATAGAAATGAATTTTTATATGTTAATTTTGTATCTAACAATTTTACTGAATTCATTAATTAGATATGACAGTTCTTTGGTTGAGTGTTTAGGATTGCCTATATATAAAAGCATGTGATATGCAAAGAGAGTTTTACTTCTTCCTTTCCATTTCATCTATTTTAAAATTTCTTTTTTTCTACCTTGATCGCCCTATGTAGGACTTCAATAGTATGTTAAATAGTAGTGGTAAGAGTATATATCCTTGTCTTGTTCCTGTTCTTAGAGGGAAAGCTTTCATCCTTTCACCATTGAATATGATGTTGACTGTGGGCTTGTCATATGTGGCCTTAATTATATTGTGGTACATTCCTTCTGTGCCTCATTAGTTGAGAATTTTTAACAGGAAAGGATGTTGAATTTTGTCTAATGCTTTTTCTGCATCTATTCAGATGATTATATCATCTTTTATTCTATTAATGTGATTTATCAAAGTGGTTGGTTTGTGGATGTTGAGCCATCCTTACATCCCAGGGATAAATCCCATTTGATCATAGTGAATAATGTGCTCCTGAACTTAGTTTACTTAGTATTTTATTGAAAATTTTTACATGCATTCATCATGGATATTGGCCTATAGATTTTCTTTTTTTCTAGTATCTTTTGCCAGTTTTGTTATAAGGATAATACTGATTTTGTAAAATGAGTTTAGGAGCATTTCTTCCTCTTCAATTTTTTGGAAGGGTTCAAGAAGGATTGATGTTAATATTCTTTAAATGTTTGGTAAAATTCACCAGCAAAGCCATCTGCTTTTGGGCTTTTCTTTGTTGGAAGATTTTTGATTAGTGATTCAATCTCCTTACTAGTAATTAGGCTATTTAGATTTTCTATTTCTTCCTGGTTCAGTCTTAGTTGTATGTTACCAAGAATTTTTCCATTTCTTTTAGGTTGTCAAGTTTGTTGGCGTTTAATTGTTCATAGTAGCCTCTTAGGATCCTTTAAATTTGTGATATCAATTGTAATGTCTCCTTTTTCAATTATAATTTTGTTCATTTGGTCCTTTTCTTGTTCCGTTGGTTAGCCTAGCTAAAGGTTTGTGAAATTTGTTTATCTTTTCAGAAAACCAACTCTTAGTATGGTTAATCTTTTTTTGTTTTTATTTTTCTGTTCTCTATTTCAGTTGTTTCTGCTCTAGTTTTCATTATTCCTCTTCTGCTAACTTTGGGCTTTTCCTAGCTCTTTACGGTTAGAGTTAGGTTGTTTATTTGGGATATTTCTTGTTTATTCATGTAGGTGTTTATTGCTATAAATTAAAATTTAATTTTAGAATTGCTTTTGCCACATCCTACAAGTTCCAGTATGTTGGTTTCCACTTTTGTTTATCTTAAGAAACTTTTTTATTCCTCTTTCAATTTTTTTTCCTGATTTATTGGTTGTTCAGAAGAGTATTTGCTTAATTTCCATGTGTTTGTGAATTTTCCAGGAGTTCTCTTGTTGAAGAAATTCTTTCCCATTGTATATTGATTCCTTCTTTTTCAAAGATTAATTGAACATTTAATTGTGACTTTATTTTGGGGTTTTCTGTTCCATCCCATTGATCTAATGTGTCTTTCTATGCCAGTAGTATACTGTTTTAATTACTACCACTTTGTCTCATAACTTCAAATCTGGAATTGTGTGTGATGATGATTCTTCTTCTTCTTCTTCTTCTTCTTCTTCTTTTGGTTTGTTTTTCAAGATTGCTTTGGCTATTCAGGATCTTTTGTGATTTCATATAGATGTTAGGATTGTTTGTTCTAGTTCTATGAAAAATGCTATTGGTATTTTGATAGGGATTACATTAAATGTGTAGATTTCTTTGGGTAGTATGGACATTTTAACAATATTTGTTCTTTCATACCATGAGCATGGAATGTCTTTCCATTTCTTTGTGTCATCTTGAATTTCTTTAATTGGTGTTTTATAGTTTTCAGAGTACTCATCTTCACCTCTTTGGCTAAGTTTATTCCAAGATATTTTATTGTTTTTGGTGCAATTATAAATGAGATCCTTTTCTTTCTTTCTTTTTTCCTTTTCTTAAAATGGGTTCAGGATTGTTTTTCTTTTCAGAGCCTGCAACAATTGGTCAGCAATGTTAGCTAAGTTGGTACAATCTGAAAGCCATCCTGACTCCCTTTCTAGTCATTCACCAAAAGAATACCTACAAACAAGGTTAGAGACCATTTGAGATGTATCTCAAAAGTGTGGGGAGAGGGAGAAGAGGCCTTCCTGTCTTCTCCTGTTCCTTACCCTCACCACTTACTTTTTCTAAGATTGTTTTATAGCCAAATGTAACTCAAACCCATAGCAACAGCAACCAGCCATCTTCAATACCACTGATTCCAGAGTAAGAAGTGAAGTAAGAGTGGGATTGTTTTCTTAATTTCACTTTCCACTGCTTCATTATTAGTGTACAGGAATACAACAAATTTCTCTACATTGATTTTTATATCATGTGACTTTACTAAATTTGTTTATCAGTTCTACTAGTTTTTTGATGGAGGTTTTATGGTTTTCTATATCTAGTATCATGTTATCTGCAAATAGTGAGAGGTTTACTTCTTCCTTAGCCAGTTTTTGGATGCCTTTTCTTTTGTTGTCTAATTGCTGTGGCTAGGACTTCTAGTTCTGTGTTGAATGAAAGAGTGGACATTCTTGTCTTGTTCCTGACCTTAAGGGTAAAGCTGTCAGTTTTTTACCCTGTGTATGATGTTGGCTGTGGCTTTGTTATATGTGGCCTTTATTAGGTTGAGACATGTTCCCTCTAGACCTACTTTGCAAAGAGGGTTTCTATCATGAATGGATGCTGTCCTTTGTCAAATGCTTTTTCTGCATCTATTGAAATGATCGTATGGTTTTATCCTTTCTCTTACTGATGTGATGTATCATGTTGATGGTTTTGCAAATATTAAACCAACCTTGCATCTGGGAATAAATCTCAGTAAATAAATAATGGTATATGATTTTTAAAATATATTGTTGGGTTTGGTTTGCTAATTTTTATTTATTTATTTATTCATGAGAGACACAGAGAGAGGCAGAGACACAGGCAGAGGGAGAAGCAGGCTTCATGCAGGGAGCCCGATGTGGGACTCGATCCTGGGTCTCCAGGATCACACCCCGAGCCAAAGGCAGATGCTCAACCACTGAGCCACCCAGGCGTCCCTTGGTTTGCCAATTTGCTGATGATTTTTACATCCTTATTCATGAGAGATATTGGCCTGTATATAGTTCTTTTTTTTTTTTTTTATGGTGTCTTTATCTGATTTTGGTATTAGAGTGATACTGGCCTTACAGAATGAATCTGGAAGCTTTCTCTGTGTTTTGTTTTGTTTTGTTTTGTTTTTGGAATGGTTTGAGAAGAACAGATATTAAAATAGCTATTTCTTCTTAAAATATTTGGTAGAATTTGCCTGTGAAACTGGTCCTGGATTTTTGCTTTTTGAGAGTTTTTTGATTACTGATTCAATTTCATTGGTGGTGTTTGGTCTGTTGAAATTTTCTATTTTTTCCTGTGTTAGTTTTGGTAGTTATAGGTTTCTAGGAATTTATCCATTTCTTCTAGGTTGTCCAATTTGTTGGCATGTAGGTTTTCATAACATTCTATTACAGTTTGTATTTCTCCTCTTTAGTAATTTTGTTTATTTGGGTCCTTACCTCTCTGTTTTTAATGAATCTTGCTAGTGGTTTATCAACTTTGTTGATCTTTTAGAGAACCAGCTCCTTGTTTCATTGATATATTCTATTTTTTTAGTTTCTGTATTATTTATTTCTGCTCTAATCAGTATTGTTTCCTTACCTTTGATGGGTTTGAATTTTGTTTGTTCTTTTTCTAGCTCCTTGAGGGTAAGGTTAGGTCATTTGAAATTTTTCTTTGCTTCTTTAAGTAGTCCTTTTTTGCTATAAAGTCTTAGAATGACTTCTGCATCCCAAAGATTTCGGACAATTTCATCTTCATGTAACTTTTGATTTCTTGATTAACTTATTAATTGTTTAATAGCATGTTACTTAACCTCCGTGTATTTGTGCTCCTTCTAGATTTTTTCGTAGAGTTGATTTCTAGTTTTATAGTGTTGGAGTCAAAAAAGATGCATGGTATGACTTTAGTCTTTTTGAATTTGGTGAGACTTGTCTTTTGGCCTAATATGTGATCTCTTCTGGAAAATGTTCCTTCCATGTGCACTTGCAAAGAATGTACATTCTGCTGTTTTAGGATGGAGTGTTTTGAATATATCTTTATATACATTTGATTCAATGTGTGTTTCAAAGCCTCTGTCCTTGTTGATTTTCAATCTGGATGCTATGTCCATCGAATAAGTGGGGTATTAAAAGTCCTCTGCTGTTATTGTATTATTATACATCAGTTTCTCTAAAAAATTTTTTTTTATTTTATTTGATAAGAAAGAGCATGTGTGCAAGAGAAAGCACAAGCCAGAGGGAGGGGGTAAAGCAGACTCCCGACTGAGCAGGGAGCCCGATGTGGGACTCGGTCCCAGAACCCTGGGATTATGACCTGAGCTGCAGGCAGATGGTTAACCAACTGAGCCACCCAGGCACCCTTGATTAGTTCCCTTATGCTTGTTATTAACTGTTTAATGTATTTTGGTGCTCTCATGTTGAGTGTATAAATATTTACAATTGTTATATCCTCTTGTTGGAGTGTCCCCTTTATGATTATGTAATGTCCTTCTTTGTCTCTCTTTATAGTCTTTGTTTTAAATTCTATTTTGTCAGATGTAACTATTGCTGCCCTGGCTTTCTTTTGGTACCCATTTGCATGATAAATGTTCTCTATCCCCTCACTTTCAATCTGCAGGAGTTTTTCTGTCTGAGATGACTCTCTCGTAGGCAGCATATAGGTAGGTCCCATTTTTTTAATCTACTCTGTCACCTGTGCCTTTTGATTAGAGCATTTAATCCATTTACAGTCAAAGTAATTATTGATAGATGCTTATTGCCATTTTGGTACTTGCCGTTATTTCTATAGATTTTCTCTGATCCTTGCTCTGTTTCATGGTTTGTTGGCTTTCTTTAGAGATATACTTGGATACCTATCTTTATATTCTTTGTGTATCTATTACTGGCTTTTGATTTGTAGTTAACCATTGGTTTGTATATAGCATCTTGTGCCTGTAGCAGTCTATATGAAGCTGATGGTCCCTTAAGTTTGCGTCCCTTCTTTACTTCTCTCCCCTCCCCCCATGCACATTTTAGGTATATGGTGTCATATTTTATATACTTTTATTTTCTGAATCCCTTGACTGATTTTAACAGAAATATTTATTTTTACTGTTCTTGTGGGGTTGTTGTTGTTGTTTTTATATACTTTTGTTTTCTGAATCCCTTGACTGATTTTAAGAGAAATATTTATTTTTACTGTTCTTGCGGGGTTGTTGTTGTTGTGTGTGTGTGTTTTAAACTTTTCATACTCTCATGGCCTTCCTTTCCACTCAGAGTCCCCTTTAATATTTCTTGTAAGGCTGGTTTGAGAAACTCTATCTCTCTTCTTCTACTCTGAATGATAGCCTTGTCGGGTAGAGCATTTTTGGCTGTAGATTTTCCCCTTTTAGTGTTTTGAATTTATCATGCTGCTCCCTAATGGCCGGCAAAATTTCTCCTGAAAAACTGCTGATAGACTTTGTGGTTTCTCTTTTATGTAACTGTCTTCTTGTTGCTTTAGAAAAATTTTGTTTATTACTACTTTTTGCCATTTTAATTATGATATGCCTTTGTGTGGACCTCCTTGTGTGAAATTAGGGGAGAGCTCTCTGTGCCTCCTGGATCTGGTTATCTGTTTCCTTCCTCACATTAAGAATGTTTTAAGCTGTTATTTCTTCAAATAAATTTTCTGTCCCCTATCTTTCTCTCTTCTTTTGAGGTCCATATAATGTTGATGTTATTACACTTGATGGAGCCACTGAGTTCCCAAGACTATTCTCAACTGCATAATTTTCTGTCCTCTCCTGTGCTCAGTTTGATTTCATTATTCTGTCTTCTAGGTCATTAATTCATTCCTGTGCTTTATCTTTATCTATTTATTTCATGAAGTATATTTTTAATTTTATTTATTGTGTTCTTGATCTCTGATTGGTTCTTTTATCTCTGTGTTAAGGGTCTCACTAATGTCCTCCACTCTTTCCTTTAGTCCAGTGAGTATCTTAATGATGATGATTTTAAGTTCTTTGTTACATATATTACTTCTCTCGCTTTCACTTTGGTCTCTTGCTGTGGCTTGGTCCTGTTCTTTCATTTGGAAGATGTTTCTGTCCCCTCACATTGTCTGACTTGCTGTGTCTGTTTCTGTGTGTTAGGAAAGTCAGCTACTTCTCTTGCTCTTAAAAAGAGGCTTATAGAGAGGAGAAGAGGTCCCCTAGTACAGTGTCCCCTGTTTCCCAGGGCCTGGCTCTACAGGGAATGTCTCCTATGTGTGATGCATGTGCCTTGCTGTGGAGTCTTAGGCCTCATTTTCCTTTAGTCCAATTGTCTGCAGACTCTCTCTGCCCATTGTGTGGTGATCTGCTTGTGAAATGAGAACTACTCCCACTGCTGCTAGAACAGAGGTCCTGCAAAATGCACAGGTCAGAAGATGTAGGCCTGACAGGGTTTGTGCCAGTCTTCTGGAGGAGGGACCTGCAGTGCTGGGACTAACTAGAGGGTGACTGGGAAGAATGGACCATTGAAGTGGGGTGGGGGTGGGGGATGCTCTTTGCAAGTAAGTTAGGTAAGAAGTATTGGTTCTGCACTGCTTCCCTCAAGTGGTCCCTGTTTATATGCTTGACTGAGGCTGTATTGGAAAATGGCCCCGTCAGCTCCTTTGTTCCTGGAGGGGTCTCTTCTGCCGCACTCAGATGAGCAAATCATTCTTCCTCCCATGTTTTTCAAATTGCTGGCTGTATGCTCTATCTGCTCGGGCTATTTGTTGTCCTGTCTCTTTAAAGGTGGAGATCCTGCTTCCTCAAATCTTCTAGCCTCTACTCTACCTGAGCAGAGCCCACTGATTTTTAAAATTCTAGGCTTTAAGTCCTGCTGATATTAAGAACTCATGATATTCAACCCCTCTCACTTTCAAGGAAAACTGTTGCAGAGACTTGTCCTCCCCATTTCTGGGCTTCTTCAAGCCACCAGTCCCCTCTCCATCATGGATGGACACATTCCCTTTCACTGCCAGACCATGTCTTTGTCCTTCATACCCTCTTTGATGTGGCCACTTTCCTGCCATTAGTCATGGAGTTTGTTCCGCCAGTCTTTGGGTCCTTGCCTGATTTACTGACGTTGATTTGGGTATCATCTAGTTTTGTCAGTGGGATGAGGTGAGCTTAGGGGTCCTCCTGTGCCATCTTCTCAGCTGACCTAAAATAATAGTTGATAGGTAAGTACGTACTACTGCCATCCTGTTGATTGTTTTCTGGTTGCTTTGTAGACCTTTTGTTTCTTATTCTACTGTCCTTTTTGTATATTTTGAGATCTTTTTGTATTAGTATGCTTTGGCTTATATATCATGTCTTTTTGCATGTAATTCAGTTTTCCCTTGTGGTTACCATGAAGCTTATATAAAATATTTTAAACTTTTAACACTTCATCTTAACTGATAATGACTTATCTTCCATACTTACAGGTTTCCTTTGGCAGAGATAATTCTGCACCAGTCAGCTCAGTTTGGGTTTCTGGGTGTACTCGTTGATAATGTCTTCGGGTGATTGTAGGGCCTGCTGTTATGATCTTTTGTGGCTGAGGCAACTCTGAGGACAGGGCTAGCGGTGTGTGCCCCTGTTGAAAACGACTGGGTAGGCCTGATGATCTGGTTACCTACCCAAGTAAAGCACCTATAGGATGGGCTCTGCTGTTGCCTCAAGTCTCTGGTGTGGACTTGGAATTATATTTACTAATAGGTGGGGCTATGAATTAGCTTCTCTGCTCTGGCAGAGGGCAGAGAGGGGCCTAGGAACCAAAAAGCTCATTGTTTGGGGGCCTGAATCATGCCTGAGTGTGCACTGAATTTGCTGGTCAGGTGAACCCACCAGTTTAACTCTGCAAGCGGGGAAAGCCATGTGTTGCATTAGTGTCTGAGTGTCATTTTATGTAGGACTGTTGAATGGGCTACCCAGCTTCCCATGTGGCCTGATAAATTTCCATGGTTGGATGAGCTGAAGCTGTACTCAGCAATAAGCAGGGCTATGAATTAGATTTCCTGCCCAGGCACAGCAGGAGAAGCAGCTCTAAAACTGGTAAAGCTCTTTGTTTTTTGTCTTAACTCAAGCTGACTCGCAAGTTCCTGGCTGAGCAGGGCACTGGCTTTGCCCTGCAGTATATCAACCTTCCTGGCCTTCTCTTGGCTCCAGTGCTACCAGCCACGTAGCTTCCACATATCATTGCCAGCCCTTCTGTTCAGATGGGACTGGAAGGTGCTTCATACTGAGTAGGGCTTTGAGTCAGTGCTTTGCCTGGGCGTGGGCAAACCTAGCTCTGGGGCCAGCAGTACTCATTTGAGAATGAGAATCTGGCAGATCTACACTCAGCCTAGTTCCCTTGCATATTCTGCAGGTGAGCATAGGTGCTTTTTGGAATTACTTCTTGGGCACTGCAAGTATGAATTCAGTCTGCCAAGATCTGTGTTCTGGTTGTTGCAAGCCCTCCCCCACTGCTTCTCTGTCATAGTCAGATTCCCAGTGACTGGGCCACGCAGATTATTTGGCAACCCCTGTGGCGTGAGATCAGAGTTGGGGGTCTCACAAATGACCCACAATATGGGAGAGGTTGATTGACCGCTCTGGGATTCTCTTTTCCTACTGGAGAGACCAGTGGCATGGGAAACCTCTCCTCTTGGTGCTCTGCTGACTGGGGGAGGGGCAATGCCTTCAATGTGCAGCTACTCCTCTTACCCTTCTAATGCAGCCTGTCTTGGTCTTTGATGTGCACTGGGGTGCTTCAGCGTCACCCCAGTTCTAGGATTCTCCCAGTGATTTCTTGTCCTTGAATAGCTGTTAGTTGTTCTTGTGGGTGGAAGGAAAGTCAGGACCTACATGTGTCGCCATGTTGGTGACATCTTTCTCCCGCTCATGCAGATCTTTAGAGTGTCTTAGCAGATTGCATGAAGGTGAGACTACAAATATCGTCGAGTTCTCTGAAAGTGTATATAATATTGTAGTCTAGATTTTGTGAAACTGTTCATGTAAAACAATTTTTAAGTTTGAGCATCCTGATTTTTAAGTTTGAATATTAATCATTTTCATTTCAAGTAGTTGGTATTCTCAGGTATACCAGTTTCTGAATCCCAAGGTCCTGATTTCTATTTACTGTGATAGGATTATTTAGCAAAATATGCCAAGTGGATGATTTAATCTTCTTTTGATGCTCTCAGAAACATGAAAATGAGTATGACTTCAAAAAACTGTAATATATGTAAACATTTTTCTTCAGTGTTCTTCCTTTATTATGACTAAATTTGAAGAGAATTAGTATGTGCTACACTGCTTTTAAACTCTGCACGCATCTCACACATGCTTTATTATATTCATTAGGAAAACTTGTAATCTTCATTTAAAGAATGCAATTTTTGGTAAAATGTAGTGAGAATCATTGAGTCTATAAACTTAAATAATACTAGCTGCTTCATTACACTTTCAAATAGAGAATGAAGTTGTAAGTTAATTGTGCTATTTTTTCTGTTTTCTTAACACAGTAGTAAATTGTATTGGTAATTCTCCATTAGTACTTTATAGCTGGCTTCCATAAAAATAGTTAGAAAGTGAAAACTGGTAGAAATATAAAGTGGAAGCCAGGTCATGTTAAAGGTGTACTAGAACTTCAATATCAAAATATTTTATTTTATTTATTTTATTTTATTTTATTTTATTTTATTTTATTTTATATATTATCTATTTTTTTTGAAGATTGATCTATTTATTTCATGAGAGACACAGAGAGAGAGGGAGGCAGAGACATAGGCAGAGGGAGAAGATGCTCCTTGCAGGGAGCCTGATGTGGGACTTGATCCCAGATCCTGGGATCATGCCCTGAGCCAAATGCAGATGCTCAACTGCTGAGCCACCCAGGCGTCCCCAATATCAAAATAAAATATGCATAAAAATCATGATCATCCTTTAGAAATGTATTAAAAAAACTTTTTTTTTTTTTTTGCCAGTAAAGTCATGTATTCATAGCCACATGAAAAAGCTGGCAACATAGAGTAAGTTGACAAGTCAGATATGAATACACAAAGAATTTAAATTTGATTTTCTCTGCCCATTTAACTGAATCCTCTCATCATCATGTTCAATACTTTTTTTGAAAAAAAAGATTTTATTTATTTATTCATGTGAGACAGAGAGAGAGAGGCAGAGGCACAGGCAGATGGGGAAGCAGGCCCCATGCAGGGAGCCCAACATGGGACTTGATCCTGGGTCTCCAGGATCATGCCCTGGGCTGAAGGTGGCGCTAAACCGCTGAGCCACCTGGGCAGCCCAAGTGATTTCAGACACGAATTCACAGTTCCAATGTAGCAGAGGAAAATTTACTTCTATCTTCGATATTCTTCCAACTGGTCTAAGAATTAAAGTGACATGAGACAGATTAACAGGAGAAAAAAAAATAAATCTGATTTTCTCTTTTTCTTGAAAATTTTGTTTCACAGGAAAACTTAATCAAACAGTAGTAGAATATTTTTTATTGGGCAATGCTATTGACCTTTCCCTAAAAAACCTAATATTGATAATAATTGGCATAGTAAAAGAATGCTTCTTGGTTTTACCATTTTGTGTATAATGTTTGGGGATACACATTTTTCTTTTAAAAGTTCATTCTGTAACACTCTACAAAGCATGTAGCATATATGTAGCAATTCTGAGACTGAGAAAATAAATTATTAATTTTCTGTAATTATTTCGAGGGAAGAAAACTCATGTGCAGAATCTCCAGTTACACTATCAACTATGGATAGATTTTTAAGTCGAAGTTTATCAGTATCATTGTTATATAACAAAACATACATTTTACTTAATAATAAAGATGTAGTACCTAATATGTCTTATAACAAGTGTTTTCTAACACATGTAATCTTTGTTGTAACTTTGTTTAACTTTATTCTAAAGAATGGTGCAACATTCAAATGCACCATTTCTTTAAGCTGTGCTGAAGTCCGCTGTAGTAGGAATCTTGGATTCAGAGTATAAAGAGCCATGTCAAAATATCTGGTTCTTTTAACAACGTCCTGTTCAGCAACCCATACAACCTCATTGGTTTCGTTGCTTGACATCGAAGGTCCCTTCAGCTCTGAAATTCCAGAAGAGTTTGAGTCTGCAACGTAACACTGACTTTCAGAGTCTCGTCATTAGAATGAGATGTTGACATTTTGGACGGTGATCTCTAGCCAAAGTTATTCAAAGGGGAGAAGGTTTTTCTCACATCCTGATCTCCTGCCAGATTATACTTTTTCTTTTCCTCTGCCTTCCTGCTTAAAAAATGAAGTTGAAAATGTTTGTAAAGGACATACCAGGCCCATGCATTTTTCTGTATTCTGCAGTGAAGGGGGTCTTAAAATCATAAAGTGCAGTTCTGTGACTCATTCGTCTTTATTCATTCAGTGGCAGTGCCATCCTGGGTGGTGCTGGGCTGTATATTTCCCAGTGTTGCTTAAGAGTTTTATGCTTCTTTGAAGCAACTTTCATTTCTACCCTGGGGCATGTTTATTTTTGAGACTTTAAGACAGGCCATTTTAGTCTTGGTGACTAGGATTGCTGGAGAAAAAAGCAACTTGCGAGGATTTAATGTAAGGTGAGAACATTGCCTGAAGCAGGGAATCTCAGGCGTGTTTGTGGAGGGAGGAATGGTAGCTGAGAGGGGCTCCTTGCCAGAGAGGGAGTTGGAAGAGTGGTTTATCAGAACTTGGAGAAGCGAGGCTTGGAGGTTCCCCCATGTGGCCCTTCACCTTGATTCGTTGGCCTGGGGGCCACTGTTGCAGCTTGGTAAGGATCCTGTCACTCAGGTGTTCTGGGTCGGGGAAACAGCTACCGATCCCTAGGCGTAGATGCTTAGACTTACCCAGGATCCTGTGCAGTTCCCTGTGCAGTTCCTGGCACGCTGTTTATGCTTTCTTCCTCTTCCCTTGTATTCAAGAAATTGTATCAGGATGCAAGTGAGTGATTTAATAAGAATGACCTTGAATCTACTTTAATTTATATATTTAAAATATTCGCAAATATGATTACCATCATCAGTGCAATTATTTGTGACCTATTTCTTAGCCCTCCAGAGCTTAAAAAATAAATGGGATCTGACTTTAACTTACAGCGTTGGGAAGTTTTAAAAATCTCCTTTCCTCCTTGCTTTTGAAAAACGTCATTAGCGCTATAGATCTTGATAGGATTACAATTGCATTAATTATAGTAGCAACTGTAATTAACTTCTGTCTAGCCCTTTGTAGCTCACCCTTTCCGTATACATTAATTCATTTGTACTCCACAGGAACCCTGGCATTACTGATTACACAGCGAGGCCTCAGTGTGTTATAATTTGAAACCTACCCTTCTAATCTCGTGTTCTTTACTTTCTGTTAAGCTGCTTACCTTGACTGGAGGAGAGTGAGAAAGTGAGGCCTGTTCATTATTCCCCTTCCTCATGCCTGTTGTTGAATGTCAGTCCTCCCCATTTCTAGTTCTCTTTCATGTCCGGGCTGACATATTTCGTTCCTTCACATTTCTCGTTTCCTCTGTGATCTGCTTTTCCCCCTTCTCGCTCAGCTTTACTAGCCAGCCCCATTTTGTGCCAACATCATTTTTTTTGTAAGGAGCTAATGACGATTTGTTTCATTTAAAAAAAATTCTGAATAGAATATTTGAGTCTTACGCCACTGATAAGGTGCTTAATTTAGGAAATGAGAGAATATACTTTTAGTATACCTTAACTGTAAGCAACCAATAAAAAGCTGATCTAACCAATAAAAAGCTAATGGGAAGATTTTACAGAGAAAATTCTCTTGGGTGTGTATATTAGGAGTAATTTTCAAAGGTTTTTATTTGAAATGCACTTTATATAGTTTTTACTCTCAGGTGGGTAGGTCAGGAGAATCCTTCCATATTTCTTAAGGGCACAGACTTTTTTTTTATCTCAATTTTGTATTTAGGCTAGATAAATAATGAAGCTGTAAGGAGAAAGATTTTGATGTAGATAACTTTCACTCTGTAGCATTTCATAATGAGCATTAACTGTAATTTCTCAAAATTAAGTTTTAAAAATAATGATTGGTCCCTCTTTGTATTAGAATTAAGAATGCATCTCAAGCCCACATAATTTATACTACATAAAGCATATTTAAAAATATTTTCATTTATGAAGGTGTGGTTTTTCACAATGGGGCTCCTTCATGCCACGTCTTAATAAATCTTTTCAGTGAAATCTGGTTTTAGCGATAGGCTCTTAACTAGATTGGTTTTAAGAAGTGGAAAATGAGCAACAAGCAGGAATTCAAGAGAAGAATTCTACTTGCTGTGTTAGTAGTATTATGTCCAAATGTACTGTGAAATATATATAATCCTGTATTTAAATTGCGTCCTGCTTGTCCAGCAGTGTCACCTCTCTTTGAAGCCATTCCTAATCTTTCCTGGGCAAGTTGACCACTCTGTCATGGGGTCCCACCATTCCTAGAAACATGGATCAGACCAACTCTGAAGCTTCATTCCAGTTATTTATTTACAAATCTGTTTTCCTTGAGACCTTACATTGCTTTAGGACAGAAGTCAATGGTATTGGTGACTCAGGATAATATAGGGTTGGTTTTTTTGAGATTTTTCTTTGTTTTTGCATGTGGGAAGGGTATATTTTGGAATTCTTTATGTTGTGTTTCAGTAATGATAAAAAATATTTCATACACCATTTTTAAAGCTGTAATACTATGGAATGTCTGTTTCTGTTATGCACAGACATTATTATATTATGTTATGATATAAAATGAACATTTTGTTTTTCTTACATTTCTATATTTAGCCCATTGTCATTTTATAGAGAGACAATGATAAGACTTATCATGAGGGGTTGAGGACTAAGAGTGTGAATTTAAAGAGCAAGTTAGCCCCAGGTGCCCCGTTTCCTACCTTCCTCCCATATCAACTGCCACAGTACAGGCATGTTCAGCTCACGATGAGAGATGAAGTACAGACAAGGTATGTTTCAAGGTCCATAGATGGGACACATCTCCAACTTTCTCTGCTTCCTGTGTCTCTTCTGTGACACTTCATTGGGCTTGAGTTGAATAATTAACAGGAACAAACTTGAGAGTTTCATTTGTATTGAAAGTGGGAATTTGAACTTCGGTTTTTGAAAGTTCAGTTTGTGAAAGTTCATAAGGAGCTTGTGGCTTACAAGTTCCTTATGTCTACTTTTGCTGTTCTTGTCTCCTAGCTACCTGAATGACAGTACTGTGAGGTCTGTTGTTTCTGCTTTCGTCACCCAGTGAAGTAATTTTCTGAATGTAGGTTTGAGCATGAGTGATTACATTCTGTGTTGCTGCCATGGATGCTTTGCATACCAAAACTGAAGCAGACATAGCTTTATTGCTGTAATAACTAAATTTTTGGAGCTATATAGGAAATTTATAATTCAGAGGAGCCTATTTTGGCAAGACAGCAAGTGACCTAAGGAGTTATTTTAAGGGTCTTCCTAATGTGTAGTTATTGATGTGAGACTGTCTCTAACTCTTCAGTGTTTCGATGTACATTGATTTACATTTGAAAAAATAAATTGGCGCCACACAGATCTCCCGCTGTCATAAAAGGTGCATCTGCTTGTAAAATATGTAATTAAACATAAAATTGCTTCTGGTCATTTGCCCCCGGAAGGTGTCTCCATTAGGGTAATAAGACATTTTGCTTATGTGGATTATTTTGTTGTGTTTTTTGTTTAATGTGATGACCTTAAACTAACTGTCATTATCAGTTGCGCCAGCAGTGCTGCGCACATGGAAGAAAATGCTGTCTTAAAAAAATGTTCCACTGCAGTGAATGCTTTCATCTTTCTGTCTTCTGTAGTTTGGGATCATACTAAATTTCACGTCATTATAATTACAGCACAGGTACTCTTTCTGTGTGCAAAAAGAGTTTTGATATTAAATAATCCTCAACCTGCTAGGGGTTTAAACTTTATATCATGACCTTATCTTAGCCTCCTCTTCAGCCCCGCTGCTCATTAGGTAAGGTGTTGGCTTCCCTTACACTCTGTTCACCTCTGGAAATACGTGTCGGTAATGTAAGCACCTTATTTAGTAGGGCTCTCTCCACCTACACTGGGATGCACACTTCTGATTCTGTCCCTTTGAGCAGTTGAGTCTTAATGTTTTTTCCTTATTTTCATATCTTTTCCTAGGTGTCATTGTTCTAGTTAACATTTAAAGCTTTCATACTCGTTTGAAATCTTAAAAGCTGAAATGTGTGCTTGAACGATAATGATTTTGTGTGTTTGAGTCTGTTCTGGTCCTTCATATAAAGTTTTCCAGTTTAGACTTGGGGCAAAGCTGCTCTTTCCACTTAATCCAACTTCCTAGTTTTACAAAGCTTTCCTCTTCTAAAATGAAATCATTTCAAGGGAAGGTCACAACTGAGTGTGACTATCAGAGAATTCTTTCTTGCTTGAGAGGTGCCTGCATATGAGGAATGATACCTGATTAAGCGAGTCAGAGACACCCTTTTGGCCAAATTTTTGTTTTCCTTCCCAAACAGTTAAAAGTGCCTGTGAAGTATATGTCACGTAGTAACTCCAAACATTTTGTAGAAGAACAGGTTAAACTGAGCATTCCTTTCTAATAGTCGCAGCTAATATTCAGATCAATGTGACTACATTTATTTACATGAGAATTTTGGCATTGGGAGTAACTTTATGTTCTTTCGTTCATTCTTGAAATTTCTGCCAATCTTCTGCTACCCTCTGCCCCTTGTATCTTGTTGAGTTGTTTTACTAGGAAGTTTTCCAGTAGTCTGACCCAGAGCTTGGGGTTCACACAGGTGAACACACAACACAGGTGAACAACACATACATTCTGTTGAATGTGTAGCTAATAAGACTGAATTTGTGTGCAGTGAAAGCAGTTAGTAAGATATCAGGAAAACTTGGCATGAGACCTCTCTGGTGGTGATGGAGGGTGGGTTGTCACATATTAAGGAAACAGTGGCCTTTGAAATTAGATGAGATGAATAAAGTATTGAAGGAAAGACTGTTTAAAGAACCTTCAGAAGCACAGAAAAAATTAAAGAGGGGAAAATAAACAACAGGAATCCAAGTTACCAGATCACTGGTGCTTCTGTGATGTATAATGATATTCTAAAGCTAATTTGTACAACCCACTTTAGCTCTGAGAACCAAAGGAGGGAAGCTTGGTTTTGTGAATCGAAACATAATTTAATTAATAGATACATATTTTGTAGGTAATCCTGTTTCTATCACTCAATTAACATATCTGCTTATATTCCAGAGGTTGACTCTTTTCTGTTTGTGAATGACCATTGTAATTGCCTTCCTGACATGTTGACAGACTGTCTTTCTAGTAGACATGGGTGGAATGTTTCCCCTTGATTTTTATAATGTTCTCAACACTTAGCACTGTTGGATTTGGAAAAGATATTTTGTTCTCGAAGATCCATAAACAGCACTGAATATTGATTCAACCAATAGTGCAGTTATTGTACAAAACATGCCTGTTTTGTTTTCTGATAGTTTTTTTTTTCAGTATTATGAATTTACAAATGTGCATGTAATAGTGGATTATACTTTAAAAATTAGCTTCTGGTTCAAAATTTTGTTAATAAATAATAATTTCAGCTCATAAAATGGTTTAGTAACATTCTTTAGTGGATTGGATCAAATGTAAAAACCAGCACAGAATCAAGGTTTTGTAGCTGATTGAAAAATAGCTGCTGAAAGCCTCAGGCTTAAAATTAAATTTAGTTTTAACAGGGCTGAATTTTATGTGACATTGGTAAGTAACAACTTAGGGAGATGTTTATTAAAAATCGTTAATAAACCCACTGAGACACATTTGACCATTATTTATAGGAGATGAAATGTACATTTACATTTAAAATAGAAAAGATAGAAGATCTCAGAAATACTACATTTGAGTGCGTTCCATTCTGCATATAAAAACAATCTGCTTTTTTGAAATCTTTATATGAAAATTGCTTATCTCTGCTATAATCACTTCACATCTTTATCACTGTCTCCTCAGTGGTCTCCTGTTATTATCAGTTGATCTGGTCACACTGAGCATCATTATTCCCATCTGTTCCTATTAATACTTCCTCCTTTAATTTCTTGCTCCATGTGATTGAAATGATGTCAAAACTGGTATTTTCACTCCATTTTTCTTTCAGACTCTGTTGTCCTGATTTGTTTTTCCTCCCATTCTCTTCAATCTGGCCACGAAGGGTGATGAAATTCACAGTAGTCACAAAATAAATCAGTATTCATTGAGCTGCATGTTTTCCCCATCACAGTGTGAGGCATCAGTGGCCAGAAGGGATCAAATGTGTGAGTGTGTAATTGTGTTCCTTGCTCCATGGTCCCTTTGTAAGTATGGCAATTTCATTTGCAGCACAAATTGCTCCAAAAATTTCCTTTTTTTTTTTTTTGTTTTACTTTTCACATCTTTATTCCCTGAGCATGTTTCCCTATTCCAGAGTCCTTGTTTCCTCTCCTTTTCTTCCCAAAGACAACACCTTCAGTTTCATTCGTTAGCCTGTCAAATTTCAGTTTGTTTTAGATGGTTCCAGTATTGATAAATGCATATAGACTTAGGTAATGATTTGCAGTATATGTTTTTATTCTGTGGTCTGTACATTTAAGGAATTAATTTGAAACAGCAGCTCTGTTTACAAAAGGATTCTTAAAAAAAGAGCTGGTTTATAATAAATAAAAGTTTCATTCCTCTAGTCCATTAAAAAAAATTACTCTGTGGTTGAATTTTCTTCTTTTCATCTTTGGCCAGATATAATGAGGGACTTTTATGTTATTTCTTACTTTGTCTTCAGTGTACTATATTTTTCAATTAAAAAAAAACACTATTGTTAGTTCTCTTGCTCTTTAATGAATCATTGGATTGGAAAATAACTCATTATATCATCAGGCAGAGATATGTTCCTTTATTTGCATGTAGATAGTGAAGATGAATAATTTATCAAATGTTATTAGTGCAGGCTGCATATTACTGAAATCTCAGCAGGATATAATGAAATTTGTCTCATGCTAGTGTGAAGATACCATGCCTGTGCATAGTCATTATTGAACTTTTGGTATCTCTCAGAGAACTATTATGTTAGTGAGCCAGTCTTGCTCACCTCTTCATTAACTGGACTTTTGATTGAAGAGTTGAACTTATCTTGAAAATCTGTGAAATCTGGTTTGCCAAATGCTTGCTTGACTGGCTATGTTTTTATAGCAGAGCAAGAATTTTCAGAATGAATGAAGGACTTAATGTTTCTTATTAAAGTTGATTAGTGCAAAAAATGCTATGACTGATGGTTTTATTACTTCTGGTCATAAGAAGCTGACTATACCAGAGACATGGAAGCGATATATCTTTTTGAAATGAAGGGTGATGAAACATGTATATAATTGCCTTAGAATCTTAAGCCTGTACTAATTATGTATGTTAAGTTACTTTAAATAATTGCTTTAAAAAAGATGGCTTTGATTTGCTTATGAGATGATTGTGTGAGTAGGTCAGCAGATCTCCTCATGAGCAACAGTAAAGGTGGACAGTCAAAAACAAACAATCCCAGCACCCTGAAGATTGACTAAAAGTATTCAGCAAACTGAGAAGTGTTTATTCTTGAAAATAACGGAACTTTGGGTAAGAGCAGTGTGAAGCTATGGCATTTGCACCTGGGGCTACTACTCCCATTTTCTTTAGACAGCTCTGTGGGCAAGGTTGTTCAATCAGACCTGAGCAGGCTGTGAAAACTGGGGGCTTTGTGGGACAGCACCTTTGATTTGAAGAACTGTCCATCAAGGTGGAGATTTTGATGGTGAGTGATAGGGAGGGTATGTGTTTCTACCTGTTTGAAACTGTGGGACTGTCTGGCATGAAGAGTGGACAGGTGGACCAGCTGGAGATTTAACAGAGACTTCCAGGATGTGATGCAGTGATAGGATGCTTGTTGAGTCTCCATAGAACAAGAATAGTTGATTGGTGCTTGTGCACAGCAGAGACTGGAGTGGGCCTAGGCCACCCACACTCACCTGCCTGCTGGAGCCTGTGTGCACATCCTGAGAAGGTGGGGCAGACTTGAAAGTAGCCCTAACTTTGAGTAACCTTACTGGTTCATACACAGTTCCATCAGAATATTGAAATCTTACTGGTTTGTGGTGTTTGAACAAATTTGTGACAGTCTTTCCTTAATAAAAAGCTATGCAGATACAGATTTGACCCATTGGAAGTAATGCTTGGTGTTGTTGGGAGCAGCTAGAAAGCTAAGAAGGGACGTCCACAACCTTTCATTGTAGAGATATAGACTTTATAGATTTAGTCCAGGTAAGCTCCTAAACAAACAACAATAATCCCTGGTGGGGGGAAATCTGAATTGAGAGTTGCTACAATATATTACCTATAGTGTTCTGAACTGAACAACGTATTATATGATGCAAAGAAAACCAAATATACCCACATACAAGGGAAAAAAAAACGTCAAACCAGTCAATAGAGATTGTCTTTGGCCAAAAATGTTGGAGTTAGCAAAAACCCCCAAGTACTAAATATCATGTTAAAAGCCTTTAAGGAAAGGGTGATGATAGTGACTTGAATACAGAATCACAAAAAGATAGAAATTATAAAGAGCCAATGGGAAATCTATAGTTGAAAAGTACAGTAACTGAAATGAAATATTCAAAGGGCTCAATTTCAGGTTTAAGATGGCAAGAGAAAAAAAAATCAGTAATTTTGAGGATGGATCAATAGAAATGATCCAACCTGAATAATAAGAAAAGTCATCAGGGACTCAGAGACCTGTGGGACGGCATTCAACACACCAAGTGTGTCAGGGAGCCACAGAAAACGATAGAAAAAGTGATTCCCTCCCTCCAGTTTTTTAAAAAAAAACAATTCTATGTGAAAACTTCCCAAACTTGATTAAAACAAAACAAAACTTTATGGAGCCAAAAAGCCACATGAATTGCATGTATGAAAATCACAGAGGTCTACACTGAGAGAAAATCTGGAAAGCATCAGAAAGAAATGACACATTATATACAAGGGGAGCAACATTAAAATTGATAACTGACTTCTCATCAGAAGCAGCAGAGTTCAAAGGTAGTGGAATGTGACAGAGCTGACCTCTGAACGACATGGTGTTTGAACTGTGTGGCCCGCTTCTACATGCATTTGTTTACAATACAGTTTTCCTCGTACTTTTCTTAACATTTTCTTTAGCTTATTTTATTGTACAAAATATATAATACATAAGACATATAAACTATTTGTACATCAACTGTGTTATCAGTAAACAGCATAAGCTATTAGGAGTTCAGTTTTTGGGGAGTCAAAAGTTGTATGTGGATTTTCACCTGGATGGGGTGTGGTACTGCTCACCTCTGCAGTATTCAAGGATCAACTGTATTCAGTGCTCAAAGAAAAAAACCTGCCAGCTAATAATTCTGTATCCAGCAAAGGTATCTTTCACAAATTAAGCAAAATATTCTCCCAAGTAAGCAAGAATCTGTTGCTAGCAGATTTCCTTTGCAAGAAAGGGTAAAGAAAGTCCTTCAGGCAGAAAAGAGGTAGTATCAAGTGCTAAGTTGAATTCTCAGGAGGGAATGAGTGTTAGAAATGGTTAAATATGTGGGTAAATATAAAGTCCTCTGTAAATGTATGTTTTTCCTCTTTTCAAAAACTATATAGGTGTAGGATGCCTGGGTGGCTCAGTCAAACATCTGATTCTTGATTTCAGCTCAGATCATGATCTTGGGGTTGTGGGATCGAGCCTGCTGTCAGGCTCTGTGTGGAGCCTGCTTAAGATTCTCTCCTTCTGGCCCTTCTTCTAGAACCTCCCAGTGCCCCACCCAAAAAAACCCCAAAACCACAACTATGCAAAAACAATAATTATGGCACTCTGTTTTGGGGGTTTATACAGCCGTATGTTAACATGTTTGACAACAATAGTACAAAAGAAGGAGGGAAAAGAAATGGCACATGGACAATTGAATATCCCTATGCAAAAAATGAACTTAGACCCTTATACACAAAAAGTAACAAAGTGGGTCCTAGACCTAAAGATAAGACCTGAAACAGTAAGACTTCGAGAAGAAAATATGGAAGAAATCTCTGTGCTCTTGGGCTAGGCAAAAAAGTCCTTAGCTAGAATAGCAAAAGCGTGAGTTATAAAAGAAAAATTTGAGAACGTGCACTTTATTAAATTGAAAAAGTTTACTCTTTAAAAGATATTGTCATGAAAGTGAAACTAAGCTGCAGCCAGAGAAGAAATATTTACAAATCACATACCTGAAAAAGGTTTTGAGACAATTCTTTTTTTTTTTTTGTTTAATAAGGATTTTTTTGAAAGATTTTATTTATTCATGAGAGGCACACAGAGAGAGAGAGAGAGAGAGAAAGAAGAGAGAGAGAGAGGGAGGCAGAGACACAGGCAGAGGGAGAAGCAGGCTCCATGCAGGGAGCCCGATGTGGGACTCGATCCCGGGACTCCAGGATCACGCCCTGGGTGGAAGGCAGGCGCTAAACCACTGAGCCACCCAGGGATCCCTGAAAAAGGTTTTGAAGGCAGAATACAGAATTCTTATAACTCTATGACAGTTAGTCCAATTAAAATATTGGCAAACTTCTGGAGTAGACATTTATATGACTGAGGATTGTCTAGAGAAACAACCAGTACGGTATGTGTGTTGAAAAGAAATATATGATAAGGAATTGGCTCATACCATTATGGAGACGTTATAGAGATTAAGAATTCCCGAGACTGTAGTCCACAAGCTAAAGATCTAAGAGAGGGGCCCCTGGGTGGCTCTTCAGTCAAGTGTCTTCCTTCGGCTCCGGTCATGATCTCAGGGTCCTGGGATTGAGTCCCGTGTTGGGGTCCCTGCTTAGTGGAAGGTCCCTTGCCCCTCCTCTGACTCATTCATTCTCTCACTCTCTCTCTACCTCTCTGTCTCCCCCTTCCCTCTCTCCCTCTCCTAAGTAACAAATACAATTTTAAAATAAAATAAAGACCCAATAGAGCTGATGTGTAGGTCCAGTCCAAGTCCAAAAGCCTGAGAATCAGTAGAGCTGATGGTATATTTTTAGTCTGTGATTGGGCAGCAACAAGATTCATGAAGAGCCTCTCTTTCTGTCAGAATCTGAAGGCTGGAAAAGAGCAATGACCTAGCTCCAGCCAGGCAGCAGTGGTTCCCTCTTAGCCTTTTTTTGTTCTATTTGGGTCTTTGATTGGATAAGGCCCATTAGTGTTAATCTGCTTTACTCAGTCTTCTGACTCAGATATCAGTTAAGACCAGAAACATCATTACAGAAACACTCGAGAGAGAACGTTTGGTTAATGTCTGGGGACCCTGTAGCTTAGTCAAGGTGACACATAAAAATGAGCCATCACCATATTTTGCCAAATAAGACCTGTAGTTGGCTAATAAACACATGGAAACGTGTCCACATCATAATCATTATGGAAAAATGCATATTCATTCAAACCACAATCATATATTACTTCTCACCAGAAGTGCTGCTATCAAAAAAGTTACAGCATGAGGTCTTCATTGACAATGTGGGGAAACTTAAGCCTTCACACATTGCTGGTAAGATATAAAATGGTACCACCACTTTAGAAAATAGTTGTTTCTGATAAAGTTATATATAAATTGACCACAGGACCTAGCAATTATTCCTAGGAGTTTATCCAAGAGAAATAAAATTTTATGTCCACATGAAGACTTGTATGTGGATATTCATAGAAGCATTATTCTAATAGATATTAATTGGAAACAATCCAAGCATCCACCAGCTGGTCAACCAATCAGAATGTGATCTATTTTGGAATGGGAGCAAGGGTGCACTATACATAAACTTAAGGGAATTTTGGGGGTAATGCATATGTTCTAAAACCAGGTTTTTGTAATGACTGTATAACTGTCTTTATTTAAAATCATTAAGTTGTATATTCACAATGAGTGAATCTTACAGGATATACCTTGGTAAAATTATAAAAAAAAAATGCTATGTATGTAATGAGAAAAAGACCATGTAAACATGGAAAAAATAATAATTGGAGAATCTCAAGGGAATAAGAAGTCTTAGTACTGTTGTTCCATATTTTCTACAACTGCAATTAATCCAAAATTTCAAAATTATAAATATTTTTGTGACTCTTAGAAATAGTCTGATTTTCTTTTGTAATGTCTTTAAAAAATAAGTTCAAAAACTTTTGTTTTAAAAAATCTGACCCTAAAGTGTTATTTTATCTCAGCTTTGTAATTCTTTATTTCTTTGATTTGCTGTTTGCTTTGAGCAGATAATCTGCTTCAGCTTTTTTTCCTTTTTTTTAATCCCCCAGCAGTGAGTTGCCTGGCAGGGCCAGTGCCCATGTAAAACCTTTCTGCTTCATGTACATACCTGGTCAATGCTCGAGAGCATGTATACCTTACGGAATGACATTCTGAGGATGTTTCTGTTGCTGTCATCTATGCAGTAGAAATGTGCGAATAATATAAGCACAGCACTTTTGACTGCAGGACGCACATGCAGCTGCTTTGCCCTTTGACAGTTTTCTTAGGTGAACGATCACATCCTCTCTTTTATATGTATATATGTATATATGTATATATGTATATATGTATATATATATATATAGAGAGAGAGAGAGAGAGAGAGAGAGTTGTTGTTGTTTGTTTCCTCAAAGAAGGAGGTAAGTGAAAATATGAACACGTTTGTTGAGAGCAGTGAATGAAAGTGATGTTCTGTGGCCAATGCTAAAGTATATTTATGTGCTTTATTTGAAGGTCATTCCGTGAGGCTGCTGGGTCAGAAAAAGGCTAATGGGAAGCGGCTGGGTGGAGCACGGTTGGATCTGCCAAAGATTAGGAAAAATCCACTGATAGAAATCATTTCCGTCAATACTGGGTAAGTGTCTCTCAGACTCATGCATCCACTATTCAATGTATCCATGAATTCAGGCTTTCCCCCTGGACATGTGACACAGTAAAGCAGCTGAACATTTCCATGGGAGAGAAAAATCAAAAAGCTCAAAACCACGTGAAGACAGTCCCCTATTAAATGTTCCCTGCGTGCAAATTACATGTATATTTGCAGCAGGCCTTTAGGTCTTTGATTAATATTATTCTGACGTCTTTTTGGTAGTAAACATAGATTTCATTTTCCAGCCATGCCCTTGGGTTAATATATTTTTTAAAAGGGTGTTTTGTTGTTGGAATGGTTAGCATACCCATCATCTGTTTTTTTCAATAGGGTTATTGTAAATAATGCCCAAGATATTAACCATATTTTGATTACTGACTATCTGAAACACATGTCTTAAAATATTGCCCTTATGAGCTTTGAACTAAAAATAAGCATCATAGCTGAATAGTAAACGCTCTTAAATTTCACATCTAGGTCTGAAGTTCCTGTCTCTTACAATGATGCTTTGTGTGCTCATTCATCCTGAGTTTTATTTGCATATATGGAATTTGTCGTCAATATTAGTGTAACTTGAAAGTCTGATGAGGCCAAGGCCTTCTGTAGTTGTTGTTTTTAAGAATTTATTTATTCATTCATGATAGACATAGAGAGAGAGAGGCAAAGACACAGGCAGAGGGAGAAGCAGGCTCCATGCCGGGAGCCTGACTTGGGACTCGATCCCAGGACTCCAGGATCACGCCCTGGGCCAAAGGCAGGCGCTGAACCACTGAACCACCCAGGGATCCCCCATTCTGTTCTTTAAATCATGGTAGTCCCTCCACTAATAAAACTTAAGCTATCCTGCTGCCCCCCCCCCTTTTTTTTAATTTAAAAGAGAGCATGAATGGGGGGCAGCAGAGGGAAAAGGAGAGAATCTTCAGCAGACTCCATGCTGAGCTTGGAGCCCAATGTGGGCCCAGTCTCACCACCCTGAGATGACCTGAGCCAAAATCAAGAGTCAGATGCTCAACTGATGGAGCCACCCTGGTGCCTCTTTCCTGCTTTTTGATTTCAGCATCCTTCCCTCTTTTCTAGAATTGTTTTCCTCTGTCCTTTGCTTCCTTCATGCTGTTCCCTTTGGAGAGCAGATGAGCTTGTCTTTTCCCTCCAGCATCTTCCCATCTCTAAGCATAGCCTCCCCTTCCTCCTGCAGAGTTGCAGCTCTGTGACAACAGTCACAGGTCACCCTTTCTCTCTTATATCACCTTCTGGTTAAGCCTTCCTATCACTACCAAAGACCAGGGAAGGTTGAAGAAGTTGTTTGTTTTTTCTCTCAAAGCCCTGTAGGGTGACTTTGATTTGCCTTGCTGAATGGGTCTTGGACCACTATCTGGCCTTCAGTGACGAAGATGCAGAAACCTATACTCATCAAGCTCAGAGGCTAGTGATTAAATCAGAATATAGCAGCAAGAAGTGTAGTTATCACATTGACTGGAGCATCTAATATTTTGAGCCTGAGCCAAATTACAAGCATAAGGCTGTTTGCCTCTCCCTCCATCTCCATCCTCCTTCCTTCACACACTGCAGTTTTTCTTTTTACTCCCGATTTCCTACTGAAAAGTGCCATATCCCTACTTTCCCTGTCCTCCACGTTTGCCTATTTTCTTCTGTGACACCTCTCATTATTGAAATCTATATGAGTTCATTATATTTTCATTTTTCCCGTCATTGGCTTGTAATAAGCTCCAAGGTGGCAGGGAGTTTTGACTCCCTTGCCTCCTACTGTATCCTCAGAATATGGAAGAACGTACACAGCAGGGATTTAATAAATATTTACTTACTGAATGAATGAATCATTGATTTTTATAATTTGAAAGTTTAATGGATTTATGCTAAACTCTCTTCACAGTACAGATTGCCTTACCAGTTGGACAGTGATACTTGAAGTTTGGCTAAGTGTGCTTTCTCCTGAACAATGCCTCCAGGAGAACAAAGTCAAGTGTTTCTGAGAATCTCTTTCTCTCTCTCTCCCCTCCATCTTTTTTTCAGTGTAGGATTGATCATCCCTCATCCTTTTTTTGCTGAGATACATTTCTTTAAGTGTGTTAAGATTTTATGGTCTGTCAAACACTTGTATTTAGGTCCATTGGGTCTCTTCAGGATGACTTGGCAGCCCTTGCTGACTTCTTGACTATTGCTTTTGACAGTTTGTCTTCAAAGGTACTTTGTCTAGTTTCTCTGTGCCTCTAATATGGTTACTCCCTGCTCAATCACACTGAACAACTGGAGCTTCCCAAACTCAAGGTTGTCTTCTCTCCTGACCTCAGGCCCCGGTGCATGCTGTCAGGTGTCCCTGGCACATCTCACCCTTTCCCTATTCACCATGTTGGTAAGCCTTCCCTGTGCAGTTATGTGCTCTCTTGATTGGGCTGAATACATCTCTCTTTGCATTGTGCATCCACCACATTCCCTATATATCTAGGTTATGGCACTTTCAGACTGTATAATTTATATTTTATTTTATTATTTTATTTTTTTAAAAAGATTTTATTTATTTATCTGAGAGAAAAAGCACGAGCAGGGGGGAAAGGCAAAGTGAGAAGCAGATTCCCCACTGAGCAGGGAGCCTGATGCAGAGCTCGATCCCAGGACCCTGGGATCATGACCTGAGCCAAAGGCAGGTACTTAACCGACTAAGCCACCCAGGTGTCCCTAATTTATATTTTAAATTGTAAACTTCTTGGGCTCTGAAAGTGTTTAAATTATTATTGTATTATTATCTCTAAGTTCAGTATCTAGTATGAAATTGAGTATGTAGTAAATATTTGTTGAATACACGTTTTGTTTTGAAGTCATAACTATTGTTTGTTGCCCTAAGAAACGTTACGAAATTTGCTTTAGGTACCCATTTTAAATGGGATTAAGTTAAAATTTTTCATGTATTTTTTTGAGTCTCCCTTCTTTTGGATTTAGTGTTTCTTACAATGAGGCTATACTATGAACTTTTTATTTAAAAAAAAATTAAATTTATTTAGAGAGAGTGCACGCATGTGAGCGTGACCATGGCGGGGAGGGGTAGAGGAGAGGGAGACAGACTGTCCTCAAGCCTACTCCCCACTGCATGTGGAACTCGACATGGGGCTTGACCTTGTGACCCTTAGATCATGACCTGAGCTGAAATCAAAGAGTTGGACACTTAACTGACTGAGCCACCCAGGCGTCCCTACACTATAAACTTTCTAAAGCTCACTGGATATTTGCCATCTCTCATATTACCGTATAGCACCAACCCTTAGTAAGTAAATTAGCAAATATGCTTTTGATGTTAAGAGAATTCAGTCCATACTCTCTCTAATTGAGTTTGGAGTTTCTAACCTTCTCTGAGTCCTAATCACTTTCCTGAATCAGTTATAGCCTTATCATTTGCTCTCAGGTGAGGGCATCCCCATAAGCATTTGTCACGGTGTCACTCTTAACATCTTAACTTGGATTTTATTTTTTACCTCTGGTGAAGCTCATTCCTTTTTTTCTTTTTAACCTACATTCAAATGTTTTAAAAGAAGTATATCCATAATTATTTCTATCAAGAGAAAAATGATCCTTTTCATCAAAATCTTGACAAAGTTTTATTGCTTTCAAACTAAAAATGGACATCTTAAATGTCATACAAATTTTCCATTTCCATTTGGGAAAAGGCTCATTTGCAGCAAGTTTTACTGAATGTTTTAGTAAATTGTTGAAATTACTATTAGAGTCTACAAAGTTGTTTTGCTTTGTTCCATTTCTAAAGGAGTACAAGAAGTATATTGATTGCTTTATCAATGAAGAAGTTAGAATTTTCAGGTCATGGTAGATTCTGGATGAGCTGAGAGAATTATGTATTTGATTACAGTGTCTATAATGAGGGTGCCTTTTATTTCTTAAATAACATTTGTCTTTTCTCCTAAACCCTCTCTCTGGCATTCATATATTCCTCTTTATTTATATTTGCTCTAGTGAGTATATAAATTTTGGCACACTTGATTCATTGTTCCAGTTACCAGTGCTCTTCTTGTTTTCTGAGGTGAACTTTTTGAGGTTGATTGCCACTCTTCTGTTAAACTCTCTGTTGTGCGGTAGAGATTCCCTGCAGAGGAAGCGTGGGTAGGCATGTGTCTGTCTGGTATGGTGATAAGACAGTGATGTGGCTGTAGCTCTGAAAGACAGGTGAGAATAAAGTTCATGATGATGGTTAACGCTTGAGTGCTTACCATGTGCCACACACAGTACTTTGAAATGTATATTCTTTCCTGTGTTTAATCCTCACAACAGCCTCATCAGATTGTTTTTTGATAGATGAAGAAAGTAAAGTGCAGTGAGGTTAAGGGACTTTACACTGTCCTGTAGCTGGTGAGTGGCTAAGACCGAGACTGACCTATTACTTCCATCAGATACTTTTGTGGGTTCACAGGAGCAAGGAAGTCTATCCAGCATGGTTGGCAGAGAGGGAACTCAAGGGGGGCTGAATAGTCTGCATTATAGAGGTTGAAACAAGCCCTGAAAGATAGGTAGAATTGTGGTAATTATGTATGGAGGTGTGTTTGGTTTCAAATGACCACAAACTGGGTGGCTTAACAGTACCCAAATTTATTATTTTATAGTTCTAAAAGTCAGAAGTCTGATACAGGTCTTGCTGTGTTAAAATCATGATATAAGCAGGGCTGTGTTCTTTGGGCTGTTGGGGAGAATCTGTTTACTTCCTTTCTTTAGCCCGTAAAGGCCACCCAAATTCCTTGCTTATGGTCCCCTTCTTCCATCTTCAAAGCCTGCACTATTGTATTTATCCTACTACCCTGAATCTCCCTCTCCCACTTTTCAGTGATTACATTAGAGCCACCTGGATAATCCAGGATGTTCTATCTTAATGTAGCTGTTTAGCAACCTTCGTATCATCTGCAGCTTTCCCATTTGGCATGTTTTAGTTCCAGGGATTAGGATAAGTATGATGAGAAAAAACTGTAGGTAGAGAAAACAATGGACAAAGGCATATGAGTGGACCATATGAGTTGTTGGTGAAGAAGATAATTTTCTCAGGGTTGTAGTATGGTATTTCCAGTGTATGTTAGGAGAATTGGGATAAATCATCTTTTGTGTGAAGAATGTAACTGCCCCACAGTGAGAAATTACACTTAATTTAGTTAGTAAAGGAAAAGGAGAGCCACTAAAGTTTGGAGCATAGGTGAGAAATAATCATGGTTGGGCATTAAGAAGATTATTCTAGTACCAGCTTGTAATATGGGTGAGTGTTGGAAGGTAGGTATAAGGAGGTCACTGATGAGGTCATTATAGCAACCCCACCAGGAAGGAATGAGGGCCCAAGTGACAGCTTGGGGAATGAAAAGTAAGGATGCTACAACTGTGTCATCATTAAGAAAATGGGCTTTGACATACTCCAGTGGAATTATTTGTAAGCATTAATTTGGAAGTTCCAAAGAATGGCTGGGGGTGGAAATCCAAGGCCTGAAAGAAGCTTTAGTTGGAGAGACTTGAGTGCTTGAGGTCACTGAAGGTGAGTGATCAATGTCTGTGCATAGGAAATGGAAAGAGTCATCTATGAATGAGGAATAGTTAGAGATGAAGGTGTATGAATAGAGTGTATCATCCCATCAATTGTATTAGATGCCTTCAGGAGAAGTAATGCTAGGATAGGTGAACCGTTTCTGGAGACTGGGAAAATGAAAAACCAGATTCAAAATTACGAAGTTTTCCTCCAAGAAGATTACTCTTTTGAGGAGTTTAACTGTAAAGGAAGAGAAGTGGTCTCTAGAGAATGGAGAGATGTTTCTGCGGGCCCCTGGGTGGCTCAGTCAGTGAAGCAAGACTTGTCACTGCTCTTCTTCCCTCTCTTCCTCCCATTGGTGTTGAAGTTCAGTTGTTATTCTACGCTATTTATTTTCTGTAAACTGGAAGTGACATCACATGTTAGATTTGAATTAAATATCCAGCCAGAAATAAGCTAGTTTCTGAGGTAAAGATAAAAATTTGAAGATTCATGTTGAGGTGTTTCATTTTTCTCATTAAATTGGTAGAGTGAGGTCATAGTTCTGAAGTAGATATATGTGGATATATATGTAAATTTTAAAAGATCTTTTTTTCTTTAAATTCAGTTAGCCAACATATAGTATATCATTAGTTTCAGATGTAGTGTTCATTGATTTATCAGTTGCATAAAATACCCAGTGCTCTTCACATCACATGTCCTCCTTAATGCCCATTACTCAATTACCCCATTCCTTCCACCCACCTCCCTTCCAGCAACCCTCAGTTTGTTTCCTAGAACTAAGAGTCTCTCATGGTTTTTCTCCCCCTCTGATGACTTCCCATTCAGTTTTCCTTACCTTCCCCTATCATCTCTTGCACTGTTTCTTATATTCCACATATGAGTGAAACCATATGATAATTGTCTTTCTCTGATTGACTGTCTTATTTTACTCAGTATAATACCCTCCAGTTCCATCCACGTCAATGTAAATGGTAGGTATTCATCCTTTCTAATGGCTGAGAAATAAAAAAAGGATCAATCAAGCACTGTAGTCCATATAGTAAGTAGTTTATGTGTATAAACAGAAGAAGTAAACTGAGGTTAGAATGCTAAGTTTTTGTTAGGGGGCTCCATGTGTGTAATTGCCTTATTTTTCCTAGTAGAGACAGAAGGTCCTAGGTAGTATAAAGACATAAAGTAAAAAGTTGGAAATTGGGCCATAAAGAAAATCTGTGCCTCATTTTTGCCTTCTCTGTCACTATTAAAGTCATCAGTTTTGACAATCTCTTGGCAATTTTTGTTCTTCCAAAGCCAAGAGCTGGATACTGCTTAGCAGTTCTGATAGAAATTGTAACGCTTTTTAGGTACTACTATCAGATTATCCCTAGTTTGAAGGGATAATCCTCCCCTGGGCTGAACACATCTAAGAAAAATTCTGTCTGACCCTGTAATATTTTACTAATACTTTCTCTTTTAAGGTTTATCTCATTTTTCTTGTTACTTGCCATCTGTCAGACATAAAATGATGGTATATGGGAACCTTTAAGAAGGAATCTAATTTTCTTTCAGATTGCATACTTGAATTTATTATCATTTTTTAAAAATATCTGTTACTTTTTCCCACCAGTAACATCATATCTTTGTGAAAAAAAGCTAATTTGGATGTTTTCACTTTCTTTCTGTGATGTCCAGAATTTATCATCTGTATCCGAGTGCTGGATGCATAGAAGCTCTCTAAATATGAATGAGTGAATGAAAAAATGATAATTTATTTTTATACAAGTGGAGTTATTTTTAGAGAAATATAATCACAACTAATAATATTTTGTTATCTTTCTGGTTCTAATGACTGCATCTTGAAATAGTTATTAACTAGATACATTTGAAAATACAATTATTCTGTGCTTACACATTACCAGGTATTGTATTAGGTATTATGATATATACAAAGGTAAACATTTCCCAAGTCAGCAGGTAACTAATATGAAATGAACTAATCCAAAAGCACTCCGTTCTAAACCCAGAATTAATTGCAGCTCCTGTATTGGGAGGATTTGGATCTCTTTCTATTCTGTATTCTGGGGAATGCTTTTAGATCGCAGCATGACTATCTTTTCTAGGGGCTAAGGGTGCACAGCAGGGACTCACAGACCTCAAATTTAAGAGTTGTGAGATACTCAGACATTTCCTTACTGCCCCTCTATGAGATGCAGTGGCAGCAACACAGTGAAACAGTTCCCTTGGCCTTCGACATTAAACAGGACTACCGCCATCTTTAGTACATGGGGAAAATAGAAGCCTCAAATCTTATGTTACTCTTAAGTTAGAGCTTTTAGAAAATTACACTGTATAAAATAAAACATTTTAAAGGCATTTAATTAGAAGGGCTCTAAAAAGCTTTTAATAAATGAAGGTTCCTAGGGACCCTATTAGAAGTTTGAATATATGTGGAATCACCCTCACTCATACTAGGGAAGGATCTTTTTAATATTGTGAGTGGATAAAATTTGGGGGATCTTATAATGTCTTTGAAATGACTCGTATATTAGTATATTCAGTAACGATTTATTGAGGTTTTATATCTTTGCATCATGTGAAGAAATAAGATGTTATTTTTGTAGTTCATGCTAGGTTGTTGTTCAGATGCCCTGACTATGTCAACTGTGGCCGCCTTCTACATGTGCTGTCTGGAGAATAGCTCCCTCCGCTCCAGTGCCATCCTTAGAGACAGCTGTTAGGAGGTCATAACACCACTCCCTAAGCGCCAGAATCTCAATATAAAACATTTCCCAGAAAGGATTTGGCAGACTATATAATCATTCTCTTATTTAAAACTTACGGAGCAGTATTGGCTTTTGGTTGTTTTTTTTTTTTTTTTTGTTTTGTTTTGTTTTGTTTTCTTTCATCAGGGCACTGATGACTGCAAATTAACCTAAGCCAATTTCCTTATGTACGACTAACTCTTAGGGTTTTTTCCTGATAGGCAGTAGTCACTACCAATGGGGATTAGTTGCTTCCTTATAACCCAGCTGTCAGGTTGTAATGAAAGCAAGTCCCAGTCCAAAATCTGTAATAAGAACTTATTAAGCAAGCTGGCACAGTCCAGCTGTTCTTACAAGCCTGGTAAAATCCTAATTCTCTTTCCTTTTGGGTGATTAAATCACACCTTGCATGAAAGGTTCACGTGAGCCCAGTGAGACAATATGATCCATCACAATTGACCAGAATCCTCTACCAGTGTCTCTGGAGTGATGGTCCAATAGGGACCAAACCAGAATAATATCTCTAATGTTCCAAGCCAGGACTACCCAAAGTGTGGTTCATGGACCAATACTGAGTCAATAACCACTGATGGCTGTTCTGTGACAAGTGTAGAGATTTGAGAGCAAACATTTAAAAAACTTTTAAGGTAGTTTAACATTGCTGATATGTCTTGTAATTTAAAAAATAATAATGTTTTTTTAAGAGGTTGGAAATCAAAACCCTGGTCTGTCACTATGGTTTGAGAAGCACTGGTCTTAGCAAGTGTGTTGCAAGATCCTTTACCCTGTAGTGGAGAATATTTTAGCCAATCCACTTATCTTGAGTGTCACTGATTTCACTAATGAGATCTTGTTTCTACTATCTTTTATGCTAGTAGTTAGCCTCTTGTACTTAGTACCTAACCACTACTTCTACAAGTGAAAACTTATTTCGGTCATTTAGTATGCTAATTTTGCAAAGCCTCTGCTGTTAACGAAAGATAAAAAACTAAAACATACCAGTAATCTCAGGAAGGTAGTCTTTCTGATTAATTACTAGAAAAGAGAGACTGTTCTTAGAGTTATAGCCTAAAACTGACTTGCGCATTTTATATTATATTCTTTCAAAAGTACAGTATAAAAGTCCTAATATGGTTTATGTGAAATCGGAATCTAGAAGTTGTAACTGTTCTCTTAGCACATTTCTAAAATGAGCAGAGAGCTGTTATTATTCTCATTCTTCTATAAACTAATGGAGGCCAAGAACCTTCTCTCTTGATCATGAGCCTTGAATGGGACACCAGCTTATTCTGGAGAAGGCACTGGAGTTATAGACACTGTTGTTTTCTGGCTTCATGACTGAGATAAATTAGATATCTCTTAGAGGTGATTTCTTTTCTACCATGGGCACATGTTACCTATTGTATGTGTCCCCCAACATAATATGGGTACTTTAATAAGTGTTTTTCTTAGAATTTTTATGTTGCTGTATCCTCTTCTCTGCCAATATTCTCCAGGGCGCCTCCTCCCCATCCTTTCTCTTCATCCTTTTTACTATCTGAGCAAGAAAATTTCTGGTACTGGGATTTAAAGTTAGGGTTCATTCAGTTCACCATCAGCTTATCAGTTGCCCACTTCATTTGTTTAGTGTTATGTGAATGATAACTTAAAAAAAATTAATCTTAATTCTCCCATAGCTTTTAGTACAGTGTCCTGCTGACAGTATTCACTTCATAAATATTTTAGTATTTTAGTGACAGCAGTGTTACTCAAACGCAGAAAATTTTTTCTGGGTGAACTGGAGTGTAACTCTAATTACTTCTCTCTTGCTATAGACAATTGTTTTGTAGAAAAAGAGAATATGATAATTTGGACTGTGAATGAAGTGAAACTTATCTCAAACAATTAAATGTGTGAAATTGGAGTATTTATGGCAATTTTGAACTTGTTACATTTTTTTAATCCAAAAACTAGTTGTCCTGAAATTTGCAGCTTTTTTGATATCTTCAGTGAAATCCCCAAATACCTTATTTTCACTTAAATACTGTTGAAATGAAATTTTAGAGTAACCTTATTTTTAGTGGATTAAAAAACTGCATTTGGGAAACGTCATTCCTAAGAACAGTGGATGGCACTATTGGTTCATACCTGTGAAGTAGTTATCTTTATTTTTTTTAATTTTTATTTTTTTAAAGATTTATTTATTTATTTATTCATGATAGAGAGAAAGAGAGAGAGAGAGAGGGAGGCAGAGACACAGGAGGAGGGAGAAGCAGGCTCCATGCCGGGAGCCTGATGCAGGACTCGATCCCGGGACTCCAGGATCGCGCCCTGGGCCAAAGGCAGGCGCTAAACCGCTGAGCCACCCAGGGATCCCGAAGTAGTTATCTTTAAATAGAACTTTTAAATGCTAGTGTAATAAACGCCTTTAAATAAGTGGCTCAGCTAGAAATTTTAGGCAGTATTAGGATGGGGATTTAATTATAAATTTTGTAAATTCTTTATGTAGTCATTGTTTTATATAAACTTTGAAATGAATATATAACTGTTTTAGCAGCTATATATAAAGAAATGGTTGGTTTTGGGCAGCCCCGGTGGTGCAGCGGTTTAGCGCTGCCTGCAGCCTGGGGCATGGTCCTGGAGACCTGGGATCGAGTCCCACGTTGGGCTCCCTGCATGGAGCCTGCTTCTCCCTCTGCCTCTCTCTCTCTCTCCCTCTGTATCTCTCATGAGTAAATAAAATCTTAAAAAAAAAATGGTTGGTTTTAAAAAAAAATCCAAATTCTAGCATGTTATAGAATATGCCATTGCTCTAACTAGAAAGTATATCATCACGCTTACCACGTTTCTAATTAAACAAAACTATGTAGTTTGAGGAAGGGATAATAAAAAAAACTGAAAATTTAAAGATACTCAAATTTAGGCACAGCGTTAAGGAAACTTTAGATTACAGTTAATTGTAGATGGGTTTAACACTTTCTTCAGGTTAGTTGACAGAATTGTATGTTGAGGAGGTACATTAATTATAAATAGTTACAGATGTGTTTATGGTTTAGAAAGTTTTTTCATGTGTAGAGGTCTTTTATGCTTGTTCATTAAGAAAACCAGAGTGCCCCCTGTCTGGACATTTGTTTACTCAACAAATATGGTGGAACATATGTTAAGTGCTGAGGATAGATAGATGTGTCCATTTGGTATTGGTCTCTGCCCTTGAGAATCCTAAAGGAGAGTGAAACAAGCACAAAACAATTATAATATTGTAAATACAACAGTATGGGCATAGACAGAGTTATATTAGGACCATGATGGATTGTTGGGATGAGTTAGGGAGGGCTTCCATAGAAAGTGGATATTCAGGCGGTGTCTCAACGTTTATCTCATGGGTGGGTTCAAAGGCAATCTAAGCAGGTGGGAAAATATGCCCGGATAGTAATGTTGAATCATTGCTTATAGGGAATGTATATAGCTGTGTTCTACACAGGGACTGATGAGTTGGTAAGCATGGTGGTATTTAAATAAGAGAATGGTAGAAGAAAGATAGAGGTAGCTTGAGATTGCTTACGTTCAAACCTTGGCCTCCTGATTTCATCTTTTGCTCTGTGACATTGCATAAATTATTCAACCTCTCCATCAGCCTCAGTTCTCTTATTTGTACAATGGGGTTAATCATAGTTTTGTGAGAATTGAGAGGTCATCTGTTTAAAGAAATTAACACAATGCCTGGCATATAGCATCTGTTCAGTGTGATTATTAAGTTTACTACTTTCACAACTATACAGAAGATAAACCTCAGACTTACTTAGATTGCAGTTTGCTGAAGACCACAGGGCAGTAAGTGGCAGAGTTGTGACTTGAACCACCTCATCTAACCAGTTCTTTTTCCAGTAAACGCCAAGGTCAGTGATCTCTAGCTCATTTTTTTTTTTTTTTTTTTTTTTTTACCTTTTCATTCGACCTGTAGTTGTTTAGTTAATTGAAAGGAATGCCAATGTGAGCTAAAGTTTGAGACTAATGTGGAGGATGTCATACTAAACCTGCAGATGATGCTCTGGGCCCCAAATTTTTAAAAAAGAGAATGGGCTGTCAAAGGGAGGTGGGCTGGGATACTTGTCAGGTGCCTCTTAAGCTGCATTAAGTTCATCCAGTGAAATGAGATCTAAGTTCCCTATTTTGATGTTTAACATTTGGGACTGCTAAATCATACAGATTTAGAGATAGAGGACTCCTGGATCTTCCTGCCCTTTCCTTTTTTAAAAAAATTTATTTTTATTTTTTAATTTTGCTCTTTTCTTTTTTAACCAGTGCTTGAGTTAGGGTGCATGCAAATGAGTTACACTGGGAAGGGCACATTGGGAGTGGATGATTGGATGTAACCAAAGAGCTGCCATCTGTCAATTTTCCTGTTGCTTCAAGAAAACTTATTTTCTAACCCTTATCAGGAAGAGGGGGGGAACCTCCAAAACTTGTCTAGCACAACTTTAATTAAGGATAATTGGCTACACATATGATGGTGGATAAAGGCTTGTCGGTTTTTTTGACTCAAAAAATAGTACGTCTCATATTTATTTTAGAAACTTTCTTTTTTTTTTTTTTTTTGCTACATCTTAGCACGGTAGCACCAGTTGTTTTATTTTTTGTAACCCTGACGAAGCAGAATGTTTTGTTTGGCTTTTTAAAAAGGCAATAGTGCATGTAGTTACGACCTCATTTACTTTATCTGATGAAGCAGTCTCTGAGGAATGTCTGTATTTCTGTAAATCCACTAAGGAACCTGAGTTTAAGGCAAGGTCATTTTTAAAAATCCTGCCTGTGTTTTCAAACAATATGTGTAGCTTTGTGATTTGTAATGAATATTTTATGGTTCTTTTCAGGTTCTCCTTAAAATAGCTATTAATTGTGAGAGGTAATAGGGGCTTAGGAAGATCTTTCTACCTTGTAAAGGACCTTTTATGTAACTGTTCCATTACAGTTCTTGAGGAAAACATAAACTGTCTGAAATGAGACTTTAAGGCTTTTCTCTTTTTCACCTGCCCCCTTTCCCCATCTCTGTTGTTCTTTCTCCCCATGTGCCTCTACAAAATCATGAGAATGGTATGTAAGAATGGTTTTATTTATTTAGGACTGGTAGCACCTTGTGCCTGGAAGATCTCAAGATGGGTGGTCTTCTTTATTCATGGATTTGTCCATGTATTTGTTTGTTCTGTGCTCTTTCACTCACTTACTCAACTGATATTTGCAGACTCTCTGTTTCTATCAGGTACTCTACATGCAGAGAGAAACAAGGCTTGCCTAGTTCACCCCTGCCTTTGAGACTCCCAGCCTAGCATAGTTCACTGGTAAATAATTCTGTTTTGGTCTTTGTGCAGTATAATAATGATCAGTTATTTTTATATGTGTGTGACAGGGTTATGTACCTAGAAGTGACCACAAGTATAGAGAAAAATAAGAAAGGAGCTGTATAATATATGATGACCCAAGATGGGCTTGTTGGACACATGGAACGTGTGTGTGGGTGAGACCCTTTTTGGTAGTTGATCACCCTTGATAATTCATTCACCGCCCTCACACACTATTCTCACTTTGGAGTTTGGGCCACCCCACCATCCCTTGAATGTGGATTATCTGTTTTCCCTGTTAAACTCAGTGCCTCTGATCTTATTTCCAAAGAGTGAAACATATCCCTTTCTGCAAACTCCCAACTTCTTTCTCATTCTTATTTCCACTATTATTTGTTTATTTTCCTACCTTAATTTTCAATTAAATACAAAGTAAGAAGCAGAGCTATAAAGGCAAAGACATTGTGTCAATAGTAGCAATAGCAGAGCTGATGTTGACATGTTGAACTGATTTTCGAAAGAGAGATGTCTGTCTGTGTCAGATGTCCATGAGGAGAGAATGGGGCTCTGTGTGCTGCTGCTGCAAGGATCAGGGACACCTAGTAGTGGCTCCTTGGAGGTATAGTGTAATTCTGTTACCTTTAAGTTCTATGGTGGATTATCATGGTGGATTATCATAGGTGAATGAAGCAGGGGAGAATAGTATAGACATTTCTGGGTTTACTTCATATTTGATTTATAAGTTACCTTATTCTTGCATGCCCTAATTGAGAATTCAGCACTCACAATATGCCTGTTGTATGACTCCTAGATAGAATATTTTCCTGGTGATGCTCCACAGTGCTTATTGGAGGCAGCATCACTGTGGCTTGTCTAATTTCTTAGTTCCCTTTAACTCAGTACTGCTTTGCTTGCATCTTAATGGTTCCTGGACCACTTTGGTTGACTAATCCTGCCTTACCTGTTTTTTTGATTCCTCTTATCTGCAGTCTCTTTCTCTTCTTTAAATTATTGCTTAGTTCCCTTACCATTCTTCCATCTTTGTGTATCCTGTCCATCCACAAGGGGCCATTATTATTAAGATACTTTGATTGCCTGGATATTTTGGTCTTCAGTACCACCAACATGCTGTTTTCTTCTTTACATCTAATACTAGATGATTAGTTGTGGGTTTTTTGTTTTGTTTTGTTTTTTAAAGAATGGATATTTGCGGGACACCTGGGTGGCTCAGCGGTTTAACATCTGCCTTCCGGCTCAGGGCGTGATCCTGGAGGCCTGGAATTGAGTCCCACATCGGGCTCCCTGCATGGAGCCTGCTTCTCCCTCTGCCTATGTCTCTGCCTCTGTCTCTCTCTGTGTCTCTCATGAATGAATGAATGAATGAATGAACGAATAAATAAATAAATAAATAAATAAATAAATAAATAAATAAATATCTTTAAAAAAAGAGTGGATATTTGAAAGAGCTTTTTTCCCTGAATTTAGATATATTGATAGCAGCCAAAATGTAACTTTAATAAAGCTAGCCTAAAGTATCTATTTTTTTTTTAGAGTACAGTACTTCATAAATTTACCTTTGTCTTTTACCCTCTTTCTTTTCTGATAGTTTTAAGTGCAATTAATTTTAACATGTTTAACATGTGTTATGGTTAACCCTTATAAGACAGATTTGAACCATATGGGTCCACTTACATATGGATTTTTAAAATAAGTATACATACAGCCTTATAAATGTGTTTTCTCTTACTTATTATTTTCTTAACATTTTCTTTTCTCTAGCTTATTTTATTGTAAGAATACAGCATACAGTACACATAACAAACAATATGTGTTTATCAACTGTTTATGTTATTGGTAAGGCATCTCTGCTCTATAGTAGTTAAGGTAAGGATCCCAATCAACAGTAGTTAAGATTTTGGGGAGTCAAAAGTTTGTGTGGATTTTCAGCTGTGCAGGGGGTTGATACCAACCCTCTGTGTTGTTCAAGGGTCAACTCTACTACATATTAAAAAGCATGGATTTTCAAATATATTTCATTAGGATGAGTTAACAGAAGTGGTATTATGTCAAACTTGAGAACCCTTTTATAGGTCTTGGATATAAATTCGAAGTGCTTTCTAAAAGCAATGTTTTTAGAGGGGTTTGAACTCACGACCCTGAGATCAAGAGTCACTGGTTCTGCTGAATGAGCCAGCCAAGTGCCCCTCAAATTGCTTTCTAAAACATTGCCATTTACAGTGCTAACAGTTAAGAGGATACATACTTTATTCTACTATAAAGTCTTCATTATTATCTCCATTTTAGAGAAACTGAAGTTGAAGAGATTAAGTAATTTGCCCAGAGCTACCATCTTAGCATAAATGTAGCTAAAAATTGCAGCCTCATGTACTGAATGTGAGGGGCCATTTGATGTAGTTAAGGAGCATAATTCTGGATCCAAACTGCTTGGGTCTAAATCCTGGCTCCAGTGCTTACTTTGTAACTCTGAGCAAGTTTGTGTGTGCATCAGTGTTTTCATCTCTAAAGTGGGAAATGTTAATAATATAATAATATCTGTTTCATAGGCTTGTCTTGAGGATTAAGTGTATGTGTACATAGCTTAGAATGTTCTCTGGCAAATAATAATTACTGTGTAAGTGATCACTATTATCATCATCAATTAGACTGTATTCTCTTTACTTTTTTTTTTTTTTTAAACCCCATGTATGTTTATTTCCTTCTAAAACAATATAGGCATTTTGGGTAATCAAGTTACTAAACCATCCAAACATTTGTATGACTGAGTGAATGAATAGATAGAATAATACCTGGAACCCACATCTTTGACTTTTATATAATTAGGATGTCTTATTAGAAGCCTCCTTGTTTTGGGACACCTGGATGGCTCATTCAGTTGGGTGACCTAGTCTTGATTTTGGCTCAGGTGGTGATCTCAGGGTCCTGGGATCAAGCCCCTGCTGGGCTCCATGTGTGGGGAGGTCTGCTTGAGATTCCCTCCCTCTTCCTTCTTTGCCTCTCTTGCTTGTGTGCATGCATGCACACATGCTCTCTTTCTAAAATAAATTAAAAGATCTTTAAAAACAACAGCTTCCTTGCTTTTGTTGCAGTAGGTGAGAAAGAACTAGTTGAATTTAAATATATGCAAATATCTGGGTTTTTCCTTTGTAATATGTCTCTGCTGAATGTTTACATGAATAGTAGAATAGCATGACAGTTTGCATAGTGAGCAACAGATTGATTCTACACTCTTTATTAATGGGTTATACTGCCTGAGATCTCTTGCCAACTAATGAGAATGGTCTGAGGCCTTTCTTCTAAAAGATGGGGAGGAAACCCGTTTTAATTAGGGATGGACTTTGCAAACTATTCAGTAAGTTCCTTTATTATTTATAGCCCTGTGGCCAAATACCAACTGCCCACACACCTTAATACAAATCCATTCTTGGATAATTAAAAACCCTTTTGGCAGATTCATATATTCAGAGAGTGTGAAACCTGGAAAGGATTTTAGAGATTTAAAATTTTCTTTTTCATAAATGATGAAACTGAAGCCCACTGGGGCCCTGCATGTTGCACCCACACATAGGAGAACTTGGTTTGTGACAGAAGGAGGCTACTCTGATGGGCTGTACACCTTTACCGTTAGGATTTTAGAGCTCAGTGAGAGGATTAGAAGCTTTTGTGATCTGTAAGACATCATAAAAGTTATATTTTATGTAAGCTTGTATTGAAATATATATAGGTTGAAACACCAGAAAATCGTATTACTTTGGCCATTAATGTTTGGTGAATGAACAGTGGAACACAGTGAAATTATCTTTCTATTAAGTGAATTGAATTAAATGAGATAAAGAGGCTATTGAGATTCAAGGCTTCTCTTTTGATTCTGAAAACCTGCACAAGAACTTCACACCGTATATCTCCTTGTGTTTGTCTTCTGTTCATGCATTATTTGCCTTTCCCATCTTTCTTTCTTTATTTCTTTTCTTTTCTTTTTTTTTTAAGATTTTATTTGTTTGAGAGAGAGAGAGAGAGAGGGAGGCAGAGACACAGGCAGAGAGAGAAGCAGGTTCCATGCAGGGAGCCTGACATGGGACTCCATCCGAGGTCTCTAGGATCACACCCTGGGCTGAAGGCGGCACTAAACCGCTGAGCCACTGGGCTGCCCTCCATCTTTATTTCTGATTCTACTCTTTCCCTTCCTTTTGTTCCTATAGGTTTGTTTGTGTCCCTAGCACCTAATAATGACTAGCATATGGAAGCTCTCAAAATTTTTTATGATTCAGTTTCTAAAAGCCAGTGGTACATTTTTATTTTAAAGTCTCTCTTGCTGTTTGTTTCTTCAGTATGTATTTTAGTCTTTCTCAGAGTGTGTTCTCCGAGAGAATGAAGCTTGAACCTAACACCTGAATGTTCTACAGCATTCGCTGTGTAAAATGAATTAATTTCTTTCCTAGACTACTAGATTGATAAATACCTGTGTACTATCCTTAGGAGAGTTTAGAAAATAATCACTTAGATTATTTGCTTCAACGTGGATGGAACTGGAGGGTATTATGCTGAGTGAAATAAGTCAATCGGAGAAGGACAAACATTATATGGTCTCATTCATTTGGGGAACATAAATAATAGTGAAAGGGAATATAAGGGAAGGGAGAAGAAATATGTGGGAAATATCAGAAAGGGAGACAGAACATAAAGACTCCTAACTCTGAGAAAGGAACTAGGGGTGGTGGAAGGGGAGGAGGGCGGAGGGTGGGGGTGAATGGGTGACGGGCACTGAGGGGAGCACTTGACGGAATGAGCACTGGGTGTTATTCTGTATGTTGGCAAATTGAACACCCAAAAAAATAAATTTATTATAAAAAAAAGGAAAAGGACATTTAAATAATAATAATAATAATAATAAATAATGAAAATAATAATAAAAAATAATCACTTAGATTTTCTATAGAAATACTTTAGATTATTTTCTGTAGTACTGTATCTTGAAACACTGGTTGAAAGTCTGATTTATTCACTTCATCAGACTTCCTTTCTTAAAGCTTACTTTTGTAGGAAGTGTCATCACTGATTGATGTCATTTTGATGTTGGGGTCTTTTTTTTTGTCCTTTTTTTTTTTTTAAACTCCACATTTCCTTACATTGCATAGACTTATTTTTTACTATGAGTTGTTGCTAAGTTTGCATTTTGCTGTGTAAATTAGTTAATTTGGCTCATTCTTTAAAGAGAAACACAAGGAATAAGTATATAACAGAATGCTGACATTACTATACTTTTCTCATGTAAAGCATATATTATTTGAATGTCAAACTGGTCATTGCTTGGGTTGCTTTGTATGTGAGACATACTAGCACCATGACCACACAGTTCCAAGGATAAAGAAAGGGGACTGAAACTAGTAGATCAGATGATGGTTAACACTGGCTTGGCCACCACAACTGACCCTTGAGAGTCAGCCTTGTTTTTAGGCCTGGTATCTGAGACTGGGAACTCTCTGAGGTCTTATTTCCAAAGAGTCAATATTAGATGTGTTAGAGCACAGTTATAGAAAAGCCCATGGAATCTACAGTAAACCACCTAGAACTCATGAGTTCAACAAAAATGCAACATGAACCCACAAAAAAAAAATCATATTTCTACATACTACTAATGTACAATTGGAAACTGAAATTGAAAAAATTATTTTATATGGGAGCTCCAAGAAAAATTACTTAGGTGTAAGTACTTAGGTATAAATATAACAGATCATATTAGGATCTGTATGTTGAAAACTACACAATGGAAGAAATCAAAGAAAACCTAAAAAGAATACAGACATATGATGTTGTGAATTGTAAGACTCAACGTAGTAAAGATTATCAATTCTTCCTTTATTCATCTATAGATTTAAAGTAATTTCAGTACAAATAATGGTTAGATTTTTTTTTTTTTTGTAGTTATGGACAAGCTGATCCTAAATTTTATATAGAAAGACAAAGAAACTAGAGCCATCTAAAATAGTTTTCAAGAAGAATAAAATTAGAGGAATCACACCATCCTTAGTTTAAAACCTAAAGCAGCAGCAATCAAGAGAATGTGGTAATGGTGAAGGGATAGACACAGAAGTCATTGGGAACACAACAGCAAGTCCAGAAATAGACCCCCACAGAATGGCCAGTTGATTTTTAACAAAGGTACCAAGTCTGTCCAATAAGAAAGCAGTGAAAATGTCAAATTTCGCTGGAATGAAGGTTATCCATATAGAAAAAGAAAAAAAAAAAAACAACTTTGACTTAAACCTTACAGATAATGACAGTTAACCCTGGTATCAACCATCCAAATGTAAAATTTTAAATTATAGAATTTTAGAAGAAAACATAGGAGAACATTTCTGTGATCTGTGGTAAGGCAAAGAGTTCTTTGACATGTTACCCAAAGCATGATCTATAAAAGAAAAAAGGATGGACTTGATCAAAATGCACATATTTTGCTCTGTGAATGATACTATAAAGAGAGGAAATAGTAAGCTACACCGGCAGAAAATCTTTACATGACATCCCCAAGCATAGGAGTTATATCCAAAATAACTCTCTAAACTTAGTTTGAAAACCAAAAATCCAATTTAAAAATGGGCGAGTGGTATGAACAGACACTAAGCCAAAGAGGATATTCCGTGGTAAATAAGCACATATAATGTTTTTCAGCATCATTGCTATAATGCACCTTACATATGAGACAAGGTAAAATTAAGAAATACTGATAGTACCGGGGGGGTTTCTGACACATTGTTGGTCGGGATATAAAATGATGCAGCCGTTTTATAAAGCAATTATGTGGTTTCCTTAAAAAGTGTAACATCAATTTACCATGCAACCATTAATCCTCCTTTGTGGATATGAGAAATGAAAACTTCATAGGAAAACCTGTACACAAGTATTTATAGCAGTGCCCCTCCAAATCGTCCAAACTAAAACATTTCATATGTCCTTCAGGGGGTGAATGGATAAATAAACTATGTTACATTCATTCAGTAGATGATGAGCAATGAAAACATGAATGAATGATTGATACCCTTAGCATCTTGGATGAATCTCAAAAGCATTGTGCCGAGTGAGCAAAGCCAGTTTAGAAAGGTTATATAATGTATGATTTATTTGTATGACATTCAAGAAAAAAGAAAATGATAATGATGGAGAAGAGATCATGATTTCCAGTGCTTTGAGGTGGAGGCAGAGTGAGAGAGGGGATAGAAAGGGAGAGCAGGAAGGAGAGTGCTGGGGCGACAGAACTCTTCTGTCTTCCTATTGCCATGGTGATTCCTTATATCTATGCATGTGCTGAAATTTATAGAACTGAACTGTACTCTCTCCAAGAAATTAGTTAAGAAATTACTATGTGACAGGTTTTTTTTTTTTTTTTTTAATTAATGGGTCCTGCAAAGAAAAAAAATATACTAAGAAATGTTTAGGCAGAAAACCAAGGTAGGAGATTGAAAATTTTGAAAAAAGTGTTACAGCCCATCTCAGTAGGAAGCAAAGTCATCTAGACAAGGGGAGAGAGGTGGGTTTGGGTTTGTATATTTGAGAAGAACTTAGTTTCAGGACAGCTTCTGAGGGTAAATGAAGGCTTACTGAATTTGTCCTCAGTGGTGAATGGGGTATTATCACCTCTAGGTAATAGGAGATGAATAATAAGACAGTTAAATAGCAGGATTATGTCATGATTTGATTTATTAAATAAAACTTTTTAATTACCTGATGTCATTTCCCATTAAAGAAGATTTTCTTTTGGTATTCCTGCCAATTGCCATTTGTTGATCAGAAGACAACTTTCAGAATTATTCTGCTGTTGCTGGAGGTAGGAATGGGTAAGGATGGAATTTGGTTAGGACAAAATGTCACAGTCACAGAGGAAAGCGTTTATTACAGGTAAGCCAGAGCCTGTATGCTCTTGTTACCTCTATGCACACATATATACCAACCTTGCAGTTTTTCTTGCTACTCTTTGCATAAAGAAAGAAATTATTATTGCTTTGGAACTTGTGCTTATAAAAATTGCAAAAGTTGGGGCACTGGCTGGCTCAGTGGGAAGAGCATGCAGCTCTTGATTACAGGGTTATAAATTGAGCTCCATGTTGAGGGTAGAGATTACATAAATAAATACTTCTTAAAAATTGCAAGAAAGTTTAACAGTATATAGCTCTTTGTCATAATGGCTTGTTTTAATTTGAAATTTTTTTGTCTGAATAGATACTGCAAAATCCGATTCTCATATTCACATGTAATCATCTTAACCATATATTTGTAAGAAAGGCAGTCTTCTTTTTGCGGGGGCTGTAAAAATATGTAATAGGAAAAAACCAACAGCATGGATAATTTAATATTCAGATTCAACAGTATCTAGGAGCATACCAAACTGTTGCTGCTTCATTTTTTAAAAATCACATGATCATAGAAGCTTTATTTGTAATAACCAAAAACTAGAATCAACTCACTGTCCATCTCCATACAAAAGGACAAATTATGATACAGGCATACAATAGAATACTACCTAACAAAATAAAGGAATTAGCTTTTGATATGTGCAAAAGCATAGATGAAACTCAGAATTAACTAAGCAAAAGAACTCAGACAAAACCATTGCACATTGCATTATACCATCTACATAAAATTAGAGAAAATGCAGACAAATCTTTAAAGAAGAGGTGGTTTACCAGAGCAGTGTTACTGGAGGAGCAAAAGGGGGGTACACACAGGTACACACAGAAACTTTATCTTTTTGCAGTGATGTTTTCTTAAATATGTGAAACACTTCTCAATCATGACCAGCGTCTTTTAATTCTTTTAATACTTGATAGAAATTTAAATATGTTTTAATGATGCCACTTTTTTCTTCCCTTTTCCCCCCCAAAAATTTCTGTTCACTTACCACTCTATTATCTTCTTGAAAATACAAAGGAAAGAAAAATCAGCAGGGAGAAAAAAAGGGAAGGAAGCAGGGGAGAATGTAAGCTAGATCCCATGTTGCTAGTAGCAGGCCACCAGAGAGCACCTTTATTTGCTTTCCCTTTTTCAGCCGTGTGTGTGTGTGTGCCTGTGCGTGTGCATGTGCGTGCATGTGCATACCTTTGCTCTTGAGGTTTGTGTATCCAAGCCTCCAGGCAGTTACTGGCACATGATAGGCACTTAGGGCTAATATATCTATGATTGTTGTGAACCATCTAACTTCACCCGGTAACTGACTCTTCACAGACATCATTCATAAGCCAGTCAGTGCTCTTTCATGTTTGTCATATGATATAGGTATATAGGTAAGAGAATGGAAGGTACAGTGTGGAAAATTACTGTGATAAGCAATCTCTTTTATCAACAGGGAGTTACTAGTGTCATCCTTATAAGTAGCTTATTATGTATTAACCTTCATCTGTGAATACAGTTCAGTAAGTGATTTTTTGCCAGTTTTAACTGGCTCCTATTGATTGCTGTAGACCCTTTCATCAGGGAAAAACAGAGGACACATGCATATACCTCTTTAAGTGTTGCTGTATAGTTTGAGGGAGTTCACAGAATCTTTGAATTCTGTGTGTGTGTGTGTGTGTGTGTGTGTATATATATATATATATATATATATATATATATATATATATATATATCCTTAGAGATTCAGTTTTTATTAAAAACTGGCTGAGGAGGTAATATTTATGATGTCCTTGCTCTTTTACCTATTCCCTGTTTCCTTTGGCTGGCCAGAGTTTCAAGCCCACAGATTGCCTGTGGGTGTTGGTACAGATTCACTTGTGAGGGATTGGTTCCCTGGGTGGGCTTGTGTGAAAGGTCCTTAGGATTTCCTGTTGTTTTTCACCATCAGACCTAGTAATACAAAAGGTGCAATAGAGAGTTCCCAAGGCCTTCACTCCCCATAGCAGCCCTGTCTCTGTGATGTGAAGGCTCACTCTCCCTCTGCCCCACCATCCCCCTTCTCTACTCATTCCCCAATAGCATCAGAGACTAGACTTAGTTTTCAATTTAGTGGGCATACTGCTGTGACCCCTAGTGGAATGATCTGCCATAGATATTAACTCTTCCAAGAGTTAATTCAGACTCACGGGAGTTTAAAAAAAAACAAAAAGAAAACAGTTAAAGTGGGTCGTCATAATGTTGTTATTGTGAGAACGCCTGTTCCATTGATATCTTTGGATGTCCAGATCTTTGTTTTAGGCAATGTGTGGAGTAGAGGCCACATCCTACAAGATAAGCCTTTAGGCTTTGTAACAAGGATCTGCAGACAGCACCATAGCAGACTTGTTTACATTTTTCCAAAATTTTATTATGAAAAATGTCAAATAGCAATGTTACAAGAATTTTACAGGAGTCTATCATTAACATTTTATTACCCTTGATATATATTTACTCACCTCTCCATTTCTAACCATCTATCATTCCAGCTTACTTTTTAAAACACATTTCAAATTAAATTGCAGACATTTGAACAATTCTCTCTAAATGCTTCATCAGACATATCATTACTTAGAGGTCAGTATTTGTTTACAGTTTTTATGTGAAACAGTGGGATATGAAAATCTTAAGAGCACATTTTCTGAGTTTTAACATGAACCTGTGTAGATATTATTCACATAATATTCACAATACAAGTATAGTCACACCCTTGATTTATAGGGAATAAATATTGGTAAATATTCTATATTTGCTGTGTTAAGAAAAAAAGTATAAATTCCTCTCCATGGAATGATGGAAATGATAGATTACTTTAGCTAGTTTTGCAGTGTCTTTCCTAGCTGTGTTACAGATTATTAAGTGTGCTATTACACAAAATACATAGTAAGATATTTTCTTTAAAGATATTTTCTTACCACTGCCACCCTTGCTGTCATCCCTTAAAAGTATGAGTCGTTATTTTTCTTTAGCAAATAATTTTCTTCATCTTATTTTAAAATATTGGGAACTTATTCATGTTTTATACATAATATCCTAGAGATCCAATGCAATAAACAGCCAACCAAAAAAGTAGATAGGAAATGGAAGAAAATTAACTTCTAGAAAAACTGTCATGAGGAAGACAGGAGAAGTTTTATTTTCAGGAGAAATAACTGTTGGAGAAATAATGAGAAGCCAGACTCTTCAGTAGAGTAGTACCTGGTACAATAAGAAATCGAGAACATAGGTGGAAGTATTGAGAGGGATAATGTATGGCCTCTACCTTAAAGGCAGGAGGGTACTAGAAGAAAATGGATGAATTTCAATGTTTCAGTTCTGTTGGGGGGGGGGGGGGAGACATGACACAATAGTTAGATCATCTGTGCAGCAGTTTTCCAAGATCATAATTTTTATTCTGTTTACGTTTATTGTATTCTGTTGAAATCTCTGAATAGGAGTATACTATATCATTTTATAATGACCACATCCTTGGAGGATACTTTTAAAGGTTTAGGAATTACAGTATAGTCATTGAATAAGATTATCCTGAATGCACATTATGTGTCAGCCACCGTGCTAGGTAGAAAAATGCAGTGGTGAGTAAAGAAGTTATGAGTGCATTTTAACAATTCAGGAAAGAAATATAGTAGTATGAACCTGGAGAGAGGCAGTAGGAGAGCAAGTGGCAGGTGTAATTGTGACTGAGGATGCAGGTAATTGCTTAGTTCAGGGAATAGACAACTACGGCCTGCAGACCAAATCCAGCCACTAGCTTTGTTGGTACAGCCTGCAGTCTAAGAATGAGAATGGTTTTCACAGTCTTCAAGAGCTTGAGGGAAAAAAATCATAAGAATAATATTTCATGACATGAAAGTTACATGAAATTCAAATTTTGGCACACATAGAGTTTTATTGGTATATGTACTGCCAAAAAAAGCACTAAATAAAGTTTTATTGGGAAACAGCCATAATTACTCAATTTTTGTTGCTGTTGTTGTTGACCATGATTACATTTTGTGCTATGGTGACTGAGTTGAACAGTTATGCCAGAGATTATATGTGTGCTGTGCAAAAATGAGTGAATATAAGAGGTCTCAGGTTGCCATCTTTAGAAGGGTCTAGCTGGGGAAAGGGGGCTGGAGGGTGGAGTTAACCCTTTTCTGGCATCTATAAACCTGGTTTTGGAATTTTACCAAGTTAATTAAACTGGAAGTCTGTAGTTTTGTTAGATGTGGCTTGTCATTGTGCCTCTGTGACTAGCCCAAAGTAGCAGTTCTGCAGTCTGTGTCTCCAGTGGGCTGTCCTAGGCTGAAATATTGTACATGTATGTACACATGTTACTACATTACTAGGTCTCACTGCTGGAGAGAGAAGTGCATTCTGTGTGGCCCCTCCAGAGAGGAAAAGCGTAAGAAGTCTGTGCATGATTCCTTCAGTTGTCACCTGTTATGTCCCCATCTCTTGCTGATTGCAGTGAGAAACTACAGCCCTCAGTGCAACAGTCTCCTGAGAACTGGGAGTCCTTCTCGTAAATTGCCCAATAGGTGGGTGGTCTCAGGTCCCAATGAAACAGAAGCACTCAGTAATTGCCACTGCTGCTCTGCACATGACATCCTGCAGTTACAACTAACACCACAGTGTTTTGAGTAGATCTATAATGCTGTTTTTAAATTTTTTACTTTATTTTCTGTCAGCGTCATTTCAAAACAAAAGCCAAAGAAAGTATGCTCTGAATTGTCTCACTTTTAGGGCACAGCAGAGTGTGGATTATTTTGTTATAAAATTAGAAGGCAAAGCATTGTGTTTGTTTTATGCAGTGGCTCTCTGCTAGAAGAATACAGTCTGCCTTGCCATTATCAGACTAAGCACTCATCACAGTATTCCCAGTTCACAGAAAAGCAGCAGTTAGAAAAATTAGACAATTTAAAATGGGATATCTGTTTACAGCAGAATTGTAACAAATGAGAATGAGGCTGCAACCCAAATTGTGTCTGATAGGCGCTTTTGTGAGCCAAGCAGGGAAAGCCCCTTGTCTGTAGTGATTTAATGCAGTCTTGTTTGACTATAGCAGCTGGAGGAGTGTGTCCAGTGGAAATAAAAACTTGTTTATTATGCACGAGGTGAGAGCAGTTGCTCAAAGAGCAGAGGACATGAGGGGCTATCTCGGTTATAAATTCAAAAATGAGACCAATGATTTCAGGTAGGTTTCTTTGGCACTTGATTAGTCAGCAAATGTTCCAATACTGCCCAGTTGTTTATTAGAGGAATCAGTGATAAATGTGAAGTGACAGAAGGGATTAGAGTTTCTGAACAGACTGAGGGTGGACCAGTTACAGGTGAGGATGTTGACAAGGAAGAAGAAAACACTGATTCAGTACAAGCTGAAGTGGAATCTGCTAAGATGTGTTGCAGCAGATAATGGTAAAAATATGCATGCAGTGCAAGTCTTAGATTCACAAATTGGGAGAATGAGGGTATTTAAAATGTTTAGTCATTTATTATTAACCAACAGACACTTTGAGGAAAATACCTGAATCCTTTGTGTATTGTGCCACAAGTTAAGTGGTGAATTTCTTTTTTTTTTTCTTACAGCTTTAGCCTTTGTTGGTTCCATGAATTTTTGTCAGAGACTAAAGCTAAAGTCTTGCCTTATAACATAGCAGTTGGCGACCTAGCAGTGGCAAAGCTTTTACTGTGTGTTTTTTTTTTTTTTTTTTTTTTAGTTTGTTGGGGCTGGAACTGAAACTTTGCTGAATGAGAAGAACCAGTCTCAACTGCTGTTACTAAACACTAAGTGGCTTTGGATTCGGTTTTGCTAAAGATTGGATAATATTTCTTAATGAAATTAATCTGAAATGAAAAGTTGGGGGCCCCTGGCTAATACAGTTGGTAGAATAAGTGACTCTTGATCTCAGAGTGGTGAGTTCAAGACCCACACTGGGTGTAGAACCTAGTTTAAAAAAAAAAAAAAAAAGAAAAGTTGAAATGGAGTTTAAAGGTGAAACTCCTTGTCATTTTCATAGCAACTGATCTTCGCGTTACAAGTAATGTCGGGCTTCTCTCCACACTTAATATGTTCTCCAGACTCAGACTGAGAAGCATGCACTCCATTCCCATCCAGATTTATAGCAGATACATTTTCTGAGCTCAAACTGCAGTATTAGCAGCATGTTTTGGACCTTAATGCCAGAACCAAGGAAATTTCCATACTTAAAAATCTATTTAAGTGTGCTGAATGAACTCCCACCTGACCTTCATTGGAAGTGATTAATCTGTACTGTAATGACTGGCTCAAAGGCAAGTATCAAGAGTAGATTTGGGTAGATGCCTTTCAGGTGATGAATTTGCTCAATTAAAATCGCATTCCTGTGTGTTGCTATCAGTATTTGCCATTACCCATCTGTGTGAAAAGATATTTTCAAAGATGAAATAAATAACATCTTTCCACATATCAGTATTAGCATATGAATATTTGTAACTGGCTTTGATGATGGGGGACATTAACTTTGAACCCACATTAATTAACATATTTACTCCTGCCCAAGGAAAGAATTCCATTGTACTCCTCAGACCTGTAATACAAAAAAAATTGTACTTTGTTATTAATACATTTTGAATTCTGTTAAAAGCTCAGAAAAACTTATTGTCTCTCATTATAAAAGTACATACATAATGACCTTGATACTGCCTTTAGCCTTGGAAAGCCTGGCCTGGAACAATATTTACTGTGTCTTTACAGAAAAAAAAATTGCTATACCTTTGATAGTTGATTGAATATGGAAAGGAAGTGGTGATGGGAACAGAGAGAGATATTGCTCACAGTCTCTGGTGGGGACTTTGTGGCACTAGTCTTGCATACAGGGAGATCAAATGAGAATGGGTTTGGTGGTGAGACAAAGATGAGTTGTTGAATTTTGGGCTTGTGTGTGTTGGAGGGGGGTAGATTTTCAGCAGCCAATTGAAAATTTAGGGTTGGGTTTCCGGGAGAGAAACGGGCTAGGGCAGCCCCGTGGCTCAGCCGTTTAGTGCCGCCTTCAGCCTAGGGTGTGATCCTGGAGACCCAGGATCAAGTCCCACGTCGGGCTCCCTGCATGGGGCCTGCTTCTCTCTCTGCCTGTGTCTCGGTCTCTCTCTCTGTCTCTCATGAATAAAGAAATTCAAAAAATCTTAAAAAAAAAAAAGATTAAAAAAAAAAAACTGGGGCTAGATTTGCTGTCAGTTGTATGAGATGGTAATTGAAACCATGGGTGTGGTTTTTAATGTAGTCTATTCCTTCAGAAAATCACGGCGTTTTTCTACTGTGTTTTCTATTAGAAGCAAGGCTCATTTTTCATGGAGTCGCTGAAATACATACTGGTCACTAAGTAACTAATGTTTTTTGATTTTATACTAAGGGGAATATTTCACCTTCTCTTCTTGACTACATGGTAAAATTCTCTTTCACTGTGTATAACTTTAATTCTCAGCTACAGTACTTGAAGTAGAAGTAAGAAGATCTTTTTTTGAAGGCAAAAAGCATACATGCATTTTGGCTTCATCAATGTTGCTTGCAGAAACCACAGTGTTTTTATCAGGGGGAAAGCAAAAACTTGTTTACAGTGGAAAGCATAACAAAATCTGTGATCTTTTTGCCTGAGGACTCTTTCCAAAACAACTTACTGTAACAGACATCTAAGGTCAGTATTTCCTAATTAAGACTTTTCAGCTGGAGCTGGAGCTCCCACTCCTAGCCATCACTCAAAGCGCTGTTCCTTACACACACACACACACACACACACACACACACACTCCTTCCTTAATACACTGTGCCTTTCCAGTTACTAGTCAGTGTCAGGGAACCGTGGTTTTTTGTTTGTTTGTTTGTTTGTTTTTAGTTTAAACTAATATGAGACCTTTATTTCATATCACTAATGATTTTTAACTTTTTTTTTTGGCTTTTTTCTGAAACCAAATTTAGAAATTCAGCATGATGAATAGGTATATCTCTTTGTTAGCCAACTGCGAGCAGAGGATTTACTGTATTGGGATTTTAGCATGTTAGTAATAACTTCGTATCTGGAGTTTGTGGGGATGAAGCATGGGTCTGAGGAGGTGACATACTTCTTTCTGCTCTTGCTTGTTCTCATCAGAGAGCATTCATTCTAATGAATGTTCAGTAAATATTTGTTCATTTGAATTCAATTAAATGAGCTAATTGGAGGGTTAACAGTTGAAGAATAAATGCATTTAGAAAGGAAGAGCCACTTCAAGCTGAGTTGCTCTAGTTCTTGAAGAGTGTATCGAGTGACATAAAGATGGGAATTGATTGGGCTCATCCTTTTTATTGTATTCTTAGCTGATTTTTTTCTCTCTTAAGATATGTAGCCCCCCGCCCCCCCCCAAAGATACATAACTCCCTAAAGAAATTTTTAATTTTGAACTTTTATGAAGGGAAATTACTCAAGAATATACACTGTATTCCATATCCTAGTTTTGTAATATGAGAAAAGTTAATATGGCAAAGAAAGCAGGAAATCAGTTTGAAGATGTACATAAAGTTATAGGTGGACAATATCCTTTGTTTTGTATCTTATTTTTCTACCTTTTACTCTTTCACATTTCCTTTATTTTTTAATTATGGAAAACTTCAAACAGAAAAGAGAAGGTAGTATAAGGAATCCTCAAGTATTCACCATGCTGCAGTAATTATCAACTAATGGGTCATCCCTATTATTTTATCTGTCTTACACCATCCCCTCCTTCCTTGTCTCAGCACAACTGGATTATTTTGAAGCGAATTCCAGATAATTGCATTATGTAATTGGTAAGTACATTAGTCATCTATCTTTTAAGAAAATTCTTACTCTTTTTTCTTCTGTCTTTTTAAAAAAGATTTACTTATTTATTTAAGAAAAGAGAGAGAGGAGAGCATGTGGGCCTGGGGGTAGGGACAGAAGGAAAGGGAGAGAGAGACTCATGCAGATTCCATGCTGAGGGATCCCTGGGTGGCGCAGCGGTTTGGCGCCTGCATTTGGCCCAGGGCGCGATCCTGGAGACCCGGGATCGAATCCCACATCGGGCTCCCGGTGCATGGAGCCTGCTTCTCCCTCTGCCTGTCTCTGCCTCTCTCTCTCTCTCTGTGACTGTCAAGAAAGAAAGAAAGAAAGAGAGAGAGAGAGAGAGAGAGAGAGAGAAAGAAAGAAAGAAAGAAAGAAAGAAAGAAAGAAAGAAAGAAAAAAGAAAGAAAGAAAAAAGAAAGAAAGGAAGAAAGAAAAAAAGGAAAGAAAGGAAGAAAGAAAGAAAAAGAAAAAAGAAGGAAAGAAACTTTGGTATGTTTAAAAAAAAAAAAAGATTCCATGCTGAGCTTGGATCCTGATGTGGGGCTCGATCTCACAACCCTGAGATCATGACCTGAGTCAAAATCAAAAGTCACATGTTTAACCAAGCCCCACAGGTGTCCCTTTCTTTCTCTTTATGGGCTAAAAGAAAAAGAGAGGGAAAAAGAGAAACTAACCCAAATACCATTGTCATACCTAAAATAAAATAGATTTTCTTACTATCAACAAGACCCTGTCAGTTTCAAAACTTCCAGAGTTGATATTCTTTTTTATTCTCCCTCTCTCACTCCTCCCCACCATCTTTACAATTGATTCCTTTGAATCAGGACCCAAAGGGGAGTCACACATTACTTTTGGTTGACATGTCTGCACTACCACAGCACGACTAAATGCCCCAGTTGGCCATCAGACTCCTAAGACTCAAATGACTTTAATACTGCTTTTATTTTGAGGCATAGAAGGAACAAGGACAAGAGACCTAGCAGTTCCAGCATCTTCATGTCCTCAGGGAGCCTAACCTCCATACCCTGATATACAGCTTCTTTTAGCCCTTACTTATAATGGGCATTCTAACTGCAATGGTCCAGAGCTAAGATGTGTGGTTGCCAACTTGACATGGTGAAGACCCAGCCTTGATGTTTCACTAAATTTTAGACCATTCTATTAAGTAGGACAAAGGCCTGCATACTATTTCACCACGACTCAATCCAGTGACAGTTCTTTATAGCAGGTGAAACAGACATGTTCTGCATTTATCTGAACTCTGATGTTTCAAAGGAAACAAGTGTGTGAAGAGGGACACTGAGATCACTCTCAGGGAAGTCTGCATCAATCCAGGCCAATGTTGACTATTCACATGGCCTCTTAAGTATTTTTTTTTACATATTGTTTGTTTTGCTTTTTATCTATCTTCTTTCTTTCTTTTCTTTTCTTTCTTTTCTTTTCTTTCTTTTCTTTTTTTTTCTTTTCTTTTCTTTTCTTTTCTTTTCTTCTTTTATTTTCTTTTCTTTCTTTTCTTTTCTCTTTTCTTTTGTTTTCTTTTCTTTTCTTTCTTTTCTTTTCTTTTTTTTCTTTTTTTCTTTTCTTTTCTTTCTGTTGATTTTAGGAGACCATTTCACCTGTCCTAGAACTTCTCATATTCCACATTTTGCTTATTGCACCCACAGTGTTATTTAATATGTTTCTTTATCCTGAGTTTCTGCTGTAAAGTGGAAATTAGATCTAGAGTTCAGAATTTTGGCAAGAAAACTTCATAGCAGGTGGTGTGTACAACTTGTTGCATCATATCAGAATGCCTATGTCTAGTTATCTTACTACTGTTAACCTTGTTATTTTAGTTCATTTTGACTGCTGTAACAAAATAGCATGGGCTGGCTAGTTTATACACAACAGAAATTTATTGCTAACAGGTCATGAGGCTGGGAAGTCCAAGGTCAAAGCATCAGCCAGTATAGTCACCTACTGGTGAGGGCCTTCCTCCTGGTTCATAGGTTTATAGCCATTGGCTTCTCTCTATGTCCTCACATGGTGGAAGGGGCAAGGGCTCTCTCTGGAGCCTCAAAATTATGAGACTGAACTTTTTTTTTTTTTTAAAGATTTTATTTGTTCCTTCATGAGAGACAACAGAGAGAAGGCAGAAGGAAAAGCAGGCTCCTTGCAGGGAGCCTCATGTGGGCCTTGATCCCCAGACTCAGATCACACCCTGAGCCAAAGGAAGATGCTCAATTGCTGAGCCACACAGGCATCCCTATGAGACTGATCTTAATCATTGGGCTCCAGTTGTTTTCCTTCCTCTTAGGTAAATTCATAGGAGTAGAATAGCCTGAACAGATTGTACCATTTTATATTTTCACTACCATTTGTAATGATAGGTCCAATTGCTCTGAATTTTTGCCAATACTTTATATAGTTACTGTTAGCCATCATAGCAAGTATATATCTCAGTGTGGTTTTAATTTTTATTTCTCTAATGATTGGTGATATTGAATATGTATATATCTTTCTAGGTCAAGTGCCTGTTCAAACTTTTGTTCTTTCTTATTAGCTTGTTTGGCTTACTGTTTAGTTATCTATGTATATAAGAAGCTGGAGGGGCAACTGGGTGGCTCAGGTGGTTAAGCATCCAACTCTTGATTTCACCTTAGGTCATGAACTCAAGGGGTTATGAGATCAAATTCTGCTTAAGAGTCAAGATTCTCTCTCTTCTTTTGCCCTTCCCCAACCACGTGCTTGCTTTCTCTCTCTAAAAGAAAAAAGCTGGAGACAAGTTCTTTATTGGATACATATTTTGCAAATAGTTTAATTTTCTATTTTTTTTAAAAGATTTTATTTATTTATTCATGGGAGACACAGAGAGAGAGAGAGAGAGAGAGAGAGAGGTAGAGACATAGGCAGAGGGAGAAGCAGGCTCCATGCAGGTAGCCTGATGTGGGACTCGATCTCTGCACTCTGGGATCACACCCTGAGCCGAAAGCAGGCACTAAACCACTGAGCCACCCAGGCATCCCTCAGATAGTTTTCTTCCATTATATGACTTGTCTTGATTTTCTTAACCTTGTTCTTTGAAAAGCAACAGTTTTAAACTTTGATGAAGTCTTCCTTATCATATTTTAATATGATTTATACTTTTTAATGTTCTACTTAGAAATCTTTATCCAATTTGAGACTGCTAACATTTTCTCTTTTCCCATAGAAACCACAATTAAATAATTAGTTAATGAATTCTTACATTTAGCTCTACTATGTATGCATTTTTGGTTAATTTTTACATGTTGTGTGAGGCAAGGATCGAGGTTTGTTCTCTTGTGGGTACAATTGTTCCAGTACCATTTGTTGAGAAGAATCCTTTCCCTTTGTCTTGGAACCTTTGTCAGTAATCAATTGATAGTATTATGTGTGTGTCTGTTTTTGGATTATCTATTTCGTGTCACAGATCTGTATGTTTACCTCAGCATCACTTCCACATTGTATTGATTAGTGTAGCTTAAATCTCAGTTTCTCTTCCAGCTTCATTCTTTTTTCTTTTTTTTTTTTTTTTTTTTTAAGATTTTATTTATTTATTTGAGAAAGAGTGAGCAAGAGCAAAGGAGCAGGGAGAGAGGCAGAGGGAGAGGGAGCCTGATGCTGAGCTCCCATCTTGGGACTCTGGTATCATGACCTGAGCCTAGGCAGATGCTTAACCAACTGAGCCACCCACACACCCCTAGCTTCATCTTCTTTTGAAAATCCAGTTATGGCATTATAGACCATTTGCATTTCTATAAATTTTAGAATCATCTTCAGTTTTTAGCAAAAATGGTGTCTCATTTTCTATCAAATTATATTAAGTTTTAGATAATTTGGGGGGAGCATTGGCATCTTTAAATATTGAGTGTTCTAATCTATGGGTATAGTATATTTTTCTATTTAGATCCTTAATGCTAATAGTACTTTGTAGCTTTTGTTAACAGGTGTTGTACATCTTTTGTTAAATTTACCTTTAAGGTTTTTTTTAGAGGTGTTATTATTATAAGTGGTATTTTTAAAAATTTCAATTTCCGAATGCTCATTACTCTATATAGAAGTTTAATTGATTTTTATACCCATCCTACCATCTTATTAAACTTACTAATTAGGTGTGGTAGTGTTTTGTAGATTTCTTTGAATTTTTTACATAGATAATCATGTTGTCAGCAAACAAGATAGTTTTACTTCTTTATGACCTCTATGCCTTTAGATGTTTTTCTTGGCTTACTGCACTGGCTAGAACTTTTAGCCTATGTGGATTAGAAGGATAAGAATGCTAGCATTATTCCTGACCTCAGGTGGAAAGTACCAGTCTTTCACCATTTAGATTAGTGTTAATTATTGGTTTTATGTGGTTGAGGAAGTTTGATTCCATTTCTAATTTGCTAAGAATTTTAATCACAGATGGGTGTTTAGTTTTTTCAAATGCTTTTTCTGCATTTAATTGAGATGATCATATGCATATTTCTTCTTTTTTTAGTATTCTGCACCTTATATGGTAAATACATCAATAGATTTTTTAAAAGTAGGCTATATGCCCTGTGTGGAGCACAATGTGGGGCTTGAATGCTGTGACCCTGAAATAAAGACCTGAACTGAGATCAAGAGTGAGATGCTTAACTGACTGAGCCACCAGGTTTTCCACATCAATAGATTTGTAAATGTTAAACCACCATTGCCTTACTGGTATAAATCCCACTTGATTTTGTCTATTCTAATTCTTTTTTCGATTCACTGTGCTAAGATTTTGCAAAGAATTTTTAAGTCTGTGTTCAAGAGAAATTTTAGTCTGTAGTTTTCTTGAAATTTAGCTTTTATATGAGGGAAATGCTGACCTCATCTTTATATTGGTGTGTTTACATCATTTATATTTAGTATGGTTATTAGTGTGTTGGATTTAATTGCCCCATTTTGTGTTTTCTGTTCATCTCATATGTTTTTGGTTTCTTTTTTCCTGGTCTCCTGCCTTCTTTTCCATGAATTGTGAATTTTTATTATTCTCTTTATTTTGGTCCCATTTTCTTGGTAGTTACCCTATAGTTTGTCGTATTTATAGTTACATTTACAGTTTTAATTCCAAGTTATATCACATTAGATTTAAGAACCTTATAAGCAGTATGCAGTTACATCTCTCTTCTTGATTCAGTTGTCATCCTATATATATGTATATTTTTTGTAAACCACATAATGCATATGGTTTCCTGTCACTCCATCTTGTCCAGAAGCAAAAGTCTTTTTGCCAGTGTTTTATTTAGCATTTTTTTGCATTAATATTTTTGAGGATGGTTACAGCTTCCTTTTTTTGATTCTTTGTGAAGTTTTGGAGTTATTGTTATGTTTGCTTAATAAGAAAAGTATTGGATAATTATTTTGTTTCTCTTTTTTTAAGAATGGTTTATAAAGCACTTGTACCATCTGATTTCTTAAAGGCTCAGTAGAGGAAGGAGTATATTCGATTCTCTATTTCTGCTCTAGTAGATTTGTTGTCTTCCTGTCTTTTCTGGGGTCAGTTCTGCTAACTTGTATTTTTCTAGAAAATTATCCAATTTATCTAGATTTTCAAAATCATGTACATAAATTTGTGCAAAGTAGTTTCTTATTTTTAAAACTGTTCTCTGTTTCGATGGTTATTTCTTCCTTGCCCTTTCTAATTTTGTTTTTTGTTTATGCCTTGCTGTGTGATTAGTTAAGTTTAGCATAGTTTTTTTTATAGTAATTTTTGTTAGCTTTTATTCTGATTTTAAAAGTAAACATGTTTATTATAAAAAGGCTTAGAAAATTTGGATGAAGCACAAATAATAGGATGAAGATCACTGAGTTCACCATGCAGAGATAGGCATTATTAACAGTTTGGTCACATTGGTTGTGTTGGTGTGCATATAATCACCTGTTAATTTAGCACAATCAAGATCTGTGTTCTGTGCACATATTTGTATTAGTTTCTTAGGCATATCATGACAACGGGACCATAAACTGGGTGGCTAAAAATGACAGAGATGTGTTCTCTCACAGGTCCAGAGGCCAGAAATACACAATCAAGGTGTACTCAGGGTCATGCTCCTTCTGAACATAACTAACCTCTGCATTCATCTTCACATGGCCTTCTTTCCTCTGCGTCTATGTCCAAACTTCCCTGTTCTTAATAAGGATACTAGTCACTGGATTAAGTTCATCCCAGTCCATTGGACCTTGTCTTAACTTGCTTATATCTGCAAAGATCCCATTTTGCAATAAGAATCTTCACAGGCTTTGGGTAGACATGGATTTTGGGTGTACATATTCAACCGAGTACAGTATTGTTATTTTCCCTTCTCTTTACTTCAAGGTCTTCTCTATGCTGTCATTTCTATATGGGAATTTTAGGGTGTGCTGCTGGGTAAAATCATCACTAGCCTATATCAGCATTCTGAGGTGCTACCAGCCAGCTACATGTATGGTTTACCCATCAGCACAAATTTTCATCCATTACCTAACAAAGCATCATCTTAGAGAAGAGAAGTAGAACTCATTAAATTTCTTCAAGGCTTATTTCTCGGTTAATTTTAGAAGATGAGAATGCTCTTTCTTACACCGTTCTTCAAAATTATTTAATGCATCATAAATAAGTGAAGAGAATGAAAGCGATGTTTTTCAAACTCAAATTAAGAATCATAAAAGAGCAGGTAGAGTTAATCAAATGGTATCATGAGAACACTAACAAGAAAACAGCAGTGGCTTGAATGTTTGGTTGTTGGTGCTTAGTCTGATCAACGAGCCGTGGAGGACCTTTGTCTCAGCATCTATGCTGGTTTGCACGTCTCTCGTGATATGCTCTAGTCATACTCTTTTTCTTTAACAAAGGTTGTTCTGCTATCCTGCAGCTGTCCTTGTGTATCAAGAGCCAATAGCTAATCTTTTCTCTTATTAATTAATTAATTTATTTGAGAGAGAGAACATGAGCAGGGCAAGGGGTGGAGGGAGAGAAACTCAAGGAGACTCTCTGCTGAGCATAGAGCCTGATGTGGGGCTTGATTTCACAACCCCACCATGATGACCTGACCCGAAACCAAGCATCGGATGCTTCACCCAACTGAACCACAAGATGCCCCATCAATGGCTTTTCTTTATTATGATGAATTAGTAGTACATCCTTACGGCCATGGCTGTTTGAGACTGCATTTTAATGGTCTAGACAGGGACAGGTGGAGGGCAGGGTGTGGGCAAGGACCCAGCACACCCAGCAGTCTTTGAGGACATAATGTGTGATGTGCTGTGTGACACTGTATGTGTTATTTTTGTGGAATCCCTCAAACTGTTTAAAAGGTAAGTATTATTTTAAATATCAGAAAAAATGGTATACTTGGAACTAGAATTTAGACCTTAATTTCCATGATTTTGCTTACAACTCTAGTTCTTTTTATTAATATATGTACTTGCAGACTCCAGGGTAAAGATATGTATAAACATCCTCTGTTAAGTCTTATGTAAGGCAATCCATTTTTAAGAGTTGAAGTGGAATTTTTCTTAATTAATTTTGTCCTTTTAATTATTTAAATTCTCAAGTCATACATGATCTATTCATAGTAATTATAGATTTCAAAAAGTTCTCTGTCAGAGGATCAGGGAAGGTATAAGTCATGCCCATTTCCAAATTGGTTTTATTTAATGTTCCTTATTTGCTCTGTGTTATTGGATTAAATAATATGAGGTCTAGCTAAAAAGAATTGACTAGTTATTGTTGTTTAAAGGATAATAGTGAAGTTGCCCTGCATCTCCAGCGAGGACACAGACATACTATTTTTCTTATCACCTTGACGTGACCCAAGAAAGCACAGATTTATTATTCATTATTAATATTATTATATTTAGAGTGTTTATGCTTTAGATCAACAAGTAACTTAACCATGTTTTTTTTTTTTTTTTTTGCCAAAGTATTGCTTTGTTTATAGAATGCTTTATGAAAATGTTGGGAGACCAAATGAACATGATTATAATGTAAAGCGCCTAGCTCTCAAAGAAGCTTCCTGTTCCTGAAGAAAAGGTCTTATTCTTTTCCAAGCCTTGCAACCCTACTCTCCATCCCCATAAATCCTCTTTACCAAGAAGTCATTTATGCTATTGTTCATGTGGTGTCAGCTTTTCCCAAACCTGCTCTCCTCAAACTAGTGAGTCATTTCTGTGATGATAGCTTATTTCAGAATCTTTCTTAATCTCTTGTTTGGTTGTGGACCAAATGTCATACTGTCACAATCAAGGGTTAGATCATGGTTTCTGATAACATGTATCAAACTGGAGTTAATTTCTTTACCTGAGGAATGTTTCTAAACTGAATCCTATAAAGTGTTCTGATAATAATAAAGTGTTCTGTCATGTGTTTCACATTTGTACCTCAGTCATTACTGACATTCAATGGAGCAATAAACTCAAATGATTTTAACATTAGTAGATTGTCAGCATTATAAATAATGATCCTGTATCAACCAGTTACCTTTTTTTTGCCTGAATGTTTTGTGTGTAAGAAAAGTAATAAGGTTTTCTTATTAAAATTGAGCTAATGCTACTTTTCTATCCCCTGTAATTGAAATCAATTACTTAAAATACAATTATGGATCTATATTATGCTCGCTGAAAGTGAGCACTGTTAGGAATTCTCCATTCAGGGCATCAACTTCGTAAGGCTTCATTCAGAATGGAAGAGTAGACTTTATAAGAACAGGTGAGTGTGTTAAAATTATATCAACATTGAAGAATTCATAGTAAAATTCTTATAAATATGTTATGCTGTTCCACTGTGGGACATATATTTGGAAGTGCTGCTGTTGCTGTGAAGTCACAGTAAAATGATCCCCTACCCTAGGGAGTAGTGAGAGAGATATTTAGTTTACCTCCTTGTGACATATTTTGCTTATTGCATATGTTTAGAATTTTGGATTTATAGAATATTTTTAAAATCTCTTCATTCTCTTTTATTAATGGACACAGAAGTATATGTTTCTTCAGTTTGTGAATAATGCACATACTTGGTTGATTTATGCTTCATTTTAAAACAATCTTTTGGTTGATTGAGTGTTTGATTTGTGTTTACAAGTTACTCATTTAATCTGATAGTACTGTTTTCAAATGGTGTTTTCTGTTTTTCCCCTTCTGTGTAGCTAGCATACATTGTAGCAAAACCTTGATTTATATGTGTTTGCTGTTGTCTTTTCACATGTTTTATATGCTTCAATGTTTAGAATAAATATATATATATTTTTTACTTATATTAATGGATAGTTTGGCCAAAATGACAGCTATATTAAAAAGTTTGAGGTAGGTTATAAGCAAACATCTCTCTGAATTTGATACATCAAAGAGTTAGAGTATATTTTTTGAGTGTTGGATAGGTATACCTTGTAGGTTTCTTCTGGCTCCAAGTCTCTCTGAATATAATGATTTTTGATATTTTAAAGTGGCGGCAGTATATTAATTGATATTGGCAAATATATTTTTGATTTATTCATTTATGACTCTGTCTCCTATATTCTTCTTTTCTTTTTTTTAAAGGTTTATTTATTTATTCATGAGAGACACAGAGAGGCAGAAACATAGGCACAGGGAGAAGCAGACTCCCTATGGGGACCCCAATGCGGGACTCGATCGATCCTAGGACTCTGGGATCACAACCTGAGCCGAAGGCAGACATTCAACCACTGAGCCACCCAGACATTCGATCATATCTTCTATATTCTTAAGGGTGAAACTGATACCTAAACTTTGCTTCATACCTTTAGTGACAGAAATCACCAACTAACTGATTATTATCCTAAGGTCACCAGGTATTCAGGTATGAAGTACTGTGAAGATTTTTAAAATGTGTATGAATATTTTTTTATATTCTGCTTTACAAATGGGTTATTATAGAAAAAGGAAGATAGCAGTAAATACCATGCTGAAAAATGTTAGTTATCTTTTCCATTTAGTATTTAAGAAGGTATCTTATGGGTCACTCCCTCAGATCCAGGCCTCACCTGCCCCTTTCTGTGATGCCATGTATAGGTATGGCTGATGGCGGAGGAGGGACCCTTGTGCACTGTTGGTGGGAATGTAACTTGGTGCACCTGCTATGGAAAGCAGAATGGAGCTTCCTCAGTAAATTAAAAATGGAACTATGATCCAGCAATTTCACTTTTGGGCATACATTCCATGTTCATTGCAGTCTTATTTACAATAACCAAGTTATGGAAACAACCTAAGTATTCATGGATGAATGGATGAAGAAATTGTGGTAGAGATCTGCAATGGAATGTTATTCAGCCATTAAAAAGGATGAAACCTTGCCATTTGCAAAGACATGGATGGACCTTGAGGGCATTATGCTAAGTGAAATAAATCAGACAAATACCACATGATCTCTCTTACATGTAGAATCTTTAAAAAAAAAAAAAAAAAAGCTCATAAACGCAGAGAACAGATTGGTCGTTGCCAGAGGGAGGGGAGTGGGGGATGCTGTGAGAAATGGGAGAATATTATTTATTTCAAAATAAAATAAATAATGAATGTACCTACACTGTTCCAGACCCTTTCTAAGGAAGGTACAGATAATAACTTGTTTATTCTTCCCACCAACATTGTGAGGTAGGAACTCATTCTGAATTTAAAGATAAGGCAAAAAAACAAAACAAAACAAAACAAAAAAAAACAGTTAAGTAATTTATTTGCTTGAGGTCACAGCGTTAGTAAAACACCGTACTGGTGCCCCCAACCACAAGGATAACTTGCTGTTGTATTGTTCTTTATGTAGAGTGACTTGTGCATTTGTCTCATTTCTCTCGTTAGATTCTTCTGATGACAGTGTTTTACACAAAATAGGTCCTCAGTAATTATAGAATTGATTTGATTTGATTTAATCTAACAAATATTGCATATGATGCCATCTAATATTTTCTGTTCTATTTTAATAATTAAAAAATAAATGCTGATTACAACCCACAGTTTAGAAAACTCTGCTTTAAGGTATTTTTGTGGCTGGCTGAGATGGATGGTTATTATGTTAAGTTTTAAGATTGCCTCTGAGGGACACCTGGGTGGCTCAGCAGTTGAGTGTCTTGCTTTGGCTCAGGGTGTGATCCTGGGTCTGGGGATCGAGTCCCACATCGGGCTCCCCGTGAGGATCCTGCTTCTTCCTCTGCCAATATCTCTCTGCCTCTCTGTGTCTCTCATAAATAAATGAATAAAATCTTAAAAAAAAAAAAAAGATTGCCTCTGAGTCTAGTCTCAAGTAGATTCAAGTGTGAAATAAGTTTAACAAATGGGTTAGTCATGTCTATTGCTCCTGTGGCTTCTACTACTCTTGGTAATACTTTAGGTTGTATAATTTGTAGTGTAAGTGAAGGTACGTGAAGTCTCTTGATCTTCTCTCAGAAGGATGCTGTTCTTCTCTCAAGTGATCATATAAATAGATGGCTTGATAATCTAAAGGCCCAGCATTAGCTCTTGGTGTATAACATATCCCTACAAACATAGTCACTTAAAACACTATTTGTTTATTATCTCAGTGCGTCAGAAAGGGCAGGAGTCTGGGCTTAGTTTAGAGTCCTCCAAAAGGCTGGCATCAAGGTAGCTGTGAGGGCTGAATTCTCATTGGAAGGTTTGACTGGAGAAGGGCCCTCTTGTAAACTCATAGAGTTATTGAGAGCATTTGGTTCTGATTAGGCTGTTGGATTGAGGGCTCAGTTTCTTGTTGGTTGTCTGTTGGAGGCCACCTTCAGTTCCTTGCCATGTGGCGCTCTCCAAAGACCAGCTTACAACATGACAGCTTCCCTCTTCAGAGCCATCAAAGGAGAGTTTCCTTATTAGACAGGTGTTATTTAACATAATCATTCAAGTGACCTCTTAATATCTTTGCCTTATTTTATTGTTTAGAAGCGAGTTAGAGGTCATGCTCTTTGTTAAGGGGAAGAGATTACACAGGCAGGAAGACCAGGAGGGAGGGATTATAGGGGCCATGTTACAATCTGTTAGCAAGAAAGAGGCCCATACAGATGTAACACATTTATACTGGAGTTGCACATTAGGAAGGTATGATATGGTTTGCTTATCTCTGCTTAAAAAATTCTGGACTTTTGGGTATCTGGCTGGCTCAGTTGGTAGAGCATGCAACTCTTTTTTTTTTTTTTTTAAGATTATATTTATTTATTCATGAGAGACACAGAGAGAGAGCCAGAGACACAGGAAGAAAGAGATGCAGGCTCCTTACAGGGAGCCCGATGCAGGACTCGATCCCCAGACCAGGATCACGCCCTGAGCTGAAGGCAGATGCTCAACCACTGAGCCACCTAAGCGACCCAAGCATGCAACTCTTGATCTTAGGGTTGTAAGTTTGAGCCTCCTCTTGGGGGTAGAGCTTACTTAATGAAATCTCCAAAAAAAAAAGTTATAAAAATTAAAAAAAATTAACTGTTAAAATGCTATGAATATTTGATAATTAATTAGCTCTTCTGGAAGGAATGTTGTAGCTAATTAGTAATTCTAGCTGAATTTATTTTTATATTTCTGTCTCCCAGCAGTTGTTCTCATGAGTAGATTGGAGAGAGAGAGCATGGATCAGGTCATGACCTCTTGATTGCATCTGAAATTGTTACTCCTTCTTCCACCTCTCATCCTCTTATCCTTAGCTACCAAGTAGGCCCTCTTCTGGCTTTCCTCCTTCCTTCTTTGTTGCTTGCCGCGCTCCTCTCCTGCATCATTTCTTTTTTGCTATTATAGCTTAATTGCTTTGTCTTCTCCATGTACCTTCTATAGGCTCAGTTAGTGTGTGTTGACTATGTCACTTAAAAGGCAGGATGCTAAGTTCGTACTTAGTAAGGCAGAGGTTTCGAAGCTGGGTTCAGAGGTCACTACAGGGTCCTTAGGGCTGTAGGTGGGAAGGCAAGTAGACCGAGCTAGAGCTGTAACACTGTGCTACATCGGAAGGATTTGTTACCAGTCTCAGGCCAGATATATACAGAAATAGGGAACCCATGCTTTGACACTTTTGACAGGTTTTTTTTTTTTTTCTCTAGTTTTGGTACTTTAGTTGTAAGTAATACTACATTGTGTCACACTCTATGCTTTGATGACAGCTCTCATGAACTTTTAAAGTATGGCTTAATTCTTCTTGGCAGTACTTGTGACATGAAAGCATATCTCTAGTGACAGGCTGTATTTACTGTAAATACTTTAAAAACTGTTACTATTCAAGGCTAATTAATGAATTTTTAGATGGTTCCAGTTTACTGATACTCAAGTTGATTATTAGTTGTGACTTAGTGGAAGTACTACCAAATTCCAAATATGGCCTGGCAGACTTTACAGATAGGCCTTCTACTTCCCTGCAGTCTGCTTTTATATTTGTTGAATGTGTGTCTCCTCTCCATTCTTTTTTTTTTTTTTTTTTTTTTTTTAGTTCATTTTTGGAAGATAAGTACATTGCATTACATTTTGGAGAGATTAACTACTTTCTTTTTTTTTTTTTTTTTTTTTTAACTACTTTCTTTGTACTCACAGAAGATCTGAATTTGGTCTCGGAAGAGGTGTTCTTGCTACATGTAATTATATAATGTTCAAACAGAATCCACATTTAAATACATATAGCATCCTTCAATCTGTTTGCAGCCTTTCTCCTTTGAGGTAGAAACCAGAGTTTTGAGTTAGACGTTCTCTAAATGGGAGCCAGTCCCCCATACCTGTGGACTCAACTTAGTTTGAGGAGAGAGACGTTGGCCTCCTTGAGTTCTTATAAACAAATATAGAGAGGAAGGGAATGTGCTGAATGAATACAGTAAGTGTGACAAAAAAGCTCTTCCTTTATTCTCCTTAAATATAGTAGTTTTTACTATAAGGTATTTTATCCTCTGGCTTATAAAACTTCCTTTTTGTTTTTCTTTCTTGCTGCTTTTGTGAAGCTTGCTATTTTCAGGTGTTTTGATTTTTTTGGGAAGTTATAAATGGAATTGTGTATTTCAGAGAGGGTCAGGTTTAGAAGTCATCACTCATCACATGCCTATCTCTTTTATTTTTAAACGGCACACGAGTGTCTGACTTGCACATGGTATTTCTTGCTTGGCAGGCTGGTGCCAGACTCAGTGTCTTTTGTTTTTAAGAGATAAACGTCTGGTGGTTTTTGTTTTGCTGTGAGGCACATGTGAGTCATGGTTATCATGAACTAAGTCCTTCCTCCAGACCTCTAATTATTTTGGACAACTTACCTATACTTCAACATCTGGAAGCTAATATATTAAAAATTTCAACTGCATGTCTGTTTATGAAAGTTTGATTAGTCATCTACACTTTCCCTTTATAGATTGATGTAATTATTTCTTGGTTGAGGAAACTACCAATCCTGTTGGCACTAACATTGTTTTTGTACTTGTATATTGATTGCAAAGTTAGAAAAAGATTAAAATAAAGAAGTAGGCCTCAATCTCTGTGACTTCCTTCTTGGTCGTGGACAGTACCAAAAATCTGTATTTCACCCATGCATTTTAGTCCCTGTGAATTATACTCTCTAGTGTGGTAGTTTTTTTTAAAAAAAAGCAAAAAATACTATGACCAAAAAGATAACTGAAATATTTGAATTATGTTATGTATCAAAATCATCTATATTTTTTCAATATATTATGGCAGGTATTATGTGTGATGGTTAAGAATGCCTATAAAAGCCAGACTGTCTGAGCTTATATATTAGCTCTGCCATTTATTTGGTTCCATGACGTTTGTGATATTTGTCAAATAACTTTATCTTTCCATGCCTCAGTTTTGTCTTTATAAAATGGGGAGTAGTAGTAGTACTACTCCACAAAGGTGTTCTCTGGTTTAACTTAATTAATGTATATATGAACAGGGTCTAGCCCTGGCTAGTTAGGTGCATGTAAGTCATTGGTCACCTTTATGATTATTTAGTTTTACAAAGGTTTGTTAATAACAAATTTATTTATTATATACTAAACATGTGTACTAAGATTTAAGTTTTCAAAACTAAAAATTTCCAGTTGGAAACCACTTTTTTGGGATGCCAGGGTAGCTCAATGGTTGAGTGTCTGCCTTGGGCTCCGGTTGTCATTCCAGGGTCCTGAGATTGAGTCCTGCATTGAGCTCCCCAGGGGGATCCTGCTTCTCCCTCTCCCTGTGTCTCTGCCTCTCTGTGTGTCTCTCATGAATAAATAAATGAAACCTAAAAAAACAAAAAACTAAAAAACCACTTTTCATCTATTAACTCTTAAGAAATGAACAGTTGAAACAAAACACTTCATTATCAAGGGCTATTGGCAAAGTAATGTTTTAAAACATGAAAAACAAACTAAAAACAAAAAAGTTGTCCATGGAATTATATGGAGGACTTAGTAATGGATTTCTGCCTTTTTTTAGCATTGTGTTCTTTGAACATTTCCTGAGTTCCTGATTGAAAAAATAAAGACAAGTGATTTTCAACCAAGTAGCTACCAGATCTTCTATGTCTTATCTCTAGAACTTTAGTTTTCATTGGATTACCACTTAAGTTTTATTGACTGTGGATACACTTCCATATTATTGTTTTAAATAGTCTTTTTTTTTTTTTATTGGGAACATTTCCTTGAACATTCACACAGAGTATCAAAAGAAGTTTTTGTTTGTGGTTGGAAAAAATGTCTCTAACCTGCCAACAGAACTTAAAATTGCATAAGGAAACGGGTGTTGATGCTGAGAAATGGTGTGTAGGCAGCAGATCTCTTGTTCTGTCTGAAAACAGTGATGAAACACAAACAACAAATGTGGATTGCTGTTGCTCTATTTTAGTGTGGGAAAGACAACTTCAGAGCAGGAGAATAACTTCTGCTGTTTTAATCAACTTTCATTATATTTTAGGCATGGGATTTTGTTGGCAGTCATTGCCGGGATCACAGAAAGCTAATGTCTATAAAAAGTACTGTGGTGCCTGTTTCATTATATTTGTGTTGAACTTTATTTAGCAGGAGTTTATAACTTGGGATTTGTTTTTTTTTTTTTTAATCTTTAAGTGATCTATGGACTCCTGAAATTGATCTATGGACTCCTGAAATTATTTATAGAATTTTGCTTTTTTTTTTGAAGCTTTTACGATGCAGTGTTATTAACCAATCTTTTACTCTTTTGCTTTTTTTTTTTTATTGTAGTACATAGACATAAATGACCATTTTAATGATTTGTAGGTGTCTGGTTTGGTGGCATTAAGTACATTTATATTTTTGTGCATCCATCACCATTGTCCATCTCTAGAACTTTTTCATCATCCCAACCTGAAACTACCCCATAGACTCTACTGTGTACCTTTAGGTACTTGAACAAACTATTTTCAATGTGAATATGACAATGGATTTCTTTATGTAAATAGATTTTTAAAAATAGGTTTGTTCTTTACTTTAAAATGGATTATTATCAACCAATGACATTATCATAGCTGGAATTTTTTCATCTAATTTTAGAATGATAACTAGCAAAAAAATTTAAAAAAAGAACGATAACTAGCAAAAATTAAAAAATTAATTGATAGTAGAAATATGACTCATTTTTTCTTCCTTCAAATAAGTTAAATAAACCCAATGACAAAGAAAGTGCAACATTACCTTTTGGCTTATATCGCCGTAACACTTTAAAATTACATGGAGTGGGGCATGATAATTTGAAATACTACTCAAGATTCTACTCTTTATATTTTACTTCTTGAGGCAGAGAATTTGTGCCATAAAGGATTTTTTAATAAATGAATTTTAGAGTCCTATATATTCGGACCAAATTTAAAATCCAAAACAAATTAAAGAAAATTGCATATAACTCTTTAGTAAGGCTACAATAAAACACATTGTCCCTTCCTGATTGAGTGATGCTCAGGTACCCCACCTCTCCCATCCTCTCCTCCCTAGGTTCAGGATCACTGTTGTTGTTGGGACTGTGGTATAGCTCAACAGTGTCTCTGGGTAGGAGCAAAGGTGGAGAACAACCAGCACTGAAGTATTGTTACATTTTAAAAAAACCTGATTTTAGCTGAATCACTTGATCTTTTCTTATTTATAAAATGTTAGAATTGAACTAGAAAGATGTACTTTTTGGAAAGGGAATTTTTTGGAGGGGATGTTGGGTGGGAGGTGTATGATTCTGGAGTCTTAGCAATACCCCAAATTAAGAAACCTAGCAAATTACCCAGACAGCCTTTATAGAGTGTCTATAATATCCTAACTCTCTAATTATTTTCTAATTTGAAGGTAAGAACTGTCCATCTTGTAAACTTCAAAATCTCCCAATACAAGGCATTTCTTAGAATTGACACCCAGAAAGAATGCACAGAAATTGGTTGAGATTATGAAAGGTACAGAACTGTTGCACAAACACTGTTGAATTGGTTCTTTGAAGCTCTTAATGGGTTTCAGTAACTCTCTTCGTTATTTGGATCCATACATTTCACCTGCAGATCACAGATATCCTAATGATAAAATATAATGATTTGCATAACTCAAAGTTAAGAGATACACCTTCGTCCAGTGGCTTTGTCCATGTTTCTCTGTGATTTCCTTGGCTATACCTTCCTGTGGCATTAAGCCTCAGGGTCAAATGGTCTTTACGTCATATTCCCTAAAAGAAAGGGACAGTATTTTAAGAGCAAAAGAATGTTTCCTCTAAAGTCTCAGTGCATTCCATTGAATTTTATTCTTGTCTATACATGAATTAATTCCAGGTTCCATGAGAAGGCCATGTGCTGATTGGCTTAGGTCAGAGTTCTTGGACTAACCACTTACTAGAAGAGGAAAAGGGACTTCCTTTTGATTAATCATGCCCTAGAATACTCTAGAATTGGTGCTATAGCTAGTTTCTCTTGAGCTTTATAGATGACAAAACCAGCAATCTTTCAGGATGGGAATGAGACTAAGTCCAGGGTAGGGATCTAACAGCATGCCCTATAGCTCTCTCTTTTCATTCCCAAATATCCAATACATTCTTCCTCTCATGCATGTCCTTAATGAAATTGCCCTGAGATGAAACACCCTCCCCAGAGAAGAAAATTTTAACCATGTCTCATCTAGTTCCAATACCAGGGTCTTTAGGTCATGCATAGACTTCTTTCTCCGATCTGATGGAGCACTTTTCATGGTCCTGTAGCCCTATGGTGAAAGAATAACATGTCTGTTCCTAGTGCTCAAGCAAGAGCAAGATGGTTGTAATAAAAGTTTCCATTTCTAAAGGAGGACACCTTTAAAAAGGTGGAGTGGAGAAGGACACAGAATGACCAGCGATCACTCTTTCCTAGTCTAGAAGTGATGACCCCTGTACTGTCAGGAGATTAATTTCCTAGCATATTTGACAGCAAGTGTTTTGTTTTTTTTTTTTAAATCTCTGAGAATGTCTCCTCTTCTCTTGTCTTCATTGCACATCTGTGGTGACCTTTGAGAAGTACCGGCCATGTGGGAATTGCAGCTTCTAGTAACTTTCTCCTTGCCTGCGTGATTGGGAGGGAGGGACCTCAGGTTGTGTCAGAGCAGTAGTTCTCCATTTGGTCTCAGGAACAGCAGCATAGAAAGGTCTGGGATGTCATCCCAAATCTATTGCATCAGAATAGGGGCTCCAGCCATTTGTCCTTGAACAACACCTTCCGGAGCATCAGATGTACCTTCCAGTTTAAGAACCGTTGACTTAGACATGCAGCAGACTTTTGTGGTTTCTTTGGCAAATCAACTCCCTTAAAAACTAAGTAGACTGCTCGTTGGTTTAGGATCAGTTCCATTTGCAATAACCATAGTCCGAGACCTTGCCTGGTCATCCTCTCTAAGCCTATAGGAACGTGAAGTCTCCACCCATCCCTTGGGTTCTTAATTATAAAGGCTATTGCCCTATCTTGGCCTCTGCTTGTTCTTTGCCTATAGGCTGCGTCTTAACTGTCTTTTGACAATGAAGTGTATTGTCTTCTCTGTTAGCCAAGGGTACGCCTGTTAGCCGGAGGTGCTGGGAAAAGGACCCTTGTAGGGTGAGGATTAGGTGTCATCCTGGCTTCATTCTCATCTCCAGGGGAATCTCTAACTTCACAGCCTCTGCTTTTGTAAGCCTTGCATGGCTTCCACAATTTGGCTTTTTGGTTGGTCAGTTGGTTTCTGTTTCAACCATACTGGAGTTTACATCTACAGTACTGAAATTTTTAACTTTTTTGGGTTATAGAGGCAGAGAGGGCCTCTCTGTTTTCTCCCTCTCTGCTTTCAGCCTAAGTTTATCTTTCGGCTGCAGGAAGCAGGCAACTTATTTTTCATTCTTAATTTTTGTACCACTTACCTCTCTTTTTCTTGAAGCAGCCATAATAAATGCTTGGAATAATTATGAAATTTAAGGTATTAGCTCTTTAGTTACGAGTGCTAATGTTAAACTCTCTCTTTTTGGGGTTAGAAACTGGTGCCTCTAACAGACAGGAAGCAAGTCCTCTCTCTCTTGTCCAGGCTTTGTGTCTTCCTCTTTTGACACCTGGCCCTCATGGCCTCATGAGGAGAAGTTGGCAAAATATGGAATCCATGGAATAATACTCAGGAATGCAAAGCAATGCATTGTTGATACATTCTACAATCAGAAAGAAGTCAGACAAAAAAGACTATATACCCTATAATTCCATTTATATAAAATTCTACAGAACTAATATATCGTGAATACTAACAGAGAAAGAACAGGCGCTGGGAACTGGGGTGGAAAGGTGACGAAGGGACACAAACCTTTGGGGTTTATGATTTCACATACATATTCCTGTGTCAACTGTTATCAAAGTGCACATTTTATTTATTTTTTTAAGCTTCATTTATGTGGGCAGCCCGGGTGGCTCAGCGGTTTAGCGCCTGCCTCCAGCCTGGGTCGTGATCCTGGAATTCCAGGATTGAGTCCCACGTCAGGTTCCCCGCATGGAGCCTGCTTCTCCATCTGCCTGTGTCTCTGCCTCTCTCTCTCTCTGTGTGTCTCTCATGAATAAATAAATAAAATCTTAAAAAAACAAGATGTATTTATGTGTTAAGAGCACGAGCAAGTAGGGGAAGAGGTAGAGGGAGAGGGAGCATCTCAAGCCGACTCTGAGCTAAGCTTGGAGCTTGATGCAGCACTCCATCTCACGACCCTGAGATCACCACCTGAGCTGAAACCAAGATTCAGATGCTTAACTGACTGAGCTCCCAGACACCCCTAAAGTGTAGATTTTAAATACATGCAACAAACTTATGTTAGTTTTATCTCAGTAAAGCTATTAGTTCATTTATTAATTAAAATAATACATATGAAGCAATCAAACAGGCTTCCTTACCAAGAAAACAAAATTAAACAACCCCTTGAATCTTATTATAAGTAAAAAGATGTGAGTGCACATGCACTTAAGTGAAAAGCAGAGCTTCTATCACCTGCAGCAAGGATACCTCATAAGGAGGCTGTGTGGGAGGGAGAGAGCACTTTGTGTTGTGTGAATTAACACTCTTCCCCCCTGCACCATTGAAAAGATCCTGCATGGGTTTTGGCTCTGGACTCCTTTTGCTTTTCTATAGATGGGAAGAGAAAGTGAGAATGTATCTCCTATAGATAGGGCATACCCACATCTTCTGGTGTTGAGTTGGTTCACTAACTATGCCATTAATTTGAAGCAGCCTTCAAGAAATAGCAATGTGACAGGATGCCTGGGTGGCTCAGTGGTTGAGCATCTGCCTTTGGCTCAGGGCATGATCCTGGGGTCCTGAGATCGAGTTCCGCATCGGGCTCCTTGCAGGGAACCTGCTTCTCCCCCATGTTTCTGCCTCTCTCTCTCTGTGTCTCTCATGAATAAATAAATAAAATCTTAAAAAAAGAAATAGCAACGTGGCAAGAAAAGTCTTGAGGTTAAAAAAAAAAAAAGAAAAGTCTTGAGGTAAATCAGACTGATAGCCATCTTACAGAGGCTGTTTGATTCACCGAGTTTCAGTCATTCTATTACTACAAATGTAATCAATTTACATCTTATAAAAATATTTTCTTTTAGGAAAAAAGGCAGCACCAATAAGGTAGTCATTTCTAGAAACTCAGCTTTAAACAGCAGCTCTTAAACGGGGTTATAGCTGGAGAGAAACAGATAATCTCATTCCTGGGGTAAATATTCCAGTGTAGCATGCATCTGATGAATAGTGATTCTGCAGGTTCTGGCGCTGTTTGAAGTTAACATTTTTGTAGCCAACAAATGACTTTTTTTTACAAATAAGGAACAAAGAAAGTTGTTGATTTTCTTAGCAGTTAAAGGATCCTAAAATGTCAGCATAATTTGAGAATTTACCAAGTGTTATATATGTTATGATTGCTTTTAATGATATTTTTCTTTTGTAATGATGATATTTACTTTTATTTTAAAGATTTTATTTATTCATGACAGAGAGAGAGAGAGAGAAGCAGAGACACAGGCAGAGGGAGAAGCAGGCTCCATGCAGGGAGCCTGACGCGGAACTCGATCCCGGGTCTCCAGGTCACACCCTGGGCTGAAGGCGGCATTAAACCACTGAGCCACCCGGGCCACCTGATACTTACTTTTTTAAAGACTTATTTATTTGCGAGGGAAGGGGAGGGGGGCGGGTAGAGGGTGAGGGAGAGACTCCTCAGGCAGACTCCCTGCCGAATGTGGAACCCAACTTAGAGCTGGATCCCATGACCCTGAGGTCACAACCTGAGCCGAAACCAGGAGTTGATTCTCAACTGAGCCACCCAGGTGCCCCTGTAATGATGAAATTTCAATGCCTTAGGATTGACATCTGGTCATGGATATCAGGACATACCAGGGGAAGCAGTGTATGTTAGTGTAGCACATTTTGAGTTTATGTGTTGAAGTTGCATGACCTTGGGCTTCTGAGTTCCAGATCCTAGCCTCACCTCTCATCAGTAGCCTTTAATAAATTACTTAGTCTCATTCTGCCTCAGTTTCTTCATTTGTAAAAGAAGGGCAATACAAATGCAGACTTCATGAGGTTGATGTAAGGATTAAAAGTGCTTTAATATATGTAAAGTGCTTCAAACAGTGCCTTTCACACAGTAAGGCATTGTGTAACTATTAGCTGACTATTTATTATTTCAAGCAGCAAGCATTGTGTAACTTTTAGCTGAGTATTTATTACTATGCCAGCCAAAGAGTATTTTATTTTTAGGACTGCATACTTGGAAAGATTTTTTTATATAGTTATACAAATTAAACATTTAAATATGAATGTTTATTAGATTGGAAATTGGGGAAAATATAATAAGACTCCTTAGCACTTGCTGACAGGTTCTAAAGAGAAGAATTAAACCAATTTTCACTCCTCTCGTCAATCAGTGAGCTACCCTAGAAATGAAATTACTAAGACAAACTAGAATGTTTTTCTCTCAGAAAATCTTAAACAGTTTTCCCTGTTTAATCTAGAAAATAAAAAAGTCAAATAGTCTAGGAAATATTTGAGAATATAAGAAAGAATTTTCCTATGGAAATCTATTGAAAAACAGGAAAATAAACATTTAAGAGTAATCAAGGAATCTACTCTGCGAAATGCTAATAAGCAGTATTTCATATTATTTATTATGCACTATTTGGTAGTTTCGGGCACTTAGGTACCGAACCCAATCTATAATATTTGGATGAACAGTCTTACTGCATTGCCTTGGTTGATTGGTTTAAACAAAGGAAACATTCCATACCTTGGTGTTTGCCTGTGTGACTCAGCCTACCAGGGAGCCAGAGGCATCTTATGATTTACTTTTGCCTCCTTTAGAGGGTAGCTTCCTAGGGTTATACCCCATGCGTACTGCCACCTCTTGGGAAGAAAGTTCTCAGCTGGCATATTGCTCATCTGAAAAACGTTATTCTTTAGCGTTCCTATTCTAGTTCTTATATTTACACTGTTCCCTTCATCTGAGATACAAAATCCCTTTTCTGTCCTCATGTTTCTGAAAACAGCATAATAGTTCTTTAAAAAAGCATTGAATTCTATATTTAAAGGGAGGTATCTTTAATCGGTCTCTCTTCTTGTCCCAATAAAGAAAAAAGAGGAGCTGTACTGATTCAAGAGGGAATCATACAGTCTTTCAAGGAAATAAGGTGTAATATGCCTGAAGGAGAACGTGCACTAAACCGCTGAGCTATCAAGGCCCAAGTGGGAAAATCTTTCCTCCTAGGGAGGTTTGGGTAGGGCAGGCGGCTTGACAGCCAGTCACTGTCCATCAAAGACCTGCTGGTTCCCTCATTTTCTCTCTGATGATCAGTATTTGTCTTGGCCCTGCTTTAGTTAGTAAGCTCCAGAAGCTAGAGAGAGGCAGTTGAATTTTACTTACATTATTTTAATGCTAATTAGAACTGAAATATTCAAATTTGGAGAATCTGTTGAAATTAAAATGGTGAGTAAATGCATAAATGCTTAGGCATTACTTTTCCATTTCAATTTAAAATACCTCTTCTCTCCTCATTATGTAATTACTCACACCATAATTTGACCCAAACATTTTGTTATTTTCTCACACAGGTTAGACAGTTATCTGAATTTAGCTTTCTAGTTTCATATAAGATATTTTTTTTTCTTTTCCCAGGATGTTTTGACTCATGTTAGAACAATACCTTTTATTCCAGGCCCCAAAATGTGGTACCTGTTATACGTTATGGAATTAGCTTTAGCTAGTGTTTCCTGTGAGATTTCACCCCGGCAGACGTCAGTCCCAGAGCCACTAAGGAAGCAAAAACAATAAGCTCTCCTTACTGATATGCCTTTACTACTTAATATATTTTGAGGTTTGTTGTTGTTGATACATTTAATGTTTGGGTGGTGAAGCCTGGGTGGAGGAGGTTAACCCACGTAGGTAAGTCTGCTGCAGGTCACTTCCCATATGTTGTTCTTTAGAATATTTGGAAGTGCAGTTTTAGCGTCCCTTAGTTTAATAGCAGTGAAGTGTTAAGCCACAGGAAGTAGGTAAGTGTTATTTCTGATATCATCATGTCAATTTGGCCTCAGCTCAGGTGGATAGTAAGAATAGTACCACTTTTTACAAACACAGATTCCTTGGTTCCATGCTTGCAGGTTCTGATTCAGTAAGTTTGGTAAGGGGGGCAGGTATTTGTACCTAAAAGGAAAAAGTCCAAACAAAAACAACAATAAAAACCCCTCTGCTGTGGAAGGAGGGAAACCATGCATGTGTGTATGTACACGTGCACGCATGCTTGTAGGTTTGTGCTTTATATACAAATATACATCTGCCTGGTTATATATTTTTTTAAAGAGTATGTGCTACTGCTTTTTGACTTGAGGGAATTTTGGGAATACATGCTACATGGCAGAAGTGTATTTTAAAAGGACAAATCATCTATATTTATTTCTTACAAATACATATACCTTGATGTAACCACATACAGCCGTACATGATTCATATACACAGTGTGTAAATAAAGTCTATGGTAGAAGATGAATAATGGCCTTCAGGGGCCCTGGTTTTTCTCAGCTTGGATATTCATAAGATAATACAAGTCTGTAGCAGAGTCCCTTTGTATTGGTCGTCCAGCCATTTTTGCTTCACTAACAAATACAGTTGGGTGACTGTAAGTATCTTCAGTGGTTTCTTTGGTACAGATAATAGCTTAGCATTAATCTTTTGTACCACTGTCATTGTTTTTTAAGACTAAAAATAACATTGTAGGTGGAATAGAAGAAAAGTTTTGGACAAGTATGTGCTTTATGGTTGACAGAATTTCATCATGTTCCACCATGCTATTCTGGTAAACACATTCAGAAAACAGTTGTTGCTATTATGGTCGTGGGACTTTGTCTCCCAGGGAGTAAACCACTAGCTACAAATAGAACACACTGAAAATCCAACTGGATTATTGTTACTTAATATATTTCTTCTGCGTATCAATTGGTATGTCATCTGACCTAAGCTAATATTCAGTGAAGCCTTTTTTTCCCCTATTTTTAATCTGTATATTTTCAATTCTAAAGATTATCTCACAAATGTAAGGAAACTTACTTAGGTAGATGACATAGAATCATCTGCAGCAATGGTTTCTGTAGACCTTGATGGATTTTTGCTGGTTTGGGGTGAAATGACAAATATAAGGAAAATACAGTGAATTTTTCCTGAAGCGAAATGTGTGATCCTTCATCATGACGTTCCTCCTGTTTTGGTGTTAAAATGGTTTATTTTTAAATAAAATAATGACAGTACAGAGTAATTAAACCTTTTTGTGCGTGTGTGTCTGTGTGTGTCTACTTGGCAAAATGAAAAGTTGGCACCCAGTTTGGTAGGACAGGTGTTAAGTTTTAAAGTTGATGTCTGCAACATCTCAGGGTCTGGGAACTACTGATGGAAAATGTGCAGACAAGTACATTGAAAATGGAGTCTTTGATGAATACTTTGGCCCTTTGATTTTTCTTACTGGGCAATGTATTTTGCATGGTGTACATATTGTGTTGTGTCTATATCCTGTGTTATAGTCTCTGGCCTTAATAGTTCTAGTCTCTGGAGGTGTGTGTTCCATTCCCAGCTGCCTGACCTTGAAGACAAGAGTAGGCTCATCTTTTTGCCTGGCAAGATCCATATTGTCTCCTTGTGTCTTCTCCATTCCTGGTTTTGGCTTCCTGCCTCACTGTATCTTACTAGATTTGTTTCCAAGAAGATCAGTCATAAATGCCACCAACCTTTTTGCTTGGCCCTGCTCCTGGTTCTGAAACTAGGTACTGACTTGACAGCTAGGTTGGTTTAATATGAAATCATCAAAGCTTTGGGTGTTGATATTCTAGTAGTGTACAAGGCAGTATGTACGATGTTACAACACTCAGTAATATGAGTGGAATATATGCCTGTTCCTTAAGTAAATTGTCAACCACTAAGAACATTAAACACACATGTATTCTTTCTTTTCACTTTTTTTTATTGTGGTAAAATACACACAACATAAGTTTTACCATCTTCACTTTTTAAGGGTACAGTTTAGTGGTATTAAAAATTCACATTTTTGTGCAATCATTGCAATAGCCATCCTCATAATTCTTTGCATACTATAAAACTGAAACTCTGGACCTGTTAAGTAGTAGCTCCACATTCTCCCCTCTCCACAGCCACTGGCAGCTGCCCTTCTACTTTCTGCCTCTGAATTTGACTGCTCTGAGTACCTCATTCAAGTGGACTCCAAAGAGCATTTGTCTTTTTGTAACTGGCTAATTTCATTTAGTATGTTGTCTACTCATACATACAAAACTCATACATATTGTAGCATGTTGTAGAATTTTCTTTCTTTCAAAGGGTGAATAATAGTCAAGTATATTTTCCTTAACCATTTATCTGTCAATGGACGCTAGGGTTGATTCCATGTTTTATCTATTGTAAGTAATGCTGCTGCTATGAATACACGTGTATAAATATCTCTTTGAGACCTGCTTTCAGTTCTTTGGGGTATATACTTAGAAGTAGAATTAATGGTAAATTCTATTTTTTAGTTTCTTAAGGAACTGCCATACTGTTTTCCACAGTGACTGCACCATTATACATTACCACCAACAGTTCACAAGGATTCCAATTTCTCTGTATATTTGCCAACACTTAATATTTCCTGGTGGGTTTTTTTTTTTTTTTTTTGATAGCCATCCTAATGGGTGTAAGATGATACTTTATTGTAGTTTTGATTTGTATTTCCCTAATGATTAGTCATGTGGAGTATCTTTTCATGTGTCCAGTAAGGACATTTGTGTATCTTTGGAGAAATGTCTGTTCAAGTCCTTTGCCCATTTTTGAAATGGGTTGTTGGTTTTGTTGTTGAGTTTTAGGAGTTCTCTGTAATTCTATTAATCTCTTATCAGATACATGGGTTGTAGTTTTTTTGTTTTTTGTTTTTGATTCTATGGGTTGCCTTTTTACTTTGTTGATTGTGTCTTTGGAGAAAAAAAACTTTATTTTTTCTTAAATCCAATTTGTCTTTTCTCTTGTTGCCTGTGCATTTGGTGTCCTATCCAAGAAATTATTGCCAAATCCAAGGTCTTGAAGCTTTTATTTTTTGTTTTCTTTTAAAAGTTTCATTGCTTTAGGTCTCACATTTAGCTTTTTGATGCTTATTTAAGTTAATTTTTTCATATGGTCTTAGGAAAGGGTCCAACTTCATTATTTTGCATGTGCATATCCAGTTTTCTCCAGACCATTTGTTGAAAAGATTGTCCTTATCTCATCGAATGGCTTTGGCACCCTTGAGAAAATCATTTGACCATATATGTGTAGGTTTATTTCTGGTTTCTTCATTTTATTCCACTGGCTTGCATGTTTGTGTTATGTCAATTACCAAACTATAGAGTTTTGTAGTAAGTTTTGAAATCAGTAGTGTGAACTCTTTAGTTTTATTCTTTTCAATATTATTTTGGCTATTTGATGTCCCTTGAGATTACATTTGAATTTTAGGATTTTTTTTTCGCCCTGCAAAAAATATCATTGGGATTTTATAGGGATTGCATTGAATCTGTATACCACTCTTTCAGTTTCTTTCAGCAATGTTTTGCAGTTTTTATAGTACAAGTCTTTCATTTTGATTAAGATAATTCCTAAATATTTTATTCTTTCTGATGTGGTTGTAAATGAAGTTGTTTTTGTATTTCCTTTTAAGATTTTTCATCTTTCGGGCAGCCCGGATGGCTCAGCAGTTTAGCGCCGCCTTCAGCCCTGGGCATGATCCTGGAGACTCGGGATCGAGTACTGCATCGGGCTCCCTGCCCTGCTTCTCCCTCTGCCTGTGTCTCTGCCTCTCTCTCTCTGTCTGTCATGAATAAATAAATAAAATCTTAAAAAAAAAAAAAAGATTTTTCAGCATTCATGTATAGAAATCCAACTGATTTTTGTATATTGACTGTATCCTGATGCTTTGCTGGATTCATTTATTCTAACAGTGTGTGTGCGTGGGGGGGGGAAGGTTTTAAGATTTTCTATGTAGAAGATCATGTCATCTGTAAACAGATAATTTTACATCTTCCTTCCCAATTTGGATGCCTTTTGTTTCTTTCACTTGCCTAATTGCTCAGTCTAGAACTTCCAGAGCTATGTTGAATAGAAGTGGCAAAATTGAGCATCTTTGTCTTGTTCCTGACTGTAAAGGGAATGTTTTCAGTTGTTTATCTTGAGTGTGTTGTTCATTGTGAGTTTTTCACATGCAGCTTTTATTGTGCTCAGGAAGTTTTCTTCTAATCCTGGTTTATTGATTGTTTTCATCAAGGAAATATTTTGTCAAATGCTTTTTTCTGCGTCGACTGAGATGATCGTGTGTTATTTTTTCTCCTTAATTCTGTTGCTTTGGCATATTATGTAGATTGACTTTTTTTTAAAGATTTTATTTGAGAGAGACCATGCATGCCAGAGAGCACCAGTGGAGGAAGGGTGAGCGGGGAGGAAGAAGCAGGATCCCTGCTTAGCAGGGATCCTGACTTGGGGGTTCCATCCTAGGACCCTGAGATCATGACCTGAATGGAAGGCAGACAATTAATTGACTGAGCCACTCAGGTGCCCCTACATGGCTTGATGTTTGTTTGTTGAACTATCCTTACATTCCAAGAATAAATCCCACTTGATGATAATGTATAATCCTTGTAATATGCTAATGAGTTCTGTTTGCTAGTATTTTGTTGAGGATTTTTGTATCCATGTTCACAAGGGATATTGGTCTGTAGATTTTCTTGTTGGGTCATTGTCTGGCTTTAATATTAAGGTAATGGTGCCCTTATAGAATAAGTTAGGAAGTGTTCCCTTGTCTTCAGTGTCTTGGAAAAGTTTGAGAAGAGTTGGTATTGCTTCTTTAAGTGTTAGAATTCACCAGGGAAGCATCAGGTTCCCAGCTTTTCTTTGTTAAAGAAATAAATAAAATCTTTGTTTATAAATAAATAAAATTTTTTAACAAAATAAATAAAGTGGGTCTCTTGTGGACACCATATGTGCATCATGTGGTTTTTATCCATTCTACCAACCTCTCTCTTTTAATTGGAGAGTTTAACTCATTTGCAATGACTGATAAGGAGGGACTGATAAGGAGGTCTTTGCTCTGTTTGTTTCCTGTATGTCTTATAAAGCTTTTGCCCCTAATTTACTGCATTATTGTTTTCCTTTAGTTTGAGTGATTTTTTTTATTGTGAAAGTTTTAAGTAACTTTCTTATTTCCTTTGGTTATATTTTGTAGCTGTTTTCATTATGATTACCATGGGGATTACAACTAACATTCTAAAGTGTTTTTTTAATTTATTTATATTTTTAAAAGATTTTATTTATTTATTCATGAGAGACACACACACAGAGAGAGAGAGGGACAGAGACACAGGCAGAGGGAGAAGCAGGCTCCATGCTGAGAGCCCAATGTGGGGCTCAATCCGAGACTCCAGGATCACGCCCTAAGCCAAAAGCAGATGCTCAACACTGAGCCACCCAGGCATCCCACATTTTAACGTTTTATCACTAATCTGAACGTATACCAGCTTAATGTCAAAAATTGTACTCCTTTACAGCTCCATCCCCATGTTTTTTGGTTGTCAAGGCTGAATTCCTTTAGTGAATTTATCATTTTACTTATTGTACTTTTTAGCTCCAGAATTTCTTTTTCTTAATAATTTCTGTTCTTTTATTTCCATTTTTTTCCATCCATTGTTCTCTTGATTTTTGCAAACTTTTTGTTCTTCGAATATTTGTAAGAGTTGTTTTAAAGTCTTTGTCTAGTATATCCACCATAGGGCATTTTTGGGGACCGTCTCTGTTGACTTCTATTTTTTTTTTTTCCTTTGAATGGGCCATACTTTCCTATTTCTTTGTATGCCTTGTGATTTTTTTTTTCCAACATCTGACATTTGAATCTAATAATGTGGTAACTTTGGAAATCAGATTCTCCCCCTTCACAGGTTTTGCTGGTTTTTGTTATTGTTTATTTTTAAATTATTGTATGCTTTGTTTGCAGTGAGGATCAGCCTGAGGTATGGACTTAAGATCTTCTCAGGTCTTTTCTGATCCTTTCTCTGGACATGTGTGGTCACTTTTTAATTTTGCTTATATGTGCAGTTGTTTTTGAGGGTCCTAAAATCTTTAATGTCTGGCTCCCCAAAGGGAAAAAAGTGAAAAATGAAAGGATAAAGAGAGATGCGTGCCCTTTAAATCTTCTGACAGTAACTTTAGCTAGAGAGGTAGAGACTTTTAACAATGTGGGGAGGTGCAACAATGACTGTCACCTCCTTAACCTGAGTCTCTGTGATAAGAAGCAGCAATCAGAGCATAATTCCTGATATTTTGAGGTAAAGGTCCTTTTTGCCCACACTAACATCCACATGCTATTTGTAACAGTATTAAAGGAGCTTCAGATAAGATAGATTCATCTCTGCAGACTCCTCAGAGCTCAATTGGAAAAGCCTGCGACTCCTGATCTCAGGGTCATGTGTTCAAGCCCCACATTGGGTGTAGAGTTTACTTTTTAAAAAAAGATAGGGGGTGCCTGGGTGGTTCAGCCAGTTAAGTGTCTGTCTTCTGCTCAAGTCATGATCTGAGGGTCCTGGGATCAAGCGCTGCATCTGGGTAGCTAATGGAGGTAGGATAAAAGAAAATGTAGCTGCAGTATAAGTAGGAGAAAGTTTAGCTGCTACTAAGTTTCCCCCTTTCCTAACAGTTGAAGAAAGACAGTAATTATTAGAATATTATTTTAGAGTTGAGGACAGAAGGTGGGAGTCAGGAATGCTGGTGTAGAGATTCATTTTAGATTGGAAGGAAGCTTAAAGAATTTCAGGTTTTGTAACTATATTTTGTTAGTTTTTAAGGATGTCATTTTCCTTTGCTTGTTCAAGATTTTCATCTTGGTAAACAGGTATTAGATTATCATTTGAAGATCTAATCAGATCCTGCTGATTAGAGTATCTCTTACATTTGTTTAAAAGATCAAAAGGTTTGTAATTTCCCTGGAAATACTTTTAAAACCGAGATGAGGGCTCACAATAAGCTGTATTTCACAGCCAAGTCTGGCACAACCTACTGTGTGTGAACCTTTTGTTTCCTGAGCTTTTTGATTTGTTTGTCTGCTTCATTCTACTTCAATATGGAAGAATATGTCTGGCCCACAGCATGATTTTTCTAAGGTTTAGGCTCTGTAAAAGGATTATTGTTTTGTAAAGTTGAAGCCTTGAGGAGTATTGTACTTTGCCAATTGATTAAAAGTAAATAAGAATTAAATTATGTGAATGAAACAGAATATGCTAATGCTTTAATGTCTGAGTGCACAATAGTTTTTGCATATTTAAATTTATTTGTAACCCTAAGAAGCAGAGAGAAACAGAATTCTGAGTCCCATAGGCTTTTTTCCTCCCCCATAAAAAAAAGATCAGTATGGGTGAATTTTTAAAAGTATAACTCTGATTTTTAAATTATTTCAGAACTTGTGATATTTAAAGATGCTCTTTAAAAGAAAAAACTGAGTATATTAAAACTTTTAGTTTTCATTTGCTTTATGTAATTTAGGTATTAAATTTGACATTTTGTTATGTATTTGAGCCCTTTGAAATATTTTAATTTGCGAAAATTGTTATTTCATCTCCTTGGTTTCTGTAACTTAAAAATATTCTGATGCAATACTCTTTAAAACCTAAGAGTTATACTGCTAAATTGAATGCCTAATCTGTCTTGCCTTTGAGGTGTTTCCTTCCTTCTTGGCCTGTGGCCATAAGACTTGCTGTACACAGATCAGTAGGTGTGGTGTGCTGGCTTTATTATTCTATCAGGACAGTGGAGGTTTCTTCAGGATTTCCCATCTTCCTTGGAGTTCCACAGGCATCTCTTTTTGTTTCTGGCTTGCTACAGTCAACCTTCAAAGATCTTTTGTTTTCTGTCGGTTGAAGAAATTGGCTTGGTGTTCTTATTCTTAGACAATTATTTAATTGTTTACGTATAACTGCAAGTAACCGGTAAAGGTTTCTATGATGAACTCCTTTATTTTATTGGAAGCTTGTCATGTCGAAATGATTGGTCATTATAATTCCTAGTGATTGAGAAAGTTGTTTTTAACCCAAATATCATAAAAAAACCTCATTCTTTCTTTTTATTCATATTTTTCCTGTGTATTAAAATATACCTCTCTTTTTTAAATATAAGGCATAGCAAATTTAATACCTGATATAGTACTTTTATAACATGCTTGAAGAAATAAGCTTTATAGAAATTTTCACTTTCTCAAAATAAAATATTGTTTTGATAACTGCAGATAAGGATGAGTCTGTCTTATACAAAAAATAGTTTAGAACTTAAAAAACATATCACATCAGCAACCCTAATTAACCCCAGGGGAGCAGTTTAGTGAAGAATATTTTGAATTCTTAATGTAATATTTATACTTACTGGCTTATTTTGATTATTATAAATGTTTCCGAATATCACCTTGCTTTATTAAGATGTTTTAGTGAATTTTCATGAGTGACTTTTCCATGGGGGATACATTTCCATCTTTATTAAGTGAGCCAGTAGGAAAATATGATTTAGTTTCCACAGTTGATTTAAGCCAACCTAGCGGCAACACATCTGTTCCATAAAGTTAGGTACACCTGGAACATGATAATGCATAATTATTTCCTTACAGATTTGTTTAGAACAGTCACATTAAACAACCAGTGGCCAGCACTTATAATCACTTACTAGGTATAGACACTCTTCTAAGTACTTTACATGTGTTAATTCATTCATGTTATAAATGTTTAAAATATGTTTCCCTTCTTCTGTTTTCCTCCACCTTCAGGCTGGTGTCCCTTAACACATTAGTTTTAAGAAATAGCCCAAGTCAGAAATAGTAGTAGTTTTTATTATGATTGTCCCATAATTTATGGAGCTCTACATTAGTTACAGGAATAAAAGAGAGAGGTCAGTCAGGAGACTTGAAGTAGTTTCAGGAGATGATGAGAGCAGATTCTTTGCAAGAGCGCTGATTTGCCCAGAGTGAATGCCCATTACAAGGGGATATCACAGGCGACGGAATGGTAGGGCTTGCTGCATTGAATGTTATCATGGTGCCACTTGAGAAGCGCTGAGAGAACCTGAGCAGTAGAATTCATGACGTGACTTATCAAATGAGATTACACATTTTGCCCCAGAGCCAGCAGGAAGATGAAAAATGAAATTTGTACACAGATAACTGATTTGGGCTAGGGAATAGAAAAGAAGCTTTAGTCTTAGATTTCCAAAAAATAAAAGAGAGAAGCACATGTTTTAGACAACTAAGTTCATATACAGGGTGATAAGTACTGGCCGTAACTTTGAATACATATGTTACTTGTATCTCATGTCAGATAATTGACTATTTTACTGTTTGCACCTGTATGTAGCTAGGATGTTTGACACGCATTTGTTCTGGGGAGTCAGATTGGTATAGAAACAGCATGGAGTTTGAAATTTGGTTGGCCTAAATTTGAATCTCAACTATTGGATGTCTTGAGTTAGCTACTTACTAGACTTACCCCCTCCTCCCCCTGTTTACTGAGATATAATTGACACATAACTATATATAAGTTCAAAGTATACAACATGATGATTTAATGTATGTCTATATTTTGGAATGCTTACCACATTAAGTTTAGTTAACTTTACTACACATGGGTAACATTTTTTTCTTGTGAGAAGTTTTAAGATCTAGGTCTCAGAAATTTTCAAATGTAAGATACAATATTGACAGTTATCATCACCATGCTGTACATTGCATCCCCAGAACTTAATTATCTTATAACTATAACTTTATACCTTTAGATTACCTTCACTCATTTCCTACCCCCACTTCCCATTTCTGGCAACCACCAGTCTCATCTCTGTTTCTGAGTTTATTTGTAGATTCCACCTATAAATGAGGTCACACACTATTTGTGCTTCTCTGTCTGACTTATTTCATGTAGCATGTAAAACCCTCAGTGTTCATCTATGTTGTTGGAAATGGCAGGATTTCCTTCCTTTTTACGGCTGAATGACATTACATTGTGTATGAATACACACACCACTTGTGTTAGTCACCTATTTATCTGTTGGAGAAACTTCAGTTGTTTCCATGTCTTGGCTATTGTAAATAAAGCAATGACAACAAAGATGCAAATATGTGAGATAGTGATTCCCTTTCCTTTGGATATATACTCAAGTGGAATTGCTGAATCAGATGCTTGTATTTTTAACTTTTTGAGGAACCTCCATACTGTTTTTTATTGTGGCTGCACCAGTTTACATCCCACCCACAGTGGCCAAATGTTTCCTTTCTTTTCTCTACATCCCTGCCAACACTTATCTTTTGTCTTTTTGATGATAACCTTTCTAACAGGTGTGAAGTGCTATCTCATTGTAGTTCGGATTTACATTTCCTTGATGACTGGTTATGTTGAGCCCCTTTTCATGCACCTGTTGGCCATTTGTATGTCTTCTTTGGAAATGTCTATTCATATTCTTTGGCCATTTTAAATTAGATTTGTTTGTTTTCACTGTTGAGTTCCTTATATATTTTGGATATAAAGCCCTTAATCGGATATTATAAATTTCTTATTATGTAATAATAATCAAATATTTGAATCACTTAATATATTACTAATTAGATGTGTGATTTGAAAATATTTTCTTCCAGTCCGTAGGCTGCCTTTTCATTTTGTTGATCACTCCTTTTGCCATGCAGAAGCTTTTTAGTTTGATGTAGTCCTACTTGTTTATTTTTGATTTTGTTGCTGTGCTTTAGGTGTCACATCTGAAAAATCATTGCTAAGACCCATGCCAAGGATGTTTCTTCCTTGATTTTCTTCTAGAGCTTTTACGGGCTTTGGTCTTACATAAGAATCTTTAATCTATTTCACATGAATTCTTGCAAGTGGTATAAGACAATAGTCCAGTTTCATTCTTTTGCAAGAGAACATCTAGGTTTCTGGCAACATTTACTGAGTTGAATTTCTTTTTTTCCACTGCAGGTTCTTGGCTTTCTCTCCATTGAATTTTCTTGCCTCCTTTGTCAAATATTAGTTGAGTGTATGTGCATAAGTTTATTTCTGGGCTCTTAATTCTCTTCCATTTGTCTATTTGTTTTTATGCTGCTACAGTACTGTTTTGATCACTGTAACTTCGTAATATTGTGTGAAATCAGGAAATGTGATGCTTCCTAGCTGTGTTCTTCTTTCTCAGGACTGTTTTGGCTATTATTAAGAGTCTTTTGTAGTTCTAGACAAATTGTAAGATTGTTTTCTCGATTTCTGTAAAAAATGCCATTGGAATCTTGATAGGGATTGCATTGAGTCTTTAGACATCTTTGAGTAGTATGGACATTTTAACAGTATTAAATCTTCCAATCCATGAGCGTGGAATATTTCTTCAATTATTTGTATCTTCTTCAGTTTCTTTTATCATTGTCTTATTGTTTTCAGCATTTTTTTTTTTTTTTACTTCCTTGGTTAAATTTGTTCCTATATAATTGTTTTTGGTGTTATTATAAATAAGATTTTTTTCTTTATTTCTTTTTCAGATAAAGTGTTAGTGATAGAAATGTTACTGTTTTTTTTGTATGTTAATTGGGTATCCTTTAACCTTACTGAATTTATTGATTAGATCAAACAGGTTTTTGGTGGAGTTTTTAGGATTTTTTTTATGTATAAGATCATATCACCTACAAATATGATTTTACCCTTTCCTCTTTAATTGAGATGCCTTTTATTTCTTTTTCTTGCCTAATTACTCTGCTAAGAATTACATAACTGTGTTGAATAGGAATGGGAAGAGTGGATACCTTTGTCTTGTTTTTGACCTTGGAGGAAAAGCTTTGACCCATTTACCATTGAGTATGTTAGCTGTGGGTTTGTCATGTATGGTCTTTTGTCTTGTAGTATAGTATTCTATACCCAGTTTGTTGAGAGTTCTTATTGTGACTGGATGTTGAATTTTGTCATATAGTTTTTCTGCATCTGTTGAGATAAACATGATTTAATCCTTAATTCTGTGAATGTGTTGTATCAGAGTTCTTCATTTTTGTGTGTTGAACCATCCTTGTTACTGAGGGATGAATTCCAGTTGATCATGGTGTGTAATTCTTTTAGTATGCTGTTGAATTTGGTTTGCTATTATTCTGTTGAGATTTTTTTGCATCTGTATTCATGATGGATATTCACGTGTAGTATTCTTTTCTTAAAATATTCTTATCTGGCTTTGATATCAGGATAATATTGACCTTATAAAGTCAATTTGAGAGTGTTCCTTCCTCTACTGCTTTTTGGAAGAGTCTGAAGAGGATTGGTATTCGTTCTTTTTTTAAATGTTTTATAAAATTCGCCACTGATGAAACCATCTAGTCCTGTGCTTTTCTATGGTGGGATATGATCCAGTCTCTTAACTCATTATTGATTTATTCAGATTTTCTATTTCTTAAGACTTAACCTATGTAGGTTATATGTTTCTGTGAATTGGTGCATTTCTTTTAGATTGTCCATTTCTTCTAGATTTCTTCTAGATTGAACTATATGGTATATAGTTGTTCATACTAGTATCTTATCTCTCATATTTCTGTGGTATCAATTGATTATCAGATGTTTTTGAAGTAATTCTTCATCTGTAAAATGGGGATGGTAACACGGAACTATAGAAGGATGAGTGAGAATATAAAACATCCAGAAAAGGGTCTGATACTCAATCAAGGCTAAACAAAAGTGAGTTACTGTCCCATGGAGAGGCCAGCAACAGTTTTCTCTTTTTCATTCTTATGGGATGAATGGAAACTGAAAAAAAGAAGACCTATAACAACTGAGAGACTAGAATTTGTGCTTATTTTTTTAAATTTTTATTTATTTATGATAGTCACACAGAGAGAGAGAGAGGCAGAGACATAGGCAGAGGGAGAAGCAGGCACCATGCACTGGGAGCCCGACAGGATTCGATCCCGGGTCTCCAGGATCGTGCCCTGGGCCAAAGGCAGGCGCCAAACCGCTGTGCCACCCAGGGATCCTGAATTTGTGCTTATAAGAGAGAGGCCACAATCTATGTTTTATCTTCAAAAAAAATGTAAATTGCTTAGGAAGAAAAGAATGTTAGTTATTTAAATTATGTGGTTGGAAAAACAGTAAAAAAAAAATCAATTCAGAATATATGTATTACTTAAGAGTGCCATGTAAAAATAATCAGAAATTAAGCATTGTATACTTGGCCGCAGAGTACAGTGATTCATATGTATCTCATAGTCAGATATTAACAAAATTACACATTGGTCAGGTTCAATTATTAAAAGTTAATTTATTTCTCATTTTGAAATTTTAAAGCATTTGTGTAATGATGGTGTTTTAAAACCTTGCTGCTTATTATAGCATTTGAATGTATAAAATCTATTTTTTATTTTTCAAAACTAATGTCATTCTCCTTGTTTACTTTTTCTAATATAATCCTAGGGAGTATTCATTAGACTTATTTTAATATATATATATATATATTTTTTTTTGATTTCAGGAGTGAAAAATGTTAATCTGAAAATTTCTAAGGGTGTTTTTTTTTTATTTTAGGGTGTTTTTTTTTAATAAGAATGCTGTGTTACCTATTTATTATCATTTCTAAATAATACAGTATACCTAAGCAACATTAAATTTCTATTTTTACAATGGCCAAGCAATGTCAAATGGTTTAAAAAAACGTGGATCTCGAATTTCTTTTGATTAGTTAATCATTGTAAGCTTATAAACTTTATTCCTTATTGATATGATCATTTGAAGATAATACTGTAAGATTTGTGTAATCATTTTTGAGTGGTTGAAACTTAAAAGAATTGCGAATTGTAAATTTCTGTGCTGGGTGGAAATAAAATTATCAAGTATGGTAGATACTGTTTTTTTAATATTTCTCCTATAAAGTGGCACATATTACTAAAATAACTAAAATAACATCTTATTGTATGTTTTAGGCCTTTTTTCATGTTAAGTGTGTACTATCTCTTTTAAAAATTTGAGCTTTGTTTATTATTATCATTTGAACAGGTGTCTCAATGCATGTACCTACTGCAAAACTAAACATGCCAGAGGAAATTTGGCCAGTTACCCAATTGATGAACTAGTAGAAAGAGCCAAACAGTCTTTTCAAGGTAAGAGTTTCTAGAATCATGTGTGATTTTAGTCTTACTAACAAATCATAATAGTCTTCTAAACAACATTTCACTTTAGATACATGCTCCTTTAACTTTCTGAAGAGTTTACAAATATTTCAGCTCATACAGTAGAAATGTTATCAGATTCAGTCAGCCATGTTGTAGTATTCACATTACTCTTCTTTTACCACTCTTCCATTTACTTATGATGTATTTTGAACTTATCACCCATTTCTTTTCATATAAAAGATAAAATATAAAAATGAAATCCATGGCTGTCTGACGTGTTGTAAGACTTTTGTGGACTGAGGGGAATACTTTTTAAGACTTCTATCTCTTCCTTTGGTAATTTTTGGACTTGGAATGTAGAATGAATAAATGTTTCCAGGAGTCTTAAAAAAGGCAGATTTTACTCTCAGTCAGAAAAGATCAAACCCTCTTTATCTGTAGAACTTTGGACCAGCAAACAGTGGTGCTGGTAGAGAGTACTAATGAGGATGATTCTTTGTGTAGGTAGCCAGCTACTTTTGAATCATCACTTGCTGGAAAACATGATTTGTATAGGTATTTCTCAGTATATGGTAAGACTTATCTTTAACATGAGTCACAGTTGTGTTGACACATAACTGCTTAAACCATAAACTTCCTCTTTTGTCTTTGTTTATAATGTGTGTGTAACATTAGTGTGTCTTTATACCCAACATGATATAATCTATTGTCTCATAATCTTGTGAGTTAATAGTTATTGGCAATGTACCTCTCTTAGCAAGGAACTTGAAGTGCTATTTCAGTACCTGACACCCTGAGAGTGCAAGTAGGAGTTCTGAATGTGTCTCTTTAATCTACGTAAAGCTTTCATCAACGTGATTTTGGAATGCTCTTTATAATAGAGAAAAAAGTACCCTTGATTGATTGATTAACACGCCCTGACAATTTCTTTCTGTTTCTTAGTTTAGTCCCTTCATTCACATTTAACTAGTATTGAATAGGAAATAAAAGGCAACTCATTGACTCTTGCCAGTGTTGGGTTTTAGAGTCCAGTAATGACTGAATCCGAAGAACAGTCTGTGCAGTTGCCTTCTGTACAACATGACTACATTAAGGCATGTTCAGAAAGGGCATACATTTACACAGAAACCTCATCTATTTGAAAAAATTATGCCTTTGCTGGCATTCCAAATAAATTCTAAATTTATTTTTCTATGTATCTGTCAGAAAATGGGGATATGAAAACTCTAGGATGTATCCACCAAACACTGCAAATTGGTAGGAGTATGAATTAGTTCTTTTGAAGTAATTCTCCAACATTATGCATTTCTAACCACAGCTAACTATAACTTTTAAAAATCTTCTCACTTTACCCTGAAAACTTATTTTAAAGATATAAAACTGATACATTACTGGCTAGGAAGTGAACGTAGTCTCTTGGCTCCCTTATATTTATCCTCACCCATAACCTATCCTGACATTTTGATGTGATTGCTTCATGACATAGTATGCACACTTTTTGTATTACATGTGACCTGAGGTAAAAACCAGGAAGGAATAATCACAGTTTTTATAAACGAATCATAGAATTTTTCTAAAGATATCCAACTTAGTTCTCTGGTTTATCTTTAGAAATGCCCTGTGAGCAATATAAGTACAGGGTGTGACTTCTATCAGACTTTGTTGTTACTTGACATCATCATGACCAGTGGGTTGGGCCAGTTAATGTTAATATTACAAAGAATATCAGATGTTAGCAGTGATGCAGTGTTTATTCATAGAGAAAGCATTAGAACAGCTTGATTTAGTATTGCTTTCATCATCATGAGTGTGTGTTTGGGGGTGTGTGTATAGGTACATTGCCTTTTTATTCCCAACCATGGAATATAGTCCATGTAACATTTCTGTTTTCTTGTTATCTATATGTGAGAGCTGAAACTGAATGCTTTTTTGGACTGATGAGCTCATCTGATTGATACATGATACTGTACCTAAAATACTGAGGTCAGAACTTCCTAGGCAAGCCAGGGTGGTTAGGAAAACTTTCAAGTCATTAGGTATTTGATGCCCTTTGTCATAGGAGGGTTTGAATTTGAAACAGTGCTCTGCTGCTTATCAGCCACCATGGTCTGAAGAAGTACTTGGCCCCTCCAAGCCATGGTCTCGTTACTGTGACATTTGGCACTGTTTGGTGTTAGAATTTGAGATAACTTACAGGAAGTAATTTGCTGTGTTCTTTTATAAAGAAGACATGTTATGTTACTTAAACTGAAGGAATTTAAACTGAATTCAAAAAGTCTAATTTTTAGTGAGAGCATTAGAACATCTGTAACAGACATTAATGACTAGAGTCAAGTGACAGATTTTCTTTTGCTGCTAATTATGTTTTAGGAAAAATGTCTCTATAGATAGAAACTATTTGGTGTGATTGCTACCTTTCATTCTCTTAATTTGAGAAAAGCAAATTCACGCTGAAGATGGCCTTAAAATCTTTTTCCACTATAGGAAATACCCATTGATAATCAAATTTTAAAGGCATTAAGTTAGCTCATTATCTTTTTTTTCTGTCAAAGACATTTGGTTATTTCTGATCTTATAGATTTTCTGTATGTGAGCTTTAAAATTGTGAAGAATAATTATGAAGGTAAATAGAAGAAATTCTCTCTGATCTCTATGACTTTTGCATAGTTATTTCTTCAATAATTCAGGTGTTAGGAATATTCTTTGAGCTAGAACCTGGTCAGTTCTGCACAACACCATTATTAAATGGTCCTGTAATTAATAATAAACATTATGGTTCTTTGAGAGACTAAGGTGAAAACTCTAAATATGCTGCCGTAAATTTTAGTATTATGAAAGCCACTCGGCCAGTAGACGTGAAATTTGCCATCCTGCAAAGTACATTTCCTTTCTTTCTCTTCAAATTTTTGATGACTATGCATCAGAAATACTAAATGATTTTTAAAAACACTGAACCACTTGTAGAATGGGGTTAGAATAGAATCCAGATTGCCTGTCATATGATACGATAAGAGCACAATTTCTTTCTGAATAGCATATTTATGAAACATTTTATATTCATAAAAATTTATTTCTCAGTAGTATAATGAATGAGGAGACTAAGGGTTGACCCAAAGGCAAGGGAGCATTCAGAAGAAATTCTGAAATAATCACGAAATCATTCTGAATGTACAGTGGATTCCCAAAGCACTAAAAATATACTGACTATACATTCAGCTGCCAAAAAGTGAGAAAGAGAGCTCGTTAAATTTTGAATGGATAACATTAAAGTCAAAATTATTTATATTTTTATATAGAAACTTTAGGTTACCTTTTACAAAAAAAATATATTTGTATTTAGTTGGTTTCCTAACTTTTTTCTTTTTTTTCCCCTCAACCTGGTCCTCTTGACATTTTCACCTTTTCAACATGTTTATCATTTTTTTTTAAGATTTTATTTATTTATTCATGAGAGACACACACAAACAGAGAAGGAGAGACACAGGTAGAGGGAGAAGCAGGCTCCATGCAAGGAGCCTGACGTGGAACTCGATCCGGGATCTCCTGGATCACGCCCCGGGCCGAAGGCAGCACTAAACCGCTGAGTCCCCCAGGCTGCCCTCCATGTTTATCATTTTTGTGGCCAGTTCTGAATATAAGATTTATCATAACTTGAGCTTCTCCTTTCATTGTTGTAACAGACTTTGGGGAAGCATTCCCCCTTACCTCCTCACCTCTGCTGAGGTTTAGGTTTTAAAAATTCCTGGGCATCGCGGTGTTTGAGGACTGGGGTTTGACATGGTTGCATTTTAGATATCTAGAAAAACATGTCAAGCTGTGACCAGGACTTTGTTGGGGCCAGAATGAATTTACAAGCTAGTGTTTTCTAGGATATTTGTATTGATTTTTCTCTAGCAGCTAATCAATCAGTTTCAGTTGTATAAGTGATGGAGCAAACCTTTTTAAGTGTGCTGGGTGAGTGGTGTGGAAACAACACCTTTCAGTGCTGTCTCTGGAATCAAAATGTAGAGATGATGGATGAGCTGTTTTTATAGCGATTGTGTGCTTTTTTAGATCTCATTTGTGTGTTGCTACTTTTTCTCTCCCTCATAAATGTAAAAAACCCTCACAGGATAAGTGGCATAAACCAGTTATGGAAAGGTAAATAAATTAAGATATATTCAAAGCAGGGAGAACGTTTCTTGGTTTTTAGTATTAATGTTAAATTTAAAAAAAAATGAATTCTGTTTTATTTGAGATTTGCAAAGATACTATCTGCTGTGTGTAAGATTAACTATGAAATGCAACTGGAAAACATTACCCCTAAACTTTTAGGTAGGAAAGGATATAAGCAGTATTTGATTTTTGGATGTATGAACCTAGATTGTTGAATTTGATAGTTTATATCAAGCTACATTTGACTCATCAGTTTTAGCAGTGATTGCTATATCTTGATTTTGATCTGAGATCAGAAAAGAGACCAATAATTACATCCTGTTAATTTATATGGCAGTTATTCACATGTCTCTTTGACTCTTTTATCTTTTCATTTGTGCAGTGTTCACATAGAGAAATTTCTTTCTCCTATAGGATTAATAATGTTACATGTTTGTTATACATTGTCAACTTCCAAGGAGGATTTTAGACAGCTTACAATAAAGGGTTATACATGTTAACAGACCCTGAAAATAAAAGCTATAAAAAATGTTTATTGTGTTTGCAAAGAGGGAAGATAATTTTACAAACTTGTGAATCCTGGCTCTACAGAAGAATAAAGAAATAACAGTGATACTTACACTTTGATATGAGTGCATAAAAGGAAGTATATAGTTTATAATGAAGTATGTATATGTTTTGAGACTGTAGGCACAAACAAGAATTATTTTCCTAAGAGACATTGAATAATAGAATAAAAATGCTTTTAGCTGGTCATACATAGAAATTCCAGATAGAGTCTCTACACAGCCTCTTCTGCTGATTCTTTAAAAAAAAATTAAATAGTAATTTTTCAAAAAGAATTTTAATAGGAGAGCTAAATAAATGTGATGTGTCTAATACATATAACTTGATAGGAGGACATGATGCCTAAATAGTCGTGTGTCAGATATTCGATTTAAGTAAGCTGAGATTAATCATTTTGATTTCAGAGAAAGCTTCTTATGTCTGTCTTTGGTAAAGCAGAGTAAAATTTATCTGGCCTTTGTTCAGATCTCTGAGTTTCTAAGACAGGGTTGTTCAGATCTTTTCCTTTTGTTTTCTTTTTCTTTCCTTTTTTCTTTTCTTTTTAGCAATAAAGGGAATCCTTTCTCAAATGAAGTTTAAAAACTAAAAGTGGAGCCACCATAGTTGAAGTAGAGTTGAGGTCCTGGCCTCAGGACCTTTAGAATCCAGCCTGAATTGGCCAGCTTAGATTAGTATTTCTTTCTAATTAGTATTTCTTTCTTGCACAGGTTTTTCCGCTATCCGCAAATAGAGCATCCCCATGAAATATTCTATAAGCCAGAGTGGCGTAAAGCAAAGAAGCAATTACCGTTAATTTATATGGAAACAATTTTGAGTATTTTTCAGACCCAAAAAATAACCCCTCTTAGGCTTTACTGATACCTTAGAACAGGCACATCTTGCCAGCAGATACACAAAATAAATAGAGCTAAAGCACAGATGCTCACACACAGGGTTCTGAGCTGTGGTGGCTCAAGGCTGGGAGGATGAGTGTAGTTTCCTGGGAAGGAGCTCGGAGGGGCCACTGGAGCTGCTCAGGGTGTGAGCTGCCTCCTGTCAGGGCTTACTGCAAAACAAATGCTAAATGCTGCTTTCACTTCTCGCCCTTTTTTTTTTTTTCTTTTGCTAAAAACGAAAATCCTCTTTGGATTTCTTTCAGTTAGCAGAAGATAGGTAATAATAGGTAACAGCGTAGGTCTTTCATAAAAGCAGAGGCCTAACATGAACTTAAGAATGAGAGACACCTATATTCCTTAATATACCAGTCCAGTGGGAGATACCTGTATTCCTTAATACACCTCAATGCAGATACCTGTACTCCTTAATGCACCTTAGTAACATGGCAGACATTTTCTTGAAAATGGCCCTTCTTGAAAGGGCTGGGCAAGTAAGGTTTTTAGGCTTGGTGGACCTTAAGACCTCTGTTGCAGCAGTTTATTTCTGCCCTGGTAGCGTGAAAGCAAACGTAGACAATGCATAAATGAATGGATGTGGCTGTGTTTCATTAAAGCTGTATTTGTAGCAGGATGAAAGAGTTCGTTGGTCAACTTTGGGGAAAGCTAACAAAATTAGAGAAGACTCTCTATGGCAGAATTTCCTGTTATTTGCAGCATGCTAATATAGGTCATCAATCCGCCAGAGAAGGACATGGTCTTTACGGCCTAATGTTGATCTAAAATAGATCGGTGTTTCTCAGTCTGGCTGTTCATTGTAGTCACTTGGTGGTTATAAAACCCAAACCAGACTTATGTCTGTGTCCCGTTCCTGACAGTTGCACCACACTTTCGGTGGACAGGGAGCCCTGCACTTTGTAATATACAGGGGAGTCTGATGTATAGCCGGAGCTGAGAACTAGAGTTGAGAACTGCTAGTTAAGAGAATTTTTGGTTGAAGCTGTAAAATGAACCGAGCCTCTCCACATCAGGTGAGAGGGATCTTGAAGAGGAAACTCTGGTCCTTTAGTAAGGAATGAGCTGACTTAGGGAGGTGGGCGGGACAACACAAGTGTTGTCAATTTGCAGACATCACCCTGAGAGTCAACTGATGGTTTCAGAATGCAAAGGTGCTTATGTAAGTCAAAAGGGGCAATGATTTTTGTTATGCCCAAGGTATCACAAAAGGGTCAGCTGACATTTACTAAGTATTTAGTGTTCTGTCCGGGAACTGAAAAGATGAAAAAAACAACACATGGTTCTTGTCATTAAGGAGCTCCTCCTACTTTAGAAGGACAGGATAGCAAGTTGGGCTAATGAAAACTAACGTACCCAGAACCAGGAAGCAGATAACAAAAGTCACTGAGCCTTTAACATGTACAAGCACCTGGATTTCCAAAAAAAATCTACAAATCCTGGATTTGTGGGGTGGTGTCCACAAATCAGTACTACCTGGGTTACGTCTCCACCTTCCCTAATTCTGGACCCCCTTTACTAACCAAACAGGGTTTCTCAGAATCCTTTTCCACAGAGTTCTTGTCACCACTGCCATTGGAATATGCTTAGTATTCTAAGTAGAATCTACCTCCTGTTCTGAATTCTGGGGTTTCTGTGATGCTGGCAGTCTATGAAAGAGAGAAACCAAGCAGTGATTCCTTCACTGAAGTAACTATTGGAACTATATAGTTATTATTTTTCTACTCATTCAATAAATATTGATTGAACATTTGTCAGAAATAGTTCATGTTTCTGATAATAGGCACATGCTTTAGAAAAGTCAAAATAACAATACATTATTATAATCAGCCTTTGATTACTTATGCCAGTAATATAGGGAGGCCACTGGATAAAGTTTACTGACATTGGAGCAAACAGCTTATCTTTGTTGTAGGAAACAGAGATGCAGTCCTGAGGCTGTTCAAGCAGAGCGGCATTTGTTCATAATTCTCTGGATTTTCCTAGTTCACAGTACACATAATCCAGAGCCCAGAAAACTTGGAGCATCTGGAAATACCTTTTTGTATCCATATATAGGAAATCTAGAGTGTCATCAATCCCTTACTGTTATTGAGGAGCTGCATTTTTTCTCATTGTGTTCTACAAAACAGCTTGTAAGTATGCAAGTATAGAAATATACATAAAATAACGAGATTCTGGAAAAACAGATGAGAATATAGAAGTCGAGTGTTGACGGGGAATAGCAACACTGAAAGTAGGCCGTAGTCACATATGCAGTGTAAACTCCTGAACTTCTTGAAAACTTATTGTACATAAGGGAAAAAAACAAACAAACAAACCCAGCTTGGCATTAGTGTTGTGCCCAAGATTGCGAATCTGAGAAACCATCAAGGAGCCAACATCGATGCAAACGCACCAGGGTTTATTTGCAAGCTCGAGCTTGGATCCAAGTGTACCCGACACAGTGGTGCAGGGACTTGGACCCCAAGGTTAAGAGACTTAGCAGTTTGATAGGGGCCAGCGGCCAATGAGTTTGTAACACACAGAAAGTTGCATAGTCATGTCAGTCCACACGCAGGTGGCCAATTGAATTACAATTTACCCTATAGTGACCATTTGAACTAGCCTATCACTCTGGTCAGAATTGGTGCACAGGTTTGGCGGGCAAAAGGCAGGGTTTACATTCTTATGAGCCGGTTTTCCGTAAGGGTGTGCTCAGCGGCTTGACTAGGGTGGGGGCGTGCCTTAAGCAATAAGCGGGTCATGTGGGGGTTATACATGAGATGGCAGGTGTAGCACAAAATGGAGTTAGTCCTGCTCTGCTTGTCCAGGGGTTAGGGGATTTTTGTTAAATTCCTTGGGTCTCACAATTAGATTTGAAAGATTTTCAGAGTGAGTTCATATAGAGAGAACTGAGTGATATAGCACTTCTCAACAGCATCTCTGTAACACTGAAATTCACATGCTGCTTTCTTAAAGTTGTGTCTTTTGGCATTCCTTGTTGAAACTTGTAGCCAAGTCCTGAAAAGTGTAACGCTCTGAAAGCCTTTCGGGGAAGGCTAAAACAATACATCCCAACTAGTTGTGATTCTGCAGGGACCTGGTCCCACTTCTGAAGCTTTTGGGCACTGCAAAGGGATCCCACAGTAGAAACTAATAGTGTAGGGGTTTGCACACTCTGGGTTATCCTGTGAGATGATTCCTTGGAGTGCGGGAAGAAAATATTAAACTTTGTGTTTATTTGCATTTTCTCATCCTTTAAATTTTTCTTTTGCATATATTTTATATTGTACATAATACACTAGTACAAAAATGCATGAGTATAATTAATGACATGCATTGATGGGGATGCATTCTTAAGTTTTTTGACTGATTCAAGAAAGTGATTTTCCAAAATGCAGAGACCACTGATTTAGAGGAACACATGGCCCATTTCCAACTACAAATACAGCTCTTACAGCCAAGCATTTGGTTTGAGTAGGGCACCAGAGTTCTTTGCTCTCTGTTATGGTCTGAAGATGCCTGTATTCTGTGTTGCTTGAGTGCAAATCCTTTTGCTTTTGAGATCCAATAAACAAATAATGAAGTTTATGTCTTTTGGAGAAAACTAAAGTACTTAATGAAGACTCTTGCCATGCATCTCTGCCCAGAGGTGGACTCTTTGTCCTCAATGGCACATTTCCCCTTTCCTTCCATCTTTGGTTTAGGCTGGAAGACTCAGCCAGGAGGGCATGGGGCTGGGCATATGTGGCATTGTGCATATTGGTTTAATAGGTGCTCAATAAATGTTGAATGAGTTGCTAATCTTGAAATAATGGGGCCTGATGAAGTTCCACATGCGACTTGGAACCTATAGTGAAAATATGGCCTGGAAAAGCTAAATTTTAAAGTGGGCAAGAGATATTGCTTAGTTTCATCCGTTCTTCAGGCACAACTAGGTACTGTGTCTTATAACACAGGCTTGATTTTATGACACCAGATATTCAGTGGTGGTGGCTTTCCAAGATTTGCAACAGAAATAATTTACTTTTGGAAACTATTTCCTGATAGCTAATGGGTGTCTATCATTTCACTAAGTGGGTATATCCCACTTAGGTCCACATATATAGTTAGAAATAAACACATATTTGCTTTGATTTTTTTCTTCTTCTTCTAAACAGAATTCTGCAGAAGCGTTTTGGGGATGGGGGAGAGAAGTTAACCAAAGGTTTGCTTTTAGTGTCTGGACTGAGGCTGATCTGTCTCTAGGATCTTTTGGTGAACTTTAACGGCTGCAAGTTAGTTTTGGAAGGCTGTTTAATGGAATTTTAATAGCCCTGGAAAGATGTGAAAGTGATACTGCTACCTGGTGGTTTGTAAACCTGACCTTTGTGAGATGTTTTCTGGGCAAAAGTACGACTTTGTGATGCCAGCAGCTTTTATTGATTCCACGGAGTCTGCAGTTTTCTACCACTGGCTGTCAATTCATCTCAGCTGAAAAATTATTAAATCTCTCCTCCTGCTTGTGTGGATATTAAATTGCAGTAAACATACTTGCACAATGTCAGGTATGGCAAGCATAATTTTCTGCATGAAAAAAAATATTTGTTAGTAGGACCTTGGCTGTTCTTCAGAGGTTATAAATTTCTGTACTTCTTTTTATTTGTTGCTCTCTGTTATATATTTTTTTTATTTCTCTTGGTAAGTTCCAACACATTTCTTGTTATTTGTAATGTAAGAAAGAAAAAGTTTGATTTAGGTTGCTGCCTTTAAAAAATAAGCCCTTTAGTTCATCATTTCTGATGTCAAGAAACGAAAGATGAGAACATGGGGGAAGAGGGTTTAACCTGTGAAAATGTAATTGGCAAAGAATGAACAAGATCTGACGAAAAGAATGAATTGAATGAATAAGGGATAGAATGAATGCTTCGATGACCATCCACTCCACATAGATCTTTCTGATTTGTTCAATTTTAGTTAAGGAAAGTGAATAATGCTGTAGTAATAATCATCTGTAGAAGTGAATCTTAAGCTTTACTGTCTCTGTGAATAATCCCTGGACCTTTGGGGTTTATATTTAAGGTTGTACTTTCTCTCCCTTTCTCTCTGCTCCTCCCCTCTTTTCTTGCACTCTCTCTAAAATAAAGCTTTAAAAAAAGGGGGGTGGGGGGCTGGGTACCCGGGTAGCTTAGTTGGTTAAGCATCAACTCTTGATTTCAGCTCAAGTCATGATCTTAGAGTTCTGAGATCAAGCCCAGCATTGAGCTCTGTTCAGGGAGGAGTCCACTTGAGATTCTGTCTCTATCTCTGCCCCACTCCTCACACTCCCTCTGTCTCTAAAATAAATAAATAAATCTTTAAAGAAAAATGGCAGACATGTGGCCAGATTCCCAATTCTGTAGGTCTGCCGTTGGACCAGGGATTGTATTTTCAAACCAATCACTACACATGACTCAGATGCATGAGGACTACTTCCAGAAACTTTTGTCTAGAAAACTTTATTTATTAAATAAATACACTGAGTCATGTAATCAAAATATTCAGTGGAAGTGGAGAAGAAACATACCATTGATGTGAGGCAATAAACTAAAAATCTGCACCTCTTTTTCCTACATAATAGATGCAGTGTGTACACCGTTCCTTTCCTGCCACACCTGGCCTTTTATCAGATTGCTGTGTGGAGTTAAAATACAGGTTCTAGGCTCTTCCTCAAAAGATTCTGATTCCGTGAGCTAGCCTAAAGCTAGCTAGAATGCTGCACAGGTTTGGGAATCACCAGCCTAGATTTTTTTTTTTTTTTTTTTTGTAGTCTGTTTTTTTTTTTTTTATGGATAAATTTGTATTGATTTTCTTTCTTTCTTCTTTTTTTATTTTTTTCTTTCTTTAATCACTTTTGGTGCTCAGTTTGAATTAAGCCTTTCAAAGCAGAATATCATACTATTATAATTAGAAGCACAAAGGGGCATTTAATTCTCAAACATATTTTATGAAACAAATACATGTATATTGTGGAAATAATTCCCTACTGTGAATCAACATAATTGAAGTAATTAACTAGCTAATTTATTTTTATAGATATAGAAAGAACACGTACATTTGTGTAGTGTGTAAAATATCTTTATTTCCTTGAGATGAGGTGGGCCATTGTTTATTTTTCTTTATTTGAGAAGAATGATTTAAGAAATGCTAAATCTATATGGTAGCTGAAATCCACATTTCTCTAGTTTGGAAAGCACTTAATTTTGATATATTTGTATGACGGAGAATTACACAGTTTTGAGTATTAGTGTTTCCAAAGTTTATAATAACCTGGAAAGTGTTGTTTCATAATTGGGTTAAAAAACATGCTGTAAAACCACCTATACTGTACAATCATAACTATTTTTGATAAGTAAGCAAATAAGTACAGAAAAAGGAGAAATTAAGCCAATATGTTGCAGGGACAAAGAGCATATTAAAATTTTTTCTGTTTTTAACTAAGAAATTGATCCCATTTACAGTTGCAACCAAAAACCATAAGATAGCTAGGAATAAACCTAACCAAAGAGGTAAAGGATCTGTACTCTAAAAACTGTAGAACACTTATGAAAGGAATTGAGGAGGAAACATGGATTAGAAAAATAAGTATTGTTAAAATATCTGTACTACCCAGAATAATATACACATTCAATGTAATCCCTATCAAAATACCATCGATATTTATCAGAGTGGGAACAAATAATCCTAAAATTTGCATGGAACCAGAAAAGATCCCTGGCAGCCAGAGGAATGTTGAGAAAGACAACCAAAGTTGATGGCATCACCATAGGAGGTCCAGCTACCCTACTGGTAGTATCTCATGAACAGAGAGATGTGTGGCCAGCCCACACATCCTCTGGCTTCCCCACTGAGACCCCAGACCCGTGAATAAGGAAGCATGTGGAATGTTTCAGCTACTACATTGATTAAGAGAACTGCCTAGCTGAGCCTAGCCCAGATTGCAGAATTGTGAGTAATATTAAAATTAATGGTTTAAACCACTAACTTTTAGTGCAGTGTGTTGTACAGGCATAAGTATATTGTGTTAGATATTTGTAAGAATATATTTTAATATAAAATTTCATAATATCTTTATTATATTTATAATACCTTTTAAGATTAGCCAAATATATCCAAGATTGCTTCTCATTAAATTAAATATGGTGGTAATAATAGGATCACGGTTTAAACTATTACTGGCATATTACTAGGAACTGTGAAACACAGAATTAAAAATCACAGAGCTTTGATAGCTTATAGTCCACAGTCTAATATGTGAGCCATTCTATCCCTGGATGATAAGACCAGTGACTCAGGTAATCCTAAGGTACTACGTGATATTTTGGTTAAGAACAGAAGAGGTTAAATGCTGTAGCTCATTAGCTCTGAGACCTTAAGAAAACTGTTTGCTTTACTTTTTCTCAGCCTCAGTTTTTCCTATCTGATTAATAGGGGAAAAGCTCATCAGCACAAGTTAATGTAATATTAAGTCTATGATACTTTGAGAATACTTAGTAAATGATTGCTAATATCATATTGTTCTTGACCATAGAATAAAAGAGCAAGAAGGAGGAAGAGGAACAGGAGAAAATAAGTCAGTGCCTAAGAAAATGCTCTGCCACCATAGTTTACTTTTTTACCCCACCCTCTGTCACATGTCTGTGCCTGGGCCGCATTTCAGAAGAACACTGGACTCCTCACATCTCAAACTGTACATACATCACTTAGGGATTCTGTTAGGCCAAAGGTTTTGTCCCTGTAGGTCTTGGGTGGGGCCTGAGACAATATTTTAAGCTCCCAGGTGATGCTGGTGTTACAGGTGCTTAGATCGCACTGAGTATAAAGGACCTTTGGAATGACAGATTGATTATTCATGACGTTTTGCATTTTGGTCTTAAATCTCCTCTTCGGCCACCAACTCTCTGCATTCTGTAACACATTATTTGTTCTTCAGTCATGTATGTATTTTCTTCATAGGTCCATGGCAGAGCTTGCCAGGCTCAGTTACAGTGATATGTTTTTTGTTTGTTTGTTTTTTTAGATTTTATTTATTTATTTATTCATGATAGAGAGAGAGAGAGAGAGTGAGAGAGAGAGAGAGCGCGAGTGAGAGAGAGAGGCAGAGACACAGGCAGAGGGAGAAGCAGGCTCCACGCAGGGAGCCCTATGCGGGACCCAATCCCGGGACTCCAGGATCGCGCCCTGAGCCAAAGGCAGGCGCTAAAACACTGAGCCACCCAGGGATCCCCAGTTACAGTGATTTGTTTCATTGTTTTGTCTTCTACTTTCCCTCCTATGTGAGAAGGACTGCCTGAGTCTTACTTATTTTTACATGACAGTTCATGTGCAGTAATTGTGTTTTGCATGCACACACGCACTTATGATTGTTGTTACTATAGACTGGAAGCTTTGTGTTCCACCTTTTACCAGGCTCAAGTAGTGAATACTCCCAGAATGAGCCTATTTGAACATTTGGCCATGGGTCCTGGGGTTTGAAGGACTCATCAGCCAGTGCCCTTGATGGTAATGAGAGAAAGATGGATTGTTCATAGATGTGAGATACTTTAGAGAGGATAATGTGAATTGGGCACAATTAAAATTATTCTTTTTTGGTGAATATTCATGTATACCCATACTATACTATATTAGCAAATAATGGCAAACTAGATAATATTTAAAATAAAATGAGTACTTTACATAAGAAACGTTGAAGAAAAGTGGAACCGAAAAGATAATACCTGTTTTCTTTGAAAAAGTGGGTTGCTGCATATTGTATACAAGTGAATTCATTTCTGTTTTTGCATCTAGTTTACTCTGGTTACATCTAGGCTCTGTTTTCCAGACTTGAGATAATTTGTATGTAACAGTCTGACCTGCATTTACAGTTGTACTGACTTGAAGATAGAATTTACTACGTAATTAGTTTTAGTAAAAAGCAGATAGGGGTGTGTGTAGGAGAAACTTGGCACTATGTTAAGTAGAGAAGAAATTGAATAGATTTTTAAGATGATTTCTTTCAATGTCTTAGTGTAGCATTTGAATGTTTCTAGCAATATGATTTCTGCAGCTAAGTTTTCAAGTGGCAAGTGCTCTTTATAAATTCATAAATATTGCAATTACATGAAAATTATACCACTTCTGAATTTTGAATCTGTAATGTTTTTGCTGAGATTCACTAACGTTTTGCACTTTATTGTATAGATGACTTAAAACAATAACATTTAAAATAGCTTACACTTTGAGTAGAGATTGTTTTTTTTTCCCCTAGCTCATTGGCCAAATTATTTTTCAATTTAATTGTAATTGTTGTTACCGTTATTTATTTAACAAAACATTTGTCAGGTACCTATTAAGTGAAGGATTTGTAACAGTGAAATGCTGTATACATTTCACATTTTCTGTAGGGGATATTAGAACATTCAAAGAAGCAATTTGTAATTAACTATGACTTGGTAACAAGTTACAAAACAAATATGAGTTTTTCTTCACTAAAACACGACTTGCTGAATTAGAAGGTACTGCTTAAAGATGAGGGGCTTGTTCATGTTAATTTAAACAAATATGGACCAATGTATTTCAGGTAAGACATGGTATTTCTCTAGTTGGGTATCAGCTCATTGTTGACATCTGATGATTTATTCAGCCACCATCTTGCTCATCATTCTTAAACATGGACTCCAGGACGCAGAATGGCTATGACCAAGCAAATAAAAATTTATTTTATATGCTGCAAAATATTTATTGAATTCTACCACCAGAAACATAAAATGGACTCTTCACACATCAGTGGTTTTATTGCTTTTATTTTCATTCTTATTTGTGACAGTGATTTTTTTCCCCAATGAATACAAGTATGATTATAAATATAATTCAGATGATAGGCTGTTTTGTGGGCCTTTATATTAATAAATTGTCTAAGAAGTGGGCATCAAATAATTTTTCTTTGCGTTTTTACATCTGACTTCACCATGATGTTCACCTTGTGAATTACAGCTGCTGGTGCTCATGTCCCTGTTTTATGGAAGCACAGCGAGGTTACATTGCAAGTCTGAGCAAGAGTCCTGAAACAGAGAGTTTCTGATTGATGGGCCAATGCACTTTGTACTCTAGCATGCTGCCCCTCAGGGAAAGTGTTGTACTCAGATACTTGATATTGCAAATGCATTGCTTGCTATAGAGCAATTTAGTTTATTATGATCACTGGGGTCATTTCATCAGATGTGATCATTTTGAGAGAAGCCCTTAGTGGTGTTGCAGTCATAATGTTCTTGAATGGTGGCACTACACACTTCACAGGTCTTCAGTTTCATTGGCCATTATGGTTTCAATAGGTTAGATAACTGTTAAAAACAGCAGAATGCTGAAAATCAGATCCAAGGACTAATTTTAGGCTCTAGAAATCTTAGAATACTAAGAGAAAGGGTTTTAATATTTGCTAGGAAATAAGACAATTTAGTATATTCATTAAGTAGTTCATTAAGGTATATTTAAAAGTAACTGCTTAATTTGTAAAACAAACAAAACAAAATACTCTGGGACACCTGGGTGGCTCAGTGGTTGGGTGTGATCTTGGAGACCCAGGATCGAATCCCACAATCCCACATCGGGGGCTCCCTGCATGTAGCCTGCTTCTCCCTCTGCCTGTGTCTCTGCCTCTCTCTCTCTCTCTCTCATGAATAAATAAATAAAATCTAAAAAAAAAAAAAAAAAACTCTTTTCAAATGTGGAAATTTAAAATGTTTAAAATAAAATTCTGGGGTACCTGGCTAGTTCAGGCAGTGGAGCACATGACTTTGATCCTGGGGTCATGAGTTGGAACCCCACATTGGGGGTAGAGTTTACTTAATTAAAAAATAAAAGAAGGGAAAATTATGTATTTCATATTTTAGAAATGTACATAAAATGGATATAGTAATGATGTTAATTGTACAGAAAGATCTGTTCTAATAATAGTAACCTGAGGCCTGGAAGTCATGAAGATACTTAGTTTCTAGTATACCTGTCAGTGGAGCTTGACTGCCTAAAATCTATGTTCTCCTCATGCCACAGACTGTCCTTAGATATACTGTGCATGTGAGTTTGAAATATATTTGCAAACTGATTCCCATTTTTTTTTTTAAAAGAAGAAAATGGATTCAGAGCCAAACCTGGTACTTAAGAAATGCTGAGTCAATCTAGTTTCTTCTTCAGTGGCCAGTTCTGCCTGTTTTTAATTTTAAGCAAATTGCATTTGCGACCAGCTCTTGTTTTGCTTTACTTTCTGAGAACCAGTGCTCCAAAGAAAGGAAAAAATAAACCCACTTTTGTTCCTCGTTTATTTGCAAACCAGGTCAGACGCCCTTGATTAGCTCTCAGTTGGAGGATAATTTGAACCTTGACAGATTGAACCCAAACAGCAGGGTTTCTCTAGTCTGGCCAACAGATAGAAAAAATAAAATAAAAGCTAATTCCAGTTCACAAGCCATACAACAGGACTGAATAAATGTGCAACTGTTAATGAATAGCTATTTCAAATATTTACAAAAGGCTCAAGAAAAAAGAAAAGATTAGCATCTTAGGCAGCTGTTCTAAAGGAAACCTATTAAAAATAAACATGATAAATGATGCTTGAGAGCTAATATATCTGTCAAATATCAAATACACTCTAAGGGAAAAAAAAAACCCTGTTTCAGGAAAAAAAATAAACAAAAACTTTTGGGCATAGCTGTCTTGCTCTGTGGTTGACACCCAAATTTTGTCCTTATTCTTTTTTGAATTTATCTTGTCCAACCCTGGACTACTTATGCAGATCATATTTTATGGATTATAAGGTCATGGGTAAGTGAGTGGAATCATTTGAATTGTGTCTGTTGTGATTGAATTGGTTAGAAACTTTAAAATTCACATATATATCACTTGAATGAAGACATACTGTTAATTGTTATTTTATGGGATTGCAGATGATATAATGGTTTGAATATGATGGTAATAACATTTTAGCATCATGGCAATTGTGCTAGGAAATGCTACATAAAAATGGAAATGATTACAGAGGCAGTGAAGTGTTGTTTCCCAGTGCTGATTACAAGTCCAGTTACTCTTGCCTACGGTGTTACCACTCTGTCTCAGCTTCTTCAGGGGAAACACTCTTTTTTTCCTCTCTTTAGCTAAAATTAAAGCAAAATGCATTTGCCATTTACTGTGGACTTGCATAGTAGACCTTTGGCATTCAAGATTTACCATTTGTGTTTTTAACTGTTTCTTGATAACTTGAAAATCTGGAAAGAAGCACTGTGAATTTTCTGAGGCTTGAATTTGTATTTGAATAGCTGTATTCTGAGACCAGAGTGGAAGATCAAGTCATTTGTCTAAGTGAGTGTAGCCAGCACTTAGAATTCACATCTCAGTGTAATGTAGAGTGAGTCTCTTGTGGTTTCTTAGTTGCGGTTTCTTAGCACTAAATCTTTGGGTTTTTTGTCCAAGATGTCACCTAAAGGAGAGCCAGTTATTAATGTAATTATAATGTATAATGTATATATAATGTATATATATAATGTATATTCTCCTTTGTGAATTTGGAGATTTGTGGATGGAAAGGTTCCACTGCATTAATAATTGAATATTTAAAAAATGTAACTAATACTTATTTTGATTTGAGGTCAATTCTAATTAGTAAAAGTGTGACTCTTTACTAGGAGTGTGGGTCATTCTGTGAAAGTTCAGAAAGCCCTGTTCATTGGTTGAAGGGTGTTCTGTGTGGTATTGGCATCTGTGGTGCAGCTAGAAAGCCCTTTGGTCATGCTGTCAACTACAGGCCGGGCACATTAGGCAGACTGACACATCAGTAGGCCCACTGTATACTTAGGCCATTTCAGGACCAGTGCAGGTGTGTGGCTATCTGGGGCCCCTTCTAGGCAGGGTGCATACTATCAGGGAGACGGTGGTGAAGGCTGACAGTGTCCTGGAACTTGGGGTCAGGCCTGAGCCTATTGCTCTCACCCTCATCCCATGCCTCTCTAGGGACACATGTTGCCTCAGCAGTCTCTTCTTACATCCATTTCCCCTCTGCCCACCCAAAGGGGCATGATTGAGCACTCCATAATTACCTCTCACCTGGACCAGCCTTTAATCACCGTTAATTCATTTCTGCCCACTGATGGAAAGGTTAGAAAGGGGAAGGGAAATGACCAAAAACATAAAACTGATATATGGAGGAGGCATGAATAAGTAAGTAGTAATAAAAGGAGAGGGAAGAAAGCTAGCTAGCCACATGAGTCTTTTCTTTTAAGCCACATGTTGCTTCCGTATAATAAACAATGGTATGCTTGTATTTCTCCTTAATTCTTTGAAATACACACACACAAGGGGAATTACAATATGATTTATCCTTATAGGAAGCGTATTATCAACACTGTTGATATTTTTAAGGATGACTTTCTATTTTTGCTGTGTTGAAAGAGCACTCAATATCACCCCCCATTCTAAAAGTGGTTCTACTGAAACCTGAAAGGGTCTGTTTCTTATTTAGAAAATGCTTTGGTTGGGACTCCATTGATAATGCTAAATTTTCATGCTGTTCTGCAGTTCTCTTAGACTCTTAAACTTAGACTGTCTTTGTACTTCATCATTGTAATTTACACACTGGGTTGGTACATTCTCTTCAAGACAGTTTGTCTTGTGCCTCCAGCTGCTCCCCAATAGCCATTGTGCTGAATAAGCACTTAGTTCAGTATGTCCTTGATACAATTAATGCAGGCATCTGCAGAAGCGGCGGCGGCAGCAGCAGCTGCAGTGCCTTATGGAAGCCAACTTCTGCTTAGCATTGTGATAAAAGAAATAGTTTTGAGCTGGAAGCTAATGTTGGCTTATTTTTAGCATAAAAAGAGTTGCACCTGCCAGGGCTAGCAGAGGACTGAGGTTTGTTGATTACACGGTCTTGTTAGTGCCATTGTTATTGGTAAAATGGGGATGATGTCATCCTTATCAAACTGAATTGGCACCCTGTAGAGTGACAAATAATTTACCCTCTGTGGTTTTATCAGCATGGGCCGCATGTTAGAAGCTAGTGGAGTGCTGAGTTTTCACAGTCAAATGCGATGAAACTGCAGAGGTGTATGAAAATGAAAAGGGATTGATACTTGTAATCAGTGCACATAGTAATGGCCAAGGTGTAATGAAACATAAGTGCACATTTAGGGTAATTATGCTACTACCAGGTGGGGCCCTGGGGCTTTGCACGTATAGAAGCTGCTTGAGGTGGCGGATGTGCGGCGGGGAACCTCCAGCACCATCTGGTAGATTCTCATTTTCTCATTAATTCTTCTGTCCCCTAAGTCTGGGCTACACTGACTTTGAACAGCACTTCATCTGTTCAGTATCTCATCTCATTTTAGTTGGGAGTCGCTTTCAGCAGTGGTACTGATATGATGTAACTCACAATCTCAGCTGTGTGAAATATATTAAAACAAACCATCAAGTCGATTTTTTTTTTTTTTTTTTGGAGTAAAGCTGACGGCCTGAGTAATGTCCACATGACCATCTGATTCTTAATGAGTCACCACTTAGGTTGTTATTCTTAAGTAAAATAGTCTGATAGCTGTTCAGTTTGGCCAGATGCACCTTGTCCTCCCCAAATAATTTATAAATAACAGTATGATGTATATCCAAAAGAGAAAATGGTTCCAAAAGTGTGTTTTCTTCGGTAATTTTTTAAAAATTGCATGTTTTGTTTCTATAAGCTGACTTAGCTTTTGGCTCAAATATAACAAAAACGTATTTTTCAGTCAAGCTGAAGAATATGAAATTATGGTGAGGGTTACACAACAGTATGAATATACTTAATGCTACTGAGCTATACCCTTAAGAGTGGTTACAGGGGGAAAAAAAAGTGGTTACAGGGGTTTCTAGAAAAAGAATAAGGAAATGATATTCAAGGCTGTATATTTTACAGGAAAGTAAAATGCTTTAAACCTGCTAAGTTAATTTTTATGAATATTTTCACATAATATTAAGAATAATATATTTAAGGTACCTAGCATGATATATATGGTTCACTTATGGCTGCTTTCTTTATTAATATGAATATTAATATCATGAACATTTTTAATGGAATCTATAGCATCTATTTACATAACCCAAATAGTAATAATAAAGTGACATTCAATGGCCAACTTTTTTATGCTGTGTATTTTATAACAGAGTATAGTGTATCAGAATAATTTGGGCAATCCTCTGGAGCCTGTGGGTTGCATTTAGTTGACATTAGATTAGTGATTTCACAATCTCTTTAATAAATACAAAATAATATTTGTACAGTCTGAGTGGTTCTTTAAGAGCTTTGTATAAACAGTAAAAATACCCCTATTAGAATTTTCCACCAAGAGAATCCCCATGCACTGCCATTTTATTTCCATGAATTTTCCTAAAATGGAAATTGAGAGAGGAAAAAAAAAAACATACTAGCTCCTTCCAAAAACTACATGAATGCTCACTGGGATGTTTCTGAAGCCCGTATTTGTCAGTGGAGTGACAGAGGCTTGGAGAGCTTTTCTGCTGACGACCGTGCTGCCATCTGACAACCTGGTGTCCACATACCTCTAGCTCCATGATGGGAAAGAATAAGAAGTGATTTAATTTAGTGCTTTAAGATGCCCAAATAATTTTTTCTCACATTTGCCTTAGATAAGATTCCTTATTAAAAGATTAATAAGATGTATCTCATTTCCCCCTCCTTTCTATTTATATAAGTTCATTTAGGGCAGCAAATGAGAAGAGGCTGAAAACTCCAAAATTATTTCCTGGGAGATTAGTTGGTTATTATTTAATATATAGCATGGTGGTGAACAGAAAATATGCCAGCCAGTAAACTCCTGAAGTTTATTCATGTGTGTTCAGAGTATTTAAATATCAGGATTTTTTTTTTCCCCCTTATACATTCAACAGACATTAGCGAGATTACCTATTTTCCAGGCTGTGAGCTTCATACAGCGCTGAGCAGTGAGGTCATACTGTCTGAATCCTGGCTTGGCTGCGAGCCGGGTGTGTGACTTTGAGCAAGTAATTGAACCTTTCCAAGCCTCAGTCTTCTTATCTGTAACCTGAAAATGCTAATTCATTGACTTGAATGAATTGTGAGAAATCGTGATAATGTACTTCTAGCAGAGGGCCTATACAGAGGCTCTTAGTGGATGGCTCCTGCTGTAGTAGTAATTTTTACCAGCAAATATGGTTAAGATTCTATGCTTTACTATTTTGTTCCCAGAAACCATTACACAGGAAAACACAAGAGTAAGTCATTATCCTGTATTTACCAGCACTGCATATATCTCAAAGGCAAGGATGAATGTGTACCTACACAGTTTCAGGACGGTTAATAGACAAGAAATGTCAAATGAAAGGCGTTAATGAAGTAGAAGAAACACTTGTGGATTGCTTCTCATGATGATGGTTTTAAATGCATAAAAACACATAGGATTATAAGAAAACAAGCTACACTGAAATTGCATTACCAGTGCATAGGACAATTTTGCGATATAATAGTATGTGTTTATCAGTACATTAAATAAGATGCAGCAGTGTGTCTGATGATTATCATAATTTCATAGAAATATTTCAAACTATTTCAAAATATCTAGAATAACTAATGTGATATAAAACTATAATTTCTTTTGGACAAAATCATAGGTGCTGCAGATACCTATACCTTGTTGCCTACATTCATAATTGTAGAAATTCCAAATTTTGGCAGAAGACTAATGAAAATAGAGTTGCAGGTTTGTTTCTTTTTCTCATCCAATTCTGACATTCTTCTCCCCACCTCTCAAGTCTGTCCATGAATATATTCAGGGTTTCTTATGCTACATAAGAATCCTTGGTGGAGTATAGGTAAGTTTCACGTAGGCTCTCTCAATGAAGGAAAAAATAAAAACACCAACAACGACAGAAGCTAATAAACACACTCATCAACACCAATGAAATAATCCCCAAATGACCTAGATTGGTAGGTTTGTGTTGTGTTGGCTCTTGACCAAGACCCCTGGTTGGTGGGCCCTTCAGTCCTACTACCCGTGTTGATCCCTTCCTATAAGATGATCTGTATCTTAAAGTTTTAAACAAAGTGGTCCCTTGTCATTTGATTATGACTGCAAGTACACTTGCTGTTTTATTTGAATTGGAGTATCAACCTTTCCATAAATTAATATCATTTCCACTTAAGTCTATCTGTTGTGTCATGGGTCCATAATATTCAGTTTACAAACAGTGAATCTGTCCCTTTATCTGTGAGCAGAGTGTTTAAGAACATAATAGGTTTGGAGTCCTTCCTATTATGTTCTTAAACACTCTGCTCACAGATAAAGGGAGTTCTTGAATGAAGTGACCCAAGTTGTAGTAGATGTCCAAACTAAAATCTGGAAATTATTTTGCCCAAACATGGAAAGATCGAAGCATATTCCTTATAGATTATGGTTGCATTGTTTTTATATAACTTTAATTATAGAAGAGAATAGTTACAAAAATGCATCATGTTTTCAAAACATATTCAGCATCTTGTATTACTGAAAATAGTTTAAAATGTGTTTTAGAGCAGCAGTATTTTATTTATTTTTTTAGTACTCTGAAAAGCTGACTTTTCCTAATATGTACTTTCCTGATTATCTTTTCAAAAGGCTAATTCATTACTATAGTTTGGTTTATCAAAATTGTACTCAGAACTAAGTAAAAATAACAGTGAGCAAGAATCATCAGAGTGTAAGAAAGATTAATTTTAGGCTTTCAAGATGGTACTGGGTTACTGAGAAGGTTCCTTGACACTGGGTTTCCAAGGACATGTAGGATTTAGTAGATGGTAAGGTGGCAAAGGGCATTCCCAATCTAGGCTGGAGAAATAATGTGAGCAAATTCTACAAGAGATGGACTTGAATGTTAAAGTCAGGAACACCACACTGTATGGATTCATGGGCCTGTGGCAGTGTGTGACGGATTTTAGAAAGGCCGAATTGTGGAAGCCTGTCTACAGCTAAGAAGCTTCACCATTATTTTGTAATTACTGGAAAGAAATCAAGGATATTTTAGAATATGGATTTTGAAAGATTGGAGAATGAGAAAAAAACACACACATGCATAGTCCCAAATGACTGAGATTTGTAACCTGAATGCCTGGAAAAGGTTGTGTTGGTAGTGGAAATTGAGATCAAAACAGGAGCAGCTTGCTTTAGAGGAAAGGATAATTTTAGGCCTGGGCTCAGTGCAGTGTTGGAAGTCTTTGCAGAAAAATACAGCTGCCCATTCCAAATTCTCATCTGAGTCTCTCTTTAAAAAGTTCAAATTTAGGGGCGCCTGGCTGGCTCAGTCAGTAGAGCGAGCAACGCCTGTGGTCTCGGGGTTGTAAATTCAAGCACTATGTTGGGTGGAGAAATTACTTTAAAATTTTATATGTATACATATATATATGTATTATATACATTATAATACATTATAGCACTGCTTCCAACACCCCCCGATACAATAGTGAAGATGAAGTATTTTAAACCTAAATATTGAAACATACTTTTATTTATATATTTATATATAATTTATTTATATATTTATATATAATATATTTATATATTATATATTTATATTTATATATTTATTTATATATTTATTTTCAAGTTTAAATAAAAATTTGCGAATCAGACATTGAAACAGTCAAGCTGAAGAGGTCCTAGCTGTTTTGCAGAGGTTGAGTAGGATTAAGAAAGTATGGCTGATGTGACAATTAGGAACTCCTTGATTATCCTAAAAAAACTGTTGCATTAGAGTAGTCCTTTCCAGATGCTAGTGTGCATGACAATGACCTGGGAAGCCTATCAGCAGATGTGAGAACCCTTATCACAGGTGTCTAAGATCAGGCCACACCTAGACGTCTGCTTCTATTGATCACTGAGATGATGGTGGTGGTAATGATGATAATAATTGAGATATATATCAGAGGAAGGGAGGAATGGGGGGGGTATGAGAAGAGAACTTATTATATATCAGGCACAGCTTTTAGTCCATTATGTTTATAACCACGGTCTCATAAGATCCCTGAAAAGTATATACTATAATTTTTCTATTTTACAAATGAGAAAACTGAGTCAGAAAGATGTAACATAACTTGCCCAATTCCTATCACCAGGAAATTGTCCCTGTGTGACCCATGATCTCCACCCTTGTGTTATTCCCATTGGGTGCTGAGAATCAGTACCTTCGAATAGGGCCCATCAGAGGCAGGCCCAGGAGGACCATGGACCCAGCCTCACATACACCAAGGCCCTTCATCAATGTATTTATTTCTGTAGATGTTTTAAAAGGCATTACTTTCTTTCATATTACAATTCTTGTAACACTGTTTTGACCTTGCTTAATTTTTAATACTGTAAGTGACCAGGATTCTCTTAATTTCCAAGAGGCCATTGGTGAGTGATTGGAGGGACATGAGTAGTTAAGGGGAGGTGAGAAAATCAAAGTTAGGGTTTGGAGGTTAAGGCATAGTGGCCGGTCCAGAATTCTGTGTAGAAGGGGCCTCATGGGTGGCAGTCCCAGGTGGGAGGCTGTGGTTTTAAAACAAATACGCTGATTTACTCAGTTATGTTTATTTGTACTGCCTTGAAGGGCATTGGACCCAAGATGCAGAAGAAAATAATTTGAGTTTGGAGTGGCATCAGGGGGAGATTGCCAAAACCCTGTGAAAGCCACTCTTTGGTACCCCCAGCCATGGAAAGAAGAACAGATATAGTGTGGTAAATGATGGAATCATGGCAGGAGCCATATTTTTACATAGGGGATTCTTTCAGCATGTTTCTAGATGACAGGGGAAAGGGGAATAAGATGAGTTTAATCTTACTGGAGAGCTGCATCTCATGTAATGGGATGGTTTCCAGTTAGGTGGGGAAGGACTGTCAAGTGACAAGCAAAAGGGCAGGACAACTTCCTCTCACACAGAGAGGGGAAAGGAGAGTTTCTGTCAGAAAAGCGGAGAAATTCTCAAGTGATGGAGGAAGATTCAAGACTTTCAGAACAAATATTCTCCAGCCCTTGTAATAAGAAGGTAGCAAGGTCACTGCCCAGGAAGCACTGGGGATTTGTGGAGAACTGTTGTAGATCACCTGATAATTCTATGTCTTTGTAGACCTCTGAAGTTATAAGAGAAAGATACTATAGAAGCTCTTAAAATATGTTTCAATATTTAGGTTTAAAATACTTCATCTTCACTGTTGTTTCGGGGAGGGGGGGTGGTTGGAAGACTTTCCAGGAGGGGGCAGCAGTGCTATAAGCATTTTATTTGGGTGTTTTCTTTCTCTGTTCACTTGGCTTTTAAAAATCAAGTAATAATGTGTTTTCTGTCTCCGTTGCCTTAACTAATGAGGAAAAAAAAAAACAGGATTTATGAAGCTATTTAATAATCGTACGATTTTTTAATTTATTAGTTTCCCATTACTAAACATAGCAATTGTGGAAAATACAAAGGTCCTGAAAATTATCCTTATATATAAGAGTAATATTTGAAAAATTTTGGTCTGATTTGGCCTAATTTTGTCCTATCTCTGTGTGTGGCTTGTATAAGAAATTCAAAAAAGGCTTACCAGCTTAAATAGCTTTTAAAATATAAACTGTGGGACTATAGGACTAATTGGGCTTGTTGAAAGAATTTTTAACATATAAACATTAATTTTTATTGAGCACAGACTGAATTGAAAAGGCTAAACTTACATGTTAAAATAATTTGGCAATCTAACTGCAGATTCAAAATTTCTGAAAATGTAAATAAATTAAAATGTAGGCAGTGTTTTGCCATCTGTAATGAATTAGCATTCCATTTTACCAGCTGCTGCTGGGGTTTTTGACGCTGACTCAGGATCCAAACAGTGGTGGGTAGCTGCGGATAAATATAAGGAACCTGTAGTTTCAACTGACAGGGCTGCACTGGTGGTTAGAAAAGTTGTTGCAGTTTTATGTAGCTGAGATTTTTCCACTTAGGGCAGGAAATAGGGATATATTTTGTGTACAGATGTTGCCAGTATATATGAGGAGGAATTGCTGCTAAGGTGTCAGAACATTCAGAACATTCAGAATGCCACTGCTCTTTAGCGAGGGGGTCATCCCTGGAAGGAAAAACAGCAATTTTATCTAGCAGACCTATTTTTAGGCACAATAACAATATTTGTACATTGCTGGGAAATGTTATATCCCAGATTAAGTTCCTTGATATTTTTTCTCCTTGTGTTTCATTTCCAAGGCTTTTATTTTTGAGCATAGAGGAGATAATTTCTTGGAAAGAAATTGAACTTTGAAATCAGACATACCTAGATATGAATTCAGACTCTGTCATGTGTTAGGTATGTGATCTTGTCAAACAGATTGCCTAAACTTTCTGAGATGTCCTCATCTGTAATAGGGTGATAATATCTACCTGGTGGAATTGTTAAGACAATTCATACTCCATGGAAAGCCACCTCAGTCTGATGGTGTTTGTCTAGCCTGGGAAATGTGTACATAAAGGGAGAAATCCAACGATGGTCCATTTGGGGTCACTGTGCATTGGCTGAGGGAATAAGGCTTAATGAAGGTAATCTGTTGATTGCCCATACGACATTAAGATCTGTAATACTTTGGGACACCTGGTGGCTCAGTAGTTGAGTGTCTCTGCCTTCCGCTCAGGTCGTGATCCCAGGGTCCTGGGATCAAGTCCTACATCGGGCTCCCAACAGGGAGCCTGCTTCTCCCTCTGCCTGTGTCTCTGCTTCTCTCTGTGTCTCTCATGAATAAATAAAATCTTAAAAAAAAAAATCTATGATACTTTGAATAGTAACTGAGAAGCAGATGTGAAAGTTCACCACTCTATAATATTGTGTCCAAATGGTAGTGTATTCATTTCATAGGTTAGGAAATTACTTTTCTGGTTAGTATACTTTTAGTATTATTTTTTTCCTTTGGTGTAGACTTCTCAAAGGGAAAAGTTTTATTTTTATTTTTTTTAAAGATTTTATTTATTTATTCATGAGATACACAGATAGAGAGAGAGGCAGAGACACAGGCAGAGGGAGAAGCAGGCTCCATGATGGGAGCGACGTGGGACTCCAGGATTATGCCCTGGGCAGAAGGCAGGCGCCAAACCGCTGAGCCACCCAGGGATCCCAGTCAAAGGGAAAATTTTTAGTGAAAGGTTTTTGTTTGCTTCAGAGCTGAAACATTTTGGTTCCTAATGTCAGTGTCATGCAAACTCAATGTATTCTGATTCTATAAGTAATAACAAAGAGATCTGGAATATCTGTGTGTTTGTGTGTGTGTGTGTGTGTGTTTATCCCTCTTACCTCTTTATTGTCTGTCTGTCTTATTATAAATTAGACTTCCGGATATTAAAATTTTACATACTAGCCAGAGCCAACTAGAAGTCAATGTCAATATATGTACTCAATCAACACATTTATTTAGTATATAGTATGTGCAAGGTATCGGACGACCCAGTGGTGCCAGCGTATCTGGCTCCATAGAGCTGACATCTGATGGGGTTGGCAGGGGTTGGTGTGGCCTGCTGTGAATTCAGAACAAACAAGCCTAACATTGTGCTGTGGTCCGTGCTGTGATAGGGAAAACTTGTGTGGTTAGGGAAGCTCTCCCGCAGGCAGTGGTACAAAATATGGAACACTTTACTAAAAATATGTTTGTAACAGCGATTATGACTCGAGAATATGAAAATGCCTCAGGTGTTAGATGAGTGGAGCAATTTTGACTCTGACAGACTTGTGCATGTCACTTACAAATCTCTGCAATCTAAGACCTGACCAAATTAAAGGAATTTTTAGTCGAATGTGCTGAAAGTACTCTGGGAGTTTTCAGATCGCTCTTTGTCTGAAATTGCTGTCCTGGTCTCACCAGTGCAGAATTCGCAGGTGTCCTCACGGGCTGACTGGGACCAAGATATACTCATCCCTCTATCATACCGGCCAGCCGGAGCTCCCTCCTTTCGGGCTGAGACCTGTGTCACTGTTTTGCTGCTGACTCACCATGTCTTAGTCCAGCTGGCCCTAACTCTGCTTCCTCAGCTGTAGATGAGTGTGAACTCAGAGAACGTGTTTGTGACCCTGAATGCTTTCTGAGTGTTACTCATCCACCCAGGACTCATGGCTTGCCTCTCATTTTCAGTGTGTGCATTGGGATCACTCTCATTGAGCCTTTCTTCTTTTAGAAGCAGAAACTCTTACGTTGTTTTGACTCAGCCCTGAACTATCTGAAGTGTCTGTGTTTGGTGTTATGTGGTGATGATCCTAGCTTCTTAGCCTGGAGATTTAGGCCATTTGTGGTCCTTCTTTGCAGCGGTGGCTGGAACCACGTCACTTCCTGCTGTTCCTGTCAAACTCACCTACGTATACTTTTCCGGATGTGTGTCAGACTTCTCTCCCAAGCTGATGGGTCTTTGTTGCTCTGGTTTCCTTCCTTTGCCTGAAGAAAAAGGTTCAGGAAAAGGAAGGAAACCTTTCCCGAGCTCAAAATGGCCACACTAGTTTTGGATCTTGCAGCGATTTCTCCCACTAGAAATAAGTTCTCCCCATTTGACACTATTCCACTCTGCCTTCTAGTTACTAATGTTACATCTTGTCGTCCCTACTAGACTGTTAGATGTCATTGTCAGTATCCCATATAGTGTCTTATTCATTTAGGTTCTAAGTAAAGTTTGGTAGTGGGATGCAGTGGGCTCTTAGATTTAAGAGCGAAACAGAGAACACAGCAAGGATGAATGCCCTTTTTATCTGTTTGTCCCAGAAAGCTTCTCCCTGTCCCCTGCAGACCTTGTTCTACACAGCTCTATCTATGCTGACCTGAACCTGTCCTGCTCCTCTTCCTATGTTACAGCAGCTTTTACACTATTGTCTTGGACTCCTTCAGTGTTATCAATGAATCTTTAAAGCCAACCATATCAATCTTATCTCTTGATTTATTTTTAAATAAATCTCTCCTGTCAGTGACAGTTTCGCTAGTAAGGGGATAGACAACTATGTGCACAGTCTTAAGATTCATGTTCAGCTGGGCCCTCTTCGAATTTCTGTACTTCTGACAAAGCAATGCTCCCTAAAAGCAGCAAAGAACACTTTGGTAGGAGGAGGAGGGTATAGAAAGAACTTCCAATTGGTTTTAAAGTATTGGTACTCCATGGTTATGAGGAGCACCTATTGGGTGCTCATATCTGCTTAAAACCTCTCAAATAGTATTTCCTATCTGTTGTGTATAAGGCACTTCACCAGTTTTTAGGACATTTGACTTTCAAAACCATTTGGGTAAACCTTATTCCTCCTTTTATAGATTAGGAACGTGAACTTCAGAGATTCACGTGGGAAGCACAAAGGTATCTCGGGGCAGGTTTACTCTTGTCTCTGCTGGGTGTTCTGAAGTTAAAATTTCACTCTCCTTCAGCACTTGAAACTAGTAAATTCCTTCCTATCATTCCTGGATTTCCTACACTTCTCATTCCTGATCTCCTCCTTCTTCTCTTGCCTCTCTGGTTCTAAAAATTGTCCCTGATTCCCTGGACAGGTGGTTCCCATTCTGTTCAGTGATCCCTGTTCTGTGTCCCGGAGTCATGTTCAGTAAAAGAATCCCACCTACTCAAACCAAGAGGGTGATCAAGTTTTTATAGAGCCTTGTCCTTACGCACAACTAAAAGGTTTACCCTGAGTGTTGGTATTGGAATTCAGTATGAAAGTTTGATCCTGATTATCTTTTTTTGTATTTCTAACCTTTCTTAATATTTTGTTTCCTGTATTTTAAATCCACCTGCCCCTTGTCTTAATATTTTGTTTCCTGTATTTTAAATCCACCTGCCCCTTGTCCACCTTCCCTTGTCTGGCCTCTTCTGGGTGTTAGGCCATGTTCTTGCCGTTGTCTTCCTGTCAGAAGACATTGTTTTGTGCACCAAGATAGTAGTTTTAATTTTTTTAGAGGCTGTGACTTTAACAGTTGAGTTTTATATGTGTGTGTGTGTTTTATATTTATATATGTATGTAAATTCTGTGTCTTACATGTCATACAAATTCTGTGTCTTACACATCACGCAAAGAAATATTCAGGCATATTTTATTATATTGGCATTTCTGTAAGCAATTCCCTTATGCATCAGCATGAAGAAGCTTGCCAAGGGCTCCAGAATACTTATATTGGGAATGTGAAGTAATAGTAAGTAGTTCTACACATGTTTTGTTAACCCTATCAAAGAAACTAAATTCTTTTAGTTTTTACAATATTTTAATATAAAACTGAGATGCTGTGTCATAATACTGGTTTCTCTGTTATTTATACATTTCTCTGTGACCTATAACTTATGCAGTATACATTAAGCCCCTAGATTTATATATAATATGGGTCTGAAAATGTATTTGAAAGTTGATTATCCATTAAATGGACTAGTGGTTCTCTATCCAAGTGTGATCCCAATCCAACAACATCAGCATCTTGGTTCTCCAACTTTAAAGGGCATGTCAATCAGCACTAGGACTTGTTAAAAACACAGGTTGCTGGACCCCATCCCCAGGGTTTATGATTCAGTGAGTCTGGAGTAAAGCTTGAGTATTTGCATTTCTTTCAAGTTCCGAGATGATAGTGATGCTGCTGGTCTGGGATAATACTTCAAGAAACACTGAAGAAAGACCTTCTTTTCTCCGTTGGCATGTGATTCCTTCTTTACTCATATATTTATCAGCATATATTCTCTCTATATATGATAATCTATAAACCTTCATTTTTGGCACTTTCCGCTGCACATTTCCTACTAAGAATTTATTGTTAGCATACTCTTTTTCTTGTGAATGGACTCTCTTTATCTGTTATATTTTCTAACTTTATCACATATAGATGGGCAGGCTATTGATTCTGCTATATTTATCTAGACATTTGATTGAACTTTCTCATTAATTATTAATCCTGTAGCTTTTTAGTTGATTCTTTTGGGCTTTTTAGGTAAACAACCATCTTACTTCTATTTTTCTCTTTGAGCTCCACTTATTCCTAAAATGGCTCTCCGTGAAATGTTTTTCCTGTCTGCTAGCATGTTGCCATTACTTTGTTGTTGTTATGGTTTTATTTCTTAAGTCTGTCCTCAATTCATTTTTCTGTAATCTCAAATCTGCTGTTTCTGCCTCTGAAGCAGTTAATTTTTTTTTAATTTACACACTTTGAATTTATTCTTTTTGGAAATTTTAACTGCCACTACAATCAAGATACCAAACAGCCGTACCCTTTGCAAAATGTCTTCCTTGTCCCTTTGTAGTCAAACCCTCTTCTCACTGCAAGCCCTGGTAACCACAAATTTGTTTTCTATTCCTACAGTTTTGCCTTTTCCAGAATGTCCTATAAATGGAATCATATAGTATTTAGCTCTGTGAATCTGGCTTCTATCACTTGGCATAATGTGTTTGAGATTCATCCATATTGTGGCCTCTTTGTTCCTTTTTATCACTGAGAGGTATTCCACAATATGTACCACAACTTGCTTTCTGATCACCAGATAGATGAAGGACCTTTGGATTGTTTCCATATTTGAGGGATTATGAATAAAGTCACTGTAAGCATTTCACATACAGATTTTTATGAGACATTTCCAAGGTAGTTTCTGATTTTTTTCACCAGGTTTTCATTCTCACGTAGTCTGCATTTATTGTGCTGTATTTTCTTTTCATAATGGCTTCCTCTGATTTCTAGAGTTAGTATCATTTTTTGTGTTGTTATTAAGAACAAATTTCAGAACTGAAAAAAAAGTTTTTTGATTTATATTTCATATTGTGAGAATTAGTCTCTTTCACATTTTGATTTTTTTCTTTTGCTGCTGAATTTTTTAGGCTGTGTGTTTTCTTTGCTCATTCTTTGTAGTAGAAAAGTCTACAGTTATTTGTGAGGTATAAACACAATAAGATAATTCAAATATTACATGAGTTCTAACACAGATTGGTATAGGGCCCCACCTATGATTCTTCCAAAAGAACCTTCCCAAATCTATACCGAAGGAAAACAACAAAACCCAACACTCAGTAGGTGGCTAGATGGGAAATGGAGCAGTGAGGAATTGGATTGGAGCTATAGGCATGTGCCTCTTTTCATATTTCTCTGAATGGTTTTTTTTTGTTGTTTTTTTTTACCAGTTGTTGGATTTTAGTCAAGACAAGTATGACTGATTTGAGGCATCTGTCCCTTTCTCACATGTGGCAGGCAGAATGAAAATGTGGTCCCCAAGATTCTCACCCTTCTGCTCTACATAACTCATGTAATTCCCTCCCCTTGAATGTGGAGGGGAATCTGAATATAATGACGTATTCCTCCAGTGTTTTTGTAACCACTGGCCACATGTGGCTGTTGAACATTGAAGCATGGCTAATGCAACTGAACAATTGAATGTTTTATTTATTTGTTTTTAAGTAACTTAAAACTAAATAGCCATATGTAGCTAGTTGCAGCTCAAGTTAGTAATAAGCTTGCTGAAATTGGAGTAAAGTGTACTGATGTCTACATTGTACTTTGAAATTCATAAGTAAGTATAATAAAATGTTGATCACAGAATCTAGGTGGTGGCTCTATGGGGTTCATTATAAAATTACTTCAACTTTTTCTGTATATTTGAAAATCTGTGTAATAACATGATGGGAGAAATCTTTCAAAGGATTTTACTGAAAAATTAATCATACCCTGTGGAGAAAAGTCCAAGACCAGATGGCTTGACTGGTGAATTCTACCAAACATTTAAAGAAAAATTAACACCAGTTCTTCTCAACCTCTTTCAAACACTAGAAGAGCAGAGAACTTTTCTTAACTCATTCTCTGAGGCCATGATTTCTCTGACAACAAAGTCAGACAAAGACATTATAAGAAACTACACACATAGGAGTATAGAGGCAAAATCTTCAGCAAAAATACGAGGAGATCAAATTCCATAGAATATTCAAAGGATTATACACCTCCACTAAGTGGGACTTAGTCTGGGAATGTAAGGATGGCTGAACATAGAAAATTGATCAGATCACTATAATACATGTACATATTATAAAATATCTAAGAATAAACTTAACCAAGAAGGTGAAAGACTTGTACTCTGAAAACTCTAAAACATCAATTAAAGAAATTGAGCATGACACAAAAGGAAAGATATTCCATGCTCATGGACTGGAAGGACCAACATTGTTAAAATGTCTATACTACCTAAAGCAATCTACAAATGTAATGCAATCCCTATGAAAATACAGTCAACATTTTTCGTAGAATTAAAACAAATGATACTGTTTGTATGGAACCACAAAAGACCCCGAAAAGCCAAAGCAATTTTGAGAAAGAAGAACAAAGCTAGATATATCACAATCCTAGATTTCAAGATATACTATAAAGCTATAGTAGTGAAAGCAGTATAGCATTGGCACAAAAATAGACTCAGAGATCAATGGAAGAGAATAGAAAGCTCAGAAATAAACCCACACATATATAGTCAATTAATTTATAACAAAGGAGGCAAGAGTATATAGTGGGACAAAGATTGCCTCTTCAATGAATGGTGCTAGGAAAACTGGATGGCAAGATGCAAAACAATGAAACTGGAACACTTTCTTACACCATACCCCAGAATAAGCTCAAAATGGGTTAAAGACCTAAATGTGAGACCTGAATTCATAAAATTCTCAGGAGAAAATATAGGCAGTAATCTCTTAGACATTGGCCATAGAACTATCTTTTTAAATATGTCTCCTCAAGCAAGAGAAACAAAAGCAAAATTAAACCATTGGAACTACACCAAAATAAAAAGATTTTGCACAGCAAAGGAAACCATCAACAAAATGACAAGGCAGCGTACTGAATGGAAGAGGATATTTGCAAATGACATATTTGATAAGGGGTTAAATCCAAAATATATAAAGATCTCATACAACTCAACACCAGAAGCCCCAAATAATCTGACTAAAAGTTGTCAGAGACCTGAATAGACATTTTTTTGAAAGAAGACATAACAAATGGTCAATAGACACATGAAAAGATGCTCAGTCATCACTAATCATCAGGGAAATACAAATCAAAACCACAATGAGATCATCTCACATCTGTCAGAATGGCTAAAATAAAAAAGACATGACATAACAAGTATTGGTGGGGATGTGAAGAAAATGGAACCCTTGTGCACTATTGGTAGGAATGCAAACTGGTGCAAGCCACTGTGGAGAACAATATGGAGGTTCCTCAAAAAATTAAAAATAGAATTCCCATACAATCCAGTAATTCTAGTACCAGGTATTTACCCAGAGAAAACAAAAATACTAATTCAAAAAGATACATGTGTTCCTGTGTTTATTGCAGCATTGTTTATAATAGCTAATATATGGAAGCAACTCAGGTGTCCCTGGATGGATGAATGAATAAAGAAGTGATGCACACACACACACAGTGTTACATTACTAAGCCATAAAAAGCAACAACATGGATGAAATAAGTCAGACAGAGAAAGACAAATACCACATGATTTCACATGTGTAGTTTAAGAAACAAAACAAAAAAAAGAGACAAACACAAAAACAGACTCTTAAATATAGAGAACGAACTGGTGGTTGCCAGAGGGAAGGTGGGTGGGGGGAGTAGATGAAACAGATAATGGAGATGAAGAGTACACTTACTGTGATGAGCATTAAGTAATGTATAGAATTGTTGAATCATTATATTGTACATCTGAAACTAATATAATTTTATATGTTAAATATATTTCAGTTAAAAAATATCCCAACAAATAGTGAAGAGGAAAAAAAAGATTATCTCGATGCAGATAAGGCATTTGACAAAATTCAACACCTCTTTATGATCAAAAACACTAAAAAAAACCAGTAAACAAAATACCCTGCAAATAGAAAGGAACTTCTTTAAGATGATAAGGGGCATTTATGAAAACCCACAACTAATATCATACTCAGAGGTGAAAGACTGAAAGCTTTCCCCCTGAGATTAGGAACAAGGCAAAGATCCAAACTTCCACCACTGCTGCTTAATATTTTACTGGAAGTTCTAGCCAGAGCAATTAGGTTAAATAAATAAATAAATAAATAAATAAATAAATAAATAAATAAAGCATCAAAATCATAAAGGAAGGAATAAAAACTTTCTATGTTCACAAATGACGTTGTTGTATCTACAGAATAGCTCAAAGAATCTTTAAGAAAGTAACTCAAGCTAAAAAAAAGTTGTAGTTACAAGGTCAACACACAAAACCAGTTGTTTTTCTGTGCACTAGCAGTGAACAATCCAAAAATGAAATTAAGAAATCAGTTTCATTTGCAATAGCATCTAAAAGAACAAAACATTTGGGAATAAATTTAACCAGGGAAGTGAAAGAATTGCACACCGAAAACTTAAAACATTACTGAAAGAAACTAAAGACTTAAGTAATGAGAAGATATTCATGTTTATGTATAGTAAGACCTAATATTAAGATGTCAGTATTGTTCAAAGCAATCTACAGATTCAACACAATTGATAGCTGTTTTTGCAGAATTGGAAAAGTTTATTCTCAAATTCATATGGAATTACAAAAATAAAACCAAAAGCCAAAATACACCCCACAAACACCAAATAGATGAAACAATCTTAAAAAAAGAATTGAGGGACCCCTGGGTGGCTCAGCGGTTGAGCGTCTGCCTTTGGCTCAGGGCATGATCCCAGTCCAGGGATCGCGTCCCGCATCAGGCTCCTTACGAGGAGCCTGCTTCTCCCTCTGTCTATGTCTCTGCCTCTCTCTCTGTGTCTTGAATGAATGAATGAATGAATGAATAAATAAATAAATAAATAAATAAATAAAATCTTAAAAAAAAAAAGAATTTATTTGGAAGACTCATACTTCCCAATTTTCAAAGCTGTTATAGAGTTACAGTGATCAAAAAGTGTGGTATCTCCATAGGTATAGACATATAGATCAATGGAATAGAATTGGCATTCCAGAAATAAACCCGTCCCTTTATGGCCATCTAATTTTTAACAAGGTTACCAAGTCCATTCAGTGGAAAAAAGAATAGTGTCTTAACCAGATGGTACTGGGACAACTGGATTTGCACATGCAAAGAATGAAGTTAGACCCTTGCCTCATGCCATATATAAAAAGGAAATTACAAATTAAAACCACATTCAGAGGGACGCCTGGGTGGCTCAGCCGTTGAGTGTTTGCCTTTGGCCCAGGGCATGATCCTTGAAATCCCAGGTTCGAGTCCAACATCGGGGCTCCCTGTGTGGAGCCTGCTTCTCCCTCTGCCTGTGTCTCTCATGAATACATAAATAAAATCTTTTTTTTTCAGGTTTTTTTTTTTAATTTTTATTTATTTATTTATTTATTTATTTATTTATTTATTTATTTATTATTTATTTATTTATTTATTTATTTATTTATTTATGATAGTCACAGAGAGAGAGAGAGAGGCAGAGACACAGGCAGAGGGAGAAGCAGGCTCCATGCACCGGGAGCCCGACGTGGGATTCGATCCAGGGTCTCCAGGATTGCGCCCTGGGCCAAAGGCAGGCGCTAAACCGCTGCGCCACCCAGGGATCCCCCAAATAAATAAAATCTTAAAAAAAAACCCCACACATTCAGAGATCGCATTTCACACCTGCCAAGACGTCTGTAGTTTACAAATTGGAAAATAAGTGTTCCTGAGGACATGGAGAACTTGTAACATTCAGAACTTGTAACACTCATACATTGCTGGTGGCAATATAAAAAGTAGCTCTTCCTCAAAAAGTTAAATACAGAATTACCACAGGATGTAGCAATGAACTGAGCTAACTCGGGCATCCCACAGTGGAATATTATTTAGCAATTAAAGAAATGAATAAGAAATAATAGGGATTTATCTCAAAAAACATACTAGGTGAAGGAGCATTGTACAAAAAAGAGCACAGGGCATGATTCCATTTATACGATTCTCTAGAATAGGCAAAACTAATCCATGATGGAGAAATTTTCAGTAAATGTGTTGCCTTTGTGATATGGTAGGAGAGAGAGAGTAGTGGAGATTGATAGGTATGTAGGTTCAGGTTTCAGAGGAGTGCTAATGTTCTGAATCTTGTGAGAAATTTGGGTTCTCTCTCCCCAAACTCAATATCTGTGCATTTCATTTTATGTAAATTTTGCATCAAATAAAAAATACGCTCCAGTTCATGAAGAAAAAAATAATTCTGGGCTTTGATGACAGTCATGTGGTGACATAAAACAACCACATGTTATGGGGCTGTCACCACTGGCCTTGGGCAGTTACAGCCTGATGTACAATGCACTCACCATGTAAGGGAATAACTTAGTGCTTTAAGCTACATCTTGCTTGGTGTTTCTTACTGCTTGATTATCAATTTGTAGACTGTTAGCAATATGCAAAAATGGTGTGTAAGGAAACTTTCCCTTCTCTAGAACCTGTCTACTGACAAAATTGTTGGTGCCCAGATTTGAGCATTGTAAGTGGTTGTTTAAAAAAAAAAAAAATTTTTTTTTTTCCAAGTTCAGCAAGACATGGAAGAAGTAGTGCGCAATAGGTAATCTGATATATTTTCAGGAATGAAAGAGTATTCATAAAAATCATGTTTTTCTCTTGATGTCCATTGTAACTTCAAACAATCTGATGGAAAATTTAGTTGTATTCAGAACCTTCTGGTGACATCCAAATTTTTCTTTCCTGAGCTCTCCTGTATTTCTTTAACATTGCTTCAAGTAAGGATCACCTGTAGCGTTGGTTCAAAATAGGTATTTCCTACATTCTCCTCCTAGAGAGTCTGCCTCTGTGGGGGAGGAGTGGGGATCATGAAATTTGTCCTTTCAACAAGTGCATCAAATAAATCACGTCAAATTGGGAAATGTTGCTTTCAGATTGTCAGTAAAGGCACTGGACAGAAAATACTCCTGTAGTCCCTAATGGTGACCAGTAATTGCTTAAATCCAATACAATAATAAAAACAGTGCATGTGCATGATGTTATTGAATATCAGTTACTGTATTCCAAACACTTCTGAATGCTTTGGTTGTGTTACTGGTTTAAATTGTCACAAAACCTGGAGGTGCTATGATTATCTCATATTACGGATAAGGAAACCGTTTCAGAGAGGACAAATAGTTTGCCCTCAGTCACAAAGATAGACAGTGACAGGGTCAGGCTTTCAATCCAGAGATGCTGGCTACAGAGCCCATGCCTTTGCCAGTAATTTGCTTGGCTGCAGCATGGGTTCTAGAAGAGTGGCTTCTTCTGAAGGGTGGGAAGGGGTCTTCTACTGTAATGAGGTGTGATGGTTAGTTCAGTTGCCTCAGCGCTTCCTCCAGGTACCTGCTTACCACCTGTCTAGCACTAGCGATCTTGAACTACAGATGGGTTGGCAGGCTTTGGTTCTGCTGTGATCACTCGTTAGCAGCAGGACCAAGGGCATGCTGAAGCCTGTCCTTGCAGCGACACTTCAGTGGTGTGCGGAGCCCAGGGGGTGAGGCCAAGTGGTGCGTCAGGCCTCCTCCGCTCCTTTTCATCCCACCCTTTGCTGCCCGGTCTGCGTATTTCCATGTGCCTTTGGGGCTTGCCTCCTCCTTGACGAGTGTCTGTTTTCCTTTTTACAACTGATTCTTACCTCCAGAGAGTTTTTTTCCCCCGGTTCCACTTTCACTCACTGTAACCTTTGAGTGTCCGTTGTTTTGTGTCTTTCCTTTTCTGTAGCACTTTGAGACTTCTGGTTCTTGTGTATCTCTGTTAAAAAGAGTTGCCTGCACCTCACACCTATGGGGAAACCTTACCAAAAAGTTGAGCTCAGATTTGATTAAGGTAATGCAGAAGCCATGGGGACGAGGTAAACTCTGCCTCAAGGATGCCTTCAGTAAAGCCAGATGTGAGAAACTCCTTAGGAACAGAGATATAGTTTCTTTGTAAAGAAGAGGTGGGGGATGGGGGAGGGAGGTGGCAGGGAGAGGGAGAAATGGAAAGACAGCCTCATAGATTACATGGCATACAAGAAAACTGCAGTTTGTGGATCACATATGGATCCCTAAACTGTGTGAAAAATGGACAACTAAAAAACTGAATGCTGATGATTTAAAAAATTGTTTAAAAACATTTTAGGTGTGGCAATAATGAAATATTTATAGATGAAACAACATAATCTTGGTTTGCCTCAAAAATCGGTGGCCGAGGTGGATGGGGTGGACCTATGGAGAGGTGGCCCTGGGTTATGGTTGTTGAAGCTGGTTCATGAGTACATGAGGACTCATTATGCTCTATGATCTACTTGGGTACATATTTGAAGTATATTTGGTTATATATTTCTATGATAAAATATTATGCTTATAACCCTTCTTCCTCTGCACAAACCTCCAGAGCTAACAAAGCAGTTCTTACTTTAGAATTGCTGTAAGGAGTTTTCATTTCCCTCATCCTAACTCTCCATGTCTACCTTGGCCTGGGAAGATTTTTGTCTCCATATTTTCTGGTGGGGTCTTTCCAGGCACACTGAACTTTCAGGGAGTAATTGCCTTAAGCATCTGTATTAACAAAGTCTGATCGAATTGGGTAATTTGAGTGAAATTCAACTGAGGCACCATCACGTGGGTGAGCACCTCCAGGTCTTGCATGAAACACCTGCTCTTGGTAACAGGGTGACGAAGGCCAGTCTTACTGATTTACCTGAGTTGAATTTGAGGGAGCAGGTGCAGAGTCACTTGCTGCTTTTGTCCTGCACCTGCCTTACCCCAGGTAAAGGAGAAACAGCTGTCGAAAGCAGAATAGCATTACCCTGTAGGTGGGTCTGGAACGATCCCAACTATGCAGCTCCCTGTGCAGCCTCATTTTTAATAGCTGATAGTTTTGACTTGGCATCACAAAAGCAGCACGTTAGGACATCTTAATCAGGTACTCAATTCTTTGGGATTTTGACTGGAGTCAGTAAGATAATCACAATTCATTCAACTTGCTGTCCTGAATGCAGTTTATAGCTCCCTGCCAGTGAGGTGTTGGCTGGCCTTTTGCCTGCGTAAGAGCAAAAGAACAATAGGGTTCAGTGCACCTGCCTCCACATTGTAGAACTAAATGGTTCTTGGCATATTCAATTTAGATCTCATGCCTGTAGCAACTGTTTTTCAATAATTACGATAAAGAATAAAGGATATATGGAATGTTGAGGCTGGATAATTTGAGTGGGGAGGGCCTGACGCCAGGGAAAATAATGTCACTTTTAAAGTGATTTGCCATCTTGCATAGTTTTTTGTTGTGTGTGTAGCTGCATTTATCGATATTGTTTCCAGGATTTTCTCTTTGGTCGTATGTAAAATGTATAATAGTTCCAGGTATTTTTGCAGTCGTATGAATCACTGGTCTCCTATTTGCTGAATCTATGTGACTTTGAATGCGTTGCTGAACGTCTCTCTTCTCAGTTGCCTCTCTGCAAAGTGAGGATAATGACCAAACGACCTTCATGGAGCCGTGGTGGGAATTGAATGAAAAGATGTATGGGAAGGGTTTAGCAGCAGGCCAAGTGCTCCAAAACTGATGATGATGATGGTGAGGAGGAAAAGGAGAAAGAGTTGGAGAGAGAAGAGGGGAGAGGTGGAAGAGGAAGGAGGAAGGGGGAGTGGGAGAAGGATGGTATAGTAGTATGTGAGCAAAAAGTTTGGGTATATAACTTTGAACATTTCTTACTAGAGCAGAAATGAACATTATTTTACGCTAACATTACAGTCCTTGTCAAGCATTCAAGTGGTGTGATTATAAATGAAATGTGAACACACAGAAAGGAAATTCAAACTGTTTGACATATAATTGTGTACTAAGTATATTTTAATCAAGAGGAGAATGGAATTGTTGTCAAGGATATTGGTAGTTTGCTTATTGACTGTGTACTAAGTATCTGAAATGTTATTTTGGAGTCAATCTTATGAGTAATTTCTAGTTCAGAGTAGTATTGACCTCAACTATTTGATTCTTTAAAAAAATCAGCTTAACAACTTCTTAGGTATTGTTTTGTAAATCACTGTACGTATTTAATAAAAATTCTTTATTCCTATCGTACCATTCAGATAGTCTTCTTAAATTAACAGTGATAAATTTACTGGCATTAGAAATTGAGAGAATTAATCTCTCATTTTACATTTTATACTTTTTTTCTTTTTTCCTTTTTTCTTTTTTTGGTGTGCTTTCAAACATAGTACATGATTCTTCAAGTAGTAACAGGAAGAAAAACACATTAATGCCTTAAATTTTTAAAAAGTCTTAAATTTAAGGGATTTTTTTGAGATTGTTGTGTTTTAAGAGTTTTGCATGATGACCAGGGTTCCTGGGTGGCTCAGTCAGTTAAGCATCTGCCTTTGGCTCAGGTGATTATCCCAGGGTTTTGGAATTGAGCCCCACATTGGGCTCCCTGCTCAGCGCGCGGAGTCTGCTTCTCCCTCTCTCTCTCTCTCCGCCTGCTTGTACTCTCTCTTTCTCTGTCAAATAATAAATAAAATCTTAAAAAAAAAAAAAAAGAATTCTGCATGATGACCTTCTTTGTAAAGGCTTCTCTTTCGAATCAGAGATTTTCCACTTTCCACTGAACAAAAATTGGAAGGTTTTTTATTTTATATTTGAGTGTTACACATGTAATAACTGACCCCATATTTATAGAGATAAACCATTGATTTATACAGATGACTACTATTTTTATTTTTACTCTAAATTATGTACTTTCTAACTGTAGTTTTGACAAAAATAACACATAAAATACATAATATAATAGGACAATACTGGTGTATTTTCCACAGAAAATGATTAAATGTTAGTATTGTCACACACTCTTTAGATTTTTTTTATGAAATAAAATATTACTGATAAACATGAAATTCCCTATTATCTCATAACAGGTTTTATTCTCCTTCTCTTCTACCAAAAGTAATTGCTGTTAAGAATTCAGTGTTTATCTATTATGTATGTAGGTCTATGTATGTTTTATAAGTTTAAAATGTTAAAAAATGGTTTCATACTCTCAAATATTTTTCAAATTTTTTCTTCTCACTCAAAATTTTGTATTTTAGAGCTCTTTATGTTAGTTCACCTATATTTTTCACTCATTTTAATATCTGTATAGTAATCTATTAAATAAATTTATGATTCATTCATCTGGTGATGGACATTTGGATTATTTCCAGTTGCAAACTGGAAATTGCATGAATATTGCAATTGTACTTATTTCCTTGCATATAAGCATGTGGGAGTTACTTCAGGCTGTGTTTTCTCTAAGTGAAATTTTGGGTTAATGAACGTGCTTATTTTCAGCTTTGCTCAATAGACCCAAATCCTCTTATATACTCCTTCCAGCAACATATAAGTATTTCCATCTCCCCACATCCTTACTCAGCTATTCATTTTTAGAACTCAGAATTATAAAATGTCTATCAGAAGGATGAACTTGAAAAACTTATGTATTCTGTGTATTTGTGTAAGCTTATAGATACATAGATAACTAGATGGACAGACAGGCAGTGATGCATTTGCTCAGTGGGGATTTAGCTTCATTGTGTTGATGATTTCCTTTAGGATTATTTCAGAGTTTTCTAGTAATGTCTAACATTGGCAGTTGTGGGAAGTCTGTTGAGTCTCTTTCTCTTTAGCTTTAACTGCCACTATTTATAATCAGTCATTCCTGAAAAGAAAAGGAATGGCTTTCCATAATAACCTACCCTAATGTAAGCACTGCAGCACCCCAATACACACTCAGATACATGACGGCCAGTAGAAATATGTATATTTTGATAGTCATGCCTTAAAACTGTGTTCTACTTTCTTTACCCAGCAGCCCTTTGGAGGAAGTTGCAAGTGTTATTTCCCTGTTTTCACTACAGCTTCTGATAGGCTGCCACTCACAACCACGTCTCCAGTAACACCAGAGTGATGTCAAAGGAGAATCAGCATTCTGGGATACTGAATCAGAAAGGGATACTGACAGATAACAATTATGAGGTTGGGATTCAGAAGTAACTTTTTTCTTTTCAAATCATTTTATAAAATTTAACAGTAGGGTGTGGGAGAATAGATATCCAGGACTTGGCAAAAACAATTAGCAAGTAAAATATTTACATTCTGTCCATTTGATATAAAATGCATATTTTCACAATTGCTTACGTGAGTGTCTTCCACTGTTAAATAAAGAGTGAAGAATACTGTTAAGTCAGTAACGAAAGCTGTGGATTGGGTTTTGTGGTTGACAAATAAATATGTATAGTTGAATTTGATTTGTGAACTCATCAAATTAACATGGTTCTTTTATTTTTCAGTTAACATTTCAATTTAGTTTAGGCTTCTCTACCTCATTGTTGGGGCCTGAGACTCCTAGATGTTGTTAAGTTGGATATGGAGTGTGGGGAGAAAGGAATCACCAGGGTGATGATTCCTTACCTTTCTCAAAATAAACTCCTCTTCTCAGAGAACTGTGGCCTTGGGAGTATCTATTATGTTCAACTCAGTCAGGCTAAAATGTTCCTGAGTTCAGAGGCTGGTCTCAGAAATTATTTTTTACTCAGACCTGCTACCTCCAAAGGAAAATCAAAAGGGATTTAGACTTGGAACTTCTATTGGTAGAAGTGAATTTAAAAAAAAAATTGTTAAAACTGACGTAAAAAAATTATTTATTTTAGAGAGTGAATGTGCATGTGAACAGGGGAAGGGGCAGAGGGAGAGAAATAGACTCCCCACTGAATGTGGAGCCCAATGCGGGGTTTGATCCCAGGACCCTGAGATCATGACCTGACCTGCAATCAAGAGTGAAGACTTATCCAACTAAGCCACCCATGTGCCCCCAAATCTGACATTTAAAAGATGGATGAGGGGATCCCTGGGTGGCGCAGCGGTTTAGCGTCTGCCTTTGGCCCAAGGCGCGATCCTGGAGACCCGGGATCGAATCCCACGTCGGGCTCCTGGTGCATGGAGCCTGCTTCTCCCTCTGCCTGTGCCTCTGCCTCTCTCTCTCTCTCTCTGTGTGACTATCATAAATAAATACAAAAAAAAATAAAAAGTAAAAAATAAAAGATGGATGAGTATGTGATATGACCTGCTCGATGGAGTGTTAAGAAGTATGGCTGTCCTGGCTAAATGTATCTAATAATTTGAAAACTATGATTTTTAAGTTCTACTGTTTTCAGGATTGCTACACTAATTATATTGATTTGAAATGATCCCAGACAATTAATTTAAAGTGTTAAACAACTAGCTTCGACAGGAGACATGATTCTGTTTATGAAAAAGACATCTATAGTCCAGAACTCACTGGGGTGAGTGATGCATTTGCTCAATGGGGATTTAGCAAAGGGTGGATGAGGATGAACTTTCAATCTCCTGGTGCCATAAGTCTTGAGAAAAGAGGGGGAAACACAACATAGGTTACCTACCTTATATTGTTGACTTGAGCCTTGGTTTCCGGGAAGACCCCTGACTATAACCCTTTCATTAAGTGACTCAACTGTGGAGATTTATTCAGAAGTGAGGTAAGTCAGATGGAGCATCATAAAGAAGAGCAGCTGTGTTTCCTAATGTCTGGTTGAAGCGAAGAGCCCACAAATGGGATGGGATGGGAAGATACAGGCTCAGATGAAGAAGGGGAGGCTGTCAGTCTTGCTCCAGACCAGACTGAGAGTGAGGAGGCCACATGTCATGGGAATCTGGTACCAATCAACTACCCTCAATGGCAAAATACATCTGTATGATAGAAAAACAAGTATCTGTTAGGAAAGCCTTCCTAGAAATAACTCTTAATTTTGTGTCTCTTTTCTACCAAATCTTCAGTTTTATAATCAGATGAGAAGTCAAATTTTATAGTAAGGGACTAACAATGCTATGCCTGTTATTTAGGGAAAAATGGTGTCTCTGCCTGTATATTGAAAAAAAAAAAGGCTGAATTGAAATAAAATATCTGAATGGTTATATCTCAGTAGTGGGATTTAGTTAATATAATTTTATATTGTATGGAATTTTTATGCTGAGTGTCTAATTTTTTTTTCTTTTCATGAACATGAATGAACTCTTCCCTCCTATTATAAAATAATTTTTTAAAATACCTAATTTAAAGCACTTGGTTTTAATGCTACACAGTAAAAGGATATGATGGCTGGGTTTTTTTTTTTGTGTGGTTTATTCATTTTTCAGTTAAATGGCTTCATAACTAATACATCAATCTGTTGAAGATTGGATTATATGACTCAGTCAAGGTCTGATGAATTGATGAAATTAAATTTCTGAATCTACAGAGAATTCCATGAAAATGTAGCTGCTCTGTAGGGTACACAGTCTTGTTAATCAACAGATTTTTTCCTCATTTTCTTCCAGGTGGGAAAAAATAGCCTAGCTCCTCTTAGGTATATTTTAGTTTTCAATACCTGGATTCTGCACAGGAGGCATACACGGCTCTTTTTATTGTTTATACTCAGTCTGGGTTTTGTTTTTGTTTTTTTTTTTGCTTCCACATATCTCTGCCTTTGTCTCTTGTTGATTTGTTTGTCTTCCTGTCCTGGTTGTCTTTCTCTGTACCTCTGTATATTATCTTGGTCTTTCATGGTGCATGCTCTCTGCTCATATTTCCCTCCCTCTCTCTCTGTCTCTCTCTCTCTCTCTTTTTTTTTTTTTTTTTTTTGTCTCTCTCTTTTTCCTGCCTCCCTTGCTCTTCCTCTCTTGTTGGGATATTCTGAATGAGATTTTTAGGCAGACTAGACAATAATGACTAGAGCAGATTGACCTAAATACAACTCATTCTGAGAGTGGTCTCCTACTTAGGCTTCTCTGGGTTCTTCCTGAGAGTGAGCTTTTAAAAAAAAAAAAAAAAAAAGATTTATTTATTCATTCATTCATTCATTCATTCATTCATTCATTCATGAAAGACACAGAGATTAGAGGCAGAGACATAGGTAGAGGGATAAGCAGGCTCCCTTGGAGGGGAGCCTGACACAGGACTCGATCTCAGGACCCTGGGATCATGCCCTGAGCCGAAGGCAGACAGTCAACCACTGAGCCACTCAGGCATTCCAGGAGTGAACTTATTTTTGTACAGATACTATAATTGTTCTAAAGTGGCTTACTCTTGACTAATGATTGTTTTTCTTGGCATCTGAGATCTAAGAGATGGAAACCCAATGTCTCTAAGTACATTGGATTCATTAGGATTAGAACACTTACTCAGAGTACTGATAAACCAAACAGTATTTAAATTATATAATCATGAAAATTATTGAATAAAATAATGTTTTGTAAAATCAATCATACATAAATGTTTTATTCTCATAAGCGATAGATTCTGTATTTAGAATAACGCTATGATGAAACTTTTTGTAAAACAATTTCCTCCTGATAGATGTTTGCACAATTAAATATGGCTCCCAGAATTCCCCCTATACAAAATACTAGTGCCGAAGAATATTTTGGACATCATCTTACAAATTCCACATTTTATCTGTATGGGAATTGAGAGCAAGAGGGGCTCAGTGACTTGTCTATATTCTATAACTAGTTCTAGTGAATGTGACTTAAATGAGAAATCTTCCTCTTTCAGTTCTTTATCTGCCACATCATACTACATCCTATTAATGAGGTGTTCTTTTCAGGGCAGAGTGTATCTAGTTACTTTTGGAGTGAATCTTCCTAACAAGGTGATGCTGTGTTTAAAAACCCTTTATTGGGGATATAATATTTACCAGATATTGTACCCTAAGTCTTTTACATTGCATTAACTTCAGTTTTATTCTCACAATGATCCTTTGAAGTTGTTACTAACATCAACATTTGTGGATGAAGAAACTGAAGCCAAAGGGTCCTGGGAGATATGACCAATGTACCATGGTTGCTTTTTATGACCATGCCGTGTTAGCCTTAAGCACTGATAAAATGCTTAGTGGCAAGAGATGCTGCCTGGACCCTATGCTCTTACTACTTTACGGAAGAATTTAAACTATGCTTGACCTTCCCAGTATGCTAGTCCTTAAATTTTACCCACAATAACTTTTATTCATAGAAGCTTAAGACTAAACAGCCCTTCCCCCTTCAGTTTATACCCATATAGAATTTAGCATGCTGCTTCAGATCGAGTGTTTGGCCCCAATTCTCATGAAGAGTGGAAAGGAAACACATACCTAGAATCACACTATCTCAGTTTTCCAAGACAAGTAGGTAAAATGGTGTTATGACAACAACTTTTTTATATCTCTTACTATTTAAAAGATAATCTCTAAGCTGCTGTAGTAATAGACTTCTGTGCTGATCTCGCTTCTTTAGTGAATTGTGAGAAGCACAAGGCTTATATCCTAATCAGCACTGTCACATGGCCTCCCATGTTTTCACTTTAAATATTGCATGCTCTGATGCAATATGCAAATTAAAGTACCAACCCCATAAGTAGATACTGCTAGTGGCACATCATATATAGGCTACTTGAGTGAAAAAGGCTGCTGTTAAGTTTAATGATGAGGCTGAGTGTCATTAACTGTATGCTTATTCAAAGAGTTTCCCCTCTAAACATCTGCTCCCTTGTCAGAACTGTCACTTTTAAATAACACCTGTAGGGTAGAGTCGTTTCCAGCTTTGTCTTTATGGAATCACCTTGTTTTTGCTAATGGAGTTCTTGGTAAAAGAGGAAAACACAGAAACTCTATTTCAAAATCTTCTGTTGTATCTCTGCTTAAGCAGTGTGCTGTAAAATGTAAGAAAAGGCACACCATTCTTTGAGGAAGTCTTTCATGAGCATATAATAGAATTATTTTATCATTTGTATAGTAGTTTTTTTCCTGGAAGTTATATTAAAATTAAATGGAAAAAGCAGTATCCTGAAGGGTTTTTGTAATTTACAATAGTTTCAGTTTGCAGGCATGTGCTGAAATCAGTGGAATTTGTCCTCCAAATTCATGACGAGGTAATGTCCATTTGGACTTACGTATTAGAATATGAACATTTAGGTTGCCTTTGAAATGCAGTCCTCACAGCCTCTCTAGTGCTTACTTGGCATGGGTGGGGAGGAGGGAAGGGAGAAGGGAAAGAAGGAAGACTGCTGTGTGAACAGAATGTGGTCTAAAAGATATTCATATTAAATAGCACTTTTAATGTACAAATATGAAGGTGGGGTTTTTATTTGTGACTGTTATCTTTATTTGCAAAGTCTGGGTTTTTTTTTTTTTTCTGCCTCTGGGATTTTTGTTTTATATTTTTATTCATGAAATTTGTGCAAAAAATGCACAAATCCTGAGGGTACAGTTTCATGATTTTTACAGACTGAAACCAAGAAACATAAAACACAGAACTAGCATGCAGATTTAGAAACAGGGCATTCCCAGCAGCTCAGAAACTAGGATCATCCACTGAAAGTACCCACTGCCTGACTTCTACCACTATGCATTAGTTTTACCTTTATAAATGATTAGAGATTAAGGATTTTGACCTTTATCCTAAGAACAATGGGAAGTTTTATCGAAAGGCTCCAGGCAGTGAGATGACATCACAATTTGCATTCTAAAAGATCAGTAGCTGCAGTGTGAAGAACACTGGTGGGGTCCAGAGTTTAAGTAGAGGGACCAGATAAGAGGCTATTTGATAAAATCATGTGGTTGTTAGACCTTGTGCCATGGCAGTGGAGATGGAGAAGAACAGACAGATTCAAGATACACATACACACACGTGCACATACCCTTTTAATGCTGAATATCTTCATTTTTATTTCAAAGCTCTTCTGAGGATGTTAGTCTTTGAAACACTATCTCCTTTAATCTTCCCAAGCATCATTATTTGGAGATGTGTTCTTGAATAAAGTGCTGCTGGAATTGGTAAATGCATGCTCATTACTTTACTCAGCCTGAGTTCCTTTGAGATTTTATAATTGAGCATTAGTAATATGCATCATTTTAGAAGTCTTCAGAGATGGGTCTTGATGTTCCCTCTTTTAGCTTTGCTGCTTTTATAGTGCCCTCATATATTTATTGAAAAAGATGAGATGATTTTCTACTCCTATATGCTTTAGTTTGATTGCTTAATCATGATTGTATTTTCCATATACTTGCACATAGTAACTGAAAAGAGGAGAAAATTCTGATAACAAAGGTGCTGCTTCTAAATTAAAAATGGTTTATTTGAAAGTGCTTATAACCAGTGCTAGGGAACACAGGAAGCTCTAAAGTCCCTGTGGCTTCACATCGCAGGGCAGGTTGGGCTTGCTTTATTTTGTCATGAAAACATAAACCCTTTTAGATTTGGGAAAAGTAGTCTTAGAAGTGACTGTGAAGACAAAAATAGTCACTGGGGGAAAAATCCTAGGCTAATCCTCTCAAAATTGTGGTCTAGCCAAGCATGAGTATCAGTCAAGGGTCAGGCAAGGGAACTGGAAGCACTGTGAGTTATGGGATTAGAGATTCATTACAAGAATTAGGGGGGATCCCTGGGTGGCGCAGCGGTTTGGCGCCTGCCTTTGGCCCAGGGCGCGATCCTGGAGACCCGGGATCGAATCCCGCATCGGGCTCCCTGCATGGAGCCTGCTTCTCCCTCTGCCTATGTCTCTGCCTCTCTCTCTCTCTCTCTCTCTGTGTGACTATCATGAATAAATAAATAAAATCTTTAAAAAAAAAAAAAAAAAGAATTAGGGCTTCCACAGTGTGGTGTGGTGGGAGCTGGTGCTAGGGGTCAGGGTTGGGGGGGCGGGGGAGTCAGAGTCTTCGTAAGTCGGCAGTCCAGCACCGTGGGTGGTGAAGGAGGTCTTGGAGGCTTTGGGGAGCTGGCCCTCTGTGTAGAAGCTGCCTCTGTGGTTTTGCTGTCACACATATGGTAGTGGATCCTGGGTTACTGTTGGTCAGCTTGTACAGTGTCTCTAAAAGTAGCGTGGAGGAGAGTGAGGATAACCTGGTACCTGCCGGCATCTCTGCGTCTTCCATCCCCCCTTCTAATCATGACAACCTCCATTCAGAGAGTAGTGGTGCTGTTCCACTTGAGCTTCCAGATCACATGGGCGTTCCTCCCTGGGTCAGCTTTAACCCAGAACCGTATTGGGAAAAGCCTTCTGAGGGTTCCAACTGAGCTGTTTGAGACAGAACAAACCACCACATATGGAATCTGAATAATAGGCGCTCCTAGAGGTTGTCATTTTTTTCTCTACCACTTCATATACTAGAATTATTGAAAGCTACATTAACAAAAGAATGTATCTTTCACTAGTAGTTGAATGACAGAACTGATTATGTAAGATCAATTTAATAAATACTGAGTACTCTATATTTATTAGATTTGGATGGGTCTAAGTATAATTACTTGAAAATATTTAGTATCGATCAAAAATGTCATGTTTTCTTTAAGATACATAGGAATTATAAATACAGATTTAATCGAATGATTAAAATGGATTCCTTCTTGAATCTTCATTGGTAGGCAAATGAAAAGACATGCCAGACTAGACATCATTTGATCTAGATTTTCGTACTGGCTGTGTCATAAATCAGCTATGTGGCTTTATATAAATATTTAATTTCCCCATCCTTACATTCTTTATTTATGAAGATTAAAAGAAATAATGTATGTGAAAAACTGAGAAGCATTATACAGTCTTTCAGATACTACTATGTCCTTAGGGAAAAAGGTTTCCTCTAATTAGCAAGAAGTTAACTTATATAATAAACATTTTTATCCTGAGTAACAATCTTATAATGAATAGATTCCCTCCATCACATACTAAATCTGATTCTACTGAAGTCTGTCTCAATGCAATTGTATTGTGACAGAATATTTTTATTAAAATTTAAATACTCTTAGTTCTTGGGTATTTTTCTAAGAGGAACCTTCATTTATATTTTTGGTGATAGTGCTGGTCTAGTTGCAGTTATAAGAATATTATTCATTTTTGTCATAGAAGTTATATCCTTGGATGTCTTGCTACAATATATCTGAAAGACTGTTAGATATTGGATCTGTTTTACTAAATTTTCAAACTTTCTGGTTGTTTCTCCAGTGTTCTTGCTGCATCCTTTTCTAATAAACAAAAGTACATTAAATAAAAAAGTCAGACGCTGTAAATTGAAATCTGAACGCTAAAATTAGCTGTAGTATGATGAAAATGTGTATGTATCTTGTGTGTGATTTGTGTGTATGAAGTGATACATATATAATACTTTTGTTGAATTTAAGCCTCTCTGGGACAGAGTTCAAATTACACAGAGCTCAGAAATCATTCCCAAATATTAATACAAGAAGAAAATTGGGATTAGGTCATCAGAATTGATGAAGGGACCAAAGAGTATATCATAGTTCAGCACCTTTTAGAATTCAACAGATCTTACTGTAATTAGGTTTTGTAGACCAATGATACTTTTCTTAAAAAGGCTTGTAGTCATATCTAAACTATTATTGCATATACCGTCATTGAGATATATTTAAATGCTTTAGGTGCCTCATTAAATCAACTTAAAACACAGATTTTATTTTAATGTGGCATTTGCCCTGGTTTTTGCTTGTTATTTTTTCCTCTGTGTTTGAAACATGTTTTAGTGCTTTGAGCTGCGCCCAGACCACCCACTAACTGGGTACCATTCTGCCCTCAGATTCTCCACTTGTAGGGAGAAAGAGTATTTCCCTGTTTGAGGGAGGTTAAGAATCTGGAGGCAGTGGGAACACACTCCTGGGCAGGCCTCAGGTAGAGCCAAAGGTACAGTGCCAGGAGGGGCAGAACAGCAGCTTCTCACTTCCACCAAGAGGCAGCCTTGGTTGTTGGGAATTCTGAATTTAGCAGGTTTATACCTGGCCAGAAAATGCCCAGGAGAAAACAGTCTGACTCATACAGTTATCATACCAACTCCCAACTCCCCAGGCGGTAAGCATTAATTATTTGTGGTTGCCTACTCCTATTTCCTACATTCTCATGTGCTAAATTAGAAGAATGTTTATTATTCTCAGCTGTTGATCTCTAGATTTTGTTTTTATTTTATCATTCTCCCTTGTAGCTGTTCTACTAACAGCTCTTCAACTGTTCTTTGTCCTCATCGGAGCCAGTGTTTCCCCAATGTCTTTGGTCAGAATCACCTTGCCTATAGGTTAAGCCTATAACTTTCCAAACTTCTTCCATGGAAGGTCTTGATTCTCTGGGTCTGGGATGGAGCCTAACAAGCACCACAGGTAATTCTTACCTGGAAAGTTTAGGAATGCTGCCTGACCTTGAGAGGCTAGCTCAATGTGGCAATCCACCAGCAGGCCACCAGTGGGGAGGGTGCCTGCTTTAGCAAGTGAAAATACAAGAGGATCATAGGACATACTTATGCTGAGAAGCTATTCATTGTTTATCTGAAATTCAAATTTAATTGGATGTTCTATCTGGCAGTCCTGCCTGTGGAGAAAATAGATTTGTGTTGCAGAAATAACTATTTGAATTTGCACAGGGGCCTAGGAATTACTTAGAATTCTCTTGTACCAAAATTTAGGTGCTACTCAAACTCTCCCTGTGTTCTCTGAATTCCTAGCTCTTTTAATAAAGCATGGTGTTATGGGTTAAATTATATCATATTGAAGTCCTAAGTCCCAGTACCTCAAAGTGTGACAGTTTTGGTGATAGTATCTTTATAGAAATAATCAAGTTAAAACAAAGTCATTATAATGGGCATTAATCCAGTATGACTGCTGACCTTTTAAAGGGAATTTTCGTTGACAGACACATGGTAAAATTGCCATGTAAAGATGGAGGCAGCTGTTGGGTGATGCTTCTATAAACCATGGAACCCTAAAGATTGCCAGCAACCCACCAGAAGCTAAGAGAAGTGACATACTCTTCCTCACAGATCTTGGAAGGAACCAACCCTGCCAACATCTTGGTCTTAGAGCTCTAGCCCCCAGAACAGGATTTTCTATTGTTTAAACCGGGTGGTACTTTGTGGTCGTTTGTTAAGGTAACCCTACCAAACTAATGAACATAGCCATACAGAAACTGGGTTGATGAACACTCTAACTTGTGTGTGAAATCTGTAGAATATAGGCTGGGCAAGTAGCACAATCTCTATTTTACAAGTGTAGAAGCTGAAGCTCAGAGTGATTTAAATGATTTACTCAAGCTGACCCAGCAAGTCGCTGATTAAGAAGTGAACATTTACCAACATGTATTAACATATAAATAGAGGATATATGGAACGTAAATAAGGAATATATATATATGTTTGCATATTTGTAATACTCTTCTTAGAGAGTGATTGTCATGTGCCAGGTAACTGTATGCTCATTATCTAATTTAATCTTCGAGATAACCAGTGAGTTGGGTCCTATTGCTCAACTCTACTTTATGGATGAAAACCGAAGCACAGTAAGAGAAAACGTGTTGGCAGAGTAGTAGTAGCTACCAAGCGGTAGAACCAAAAATCAAGTCCAGGTCATCTGGTTCCAAGTACCAGACAAGAGAGATTTTAACCAGTTGTGTAACTCCACAAAGAACTAAATGAGACAAAGGGGGCTATTTATTTTGTTGGGCTTTATTTTTGCTCTAGAATTAAAGATTTTGGTTTACGTACCAATTTTGTATATATGCATATGAATCAGTAATCGTTTATGTGTACATGGTCACCCCAAATGTCTTTGTTCATGAGTTTTACCAAGAATTGAAAGAATTTAATGTAAGGTTTTCACATTATTATAAACATTTTTATTTATACTCTTTGTTTTACCCTTAGACCAGAACAGACATAGTCAAAATTTAATTTCTGGGTTTTATATTCTTATTACTGTTTGCCAGTTTCTCTGAAGGATGCTGGCAATTCAGTCTTTCTGATGCATGGAATACTAGATTCTACCTCCCTCTTCTACTTGCTGTCTCTTTTCCAACCCCTGAAGTTTGTGGTGTGGACTTTTATCCCTTTGGGTTTTCAGGATAGTTTCTAGTCCTGCATTCTAACAGTTAATGTTTGCTTGGTGCATTGGAAAAGAGGATTTCTCACCAGAGGTGATTTCTGGCTTGCAGAGTGTGTGGCTTCTGAGATTTATTATTTTTATGGGGTGGAGAAGTTTCTCCAGGCTATTTCTGAGAGATCAAAGTGAGATAGATCTGACAACTTTCCTTTGAGAAGGACCACCCAATAGTTAGATAGTTCTTGTGTTTTCCTACCACATGGTGATTGATGTACCCATGATCCACTGCCATTTTGTTTTGAGTGGAAGTGAATGAAGAAGCTCCTGTTTCTGCTGTTGACTTTTACCAGGAAACTGTTGGGAAATTATTATTATTAATATTATCATCATCATTATTATTTTATTCAACTGCATAAAAATTCCAGTGTTGTTCTTCCTCCAACCTCCATTTCATTAGTATTTATTTATTTATTTTTGCCTTCATCTAAAGTGGAGTTCATTCAAACCTATTTGACTATCCTGGCCTGGGTGGAGAAGCAGCAGGCTTTTCTGGACTGAGTCCTTAGGTTGAGGGTCAAGCTTCTCTTGGGGTGAGCAGAGGAGTACTTTTATGAGGGAAGTAATCTGTTGGTCAGGCCTTCCATTCCTAAGCAAGGAGACAGGCATGCAGGAGTCCAGCCAGTGAGGAGTTGGGATAATGTCCTCATTCAGGAATAGTTGAATGAGGCAGATGTTCACCAAGTAAGTCAGGAGTACCTTGTGAAAGCCAGAGCGCCAGTAAGCAGGAAATAAATGGAGGCTCAAGTGGCCAAATATGGGAACAGAAGGTCAACCTCCCTGAAGGATTCTGAGGATCTCTCTTTCTGTCTTCCTTTGTTGGAGATGACTCCTGACTTTAAAGGGTCTGAGTTTCACCTAAACGTCACCTTCTTGGGGACATCTTCCCTGTCCATCCTCTCTAAAGTAGCACCCACTACCACCCATGCTTCCATCTTTTCATTTCTTAGCTTGTGTTTCTTTTCTTCATAAGAATTTATCACAGTCGGGGGCACCTGGGTGGCTCAGTGGTTGAGTCCGCCTTTGGCTCACGGCGTGATCCTGGGGCTCCTTGGATGGAGTCCCACATCAGGCTCCCCATGGGGAGCCTGCTTCTCCCTCTACCTCTCTCTGTCTCTCTGAATGGATGAATAAGATCTTTAAAAAAAAAAAAAAAAGAAAGAATTTCTCACAGTCTCATTTAGTATCCATTCATTTTTTCCCTTTGCCCTAGCCCAGCCTACTATATAGTCCATGAAAGTTTGGACTGGATATTTTCTTTATTGCTATGTTCTTAATGTCTTGAACTTAACAGATATTCAATAGACATTTGTTCTATTGAATTACTGTCTTCTTGGCAGAGATATTAACACTACCTGTCTAGTCCTGCATTATTTCCTAAGACACTATTATTTAAGCAGGTTCTAAAAATAATCTGCTACTCCTGTCTAGAACATAATAAGCTTTTTGTAGGTTCATGTAGCCCCCTAAAAAATATCTGCAGTAGTCAGTTTTCTCACCTTTTTAATGCGTAGATTTTCCCATAGCTCTTGTAGTACTTTGACAATGTTTATCAGCCACTTATATAGTGAAGGATTTGCTCACCTCCAAACTCACAAAAATACAGATAGATTTTTTACTTAGTTTACCGTGGTGAATAATACTGGAGATAGAGTAGTCTGCTTTACTCCTGCTTACAGAATCTACTTGCAAAATTCTAATGGACTTTAAAATAAGATGTTCTCACATCATATTTACTGAATATCTATTAAATCTTAATCCTAAGCTAGCTAATATGCAGATGTCTGAGAAATCTATTTATTATAAATTGATTTATATTTTGGAAATCACAGTTTATTAATAAAGAGAAAAAATTAAAAGGAAGTGATGAGTATAGGCATCCTTGCCTACTTCCCACTTTAGGGTCCTGTATTAGAGTTCTCCAAAGAAGTAGAGCCAGTTACACACATGTACACGTATATACACACATGCATGCACACACTTATGCAGATGGATTGATCGATCAATCGATTGATTAATTGATTCTAAGGAATTGCTTCACATGATTGTTCAGACTGGGAAGTCAGAAATCTGCAGGGCAATCTGGAAATTCCAGGAGGAGTAGCTGTTACAGTCTCGAGTCTGACGGCAGTCTGGAGGCAGAATTTCTTCCTCTTCTGGGAACCTTGGTCTTTTGTCTTAAGACTTCAGCTGACTAGAAGAGACCCACCCACATTTTTGAGGGTAATCTGCTTTACTCAAAGTATACTGATTTAAATGTTAATCACATCTAAAAAATACCTTCACAGCAACATCTAGACTGGTGTTCCACCAGACAAGTGGGTAGCATAGCCTAGCTAAGTTGGTACATAAAAATTGACTACCACAAGTAATATATGACCCAGCAGTCCCCCTCCTGGGTATTTACCTTAGAGAAATGAAAATTTAAGTTTACACAAAAATCTGTGATGTTCATAGCAACTTTATCTGTAATAGCTCCAAACTGGTAACAACCAAAATGTCTTTCAGCAAGTAAATAGACAAACAAAATGTGGTATATCCATACAGTGGAATACTGCTCAGCAATAAAAAGGAACAAAGTATTGACATGTGAAATGATCTCAAGGGCATTATATTCAGGTAAAAAAAAAATCTCAAATTATCCCATACTGTGAGAGTCTGTATAGAATATTTATGGAATGAATGACTAAGTTATAAAAATGGAGAACAGGATTGCCAGGAGTTAAGAATGAGCAGAGTAATGATTATAAATGGATAGCATGAGGGAGTTTTTTGGGGGTGGTGAAACAGTTTTATATGCTCACTATGGTGTTAGTTACATGAATTTGTACATGCAATAAAATTTATAAAACTTTTCTGCCTTACTCCCCCCAACCCCTCCTTGCCAATAAGTTCATGGAAAAACTTGGAATTCAAATAAGGCCCTATGATTGAGTGAGCAGAATTGTGATGTCAGTTTCCTGGTTTTGATCATTGATACTATGGTTGTAGAAGATGATCTTCAGGGAATCTGAGTGAAAAGTACAAGGGAACTCTACTCTTTTTGTAACTTCTATGTGACTCAAAAACTATTTTAAAATTACAGGTTGTCTAAAAGGCAGAAAGAAGCGAAAGATCTTTAGATATTGAAGAAGTCACTGAAAGTGGCAAATCGGTGGGCAGGGAGACAGAAGAAATAACAAGTAAAGCCCTGAGTTGTAGGGAACATGGTGGATGAGACAGGCTAATGAAAGAGGACTATTTGTGGAGAAGTAGTAGTCAGAGACCCTCAGATGCAGATGTATGGATCATTGTAGAAGCCCTTTGCTTGCAGCATTTGATACTGCATCTCCAAAGGAGGAGATAGGGAGCTTTCATGAGAATTTTCATGAAGTCAAAATTAAGTGGAATTTTAAAGGATATTTATGTTTAGATCTGAAGAATGGAAAATGTCAAGAAGCAGTGATACTGTGCTTATTTGTAAGAGTATATCACTCAGTTATTCTAAGAGTTTAGTCCATCTGTGTCTTTTTAAAAATATACTTTCTGCATACTTTTGTCCTAAGATAGGTTTGCACATAGTAACATATTTTTTTGAAGGGAGGACTTCCGGTAATAATTTATACAGTGATACAAGCAATACAATCAGATGCCTTTGAAGTGGCAGGCTTTGGGATACATTTATTGAACTAAGCAGTAAAATTTGCAATAGCATATATATTTCCTATATGGTTGCTCATTTTTACCGCACATTTTTAAAGTCTTAATATTTTTGTGACTTAAGCAACAGAAATTTTTTCCGGCAGTTTGGGAAGCTAGAGTTAGGCTAGAGCTCAAAATGTTTTAGCCTTGGTTTCTTCTGAGATCTTTCTATTTGGCTTGCAGATGGCCCTTTCTTTCTTCTGTGTGTTTGCGTACCATTGGTGTCTCTCTGTTTGTCTAGGTTTCCTGTCATAAGGACAACATTGAGGTTGGATTAGGTCCCACCCTAAAGACTTTATGGTGACTCAGTCACCTTTTCAAATGCCCTCTCTCCAAGTAGTCACATTCTGAGGTGCTCGGTGTCAGGACTTATGACACATATGAAGAAGAGCGGTAGAGGAGGCAAACACGATTCAGCCGTAACAACCAGCATGTTGTCTGCAAATAAATGCATTGTTCTTTCCAGTATGCATGCCTTTGTTTCTTATTCCTCCTTACTGTACCAGGTAGGACTACCAGAAATGTTAAATAGAATTGGATTGAACAAATATCCTTGTTCACAGTCTCTAAGGTAAAAAAGTATTCAACTGTTCCCGTTAAATATGATAATACGTTGTAATTTTTTTGTAAGAAAGTTTATTTCCATTCCTAATTTGCTGAGAGTTTTGATCATGGTTGAGGAATGCATTTTTCTCCCAAATGCGTTTCCTGTATCATGATCTCTGATAATATGCTTTTTCTGAAATCTACTTTTTCTGTATTTTTATGCCCACTCTAGCTTTCATTTGATTAGTGTTTGTACATTTTTTCCATCTTTTTACTTTTTTTAAAAGGCTTCTTCTTCTTCTTTTTTTTTTTTTTTTTCTCCTTTGGAGAAGTTTTAGGTTTATAAGAAAATTGAGAGGAAGTTACAGAGATTTCCCATGTAGTCACACATATAGTCTCCCCCAGTATCAACAGCCCCACCAGAGTGGTACATTTTCTACAATCAGTGACCCTCCATTGACATCAGTATGACCCAGAGTCCATAATTTACCTATTGTTCACTGTTGGCATTATACATTCCATGGATTTGGATAAGTGTATGATAAGATGTACCCATCATTATGGTATCATAAGAGTATTTTCACTGTTCTAAAAATCCTCTTTGCTCTGCCTGTTCATCCTTTACCCTTCTTCCTCCTCACCCCACGCAACCACTTATCTTTCTGCTATCTCCATAGTTTGGCCTTTTCCAGAAAGGTCATATGGCTGTTGGCTGGAATCATCCTTTTTAAGATTGACTTCTTCCACTTAGTAATGTGCGTTTAACTTTCCTCCATGTCTTTTTATAGCTTGATAGCTCATTTCTTTTTGTGCTAAATAACATTTCATTGTCTGATGTACCACAGTTTATTTATATTTATCTTGGTTGCTTTCTGGTTTTAGCATTTATTATACAGCTTCTATAAACGACTGTGTTCAGGTTTCTGTGTGGACACAAATTTCAACTCTTTTGGGTACATACAACCTAGCTCAAATTGTTAATAAATGAATATTTAGCTTGTAAGAAACTGCCAAACTGACTTCTGTAGTGGCTGTACTATTTTGTATTCCCACCAGCAATGTGTAAGAGCTTCTGTTGCTCCACATCCTCACCAGCATTGGGTGTTACTAGTGTTCCAGATTTTGGCCATACTAACAGATATGTAGTGGTATCTCATTTGTTGTTTTAATTGGCATTTCCCTGATGACATGGGATGTGGAACATCTTTGCATGTGCTTATTTTCCATCTGTGTATCTTTTTTGGTGAAGTATTTGATAAGGTATTTGGTCCATTTGTTTATTAGGTTGTTTATTCTTAATTTTGGAATGTTGAATTTTTCATATATTCTAGATCATAGTCCTTGCTCAGATAGGCCTTTTGGGGACATTTTTGCCCAGTCTGTGCCTTCTCATTCTCTTGACAATGCTTTCACAGAGCAGAAATTTTGAATTTTAATCAAGTCCAGCTTATCAGTGGTTTCTTTCATGTTGTATCTAAAAAGTCATTGATGTATGCAAGGTCACCTAGGTTTTCTCCTTTTTATTTCCTCAGTTTTATAGTTTTACATTTTGTATTAGGTGTGTGATCCATTTTGAGTTAATTTTTGGATAGAATGTAATGCCTGTATCTAGATTCATTTTTTTTTTTGCGATGGATGTCCAGTTGGTTCAGCACCACTTGTTGAAAAGACCATCTTTTCTCTATTATACTACCTTTGTTCCTTTGTCAAAAATTCGTTCACTAATTAATGTGAGTCTAGGGCTCTGTATTCTTTTTTTATTGATTTTTAAAAAAAATCTATTCTTTTACCAATACTGAACTATCTTGACTACTGTAGCTTTATAGTATATCTTGAAATCCTTCATCTTTGTTCTTCTTTAGTACTGTGTTGACTATTTACCTTTTGCCTTCCATGTAAACTTTAGAAACAGCTTGTGGATAACTTGCTGGTATTTTAATTGAGATTGTAATGAATTCATGGATCAAGTTGGGAAGCACTAACATGGATAATATTGAGCCTTCCTATGAATGTAGAACATCTATTTCTTTAGTTTCTTTAGTTGTTTGATTTCATTATCAGGCTTTTATAGTTTTCCTAATATAGGTCTTATACATATTTTGTCATATTTATACCTAAACATGTTCTTTTTATGGTTAGCAATATAAATGGCATTATGTTTTTAATTTCAAATTTTACTTGCTTTTAGCTGTTATATAGGAAAGAAATTAACTCTTTTTTTAACCTTGTTACCTGAAGCATAGGCTATGGTCATTTATTAGTTTCAAGAGAATTTTTGTTGTTGTTGTTGATACTTTTGGATTTTCTGCATAGATGATCATGTCATCTGTGAACAAAGGCCGTTTTATGTTTTCTTTCCTAATCTTTATCCTTTTTATTACCTTATTAACTAGTAATTTTAATATGATACTGAAAAAGAATGGTGAGAGAGTTTGCCTTAGTCCTGGCCACACATATTTTAAAAGAGATTAATTGTGCCATTAAAATATCACAAGCTTTTGCCTGATTTAAAACTTTCTCCAGGAAGAAATGTGTGGGAAATATCAGAAAGGGAGACAGAACGTAAAGACTGCTAACTCTGGGAAACGAACTAGGGGTGGTAGAAGGGGAGGAGGGCGGGGGGTGGGAGTGAATGGGTGACGGGCACTGGGGGTTATTCTGTATGTTAGTAAATTGAACACCAATAAAAAATAAATTTAAAAAACAAAACAAAACAAAACAAACTTTCTCCAGGAAATGTCCTTGCAAAAATGTTGTTTTTAAAAGGAAAATGAGAGTTGTATTCGTTTTTCTTCTTTTCAAATTTTTATTTAAATCCTAGTTAGTGAACATACAGTGCAATGTTGGTTTCAGAAGCAGAATTCAGTGATTCATCATTTACGTACAATACCCAGTGCTTATCATATCAAGTACCTTCCCTAATCCCCATCACCACCCAGCCCATCCCCCACCCACCGCCCTCCATCACCCTCAGTTTGTTCTCTAGGAGACGCTTATGGTTTGTTTCTCTTTCTCTTTTTTCTTTATCCCTCCTCCCATATGTTCATCCATTTTGCTCCTTAAATTCCACTTATGAGTGAAATCATATGGTATTTGTCTTTCTCTGATTGACTTATTTCACTTAGCATAATACCCTGTAACTCCATCCACATCATTGAGAATGGCAAGATATCTTTCTTTTTGTTGGCTGAGTAATAGCCCATTGTATATATATACCACACCCCCTTTATCCATGAGAGGCATAACCTTGATTAAATTAATTTTGGGGGTAAGATGATTATGGGTTATATTTGGGGAACTGTACTCCAATAAACAAGTCTGCCAAGCCTTCTTACATAACATGCTCATTCTTGCCGATCAAAAAAAAAAAGGACAATCAGATGTGCTTATTCTATATTTTACCTAGATCTAAGGCACTGTGAAATTTTTTGTGTATCTTAATCACTTTTAAGGCACAGGAATGCCGGTGCATACTTGTCCTGAACATTCCTACACTCTAGTATCGGCCAGTAGCTTAATACACTCTAGTATAGGCCAGTAGCTTAATACACTCTAGTATAGGCCAGTAGCTTAATACACTCTAGTATAGGCCAGTAGCCTAATCACTTTTAAGGCACAGGAATGCATATTGTTTGTTTTGGACTTTCCTTGCAAGTGACAATTCTCTTACTTCCTCTTCTGGGTCTCTTTACTTCCTCCCTACATGTAGTTTGCATAAGGAAAGCCATGTAAAGTCCTGCTGTATTATGGGACATGAAGAAACAGTGATCAGCTCATCTTCAGTGTGTTTATCCATATGTGATGCTGAGTTCTGCAAGAATGCCGGTGCTTACTTGTCCTAATAAACATTCCTATACTCTAGTACCGGCCAGTAGCAATACTGTAATATATATGTATCAGGTCCTGGAGTCCTCACTTCCTGAGTCAGAACAAAGTGTTCATATTCCAGAAGCACTTTTCTTTAAATTGAAATGCTTCGTGATGGCAGTGATGTTCTGTGAGCACTCAGCAAAACCAAAAATGTCAGTAATCACCGAGGTTGCTGAAGGTAAAAGGACAGGGAGGAATAAAGAGAACAGAATTAGCCAAGAAGTGACAGAAGTCATTATAGGGTTCTGAAGTGTCTGCTTTGGTTGTGTGACTTGGAAAGGTTGAGGTTAACAAACAGGTATTGGAAATGTTGGCACCAGGCAGTTAAGAATACTGTAGATTTTTCGTCTCCATTATTCATGGTAGACTTAAATCATGATTGGAGACATTGCTGCAGCCAAACCATGTTTGTTTGCAATATTTATGGTTTAATTATTTGCTTTAAAACATGTCTCTTTTTCCAAGATGAAGGGGTATAGACTGTTCATTTTCTTTCTGTGGGTGTTTACTTGGTTTTGGCAATTTATAACCCTGTACAGTTGGCATTAGTTGCATATTCTGGCTGCCCAGCACCTTTTGAACACTCTTGGAATAATCTAGCATGTTTCCAACTATACGAAAACCACCTCCCCAAGACAGAGCTCAGAAAACTTCCCTTCTTTGCTGGGGAGCATAAAGCTGTGACTTAAGATTCCACCAACACTCTAAATTTGGAAGTGAGGAACTTGAGGCTGGTGGGTCCAGCTAAGATCCGTGTTTTGCCAGCAGGAGTAGCAGTGTGGCAGTCTGTTCTTGGCAGTGGCAGTGTTGACAGGCTTTCATTTTTGATGCAGCAGAAACACGGATTGTTTTCTCATTCGATCTCTTTTGCTTTGTGCTATACATTGTTCCTGGGAGTTTAATATGGAGCCTCATTCTCTGTGTCCTTTTAATAAACTCATGTTCTGTGTGATGACTCAGAATCAGCTGCTGTTGCTTACAACTAAGTAGTCAAAGGCTATCAATCCTAAATCGGCACCATGGAGCATCTCATTAGGGCGCCCAGACTAAATTTGGTCTGGCTGTGTTTCAGTGGCAAGTAGGGGCAGAGGGCAAGACCCAGGCTCAAAACTTAAATGAATGATATAATTTTTAGGACTAGCCCTAGATTGTAGGCCTGTAACCAAGGAGCGGAGCCTGAGCTTAAGATAAAAGTTTGAGCTCATTACGGAGGAAGCTGACTCCAAAGTGGGCTGAGGATATGGATCAAAGTCAGAAAAGTGACTGGAGTACGTTAGACTGACGCTGGATTGACAAATTAAAGCATAGGTAATTGTTGTCTTGGTTTTAGAAAATTTTAGGTTTCAGTACCATTTTTTCAATCTAACTGCCCTTTGTCCTATTTCTAAGATTGTAAGTCTTAAGAAGTTTTAGAGAATCAGGCTCTTTGTCTACTATATACAGAGGTAACTAAATCAAAATTATTCTTATTGTTCTTAAGATTATGAACTCCCATCTACAATTCCATTTAGTTAGTATTAAAACAATGAGGCTAATTTTCTGATAGTTCATGAGCAGCATTCCCAAAAAAGCACTTATAATGAAAATATGCTTCTAGAAACTATGTACCTATGAAATTATTATTCAAATACTCTTAGTTTAGCAGATTTATTCTTATATTGAGAGTCTCACCCTTTATATAGAGAGAATTACTGACCCAGTGATTTAGGAGTGTGGCAATCAGGAAGCAATGTTATTCTAATAATCAGGTCCAAACTGCTAAATGCCTATTTTTCTTAAGATTCAGATGGTTCTTTAGTTAAAGCCTCTCTCATATATGACTGAAAGTTTCTTTCTTAAAATTTCTTATTAAAAAATAGAAAGATAATCGTAATAATAGCTTTCATTTATTTAGTGCTGAGTCCAGTCATTGTGTTAGATGTTTTGCATAAGTGATTTTTGAGCCATACAACACCCAGCAAGACCAGTTGTTATCTGTAGCTTATAAAGAAAATAGGGTGCAGAGAGGTTGTATGCCTAGCTCATGGCCATCCAGGTCTATATTAAGTTGATGTTTCAGAATAATTATAAATGAAACCAAAGGAGCCTGAGGTTCTTTTCTTAGGAATCATTAATTGTTACTTATCCTAAACCTGATAGAGTCTAAGTAGAATGTCCTTGTGGCCCATCCTCACTTAAATCTTCAGAGAATTGTTTTTAACCCCTGGACCAACTGTGTGGCTTGATTTCACAGGCTATTGAAACTTTTAGCAGCTGGCAATGACTACTAAGAATCGGTTCATTTCACTCCCTACTGGGGAAGTAATTTTTCATAGATTTGAGTTTTACTTTCTCTGGTTTCCATTCTTCACACTTGGCCAAAATGGCAAATGACTAAGAGAATACTCTGTAGAGAATTTAAACCTTCTTTGATTAGTTTCTCAATAATTGCAGACATCTCTACTATTTTCTTGTTTTAGGAAGGAGGAATAAGTCACACTTTTCAACTTTTCCTCTGATCCTGTCAGATGCTAGGCCTGATTTGCAGCTACTTGAGAAGCCCTAATATGTTCGTGTGCTATAACTGTGAACGACGTGTCTCAGATAGATTTTCCGGAGCTGTGTACATAAAAGCACAGAATATTTAGAATAAAGCATAACAGGATATTTGAACAAAATTCAAACTGGTTTTGTGATAAAGGCACATATTCTGAGGCAATGCCAGAGAGAAGAGTGATATCAAACTTATTTGATCCTCTGTGCTATTTGAGGAACAGACTTTGTTTTTGAAAAAATCATTGCCCCACCAACATTCAAAGGGTTTGCTATACTTGCCATAGTTAATCACATATTCAAAATGCAGACACGAAGCACTATGAAAACTTTTTCATGTTTTAGGCTTCAAAGAATTCCTGATTTTGAAATTTTTCTTTACCCTCTTACAGCATCACCTCTTGCTGAGAAGTTGGTGTTGGGGGTGAGAGAGGAGCTTAAAACAGTGATCTCACCTGAGAAATACAGGTGAAGGGGCAGTGTCTGAATGAAGATCTCAAGTCTTCATGCATGTAATAGCGTGTGCATATATGTGGACACTGTTTTATGGGAAAGGGCAGAGGCCAGCTGCTACCTTGAAGGAATGGCAAGTGTAAACTGAGGACTGCTTCATTTCCCCATGTGCTGCATCCCTATTAGGCCGTGATTGTTTGAATCAAACAGCTCCATCCTTTATCACTCAGAATAGTAGTCTGCAGTTCATAAGCTCCGACTTGAGACTGGTGTGAGAAGAGAGAAGAAGGGCTTTATTCAGGCAGTGACTCTCGTGTAGGCAGCCTTTGTGTATTATAAAAATAGGTTGTTTTGGTGAATCTAAATAATGCACAGAAATTTCCAGCATTTACTCAATGGTCTGGAGTTTAAACTGCATCTGTATATCATTTGAGTTAATCTAGTGAAATGAATGAATAGCATAACTTATATTTAAACTCTATGTCTTAGGTTGAGCACTAGGCATTAAGAGTATTTATTAGGCGGAGTGATATTTGACTTAAAATATTTTATTAAGGCAGATTAGAAGTTGTAAAAGAAGACAACATGATTTTAAAAGTTATTGGTGGGCAGCCCTGGTGGTGCAGCGGTTTGGTGCCGCCTGCAGCCAGGGGTGGGATCCTGGAGACCCGGGATCGAGTCCCATGTCGGGCTCCCTGCATGGAGCCTGCTTCTCCCTCTGCCTGTGTCTCTGCCTCTCTCTCTCTCTGTCTCTCTGTCTCTCTGTGTATGTCTCTATGAATAAATAAATAAAATCTTTTAAAAAAAGTTATTGGTGGGGAAGCATGTATATATAAACTCTTAGGTATTTAAGATTTTCAAAATTCTAATAGAGAAAATTGGTTAACATACTTACTTATTATGTTAAATAGTTAACTCCCTATGTTACATTATCAGTACTACATGAGTGACACTCAGAAACATACCTTCAGATACACGATTATAAGAGCAAAAAAACCCATGACACCTTGTTTAATAAATTGTAGGGTGCACTGATTTTTACACTTAAATGAGGATACTTTTATATACAAATGACGATGCATCTTACAACTGAGGGAATTTTGTAATTATTTGGAAATGTTTTTGTGTTTTTTCCCCTTTAGAAGTACATTTTATAAAGTATATTTTATTTTTTCCAGATTTATTATATAGTTGACCTATATATAACAAAAAAGGTGTATGTTTGTATTGTTGATGTCTTAGGTTTCGTTACACACAACAATCATCTTTTATGTAGACGTTATCTATAAATCATGTAATGATAAGAATTGGGAAAATACTAGAACCATAACCACTTGCCAAAACACCAAGTCAATGCTGCTGGTTAGTAAGTACTCTAACATTTTGAAGAATACTGCCATTCAAATCAATTTTATTTCTCTCTTTTATGATGGCGTGATGGCCTACCTGAAAATGGAAAAAGAAATTCACATTGACTATCTAGGGATAAATGAAAATCTTGACAGTTTCCAGTATATTTTTACCATAAGAATTTTAGGAAATTGAGTTCATACACATTGAAAGATATTCTTGCAGAGTTCCATTAATAGCCCAAGGATGATTTTTGTAGGTAATATCATTAGCCTGGAACAATGCTGCATTTTATTTAGTAAATGGGATGAAAACCATACAAGAGATACTGATGAATGACATCAATATGGGATAAATTGGTGGCATTAAGAGAATACAAGATTCTAAATTTTAGATTATAAATAATTTTAGATTATAAATAAGATTTTATAGAAATCTTTTATAGAAATAAAAGATTATGAACTGTGGGTGGTTTTATCAAACACATCAATAGATATATAGTATGTTGAACTATAGAGTTATTTATGTAAAGAATTAAGCCTTCGCATTAGTACCCCTCAGGGGGAAAATTGGGCAGCACTTCTCAGAAAAATTAAAGAAATTGAAATTGTTTAGCTCTTCTCCCATTCCTGTTAACAGAGAGTAAGAACAAATGAATATCAATGAGAGCGGGAAATATACAGGCTGATTGTTATGATAGTACAGAAAGGAAAGGAGCATCTTTTCTTGGAAATTTTGAATGCAGTTTATAATTGTATCTGATGATAATGGTATAATAGTCTCCACAGAGTAAACACTCCAGGAATCTCTAATGCCTGCCTGAAACTGCAGATAGTACCAAACCCTATATGTACTATGTTTCTCCTATGATAAAGTTTAATTTATGTATTAAGCATAGCATGAGATTAACAACACGAATAAAATAGAACAGTTATAACAACATACTGTAATAAAAGTTATGTGAATGTGATTTCTCTCTCAAAATGTCTTATCGTCCTGTTATTCACTCGTGCTTGTGATGATATGAGAGAATAAAGTGCATGGATGATGGGACGGAGGGAGGTGAATGCTACAGGTACTGTGACATAGTTTCAGCTACTCGTGACTCTCTGACGATATGTACAAGGAGAACCATCTGCCTCCAGACGACAGTTGACAAGGGACCACTTAAATCACAGAAAGTACAGAAAGTGAAACTTTTGTGTGAACTCATTTGGTAAAGATGTATTGCACGTCTTCCATAGCCAAGGCTAATGTGATGTGCTGATTCCCATTTGAATACAAGAGACTATACCAGGGAATAGATATAAGGTGTCCCTCCTACTTCTGGGACTTTCATGGAAGTAGTTGGCAGGCTAAGTGAAACTTCTCAAGAAATGGCAAACCTAAATGATATTCTTTCATGGGGGGTAATGTACCAAGATGTTATATGGAGAACAAGAATAGAAAGACTCTATAAACTTAGTCATCCTTTGATGTCAATTACGCTGACCTTCATATCAAGTATCTTGAATATTCCTCAAGAAATGTCAGGAGAAGCAAGAGAAGGTTAGCAATGCTCTCATATTTTCTTTGTCATTATTTACAGTGTATTATGTACACAGTGTAATCCGTCAGCCAACTTTAATTTCATAAGCTATTCATTGTGTTTAAACAGTGCCTTTCGTATATTAAATATTTATGGCAGTCTTTGAGAAGAATACATTAAAATGGCAGATGGGGGTCATTTTAAACATTTCCTTGATTGAAAGAAAGGGACCCCCTTGTGAATTTATAGTCAGCTTTCAAAGAAAGTTCACAATGTCTGATAATAACCCAAGGAGGCAAGAATTCCACCAATTCCCAGCACTGTAATTTTCAAAAAAGCAGTGGCTGCAAACAATCTTCATGCTTCAGCACCTCCCATTTTAAAACTGTTTGCAAGGGCACTGAAGAATGGTGAACAAAAACATTTACAGTTGTATTGCCTATTAATAATTCAGTAGGAGTACACCATTTTTGCATTAATATTACCTTTTCATCGATTTTTAACCAGTAGCAGAAGTAAAGAGAAAAATCAAATTTTTGACCTGTGTTGGATAGGAAGATATATCCTAGACTCTGGAGTCCTAAAACTTGGAAGCTACATTGGAAATCACATCCTAGGTGTCCTGAAGAAGAGATGTTTTTGTTTGGTTTCCTGATTGCCGTTTGACTTGATAACTAATAAGCCTGAATCTAGAAACAATTAGCAATTTTTTCCCCTCAGAATGGTATCTTCTAGTTAAACTTAGAACATTAGTTACATTATCTTCTTTGGTAGTCATCATAAAAGCTACTCTCTTAAATAAATAGTACTCTCTTTTCCTGAATATAAAAATAAATCTGCGAATTTTTATTTTATTTTTATTTTGTTTTATTTTATTAAAGATTTTATTTATTTATTCATGAAAGACACAGAGAGCGAGAGAGGCAGAGACACAGGCAGAGGGAAAAACAGGCTCCATGCAGGGAGCCGGATGTCGGACTCAATCCCAAGACTCCAGCATCACGCCCTGAGCCGAAGGCAGGTGCTAAACCGCTGAGCCAGCCACCCAGGGATCCCCTGCAAAATTGTATTAAATTCCTGGAAGATCAATTATTAATCTTCATTGTATCATTTGACTATTGAGAGTTGAGATGCTTCTTTTCTAACCGACTGGTTTGTTTGTTTTTTGCTTATTTTTGTAGCAGGCATAGCATGGGCTGATTCACTATTTTTATTTTTAATTTTTGCTGGCAGACACCAACCCTGAAGTTCTGCCCCTATTTCCACCTCAGAGGTCAGTGGCAGGTGTTCTCCCCCACTGGTAGACAGACCATGGAAGGCCCCTGCACATCATCCAAGAACCAATTCATGTCATTGTTTACTCTTCAGACTTCAAGAATATAAGGAAAAAGGGCTTAGATTTGACATGTTTTTTTTTTCAGAGTGCCAGTTCCTGGTTTATGATTTTAGTACTTGTTTAAATACTATGAAACTGTATTTTCTTTTTTCCTTTTAATTTTGACTCATCATCATAAAGTTGATTTAGAAGAAAATTTCTATATCGAGTTAATTTGGATTTTCTAAATCAAAAGTGCAAGTGATTTCTGGACTTCTTTCTTGACAAAAAGTGCCTAGAAAAGCTGCATTAAAACAACAAATCTAATTTTTAAAACACTTAATGAGTTAAAAAGCAGAGTCAAACCAAACTAATGAAAGCTATTTAGGAGAAGTCAGTTGAAGTGGTTTTAAGCATTTATTTCATTGCTTTTTTAACTCCTTGACTGTTAACACTATAAATGTGAATCTGAGAAAAATTAACTTGTTTTTGAACTCTATAAAAAGTATTTTTTTCTTTTAATTAACTTTATTGTTTTTAAAGCCCTGTATCAAGCTCTATTTCTGTGCTTGGGTAGTTCCCATTTGCAAATAGGGCAATTTCTGCATATAGGTCTGAACAGGCTATGCCACAATTATCCTTTTTATTGTAACTTTACTGTCAAAGAAGTAGTTTTCTTCTCCAAATGGAAATTCCAGAGTAACTCAAATGTCTTAGTAAACATATTGTCATTTCCAATTTCCAAAGGCAATGGCCCCTGGTCCAGCAACCAAAACCTGTGTTGAGACCTGAAATGGGTCCATATCCCCTCATTACTGGGGTACCTCACATAATAATAACAGTTGCTAGAATTTGTTGTTCACTCTGTGCCTGGTGAATGGGAATTATTCTGTTTGGATTATCTCATTTAATCTTTATATCAACCCTGTGAGGTGTGTGTATAATTTTCTTCATCTCACCATTGAGGAAATCTAAGCTCCAACACATGTAGTTAATTAACTTACCCAAGGCTACCTAGCTAGTAAACAGTAGAGCTGGAATTCTAACCCAGGCTGACTCTAAAGCTTACTGTAACATGAGTCACTGTGCTATACCAATACAAGGGATATATATTTATTGAGATATATGTAATTCTTCTCTAGTTATAACTCATTTTTTAAAAAAGATTTATCAGAGAGAGAGAAAGCAGGAAGAGGCGGAGGGGGAAAGAATCTCAAGCAGACCCACTCCTGAGCATGGAGCTCCACGATATCATGACCAAGAGCCAGATGCTCAAGATCTGAGCCACCCAGGTGTCTCCCCCACAACCCCTCTCCCCCGACCCGTTAAAGCTCATTTCGAAGCCACTTTAGCTTTAACTACTGCGTACAGCTTCATTTGAAGTTCACAAATAAAGGAGTAAAAATTCAGAGTCTTCTGGGGATTGATTTTACAGTATAGATTGTCTCCATGTATTTAATAGTCATCTCAAACATTGAGTTCTTTCTCCATGCTTCAGTATTCACATTAACCATAGAATCTTCTCTCACTGTGTCATGTATGTAGCTCTTCCATTTCTGTGCTTCTTGCAACTGTTATTGAATGCATGGGAACACACAGACCATTTGCAGGTTCTTTTTAAGAATCTAGAGCCTGGGTCACCGGGGGGCCTAATCCATTGAGCGTCCAGCTCCTGATTTCCGTTCAGGTCATAATCCTCCGGGTCCTGAGATTGAGCCCCGCATTAGCTTCTGAGCTCAGTGCAGATTCCCCCCACTTGCATGTTCTGTCTCTCAAATAAGTAAATAAAAGCTTTTTTAAAAATCTGTAGCTTGTACTCCTTTTGGGGATTAATAATTGGGAAGTATGAAATCATAGCGTGAGTGTCAACTAAATTCAAGGAGGGAGTTTTAAAAGTCTTGTGAAGGTGTGAAATCTTTTTTTTTCTTTTTTAAGATTGTGTAACTAAATATATTTACGTTGTTGCTATATACTCTTATGAGCCCTAACCTCGAATTTCTCTAAGTGTGGTATCAGGATCGCCAGGGTACATAGTCTTGGACATCTCAGACATCTCAGACCTACTTCATTAGAATCTTGCCCACCCTTCTTCCTTGAATTTTTAACATGCCTTTGGGGATTCTTAAACACAGTAATATTAGAGACCTATTTTCTTGTCAATTTTGTTTGTATTTAAGCAGAAGCTGAAGAAACTCTGGTTTGGGTGAAAATGAAATTGCAGAGGGATTCTTGGTGCCTTGTGAGCCCTAAAGGAAGCCTCCATAGATTGTAAATTGAGTTGATGAAACACCATCCTTAACAAATGAGAGTTTTTCAGTGGCTCTAAGTAGAATGAGGCTGGATTCCCCTAACTCCAAATTCCAATCTTGAGGACTCTCACTTCTTTGAGAACCTAATTTCCCTACCAATACTAAAAATGTTCCCTTAAAAATGATGGGAGAGTATTTTTACTTAATTCCAAAGAGACCACTTCTTCTGATGAATTCTTGTGATCTTTTTAGGAGCTCCTCTTAGGGGAACCCAGCCAACAGTGTTAACTTTTATTATATATACACTTGCTATGAGCCAGACCCTCTACTAGATATTTTTTGTGTTACTGGATTCAAATTATTATTGAATTTAACAGTTATGTGAAAGGGTTATTATTTATCCTCAGGTCAACTTGCCCAAAGACATTGAGTCAGAGGAGGGAGGAATCAAACCTTTGTTGGCTGAATTCAAAACTGTATAAATGGAAGACCATGCTTCCCACACTAAATCACAAAAAAAAAAAAAAAAAAAAAAAAATCCATCCCGTGAAGCTACCATCTTTCCAAACTTATAATTAGCAGAGTAGCACTGATTGAAAGGACTTTCTTCATCTATACTGAAAGAGGGTCTTCTCCTTTCTGCACTTACATATTGACCTTACCCAGGAGAATATAGTACCATTTGCCTTGGGGCAATAAGATAATTGTTTGGTCTTTCCTTCTGGCTCTTAGAGGATTAGAATAAACAAAGGTGATGTTTATGTCAACAATATTATTTAGCCAAAAGGTGACACTGTCAGTGTGAAGGAACCTTGATGCTAGTTGACTCAAAGAAAGTGATGAGATATTTATGAACTAAAACTGGAGACTCAAAATTAAGAATGCCTCTGTAACTGTAACTTTAGCACATTTGCCTGAATGTTATAATGTATTCACTGTAAAGTCTAGAAGCCTTATAAATATATGACTGGCAGTTGCCTCAGGCAGAAATCTTTTACTGATGTAATGAGATAAAAGTAATTAAGCTACATGTAGACTGATGGGTAATTAAATCCATGTGAAGCATTTTGTAACTAATTGCTATGTTCTAATCACAGATTGCTTTCTATTTGTCAAGGTAAGTGTATATAATTACACAGACCTTATTTTCTTTAATCTGAAATCATCCCAGTTGGGTGAATATTTTTAAGCACTCTGAGTCTTAGAATATTTGGTACATTTCTTGCAAAAAGGTAATTTGCATATTTTATAATTTGAGGGCCTTTTATAGTAAAATAGCTTTTAGTGTCACAGCAATTCTGTGGTCAGTAACAATTTCTACAATCTAGATTCATTGTTCAATTTTTAATATATTTTTTTTAAATAGTAAGGCCAGTTTGTTATTTACTGAATGCCAGTAATGTTCAGGGCATTATATGTACTGTGGTACTAATCACAGTATTTTGAAAAGACCAAGGATCAATAAATGGATTTAAAATAGATTATTTCAAATGACTCTGGTAAAAGAAATAAGTAGCTTTGGGGGTGGGAGAGTCTCTGTATGGGAAAGCAGCACGGGCTGATAGGACTGTAAACTACTCGGCACATCATAGCACAGGTATCATGAGGCCATTCCTGAAATCAGGCCTGAAGGGGATTTCATCTCTTGTGAGAATTTTGGATGTAGACACCTACTCAAACTTTGTCGTTGTTTTAATACAAGTTGCCTTTGCTGCTGCATGACACTAGACAATGTGCTTATGGGACACAGGACCTGTGTCTTAATCATCCTCGTATTCTAGGTATGGTGCCTGGCAAATGGATCTCACTCGGTTAACATTTGTAGAATTATTATGAGTACTGTATTGGCCGAGAGGAAATCCATAATCATTTTCTACCTTCTCTACTTGAATAGATCTTTAAGGTATAAAGTCATTGCATTAAAAAAAAAAAAACCTGTATTTAATTCACTTTTTACATGTACTTTTTTATTAGATTAACTGTATAACATCTTTTTTTTTTTGCTAATGACTTTTAATAGCCTTGTGATTTGTAATGAATATTCTTTACCTTTAGTCTTCTCTAAGTGATAACTATTATGAGAAGTATGGTTTCCTAAGGCTACATTATATTAGTTGGTTTGTTTGTTTTTACATTATATTTGTTAGAGAGCCAGACCCTTTCCCCCCTAGTTCATCCTTCTATCTTTCCTCCAGCTGTTAAAGCTGTCCTATATGGTTTGCATACTCCTGTATGAAATCTTTAAGCTGTGCACCAGACCTTCTTCCTTACCCTCTAACCTGGAAGAGCTTGTTGGCAACCTGCCAGTGATTTGTCTTTTTCAGCTACAAATGCCATGTTGATTACTTTATACCACTGTACCTCATCACATAGTTTCTTTTTGCATTAGTGCATGTATATGTCTCACAATAAATACAGGTGTAATATGTCTTATCTTCGTTTCGTCTGAGTTTCATACCTCAAGAGTATAGAATATTCTTTGCCATTGCTAAGGCTTTTCATATATAGGCTTTTGTCTTGGTAACCAATTCTTTGCCTAAATGTTCTTCCTTTTTAACTTTTACTGTGAAATATAGACTTATGAGTGTTGCAGATCAGTACAGAGAGTTAGCATTTACCCTCATCCACTGTGCTCAAATGTGAATTTTCTTCCATGACCCTCGTACAGTGATCAATACCAGGAGACTAACATTGATAAAGTACTGCTATGTAATCTGCAGATGCTATTCAAATGTTACCCCATTGTCCCACTAAATTCCTTTTTCTTGTCCAGCATCCAGTTGAAGACCATCTGATGTGTAGTTATACTATGTCCCCTAGTCTCGCAGCCTGCCATCTGGGTCTACTTTGTCCTTCTTGGTCTTTCATAGCACTGATATTTTTGAACGGTGTGTACTAGCCATTTATTTTACAGAACCTCTCTCAATTTGAGTTTGTGTGATACTTTTGCATGATTAAATTCAGATTATGTATTTTTGGCAAGAGTACCACTTGAACTGATGATGTTGGGCACTCTTCAGGTCATCCAAGTACATCATGTTGAGATGCCTCATTACAGGTGGGGTTCATTTTTATCACTCAGTTAAGATGATGTCTGTCACATTTCTCCCCTATGAAGTTCATTATTTTTCTCAGTAAGTACCTTACAGAGATAAACTTCAAGACTATGTATGCAGTTACCTTAGTTTCTCTTCAACTAATGCCAACCAACTTTAACATGCATTCTTGCCTCCAATGATTATTGCTGTGTTGTTTGCCAAATGGTGACTTTCCTATCTTCCCTCTTATATTTAGTAATTGGAATTATATTATCAGGAAGATCTATGCTTTTTCCTTTATTTATTTATGTAAGTGTGGACTCATAGATATTTATTCTGTGCTTCAAATTCTATTACTATCATTATTTATATTATTGCTCAAATTGTCCCAGATTGGCCATTTGGCAGTGTCTCAGACAGAGTGCTCTGTTGCAGGAGATACATCAGTGAACAAAACAGATGAAAATCTGTCTTATTGTAGCTTTCATTCTAGTTGGCAGTGAGGGGGAGAGACAATATATAATAAACATAATTAGAAATAAATTATATAGTATGTTAGAACGAGATACGTCTCTCCTTTTTTCCTTTTGCCTGCTCTGCCTTCCTGCTATATTCACTGAGAAATTTTCTCTGCATGGATACTGTTGGACATCTTTAAAATAAATAGTGAATGAAAGAGACCCTCTCAGGAACCTCACCTTCATCCATAACCAGCTGAAGTCACATGAAGTAACACAAAAGAATGAGGGAATTTCCAACTGAGAATAATTTCTTTTTCACAAGAGTTTTGTAGAATATTTAAATGAACTCAGGTTTGAAGTATAAAAATGGTGTTTCCTGGAAGAGGTTGTCAAACTTGGTAGAGGTAAATTAAAGCATTTAAAAAACTTAACCAATATCTTTTAAAAAATAACAATAATTTTGCTGTAATGGGCTGAATTTGAGCCAGTGCAATTACCGCAAGTACTCTGTTTTCTTTTTAAATCATTTCTCCCTGGTTAGACAATACCACAGTAAGATGTTGTGGGAATAGAGGGAAATGTGGAGAGTTTCCTTGTAACGGTTTCATGGAAGGCTACTGGAGTGTAGTAAATATTAGCTTTTATTAAGTTGGTATGAGTGATTTGGTGATGATATTAACAGTTTTCCTCAGAGGAAAGAGTTGTGTAAATCAGACTTGGAAATTACAAGCTTTTCAAAAGTTTCCTATTCAATTCAGTCTTGACTAACAATAGATGAGTCACATATTTTACCCATTTTCTTCATTTGTTTTTCTCTAAAGTTATAAGATAAATAATGGTTTACAATTGGAGGCAAATTGTAGATCTTTGAATGTATCATGATTGGGAATGCTATATGCAGTAAAAACTACATTATTGAATATATATTTTGGTGGTGAGAATTAAAGATTCAAGTTTTTTGTGTGTTAATTTTTGAAGTAGGCTCCACACTGAGTGTGGAGCCCAGTGAGGGGCTTGAACTCAGGATCCTGAGATCAAGATGTGAGCTGAGATCAGGAGTCAGACAATTAACTAACAGACTTGCCCAGGCACCCCTAAGTATAGTTTTAAATAGACTAATGATCTTGGTATTGGTTTTAATATTGTGAACTATATAAAATGTACGAGTCAAAGATGACTTTAACATAATAACACAAAATGGTAGAATTGAGAGCTTAATGGCATATTTTATTTATTAATTCTAATATTTGGAGTTTTCATAAAATACAGCAACACAATCAAGGAGACAGAAACAAGCATAAGTAAATGAAATATAAAATATATAACGTATAACATTTTATATCTATCAGGTATTCAACTGAAGAATTTTTAGTTTCTCTTGATTATTTAGAAGAAAGTATAATTTATTAATAAAGTTCATATTCTTTCATTTCTGCATTGTAGACAATTCTATTGTCTATATAACAGTGCTGTCCAATCAAAATGTAATGTGAGCCATGTATATAATTTAAAGCTTTCTAGTAGCCATGTTAGAAAAGTAGAAAGATACAGGTGAATTTAGAAGATACTTTAATTAATCCAGTGTATGCATATGCAATTATTTCAACTTATAATGAATATTAAAATTCTTTATATTTACATTCCTTTTTCACAGAATCTTCAGCATTTGTATACATACAGCAAGAGTCAGTCTGGACTAATTATATTTTGAGCTCTCAATAGCCACAGTTGGCTGATGGCTACCATAGTAGATAGTGCAGGCTTATACTCTGAATGCATCTCATTATGTTATTTATGCATTGTTTTGGTTTTCTTCAGTCATTTCTTATTTCTAACGCTACAAAGCTTTCTTTCTTTTGAGATTTTAGTTGGTACTTGTCACGTTGCCATAATTATAGTCAGAGTTGTATAGAGGTTGTCTTTCAGTCACTTAATTGGCATAAAAAATATTACATTCAAGTTGCTTCCTTGGAAGTTAAGAGATTAATTCTTATCCATGTTCTGCTACTAGTTATTATATAACTTTGGGCAAGTCCACTTCATCTTTCTGATCTTCAGAGTCTTTGTTTATAAAGTGAAATTGATAGTCTTGCATTTTCTAACTAGACAACTATGATTTTTACAATTATCTTTGTTTGTTATTCAAATACATTGATTAATTATCCTACTATGTATTGTGCTAGGCATAGTATCCAAAACAGAAAAGATCTAGTGGGATCTGTTTTTAGTGAATTATGGTGAGTGGCCAGTTGATAGATAATGAAGAGAAAAAGTGACCTTAATTCACTCTCAAGTATAGAATTATTAAAGTCTTAATATCATACCTGGATACAAATTGGAGAGCCCTGAATGGAATAACTGGGGCAAGGGAAAACGATGAGGTCATTGGAGCTATTGGTTTGTTGTTCTCAGTGTCACCAAACAACTGTATTTTATTTTTCTTTGAAAAGTAGAATTACTGATGGTAAGAAATTAACATTGTTTTACCCCCTGTGTGGTAGTTATTTTTAAATGGCATTCACATTTTTCCCTTTGGCTATAGGAGAGTTAACATTCTATTTTTAAATACTGAATATTAGCTGTCTAGATTAGCCTCACATAGCAGAATTTAATAAAGGTCATTGCACTTAATTATGCTTATAGAACTACTTAAATTAAAAAGCCTTGACTTCACTGGTTGATTTGGCTTCTTTCAAGTGTTTTATGAAATAGAGAAAGGTGGACTTTACTAATATTTATTGAATCACAGGGACTATTACTTGTCATTCACATTTTAAAGTATTAAACATTTCCAAAATAGAGAAAAATAACATAATTAGTTAGAAGTTGAGACAGTTAAAAAATTACTAGCTGTAGCAAATTTTAACATTTTATCATACTCAATTCAGACTTTTAAAAAAATAATTAAAGATAATATTGAAGCCTCCTGTGTGTATCTTTCCATGATTCCATCAATAGTTCATTATAATTCCCATCAGTTTTTCTTTCTTCTTTTCCTATCTTCTTCTGGATTGAGTATTGTGATCCCATTTTATCTCCACTAATGCCTTGTAAGATACACCTCTGACTGATTGTGGGTTGCTCAAGGGTTCAAATATACATATTTAACTTATCACAGTCAACCTTTAAATAATATGACGTTCTCATTTAGAGCATAAGAGCCGTATAATAATTGTATACTTCTGTTTCTTCCTTCCATTTTTTTGTATTATTGTCTCTTTTTTTTTTTTTTTTTGCATATAGACTCAACAATATATTTTTGCTTTAAACAGTCAAATATATTTTGAACTGATAAAAAGTGAGAAAAATAGCTTTTATGTATACTCTCAGATTTACCAGTTTCTGGTACTGTTCTTTCCTTTGTGTATGTTCCGGTGCTTCTCTTTACATCTGGAATTGTTTCTTTTCTGCTTAAAGATCTTGTTTTTCTTTTTTTTTTTTTTCTGGGTGCCTGGGTAGCTCAGTGGTTGAGCGTCTGCCTTTGGCTCAGGTCGTGATCCTGGGGTCTGGGGATCGAGTCCTGCATCAGGCTCTTAGTGAGGAGCCTGCCTCTTCCTCTGTGTATCTGCCTCTCTCTCTCTCTCTCTCTCCCTCTCCCCGCCGCCCCTGTCTCTCATGAATAAATAAACAAAATCTTTAAAAAAAAAAAAAAAAAAGATTTTTTTTCTTACTCTTTAGACTAATGATCTGCTGGCAATGAATTCTCTCAACTTTATTTGTCTGCAGTCTTTATTTTGCCCTCATACTAACAGGTATTTTTAAATTTTCATTAAACACAAAATACTAGGGCAGTTTTTCAGTGTTTTGAGGCTATCTCTCCATCACATTCTGGTTTGCACAGTTGCTGACAAGAAGTTTTATTGTCATGTATTTGTGCCTGTGCCTCTGCATGTCTTCCTTACCTCCTTCACTCCCAATAGCTTTTATATTTTTCTCTTCATTACTCTTTTTTTAAAAAAAGCAATTTGTTTATAATACACTAGTGTGCTTTTCTTTATTTTTCTGAAGTTGATTGAGCTACTTGAATTTGTGGTCTATACTTTTACACAAATTTAGAAATCATCCAGCCATTATTTCAGGGAATCTATTTATGCGTGTGTTACTTGGTTTGGTGGTGTTCTGCTCTGTTCATTCTTATTCTCTGTTCTTTCTCTCACTTCATTTTGGATAGTTTATGTCACTAGGTCTTCAACTTAATCTCTAGAAGTTTCAATAGGGTCTTTTTCTAATACCTTCTATTTCTTTTCTCATCATATTCATATTTTCTGAGTACATGGACCACATTTACAACAGCTTTTTTAGTGTCCTTGTCTGCTAATTTCATCATTTCTGTCATTCATGACTCTTCCTATTGATTGGTGTTTCTCCTGATTATAGTCAGTGTTTCCTTTCCTGTCTGCATGTCTGATAATTTTTGTTTGGATGCTAGGCATTTTATTTGTATTTTTTTTAAAAAATATTTATTTATTCATGAGAGACACAGAGAGAGGCAGAGATGCAGGCAGAGGGAGAAGCAGACTCCATGCAGGGAGCCCAATGTGGGACCCGATCCTGGGTCTCCAGGATCACGCCCTGGGCCGAAGGCAGCACCAAACCGCTGAGCCACCTGGGCTGCCCTGCTAGGCATTTTAAATTTCATGTTGTTAAACATTGGATTTTGTTTTCCTTTAAAGGGTTTTGGACTTTGTTCTTTCATGGAGTTAAGTTACGTGAAATTATGTTGATCTTTTGAGGCTTTCTTTTAAGGTCTGTTAGTATAGGTCTAGAGCAGGTTTTAGTTTAACCAAATTTTTCTCAAACATTAAGGCAAATAGCCTTTTAAGGACTCCATCCAGTCAGATGTGTACTCTAAGATCTTTCTGTTGGCTTATAGGAACACAAATCATCCTTGGTCCTGCATGACTTCTAGTACTTATGTGGCCTACTGCTTTGCTGTGATTCTTTCCCCGGCCTTGGGATTTAGTTTCCTCTTGTGGATGTCCAGATAATACTCAGACACACTAACTTCAGGGAAGCCCTCTGCTGATCTTTGGAGCTCCATCTCTGTGCAACTCTTTCGTCTGTAATATTTAAACCTGTGTACAACTGTAGCTTTCTGAGTTTCAGTCTCTTTTCAGCTAGCAAGATCACTGGACTCTGTTTGCTTTTCCCTTTTCTGCACCGTGGCCTAGAAAAATGCCTTCAGGAAATAGGATGGGTAATCATAGGACTCACCTTGTTAGCTTCTTTCAAAAATCACAGTCCTGCACTGCCTGTTATTACTTGTCTGATGATTCTTATTTCATACACATTGTCAAATTTCCTAGCTGTTTATAGTATTGTGGCAGTTCCTGTAACAGTTAATCCTTCACATATAGAAATAGTCCTCACTGTATTTCCTTTTAATAAAAAAATTTGTGTTGTTATCAGGATGACCAGAGTCCACAATTTATACCAGGTATTATACATTCCTCCAGTGAAATACCCATTGGTAGAAATAATTTTGACTAACATAGCTTGGTCAAGTTATAGAGATGGTTATTGATATATATGCTATTTTACTATAATAGATGATAAAATCACCATTTATTAAATGTTTGTAGTGCTTTCTTAATAGAAATTCTAAATTGAAGAGGTAGCTGATCATTTTAAATCTTTGATATGTGGGGTATCTATCAGACCTTCCTATTCTGATGGTTCTTTTTTCCTTAAGACACAACTACCAGCATGTCTGTAGAACTTCCAAATGTTTAAATATTTTTTTTTGTCTTAGAGTTGGACCTTATTCTTTTATTATATAGGAACAGTGATCACCACCCCACCCCTACCCCATTTTTTACTTTTTATTCACCAGGAAAAAAAAAATTCAGATCTCAATTACATCAAACCTAGAAATATAGAAACCTACATCACATTTAAACACAAGAATATTTTAACCCACTTTTTGGTCAGTTGCCAAAGTGTAGTAGCTAAAAAGAGCCAAACTGACCTGAATTATGCTATTTATCAGTATAATTACTTGGTGTGTGGGTAATCGATTCTTGAGGGTGAGCCTATTTTTTTTTTAATGAAGGAAAAATTCATTTTTCCTTTACTTTTTCCTGCCTCGTAAGAAAGGATTGTATTTTATGTATTCTTATTTGTCCTTCCTTCTGAAATTGTAGTAATGGTTCAAACTCTGAAGACTGTCTAAGTTTGTGGCAAATGTTGTTTAGTGGATGTCAACTTAAATGTTGTGAAATGAGAAGCTGGGGACTCCTTAGTAATATATAGGCCCTGTAGAAGGGAGAAAAACAAGAGAAGAAATAAAAGACTGGCACTACCTCCTTTCCCTCTGGGTGCTACCAACTAAATGGCATAAATATGTTACTGGTCTCAGACTCCTTTTACTTGTTTCTATTTAATTTTGTGAGTCTGATTTCAGGCATTTTGGTCCAGTATAATAAATTTTCCCTCCAAAAAAAGAGTGAGAATTTCTTTTAGCCAGACTGGACATTGACATTATCTGTTACTCCTTTTCCTGTTTCTTCTTATATACCAAGTATAGTGAATTTGAGAATTCTGAAATGGCACCGAATATTCATGAGCTTAAACACGAAAATATCTTAAAACATGGAGTTATTGAGAGCTTTCACTAGCAAGTATAATATACAACTTGCATATTCATTGCCTATGACAGTGAATAGGTTATCAACATGTAATGTTTGTTCCTTTAGCTCTGCTCTATGATCTTAAACCTCTTAACAACTTACACCACCACTGGCTCCCATCTTATAATTCTTTTTCACCACAAATACCTCTCTTCCACCACTTCACCCCACCCATACTGACCTCCTTGTGGTTGCTTGGGAACAATAAACATGCTGATGCTGGATCTTATATTCCCTCTGCTGCAAGCATTCTTCCTTCAGCTGAATGCACATGGTGTACTTACTGCCTTGGTTCATTCAGGTTTCATGTCATCCTAAGTCTTCCTCGACTACTTCTTGTCAAAAACAACAGCGTCCTGACCCAACCACTTTATCACTCATTCTTTATCCTACTTTTAAACATTTTAAAGCACTTACTTACACCTGATAAAATATTACTCATCTTTTATTTTATTGTATCTCTCATGTGAACAAATTTCATTAAGATCTTACGGGATCCCTGGGTGGCGCAGCGGTTTAGCGCCTGCCTTTGGCCCAGGGCACAGTCCTGGAGACCCGGGATTGAGTCCCACGTCGGGCTCCCAGTACATGGAGCCTGCTTCTCCCTCTGCCTGTGTCTCTGTCTCTGTCTCTGTCTCTGTCTCTCTCTCTCTCTCTCTCTCTCTCTCTGTGACTATCATAAATAAATAAAAAAAAATTTTAAAAAAAAGAAAAAAAAAAAGATCTTACACAGTTGGGCACCTGGGTGGCTCAGTGGTTGAGCATCTACCCTCGGCTCAGGTCATGATCCTGGGGTCTTGGGATCAAGGACTCCCCACAGGGAGCCTGCCTCCCTCTGCCTTTGTCTCTGCTGCTTTCTGCACATCTGTCATGAATAAATAAATAAAATATTTTTTTAAAAAAACAAGATCTTATACAATGTCCAGCACATTATACTACCCAACAAATACTTGCTAGATGAAGATTGAGCAATGAATAAATGAATGGACAGTGTTTTATTTGTATTAGGACACCTAAACTATCAACCTAGTATACCTCCAAAATGAATATAAGAATGTGATAGAAAATAGAAAGCTATATCTGCTGTTTAAGTACCTGAAATTACTCATTTATAAGTTTGATATCCAAAGTCCAATTTCCCCAATGATAACTACAGAATTTCAGGTCCTGTTTGTATAGGTGAACTACAGAATTTCAGGTCTGTGGTGGTGTTCACATTTGAGAAAGACCTTTAGGACCATAAAATATCAGTTCTAAAAATATTCTGTCCTTTTAAAATTTAAGTTTTGGGGACGCCTGGGTGGCTCAGCAGTTGAGCGTCTCCCTTCGGCTCAGGGCTCAATCCTGGGATCTGGCATCAAGTCCCGCATCGAACTCCCTGTAGGAAGCCTGCTTCTCCCTCTGCTGGTCTCTGCCTCACTCTGTGTGTGTGTGTCTCATGAATAAATAAATCTTTTAAAAATAAATAAATAAGTAAAATTTAAGTTCTGTTTGTCCTTCGTTCTGTGGATTCATTCACCCAAATAATGCAAAATGGTTTGCTTCACACTCTAACCTATTCCTTAACTAGGTCTTGGAATCTAGAGGAATTTTTACCCATCACCACTATCAGTTGATACTAATTCCTTTCTGAGCACAAGATACTGTGTTGTAGGCATCATGTTCTTCTTTTCCTCTTCCTACTTCCTTTTATATCTGTGTTGTTGGGACATCTTGGTGTTTTAAAGACCGTATTATAACCTCTCTCCTTGTATCCCTCTAAAATACCATTCATCGACACTGATGTCTGTATCCTCTCTAGGAGTATTAGAAAAGCCCATATATGGGATAAAACACACTGTTTTATGGATTTTATAGGATTAAGAGGATAAACTTAATCTGCCTCATTGAGGCTTATTGCTGATTTTGGAGGCTAGGGAGTCAGATGCCTGGTTTTCTGTAAGTGTGTCATCCTTTTGTGGTGTTTAGTTTGTTTTTAACTTTCCATTATTTCCAGATTCTTGTAGGAGCATGAAAATAAACGGTATTCTTTCTGATTATGACCTTTCAAAAGAAATAAACAGGTTGCTTTTGCTTAGTGACAACACAATCAATTTATGTCAACAACTTCTTTTCTGTGTAGCACTGCAAATACTCTGTTAACTCTTCCTATTAAAGCAATAAAAAAGATAATTTTAAAATTTAATTGATCTATCTGAACTTACCTGTAAGTGGAAAATCGTACTTTTTTTTTTTAACAAATTTTTATTTATTTATGATAGTCACACGCACAGAGAGAGAGAGAGAGACAGAGACACAGGCAGAGGGAGAAGCAGGCTCCATGCAGGGAGCCCGACATGGGAGTCGATCCAGGGTCTCCAGGATCACGCCCTGGGCCAAAGGCAGGCGCCAAACCACTGCGCCACCCAGGGATCCCGGAAAATCGTACTTTTAAGTAAAAAAGAAAAAAAGAAAAAAACAAAAAAACGAAAACAGTTTGTATTCACTTGCTGTGCTGTCCAGCTATCACTATAGATAATAGGCAAGACAGCTAATCTTCTGTAAAGTTTAAGAGGCCATGCAACACACTTGGCCACATTCAAGCTGCATTTCCATATTGTCTAAAGGAAATTTAATTTGGTATTTCCTCACTGCCTAATACAGAACCTAGTGTACTCCTGTGCACACACCCTATGTACTATGTATGTAGATGAAACCAGAATTTATTGAGTGTTTCCTATGTGCTATATGCAATGTAGTAGGTCCTAGGCATATATATATTAGCAAGGTTTTGTCAGGCACCTCTGCCGGTTGATGTCTACGTCCTATCAGAGGAAAGAAACAAACCACTAAGTATATAATGCACTGTGATACAAAATTTTGCACAAGATGCTTGGGAGCACAGGAGAACATCTGAATTAGTTTGAGTGGTCAAGAAAATTTCCCATAAGATTATATTCATTATGCAAATACGAGTGGAAGACATTTTAGAAAGAGGGAACAGCATATGCTAAAGCACAGAGGCCTGAGCTGCAGGACTTGTACAAAGAAATACAAGTAATTCAGTTTTTTGGTTTTTTTTTTTTTAATGAACAAACTTTTAATATAGTTCAGCTATGTAAAATACTGTACACTGTAAAAGGTCTAGAAAACTAGACCTTCAAGCCATTCTTTTTTTTTAAGATTTTATTTATTCATGAGAAACGCAGAGAGAGAGAGAGAGAGAGAGAGAGGCAGAGAAGCAGGCAGAGAGAGAAGCAGGCTCCATGCTGGGAGCCCGACGTGGGACTCGGGACTCGATCCTGGGTCTCCAGGAACACGCCCTGGGCTGAAGGCAGGCACTAAACCACTGAGCCACCCAGGCTGCCCTCAAATCATGTTTTGAAAAAGCCATTAAGCTTAATTGAAAACCCAAGTGTAGAGTACAAAACAGCAGCAAGGGCCATGGTGATCCCACAGCATCTAGCTCCCAAGTCCTTCATGCAGGGCTATAGCCATAGTCAGTGGAGATGTCACACTGATGTGTTGTGTGGACACAGGCATGTCCAACCCAGGGATGGGGGTGCTGCATTGGGTCCCGTTGTCACCGGGGGATCCTTGAACTGGAACTGGAATACAGTGAGAGTGTTGTCCAATGTTGGCTTTGCCAAGAGTAGTGATTGTATTGTGATTATGAGGGAGAATGTTCTTGGTCTTAGAAGGTACATGCTGACATATACAGATCTGAAGTGCCACACTGTCTGCAACTAATTTTCAAGGAAAAACCAAACAAACAAACAAAAAATCATATGTGTTTGTCCATTTGGAGAGATAGCAAGCAAAAGGGTGGGGAAAGAGAGAGAGCTCACAAATGTGGCAAAATTTTGTTGGGGAGTCTGAGTGAAGAAGGTATGGGCATTAGGTGTACAACTCTGGAAACTTTTTTGTAAATGAAACATTGTTCAAAGTAAAAAGAGAAAAAAAAAAACACCTTCATGTCTCTGATAACTGTTGTTAGCTCCCAAAAGTAGTATAAACAATGATATAGTTGAAGAATTAGGTAATTAATACTTGTCTTTGATGGTGGCCTATTAATTGGATCTTTATTAGTGGTGCATATCGTTATTCTATGAAGAATAGCCATGGTTGGTCCTGTTATGATGGTATCCTTAATAATATTGTCATTTCAGGTTTTTTTTTTAAGTTGGAAAAAGTTTTTTATAAAACTCTTGAGCATCCAATGATAGGATTAGAAGGGCCCAAAGAAGTTATATTGTCTCACTATTAAGTGGATAGACTAATTAGATGGAGAGCTATGTATATTATTACTTAAAAACATCACCATTGAAGAAGTTTCTATGACTCTTCAAATGCCTAATCAGAGGGTCATATTTATTTGTGAATTTTCTAAGTTTTTTTTTAAAAAAAAAAAGAACCCATAAAAATCTAATTAATATTCCCTTGTCACCCTTAAAAGAGAGCATCAGGAATGAAAAGCAGAGAATTGAATGCATATTAAATAAATACAATATAATGCATGTTTAATTCATATTCCTTATTGGCCTTTGAGGGAAATGGAGATTGAATGCCAGAATTGGGGAAGGAAGAGGGGCTAGGCCCCAGAGAAGGAAGGGAAGACAAGGCTAATGATGGGGAAACAAGACAGCAGGAGAAGGGGAGAATAAGCATGTTCTGAGGAAGAAAGACCTAGCAGATTTTGAGATGCCTTTTTTTTTTTTTAATTCTATGTCACAAATAAAGATTTTCTGGCTGTCTGGTGCTCCTTAACTTCCGATCCCATATAATCATTGTTTACAGTTTCCCTGTTTTTGTAATCCTCACTTCTAGAGACTCTACTCCCAGTGGAAACAGTGAAACACCTTAGTATGGTAGAAATTTTCCAAATGGTAAAAAGCAAGTCTGCTGGAGGGGAAAAAAAAAAAAGAATATCCCTTCTCTGATTAGCTGAAGTCAGTTTTCACCCACATGCTCCGTTTATTACAGTGAAGCCCCCACATAGGACAAGTTACAGTGAGTCATGATCTTTTGAAATTGAGTTTTGGCAAAGTTTGATTTTTCAAAAAGGGATTTTCTTTGTTGTGGGACTCTTTTATTTGAGGATATTATCTTTCTTTTATTGTTAACCTTTTATGTCTCCTCCTTTTTCTGTCCTCTGTCATCTCAGATTACTATGGAGCAGAGATCTGAATCCAGCTGTGGATGTGGTTCTGTTTCAGGGGGAAAAGCACTGTGTGTTTCAGCTTTAGGCTGATCCATAATTACTTGGATAAAATGGTAATGGGGTCTAATAACCAAACTTTTCAAAGGATTTTTCCCTGGCAAGGTGCATTTCATTTCTTCCTAGTGTTTGTTCTTCTTTTCACCGGAACGAATAACAGCAAAAGGATGAGAGATGATCTGATGAACCTAATGCTCATTAGGAAAGGCAACTGGAACAATTTCAGGAACACGAACAAAAACTCAGTTGGATGAACAGTTATAGGAAAAAGTAAAAATCTCTCCTCGAATGCTTATAAAAAACTAATTTCTGCCTCCCACTTTCCCACCTCCTGCCTTTTTTTTTTTTTTTTTTTTTTTTTTTTGCAGCCCTGGGAGTTTTTACTGGGCATTCACTCCTCTTATCTCCACTCTTCCTGCCGGCGTCTCTTTTTTATTTACGTGCATTTGTTTTCCTGACACATTTTCATCAACGTCCACGTTAGAGTGCAGACTGGGCCTATCTCATGTTGGCTGACATCATCCTTACTTGGAGCCAACCCCGCTCTCCTGACTCTCATTCTGGTTTCCAAGGTTGTGTTCCCCAGTACCCACCCCCTCTGCCTCTGCACTCCTGCTAGGGACGTCTGTGCAGTTCCCAGGCTGTCTGCTAATGTCCCCCTTGCCAGTGCCTGGATGACAGCCAGAGTTAGCTCCCAGAAGCTTAATGATGAATCCATGTCTGTCATGAGCTGGAATTGATGCAGGGCACATAGTAGGTAGGGGCTTAATAAATGTTTGATAGACCAATAAAGAAATGAATGTGCAAAGGAATATAGCTCATAACTGAAGTCCTTAAGGAATGAAGCTGTTTAGGCAAACCCTTCTGTCCATAAGTATCGCCAATTAAGTGTGCAGCTAGAAGCATGCCCGGGTCTCCATTAGTGATCACAGACTGGAGCATTCACTTTCCCTCGTGAATTCATATGCAAGCTGACCTGATAGGAACTGCTTGCACAGCCAATAATCACAAGACTTCCCGGAGAAAAGGATGTCAGGACAGGGTTTCTGCGTTTAGCTTCACCTTTATTAGGAAATGGCTTTCTCTATCCTGATGATTGGAAGGCTCAGAACTCCGTACAATTCTGGAAATAGAACGCTGCAAAAATCTGACTTTCTCACGTTGATGAAGAGCATCATCAGCTTTGACAAATTCTGGATTGAATTGGCAAGGCACAATTCTCCGAAAGTCCAGGGATTTTCACATTTTGCGCATATTCTCTCATTTCATTGTGTTTTAAGCCAGGTTGCTATTATACAGAGCATTTTAGCGGCCTTGATCTTGGAGACATCAAGACCATTATTCCTGTTGTTGCTGATTTAGTGTTACAGCTGCTTCCTCTTTATGTGATTTAATTTGAAGTTTCAGCCCACCAGGGGGCTATTGGTCCCCACCTATGCAGCTTTAAGAGCTGGCTGCTGTTTTCTGCATGGATGTTATTTCCATTCCTATTCATAGTGATTTTTTTCCCCTTTCTATATTCATCAAGCAACAGCAAGGCACTGTTCCAGGAACTCGTTCTCTCTACATAAGGCGTAACATGGAACCATTTGGATGGAAAAATTATAAATTAAAATTATTCTGTTCATTTTAAAATATTCATATTGTGTTGCTCAAGTGCCAGTAACTGGAAAATCATGGATAATGTCCTGTTTTTATAACCTCTTTCAGAGTGTTTTAAAATCTGTATATGTTGTTACTTAGCCATCTCCTTTCCTGGAATGGATTTTGTGATAAGATTAAAAACAAACCAAAAAAATAAAATAAAATAAAAGTTGTAGGAGTCCAGTGTCTGATGGCATATGTAATATTAAAATAAAGATGATACCACTAATTGCCACCCTTCTTTTTAAAATAGAAAAATATTTACTCCATGTACAGAGAATATTTATACATCTGTCAGACTACAAAGGTAACCTATGAACATGGCAGACTGTTTCTTTTGACAAGAAAAGTTTTTATTAAATGATTAAAACTAAGCAAATGTTTATTGGTTTCTGGAACTACATATTTAATTTAAATAAGGAAAACCCATACATTCATAGCACTACTGATTTGCAAATGCTGAAAACATCTCCAACTTTTTAAATAGAGCTAGGTTTTTTTAATACCTCCTGTTCTCTCTGCTAAGTTATTGATTTTTTAATTTCAGAAAACTAAAATTTTATTTCTATCCTTGTATTTTCTGTGTTGTGTGGGTGTGTGTGAGGAGGTGCAGGTCTCAGAAAGATAGACAAATAGGGTAAAGTGAAGCATGTTGTTACATGGTTTGGCTGGTATTTGGTAAAGTAAATATATCTCTTATTCTAGAGGAAATAATAGTTATTGGAAATCTCAACTTCATGTACATTTTTCCCCCCTCTGTGGAATGCATCAGAGTGAGGATCCTTACTTTTCCTGCTTCTCTTTTCTATAAGTTTTTAAGTTTATATTCACATAAAAGCCATGTGTTTTATTTGTTGTCTCTCTTGGCTAGGAATATTTAAATGTATTTTTAAAATTCTTCTCTTCCATCAACTAAAGACAATTTAAAATTTGAAGACTCTTTCAAGAAATGTATACTTTTGGGTCAGGCTGTCATCTTTGTGGGCCTTGCGAGTGTGCTGACGTTCTGCTGAAGCAACAAATCACTTTTTTAGCATGAACAAATTTCACAGGGCTGTTTGATTGTTGGTCTTAGCTTTGTGTGAATCATTTGGCCTTTTAAAATAAGCTAATCCTTTAATCGAATATGCTTTCAGAAAGGTTCTGAAAACCTGGGTGGCTCTTGCTAACTCTGTTTTATTCAGTTCAGTTAAATGGTACTAGGTTATTCAGAAGTATTTCTTTTTGATTTTTGGAAGGATGTTATTGCAGGCCATAATATTTGAAGTCAGGATTCTTTATAACAATAACAACAAAACATACATACATTCTCCTGAAGTCTGATTGATGGAAAATAGGATGCAAGCTGTCAGTAAACAGGTTCTTTGACACAAATACTTAGTTTATACAGCAACCGACTTCTGTGAACGCAGCAGTACAGAGCACTCTATTCTTAATTGAATAAAGAAAACAAATTAGAATAGTTACTGCAGGAGAAATGGGTGCCTCATAATTAATAATTTGCAAGTTTAACCTTAACTACACTTGACATTTTTCTTTGGATTGGTGACAGACTGATTAGTGAGTTAACTCCTGATAGTCCCTATTCTGCAGAGTGACTGTTCCAAGGCTTGTGGTGCTTCATAAAATCGGTATTCATTGTGATGGGATTGTAGCTTTAGTCCTGATCAAAGTGCTGTGGAGGAAGCATGGTTGAACTGATTGGCTGTGAATGTTAATCACTCCATAGGACGCACTGATAATTTACAGCATTGTTGTAACTCTCTGGTGTTCATGAAATGAACTTAATAACCCAGTGCCACCATGGGATAAGCTGCTTTTTCTCTGCAATTGAATACCCAGACTGCCTGCATAATGGTGTTGAGTAATACTGCATTAAAAAGAGTGAGCAGCTGTATGATGAAGGAAACAGCTCTGCAACAGATTTGTTAATTATCTCCTTTGATTCACAGAGGGTGTTTGTGAGATATGGTTGACCAGTGAAGACACAGGGGCTTATGGCAGAGACATTGGCACCAATCTCCCTGCACTGCTGTGGAAACTGGTTGAAGTGATTCCTGAGGGAGCAATGCTAAGGCTTGGCATGACAAATCCACCCTATATTTTAGAGCATCTGGAGGTAAGGAAAAAAGCACCCCATTTCCCTGCTGACACAGATGTGAACCAATCCAGACAATGTGGCAGCCTCAGCATCATCACATGGTTCTATTTAAAACTTACTTACTTACTTACTTACTTACTTACTTACTTATTTATTTATTTATTTATTTATTTATTTATTTATTTATTTATTTTTGGTCCCACGTTACCAAGAATTAGTGGAGAATTTCAAATCATCTTCTTTGTCAGTCTGCACATCTTGTTTTTGCTTGCACTCCATTAATTAATGTTGCTTGGATTTTTCAGCACTTGCCATCTTGTCACAGTTCTTTGTTTCTTCTTTGCAGCACCTTAGACTCCCATTGCATAAATTTGCCTCGATTCCTCCACTTAGGACCCTGGTCTAGTCTAGTTCACGTGTGCCAAGACATTGCATTAATTTTGCAACCATACGTGAGCATGTTAACTGCTGTTAGCCCTGTCAGTGAGGATATTGGGCTGCAAGTTTGAGGATGTTTCACACCTCCTCCCTTTGTCTGGGGATAGTTAGGGGCAAAATGAGATCCCGGAGAGACAGAACTTGGTATTCTTTTCCTTGATTCTCTTGTGGTCACTGTGAAAACAAAGGGGTTGTGGTGATGGGAGATGCCTGGTCTTATTTGTATTCCTTCCCCAGGTCAGCTGCCTCCCCTCAAGGGGCTTACCATGAAACAAGAAAAACAGACACACGTACCAGTGTGATGTGATGACACATGCCACAGTGAATATAAGCAAGAAATCCAGACAGGCGAGCAACCATTTAAATGAAAAAAATGCATGCTGGGATCCATGACTCCTATTTGAGGAATAAAATAATTACATTGGACCTGTAGTCATGGATAAGAAATCTAATAACTGCTGTTGGAAAACCATGTGCAAAGTATAGAAATAAGTTGCTTATGTTTATATCAGTTATGTTCTTTGTAGTCAGTTTGTGCAGGAAAAAAAATTCCAAAATCTAAAAGCGAGTATAGTTGCTAAAATTTAGCGTGCAAATCCCATGAATCATCAACAATGCAAAGATTGTTTCTGCTAATTTGATCAGAAGCCTGTACTTGGAGTTGGGCAGAAAAGCCTCCCTACCATCAGCGATGTATTTTAGAAATTATGAAAACAGATTAGGTAGCAATCTGATTGGTAATTATAAATATACAGTGAAGAGATTGAGCAATTTCAGTTTTCACAGATTCCTTGCCAGATCTTTTTAGTAAAGATCTATGATTGATGAGTTAACTTTGGTACTTTGGACAGTGTGGGACAGTTAAGATTTGCCTTAAAAATAAGTTGCAGGTATGTCTGTTTATACATAATCCTTTGACCCAACACTTGAAAATAGCAAGTGTAAAAATAAAATATTCTAAGAGCTCTAGTAGTTTTCTGCGTTTGAAGTAAATGCACAAGGTATGCACCAGGCGATATGCTAGATACGTGGTTTGAAAAAACCTCATTGAGGATCAAGGAAGCCATAATAGCTAGAATCAGCACAGCTCAAGGTAGGGGGTGAATATAAGGGGGAAAATCATCATAGGCTCTGAGATGACTGAATAAAGTACCTCTTGGAATAAATTCAGCACTTCAATTAATTGCAAGGTTGCAGAAACGCATGCTACATTTATCGCAGATCCTACTGCTCAGTATCTAAAGTAGTTGACCTCCAAGTAGATACTCCAGGAAAGCTTCTAAAAATCAACAGAAGTTGCTAAACATAGCTTTACAGTTTACCTGGAAAAACACCAGGTGTTTGGTTCTCTGATTGTGGTTGGAGTGATAACAAGTTCTTACTGTCATGATGTTATCCTTCAACAATTCTTGCCATCAGATAATCTGTAATGGTGGCCTTCCCTCCTCCACTGTGGTCTTTTACAAGGCAGGGACCTTATCCTATCCATATCTGGATGGACCCTACCCAATGGTAGTTCCATAACTGAGGGAATAAAGAATGAAAAAAGGAAGGGCCTTCTTCAAAAAATAAATTATACAGCCCACTCAATAACCGTGAACTTTTAAGTCTTAAGAGTCTGGTCAGAAGAGGCCAAAGAAGACGACAGAGTAAATGAACTGCAGGGGTGAGAGTTTGCCCCAAAGAAAGCCACTCAGTCCCCTGCACTTGATAAGTGGGGAGCAATCCAGGCCTGCTGTACCACACCAGGGGAGAAGGCAATCCAAAGGAAGACAGAGCAAATGAAACAGGCAGACAGCTGTGTGCAAAAGTAAAAGACTCGCGCCATCAGACGGTAGGAGTTTGCAAAGTCTTCCTTTGACGCTTTGGCAAGACCTTTACATCTTGGCCTTGGCAGTTCTTTTCCTCCTCTGAGTGGAAGAGCCCAGAGCTTACAGTGTTCCCCAAACACATCAGTCATCTTGTCACAGGAAAGGGAACTGAGCTGCAGAGGCTCCCCTGGCTCCCCAGTGGAAGCAGGACATTAGGGAAGGGAGCCCAAACCTAGTGAGCCTCAGCCTGTACCCCTCAATACATTGCACGTCCCCATATTCCTCTCACTAAGCTTCAGGCACTCGACTGAAATTACCTGATTTATCTAAAGAGTGCTAGAGAGAGTTCCCCAATGAGAAAAAAAGAAAACTGGAGAAAAAAAATCAAAACAGAACAAAAAGAACACCAGTGAATGACAGATGGTGATGTCTTCTAAAACTGTAGGGATAGAAGGCACCCACTCTTGAAATAACTACTCTGATACTTTAATACCCTCACAGAGGGGTTCCTCGAGAATTATATTGATAGGACCATGCCTTCTTAGGTTTCTGGAAGATGCCGCATGCATCAGACTTTAATTATAGAGCACTTTACTGCACTCTTTCTCTTCCCCTTTGTTCTGTTTACTTCACATTCACCTACCGCTCATGATCTTTCTTAAAAATCCTTTTACCAGCTTGCTTGCTTGCTTCCTTGTTCATGTATGTATATATGTATTTGAACAGTTTAAAGGGGAATTTTTTTTTTTGAGAGAGAGAGAGAGAATGAGAGAGAGAGAGAGAAAGAGAGCAGTGGGGAGCACAGAGGGAGAGAAAGAATCTCAAACAGGCTGATGCCCAGCACGGAGCCTGACACAATGATGCTCCATCTTGCAACCCTGAGATCATGACCTGAGCTGAAATCAAGAGTTAGACACTTAACCAACTGAGCCACCCAGGTGTCCAACAAAGGGGAAACCATTTAAAGGGAAATTTCAGAGTATCTGTCATATTTAAAAATACCATGTGGAAAAATAGATCCGTTGATACTACTTTTTATTAAATCTCCATAGGAACAGAAGATGCATATTTCAATTAACATAGGATGCACTTTTAAGGTTTTATCAAGAGTCTAGGGGCACCTGGCTGGCTCAGTCAATGGAGCATGTGATTCCTGATCTCGGGGTCATGAGTTCAAGCCCCACACTGGGCATAGAGCCTACTTTAAAAAAAGAGTCTAACATTATGTGTGGCACTTTATATAGTAGACCTTGATTAAATGTGTAGTGAATAAAAAGGGTGGGGGGAGAATTCTTAATCTTTAACAGTCAGGCAAGTAGTCAAATGTTGTTTGGAACATCTACAAACCCTAATTTTAACATATTGCTGCCTTAAAAAATAATTTGAGATTCATTTTAAATGATGATACCGCTGACAAAGAAATCTCAAATATTCATACTTACATATATGTATCTTGGAAAAGCACCCTAGAATTGCAGAAACATAAGTATAACTTTATGTAATACTTATTAAATATGGACATAAGGTCAAAACAATAGATACAGCCCAGCTCACCTTGAAGACCTCAGCATCTGTCCATTACCCACAGGAAGAATTCACATTCTTTAGCTTGGCGTACAGTGGCCTGAAGAGGCCTTCTTCCAGTGCACCCCTATGTTCTCGTCCCTGAGTACCCTGTGGTGCCTCCTGGGTATGCTACGTGTTTCATACTCCTGCAGTTTTTACTCTAACTTTTTCTCCTTCCATTCTTACTACGCAATAACTGTTGGTAATAAGGAGTTAATCAGATGTACTATTATCTGCTACTACATGTGTTGAAGAATATATTGCCCTATCATGGCAGATAAGAGATATTTTTGCTCTGTGCTTGGTCTCCTATTGATATTGCTAAGGCAGAAACCCTGGTATGTTCCTCTCGAGTGAACTCCGACCTTACAGACGGCAGTGTGGCTTGTGACCTGGATCACTCCTGAACCACACTGCTTGTTGTTGCTCTCCAGCTTGGTGTAGGCAACTCACAGCTAAGGTATGAACTCAGACAACATAATACATGTGAACCCCACAGGGCATCTTGAAGCCAGTGGCAGTGATACAGTGGCTCCCACTCCTCAGGCACCAGAAATCGCTGATACCTTTTCTCAAGACTGTATAAATAATAATATCAGTACAATGTATTGAGTGCTTATTATTTTCAAGAAACCACACTGATTGCTTTCCATACATTATCTCTTTTCCTTCTTAAAATAAGCTACCTGCACTTGATGGGATGAGCACTGGGTGCTATACTCCATGTTAGCAAATTGAATTTAAATTTTAAAATGTAAAAAGAAATAAAAAATAAAACAAACATATAAAAAAAGCTAACTCCTTTTATTGGTTCAGAAGCCACATTGTAGAACCTGCTAGCAGCTGGACTGGTTTCTTATCTTGTCTGACTCTACAAAGCTTTATCCTGTACTGCATCTTTCACAGTGCCTTCCCTAATGCTTCCCAGATTCCCTCCATGCTTTGTCAGATTCTGTGCGACATATCTCTGTGGGCACTCGTCATGTTGCTCTGTCTTTACTTATTTACATGTAAATCCAACAAAACTGTTACCGTCTTTAGGGAGAGACTGTCTTGGTCACACCTTTGTATTTCAGTGCCTGTGATAACATGCACTTAATGAATATTACAGGATGATTTGATAGCTCCAAAGTTTACCTGTTCCTTTACTGCATGTCTTATATATGTTGAAGAATCTTCCTATCTGTCCTGAGCATCTAGTTTTGGAAAACTTTGTGGATGACTGTCATGTGTGTTTCTTACTTATGAGTCACATTTCTGTGAGAGGGTACTAGATGTTGAGGGAAAATCCATCCAAGGGATGCATTTTATTTATTTCCCCTGCTGAAATATAATAATAGTATCTTTAGAACTACCTGGACTAAATGAGCTCCCTGCATGATTACTTAATTTATAGATTAGATCTAGGCCCTTAGCTTCTTTCTTCTCCTTCTTGCTCCTTAGCTTTCAATATTTTGTTGTTGTTGTTGTTTTGCTTTATTTTTTTAATAATCTCCCATCTGAGAAGTCAGCAGTGGATGGTCAAGGAGGAGAAATTAAAGTTGGGCAATTTGTCTTGTTTTTCATTTTATGGGTTGGCTGGTAAGGAAAAGATATTAAAGCTGTTGACCAGTAGGGGATATAGGATGTATCTATGGATTTTATTTATCTAAGCTATTCTGGTTCTCCCTGTGTTATGAATAATTTAAAATAACTGTTATCTCCCTTAAGATTCCTGCAGGTCTTAAAATTGTATCAGAATTTTAGTACATTACTTACAGCCTGGTCCAGAGAGGGCAAGTTGATTAATCTGGAGTGCAAATGCTTGGTATTAAGGACTTACCTATATTCAAAGTTATAAACAGATCAAACTACTTGTTTTTCAATTTATATTACTCTGTAAAATATCACTAAAAATACTATTCACAATGATATTATACTACATTTTATCTCAGTTCAGTTAAAATGTATAGTTTTTTACAAGATTTACATTTAGTGTATTTTGTTATATGATCTGAGATTGATCATAAATAGTGATACTTAAAATGTTGCATCAGCTTTTAGTTGAGAAATCTTATAATGACTAACAAATCAGTTCTCCGCTACCCTTGATTATTGTATATTTACTTCCACTTAAATGATCTTATATTCTAACGTAATTATATACTTATCAAAATTAATTTACCTGGTAAAAGACAATAAATATGTCACATAGTAATTTATGAGCATTAATAATATGTTTGGCTTGGCACACTTAAAAACTGCCTTATAGTTTCAAAATAATAGCAAATTCAGTGCTTACTATACTTCTGTTTCATCAAAGCAATATAGAATTTCCAAACTGAAGTCAATAATTCACATGGGGGCCTTTAAAATGATTTTTCCATAAGGCTTATACTTTTCAGAATAATAAAAAAATATGCAAATAGACTTTGCTCTGTTGTATCCAAAATGTTTCCCCCTTTTAATACATGGAAGGACATGCTAGATGATTTATTTTGAGCAAGAAGTGGAAAGGAGAAATTTTCTATTTCTGCCATCCATATTTAGCTTTGGGACATCCGTGTATGATTTGATCTGACTGTGGACACCCATTTTTCTGGCCAATTATAACCATCAGCACTTCATTCTTAACCTGGCATTTGTGAATTTCAAGAGATCCCCAACACCTCTGAAATTGGAAGCCAAAGTTTGTGCCTACCTGAAAATCTAGGGGAAGGGAACGGGCATCAAATACTAAAAGGCTGAAGCCTCCATAAAACAAGTTTCTCAGACTTTCCTGGGAGCCTAACACTGAATGCTGGGAGCAGCCCTTTTGGAAGGGAAAGGAAGGGAAGGATGGAGGGGAGGCCTCAGCTCTGTGAAATGACTTGACTACTTGTGATGAAAGATGAAATGAAAATGTTCCTCCACATAAGCATGATCACAGGCTCCTCCCCACGTTACAGTTCTGTGCCTTGGGATTGGCATGTGCGCATCAGCAAAGCTTCAATAGAGCCCGCTCAGACCCTTCCATCTCTGCCCCTTCATTCCTGTGCTCCTCATTTGTTTTCTCTGTCAGGTTCCAGCCTCTGAGCCCCGTGCAAGAAGCCTAAACTTTTCTTGAAAAATCTCCATAGCTTATTGCTTCTTACTGCAGTCTGTTTGTCATATCCCGTCTGGGTGACGAAGCCTCGTGATTCCATGCAGACCCAAGAACCCAGAGAATAAATGAACTCAGAAACACGTGATCTCAACAAATGACTCTTTTTTGCTCCTCTCACAGCCAAGAAACTCAAAAGGTTCTGTCAGGAATTTTATTTATGCTTATTGTCCCAAATTTTCAGGGGAAAATGAGCTATTTTGTGGATGAATGTTCCTCATGTTGAAAAGACTGGTTACCTCTGTCTTCCTGGGAAGCACAATGGAAAATGCATTGTTTAAAAATTCTATTTATATGGTCATCAATAATTTACAGAGACCTATACTGTGGGCTTCACTGCTATTCTCAGTTCCCATTTCTGAATTACCAGATAGCATAGGTGGGAGTCTAGACCCAGTGTGGGAATATAAATCATCAAATCATTTTTGGTTACCATAAGATGCTTCAATGTACTTTGTAGTAAAAGCTGTCCGTATTTCTCTCGGTCTCTAATATCATTTTCCCCCTTGTCATTGACCTAAAATTCTGAATATTGCTCATGAAATCTGATGACATATGGATATTTATTCTTTTGAGAATAAAGAGGATATTTCCTGAGAGGAAAAGTGTGTAGGGATAAAACATGTGTCAAGATGATAAGTGAAAAAGCCCCAACATGTGCTCTGTAAAGAAACTGACACCATGGTCAAATATATGGAACCATGTTTCTCTGTATAGATCCCTTTTAACAAAACAAAATACTTTAAAAAATATATATATGTGAACATATGTATTAGAAATTATATAATTAGATACATACCTAATATATATAACATGTAATATAGTATATATTAGCTATATCAAGAATTATATATCATGGAGATTATACATATGAAATACTTTCTAGAATACTTAGGAAGCCTGGAAATTTACATATTTCAATTGTGGCATACAAATGTTCCTGTTCCATCTTTTAGTATTCCCATGTATATTTCTGTTTATAAAGGAGGACATTAGATATGTATGTGGTTTAATTTGCATCTTAAAAGGCATTTCACATTGCCATTCCTCTGAATCCTTAATTTCACAGGAGTAGCTAAGAAGGCTTCCATGTCACCTGTCAAAATTAGTATAGTTCAAACTCCACAATACACCATCTACGTGCTTTATCTTCCTCATTAATTTAGGAAGTCACTTATGCTCAAACCATTGAGAAAAGCTGCCTTTGACTTACCTTCATAAAGCACAGAGAGCAGCTAACACATGAGGCAATCAACGGTCATTCCTTTATACTTTCCTTTTGATTCTTGGATCATTTCTCTATTGATTTCTTTGCTCTGATAGCCTATGAAAGGCTACCTTAGGCACTTGCTAATTCAGCACTTAGTAAAATGAAATCCTCATATTTTATATCAGGTGGGTAATGGAATTTTCAGATGATTCATGGTGTAGAACAGAAAGGTTGGTAATGAAGTTAATGGTTCATAGAATAGTAGAGTGACATTCTGCATATTTTTCAGAAAGTAAAGTGCAGTTTCTTAGTTTGCTTTCATTTGTGTCTAATCTACTAAATTGTTTGTTACTTCTAGGTCCAGAATGTATTGTTTTTTTTTCCCCACATCTTCCTTTGCATACTACAATAATAATCGGCATGTTAAGCTTTCAAAATTTAAGTCCCAAATTCTGTAATGTCATTTAACAGTAAATAATGATTGTGCCCTAGATTAGAAGCATAAGGGTTTTTATGATTATTGTTAATCACTCCTTTATTTGCATGTCATGTAGCAAAACTGTCAAATAGATTAAATGGGCATGAATAGCCCATGTGTAAGAAATCTTTTCAGTATCTGAGATGCCGCGTGTGGGCCAGAGAAAATCAAACTGTGATGTTGAAAGAAATTTTGAATTAATTGTTCATCAATTTAGGGGGAAAATATATTGTTTTTTTATAGCATGTATTTTTGTGTGTTTTTTAAAAATCACTGAAAAGTTTGCTACATATAAAGAAACATTTGATTACAGAAAAATACTATGGCTAAGTCTGTCTCTAATATAATTCATTCATACTACATGTTAAAATATATCTAGAAAGCAGGCTTTATGTAAATTTTTACTATCTAGTGTCATGGAAAATCAGCCTACATTCTGATCAGTTGAAACTTCAGGGATTAATCTTCTTTTTAAAAAAAAAAAAAATTTATTCATGAGAGACACAGAGAGAGAGAGACAGAGACACAGGCAGAGGGAGAAGCAGGCTCCATGCAGGGAGCCCGATGTGGGACTCAATCCCAGGTCTCCAGGATCAGGCCCTGGGTTGAAGGTGGCACTAAACCGCTGAGCCACCCAGGCTGCCCCAGGGATTAATCTTCTGATTAATTTACTATTACTGTGTTTCCAGCCTTCGTTTTTTTCCTACCTTAACAAATTCTTGATTTTGTTCCTCTATTCTTCTATTACTGCCTATGTCACACTTTCCTAAGGTTGATGTAATAAAGTACCACACTCTAGGCTCCTTAAAATAACACCTATTTATTCTCGCCCGGTTTTGGAGGCCAGAGGTCCAATAGTCAGAGTTTGGCAGGTTTAGTTCCTTTCTGGAGGCTCTGAATTGAGAATCTGTTCTATTTCTCTCTCCTGGCTTCTAGTGGCTGCTGGCAGATTTTGGCATCCCTTGGCTGATAGACACGTCACTGCAATTTCTATGTCAGTCTTCACATGGTGTTCTCTTCATTGTGTCTAAATTTCTTCTTCTTATAGGTACACCAGTCATTGAATTAGGGTGCATCTGAATTAAGTTTTACTTCATTTAAACTTGATTATATCCATGAAGACCATGTTTCCCATGGATCATATTCACAGGTACTGGAGGTGATGACTCCAGTGTATCTTTTTTGAGACACAGTACAATCCATAACAGCCTTTTTTTGTAGTAAACAGATATTCTACAGTGTGACATTTTAATTCTCTTGTTTTATCTATGTAAATGTCTGTGTGTGTGTTTAGTTATTTTCTTAGTGGATACCTTAGAGACTACAGTTAATATCTTAATTTTTAGCAGTCTACTTTGAATTAATACCAACTTTATACTAGTATACAAAAACTTTGCTTATGCATATACCTCAGTACCCTCTTGCCTTCTTTGCTGTCATTGTCATACAGATATCTTTGTACAACATATGCTAGTCAACATCTTTCTTTCTTTCTTTCTTTCTTTCTTTCTTTCTTTCTTTCTTTCTTTCTTTCTTTCTTTCTTTCTTTCTTTCTTTCTCTCTTTCTCTCTTTCTCTCTTTCTCTCTCTCTCTTTCTAGAGAGAGAATTCTCTCTAGAGAGAGAGAGAGAGAGAGAAAGCTTGAGAGAGTGTGAGTGGGGGGCTAGGAAGCAGAAGGAGAGGGAGAAAGAGCATCTTAAGCAGGTTCCACATTCAGCACAGAGCCTGACATGGGGCTCAATCTTATGAACCTGAGATAACTACCTGAGCCAAAATCAGGAGTTAGATGCTTACCGAACTGAGCCACTCAGGTACTCCTCATCATCACATTTGCAATTAGTACTTTATGCCATTGTCTTTTAAATTAGGTAAGATAAAAATAAGTGTTACAAACAGAAACCACATTTATACTGTCTTTTATATTTATCTGTATAGCTTTCATTATCAGCACTCTATTTTCCTTTTTTTTTTTTAACATTCTTAAAAAATATTTTATTTATTTATTTGAGAGAGAGAGAGCACAAGCAAGGGGTGGGGCAGAGAGAGAGAGAGGGAAAAGCAGACTCCCCACTGAGCAGAGAGCCCAATGCAGGGCTCAATCCCAGGACTCTGGGATCATGACCTGAGCTGATGGCAGACACTTAACCAACTGAGCCACCCAGGCACCCCTGTCCTCTGTGTTTTTTCATATGGATTGTAGTTACTGCCTCGTATCCTTTCATTTCAGCCTGAAGAACTTCATTTAGTATTTTTAACATAGATCTGCTAGATTTTCTCAGTTTTTATTTATCTAGGAATGTCTTAATTTTCTTCTTCTTTTTTTTGGAGGATAACTTCTCTGGATCTAGAATTCTTGATTAACAGTCTTTTTCTTTCAGCCACTTTTATGTCATGCCAGTGCCTTCTGGCCTCTGATTTTTTTTTTTTTTTAAGATTTTATTTATTTATTCATGAGAGGCAAAGACATAGGCAGAGGGAGAAGGCTCCCTGCGGGGAGCCTGTTGCAGAACTCGATCCCAGGACCCTGGTTTCACGATCTGAGACAAAGGCAGATGCTCTGCCACTAAGCCACTCAGGCTCCCCTAGCCTCTGTGAATCCTGATTAGAAATCAGCTGTTAATCCTATTGGGCATCCATGGAACATGGCAAGTTGCTCCTCTCTTACTGCTGTCAGGATTTTCTCTCTTTCAACAGGTTAATTGTGAAAACACCTTGGATAGATCTCTGAGTTTATCCTACTTAGAGCTTCTAGAATGTGTAACGTTTCTCTTCAAAGTTGTAGAGGTTTTTTGCCATTATTTCTTCAGATATTCTTTCTGCCTTTTTTCCTTGCCTCCTTCTGGAATTCACATGATGTGTGTGTTGGTATGCTTGATGGTACCCACAGATTTCTGAGGCATTGTTCATTTTTAATTGTTTTTTCTCTCTGTTCTTGAGACCAAGTAATCTCAACTTACCTGTCTTCAGGTTTGCTGATTTCTTCTTCTGTCTGCTCAGGTCTCCCACTGAACCCCTCTAGTGAATTTTGTGTTTCCACTCTTGTACTTTTCTTACCAGAATTTCTGTCTGGCTCTTTTTTTTTTTTTTTTTTTTTTTATTTCTCTCTCAGTATCAATATTATTTATTTGGTGAGACATTATTCTCATGCTTTCTTTTACTCCCTAAAAAAATATATCTATATCTATATATAGATATAGGTATATATAGATACACACACACACACACACACACACACATATGAACATACTTAAAATGGTGATTTAAAGTCGTACTATATAGGCTTTTGCCAGGACAGTCACTATGATAGGCTACTCTTTTCCTGGTGTGTTTTGCATGTTTTTTTTTTTTTTTTCTCCCTGAAAACTAGATGTTTAAACAAACATTTAAATATAGTGTGGAAGCTCTGGAAATCAAATAGTCCTCTGACCTCCCAGTATGTTGTTGTTGTTTGTATAGTGACTTTTGTTAATTTAATTCAATAAAGTCTGTATTTTTGTTATGTGTAGATATTGAAGTTTCTACCTGATTAGCTCAGTGGTCATCTGATAGGTTGATTTTCTTGAGTGCCTAGAACTGTAAGTCTCTCACTCTTCACGGAAGAGCATATTGGAACATACCTTAAATGCTCAGTCAGGCTGCTTACAGCTATGTCTTTAGCTTTATTTTCTGGTTGTGCAAAACTTCAGATTTAGCCAGAGGTGAAGGCAGAGGGCCTTCTTAGGTCTTTAGTGAGTACATGTACAACCTTGACATACACACAGTCCTATGCATACATATGGCCTTCTAGATTCCCCACGATATGTCAGGGTTTTTCAAAGCCCCCTTTGGACATCACATTCCCTAGCTTTCCCTGTTAAGCTTTTGGGTTTGTTTATCATTTGCCTGAACTTATTCACAGCCCCAGGCAGCCGTGATGTTAAACAATTGCAGCTGATTATTTTTGACAAATGCCCCTGGGAAGAAGGCTGTTTTCACTGTGTGAGTGCCAGGTCAGGTTAAATAAGCAAGCTGAGTGAGTAGAGTCTTCCATAGAACCACTAGACAGATCAGATAATGACAGTTTCCTTGGAATAGGGCTTTGAAGGAGCTTTAACCCTCTTTTATCCCCTCCAGTGGCTGCCTAGTTGCTGGTTTTCACTATGATTAAAGGCCGATGGTTTTCAAGGCTACCACAGAACTGGGGAGTGAGAGGTGAGGAAAGGGCAGGTTTAAAATGCCTCATACGTCACTGTTCTTACTAGAATTCCTCTGTTTTCCTTGTATAAAGCTACTCAGATTGCTATAAGCCTTGGTTAATTTCCAGAATTCTGAAAAAGTTGATTTTGACCATTTTGTCACTATCTTCATTACTTTTATGGAGGAGAGGATTTTCAGATGTCTTTATTCTGCCATTCTTCTGATGTCAGTAAATATTATTTATGCCTTGAAATGGGCTGCCTATATATCTGTCAGACCATTAGTGTATTAGGTTAGTCAATTTTCTTGCTTAGTTTTTGTGTTCCATGTCAAAGGTTCCATCAATCACTTATGGTGCCATCTGCCCTCCTAACGCTTTTGAGGAGGAGTTCATGTCATTAGTAGGTTATTGACAGCAAAAGATCACTATTAATTGAGTCTCTCAGTGGCCTGTAACAAACATCACCCTCACAGAAAGCAGAGATAAAATGTATACCTCATTAGATACTCATAGCTCTGGGCACCACATAGGAGGTAATGTGGCATACATAGACTGAATCTTGACTATGACAGTTGATTGCTTATGGCTCTCTTTTTTTAATTGGTTCTCTTATTAAAAACCGTATCAAACAATATTTTGCTATTTCTGTTCTAATAGATAATGCCACTTCTACAATCACTATCTTTTATGTTGAGATTGCTATTTGTCTTGATTCATAAAAATATTTTGTTTTCTTCACTATGTTCCACCATCTGTATTTCAGAAAGCTTTGCACATCAATTGATTAGGATTTTGTTAATTAAAAAGATATTTGTGGTTTATGTCAATTTACTAAAGATCAAATTGGCAACTAATAGCTATAACTCTAGGATTTGCAGTACACCACTGGAAAACACTGGTAATTCAGAGATATTTAATTCCAGGATTAATGAGTTATTTTGAAATGCGTAGTACATTGTTTTACTGTCATGGAAGTAAACAAAGATTTTAAAGTACCTCAGTTTTATTACCAACATTTTTGTTAAAATATCTTTATGATGTTTTTATTTATTCTTCTAACTTAAATGGGTCATGATTGTACTGAAGTGTTCAGACAAATAGAAAACCTGAATCTAAATCTGTTTTGTTATTAATCTGGCTGTTTAGTTGAATCTTGATCACTTCATTCTTATCTGAGTCTTTCTGAAAAGCAAACATTTTGAAGGGATTTCACTCAATGAGATACTTAAAAATTTCCATTTGATTTCTAATTCTGAGCCTTCTAAAATCTTTTCAAACTCATTTTACTTGATGTGAGCTAAAACTCAAAAGAAAGTAGCATTTAAAAAAATTGTTGTGCCATTTCATTACCTGGTAATTTAATATGAACTAATCATCTCAACCCTTGCTTTCAACATTGTATCCTATTTATAGAAACCTTTGTCAGGTGAGGCCTGTAATGAATGTGAGGAGTCAATTACTTGACTAGCATCCTCCATCCAAAACCTGAGAAAGAAACATTCTTTTGGATAGCATGGCCCCCCTCCACAAATTCAGGTACTTTTCATATTGCAAGTAATGTGATATAAAAGTGAAATTTACAGACAGCATAATCACAGAGATCTCTCTGTTGTTCAAGAGATGATTGCTCAGCAGATGGATTCTATTCATTCCTTAACTATGGCCCTGGAGAGGAATTGGGGATCATTTTGGTTGCTGGTTCCCTGAGTCTTCAGACACACCCCCTCTAGCCTTCAATCCCAGGCACCCTTGGCTTGGGGCACTCTCCACATTCTTTGTGAGCCTTCCCTAAGTCTCTCAAGGCACCAGCTCCTCTTCCTTTACCCCCAGTTTTACCAGTGGAAGCTTGTAAATTTCTTTATATATCTCTCCTCAAAGTCCTTACTATTTCTGGAAAGAAGCTGTCAGAAGAAAGCCAAATAAATGTTAAACTACTTCTCTTCCTCTTGCTCTCATCACCAGCCTAGCCCACCTTCACCACTGTTCATTTCCTCAGTTTCAGGTGCATTTCCTGCTTGGAACATGTGTTGTCAGTTAATTCGGGGACCTCAGTGTGGGCTATCTTTTGAGCCTCTCTTCTCTTGTCTTAAGCAAGCATTCTTGACTTGAACTCACGGGGCATCTGTAAAAACAGAACTGAGTGTTGCTGTCTGGCAGGTGTCAGGGCCATTCTTGTAGATTTGATTTGAATCTGCTGATTTGAATGGGGCACTGGAAAGATTGTCACCTTTCTCCAGGTTATAATGTTTTCAGATATCAGTTGGAGCATAATAGCATTTACCCTGTACAAAGAATATTAAATAATGTATCAGCAGTGCTTTGTGGAATACTCTATAAATTTAGTATTTTGTTTTAGCTTAGAATAGAGTAACAATGAATTAATATATGTAGAATGCTTGGGATAGTACTTGACACATAGAAAGTGCTCATTAGTTCTTAGCTGATATTATTACTGTTATCTTAAAGGAATTTTGGCATTTTATCTTAAAACAATGCATCAGATCCGAAAGTACAGAAATTGTTTCTTAAATTCCTGAATGAAAATAAGATCTTTTGGCTCTAACTCCTAAGTATTTTTTCATTAGAAATCTTATGATTGACACAGAGCAGACTGAATTTTAGTGTCCTTCCAGGGAAGGAGAAAGCTGTCAAGGGAGCGAATGAAGCAGGACTCATGAAAGAAGTGTGAGGTTATCTGAGAGCTGAGGGGGGAGGAGTGTCTCGAAGATAACTAGTCACTGTAAGCAGAGACAGGTATGCCAGTATTCACCTGGGCCTCTGCTTTAGAGCTGCCACCTTGTTATTTGCCCAACAGAATATCTGTGGGAGGCATCCATGTGTGTGTATGGGGAATTTGTCTCTCTTCCATTATTGTGTGCCTTCACATTTTTTTTGTCATTCTGTTGAACATTGGGATGATTTCTGGACTTCAGTTATTATGAATAAAGCTTACATGAACATCATATGTGTCCTTTGGTAAACATATGTACTCATTTCTCTTGGGCATATACCTAGGAGTGGAATTGCTGGGTCACAGAGTAAGCGTATGTTTGATCTTAATAAAATTGCCAGCCATGTATGAGACTTGCCACTATTCTTTTAAGTAAGTTTTGATTCAGACATCATAAAGACTGTTCGACAGATGACTCAGTATTTAATACCCCCAAATGGTCAAGTGTTTCGGATTTGTTTTGAGTTGGTTTTTCTTAGTGAATTAATTTGGAATTAGAGGTTTTATTTATATTAAATATATCTATATGATGGAAGACTCAAAAAGTCACATACACTGGTAAAATACATTTTTGTGTAATTTGGTTAAATCTGTAATAAAAATATTTTGTTATGAAACCTATCATAAATTTTAACTTGCTTGCATTTAAGAAGGCACTCACTGTTTTGAAAATCTGAAAACCTTGGATCTAACCCTTATTCTAACCCTGTTTAACCGTATGACCTTAAACAAGTCATATAACCTTTTTAAATGTTCATCTTTGCCTTCAAGTTGTAGTAGTGGGAATGTAGTTTGATCTATATATCTCTTAGGTTCTTCCCAGTTTTCTCATTCTATGGTTTTTTAATAAGTCACCTAAAGTTATTTAATATGTTTTTTTCTTACATATCTAATTAATAGATTAATAGTCTAATAAATCAATCTGTACTAACGCAAGGGAGAGAAAACAGTTCAGATTCGAAGACAAGGAAATGAGTCTAAAATTTTAGACTATAAAGACAGTGTAGGTTTTACTAAACCAAAAGTGTTTGTTCTTAAAAGATGAAATACTAACAACTTTACTGGCAACTACTTTGGTTTTATAATGTATCACAGATGTGGCCGCTCAGCTACTACGTAATCAAAATCCTAAAGGACATTCCACATATAATGTTGCAAAGGTTCAACTTTGGACTAGGTTTTGTAAAGTCAGCTTGAAACTGATTCAACCAGGCTGTGGCTCTTCAGATCCTACACTGATTCAGAGTTTCACATGTGGCTAGTGTTTTTCTTAACAGTTATTAGTAGGTGCCACAGTATAGGAAAAAGGGCAATCAGCTGCTTCTGTTTTGATTAAAGGTAGAATTTTCCTTTCACAGTCCTGCCATTTCAAAATTTGATTATTATATCCAGATGGCACTAAAGGAGGCCTGATATTTTACTTTTTTCATTCTGCAAAATATATAATATTATCTAGTAACACAAAATACTTTGTAAAAAATAGAAGTAGGATATAAATGTTAAATTAGACATACAGATAGCTATAAAGTTGAGCTGTATTTGAAACTACCAGGTTTTCATATTCTCTTTGGGCTACAAGTTAACAGTTTTGTTACCGAGTGATGTAGTATGGTACTTTTTTTTTTTGTTTTTTGCTTTTTAAAGTGGGCTCTGGGAATTTATCATGTTGCACATTTTAAATTTAAAGTTCAGTAAAAACTTAAAAATGAATTTAATCATCATTTTATTATGGTTTTTAATTTAGAGACAGGAATAGTAGTAAAATGTGCAAAATAGTGAATGTGGACTTTTTTTCTGGAGTATGGAGTTTTCATTTGTTTAAAATACCTCTTATTTTGGACGGCAAAATTAAAATAAGATTGGACACTAGCTTAGCATTTGAGCAGTATCCTCTGCTCTTCAACTGATTGTCATGTGAACTCCTTGTATCTTATTATTTTTAATAAGAGTTTTAGGTATCTGAAATGTAGTGATCATCATAATTAGTTTTTTTGTATTTGAAATGATGACAAATTATTTTGGGCTGTTTATTAAAAATTCTCCTCTATAGTAAGTAAGATATTTATAGATGAATGAATGGATAAGGAAAATGTGGTATTTATAGATACAGTGAAATATTATTCAGGCATAAAAAAATAAGAAAATCCTGCCACTAGTAATAATCTGGGTGGACTTTGAGGCCATCATTCTAAAGTGAAATAAGCCCAGCAGAGAAAGACAAATACTGTATGATCTCACTTAGATGTGGAAATTAAAAAAAATGAAAATGAGCTCATGGATACAGAGAACAACAGATCAGTGGTTGCCAGAGTGGGGTGGGGATAGGGGTGAAGGAGTAGGTGAAATGGGTGAAGGTGGTGTAAAGGTATAAACTTTCACTTATAAAACAAACAAGGTGTGAAGGTATACTGTATAGCATGGTGACAGCAATACTGTATTATAGGTAAGAAAGTTATGGAGAGAGTGGATCTTAAAAGTTCTTATCATAAGAAAAAATGTGTAATTATGTCTGATGAGGCATGTTAACTAGATTTCTTGTGATTATTTCACAATATACATAAGTATCAAATCATTATGTTGTACACCTGAAACTAATATAATGTTATATGTCAATTATATCTCAATTTTAAAAAATGAGCTCACTATTTCCTTGCCAAAGAATTACAACCTTTTCCTGCTTGGCCATGAGTTTCAAAATCAGTGAATTTCTCGTCCTCATCCACTATCCCCCAGTAGTTGCTATGTGTTTCTTTTATTACTCAACCCTTAGAATTCTCTGACATTTTGCCATATCCACCTCCTCCACATTACTTTGCACTGTCCGGGTCACACACTTCTTCCTAACAAACCATCGTGTAAGTGTGCATCTTCAAATGGCTGTAGTGTATTTCTAGAGGAAAACAGACTAGCAGGCAAGGGTCATTTAAAAATGAATCCATTTCCAGGTCTTCATTTTCCATTTGTACTCTTTCCTAAAACTGATTTGTCTTTAGTGAAGGCTTCTTGCTGTGTCTCCTGCCACACCTCCCACTCACCTTTATTGAACACCTTCCAGTCACCAAACAAAGCACTTGTTAAGCTGCCTTTTTTCTTTTTTAAAAAAGATTTTATTTATTTATTCATGAGAGACACAGAGAGAGATAGGCAGAGACACAGGTAGAGGGAGAAGCAGGCTCCATGCAGGGAGCCCAATGTGATACCTGATCCCGGGTCTCCAGGATCATGCCCTGGGCTGAAGGCGGCGCTAAACTGCTGAGCCACCCAGGCTTCCCAAGCTGCCTTTTTTCAAAGCAACACATAAAGAGTTTCAGGCCTGTCACCCTCACCGTCCATTTAATTGAAGACTACATTTATAATAAGTTTTTACATTTATGCTTAATAACTCATGTTGTTTTGATGACTTGTGTACCAGTAATTTAATGACAATTCAATTTTTAAAAAAGCATTCTTTAAAAATACTTAGAGCCTTGCAGTCACAATAATATTTTTATTTTAACATACACACGTATTTTGATGCAGAGAAGGATGGTTCGAATGATCAGTAGTAGACTTTCAAGCATACAAATATATAAGGGATGCCTCGGTGGCTCAGTCAGTTAAGCATCTGCCTTCAGCTCCTATCATGATCTCAGAGTCCTTAGATCAAGTCCCATGTTGGGTTCCCTGCTCAGAGGGGAGTCTGCATCTCCCTCTCCCTCTACTACTCCCTCTCTCTGTGTGCGCGTGCTCTCTGTCAAATAAATAGATAAAATCTTAAAATATATATACTAGATAAAATTCTGTGGAGGAAGTAGAAAGGAAATTCAAGTTGAAAGAAAAAAGAGAATGTCACTTTTCCTATGTGACAGTTTCCTATAGGAAACTGTTTCCTATAACAGTTTTATTTTACAATTCCATATTTGAACTTTGCAACTATTTAAACTTACGAAAAATATTTCAGTGTCAATAAAAAAATGTATGAGGTGGCACATGGTTTTTTAAAAAAAATTATTTTGGGGTATTACCAACTAAAAGTTTCAGTACCACTCACTTGTCTGTAAAACAAAATCCTGCACCTTAGTCTAACCGTCTACCCTGCCTTTCCGATCTTATTTTCCAATGATGACTTTCCTCCCTCCCTCTAACATATATCAATTTTCAGGCAACATACTTCTACTTAAAACAGATCTGCGGCTCTGCCTAGAACATGCTCTAGACTTCACACTTGTTTGAATGTCACCCTTGGTCTAGAATATCATTCCCCACCTCCAAGCTACTCCTGCCTACTAAAAATCCATCCATACTTCCATTACTGTCTTTCCCATTGTACAAAAGGAATTAATTTATTTTCAGTTCTTACTCCAAACACTTTATGCCTCTACTAGACAATCACCACATTATACTTTTAAATTAAGTTGCCAAATTGAGTTGATAGCACCTGAGTTTACCAAGAAGCAGTATATTTAAGTGAGACAAACTAAGATTTGATATTCACAATTTCTTATTTTGGCTTTTCAATGACCTGGTATGCGCCTCTAAGTAAACCTCAATATTAGGTGGTTTACACCTAGATTTTTTCATTTTAAGCTTGAAAATTATACTCTTTTTTAAGTATTCAGTTTGATGATAATTTTTAGTAAATTTATATACTTGTACAACCATTGCCACAATCCAGTTAGCAAAATCACTTTTAAAGTTGAGATATAATTGACTTATAACATACTAGTTTCATGCATTCAACATAATGATTCAATAGTTGTATATTTTGTGAAACAATAACCCCAGTAAATCCAGTTAACAACCCTCACCACACATAGTTACAATGATTTTTTCTTATGATGAGAACTTTTAAAATCTAGCTGATTTCACTTAGCATATTGCCATTGATGTCCAGTCAAACTGTTGGAAGTGGCAGGATTTTTTTTTTCTTAATGGCTGAATATGTTCCTGTGTGTACACACAACACAATATATACCACATTTCCTTGATCCATTCTTCTATACTAACTTCTTTTTTAAACTTATATAACCGGAGATTGTAGAAAGTCATTCAATAGTTTATTAAGGAAAAAATAAAAGTTAAACACCCATTTGGTTTTAGCTTCGAATGAGTAGGTTTAATGTGTAATCTTTAAACCTCAATGGGGTTGGATTTTCCTTTGTTCATTTCTCTCAGAAGACATTCCAGAGTGCTAATTTTACTCAGGGGATACTTGGGATAAATTTCATCTAGAATGTGTTCTCCTAGTTCTTTATGCCTTTCTGAATAATTTCCAGTTGTTCCTAGATATCCTCTGAACTGTGGTCATTGGGTAGTTGTATGGAGAGATTATAGTCAGAGTCCTGTGAGGATGGGACCAGAGAAATGATCTAACATGATATAGGAAATTTGTTGATGACCATTACCCTCTGTCCTAGGTCACTTCACCATATTCTGTTACACTTATCTTTGACATAGTTTTCTTTTCTGCTTTCTATATTCTCAATCTCCAGCTAATTTTGAAATATTTTTAAAAAGGGTACAATTCTTGATTTGGAAATTATTTTTCTCACCTAAGACAGAAGGAAATCCTTAGCCTATAACCTGGTACATTGTAGCTCCTTAATCATTGTTACTTAGACCCATGTTTATCCTGTTCTGAAGGCAGGTAAACATAATGTATTAATAATACATATTTATGACTCATCTGATCATTGGAAAGATGAAGTGCAAAGCCTATTCTTCTGTCTTTGTTTTTGTTTTAAAGATTTTATTTATTCATGAGAGACACACACAGAGAGAGAGAGAGAGAGAGAGGCAGAAACCCAGGCAGTGAGAGAAGCAGGCTCCATGCAGGGAGCCCGACGTGGGACTCGATCCCAGGTCTCCATGATCACATCCTGGGCCTAAGGCAGGTGCTAAACCGCTGAGCTACCCAGGGATCCCCTCTTCTGTCTTTTTTTAAAGTAATTTAAAAAATTTATTTTTGCCTATAAAAATGGCAAAATTCAAGATCTGAAAATTCTTTTGTATCAAATGATTGTTTCTATTAGCATTAGCCAGAAACTTCCTATAAAGGTAAAGCAGATTTTTATATTTGTAGAGGCCACAGGCTTTGACAGAAAAGAGGATGATAAAAATCTTCATTTTCCTTACTCTTCTGAAGAAATCTATTTCAATGGCATAGAATTTTAACTTCCATTTGATTAAAAAACAACAAAATGTTTAAAAATTAGCTCAAGTTCTCAAAGGTAAATTTGGGTCATCAAATGGAAGTTTTTCCTGATCTTTCTTTATGTGCTAGACAATCTATCTGATCCTGTAACTTTGGAGCTACAGTACTTTAAAAAGCAGCAGGTTAAAATATCAAAATATTCTGACAAGGCGTTCTTAGACAAGCTAGCCTACCCTGCAGTAACTGGAAATGCTTTCATTTTAGCTCCAATTAAAGAACTGATGTGTGAAGCCAGTTTTACCAAGTGAAAACAATTAAAGTAGAACAAGGAGGAAATATGCCCTGCCTTGTTGCCTTGTGAAAATGATATACCCATACCCATTTATCAGTTTGAATTCAAATTTCATAGTGTCCAGTAGCAAAAGATTACAAAGATTTTGTTTATTATCACCTAATTTCAAGTAATAAGAGCATTTTAATTTATGCATTGAGACATTTTTTAAAAATCCATAAATTTCTAATAAATTGGATATAAGGAAACTTGCAACTTAAAATTTAAATTGCCTTTAATGTATCTACAGATATTGATCTATTGATCTGACTATATTTTATGTCTTATTTAGAGAGACCACTCTTCACTGCTTCTTTCCAGTCCTCCCAGAAATGATTGCTAACATCTTTATGTGAATTGGTTTGTGCTATTTCTCAAGAATAGTTTTAGGTTTAGGGAGGATCACACATTAGTCTGCAGAAACAATGCCTTTGTGAGATACATTTGATGGAGCAGTGTCTAGGTGTGGAAAAAATCTTTTCCTCTACGCATCTTAGGTTCTTTACCTGGGATTCTATAAGTTAGACTGGCCAAAGGCACATTAATAAGAGAAAAACAGAAGTTCATTAACAGGTGCATCACTCCTGTACAAATGGAAGCCCCCAGCCATCAGCAGCCCAAATGGGTGTTTAGAACTTGGGTTTATATGCCATCCTATGCTAAAACAAAAGCAAAGGATTGGGGGCGTCAGGGTGAGGGAGACAAATTAAGAAAAGGTGACCAGGAAAAGATGATGAAGGAGGATACTTTAGTAAGGTTTGCAATGCAGATCTAAGGTTTGCTTTTCATCTTTGGTAAGAGTTATCAAAAGTTCTCATCATAGTTTGGAATGTCTGTATTTACATCTTTTTCTTTTTTCCAAATTTCCATCTTTAAAAATGGAAATTTCCTTTATAAATAGAAATTTCCTTTACAAAAGGGAAAGAAAGGCCCCGTGTTTTAGAGCCTTTCTTGGGTCTGCTGTTCTTAATTGCCTTTAGCTCAAAATAATTCATACACCAAAGAGGCATATGTTGGAGTGGCGTATTCTGATACCCTTCAAGAGTTAGAGCGCTGGTGGGCCTGTTCCAGCTCTGCCATTGTCCCTTGGGCAAGGTAGTTAACTTCTGTTAGTCTTAGATTGAGTAAAACTACTTTCTAAGTTTGTTCAGAAGTTTAAATGTGATGAGTGTGACTCAGCAGAGTCTAACACCTGAGGATGCTAACTGCTGTATTTTTGTCATCATCATCATCACTGCTGCTACACCACTCATAGCATCGTGATTTGGAGAGGGCTGGGAACATTTTTGGTTCCTCTTATAATCATTCCAATTAAATGACTGCTTATGGTCCATGTTTTTAAGACCAAAGTCTTGAATGTCTTCTAAGAACTCCCTTACGTGACAGTGTATTTGGGAGTGGGGAAAGAATTGCCTGTCCCTCTTCTCTCCTTTTACTTTCATTCCCATTTTTATGTTTTCTTGAACAAAGAAATTTCTTTCAAGTTTATTCATCTTTTTCATTCTTTCATCCTAGCTCCAGGGACAACATTGCTCTAATGGTAATAACTTCTTCAAGAATGATTCTAAGTTGTTTTGCTGATTCTTGTCTCTGATTCTCCTTTGTTTGTTGTTTTCATATTCAGATTTCTCCCTCCTGTTATGCTAATGTGGCAGCATTATGAGCCCCTGGAGTGTAAGTGCCTGGGTGATCTGGACCCGGTTTAAAAGAAAGGTTTTCTTCTTTCATTATTGAAGAAATTGAACTCACAGGAATGATGCATTGTTAAGAAATATTATTAAGCCTAATATTTTGGTCTTTGAAAATCATTTCTGTTTTTCTAAACCCACTGGGTAATATCAATATAATTTTATTATTTAATTCTTTCAAGATGATAACAAGAGCAGTGGTTTTCTTTTAACAGTGATTGTTATAAGTAGGGCTAATTTTTCCCATTCTGTTTTCCAAAGTCTCAAAAATGAATATATATTAGTTTTATAATGCAGAAAAGCCTTAATTTTTTTACATTCATTTTTGAAAAGAAATGTTTTTTGTTATGTATTCTAATTATCTTATGCATATTTTTTCCAAAGGTGTGTAACAGATTCAGCTTAGGATCTATAAGCCCAACCCCTCAAACAATTCCCTCTTTAAAATGATTTCAAGAAAGAATGTTACCATTGGTATATCGGTAGAGAAGCATTAAGTGGTCCCCAAGTGTATTTCTTATTTTTCCCAAATGTAGTTTAAAAGATATAATTGAGGGATCCCTGGGTGGCGCTGCGGTTTGGCGCCTGCCTTTGGCCCAGGGCACGATCCTGGAGACCCGGGATCGAGTCCCACGTCGGGCTCCCGGTGCATGGAGCCTGCTTCTCCCTCTGCCGGTGTCTCTGCCTCTCTCTCTCTCTCTCTCTCTCTCTGTGTGTATGACTATCACAAATAAATAAAAATTTAAAAAAAAAAATAAATAAAAATAAAAATAAAAATAAAAATAAAAGATATAATTGATATTATTAAGTAAAAAAAAAAAAGCAGAATTGATGTGACAGGTTGCCAGATTATTGTACAAAATGCACAGCCTTGTACCTCAAGCACTGGGCTAAGTTATATGTTGCCTGTTGTGGTTTGCCTGGAAAAATTTTGTTTGTCATTGAAAATTGAACTCCATTTGGGATGAAATTGTCTGTTGCTCATGTTAACAGTTAATTTCTTCCTCCTCTGTTCTCCCTTTATAATTGATATATACTTCCATTCCAGTGTTTTGAAAAATGGTTAAGAAAAAAGGACTTTGCAGTCTGACAGGCATAGGTCCTGAATGCCATTATTCCACTTACTACTATTCATTGTGAACATATTATTTTAAATGTCTCCGAATGTTTGTTTCCTTCATCCATAAAATGACAACGTGGCAGTAGGATGCATTAGGTTATGCTGTTTGACAAATGATCTCAAAAAATGTCAGTGTCTTATAACGACAAAAATGTTTTTCCTTGCTCATGCTAAGTATCTGTCATGGATCGACTGAAGCTCTGTTCAGGTTGTCTGTGCTTCAGAACTTAGACTGTAGAAGAAGGGAAAAATGAAAGACATAGAGAACCCCTGGCTTTAAACCTTCTGCCCAGAAGTAACACCTGTCATTTTTGTCCACATTTCATTGGCCTTTCAAGTCACACAGCTGCTCCTGAGTTCCACAGGGAGGGGAAACTAGAATATTTGGCAAATAGCAACACAGTCTACCATACAAAAACAGAAACAAAAAACAGAAAAACAAACAAAAAAAACCCCTACATTGTGAGATGAGGGGACAGATGAGATACACACAAACTGCTCAGCAGAGTGTCTGACACAGGCACCCTGCTCCTTCATGGAAGCAGGCGGCTCTGTGTTTCCATGTTTATAAAAGGCAGAGGAGCTTACTGTCTTCTCTGCATCCCCGGTCCCAGAAATATAGTTTGATGTTTACTAAATACTTGCTTAGCTGCTTCCTTTTACATACCAAGCAATTCTGACTGGAGCAGTTCAATCACTAGAACATTCCTTTCACTGTTACCACCTAACACCTGAAACAAAAGTTATCTAAATTAACTTTAGATTGAATAATGTGACCATAAATAAATGTGTTAAATATTTAAAAACAAATCTTTAACATCTGAGTTTACCAGATGCTTGGGTGGCTCTGTCAGTTAAGCATCTGCCTTGGCTCAGGTCAGGATCCTAGAGTCCTGGGATCAAGGCTTACCCTCACCCCCCACCCCAAACTGCTCAGCAGGGAGTCTGCTTCTCCCTCTCCTTCTGCCCCTCCCCCCTGCTTGTGCGCACGCTCTCTCTCTCTCTCTCTCAAATAAATAAATAAAATATTTTTTAAAAATAACATCTGCCTTTCCATCACATTCCTTAATTATTTATATCAGGTCTGAGAGAAGCCAATAGAATTGTCTCTACTGAGTGCTCAGTCTAACTGGGATGCACTTTCCCCATTAAATTGATCATGTATTGATTTGTTCTTTTAGTGGTTAGTAGACTCAATATTTAATAGGAAAAAGGCAACTGTACATATATTATACATTTGTTTTTTAGGATATACCTGTTCATATTATATAGTTTAAAACACAACAGATTTTACTGTGAATTTTCCTCTTTGTTATTTTGTCTGAAAACTCATACAGTAAAATTGACTTAATCATGTGTTCAAGTTTCATGAATTCTCACGTATGTAGAGATTTGTGTGGCCATCACCGCAGTCAGGATACAAAACTTTTTTTGATTTCTTGATGATGGCAGAGCAGAATCATAATTATAAAATAGAATAATGATAATATCAGTTTAAAAATGTGTGTATAATTATAACTCTCAGCGTTCTGACATTAGTATTAATGTATATTTTTATCTTTGTAATGTAAAGTCTGATTATTGACTATGACACTTAGATGAAATGGTAATGGTAAAGGAACATTGAAGTCCTTTTAACATTTCTGTGAAGCCTAATTAGAATGGACATTCGTCTCAACTTCTTTTAAAGCAAATACTGAAAATGTTAACTCTTTGCAGTTTAAGGTGAATTTCCTGTTATAATTAAGTTATAGATCAAATGCAAATTAGAATCTATTCACAATATCTAATCCTCTTCACTTGGGACATAAGGATTGGAAATATTCTCCTAGGCTCCCTCATTCACTTTCTGATGCTATTAAATGATAATGTATTTTTAGATTGCTGAGTAAATGTAGGTGCTGGTAATTCACTTAGTGGCTGTTACAGTGTCATTAATGAGAAGTAATGGATGAAATAGGACTCTGGTCTTATTTTATCTTGACTTACATGACTTTCAGAGTGTTGAAGGTGACTCCAGAAATAGAATCTCCTAGAACACAAGCATTACTGTTTTGACCTTTAGCTAGAAGTCTTTGTAGGACTTACTGTAATATAACCATGTTGACTAATTACTTGGGTCATTCAGTCATTCATTCATTTAACTATAACTTAAGCATTTAAGGGCCGGGCATTAGCAAAGAAATTGGGAGATGCAGATAAGTAAGATATATCCTTGGGGTGTGAACATGTATGGTAAAATTACAGGACAGGGAAACTGGTGCTAATAGGAGCCTATATGGTGTGCCCTGGCACTGAGAGTAGAACACTCAACTGCCTGGAAAAGAGATATTTAGAATAACATAATATTGCTGCAGCAGGGGTGAACTTTGAAAACATTATGCTAAGTGAAATAAGTCAGGCACAAAAGGACAAATATTGTATGATTTCCCTTATATGAAGTGCCTAGAATAGTCACCCTCCTAGAGAAAAAAACTAGTGATAATAAAAGGTGGGGGATATGGAGGCATGGAAGTTAGTGTTTAACAGGTATAGAGTTTCACTTGGGGATGATGAAAACTTTCTAGAGATGGATGGTGATAATGGTGGTGCAACACTGTAAAGGCACTTAATGTCATGAAATCGTACACTCAAAAATGGTCAAAATGGGAAATTTTACATCATACGTACTTTACCACAATAAAACAACAAATAAAAAAAATAAAAAATAGGGGATCCCTGGGTGGCGCAGTGGTTTAGCGCCTGCCTTTGGCCCAGGGTGCGATCCTGGGGACCCGGGATCAAATCCCACGTTGGGCTCCCGGTGCGGGAGCCTGCTTCTCCCTCTTCCTGTGTCTCTGCTTCTCTCTCTCACTGTGTGCCTATCATAAAAAAAAAAAATAAAAAAATAAAAAATAAAAAAATAAAAAATAAATAAAAAATAAAAAAAAACAAATAATGGGAGCCAAAAAAAAAAAAAAGATTATAGCCCCCACCCCCAGTTCTCCTTCTAGGAAAAGTTTTTTAGAAGAATTTTTGTAACATTTCTCCCCTGTGTTTTATAGTATCTCTTATAGTTTTTCCTAATAAGATTTTGTATATAAAAGTTCATCTCTATTAGATTTATGCCACCAGATTGTGTTGTTAAAGTACATAAGTATGACTCAAACTTGCTTTACTACCTTAATCAAGCTAATAATATTCAGAACGTTTGAGATACTTTTGTATAAAGTGGCATATTTAATGAATTCTAAATTCCTATATTTTACTTAATTGAAAAAAATACCTACATACTTCAACACGGATGACCCTTGAGAACATTTTAAGTGAGAAACTAGTAACAAAAGATTAATGATTCTATTTATATGAGATGTGTGGAATAGGCAATTCATAGAGCTAGAAAGTAGATTGCCGGCTGTTGTAGGCTGGAGGAAAGGTGTTGGGGAATGGGGAAAATGGGAAGAGACTGCTAGTAGGTACAGGATTTGTTTTAGGGGAAATGAAAATACCCTAAAATTAGATTTTGGTAATGGTGCACCATCCTATGAATATACTAAAAAGCATTTAATTGCATACTTTTTTAATAGGTCAGTTGTGTGGCATTTGAATTATATCTCGAATAAACTATTTTTTATAATGCTTAAAGATAGTGGTGTAATTTGTCTTTTTTGAAGTATCTTTTTGCTTCATCATCTGTTTTAGTTTAGTGGAAAATGTAGCATTGCAAAGGTTCGCATTCTCAATAAGCATATACTTTCTAACAAAGCTATAATCTGAGAGGGATTTTGGACAGATAACTATAAAATGAATGCACAGGCATCTGAATGCAAGTATTAATATGTTTTACACACACACACACACACACACACTAAGTAACCTTATTACGCTAGCAGAGTGCATATTCAAACCCGGGTAGAATATGATAATTAATGTGACGATTACAGAACAACAAAAATGAAATGGAACATTTCTTTTAAAACTGTACCCATACAAGGGCACCTGGGTGGCTCAGTTGGTTGAGCCACCTTGAGTTGGCTCGAGTCATGATGGTCTTGGAGTCGTAGGATCAAGCCCTGCATCAGGCACTCTGTGTCCCTCACTCCCCCCCCACTTCCTGTGGGCACGTTTGTTCTCTCTCTCTTTCAAAAATAAAATAAATTAAAATGTACCCATACATAGAATTGCCTTTTTAAAATTAAGCCCCTTTTCTTCCACTCATTATTTTTTCTTTGCTTTTTAAGTTTATGAAAAAATAACACTGAGATGACTCCCAGTTCATGAGAGGACAACTCCAAATAAAAGCACTGAATGGAAATACTCTTTCATGGATTTGGTTAGTAATTCTGCAGTCCCTGCTTATAAAGTAGTCACCGTCTAGATGCTAAGCAGCCTTGATACATTAGCCCTTAAACTATAAGTGACCTTATGTTAAAAGAGCTACTGTTTCTATGCTACTTGCTACCAGAACTACACACACACACACACACACACACACACACACACACACACCTTGTATGCATACATGCCAACTAGCATACTTGCCTGTCTACTCAGACTTTTTCCACCAGCTCAGAGCTGGGGGTTGCTCATGGCTGCCATTTTTTTGTTAGCCACATTTTGAACTAAATGTCTCTTTATCCTTTGGTTAACCTGGACCCCAGGTCATTTATAAATTACTTGGATAAGAAAATACATTATGATTCCAATATAAAGATGCAACAGACTTTCAGAAATAAAACCCATGGAGGAGGTGGCTATCTACAAAATGTCTGATTTTTACTTTGTGTTTACTTATACATGAACATGTAATTTTTCACTCCCAAAAATTAAGGCAGGCCAATTATATGTTTGTTTACCTTCTTGAATATGTGTTACCTGCTTTAATCAAACCTGAACTATTACTCATTGAAAATTTATCTTCCTATCGAATAGCATTTATATTTTAAATCTCTTTGCATGTATGATTATGCATCTTTAACCCAGATACATATATATGGTTTGGTGGTATACTTAGCACAGTACTAGCCATTGTGGGGATCCAGCAAGAGGAGTAAAACATACTCCCTGCTCTTGTAGAGCTTCCATCTGAGAGTCTGATTCTCACGTTTCAAGTTAGAACCAAGAAAACAGGGATCCCTGGGTGGCGCAGTGGTTTGGTGCCTGCCTTTGGCCCAGGGCGCGATCCTGGAGTCCCGGGATCGAATCCCACATCGGGCTCCCGGTGCATGGAGCCTGCTTCTCCCTCTGCCTGTGTCTCTGCCTCTCTCTCTCTCTCTCTGTGTGACTATCATAAATAAATAAAAAAAATTAAAAAAAAAAATAGAACCAAGAAAACACTCTGATAACACTAGGAACAGTTGTTGAGGAATCAGAGAGGAAGAAGTAATCTCTGGCACCAGAGAACCTGTAGCTATCTATCAGCCAAACCTTAGAAATAAAAGGATTTCAAAGGGTGAAGAAACCAAATGGTTTTTAACTAACATGTTGAGTTCTCAAGAAGAGAAATAGAACTAAAAACAGAACAAAAATATTTGTCTGTACTTTGTCTCTTTGGGATACATTAATCTATGTTAAGTCATAATTCTTTCAGTAGGAGAAATATAGACTTTAATTAAGGGGCAAGTTTATTTTTATTTTGTCTTCTGGTGCCTGCTATTCTAAAATTGCAAAATCTATAGTACGATGCTGAAGATAATTATTAGTAGGAAGTCTTATTTTGAGAGCCAAAGGGAAAAATCCACCAAATTTATCCAACTTGTTACTATTATCATTTTAATTTGCAAATTGTCGTACTGTAACAGGGCAGTACTTCATCCAGAGCAGTATCCTGCTTGTAGTAGTAGCAGTAGGCCACCCTGAGGTATTTTGAGGATCTATGGAGTCAGAGAGCCAGCTAATTCCATAGTCACCTCCCAGTTATTCAGGGGTCACCCATGCATATGTATCAACCATGCCCTGTGCATTTCCACTTTTCTTTCTACTGACTACAAACATTAGGGCTTTTACCAATGTGAGAGAAAAGTGCAATTAACTCAGATCTGTCACCTTCTTAATAGCAGCTTAGTTGTTTTAAAAAATCTCTTTGGACTCAGAAATTCAATAGCCCAGTAATATTACTAATGGATATGTTTTATCCATACTTTCTTTGCTAGAAATTACTAGGTATATATAGCTTAGGATGGATGGATAGATAGATAGATAGATAGATAGATACCTATAGACATCGATATATACATTAGAGCTAGAATTTAAGAGTTTCTTATTTAACAGAGAAATAACTGGTTAATATATTATCTGTTCACAAAATTGTTACATTTCTTGGCTGGGTATTTAGCCAGTAAGCTCTTCCTATCCTTACTCAACGCCTACTGTGTATGAAGCTGTGTGAGACAACACTTAGCATTATGTAGCCCATAGTAAATATGCTGGCTTTGTGCTATGGCTTCTGTACCTTTCAGGTCTTTCATGATTCAACATTAAGATTCACCAAACAATGTAAGAAAATCTTTGTTTTCTAAAGGGGCAGGACTCTGCATCAGCTAACTTTCAACACGATAAAAGATGACACCTTAACCAAAAACACAATCTGGAAAATGAAATTTCACTCTCCTCTGTGCTTTGGTTTTCTTATCTGTGAAACAGAGACAGTAGCAGTACCCACCTCCTAGAGCTACTGAGCTAGAGGGAAAATAAAACAAAATAATTCAGTGTGTGCTTATATGTAAGCACTCAATAGACAAGTTATCCAATACTATTTTTCTTCCTTGAAAGTACCTGAAGTTCATGGTCACACATTTTCATACAGATGAATGGGAACCTAAAAAGAATAGCTCTTCAATGAGCTAATTCCCTTAGTAGCTAGTGAGTGAAGGAGAGTTAAACTTGCACTGATTTTATACAATAGATCAGAAAGGGCTTCCCAGCAATCATGACCCTGGGCCAGAAAGGGGAGTGCAGTTTCTCTTGCAGACTTTCTTTCCTTACTCTTTTCCTTGCCCTCCTTTGTGTCCTCTGAGGAATTTTATAAAACACTCTCTGGGTTTCCTAATTTGTTTCACTCCAGTTTGCTCTAACTTTGCAAGAGAGGCTCTTCTACATGTTCTTCCCTTCTTCCCTACTCTACTTCTAGATGTCATCAGGTGAGCCCTGGCCATCTGCTGGCTTCATTGTGTGACGCTGTCTCTTTTGCATAGTTAGATACTCAAAACATACGTGTTAGTCAACTAGCTGAAGAAGCAACAGGTTATGCATTCCTTCTTCTCCTTTGGTATTTAAAAAAAAAAAAAGTGTTGACTAGCCTTAAATTGAGAGATTTTATTCAAGTACACAGGATTATAGAGCCTTAACAGTTTAACTATTGCTGTTTCTCTTTATGCAGCAAAACAGAATATAAAACTTCTTTGAGGCAAGGGAAGAAAGGTATTTATTTTGAGGTACTCAAAAATTTTATTCCTCAGGGATTCTGTGAGTTTACCTTCGTTTTGTCACCGAACGTGAGGAAGTAAGTCTTGCGTGGAATCCCCTGAAAGTCATATTAAATTTCCAAACGGCATCATAGAGTATTACCCATTGACGTTCGCTTGAAGAGCCTGGTTGACAGTCGGTTTTCAGCCATGTTTATTTGCTTGCCCTTGTGAGTGTTGATCTGAAGGAAAAGCCATTACCTAATTCTTTAAAATGATTAATGTTTTCTCTCTCCATTTTTTTTTAAAGGAAATGGCAAAAATCCTTAATCATCCCAGAGTCTACGCTTTTCTGCACATACCAGTCCAATCTGCCTCTGACACCGTACTCATGGAAATGAAAAGAGAATACTGCGTGGCTGACTTCAAAAGAGTAGTGGATTTTCTGAAAGAGAAGTAAGTCTGTTAGTACTTAAGGAAATAACCATTCTTTTTTTCCTTTCAAAAGCATGTGGCAAAAACGCACTTATTGTAGCCACAATTAAAGGTACCAGAGAGAAGGCGAGAGTTTTGAAGCTTTCCTAGCCTTTAAGTTTCCTTAGGGAGCCTTGATGTGGTTTTTCTTATATCCACCTCCCATCTGTGCACGACACACCATTAATTTGTGTAAGATTGCCAGTCTCTCTAAGGTAATGTGCATTGTGATCATTTTTATACCTGTCCTAGTAGATGAAAACTGCTTTGGCTTTGCTTAAATCCCCTTTCATGTGGCTTTTTGAGGTTGTGAGCTGGTTCTGATGTTGAGGTAGGCCAAGTCATGTCATTACAAAATAGATAATTTTCTACCAAGTAGCATTTTTTGAAGACTATCTGGAATGTCTTTGCTTTTACACGCTTATCCCTGAAGATTACTTGAAGAATTGTGATTTATAAGGAGGTCTTAGGATTCTGTTTTTTAAAGTTGAAATTGCTGTTGACCAAAATTAAGGCATATTTACACAATCTTAGACATGAATGATCATTTTGTTTCCACAGAAAACACTTGCAGCCCATAATTATATTCTTTAAAATCCTACTTCTCATCATCACCAAACACTGACTGCCTTCTGTGATTATACAAAGCAGGAAATAGTAGGGCTGGCCAAGGTCATACAAAACCTTCTTAAGTCTAGGGCACTGTTCTCCCCTCTGGGGTAATGTCATTTATCTTGGCATATTTGCGGCATGGGTCTTCCTACTTTCCATATTTTTTTTCCCATAATTTTTCCTCTGTTGTTTTTCTTAATTAAGATACAAATTTTTATTTTCATCTTCTTGTTTATAATTATGTACTTTTGTACCATGTCGAAGTGCTACATGGATATGATTGCTTTATACAAATTGTAAGCAATTATTTTTTCCACCTTCAATTAGTGACTTATCCTGACTACATGGAAATCTTTTAAAATCTTTTTTTTCTTCTATTTACTTTCTCCTTCCTTCCTCATCTTTCCTTTATGTCTTTCTAATTTTTTTTTCACCTCTAGGCATTTCTTGATTATCCTAACCACTAGAAATAAAGACACTTGTGTGCATTCAAACAAACACAGCTAATTGTTCGAATATTCAAATCAGTGAATAGAAGGCATATTTATTCTAGGATTTCATAATTATAATCATTAAGTATATACAGCCTTCAAAGCAGAAAACAGAATAATGACAGATCTCTACCATCTATAATACTTTCTTTCTTTCTTTTTTTTTTTTTAATAATACTTTCTGCTCCTAAAGAGAACTGAGGTCAAAGCTAAAGAATAAGAATTTTTATGCTAGATATCTGTTAAATGGTCTGGTGTCCTTCCTTTGCATTTCTTTTAGCTTATTGTAGGTAAATTTGTCTCATGTGAGAGAGTCCTTTTGGGCACATTGGCATTGGTGAATGGAATGTTTTCAAAATTGCAAATATATTGTTGCACCTGTGAAATTTCTTGCCTCTTGCTTATTACTAGTGCAGTAGCAAATAATGTGCACAATTCATACCTGTTGCACAAGATTTTGCCAAGTGTAGACATGCATACTGTTGTCCAGAATAGACTAGAACACTTTCCAAATGGTCTGTTGCATTAATGTGATTCAGTGATGTTAAGGAATCAACACCTCTCTTTCTCCTCCACTTGGATGAGTGCTGATTCAGTTGTTTGGGGAATTACTAACTGGGCAACAATTTCACAATCAGTTTTTAGCCTTTTATGTTGTTCCAAAGATGGAGTTTTTAAATCTGTTGCATCTTGAACAGTTTCAACAGACTCCTTGAGGGGTTAAAGATGATCAAATCAAAGTATTAAAGAGTAGTCTCTTGCCTTTATTCAAGGGTTAAACATATTGTCCTTTCTTTAGATTCTGAATTACCCTGAGGCATCTGTGTAACTTTTCTAGAACTATTCTACTATCTGGAAGATCCCAGAACCAAGTACTCTCCCTGAGGATCTCTAATATTTCCAGCACTGGAAATATCAGGGATCCCTGGAGAGGATATTGGAGACCCCTGGAGAAGATACTCCATCCCACAACCCAGCCATCCACAATGTCAATGTCAAGTGGTATGAATCACTGGAATGGTAGAGTATGAGTCTAGATAGCATCTCTAAGAGGTTGTTTTTTATTAAAACTCTGTATAGGATATGCACAATAAGGGCGGAAGCAACCTCAGTATACAATTCCATACTTAGATTATAACTTACAAGTTGTATGTATTATACCTGATAATACCTTTTTGTTTTCTTTGAAAACAAGAAGAAATCGAATTATCACTACTAATAAGGTGATCCTGGCATGGTTTTAGGCAGTTCATCAGAGCCATAAAATTGTATCTTCTCTCCAGTCTGTCCTGTTGCTTGTGAGGAATAGTACAGCACTCACTCATTGCTGTGCGGACAATATTATCCAACTTTGCTCTTCAGTGATAAAGTGTTCCTGTCCCTTCAGGGAAGTCCACCCATCCAGGGAGTCATTTTCAACTGCAACAAACATTTAGAAATAAATGAGGCATTTTAAGCAGGCTGCTGCTCTCATAGTTTGCTTACTTTCCCCTATAAAAACCAGCACAGCTTTATACCAAATAGATTAGTACTTAAGGGAAACACCAAAGTTTCAGGGACTTCAATAGCAGACGACTAGTCAGGATAACTGATCCAGCGCAAAATTGTTTTGGCCAGTGTTTTATCAAAATTCAGTAAAATATTGTTCATTAGTGTGTGTGTGTGTGTTTTTTTAAAGAGAGCTTCACACTGTCATTTTAGCTTTCATGTGTTCATATAATGACCCTGACTTAAAATGGTTTGGTGCTTTCCCCTTTTAAGCTCCTGTACTAATGTCTTGTTTTCTCTGAAGCTTCTGAAGCCTTTTTCTTTTCTTTTTTTTTTTTTCTAATGAGTCTTTAACAGCTAAGAATCTTGATTTTTTTTTTCTCCATCAACAAGAGACTTATATATTCATGTATAAATTAGGAATGGGGCATCTCCTAATCTGTTTCATCAAAAAAATTCAATTCTGAAAACAACCTATTGCATTTAACACTGAAATCCAAACTGTGGGAGTCAATATGGAGCTGCAGGCTTTTAAACTACTAATTCAGTGATGTTCATGATGCCATGTCTCTGAGACACTAGAGGTGAAATCTTTTTAATTAATTTTCTTTACAGTTGAAACTGGCCCATGTTTTAGCTGGGAGCAATAGAAGTTTACTTATGAGCCAACTTGAAGTTGATTCATTATTCTCTTCAGTTGTTTAAAAGTTGGCAGCTATTACTATAACAGCAGCTGGATTGAAGATAACCTAGTAGTACTGGCACATGTTGAGGCATATGGGAATTTATTAAATCACACAACCTTTGCGAAGAAAAGTGTCTAAATTACTGAATATACTAATTTAAAACAGCTGGTCATGAGCAATCATATGACTTAAATTGTTTTATTCAGATTTATTAATCCAGTTGGAAAATTAACTAAGTTAATGTTTTTATATGAATGGATAAGACGGTTTCTTGACACATATAATGGGATCTGTCAGGATATGGAAGAAACCTAACATTGAAAAGGTGCAGTTCTGATTTCAAAAGGATGTAAGTTTTATGACTTTTAATAAATACCTCATAAGTTTGACTACTTTTATTAATTGTCACTGAACTGATTTTTCTGTCATCTTTTTATGCTATTAGTGGGATATTTTTAAATATAAAATTTGAATCATTTTTATTTTTTCATGTAATTTTGAGTTATTTCCTAATGAGAGGATTCTTTACTTTGCTCTTCTGAGGATGATATAATTAGGGATCCTAGGACCTTGTGAGCTTAGACATAGACTTTAATTGGGCCCCCCTCATTTGAGCAGCATTAAATTTACACAGTCACTCCCCACCATAAAACTGTATCCTCACATGTATTCAAAATATGACAACATGCAGAGTGGTTCTCTCAAGCATATGTTCTCATGCTAAGTAAAAAAAACTCTGCATCCTCCATTCACACATTAAAGTGTGAAAGAAATACATAAGAATGTCCTGTTGATAGATACATTTTAAGACATGAAACAGTTTATATATTAAAGGATCCATTTGTTTTTATAGATTATTTTGTGGGAAGTCCAGTGGCCTTTTGGTTTATGTTAACCAGACCTTAAACTTGGGAGACAAGATCCATCCCCCTCACTCAGTAAATATGTTTTGAAAGAATTAATGATCACTTATGTTTTTACCTGCAAGTCGCATAGATTTTAAATTGTGCCTTACTGTAGCATCTTTGTGTTGACTTTTAATGCCGTAATGTTATTCACCTCAGAATTTGCCATTATCATTTGTCAATGTGCTGTATAATTCTGGATTAATTTGTCATGTTGCTTATAGAATACTAGCCCTTTAGTATGATATACACTCACACCCCAAGCTTCCTGTACTCAAGAGATTGCCCTGTGAAATGCCACAACCAGTAACTCTTGAGCACTCATGGGTAAAAGGGAACCTTTAAGTGGGAAGAACTCACTAGAGGGCAGGTGGAAGCCTTGCAGAGAAAGTTCTGTCCTCTGATCTTTCCACTGTATACTCAGGCAGTGAAGGGCACATGGCCACAAAGTTGGCATCACTTTGGCAGGGTGATTTCTGTGAGTGAGTCACAGAGTTATCTCATACTACCCAGCCTATCCTATGACCGATTTTTCCAGTGTGTGTCTTAAAAAAAAAAAAAAAAAAAAAAAAAAAAGCTAACTTACTAACATCCTGAGTTCTTTTTCTTCCTTTCATTGACTTCCAGTTATCCACGTGTCCGTACTGGCACACAATCTGATGAAAGACAAATTGTGCTTTGTATTTTGTTCCATTTTTTTTTATATATCTAGTTTTATTCCTAGTGGCTTGGAAACACAAGCAGCAATATTTGTCAGAGCAGAGGCAAAGAAATTGCAAAAAAACCAAAAACATAAAACAAAAAAAACCAAACTCAATTCGGCAAGGCTTAGGTAATTAAGTTTTCTTCCAGATGCATTCCCAGATGTGTTTCTGTTCACTGAATAACCACCTCTGAAATAATTTAGGCAGAATATTTCCCTCAAAGTTGTTTTCTGGCTTTATCTCATCATTTCTAATATATTTAACTAGGTTTTTATTTTGGTTGTCCTGAAGGCCTTGTTCACTATTTTATCTCATCAGATATCTTTCTGAAATAGTGATGTTCCTTTCTCTTTCTCTGTCTCCTTTCCTACATTTACATTATTTCAAAAAAAATGAATATGTATCATTTGAACAGTTATACAGCAAGGAAAACATTTACTTTTTCTTTTTTCCTATGGTATTATATTTATATTTGGAAGATACTGACATCATGTGCTAAATACCATATTATTTTGGGATTACCCTAAATGTGATTCATTGGTTTGAAGGTAATTACATTTTCTATGGACTTAGCTTTATGTTTTTTGTCTAGCCTGGTCAAGAGAGAAATCTCATCATTCCTAATCTTTTTCTACCTTATATCTTGACTTTATAATACAACTGTGTTATTCCCTTTACAAACAGAGAAGCTACCTTGCCTTAATGCTTTGTGCATTTTCTCTACATCTTATTGTAAGCATAAGGGCCAAATCATATACTGATAGTAAGCATTTTTCATTTCATTGATAGAGTGCTTTTCATATTCTACGGGGCTCATGTATTATGTCATGATGTTGTCACAGAAACTCAGCCAAGTATGTAGGATAGGCATTTTTAATCTGTACTTTTTAAGTGAACCTCAGGGTTCACACTGGTTTAAAAGACTTGGTGAGAGTCTGCAGTGTTTAATGCATAATAGAACTAGATCTTCGATTTCTGCTATGTAGCACTCTTTCTGCCAATTCTATCAATATTGATTTAATCACTCTCTTTTTTTAATTTATCAGTTTTGTGCTCAGCACTGTAATAAATGCAACAATACCGATACCAATAGGGATACTTCATATGGTAATAGTAACAAAATCAGTAGCCAATATTTTTTAAGTTTTACCTCTGTGCCAAGCACAGCTATGAGGGCAATGGCATATATTAGCTTATTTAAGCCTTAGGTCCCAAGGATGTTAAGTAATTTTCACAAGCAGTAAGTGATGGAACATTGGTGAAAACTCAGGCCATGTGATGCCTGAGCCAGAACTCAATCATCGTGCTGTACCTTGTTCCAGTCTGAGGCATGTTGTCCTAGCATTGGAGACAATGAAGTGGACTCATCAAATATTGATGAAGTATAATTTATAACATGTGGTTAGAAGGAAGGATGAGGAAAGTATGCATGAGTGTCAAGGATGACTTCTTGGTATTTTATCCCAAGACATAGTAGAAGATGGTATAGTTAACCAAGAAGGGAAGTGAGAAGGAGAACTTTGAGTAGAAGAGGTGAGTTTGCTTTGGGGCATACTGAACTGGAAATGCAATTGGAAATAGAAATGAATTTGAAATAGGAAATCCAGGGGGAGAGCCCCTGTAGGGTACACAAAATATGAGCTAAAGCCCAGAGATCTAGACATAAATGTTTGGCAGTAATTAGCTTTTGAGTGGTAGATGACGCTGTGGATGATGAGATCATCCCGGAGATAGAAAATGGAAGGGTAGGAACAGAGACTAGGGGACACCAATATCTGAATGATAGTAAAGGTGAAAGGACCCTGTGACAGAGGTTGAAAAGGCAGGGTCAGACCAGGGTAAGAGGAGAAACAAGAGAGAAGGACACCACAGAAGCCAAGGGACATAGTAGTTTCAGGAAAATGAAAATGGTAAGGGTCAACTGTCAAGTAGAGTTGCCTCTTATAAACAGATGCTGGCGCAGGTGCTCTGGAGGAAGAAAAAAAAAATCTTTAGATTCTCTCCCCAATAACCATAGGTGTTCAAAAGCTGTTGAGAAGTAGTGATGTCTCATGCCCAAACAGTCTTCATGGTCCTTTGTTGCCTGCATTTCTCATTCCTAATGGTGCTCACTTTGTCCCCCTGAACCCCCCATATGGCCACATAGCATCCAGGGCCAGGAAAGCAGGAGGTAGGGATACTATATATTCATTGAATAAATGGTACTCACTCTGGAACCAATGAGATTAAGATTTAGAGTAATATTTCTCAGTATATTTTAATTAAAGTTTTCTTTTCATAAACAAGAAAATCCCCTGCTTTTTGCAGAGACTGATAATATTCCCTTTAGAAGAACATCATACTCTGCGTTCATAGAGATTCTGTGTCCTATGAACTCCCGCTGGCTAATAGCTAACAATAATTATAAGGCAATATTTACTGAGTGTATAATATGTTGGAAGCAATGTGATAAGTACTTTATGTTGTTTGTTAGCTCATTTAATTCTCAGAATGACTCATACCAGATAGGACATATCAGTACACCCATTAACAGGTGAGGAAATTAAGGCATACAGTGGCTTGCCCAAACTTACTGTGCTAATAACTGGTAGAATTCGGATTCCTGCTCCAGCCTATGAACCTCCACAAACCTTTTTTCATTGCTACTGTGGCATCTAGCCTTTCCAGGTGGGATAATTTTTAGAAACATTAGGGATAATCATAATTTTTAAATTAAGGATTGTACATAATTAGAGAGTGTTAAATTATACATACCTTCTTCCGAAAATTTACTACATCTTCTAGAGTCAGTGTCCTCTCCTTTTTGCATTCTTTCCCCATCCAGGTGGAGAGTCACTATATAAGGGGATGATAAGCTGTATTTGATTGTGAACACAGGTAGAAAAACAAAAGTATATAATGACTGGTTTATCTGTAACAACATCTTTAACTATAAACTGCAGAGTGTCTTCATGAAGTGTGTGTACGGGTAAAATAAAATGCTGTTCTAATGGTTATGCGTTGCAAAGCTGTTGTCCTACATAATCTGCTGTGTTGCACATACTTTATGAGTCCTCATTTCTATATCCTGTTTATCCATCCTTCCTGAAACCAAATATGTGAAATATCCAGCTCAAACTCCCACCCGTAAAACAGCCTTACTTCTTCACACTGATCCATTTCATCGCTTGATGTTGGCACAAGGAAAGTCTGTTATTGGCCACTCTTACCTCCCACATTCATCCCTATCATCGTACTCTGATGGACATTTCCTGAGTCCTCATTATTATCTAAGACTTTATGTTCTCTCAAAAACCAAGAAGGGACGCCTGGGTGGCTCAGTGGTTGAGCACCTCCCTTTGGCCTAGGGCATGATCCTGGAGTCCAGGGATTGAGTCCCACATCAGGCTTCTCCCTCTGCATGTGTCTTTGCCTCTCTCTGTGTCTCTCATGAATAAAAAAATAAAATCTTAAAAAACAAAGAAAACAAAAAACAAACAAGAACTCAAGGGAGCATATATAGTTCATGTAATTTGGATTGTTGTACTAGACTTTGCAGTAATATCTGAAAGGCATCATAATTAAGTGAGCAGCAAACAGTAGGAAAAAGACTGGGTAATATAACCATGATTTTTTTTTTTTTTTAAGATTTTTGAAGATGCAACTGATGAACCACTAATTCTACCTTTGAAACTAATTTTAAAAGTGTAATAGGAAACACACATCAGCAGTTATTGAGTGGGAATTATCAAATCATGCTTGGCAGAATCATGAGGACTTCCTGCCCTATCACTCAAGGGCATTCTTTGTTAGTCTATCCCATGATCCCTGATATCCTTCTATGGGAAAAACTCCTAGCTGATTGTCCTCCATTGCTCTGGTCTCCAAGGCTATATTTGAGTTGGGCATTGGAGAGTATACTCTTCTGGCTGGGTTCTAATACCTCTATGTCTGCTTTCTTCTGGTGCTGATTTCAGACCGAGATGTTGCTTTAAGAGTTGTGCAGATACATATTATGCAAACCATCCTGGTGCATCTTTGGCAACCAACTTCCCTTAAAATTTTAGTATACTTCCCATCTATTTATTTCTTGTCAGTTCCATGAACAAGTGTGGTCAAAAATCATGTATGGACGTAGTTTTGAACCTAAAGACTCTGTATTTTATTTATTGGCCTCTATCCTATGCCCCCAACTCTGAATCTAGTGATGACTCCCTGAGGCCATCTGAAACACTCTTAATCCCAATGCTGCCAGGAAACTGGGCCAGTATACAGTGAGGCACCTAATCTATCTTAGATAGCAGTGGCATTGTAGGCAATGCTTAAAATTGCTTTGCTTGGCTTCTGCACACTTGCAAATCTCAAAATCACAGGTTTCTCAGTCAAATTAGATTATAATTCACAAACACAGGTTTTTCTTAAATCTCAGCTTGCAACTGGCTACTCTTCATCACAGTTCTTTGTTGCTAAGAGCAATAAGAAGGAGGCAGCTAATATTTAACATCCTGAATTTTTTCTAGCACTTCCGCTGCTGTAGACCTAGTTAACACTTGATCTGTCTACTGAGGTTCAGCAGTTGACAATTTGACCAAATATTTTGCCAGCTTATAACATTAATTAGCTTTCCAGTTTGCAATAAGAGTACTTCCTACCTGCTACATAACTAAACTAATGGCATACTTTTAGGTTCTGTCACTGGTGGTATCTGACTTCCAATAGATTTGGTATGGACTGTAAATGAACAAAACAAAAAATAGTATCTCAAACAGAATAGATCTTACATTACTCCATCACAAAGGGAAAAACTAATACCAAAATATTTAGTAGGCAGTCGTCTTGCATTGAGGGGATGGTCCACAAAGCGCAGACCTAGGATTCTGTCTTGGTGCTTAGCTATCCATCAGTTCCTGTGCCACGGTCATGGTGACTGCTTAAAGTCCACCCATCAAGTCTGCATCCTGGCTAGCAAAAAGAAAGAGAAAGATGTATCTCTCCCTCACTCCCTTTAAAATTCCTGTCTTGGTGTTGTACACAGCACTTCCACTTAACATATCTTTGAATAGAAGGTGGCCGTCTCTAGGTGCAAGGGAAACTTGGAAATAATAGTGTTTCTTCCAGATGTCAGTGAATCTGGCTGAAAATCTATTTCTGTGGGAGATGAAGGGAAAGGAATGGAGGGGCCACCAACAATCTCTGCCACTACAGTTGCTTTTCAAAATGTTCCCATGGTACAGTTTGAGAACTGCCCCTAAAAGGAATTACATCTATTTTGATTAATGAAATCAGCCATTTCTTATTAATAGTCTTTAAGATGAACAGATTTCTCTTCCCTTATTATTTAGGGCAAGTTGGTTTTAGTCTAAGCATGTAAATAAGACCAAGCATTAAACTTTTTTTAAAAAAATACCATTTTAGTTGAACTGTGCAATAATGACTTTTTTCATATGCTTTTTTCCTAATTTATTGTGATTTAGTCTTTTAACCATGTGATTAGAAAAATAAATTATTCTTGAGTTTTTTCTGAAAAAAAAGTCATTGCCCAGTTTTTCTGTTGTCAGCTGTTCTGATTGGGCTTTATTCTTTTTTCTCCCTTCTATTTATTTCTTTTTAAGATGTATTTATTTATTTTATAGAGAGCAGGTACACAAGTGGGGGAAAGGGCAGAGGGAGAGGGAAGATCCTCAAGCAGGCTCCCCACAGCACAGAGCACGATGAAGGCCTCCATCTCAGGACTCTGGGATCATGACCTGAGCCCAAATCAAGTCTGCTACTGAACTAAGCCATCCAGGCACACCTTCTCCTTTTAAATGTTGTACTTTCAAGAATCATGATATAATTAAATTTTGAAGAGCACTTTTCTACTTAGAAAAAAGTCAGATGGGGTGCCTGGGTGGCTCAGTGGTTGAGCGTCTGCCTTTGGCTCAGATCATGATCTTGGGGTCCTGGGATCAAGTCCCCCATTGGGCTCCCAACAGGGAGCCTGCTTCTCCCTCTGCCTGGGTCACCACCTCTCTCTCTCTCTCTGTCTCTCATGAATAAATAAATAAAAATCTTAAAAAAGAAAAAAGTCAGATTGCATCTTAAAAACTTTTATAGTATGATTCCCTGAATTGTACTTAAAGTGATAAGAGAAGCTAAATTTAGTGGAAAACCCTTGAGAACTTTAAGAAACCGGGTATATGGAGAGCTTAAACACACACACACACACACACACACACACACACACACAATGAAAAAAAAACACAGCTATTCAATTTTAATGACTTAAAACTGTTTTTGTACATAAAAGACAAGATATTTTCCATTTTCATTGGCTAAAATAAATCTCCACTTTTCCCAATTAAAAAAAACAAAAATATGCAAATTAATAGCATTAGCATAAAAATATTCTTAGGGCTATGACTTTGTGTATGTGTTTGCATGCGTGTGTGTGTGTGTATATATATGCTCACTCCTTTCAAATAATTATACTTCTAATTCTTACTGAGCATTTACAATATTCCAAATAAATAAATAATAAGATGTTCCAGTCACTTCAGAATGGTTGGTATGTAGGAGCTCATTTAATTCTTACAACAATGCTGAGAGAGGTGTTACTTACATCCACATTACACAGTGAGGAAACAGCAAGCATGAAGATACATAGGTGGTAGATGGTGGAGAAGAATGTGAGTCCAGGTCCCCTGGTACTAGAGCTAGCACCTTCTAACTGTTATGCTGTCCTATCATACATGCTGTGCTCTGAGTAAGGGCTGCTCAAGAAATGACTCAGAGACTAGTGCCCATGTGCAAACTTTTTGTCATCAATGTACAAGATTATTAATGAAATCAAAAGTATTCACTTAGAAATTTTTCAGTAATTTAACATTTGCAAGACATCAAATTTATGACATGTTTTCTAGTAAATCACTTAAATAGTTGTGTTTTTAGAATGTATCCATAATGAATTAGAAGGAAGACTGGTTATTACCACAATTCAAGAAGCTTTAAGTAGAGTGCCTTTTATGGTGTGTTAGGTTCTTTTAAATTCATAATTTCATTTAGCTCATTCAATAACCTTGCAAAGTACATGGTGCTATTTTTGTCTTCAGGTTGAGAAACTAAAGATCAGAGAAGGTATGTACGTGGTATACCTGGAATAGAAAGCCTAATCTTTATTCTATAAATATAGAAACTATATTCTCCTGTCCCTAGTGACATTCATATTAGAACATATTTAAGAAGATTTTTAAAAGAAATTTTTAAATTATTTTTACACCCAATATAGGGCTCAGACTCCCAACGCTAACATCAAGAGTCACACGCTCCAGACTGAGCCAGCCAGGCACCCCCATACTGGAGCATTTAATTAACCTATGTAAATAGGTTAAAACCTTTCAAAACATTTTTTTTTCTTTTTTGCTGGTTATCTTTATAAAAGAGAACTTGGATTGAATAAGTATCTTTAAAAATTTTAGAGACTCCTTAACCCTAAAGAGAAAAATACAACACGGTCCTTTATTAATCCTTTGTTAAGATATTTACCAACATCTTATAAGTGACTTACTAGAGGCAATTTTTAAAATGTCTTTTGGCAGCCCTAGTGAGTAAATACTTCTTAGAATGGACAATTCAGATCTTTTTTTGCCGCTACTTCTCAGTAATGGCAGAATGTGAGGTAGGATTCCTGGAGTTTCCCCGTCTGTAAAATAAAAGAGAGGAGCCAAATGATTTTATATTCCTGTCTAACTGAAAAATTCGGAGACGTCTTTACTTTTCTTAGCTTTCTCCTGATGAGTTTTTTTCTTTTCAACTTGGCAGTGACTACTGTTGCACAGAAACCCCTCATTGCACCTGCCTTTACCTCTTTTGCCTCCGTGCCCTGTATTCTTCCTCACAGCCCACTTTCTGTGCAGAATGATCCCTGCTGCCTGCCTCCACCTTCCCCACCATCCTTGCACTCCTTGACCCTCTGGCCTGGTTTCTCCTCATGCTCCTTCGTTATGACTGCTCTGGTTAAATTCCTAACTGTGGACTCTAGCAGGCAGCCTTCCATCTTTCTTTTTCTTCTCTTACTTTGGCCAACCCTCTACTCCTTGAATTCCTTCCCAACCCCTCCATCCCTCCATGCTTCTGGCCCTCCAGTCCCCTCTTTCCTCCTTCACAGCCATCCATCTGTCTATCTTGACTGGCTTCTGAATGAGAACTTTCCACTGGGGTCTCCACCATTCATACTTACTCTTTCTGCCATGCTCTTTATCTAAGTAAAAGGCCTCATTATCCATCCAACCAAATCAGAAGTGCCTTTCTGTTTCTCGGACTTGCCTCTTGCCTTCTTCCACCCAATCTAGTCTGCCATCAGGTCCTGTGACTTTGGTCTGCTGAATGACCTGTGTCTGCCTCCCCATCCCCACTGTCTGTGCCTCAGTGAAAAAGTTCTTTTGAACTGCATTGCCTCACAGATTCCTTCCCTCACTCATTCCCTATGATCTACCCTTCTTTGCTTCACTGCCAGAAAGTTTCTTTCTAAAATACAAACCTTGTATTTCTTTTACAAAAATTCTTCCCTAGCTCCCACCGTGGCCTCCAGTATAAGAAAGAGTAACAGCAGCAATTATGCCACCTACCACTGGCTGATTTGTGCTGCCAGCAATTTTGCAAAGTATTCTGCATACATCATCTCCTTGCATAATCTCCAGTATGGTAATGACTGTACTGTTCTGTGCTGGTGCAGGGTCTTCCCACCAGAGACTCCCCCTCCCCCAAATAACCTTATGAGGCTTTTCACGTATGTGTATCTTTAGCACTGAATATAGTGCCTACAGTACAAACCCATTACATCTTTGATAAATGATTTCTGTTCTCATCGTAGGACTAGCTTGTGGGATATGGTATATCTTGTGGCATCTTATAGTAGAAAAGCCTACAGGAAGGACAAAAGAGGTTTTGCTGACTTGGGCAGAATTTAGTCCTAGGTCAGGTCAAGGGAGCTGAGGGCCCTGTTACCCAAGGCACCTCTCTCAAGTCCTTATAATGACATCATCAACCAAATAGACCAGGACTCAGGAACAGGCAGAAATGACTGCCTCCGTGTTTGGTTCTGGTGCAGACAGCCTAATTCTAGCAGCCTCACACTCACATGTGCCATATTTTAAGGCAAAATAATTGTATTTTAAGAAAATAATCTTGGAGAGTCAATTGCCTTCCTAGCTCTGGCTTGTCTTAATTCTTCATTGCTGACCCTTCACTGAAAGACTGATTATTTTGTTATTATTGTTAGACAGCTTGTTCTTCCAAGCCATCCACATTTCTTAAATTATCAACCTTGACATAGTGTGATATCCTGTGTTTAGCAGCAAAAACTATTCTTTTTAATTCTTTCTTGGGTGTTTAAAGTATATAAAATTTAATTTAATCCCTCTACTTCTGAGATGTTTTAAAGGGTGTAAACTGAGGTTATGCACACTATTGGGTCAGGTTACCGATAGGAATTTGACATTTATATGAATAAGAATAATACCAAGAGTTACAAAAGCTAATATAGAATTGCAAGGGCTATCAGGCTCTATGCTTGAGGCCATAAATTGATTGCCAGCAGGGGTCAAACAGGAGTCTCTGCTCTCTCTGTACAATCTCCCTTGGGTAAACCATTGCAGTATTTGGTGCACCAGCAGAAAGGGCAGAGTGAATTTACACCTTTTTCAAATAAATTGCCAGAATATTCACTGCTTAAGAGATATGTGGATTAATAGAACTTCTTATTTAGACAGCTAAACATAGAGCCTAAGATTATTTTTTCTGGAAATAATATCAGCCAAGAGAAATAAATCTAATAATCTAGTCAAGCATATGCAGACAGCCTCTGTTTGGTCCACACTGTATGTTTTAAGATAGAGTTTCAGATTTCTGTTTTTTTGCTGTAAGAGCTCCAGAAAAAAATAGAAGATGATTCCAAATGAACTAATTTGCTGCTAATTACCTAAAACAAAGTGCTAAAACCAAAGTTGATCCTTACAGTGTAAATATGTATATGTTGCAATTTTGCTCATGCCTATTTATTTTAGGTTCCCTTAAAAGAATGTGTTCTTATAAAAGTGAAATTCTGAATGTTATTAAGTATTAGAATAAGCTTCTAAATAATGGAAGTTATATTTGCATAGAAAATAGAAGGAATGGCTACCTTTTTGCAAATATTGTGACTTTGGATGCTCTTGGTAAAGATTAACTCTTAGGTTATGGAAGCCTTTAAGAACCTAAAATTACATAATAAGTTTTTTTCATTTTTATTTTATTTTCAGGCATTACCTTTTATTACTTATTATGGTGAATTTTTTCTTTGTGAAGGTAGGAAGTAAACTCTTTGTTCAATATCCCTCGTAGGTTATTTAAACGAAGTCCTGTCCTCTTATAAACTAGGTGTGTAAACTTAGTGGCAAAAGGAAGGTTATACCCAGCCTGCCTTGTTATTTGTCATATGTCTTGTTTGTTTGTTATTGCTTTTTTTTTTTAACTAATTAGTGTCTGTTGTCACCATCGAGTTATTCCTTTTATTTTCTCTTCTATCTCCTACTTTCAAGAGAAACTAGTTCTCCAGGTGCCTCTTTGTTACAGCACTGCAAATGCATTCCATTTTTCTCCAAATTTAGCTCCTATGTGGTATTCTTTCTGCTGCCATGTCAGGTGCTGTATATACAATTAGAGTTCCTAAAGGAGTGTTGTTCTACATTAAAAAAAAAAAAAGACTGAAGACTACATAGCATAAATATTAGTGATTTGGGCTATGATTACACACAGGAAATTTAAATAACACCTCAGCCAGGAGCCTTCGAAGCCACTCGGTTGTAGCACGGCCTATGGCTCTGCTGTTGTCAGTGATGAACTGTTGCCTTGTGCAGTGTGCATTATGGAGAGCTTTAAAAAATTTTTTTCTTAAATAATTAGATATAGGAGTCATTATCCATACAACAGGAAGTGGAACATAAGCTGTTAATGCCTATGTTCAAAATGGTTCATATGCCAGCAGGCCACTAGGAGATGCTAAATAACAATATGGCCCATTTAATTTACTTGTTTCAACCTGCACCAAGAATCTTAAAAGTTGCTTCTAGCTTAATTTTAACTTCTTTCAAAGCATTGTGTTTATAGTGGCCATTATCTCATTTTCCCTTCTTTACCCAATAAATATTTTATCTCCACAGTAAAAATAGCCTAACACCAATATCCTGAATGATATTGTCTCAAAGTTTTAGAAGCTGTGGTGCTAACCTTATCAGAAACAAATGTTTCCTTCTCTTTTCTTCTTTTCTTCTTTCCTCCAGAAAGCAAGCAAGCAGGCAGGCAGGCAGAGGAAGAGGGAAGGAAAGGAAGGAAGGAAGGAAGGAAGGAAGGAAGGAAGGAAGGAAGGAAGGAAGGAAGGAAGGAAGGAAGGAAGGAAGGAAGGAGAAGGGAGGGAGGGAGGGGAGATATGAGAAAAATTAAAAGATGAGAATTTAATTAATATGATCATGAACACATGGAATTAGAAGACAGCTTAAAACTCATAGCCCTGCCTCCCCTCATTTTCACCTAAAGCCCAGAAAAGTTAATTTTTCCCCATATATATTTAATGGCTGCATCAGTCTATGATTTTCCTTGGCACCACCCAGCTGCCATGAAAGGCTCATTCTCTCAAAATGTCAGACATAAATATATAAGTTGCTTCTCTCAAAATGTCAGAATTATATAAGTTGGCTGTATTGGATATAACCCCACATCTTCAACTAATTTCTGCAATTTTTGACAGAAAGGAACTCTAGCAAATTCAAAGGTACTATGATATTTAAAAAATAAATAAATAAAAAGGAAAAAGAAAAGAATGCTCAAGCTTAAGTATTTTATGAACTCAGCCACTTTGGTAGAAATATTAAGTGAGGTGCTGTCATAATTTTCCTCCAAGCAAGAACTTTTATGTGGGAGTAATCAAAGTCAGAGCACTAATGTTAGAGACTTTAATTTAGCCCAGTAATTGAGAGCACAGGGGTAGGGTCAGATAAAAGAGGTTGAAATCCTCTCTAGGTTTGTGATACTGATCAGGTAGTTTAACCTCTCTGACCTTGGTTTTCTTATCTGTAGAATGAGGATAATAATACCCTTCTCATTAAGACTAGTGGGAGATTTAAATTAGATAATATGTGTTAGGGTAGACAGGACAGTGCTTGGTACTCATTACATTAAATGGTTGCTGCTATTTTTTTCTCCCAGTAATAACACCAAAACACTCCTACAACACAGAACACAGTCATTAAGTGATACTTTAAAGAAATTTGATATGTGTTAGGTAGAAGCCAATACATATGTCTTGTTTTTAATCTAAAATATATAAAAGATTAGTGTGAAGAAGAAAATACACTGAAAACATTTTTCTGTTTTATTTTCTTTCTCACAGATTTTAATAAAATGTCTCCTTAGGTTAAAAGTATAGTTCAGTTGGCAGAACTCATCCAAAAGATTGGGAAAACAGAATGAGTATGCAATAGTTACACATTAGATTGATTGATTGGTTTGAGAGAGAGAGCCCTTGGACACAAGCAGGGGAAAGGTAGAGGGAGAGACTGTCAAGCAGATTCCCCGCTGACCAGGGAGCCCAATGTAGGGCTCGACCCCAAGACCCTAAGATCATGACTGAGCCTAAACCAGAAGTTGGAAATTTGACTGAGCCCCCCCAGGTGCCCCTGCAACAGTTACATATTAGTCAGATTTCACTAATGTCTCCCAAAGTGCCACTATCATTTGGGGGCATCAGGGTTGTAATTAGACAATTTTTTCAGGAGCAGAGTTCTTATCGCCTTTTTCTAGACCTTTCTTCCTTTATTCACTCCACACCCTAATTCAACCCCCAACAGTGCCAGTCTTCCAAACATTTTATTTTAGTCTTTCCTCTTCCTTGCCAACCTTTGCTTTCCTGGAATTCCTCACAGTCCTTGTCACAGTCCATAGTCTTCCATGAAATCATTTCTGTTGGAGTATCATCAGGTGATAATGCCTGTAAACTGCTTTCCTAAATAAAATCAGCAGGCTCAGCTGGGGTCTTTGAGATCTTAAGAAAAAGAAAGAATAACAGAGAGCAGGTTAGGGACTCTGAAGGGCCAGTGTGCAAGATATTTTGTTCAGAAAGAATTTTCAGCACCTGTTGCCTCTGAGCCAAAGTCATGTTTTTGTAGGACCTGTGAACACATTGCAGAAAAGCTACCAGTGTCTGGAGTGGTTCTGACTACCAGCACAGCCTCCCCTATTCTAGGTCCCCATGTATGAAATTTTGTTGCATGGAAAGTCAGAATTCATTTTGTCATCTCTGGATGGTGTAAAACATTATCTTGTTACACAGTTTGTTTAAGAATAAATACGTAAAAATACTGTCTGGAGTTGTTCCACAGGGTTTATGCCCATTGCCAGAGTTAATTTTGAGCATTATTTACAGGGTATAAATTGGCTTGAAGACTCATGGACTGGCTGCTGCTCAGAGTCCTGGGAGATGGAATCCATTTCGGTCCATTCAGAACAATAGATGGTGGCGGGAACTCGGCTAAGTGGCGGGTTGGCTGCACCCAAACTGTTGACTTAAGTTGTCAAGAGAGTTTGACTCATAGTTGGACCTGACACCAGATGGGTCAGCTGGCTTAGCTGTAAACCATTACCAGTAAATGAGGCTTCTTTCATGGGCGGGGAGGGAGAGGAAGATCCCTCCGGGTCAGGTTCCCCTTCCTGCTCACTGCAGCCTCCACAGCCTGGTTCTCAGGCTCTTCCTGACATTGTGCAGAGGCTTTAGCTTCTTTGTAGCACTCAGAAGCCACACCGGCTACCCAGCCATGTGCCTGAAGGAATGCCGGTCAACTGTGCACTTTCTACTCTTTTCTAACTTGTGTTGGTGGCATTTAGCTCTGTAGCATTTCATGATTTTCATGGGAACTCACAGCTGTCCAATACATTGTAGGCTAGAGCAGAGCAGGAATTACGTTGCATCAGCATTAATCATTCTCATTACCCTTTGATTAGATCATTCAGGTTAAATACTGGTCGAAAGAGTGATTTAAGGTTGAAAGTATGAGGATAAATGCGGGCCAAGTATTAGCAGTTTGTTTAATGTAAGTTTTTAAAAGAAGTTTGAAGGTAAATGTTTCTCAATAAGTAATTAAATTTGTTTTCTCCCTTTAGCCTTTGAAATAAGTAGTAGCAATTTAAAATCTAGACATACACACAAATGAAAATTTGTTACCCGTTGGATACCAGTTTAAATGTGTTTACTCTGAGGTGATTGAAAGTCCCTGTACAGGTATGTTTGTTTCAGTAGGTCTGATCAAACAATACCCTAATGTAATGGTGAGGTGCTATGAGGAGCTGAATCTCTAAGGGCGATCCAGGGCAGTTGTAACCTCACACCCTCCTGTTACTACCTGGCTCTGAGTCTCAGGAAACCTTGGATATCTGAGTTCTGACATGGATGACCTTTGTGTTCTTTCTGTAAATTAGTTTCTGGTATGGAAAATTAGAAAGCTCAAGCCTTATTTTAAATACATAATTCAAGTTGATTTTCTTCCTGCCTTCCTTTATGAAACTCCATACCCTTGTCTCTTCCCTGTTATAACTTTGTAAGTCCTCATATCATTTCAGTGATTTGCTTCCCAGTGATAGATGGTTCCATTTTTCCGATGACTAGAATGTTGTCGTCAAGAGAATGTCTGCTAGACATTTCCCTTGGTTCTTATTTTAGTTTCCTGTTTAGTTTTCATCTATCTTAGAGCAGAGTGCAAATTTTCACCAGAATAGAAACAATAAACAGAAATAATGGCACACTATATTTTTATTTACCCGGGATCATATCCATTTCGCTTTTCCGTAGCAAAATGGGAACAGATCCATCATGGCTCTTTCATCGTTCTGCCCTATGTCATTCACGTTAGTTAATGGGGCACATTAGTTACTCACATGGTGTGATGCAGGAAAGGAAGATTACAATTGTTTTTCTTGGTTTACGTGGTATCTTCAAATGAGGGAAACTGTCCTCAGTTGAAGAAAGGATGTTTCATGAATTTAGTCTGTGGCATTTCCTTTTATATTAATATGTTAATAAACAAGAACTTGACAGTTATATTTTAACCAAGAGAATATTAAGATATACATATTTTCTTGTAGTTATATTTGCTGGGTTTTACTTTACTTTATGAGATGAGGATAAACTTGAGAGATGAGCTCTTAAAAATTGGAAGCAGTTTTCTTTCTCTGGGACAACATATGGAACAGTTTAATACATGACATGAGTCTATCTGATTTTAACGTATGAACACAATTCATTTATTTATACCTGCACTTAGGAATTGAGTAGTTTATCTTTTTTTTTTAAGATTTTATTTATTCATGAGAGACACAGAGAGAGAGAGAGAGAGAGAGGCAGAGACACAGGCAGAGGGAGAAACAGGCTCCACACAGGGAGCCTGACGTGGGACTCGATCCCGGGTCTCCAGGATCAGGCCCTGGGCTGAAGGCGGCACTAAACTGCTGAGCCACCTGGGCTGCCCAGGAATTGAGTAGTTTAGAGACAAACATGTAAAATCCATGATTTTTAAAAATGCATTTGAAAAAATCAAGAGAAAGAAAATTAAAGCTAGAAAAAATAAGACGATGCCAATGGTGAAGTTGTTATCAAAATGACATGTCCTCTAGTCCTATTAGTTTGTTTGACTGGCACTGAATATTTGACAAGGCTTTGTAGAAGCCAGTGCAAAGACAGAAATACTATCTATCAGTTAAACAATATACACAAACAGTGTAGGATTAAAGAGTCTGTGCTCAGGAACATAGCTGTTCCTAATATTGAAACTACAACAAAAATTCTGCTGTGACCCTTGTCATTACATGCCATGTCCTCATCAGTGGCCCGTGGAAGCTCTTTTCCTCTTTTCTTTTCATTGTAGATCAGAGGATGCTAGTCACAGTTCAGAAAAAGCCCAGGTTCAAAGTCTTCTCACTGTCTGGTTTAATACAAGAATAAATTTAGACCATGCAGAGGGATGGATGACTCCCGTCCTCCAGCCCATCCTCTGCTATTGCTCACAGCTATGTTATCAATAAATAATGGATTGCAGAAAATTTAATATTGTGTTATCTGAAAAATACATAGAATAAAGGTGTATTTTGTTGCCTCTTAAAGATGGATCAACAGGCTTTCAAAGTCTGCTTCTCTAGTAAGACTTTAATCCTTATAAAGTTGATGTGAAAGAATATTTTAAATCACTTTAAAATTGGTTCTGGTGAGGGACATCTGGGTGGCTCAGTGGTTGAGCGTCTGCCTTTGGCTCAGGTCGTGATCCTGGGATCCTAGGATCAAGTCCTATATCGGGCTCCCCACAGGGAGCTTGCTTCTCCCTCTGCTTGTGTCTCTGCCTCTCTCTGTGTCTCTCCTGAATAAATAAATAAAATCTTAAAAAAAAATAGTTCTGGTTAATTGTCAATTGTACAATTAGTCACCCCATTCTTTCCCCTCCCCAAAATTCCTTTTGCTATTTGGACTATAAAGTTGGGCTAAGATAGTATCTTTTTATCATTGTAATTAATAGACACACTTTTTCTGATTAAGCATACTCTTATCTATATACTTTTCTATGTAATTCCAGTTCAGTGTCTCTTGAAGTCATACTTGTCTGCTTTAGTTTTTTTTTATTTGCTTTTACTTGTTTTATTATAAATTTAAGTAAATTTTAAAGAAATGCAAAGGTAGATGAATATTCTTATTCTTCTTCCTCTAAAACTTTCAGACCACCTCCTCTGACTTCTTTTCTCACTTGGAGACATAGAGAGTTTCATTTGTTTGTTTACTGGGGGGATAGGAGGAAAATGGGCAATGAAATTACGATGAACAAAAAGAATTCAAACAATTATTTTCTCAAAGGCTTGGAAACTAAAGTTTTTAGGGCATTCTTTGAATACCTAAGTGCTCTAATCATTCTCTTTAAAATAAATAAATAGTAAAATGATTTTATAAAGCCCTGCTCCTATTTCTAGCTGCAAAGAAATTTATCAAGAGAAAGAAAGCTTCACGCTAGACTTCCCTAACAGTTTGCTCATTCATCTGCTTGCCTCTTATTGGTTTATATTATGGACAGAGAACAACTTTATAGAAAAAATATGTATACAATGAAGGTTAATTTTCAGCTGTTTCTATTGTTGTCTGAATTTGCTGCAGAAGACCTATTTATATTCATTCTCCTTTCATCATTATTCTGAATACACATTTCTGTGATTCTCTGCTGTCCATGAATTTATGATTTTTAGAGCTTATATAACATTTCATTAGGTTTATATTCCCTTCTTTGTTCATTGTTAAACATTTAGATTGTTTTCAATTTCTATCATGTAAAAAGTTGGCTAAGAATTCTTTTTCCTTATTTTGGAATGGAGACCATAGAATCTAGTTAGGATTCATTATAGCTATTTGTAGCTAATATTTTAATGTTAGGTAATACAAAATTATGATCCAGTACAGTCTTGTATTTTTCTGTTCTGTAGAATCACTCTGAGTAAACTGTATATACTTATATGTTCGGAATATCCTGTACAATTTATCTCCTCATGGGACTCGAAATAGGCTGTGCAAACATTTACGTGATTGAGCATCAAGAAATAAGTTTGTTGTTGTAGTTTTGAGTCTCATCTTTTGAATGAGAGTAGACTACACAAACTCTACTATTTATTCTTGATCTAAAATTCTTCATTGTAATAACTTAGAACAATTTTACTGTTTTAAATGATTATACATGTTTATTGTTACGTCTTTGCTTTTATGATTTATTCTTGGTCTTATCTGTAACTAATGCTGAGTCACAACCAGGAGAGCAACAACCAATGTTTTTATTGCTCTTATGAAAAAAGGAAGACTTTTATGTTGCATTCTGCAGGAATTCATTTTGGAGGAAAGTGGAGACTGCCCATGTGTGAAATCAGACATATATGCAGTCATAATTAAGATGTTATCAGATGTTATCAGAGAAAATGGTTTCATTTCTAGACACTTCTTTATCTGTTGTTGGACTTGATTTCCTGCATTGTTTTGTCCACTTACAATGACTCCTGGCTGCCAGAGGATTCACTATAACTCTGCAGTGAACTTCACCTTTCCTGTTCTCTATCCTCATCAGGATCACCCATCACTTATTTCTTCCAGTTCTCAAATCATCTGGCTTCCACCTGGCCTGAGTTTTAGTGATGTCTTCTGATAATTGCTTTGGCATTCCTTAACCCCCAGCGTTGGCCCTGCCACTAGCCCCCTCTTCTCCACCTCTGTTGCTATATATGCCTTTAGAAGCCTGGCCTAGGGGCGGCCCGATGGCTTAGCGGTTTAGTGCCACCTTCAGCCCAGGGTGTGATCCTGGAGGCCTGGGATCGAGTCCCATGTCAGGCTCCCTGCATGGAGCCTGCTTCTCCCTCTGCCTCTCTCTCTCTCTCTCTCTCTCTCATGAATAAATAAATAAAATATTTATTAAAAAAAAAAAAAAAAAAAGAAGCCTGGCCTAAACCTGACTGAAATGTCCTTTTATTTGATCCCTGTTGAGCACTGTAGGATGTCCACATGTCTGTTTTCTTTTTCAGGCCATTTTTCCATATTCACAGTAGCCACAGACCAACTGTTTTCATCCATTTCAAGGATAGTACCCCAACTTTACCTAACTTGTTCAGCAGCAAGATGGGGCCTCCTGACAAGTATCACCTCCACTCCCCTACTCACCATGCTTAGAATATGGTTATATCCTGGCCACTTCCACATCCTTCTTGCTTAAGGATGTGTCTCTCTCTCCAGCCAGCCTGAAGGGAACCCTAACAGAGAGGTGAGACGAGTGCCAGGTTCCATGCCGACTGTGTTTTGAGCAGAGTCATCTGAAGGCTCACAATTCTGCAGTAAATATCCTAAGCCTAGGGTGCAAAGTTAGGCCAGAGAGGTAGAAAGGCTAGGCCAGGTGGGCTACACATAGGAACTCAGGATGAATTGGGGAGTCCAAGAAAGAAGCAGGTGGGCCCAGAGAGGAAGGAGTACAAAGGAAGCAAGGTGACAGGGCAGAGTCAAGTCATTGTGAAGAAGGTAAAAACCCACAGGGTGTGTCAAAGTATTGGGTCTGGACTATTGAAAGAACTTCTTCCTAGGTATCTTTCCTGACTCTGACTCACTGCCCCCATTTCCAACAATTCTAATAGTTACCATGTAAGGGTTGGCTTGGTGCTGCGCAATATCTTAGTACTGTGTGTACAGTAGTCTCTCTGCACCTTCCCCACATACAGCCAGTCAGCTGTTCTTCTCAATATGTAGACTAAAACAGGGACACCTGGGTGGCTCAGTGGTTGGGTGTCTGCCTTCGGCTCAGAGAGTGATCCTGGAGTCCCGCATCGGGCTCCCTACATAGAGCCTGCTTCTCCCTCTGCCTGTGTCTTTGCTTCTCTCTCTGTCTCTCATGAATAAATAAATAGAATATTTTTTAAAATATGTAGATTAAAACAAAGATGCTCCCAGAGGCTTCAGATCACAGAGCTAGGGGCTAAGTACCTGCCAGACTTTTGAACCTGGATGTTCGATTGACACTTGAAGTTCAGTTTACAGCAGATATCACATTCCCTTCCCCAAGCCAGCCTCACTGCTTTCAGGGTCTGGTATTTCTCTTCATTGTACTGCTTTCAGAGATATGTTGATGAAAGTAAAAGTAGGGAGAGTGTTGGGAGTCAGAGGTGTCATGGGGAAGCCCTGTTTCCTTGGAGATTTCTTTGTTTAGTACTTCCTGTAGGATACGTGGGGTACCATATGCTGGTTAAGTGCTGTAACTCCATGGTCTGTGTGGGGATAAGCGTCAGCTTTCTGTTGAATTGCTTCCTTTGATTCTTTCCTTAAATCATCTGATGATATGCCACGGTGATTTTTATTTACTTCATCGTCGGGAAAATGGGGGAAAAAATTAAGTACAAAGGGGATAGCATTGAAAAGTAGTTGGCTTAACAAGTCTGACCACTCAGCTTCTCCTTCCCTGGGGTGTTAATTTCAGGGGAGACTTGATTTCATTACTCTTTTGGCACATTTTCTTTGTTTTGAAGCTGACAGAGCTAGATGTCTAGTCCTCATTCCATTCTCTGTGTATTCATTTTCTGTTACCGTGTAAAAAATTACCACGGATTTAATGACCTAAAACAGCACATATTTGTCATCTCAGAGTTCCTGTAGATCTCAGGTTTGGTACAATATGGCTGGGTCCTCTGCTCAGATTCTCCCAAGCTAGAAATCCCAAGGTTGACTGTTTTCTTGTCTGGGCCTCAGGGTTCTCTTCAAACCTTACTGGCTATGGATAGACCCCATTCCTTGAGCTGAGCTCCCTGTATCCCTGCTAGCTGTCGTCTGGGTGCTATTCTTTTAGCGGCCACTCACAGTTCCCTGCTGTGCGGTCTCCATGGATAGCTTTCTTCCATGGATATTTGCTTTCTTCCTGGCTGGCCAGAATTCTTTCTCACTTCCCCTTTTGTCAGCAATGGCAAAAAAAAAATCTCGTGGTTTTTATTACAAGATACCTTGTTAGGTCAGGCGCATCAGGATAATCTTATTGTAAGGTCAACTGGTTGAGACCTTAATTATGTCTACAAGATCTTTCCCTAGAACAGCTAGTTTAGTTTGGTTGAATAACTAGGAGAAGCTACCCACACATTAGGGGCTGGGGAGTTTGGGGACTATGTTAGAATTCTGCCTACCATGCTCTAGTTTATGCTTTATCTTGGGTTATGACAGATCGTCTTGGCTAGGAGATAAGGTGGAAAACAACGTCCTAGAGGGTAAAAGTCAAGATTGGAGGTGGGTGAAATCCAATGAAAGGGATTGTTTCTATGACTGAGTGTACTCTATGCTGTAGAGATTGAACAACCCCTTGATCTCCTGTGCTTTTGTACCAAGGCCTAATCTTCATCAGTGCATTATTTGCATGACTTTTGAATACTATTTGGAGACTAGTTTAATGTCCCAAGGTATCCTGATGGTGTGGGGTTAGCTAGCCCTTTTTTCCTCCAGTACCTGGGGTCACCTTTGTCTCTGCCCAGGACCATCCTGGTTTCTGCTTGCTGTCCCAGCATATTTATTAACAGCGCCTCACTTTCACTCAACAGTGTCTGTCTTTGGAGAATAAATGTAGACATGCTATCTATACCATTTAGGCTCCTGCAAGTCCCATCTTTCTCAGCTGCTTCTTTCTATCATCCTAATGCCGTTTATACACTGGCAAGCCATGGACCTTAAGCTCACCCCATCACATCATTTGTCAAATGAACAATGAAAGAAAGGATGATTAATAGTGTCAAATACAGTAAGTAGGTCAGGTGGAATTAGGACAGAAAGTAACATTCATAGATTTGCTAGTGATGAGATCATTTCATCATTGTGTTGGGGCAGGAGCCAGGTTATAGAGGATTTATTAGGAAGTGAATAGTGCAGAAGCAGCAATGAGAGACCATTTTTCCAGAGGCCTGGAAGGGAAAGGAAGAGGGGAAAACATTCGGAACGAGTTAGGGAAAGGGGAGGGAAGAGTTAGGCAAGACAAGCTGGTTGAATTATTCCTTAATAGAGATGAGCCCTGGTATTGGGAAGAATATGGTAATGCTGGAGAAAGGAATAAGATTGAAGGATAAGCAAGCCCAGCATGGGTTCTAGAAGAATGAAATCTAGAGCTTGTTATAAAGAAAACAGCAATGTGTTCCTCAGAATCTGGAAAGAGGATACCGAAAATTAAACCAAACAACAGTGAGATATGTGGATGAAGACAAAATGTTGGTGCCACCAGATGGTCTCCATCCTCTATGTCATCTTCTGTAACTACTTGTTGGCTCTGCAACTCTTACTCAGAATTAGGAGTTCCAAAAAAAAAAAAAGAAGTATGAGTTCCCCAGTGTTACCTGTGAGCCATCATTGTCTTACCTCTGGAGGTTTTTACATCCTTTATTTTTAATAAAATATACTTAAAAAATAAAAACTGTTTCGAATCACACCTGTTTGATTTAAAGTAAGTGGTCAATTAAAGCAGCTCATGGATGAGCTACTCTGATAGGCTTTGTTTAACAGAGATGAATACGATTTGTTAAAAAACACATGTAGCTTGATCTCAAGGTGGGGCTGTACATAATAAAGCTAGTGAAATCACTAAGGAAAACATCTGTTTTGTTATCAGGCCAAGACAAACTGCCTACAAGTTCAGTGCATGAAAGACTTGTTCATGTGAACATAGGATTAGTTTAGTACAACGGTTCGTTCATCCAAGCAAAAAGTGGATAATCTAATCTTAGGAAATTATTTTTGTTGTTATTTTTAAAAGAACCAATTTCAGTTCAACTGGATAAACATAAATCAAATATGAGCAGTTCATGAATGACATTTTCCCTATCTACACAAAAGGCACGAGGGCACAAAATTTCATTTTAAGAATTTTATTTGTGAATTGTATACTCAATTACTTTCTAAATCTTTTAATCTATAAATTTTTCATTTTTGTGGCTTGTCTTTACATCACATGTAAATACATAATGTCTTTTACTGGTGCTAATTTTATTTTATTTTTTATTTTTTATTTTTATTTTTTTAGATTTTTATTTATTTATTCATGAGATACAGAGAGAGAGAGAGAGAGACAGAGAGAGGTAGACACACAGGCAGAGGGAGAAACAGGCTCCATGTAGAGCCTGATGTGGGACTTGATCCCGGGACTCCAGGATTATGCCCTGGGCCAAAGGCAGGCGCTAAACCGCTGAGCCACCCAGGGATCCCCAACTGGTGCTAATTTTAATGAAATAGAACAAAATTAAAATAGCATAAGAATTTTTCATATTGAAATTTTCTGTTACTGTTTGTGCATTTGATGTTTGTGCTTGAGATTCAATATAGATTTTATTTCAGCATCTTTCTCTCTATCAACATCGATTTTAGGCAATCACAGGAACATATAATCACAGGAACATATTGTATTTAGTTAACATTAAATACTGCCTTAAGCGTTCTCAATAAGCAAAATTCTGAGACCTACGGTTGGAGGTTAGGCTTGTTTAAAATCCACTGGAATTCTTCTTTTTGAGAATTATTCAGAGTAAAGCATAGACAGTCCCTAAGACAAGGCACACCTTGCCTCATACCTGGAATCACCTGTACTCTGATGCGTTTCTTTACTATTAAAAAAATACGGCAGCCATAGATTTTGTTTTGAGCATAATTCATGTTTAAGAGGAAAACTTTTCTTTTCTATGTATTTTAAACTATTCAGAGTCATTAAAGAAGCGTCTAGTCCAGGGGTCAGTAAACTCTATTGGTAAAGGGCCAGATAGTATTTTAGGTTTTGTCGACTAAGACACAAAGGATAAACTGTCTATCCGTCTACCATCTATCTATAAGAAAAACAAAGTTCCACAAATTTTTTATTGATAAAAATGTAATGTAGTATAATATTTAAAATACAGACCTACTGGTGAGAAGAATGGAATTCCTTTATTTGGATAACATTTCACTTATTGAGGTTCATGGTTTAATATTCTCTGTTGTCAAAACCAATTGCTAGAGTTCGCTTGTCTACATTGATGTATAATGGGATTTTTTTGAATATGTCTTTTCATGCAGATTCACAATGCCAAACATTGACATCAGCTCATGATATCAGTTTAACATGGCTTTAATTGAACATATTTGTCACTTGAAAAGGATTTATAGAATTGTATTAGATTCTTTTCTTGATACTTACCTTTTATCAGATCACTCACTTCCAACTGAAGGTTAAGTCAAAGCTCCTCAATCACAGAGTTAAATGGGCTTTTAAATATAGTATTTCCTTTGCACTTGTAGTGAGACCTGAAAAGTGTTGCTGGTACTGTAGATTGAGCTCAGAAAAATAAATATGCTGCAAATTAGTGTGGGAATGGAGAATACACTTAATGCTTTAAGTTTTGACAGCATGGTGTGTGTATATTATATATATAATATATATAATATTTATATATAATGTGTGTATATATTATATATAATATAAATATATGTATATATTTATTTATATATATATATAAAACATCTTAGTATTGCTTGTGATTCAAACAACTTAATTGTCAAAAATGACCTTACTGAAGTGTAAGTTTTGCATGAAAACATTATTTGCTAGGTAATATTAGGTTGAATTCATTATGAAACCTTATTAAATCTATAACAAAAGTTAATTTCCAAGACCATTCAATGTTTGATAATAATAGTTGGTGATTCTTCTCATAAAGAAAAATTTTAATTATCAACACTGATCTCAAAAGATTCACAGTGTAACTTTACCACTGCTAAGCCTTTGAAATTGCATGTGGTAGGGCACATCAAAATATTCTATTGATGTTTCTGGCAAAAAGTTGTGGAATTGATAAAAATCAAGTCAACAAGAGTGAATGAAAGTCATTGTTGACACTACTGACTCAGTATCATTTAAGATTCAGATATTCCACAAAGGACCTGTGTAATTAATATCATAGACTTTCATCCTCAGAACCTTGTCAATTTGTCTAAGCCTTTGTGTGTTTCACACATATTTTAAGCTGCCATCAATTGTAACACATCATAGCAGATTCCACTTCAGGTTGTAATGAAAGACTGTTATCTCAATTTTTTTGAAAATGTTCCTGCCTATATAGTTCCTCCACACAGACTATTCTTAGAGGCTAATTTTCAGTCACTTCAGTTTTGGCATTAACTCCACAAATAAAAATAACTTAATGGTATTAGTAACATCTCTTGATTAATCAGAGCCAAAGATTACTGCTCAGAATCATTTGCTTTGTTTTCTAGTTGACTGTTAGTATTGGTCCCAATATCCTCAACTCATTGTGGTTAGAACATTGTCATAGGAGACATAGGAGGAGATGAGACCAGAGGAATCAGGTTTTGATGGGCTTCACTTACTTGCCATTCATTAACGCTGGAGATGTATCTTCCAAACTTGTTTGTTTGTTGTTTGTTATTATTTTTCTTTTACTTTTATTAAGTTTATGTGCTTAACCTGATAGCCCTTCATTGGAAAAAAAAAAAAAAAAACTGAAATGGAAACCCAATCTGTAACAGTAAAATCTGAAGTTTATTCAGTTGAAAAGTCAAGAGGTGGAAGTCCTAGCATTCCAAAGGCCTGAAGTGCCACTCAGGCCCTGTCCCCTTAGCCTTTTTTGCAGAATAGTCTGAAAACCATTATTTTTAGCACAAATGGGGAACTTGTAGTATGATGTACTTTGAGCAGAGGTAGGAGCCCATATCATCACCTCTTAGGTATCAGACACTGAACTAAGTGTCTCATTTAATCCTCACACCAATTTGATCAGTATTATTAAATTAAATGAGATATTATTAATATCTCATTTAATCCTCACAGCAATTTGATCAGTATTATTGCCATTTTATTAAACCAAGAAAAGATTCAAACATAGAGGGGTTTTTTTTAGTACTGTTATTTATAAGATCTCAATTTTCTGGAACAGTACAGTAGAACTTTCTAGTAATGGAAATGTTCTGTCTCTGTGCTGTTGAATACGGTAGAAAGTGGCCATATGTGGTTACTGAATATCTGAAAGGTGGCTAACCTAAATGAGGAACTGGGTTTTAAATTTTATTTGCTTTTAATTCATTTTCATTTTAATAGCCACAAGTAGATAGCATTTACTGTATTGGAAAGTTTCACGTCTAGATAACAGTCTCCAAGTGATTCTGGAGTGTATTTGTTCTCAAATGATTCTGTCTTACTTTGCCACTTGCTTTGCAAGATTTACTCTGTAGTTTATATTTATCTTAGAATGTTTTGTTGAATGTATCACATTTAATTTCCACCTGTTCCAATGTAGAAGTTGACACTGGGGTCTCAGTAAAAATTTCATATGACATTTGACTTTTCTTTCTTAAAAAAGGAACTCATGGGGATCCCTGGGTGGCTCAGTGGTTTAGTGCCGCCTTCAGCCCGGGGCGTGATCCTGGAGACCTGGGATCAAGTCCTACGTCAGGCTCCCTGCATGGAGCCTGCTTCTCCCTCTGCCTGTGTCTCTGCCTCTCTCTCTCTCTCTCTATGTCTCTCATGAATAAATAAAATCTTTTAAAAAGTGTTAAAAAGGAACGCATGAGTCTTACATTGACTCGTTAATATTCATTAAGTACCTGCTTTATGCCAAGTGCTGAGTTGAACCCTGGGAATGTAGCACACCAGACAGACATGCTCACTGTCCTCAAGAAATCTACAGTCCCAGTGGAGAAAGCTTAGAAAGAACCAGCAATTCCAATAGGATATTTAGGAAATACAGTATTTGGGAGCTTGAAGAAGGCACTATATATAGCGTAAGTTCAGGGAATCTTCCCTAGAGGAAATACTCTTTTTAAGCAGAGGCCTAAATTGTGAGTGAGAGTTAGCTCTGCCAAACAGGCTTGGGGGAACAATGGCACTTCACTGAAGGGAATGGAAGTTCGGTGGGTCTAGACTACTGAGACATGGGGCCTGTATGAACTGTCCGGGGCAGAGAGGGCACCAGGGCAGGGAGGCTGTGGGGAACAACAGAAGAATAGTACAAATTATAAACCTGGAAGATATTTAGGAGCTTAGTAAAAAGAAAAAAAAAAATTCACACTGATATCACTGCACTTCATCCTAGCCATGTTTACTTCGTTACTGTCCCTTGGTGAATTAGTTCAGACATTAGAGTAATTTTCCGAGTCTATCAATGAGAACTGTTAGTCTACACCTTTAAGAGACTAGATGTACTCTGAAAAAGCAGATTTCCTTTTGCATTTCAGAGATCTCTTTGTACAGATCTGAAATTCCTTTTGAAATGGTCATTCATGGGACTCCTGGATGGCTCAGCAGTTGAGTGCCTACCTTTGGGTCCCTGGATGGCTCAGCAGTTGAGTGCCTACCTTTGGCTCCTGACATGATCCTGGAGTCCTGGGATCGAGTCCCACATCGGCTCCCTGCATGGAGCCTGTTTCTCTCTCTTCTTGTGTCTCTGCCTCTCTCTGTCTCTCATGAATAAATAAATAAAATCTTAAAAAAAAAAAAGTGAAACAATCATTCCTTTTTTTTTTTTTTTTTCCTTAAACTGACCTCCCATATGATAGTACCTGGAGGGTTTATTTGAAAAACGACCAGTTTGTAAAGCTTTTGTCTTCCATCGGTTTTATAATCTTTACTTTCCATCGGTTTTGTAATCTTTACTTTCCTTATCGACAAACCAAGAAAACTAATAATGCTCTAGCACTGGTGTGGGTTGTGGTACTTCCTAAGAATGGATATTCACAAATGGGTGTTACATACTTATTCTCACTTTCAGCTTCTTCGCAGAGAGCTGAGTCTACAGAAGCTGCTACGTAAAGTAGTATCAATCAATTCGATGTTTATTGGTGATATTGATAACTAGGGATGTCACTCAGCCATTTGTTTTCTTCTCTTTATACTGATCACCTTATGAAGAACAGTAGCTCACCATTAAGCCTTATGTTGGTAGTTTTTGAAAAGCCAGCATAGAAATTAGCACCTGGTGGAGTGGAATACAGAAAACATTTAAGATCTGTGCCTTCATACTTGTGTCCCTCTGTGTTTCATTTCTTGCTAAACATCGATGTCCTTCATAATTCCAAAAGGATTTAATTAATTGTAATTTTTGAAAGCATATCTGTAAAAAATGGGATCAGAACAGTATTATGCCCACAGAAATCACTCAGATGTTTTTTTCTTAGAGAAATGCAAAGTATGGTTGAAACATGGGGGACAGAGCCATATGAACCAATGTCAGTCAATAGATGTGCCATTTAATTTTCTCTATTTTGAGGTCTACTTCTGCATTTTTTCCTGTCCATGCATGACAGTTTTAATGTTTTACATGGAGGAGTTGTAAAAAATTAGTTTCAGTGGCTGATTTTGTGCAGCCAACATTAAGTCAGTTCCCATGAACGGCCCCCTGGTGCAACCCTTAATAAATGCAAACTTTATTTTTAGTAATGACCTTTTGTAATGTGAGCCTTGATCCATTGAGATGCTGTTCACTTTTGATGCATCTCCAAATCCCTTTTTTTATGCATTTTAAATCAACACACGCTTGCTCTGAATTTATGCATGTGGATAGACGGAGATGTAATTTAAACACATCTGTTCAAATATGCATTTCAGATCAACTTGGTGCCGGTTCTCATAATACGATGGAGTTTTTGACGGGTATTATATCCCTAAAGTACACAACAGATGGTATTTATTAGAGAATGAATAGAAATGAAGTTTAAGGATGCTGAGCTTTTTGTCTTAAGTCACTCATTTTTTAGTCATAAAACAATAATGGTCTGAAGTCTTGTGCCCCTATGTGATAAAGCGTGGTGTGAGACTGTTTTCTTTCAGATGAGAGTTTCTCAGTCAAATTGAGATTAAAATTATCTTTTTGTTGAGTAGTCACCATCATGTTGAGAAAATTCAATAAGAAAGAGATAGGGTGTAAACATTAGGCATTGACAATTCGATCCTAGCTACAATTAATACTTAAGTCATATAGATAATGGATTTTAATAGATAGACTAGCTTCACTGAAAATCTTCATTCACTTTAGGAATATGTCAATGAATGGTTTCAGAGTTATTAAAAATTACTTCTATACACTGGAGTCATTATTTCAATGCCTAAAATAAGATTTCTTTACTTACCTTCAAAGCGAACTTTTTTCCCCCAAATACTTGTCCTAGGAATGAATGGCATGATATATCCATAATAAAGTAACCTAAAATTAGTACTTACCGCCTTTTAGATTTATTGTTTTCAATTATGAGTTATACTTAAATGATTGTCATTTCAACAAATATAGAAAAATATGACAAAACCATGCACTCCTCTTGCTCCCCACCCCCATGTACTTCTATATTCACACCTACACTTAGGAAGCAGACAAGACCACCAGTTGCCCTTGTAATGGTGAGCCCTTGATGGGAGATGAGTAACTCTTGCACAGTTTCCGGAGATATAATAAGTAGCTTTTTTAACACTTATTTCTTTCTTCTGGATTTATATCGCTGGGAACCATTTCCAAAGAGCTGGATCAAGGATAAGAAACAAAATCTATATATGCATGCCTTTTTTCTTGCATTTGATAGAAGCTATATTCTCACATCCACAATCAGATGCAAGGAAACCAGACTGAGATTACTTCTGAGCTATTATTGACTTCTGCAGACAACACTGCAAATAAGTCTTTTTCTCAGAGATTTAGACAGAGGGAGTGCAAAAGGAAAGCAATGATTTGTGAAGGGACCTGCAGTTATGTTAGGCAGTAATAGAAAACATTTTAAAATATTTGAAATAATATAATTGCTTTGCACCAGGAACACGTACATGGATAAAAGATGTTAGCAGGTGTCCTGCTAGTATAGACTCTCATGCTGTTGTATTTATTGGAAATATGCACACCATCAGCAGATTTAAATTTGTAAAAAGTAATCGAAACAGAAGGCTTGAATAAAAACTCAGGCTTAAAATCATGTAACTCTTTTAAACTGAATTTCCAATTTAATAAAATACAGTTTTTGCATCAAATTAGCTTTCTATCTTAGATCTTTCAGTGTAACTCTGAAAATCATGTTTTTCTTGGCATTTCAGATTTTTTTTTGCTTCAAAATACTATAAAATACAACTTATAATACTTGCCTCTGGTTGACTTGCCCGCTGCATAATTGGATAAAGAGTTTTGTAGCATTTAAACTTTTGGTTAATAGGGTCTTAATGTTTAATGTATCTCCAGATTGTAATTTTTATCGTTAGTAGAATACAGATTTGCAAACATCACATTATTATAGTCAGTGTAAAAAGACACATTTCTTTATTTCATGTTCATCGGTGAAATCGATTTTAGTGCAATCAATTGCATGGATAACAGTTTTAACTTTAAATAAAGGAACACCCACCTAGAATGCAATTTGCTTTTTAGTGAAAATCTTTCCCCTCCTCTTTTTTTTGTTTCTTTCTTTTACACTATTTTTTAAATCCCTTCAATATTTTTAACTACTGGGGAAAATTTAGCCAAAGCGCTCAAGTCTTAATAATCCATTTGGAGTCTCCTGTGGCTTCCTCCCCAAGTGTTTCTTATAACTTGGTCATCTTGTTTATCTTTTAACTTTAAGCTTATTTCCTACCCGCCCCTCTCTACCCTTGCTAGCACCACCTACCTCCTATCCCCTCTCCTCTGCTAAAGAACACATTTTGAGTTCTCATCATGCATCAAGTCCCAGGGATAGAAAACCCCTAGGGTTGTAGCCACCGCCTGGCTCCTGCCCTCACCACACTTACAGTCCATCAGTTACAGAATGAACACTTTCCTGGTGTCGCAGGGTACCCTGGTAGGTATCTGAATTAATGACTTTCTATTCCTCATTCACCCTGGCCTAGCACCCTGAATCCCACTCCTTACTTACTGCCTCTGCTCCCGTCCACCCACACATGCCTCCACCTGAGTCAGCCACCTCATCAGTCACGGTTTTGATGATTCTGTGGTTTCCCACACCCCTTCCCGCTCACCATCCCCACTCTTGCTGTCCTAGTTAAGGCCATCACTATCTGCTACTCTATCAATCTCTCTGCCTTCTGGGTCATTCTTAAGGTACTCCTAGAATCTCCTTACTGATGCAGAGTTTTAAAGTGTCGCTCCTCCCAGAAGCCTTTGTGTCGTGCCTCTTTGCCCAACTTCAACACATTGGTCCTAACCTGCTTAACATTTTAGCTAACAGTTCCAGTACTCTTCTCCATGCATACCACATCCTATGGAGTGGTTGCTGCTTATTTATTTTTTGCCTGAATGACTTTGCTCTTGCTTTTTCCTCTGTTTAGAGTATATGTTCACCTTTTCTATATGTGCTATTCAATATAGGAGCCATTTATGTCTGTCTGCTGAGCATGGGAATGTAGCAAGTCCAAGTGGAGAAGTGCTGTGAGTGTAAAATACATACCAGCTTTCAAAGACTTAGCATGAAAAAGGAATCTAAATATATCTCATTAATTTTTATATTGATTGCATGTTGAAATGACAATATTTTATGCATTTGGGTTTGCATATTTTTAATTTCGCCTGTTTCCTTTTTTAATATGATTATCAGAAAACTTAAAATTACATGTCACTTGCATTATATTTCTGTTGTGCTTTGACACTCTCTACCATTTGCCTGTGTCCTCTGAGCCACTTTCACAAAGGCTTCTTGCATTTCTCTCCCTCTGCATCGTATTACTGTAGCATTTATTTACAGTGCTCACGTAGCACTTAATCACTGTGCCTCAAATTATGGTTATTTATGGGGAAATAGTGTGGTGTGGAGTGAAGAGCTCAGAATTTGAAACCAAGATGCCTGTGATTCACATCACAGTTTTGTCATCTACTAACTTCATGTCCTAGGGGGAAGTCATCCATCCTTACTGAGCTTCAGTTTCCTTCCTGGAAGACAACGATGATACTAGTACCTACTAGTATAGGATTGCTAGTAGTATAGGATTACTAGGGGGATTAAATGACTTAATATATGGAGAGCACTTAGAGCAGTGCCTGGCACAAAATACAATGTGCATGTTTTCTGTAACTAATAATATTATTGCTACTGCTACCACTACTGCCTCTGATGGTGTACACCTGACGTCTCTCTGAATGATCTTCAAAGGCAGGGGTAGCACCTTACCGTCTTTATATAGCAGAGGGCAAGGGCATAGAAGGGCCTCCTTGTATGATATTGGTTAAATAAACTATGGATTAAATTTATTGTCAATTTAATTGATACTGTTGATTGAATTGAATTTTCTTTGAGAGGCCATCAAAACCCCAAGTTACTCATCTGCCAGCATATAAAAAAAATTTTTCACCAGAGAGATGAACTCCAGGGACATTTACAGTTCTTTCAGCTGCCCAAATATGTGTGATAATGATTCCTTATTCCTCCCATTTTACTGTCCTCAGAGATATTTCCTAGGTAGAAATACCTCTAAGACCACCCTTCCTTCCTTCTATAAACCATCGTGGACTCACTTAAGAATATGTGGTATCCCTGTGCTCTCCTATCTCTGGAAATCATTCTGTTCACTATCCCTATTTTAATGCCAGTATATGCATTTTGCTCTCCATGTCATCTTCTTGTGATTTTTCTCTTATAGTCAGCTTGTTTATGTTAACATTTTGTGAAAATATCACCATGTCACTAAAGACGATTCTTATTCAGGGCTACTTGGAGAATGTGACTGTGTGTTGAGGAGAGGGCTCTGTGCAGGAAGCCTGTTCCTGACGACACAGCTCCATGTGTTGGACACTCAGCTGTGATAAGAGTCATTGGCTGTCTTTTACCACCTGGGGTCTCTTCACTTACTGTTTTGATCAGAAATTTATTTTGTTAAAGCTGTTTGCTAAAGGAACTGCTTTCTGTAATTGGAGCTACATACATAGTGGAAGTGGAATATAAATTCTAATGCCGTCACGCTTTGTTTCATCTGCTCGTAATGCGCAGATTCTGCAAAATGCCCATAGACCTCTGCATTTTTTCCTTGTTGCTCCACCTCCTGCCCTACCCACACCCCACCCCCACCCCAGTACTGTCCCTAATTTCATCTTCTTTACGGCTCATAATCCCATTTATTCCACTTCCCATCCTTATCCCACTCTCTCCCTTGTGTTGTGTAGAGCTTGACACCATCACACATCACTGTTTACTTCTGTCGGTGGCTGGGAATGGTGCACAGCCCTCTACTGGACTCTGCTTCTGTTTTCTTGGCCCTTTACTTGTAGGTATTCAATTAGTGTTAGCTGGATTGAATCAAGTCATCTTTAAATCAGACTTCTCTCTACTAGACCTTAGCACACTGGTGCCTACTAGGCACTGTCACACTTGACATTAACATTGGTGGTCACAGACACAACTTCTCCTTTACTGGTCTCTCTGACATCATAGCAACAAAATCCTTTGCACAGGCTATCATTCCTAAGAACTATTCAGTTTAGCAGGTTGGAGAGGCAATAGTTTGTGTTCAAAGCCTGATTCCTCTGTGCAAATACTTCACCTACCTGAACCTCTGCCAAGTAAACATATCACTGCTTCCTTCGCAGAGGGTTGTTTTGATGTTTGTGACATAACATGGAAAGGGAGTTTCAGCATGTGACCCTTCATGGGTCTTTATAGCCATTGGTTGGATTTGAATTATGTAAAATACGAGATTCTTTGGCTTCTGTGCCAGGCTCTGAACCATTCAGGACTTGGTATCAAGCATCACTATAGTTGTCTAAAATATTCCTCACATTCTTTTGCCAAAGATGATGTAATTGGGACGACTTTCTAGATGCTGCATGGCTTGGGACATGATGCGAAGTGTTAAAAATTAACAGGATTTCTTGTTTTCTCACTGCCTCTCTGAGCCAAAGGCTAGTTCTGTCTATTAATGTTTCTAGTCTCATGGGGCCCTATCTCCTTCTCTCATTTTGGCACCACTGTAAATGTATGTGATAAAATCTGAGCTGTCACGAATTTTTTCGTGGGCTACTGGTGGTGCCGATAGGAGATCTGGTAAGGATATTTTTCTCTATGTTTCTTCTCACTGGCTAAAAGGATAAGTACATGAGGCCTTTTTTTAACATGGGAGTAATAATTGAATACCTGAGGAATGATGGGAAGATAATCCTAAATGGGTAGTTTTGTGGTTTAGTAGTTGTGAGGTCATCTGCTCGCATTCATGCTCCTAGATGAGAGTCTCAAACAAGTTACTCTATGAGGATACCTGATAGTTACTGTTTCTGAGAAAGGAGGCCTTTTGGAATAAATGTATCTGGCACTGTTTGTGTGCACTGCCCAACATCAGTGGGAGGCACATTATCATTTAAGATCATAGACTCTGAAAACAGACAGTTACTTAATCTCTCTGTGCTTCCATTGCCACATCTATAAAATGGGGAATATATTACATTACATATCTCATGAACTGCTCTGAGGATTAAATAAATCAGTATTATGAAAAACACTTAACTGAGTGCCTGGCAACGTGCTGTGCTCAATAAAGGTCAGAGAGGCTGCTGTCAAAAATGCCACAGTATCAACCCGATATCAAGCTTGTTCATGTGTGAGTAGTTCATGAATGTGATTTTCTCTAAACAATAACTTTGGGCATTGTTGTAGTGTCCTGATGTTCCCTAGTGTAGTAGCTTTCTTCTTGGGTTTTGAAATGTTTTTTGGTTTAGGGTCAGCTACCACCAGCATCGCAACAATGCCCAGTATCCCAGTGCTGCTGACCTGGGTGGTGTGAGATGGTTCCCAGAGAACTATTCTGGCAAGAAGAGCCTCGAGGTGTGTTCAGGATTGGTGAAACATGTCTCAGGCAGTGCTGTGTGACTATGCCAGGCTAGGAGCAACTGCAGCTGATAGACTAGCCAAGCGGGGCGTGAGACTGAGCGGAATTGCCCTTTTAGAGCTGGAGATTTGAGCCAAATGGGAATCCAACAGGCAGTGTCATAGAAAGTGACAGGCTGTTAACATAAAAACTGCAGTGCCTAACGACCGGACACGTTTTGTGTGTGTTATGTACAGAAAGGACTCATGACTGCCTGTTGTCTCTCTGCCACAGCAGTCCTCATGGATCTTGACTATCCAGAATTTTGCCAAGAACATATCATTTAGTCGATAGATGATGTTTGAATGGTGGGATTTATTATCAAAAACAGAGCAACTGTGATGCAGAATTAGAATGAAGACTCCTCTTCCCAGTCTTATTCTTCAACTTCTGGGATTCCAGTGTGCACCTCGTTCTGTGCAATTTTAAACCAAAAGTTGCACGTAAACTCAGGGCATTTAAAATAAGCATCGATCCCTTGTCGGTATTTTATTATTTCTAGAAATAGAAATTTAAGGTGAAACAGCTATTAGTAACTTACACACTTTTTTTTCAATACTCATTTGAGAAAAATGCCTTCATTGTAAGCAGGACAGGCCAATTCTAATAGGCCAGTACTGAGGCAGCAGCTGTGTAGCCTTTACCCCAGGGAGAAGGCTGCCACTGACAAAGCCCTCTGAATTGCCTCTTCTTTTCCCCTACCAGATAGATAAAGGCTAGAAGTTCACCTTTAGGACTTTCAAGTAAAATACTGAGATTGGTATTAGGTAAAATGGAGATTAATCAGTAATAGGTGTGAGTAAAGCCTGTTACCTTACTGAGTTTGTTTATTCATGTGGCTCTTTTTGTCCTGTTCTCCCATCCCCTTCACCTTTAAGTCATCGGGCACCATGAACTCTGTGTGCTGCCTCATTACTGTAGAGTATAAGAATCCGAGCACCACCCCATCCTTGACCAGCAAATGCTTATGCTTTACGTGGAGACATAAGACAAGGGTACAAATGTGGAAGGTACCAGGCCAGATCATAACGGTGCCCTCAGAGGTGTATAGGAAGGCGTGCCACTGAGTTGAGATGCGGAGAGAAAATCAGGGAAGATTTCATCTGAGAACTAGGCTATAGCTCTGACTCGTATGGATGGATACTCATAGGTGATGGACCAGGATCACTCAGGGAGGAAGTCCTCCTTTGAATTTTATCAGTGCGTATGTGGCGACAGCGGAAAAAGTTGATGGAGACATGCCTTCTGTCTCTTAGATTCACCCTAGGGCATCTCTGGGGGTACTTAACAAAAATTAGAGTCGTGGGCATGGTTAGCTAGGCTCCCTGCAGACAATAAATATTTTTGACCTTGTGAATTGCATGATCTCAATTGGCAACTGTCACAATTACTCAGATCTGCTCTTGTAGCCAAAGCTGCCTTAGTGTGTAAAAGAGTGGGCATGGCTGTATTCAAATAAAACTTTATTTACAAAAACAGGCAGTGGCTGAATTTGATCATTCAGCCATAGTTTGCCAACTCTTGATAATGTTATTTAGGGTAGGCTGAATTTAAACCAAACAAAATGAGGGTTCAACTAATAAGGAATAAAGAATGTAATTGTGAATGATGCTATACCGCGTTTTGAGTTGATAGCTTCTGTCCCATGCTCACTTTCTTTCGTGTTTTTTTTCCAGTATTCTTTGTGATGCTGCTATGCAAATTGCATTTTACGATGGCATAAGACTTGAAATATAATATCTCTGAGTACCATTTCTTGATGATGACAACAATTCCACTAAAAACAAGAATTTGCCTGATTTCTTATTTATAATGGGCTGGATATTAGAGGCAATGGCATTATTACCATATAATTTTAGAAATTATTCTTTCTGAGACCTGACATTTAGCCACCTTCTAATCATGCCTCCCTACTAAAGAATACTATGATCTGGGTGTGAGTCTCTAAAATTTCAATAAGTGGGTGTTTTTTTCAAAGTTTAATTTTAAAAGATATAAGAAACTTGCCTAACTTTATAGTTTTTGCCCTGTCCTGATATTCGTTTAATTGGCTCTGCTAATGTGAATGCCCTTTCAAATATGAAAAAAAAATAAAGCAGGAAGGAAAAGTTGATTATTTCTGTAATTGGATTTTCTCTTGAATAAAATGATTTCACCCACGTTATCTTTCTGACTTAAGGGATGGGGGTGGGGAGACCAGTTTTCTTTCGCATTGTCATCAGAAGCAGACAGAAGAAGGTATAGTCTGTTCCGAGGTATCAGAATACCATATTGGTTTGGGTTGTAATTAATTACTGATGCTGAATATACTCTGGTCCCTGCTTTCATTCCCAAATCTAAATTTCCACTGTGTGCAAAATAATTCCATCCAGGAAGAATTCTAATTACTTTAGTAATTATCATCTTATCTCTAAATGGAATTCAGACATTTGCTGCAGTTTATGAATGTTGGAAATGTTTCATTTCCTTTTCACCTTGAATAACAGAAAAATACACATTACTGAATCTGGCTTCATTGAACCTTATAATTCATGTTACCATAGAAACAGAAAAACTCATATAAGAATTGTGTTAACAGTACCATAGATAGTAAATACCTTCACTTCCACCAGCAATATCATAAAATGATTTTAATAACAGATGTGTAAAAATTCTGAGATTTAATATGGTCCCTTTTAAATATTATAACAATATTATCCGGTATGCCTACTTACACTTTTTAAAACAATATCTTTTGTCTTATGTAAGGCTTTGTGCTTATTCCAAAATATTTGCTATGGAATGCAAGCAGTAGTGTTATGGGATTAAAAAAAAAAAAAAAACCTTAACTTTACACAGTGTTTATTTAATTTTTAGTTAACAGTGATGATTCATTTGTTTTTCACTTGAAGCCAAACTGTGTATTCATAATTTATACTGGGTTTAGTAATGTAATAGATAGATGACACTAACTTCTTTGGTGTTACCTGCATCTACGTGGCCCCTCTCCCTGTTTTTGCCCTTTGTAAATGTCATTTCTCTTTCTAAGTTTCAGAAGTACTTTCCCACATACTCAATCAGTTTCTACCATCGGCATTTAATATATTATTTTCTACCACTTTAAATTCTGATTTCTCAGAATATCCAGAGATTTACAGAGCCTTAGCAAGTTCTTTTTCCTTCTATTCATACACTTTTTCCTTTTCCTGTCTTAGACGTACTACCTTGTTTTTATTCCAAAAACTAAAAGTATACCACATTTAAACAAAATAAGCCATCTGGACTCTGTGTGTGTGTGTGTGTGTGTGTGTGTGTGTGTGTGTGTGTGTGTGTTTAGCATATTAAAAGTAGTTTTATTACTTTTGAAAAGAGGTAATGATTTTTTAAAAATTTATTGCTGCTACATTTTTCTCTAGGAGAGGCCTTAAAGTTATTTTTGGCTATAAATATCACTTATATGTGAATTAGCTGTAGATTTTGACTAATATTTGAAAATAGTTTCTTCAACCAAATAGATGTAAACTCCTCTCTAAAGGTCACAAATTTTGCGAGCTCTCGTTTGAAGATCACAGATACTCATTTACAGGAAAGCATTTATATTATTTGTCCTCAGTTTCCAAACAAATAGCATTGAGGTTTTATTAACCCTGTCTTTTTACCGTTTATTTCAAATCTGTTGCTTTACCCCAAGACAATGTGGTCTGTGTTGGTGTGACTTCATCAAGGTCACAGCATATGGACACTGGTGAGTTTGATGTGTTTGATCTAGTTCCAGTCAGGAAGGAAAACTAGGCCACGTGTACCTACCAGAGGATATTTAATACAGGAAGTGGAGGGCACAGAAGCTAGAAGATTGTGGAAGTAAAGATGGGAAGGGATAAGGTAGGTTATCAGAGCGTAGTAACTACTGAAAGAAGCACTCCTGCCAGGCAGGCTAGGGAGACAAAAGGGAAGAGTTTGTGTTTCTGGAACCCAGGACCAGCGACCCAACAGCAGGTGACCACCGTCAGAGACACCCAAGCTTCTCCTTGCTGCCAGCTTCTCATCTCCTGTCACACCTCCTTTCTCAAGACCTGACAGGAGGCCAACTGCCAAAAGAGCCAAATGTACTTTTTGGACTTTTAGCACCAGTAATACCATTAAGAATATATGAGTCTGAGGCTAAGAGATGGTGGGGTAACACCAATTTTCATCATGTCCAAAGTAGTATAATAACTGACAGACTAGGACCCATTTGATGTCACTGACTTTCTATTAGGTTAAACTTTATGAAATTTACAGCCTTCTGACCATTTTTTATTTGCAAACAAAATAAATGAATAAAACAGCAATATGTAACTCAGCTTCTGATTATACTAAATCTACCACTGCAGAGATGATGATTTCACTCAGATTTGTCAAAGGAACCTTTTCTGTCTGGATGAAAAAAAAAAAAAAAAGCCTAATACCCTCTGTCATTAGGTCAAGTTACCTATTATCTTTTTTTCCTAATATTTTTTGGTTGATCAAGAAACATTCGCAGAATATATCTCCTAATCTTATTTGGGTCACAGAAGGCTTTAAGAATCAGAAGAGAGATCCCTGGGTGGCTCAGCAGTTTAGCGCCTGTCTTTGGCCCAGGGTGTGATCCTGGAGTCCCGGGATCGAGTCCCACATCAGGCTCCTGGCATGGAGCCTGCTCCTCCCTCTGCCTGTGTCTCTGCCCCTACCCCACCCTCTCTGTGTCTATCATGAATAAATAAATAAAATCTTAAAAAAAAAAAAAAGAATCAGAAGAAATCTTGGGTTGCATGGGTGGCTTAGTCAGTTAAGTATATGTCTTCAGCTCAGGTCATGATCTTGGGGTCCTGGGATCAAGTCCTGCTTTGGGCTCCCTGCTCACCAGGGAGACTGCTTCTCCCTTCTTGCTCCCTTTGCTTGTGTGCGCTCTCTTTCTCCCTCCACCTCCCTCTCTCTGTCAAATAAATAAACAAAATCTTAAAAAAAAAAAAAAAAAAAAAGAATCAGGGATGCCCAGGTGTCCCAGCAGTTGAGCATCTGCCTTCAGCTCAGGTCATGATCCCGGAGTCCTAAGATCAAGTGCCGCATCAGACTCCCCACAGGGAGCCATCTTCTCTCTCTGCCTATGTTTCTGCCTCTCTCTATGTGTCTCTCATGAATAAATAAATAAAATATTTTTAAAAAATCAGAAGAAATCTGTAGTCCCTTCCCCCTGAAATATATGCATGCAATTTTAAGGAGTCCACAGACTCCAAGAAAAGAAATCCTAGAATGACATAAAGAGAGGACTGTACTGGCATTGGCACTTCTTTATTTTGTTTCTTTAGCTCTTATTCCTTATAAGCATGCCTACCTGAAATGCATACACACCACCCTTTTTTGAGTTTATAGTAGGACAGTGATTCTAGGTACTTAAATGGTGAGTACCATAGAGAGAGCAATAAATGGATAGATGAGTAGCTGGATGGATGGAGAGATGGATGGACAGTTAGACAAATGGATGCACAGATAGATAAGTATTCATTTGAGCAGATTTCACCAAACAGAAAATTATATACAGAACTGTTAATTAAGCCAATTATTAAGTAAAAACTTACCTGAGCTATTTTTACTTTATTTATTTATATTTAATTTTAAGGTTTCAACTAGTATTAACCAGTTTTCATTTGTGCAGTTTTAACATGATTAAAATTCCAGAAGCAAACTAATACTAGTATAATTCCCTCATTAGATATTTTAGGAATTTTTTCAGGTAGCACTATAGGCAGGATATTATTCATATCTAGAGCATTTGGGGATTTTTTTATACTTTACACATAAATCAGCTCACCAAATGTTGGTGTCTTCCTATTCTTTTCTGTGATAAAAAATATCAAATGGATTGTGTCATGTAAACTCTATTTGTCTCTTATATGCTGATCATATACTCTTTATATAATTTTCTACTAGTATATATACATGGCACAAAACACAAAAGAAATATGAGCGGGAATATGGGCCATAGGGGTAGTAGAAGGTGAAGGAGTATAGGTTTAAGGTATATGATGTGGTGGTGTTCCTCACTTCTACTAGTTCCTTAAGGAACACAAAAGCAGGGGCGCCTGGGTGGCTCAATTGGTGAATCATCTGCCTTCAGCTCAGGTCATGATCCCAGGATCCTGGGATCGAGCCCCATGCTGGGCTCCCAGCTCCGCAGGGAGTCTGCTTCTCTCTCTGCCCCTCCCCCCATTTATTTTTTTCTGTGTGTGTGTGTCTCTCTCTCTCTGGGTCAAATAATTAAGTAAATTTAAAAAAAAAAAAAAAAAAAAGGAACACAGGGGATCCCTGGATGGCTCAGCAGTTAAGCTCCTGCCTTCTGCCCAGGGCATGATTCTGGAGTCCCACATCAGGCTCCCTGCATGGAGCCTGCTTCTCCCTCTGCCTGTGTCTCTGCCCCCCTCTCTCTCTCTCTCTCTCTGTCTCTCATGAATAAATAAATGAAATCTTAAAAAAAAAAAAAAAGGAACACAAAAGCAAGTTGACATCTATTAAGCATCTACTATGTGTCAGCTACTGTCGTAAGTGCTCTGTATTCATTACTTCACTCTGTCTCACAACAATCCAGGAAGGGATGTGTTGTTATCCCCATTATGTAGAAAACTGTGACCTGAGGCTCTGAATAGTAACATAACTTGTGATAATTTAGCTAGGAACTAGGAGCTCAAATCTGTCTGGATTTAAATTCTAGTTTCTTTCTGCTAATACTATTGCTGCTGCTTCCCTCTAAGCCATCTGGAAATAGGAATAATTTCATCTACCTGTTTCTTGATGAGTGATGATAATGATAAAAAACAAGATGTCTTTATGAAGAATAAATTTAGCATATAACCCTTTAGGTTTTAAATGCCTCTCTGTTCACCAGAGAAGAGTGATGGAAAGAGTGCCAGCCAGGTGGAAAGGTTTGGGTTTGAATTATGATCCCTCCAGCAACAGCTTGGTGACCTTTGACAAAACATTTAACCTTTTGAGACCACAATTACCCTCTCTTTAAAATGTAATTCTGAAGATACAGGCAAGTTTTACTTACTGTAGTAAATTGCTTTGCAAATATTATTATTTCTGAATATTTTTAAGGAAAACTTATGATCCACCAGTGCTTATAGTACCTCAGATCCATGACTTCAGTAATATGGATAGAAATAAGACTGCCTTATCATTTAGTCATTCTGCAAATATGGGCAATTTTCTTCTCAATCTTATTTCCCTGATGGTACTTTCTCTGGGTCTCATATTAAAATAGAGTCTACCATATTGGGAAGTTGTACTAAGGAACATGCAAGTTGCTAACACATTACCTGGCACTTAGTATAAGAGATGGCAGTTATTATTTCTTTGACAGGGTTATGCTAGTAATTGCTAAAACATACCAGGCCCTGTGTGGCAGTTGTTGGCCAGAGCAGTACTGACTTTTACTAGCTCGGTTTTAGAGAATAGGAAACCAAAGCATACTAAGGTAAAGTAATTTGCCCTGGAGTATGCAACTCGGTGGTAACAGAGCCTCTTAGATATATATATGCAAGGGGAGATTTTTCTCCCAGATATCCATGTTAAAGATGAGGGATGAGCCATCACCTCACTAGTCTTTGTCTTAGCGACTCATTATGGCTTTTCACCCTCATCCTAATGATCACGTGTTTTTTCTCTTTTCACTCAGATCACTTAGAATTGTTTTTCATGGGGCACCTGAGTGGCTCAGTGGTTAAGCATCTGACTCTTGATTTCACCTCAGGTTGCGATCTCAGGGTTGTGGGATTGAGCCCTGCACTGGGCTCCACACTGAGTGCAGAGTTAGCTTAAGATTCTCTCTCCTTCTCCCTCTATGCCCCCCATTCAAGCACACACACACACACACACACATACACACACACACACTCTCTCTCTCTCTAAAATAGATCTTAAAAAAAAAAAGAATTGGTTTTCGTAAAAGCATGATGATAATTTTAAAGCTGCTGAGATTGTTCTCGATTTTCTCAAATTTACTTGAAGACGTCATGTTTCTCCTTAAATTTCCTCCCTCAAGATGAGCAGAATGATTCCATGATGTTAAGTGTTGATAGCTGGGACACAAAATAGTATATTTTTCCCCCACTTTTAACAGGTTTATTATGGATATACTTTAGATACCATGCATATGCACTCAACGTAAGTATATACTTTGAAGATTCTTTTAAATTAATAATTAGTGCAGCCATCATCACGATGCAATCAGTTATGAGAAAAAATTTCTAACTGCCTATTTGAAGTCCCATCGTGTTTCCACCCAGAGACCCAAGCAACCACTGATCTGTTTTCTGTTCCTGTAGTTTTGCTTCTAATAGAAATTTCATATAAATAGAATCAGACAATAAATGGTCCTTTGTGACTTCCTTCTTTTATTAAGAATATTTTTCAGGGATGCCTGGGTGGCTTAGCAGTTCAGCTTCTGTTTTGGCTCAGGGCATGATCTAGGGATCTGGGATCGAGTCCCACATAGGGCTTCTTGCAGGGAGCCTGCTTCTCCTTCTGCCTGTGTCTCTGCCTTTCTGTGTCTCTCATGAATAAATAAAATCTTAAAAAAAAAAAAAGAATGTTTTTCAAGCTTCATCTGTGTGGTGCACATATAGCTGGTTCTCTTCCCTTTGTAGGTAAATTTTCATTGTATGGATATGCCACATTTTGTTGATCCATTTACCAGTTGACAGACATTTGGACTATTTCCAGTTTAGAACTATTATGAGAAATGCCGAAATAAAAATCCACATAGAAATCTTTGTGTGGACATATGTTTTAATTTTTCTTGGGTAGATAACTAAGAAGTAAACTTTCTTAGTTATAGTGAGAGTATGTTTAACTTTTTTTTTTCTTTTAGATTTTATCTTCTATTCATTTGAGAGAGAAGAACATTAGTAGGAGGGAGAGGCAGACTCCCTTGGGACCAGGGAGCCAGAGGTAGGGCTGGATCCCAGAACCTGAGATCGTGACCTGAGCTGAAGGCAGATGCTTAACCATCTGAGCCAACCAGGCACCCCTATGTTTAAGGTTTTAAGAAACTGCCACACTATTTTCCAAAGTGACTGCAGTGTTTTGAATTCCCACCTACAATGCATAAGGATTTTAGTTTCTCTAGATGCCCATCAATGTCTTATTTTTCAGTCTTTTTTCAGTGTAGCCATACTCTTGGATGTGTTTCATGGCACATGGTTTTAACTTGCATTACCCTGATTATTCGTGATGTTGAGCCAACTTTTGATGCACCTATTAGCTATTCATATATCTTCTGGAGTGAAGTGTTGGTTAAAATCCTTTGCCCATTGTCCATGTTTGTCTTCTTATTTGTGAGCCATAAGAGTTCTTGATATATTCTGGATACAAATATTTTTATCGATATTTGGTTTGCATTTGCCTTTCGCTCAGGTCATGATCCTGGGATTGAGCTCCGCATCAGGCTCCCTGCTCAGCAAGGGGTCTTCTTCTCTCTCTCCACTCTTCCCACTAGTGCTCTCTCACTACCTCTCTCTCAAATAAATAAATAAAAACTTAAAAAAGAAAAGAAAATTAAGTAACCATAAAAATATGGGTATATTTTTTGACTCTCTGTATTGTTCCATTCCACTGATCTGTCCTTATACTAATACCACACTGTTGTGATTACTGTCTTTAAGCCAGATTCATCCATTCTACCAACTTTGTTCTTTATCAAAATTGTGCTTTCTGTGCCGACTGTGCTCTTGCAAACATGGTGAACGTTCCTAAAACCTGCCAGAATTTCTGCAAGAAATGTGGCAAGCATCAATGCCACAAAGTAACACAGTACAAGAAAGGCAAAGATTCTCTTTATGCCCAGGGAAAGCAGCATTATGACAGGAAGCACAGTGGCTGTGGTGGGCAGACTAAGCCAATTTTCCAGAAAAAAAGGCTAAAACTACAAAGGAGATTGTGCTGAGGCTTGAATGTGCTGAGCCCAACTGTTAGAGATCCAAGCATTTTGAACCAGGAGAAGATAAGAAGGGAATGGGCTAAGTGATCCAGTTCTAAGCTTCATATTTTGTTATGAAGACAATAAAATCTTGAGGTTATGTTCACTTTATTTAATTGCAGTTGGTCATTTTAAGAGGGAAATAAACTAGTGCCATCAGGAAAATTCCCCTTGTGGGGCAATTAAAAAGAAAATTGCTTTGACCACTCTAAGTTCTTTGTGTTTCCATATATATTTTAGAATCAGCTTATCAATGTCTACAGAAAAATATGCTGATATGTTGATAGCAGTTGCAATGAATCTATGTATCAATCTGAGGACACATGCAATCTTAACAGCAAAAAATCCTCCAATCTGTGAAAATATGTATATTGTTTCATCTATTTAGGTATTTATTTACTTATTTTAAAGATTTTATTTATTTATTTATGAGAGAGGGACAGAGAGCACACACAAGAGTGCAAGCATTAGCAGGGATTGGGTTTGGCAAAGGGCAGTGGGAGAGAAAGAAGCAGACTCTCCACCAAGCAGAGAGGCCAGTGTTGGGCTTGATCCCAGGACCCTAAAATTATGACCTGAGCTGAAGGCAGATACTTAACCAACTGAGCCACCCAGGCACCCCTAGATTTCAGTTCTTTGTTTCTAGAGTATAGGTCTTCCATTTTCCAAATTCATTCTAAGTATTTTTTATGCTATTGTGAATGAAATTGTTTCCTTCTTTTCATTTTCTAATTGTTCATTACTAATATAAAAAGTACAGTTGATTTTTATATATTAATCTTTAGCTCTGCTAGACTCACTTATAATGGTAGGTTCATTAGATTTCTTGGAGCTTCCATAGACAAAATCATGTGACCTGCAAAAATTAGTTTACTTGTACTTTTCCAACCTGTATGCCTGTAATTTCTTCTTCGTGTCTTTCTTGCATGACTAGATCCTCTGTAATATATTGAGTTGTAGAAGTAAGAACAGACACCCTTGTCTTGTTACTAATCTAAGTGAAAAAGCATTCAGTCTTTCACCAATAAACATAATAATAGCTGTAAACTCTTTCTTGGGTTAAGATAGTTTTTCTCTATTACTTTTTTACTGAGAGTTTTTATCATGAATGAGTGTTGGATTTGTCAGCTGAGTTTTCTGCATCTATTGAGATGACCATAGGGTCATCTTCTATCCTTTTAATATGGCTTATTGCATTAACTAATTTGTATGTCAAACCAACCTTGAATTCCTGGAATTAAAACTTGATCATGAAAATAATCCTTTTTATATGTTTCTCGGCTTGTTTTCTAATATTTTATTAAGTGCCTCTGTGTTCATAAAAGATATTGGTCTAGAGGTGCCTGTGGCTCAGTCGGTTGAGCATCTGACACTTGGTTTCATGATCTTGGGGTGGTGGGATCAAGCCCCGAGTTGGGCTCTGTGCTCAGTGCAGAGTCTGCTGGAGATAATCTCCCTTCCCCTCTGCTCCTCACCCTGCTTGAGTGCATGAATGCTCACTCTCTCGCTCTTTCTCTCTAACAAATAAATAAAATCTTTAAAAAAATCTCAGTCTGGAGTTTATTTCTGATCTTTTTCTCTGGTTTGTATTTTGTCTACTGCTGGGCTTACACAATGAGCTCTTTTTTCATCTATCTTTGAACAATTTCTATAGAATTGGTTTTATTCTTTCTTTAATGTTTGATATAATTCACTAGTGGAGCCATCTGAGCCTAAGTTGTTTTCTATTGTTTTTTTTTTTTTTTTTTTTAGTGGCAAGATTTTTAATTACAAGTTCAATTTTTGCAATAGATAAAAGACTATTTGATTTTCTGCTTCTTCTTGAGTCAGTTTTTGTAATTTATGTCTTTTAAAGAATCTGCTCATTTTAGCTTAAAATTTTAATTTATCGACATAAAATTATAATAAATATACCCTTAGTATTTTTTTTAATATTGATAACATCTGTAGTACAGCCTCCTCCCTCATGCCTAAAGTTGGTCATTTGTGACTTATTTTTTCTTCTCAGTCTAGTTAATAGTTTAGTAATTTTATTGTTTATATGTCAAAAAGACATCTTTTATTGATTTTTTTCTTTATTTTCTTTTTCATTGATTTATTTTTAAACCTTTATTTAGTAATTTATTTTTTGTTCTACTTTGGATTTGCTTCTTTTTTATTTATTTTTATTTTTTTATTTTTTTATTTTTTGGATTTGCTTCTTTTTTAGCTTCTTGAGGTGAAAGCTTGAAATCATTGAGTTTACCTCTTTTTAGCACAGACATTTAAATCCATTAATTTCTTTCTAAGCACTTATTTAAGCTGTGTCCCATAGACTTAGATGTTTTTACTTTCATTCAGAACTTTAAAAAAAGTTTCTTTTAATCATGCATTTATGGTTAATAATTTTAATGTATCTGATTCTTTTTCTGATTGTTTTTATTTCTTTCTTTTGAGATAAATAGCATGTATATTAGTATTAATTTTTTTTACGTGTGGATTTGAAATTCATTTATTGTTCTAAAGCAAGAATAGAATCGTTTTCTCATTTTTTGCCAGTAGAACACCAAATTGCAAGTAAAAATCTTGAGAAGATTAAAGTACATTTTAAGTAGTATTTCAAATATGATGTGTGTATGTGTTTATTTTTTTATTCATAGTAAATAATAAAGTCTTTAAATGTTTGAGGCTCTCTTAAATTCTAGCCTAGGGCCAGCAAAGAGATCTGATATCCTACTGATAGATTTGCATAACTGATCATAGCACTGCTTCTGCCAAGGCAGATGCATAATTGGAATCTTTCTCATTAATTCTATTCCCAAGTTACTTAATGAACCCATTTTGCTAGTAAAAAGCTTGTATACGTCAGAAAAAATATTGGGTCAGAATGTATGTGTTATTTAAGCTAATTGAACATTTTCATTTTCATCTTCTTTCAGAATTATTCTCCAATACTGCTATGAAAACATAAATATAGATCTTTTAAATTTTAAAAATATAGAATACCTGATAATTATATTCATTAGACTCACGGCTTCAGTACATGTGCAGAAATGATCATTTAAAAAAATTAGTATTTTGAAAATGCATTGCTTCTCAAAAACAGCATTTACAATTAACATATTAAATATTAGGATTAATGTTCTATTTTACACTCCTTATAATTTCCTCCTAGCCACTTAAATCATATGCAATTAATTTAGAATTAGGTCCACTTCAGACTTTCTTGATTTTCTTATGAACTGAAGAGAATTATTTACTTAGGGAAATTAACAGTGTAAATAGGAGTCTTTTTAGTTGGTTCATCTAAGGAGCCAAATTGTTTTTAAGAAGCATCATTTGCATATATAAAATTAATGTATAGATGAGCCTCTTCTAACATTAAAGTGTAGTCTTTACTTTGAAAACATTTTATAGGCAATCAATTTATATTCTTACATACTTTGACACCAAATTTTGGACACCAAGGGTAAATTGCTTTTACTTTTAAATACTAGCCAACATAGGTCTTTCACAAATTCATAGTTTACCTAATTCTCTCCTTTGTTATCTGTAAGCTTTTTGTGTAGATTATCAAATATATTCACAAATTGAACATGCCCTTCTTAAACATTTAAGGTGACTTTTGTAAAGGTTTGTCTTTTCTCACTGGCGATCTTAATGCCAAAGTAAGCAGGTGTTGCATAATACTGAGCTCAGCTATCATGGATCAAGGAGGATTGGGGGGAGGGAGAATCAGTAAGGTACTTTCCTTTGGGAATACCCCATGATCTAGTGCCAGGTTCATTGCAATTCATAGCGTAGGACAATAGCCAATTGTCTTGGTTTCTATAATATTTCACAGGCAGTTTCTAAGATTTTTTTTTTTTATTTCCTAGGGGAGATGGACTCTTCTCTGTCATTTCTGCTATGATCTATTACTTAGAGTTTAGTTGTGGATTTCTTTTGTTCAAAAGGATTTATAAGTCAAGTGTAAACATTTGCTAATTAAAATTATTGACATACTTTTTCTATTCTACAAGCTTTTAGTGAGTCTAGAAAATGGTCTTTTTATCTAGAGCTTACTGTGTAAACATGTCTCTTATGACTTTAAAATGTAATCTTGGTAATCACCCTTGAAGGAGAAAATGTTTTTGCATCACAATAAAATTTTTTTTTTCAAATATGGTTTCATTTTTCTTTTATGCATATTACTGCTTTTTTTTAATTTACCATCACAAAGAAAAGTTCCAGCCTTTGGAACTTATCTCACTAATTCAAGGTCAGCCAAATTAATAGCTAGATGAGACTAAGTGGAAATCAGGACAGAAATATTTTCAAATATAAATGTCATTCTCCTCTCACACAGGCATTAAAGTGTTATCCAAACAAGGTGTAGAAAGCTGTTGTTTTGATGATGCCATTTGTATTAGGCAGCCAACAATTCGACTTTCCTTTGTCACATTCTTTGTTCTCTCTTATGCTCCCAAAATCTAATATATTTAAATGAGAAAAATTGTTTTGTTCTGTTCATCCATATAGAACTACATTTAAGGGATAGAAAACTTTGATATGGTTAGGTATCTATAGATTGTGATATTTGAGGCTATTTTTCCTGTTGTTTATGGATTGAGAAGTCTATTGTAGTTGTGAATACTGTTTGTGTTATTTTGTTATTATTGCATCGTTAGTACAGGGTAAAATATCCTTATGGAAGAACTCCAAGGGCCACAGAGAAAGTACATCCAAGAGGGTAACATGTGGTTTTATCAAAAACAAGGGTAGCCTGTTACCCAACGACATGTGATGAGAAGCTTTCGGTGATTTATTCTTTAATATTAAAGGGCAGAGTCAATGTTAACTGATGGCAAGTCTCAGCCATGAATGAGAGGGACCTGGAGAAAGTAGTCACACTTACAGTGAGCAGAGGAAAACTTGTGAAAAACTTTAATTAGTATCTTTAGAAAGATGAGGAAAGATATTGCATCTCTAAAACAAATGAGTAAATGGCAACATAAGAAAATTTGCTAGACCTAAAGACTGTGAGTGTCTGGATTGTGCCCCTGTACAAAGATTTACATGCCTCATCAAAGATTTACAAGGCCTATTATCATGAAATTTAGAAACCTGAAGAAGGTGCACCTGGGTCGCTCAGTCAGTTAAGCATCTGCCTTTGGGTCAGGTCAAGATCCCAGGGTCCTGGGATCGAATCCAGCATCAGGCTCCCTGCTCAGCGGGGAGCCTGCGTCTCCCTCTCCCTCTGCCTGCCACTCCCCCTGCTTGTGCTCTCTCTTTGTCAAATAAATAAAATCTTTTTTAAAAAATTAAAACATTGAGAATAAAATGAATATCCTAAAAGCTTTCAAAAAGAGAGTGGGGGCACACATAAAGAAGCTTGTATCAAAGTGAATCAGGACGTCTCATCCACAACCTTGCCAGCTTGAAAAAAAAAAAATTCTGATGATAATATTTTTCACTATCAGTCAGTGGTGTGGATTAAGACATGTTCAGATATGCTAAGACGATAACAACAAAATTTCCCTGGCATGCCTTTTGGTGAAGCTTCTGAAAGAATGCTCCTACAAAATTAAGGAGAAAAGGGTAATTGAGATGTAAGAATACTTAGGATTCAGGAAGAAGGGAAATGTGGGGAAAAAGGCGACTGAAGAGCAACATTCAAGGGTGACATTATGACTGGTTCAACACACAAAGAAAGTAGGAGTGGCATTTCCAGAATTAAAAAATAGAATCAGTGAATTATGTATAGTCCATTGAGTGTTTAGAAAATAGTATTCATTTTTGATCAATCTGATGGAGCTTGTGGAAAACATGAACACAGGTACCTAGACTATGAAGCAAGAATATTTTAAGAGAGACTGTTATTAATTCTAGGAAAAATTAAACATTGTAGCAAAAGAAAACATGATAGTAGCATATACCAGTTGGCGCCACAGTGAACAGTATCTTTGTAGTTATACTAATGGAAATGTGATTGATTGATTTTAAACTCTGCAGTGATTACATTGAGAGGGGAGGGATAGGATAGTTTAATGGATTGAATCCTCATTTACCGTAGTAGAGAAGTTACTAAATACTGCCTAAAAATCAGTAAATCCAGAAATAGAATAAGCATCTGTTTTAAAATATAGGAAAAAAGAACATTAAAAAGAATTAAAAATGAGTGTCCCTTGAGGATGACAGGGGCCACTGTTACTCAGAAACTTAGTATTTAAGACTCTAAAACTCTTTGCAAATGCCCCTTTCCTAAAAAATAAAATTTAGTTTTAAGAGGAATAATGGCATTTAAAATGTCAAAGGAATAGAATAATTGTGGATTGTATTCAGCTTTTTACATTTTTGTCATGTTATTTTCTAGAGTTCCCGGAATAACCCTTGCTACAGATATTATCTGTGGTTTTCCTGGAGAAACAGATCAAGATTTTCAAGAAACAGTGAAACTTGTGGAAGACTACAAATTTCCAAGCCTCTTTATTAACCAGTTTTATCCCAGACCAGGAACTCCTGCAGCAAAAATGGTACAAGTTCCAGCACAAGTGGTAAGATATTTCTCTCACAAAGTATTCAATTTACCAGCCAGTATCTATAAAAATGCAGCTCTGTTTGTTGTCTGCCTTAACACAACTAGTTCGTAGTATAACTTCCAAGTTAAAAAATATGGGGAGTTTTTCAAGATGGGGTCAGGGGCGGGGGAACCTTGGAGGATTTAAATGACTGTAGGAAACTAAAATATCACCTTTTTTTTTTTTTTTTTTTTTTCTTTTTCTTTTGAAGAGAGAGGTTCAGATGACACTGGGGCGGGGAATAATAATCTGGTATTACCTGTGTTTATAAGAGAAATCCTTGGATATTTGAAAAGAAGACAACCTTTAAATATCTGTGAGCAAAAGAAGCTTCATGTTTACCCTGATTTTCTTAATTTGTTGCTCACTGGGGGCCCTATGTTTTCCTTCCTTTTCCATGGAATAGATTTGATGCTTGCCATCTGTCTATTTCAGATTTGTGTTACTTTCACACAAATGAACCTCAACTTAATTTCATCCTTACAGGTTCAGAAATGTATTAAAATAAGATAGTTTTTTTTTTTTAAAAAAAAAAAGAGTTTTATTAATTTATTAGAGAGAAAGAACACAAGCAGGGGGAGGGGCAGAGAGAGAAGGAGAAGCAGACTCCCGCTAAGCAGGGAGCCCCATGTGAGGCTCCATCCCAGAACCCTGAGATCATGACCCACCCAAGGGCAGACACTTAGACCGACTGAGCCACCCAGGTACCCTAGAATAAGATAATTTAAAATGAATGTAAAAAAGTTTGAGATCCAGTAAAGGTAACTTGTTTTCCAGAATGCCTCAGCAATTAATGTTCTCAGAGTAATTTAGTTGCTAGATTCATTGGCTAAAGATGGAAAAATGTTAATAAGCTTTAAGAGGAAGTCATATGTTTTTAACTGAAAATTTTGTTTTGTTTCAAATAACTAAAACATTATGCCCTATATTAATTTTCCTCAAAGCTTCCATGAATAAATACTAAAAGGAATAACTCAAGCTTATTTTTTTTTCCTATTATGCCATATGTGAATATCAAACATAAAACATACAGATTTTTTATTTCAACATTTGGTTGAAAAAAACAAATATATTTTTTATTTGTATATACAGAGATACACTTTAAAGTCTGTTTTCCCCATTAAAACTGAAGTGAGGGCAGCCCCGATGGCACAGTGGTTTAGCGCCGCCTGCAGCCCAGGGTATGATCCTAGAGAACCGGGATCGAGTCCCACGTCGGGCCCCCTGCATGGAGCCTGCTTCTCCCTCTGCCTGTGTCTCTGCCTCTCTCTCTCACTCTATCTCTCATGAGTAAATAAAATAAAATCTTTAAAAAAAAAAAAAAACTGAAGTGAATATCATTCTTTGTTTTTTCAAAATTTTCTACATTTTTATTTCGCAAGTTTCTGTATATACAAAGGTAAGAAAATATTTTACAGGTAGCCTATTTAATTTTATATCTAATTTAATCAATGAAAAGAAGACTATAACACCATGGACAGTTGACTTTTCACAAACATAAAAATAAGTTAATTCATTATTTTTATATCTAAATTATAATAGCTTTTATTGCATATAGCAGAATTTACCTTCCTTGGTCTACAGTTCTTCAAATTTTGATGAATGCATACACTAGTGTAACTGCTACTACAGTCAAGGTACAGAGCAGTTCCAGCAGCTTCCCAAAATTTTCTTTTTACTTTTTTGTATTTCTTTACTCCCTCCATCTGCAGATCCTGAAAACTACTGATCTCTTGTTCTTATAATTTCATCCATTTTTTCTTAAACTTTACTTAAATAAAAACATTTTTTGAACTACAACATCCCTACAGAAAACATGCACAGCTATACGTTTCTCTAAAGTGAATACTTGCATGTACCCTGAGTCAGATCAAGAAACAGAACATTACCAGACCCAGAGCTTCCCATCCTGCCCTCCCCATCCAATTCTCTCCCATTCCCCAACAGAAATCACTATCTCTTATTTTAACACCATACATAACTTTGACCTATTCATAAACTTGATATAAATGGAAGAATTCATCAGAGTCTGAATGTTTAGCACTTTTTAAAAACTGTGGTAATTCTTTTTATTGTTTATGTTTTTCGATAAAATTAATATTTTACATACAGTCCTGCTTTAAGTCTTAACTCTTCAGTTAACAAGCAGTGGATTTTTCTACTGAGTTTATAAAACATGTAACTTTGTCAAGAAATAATTTTTCATCTTTTTCTTCATTGTTTATTATTATACTGCTTTTGAAGATAATACAGCTGTCCTAAGATTTCACATCTGAAAAATCTGTACATCTCTCTGCCAGGAGTTGGACCTGTTGCTTATTGAGATTGTGGGTATTTATTTCAGGCATGGTTACAGTAACCTCTAATCTGTCCTAAAATAGTCAGACATTGGCTGTCCTGGGGCACCAGCTGTGCTATGAGCACCTCTCTCCAGCCCCAAAGCTTTTTTTTTTTTTTTTTTAAACAATATTATGGGAGATTAGTCTGTTTTTGCAAGTAGCTATAGTTCATCCATTTTCATGGCTATGTAGTATTCTGTTGCATGCATATTTATCCATCCTTTTTTTTTTTTTTAATTTAAATTCAGTTTGCCAGCATATAGTATAAGAACTCATCTCATCGACATTTATCCATCCTAATGTGAAAAGAGAATTGGGTATTTGCAACATTACAGTATTAGCAACTGATACCCCCATCAGCATTCTTGTTTATATCTTCTGTTTGACTCATCTACATACACATTTCCGCTGGGCATTTAGCTGTAATTTCTAGGTCATAGGAAATACAGTGGATCTGCTTTCTATTGCCAAATAGTTTTCCCAAATAGTTGAGTAAATTTACATTTCCCCCAGCAATATATAAAAATACTAGCAGCTCCATATTCTTGCCAACACTTGGCATTGTTATATTTCTGTTATTAGCCATTCTGCTGGGAAGGCATTGTAATCTAATTGTGGTTTTATTGTTCTCTGGTAACTAATGACATTGAATACTTTTTATATGTTGATTGGGTATTTGGATATAATTTTTCAGGAAGTCTCTATTCAGACCTTCTGCCCACTTAACTTTTGGTTTGCTTATTTTCCTGTGTCCCAGCATCCCCACACCCTTTCCTCTGATTTATAGGAATTATTTGTGTATTCAGAATTCAAGTCCCTTGTTAGTCATGGTAATTTAAATATCTTCTTCCATTCTGTAACCAATCTTTTTACTTTCTTACTGATCTCTTTCGAAGACCAGACGTTGTCAGTTTTAATGGTAGGATTTATCAGTACTTTTCATTTTATGTTGATGTTTTTGGATCCTGTTTCAGATTCCTTCCCCACACCGTCATGAATACACCTCTCAGTGTACTCATCTAGACATTTTATTATTTTGCCTTTTACCTTTAGATCTTTAATCCAAATGGAATGTATTTTTGTTGAGGTGTAGAGGTCAAGAGTTTTATTTTCTACAAGGATATCCACTTGAGTTAGTGCCGTTTATTGAATCTCATCCTTGCCCCATTCTCCACCTGGTCATCCTTTTCATAAATCGGTGTCTATCTCTACATGTGCATATATTCTGGAACTTTATTGTTTTTTTTATCTATTTGTTTCTACCAAATCACAACATTAATTACCATGGTTTTGTAATAAGTATTGACACTGCAGTATATGCCTTTCAACTCTGTTTTTTTCTTGAACATTGTCCTAAGTATTCTTGGCCCTTTGCCTTTCTAAATTTGTCAACATACGGCAAAACATTTTGCTGGCATTCTGATTGAGATTGTATTGATTCTGTAGCTCATTTGGAGGGAAATTGACGAAGTAAAAATACCTAGTTCTCCATCTTTGAATGAAATATATCTCTTCTTTATTTTAATCTAATTTCTCTCAGTAATGCTTTAAAGTTTTCTGTATACAAACCTTGCATATCATTTATTAGTTCTGTGCCTGCATGTGTGTCCCTGGGTACTGTTGAAATGACTGATTTTCATTTTTTATTGTTATTGCTATTTAAAATTTTGGTTGATTTTAATATATCTATCTTTTTCCTGTCAACTTTGCTAAATTCACTTAGTAATTCTAATTATTGTTCTATAGATTTTTCTTTATTCTTTTTAAAATATTTTATTTATTTATTCATGAGAGACACAGAAAGAGAGGGGCAAAGACACAGGCAGAGGGAGAAGCAGGCTCCATGCAGGGAGCCCGATGTGGGACTTGATCCCAGTACTCCAGGATCACACCCTGGGCTGAAGGCAGACACGCTTAACTGCTGAGCCACCCAGGCATCCTTCGACTTTTCTTTATAGAGTTTTCTATGTATACAATTATATCATCTGCTGATAGTTGCAGTTTTGTTTCTCCCTTTCTTGTCCTCATAACTTTTATTTCTTGTCCTATTGCACTGGCTGGGACTTACAGTATGCTGTTGAATAGAGTTGACCATTTATCTCTTCCCAAACTCAAAGGAATAGTCTTCAGAATTTCTCCTTTCAGTATAAAAGTTGACTATAGTTTTGAGATTAGGGAAGTTCCTTTCTATTCCTAATTCACTCAGAGTTTGTATGTGGGCTTGTGTGTGTGAGCATGCCTGCATGTGTGTATGTGTGCGTGTGCATGGTCATGTGTGCCTGTGCATGTCTGTGTGTGTGTTTTACTCATGAATAGAATTGAACTTAATCACTTTCTCTTCATCTGCCAGAATTATCATATAGTTTGTTCTGCATTAAATCTGTTAATATTGTGAACTATGCTGAATGTTTTCAAATGTTTAAATCAACCTTGCATTCCTGGGACAAACTTCATTTGATCATAGTATATCATAATTTGATATACTATTTTAGTTAATTTGCTAAATTTTGTGAAGAATCTTTGCATCTTTGTTCATATAGGATTTTTATCTGTAGTTTTCTTGTGATGTCTTCTTAATTTGGGTATGACAATTGGAAAGTATTTCTTTCTCTACATTTTTTGGAAGAGTTTGTAAGGAATTTGTATTATTTCTTCCTTAAATGTTTGACAGAATTGCCTTATGTGGTAAGCAGAATTACAAAATGGCCCCACAAACTCCCTCAGCCCCTCAACTAAATAAGTCCTGGGACTGTTAATTTGATATATGCTCTGCCGTTTGGTTTCTTGGTTCTGCTGAGTCATCTTTCCCTTTTCTCATGGAAGGTAGCACAATTTTCTCAAACCTTTGTGAGTCTTTCCTAGATTTCCCTAGAATTGATTCCATTAGGCCAAAGCCACATCAACAGATCTTTATGATATAAGCCCTTCCCTACTGTAGCCCCCTGCTGATATTTTTCTTTGTATTTATCCTGCTTGGAACTTGTGGGGCTTCTTTACTCCACCCCAGTCTCTTTCATCAACTTTGGAAAATGTCAGCCGTTCTCTTTTCAGATATTCCCGAAGGAGGTTCCATCCTCCATCCCTTCTTCTGGGATTTCCATTATATATGTTAAATATTTTCATTATGTTCCCCAGTGTCTAAGCTGTCCTTTCTTACATTTTTCATTCTTTGTTCTCTTTATGTTTCTGGATTTTTTTCACTTTACCTGTTTTTTAGTTCCCTGATATTCACCACAGCAGTAGCACGCTGTGTTCCCTGGAGAAGGAGCACTGCTGTCACTCACAGGGCTGCCACACAGGCAGATTCCCAGGTGCCACCCCAGACCTTCTTGGTCATAGTCTGCATCTCCAAGTGATTTGGGTGTGCAGTACTATCTGTGAAGTGCTCTTCTAATTCACTAAGCCTCTCTTCATCAGTGTTTATTTAGCTGTCCAACCCATCTTTGAAATTTCTAATTTTTAGTTAATTTATTTCTTCTTCTAGAAGTAGAATTTGATTTTTTTTTCTTCATGGATTCTAGTGTTCTAGTGAAATTCCTTAAATTTTCCTTTGTATTTTTTTTAACATATTAGTTATCTTAAAGCTCATTCTGAATTCTCTAATATCTAGTTCCAATATTGGTTATTTCTGTTGTCTTTTTTTTTCCTTGATTTTGGTCATTTGTCTTTTCTTTCCATGTACCTGATTATCTTTGTTAAGTGGTGACCATTGTTTCTTTAAAAAACCAAAGTGAAGCAGTAGGTTCTAGATAGTAATGTATCTTCCTCCAGGAGGATTTGATTTTGCTTCTGCCAGGCTCTAAGGTAAGGGTTGATTATTTTAATTGATCTGAGATTGATTTTTGAATCTATTTTTAGCCTTTCTAGGGATTCATTTATTTCCAGTTTGCCCTTACTTATTGAATGCAGCCAGTGATGTGCTGATATTTAATGACTGACTCTCAGTGGGAAGGCTTCTTTCTTGTAGCATTTGCCAGTTTCCATAATAAAAATACTACTCTTGCCAGTTTCAGGCTACCAATGTGGCATCGGTGAACATGGAATTGGGAAGAGATGCACAACATCAGCTCTTGTAAGCTGATAAAAAGGCAGAGCCAGCATACTATCCAGTGTACCTCTTCAGGGTCTTATGTGACTTTCTTGGTGCTTACCAGGGCCATTTTTTCAACTCTAATTTTTGTCTCCCCAGGCTCATGAGAATGCAGAAGGCTCTGCACAGTCTCTAAGCCTCTTAGCTTTTGCATGGCTCCTCAGCCTCCCAGCCACTGCTTCCAAACCAATGAATATGTAGAAGGGAAAAGTGGCTCCAAATGTTAAGCTTATGGACTTCCCTTCTCTCAGGGGATCTTGGTCCCTCGGGTCCTCACTGCCTTGGTAGTTTTTGATGTTGAAATAGAACATATTATACATTTTATTCACCTTTTCTAATTGTTCTTGGCAAGATCATTGGCCTGATACAAGCTAGTTTGCCTCAGCCAGAAGCAAGACTCACTGCATAAAATCCAACTTTCAGATGCTTTCTCTTTTCCTCTTGTCTTTTATCTTTTAACATGGCCCCTTAACATCTTCCTTGCATTTTAAGATTTTAATAACCCAGTTCTGGTATAGCAGAGCCTGTTTTACTGTTTTAGACTTTATATTTTAGAGCAGTTTTAGGTTTACAGCAAACTTGCATGGGAAGTACATAGACTTCCCATAGACTTCCTGCCCAGTATCACCATCCCGCCCCAGAGTAGTACATTTGTCACACTGATGAACCTACATTGACACATCATTATCACCCAAACTCCATAGCTGACATTACATTCTGTTCTTGGTGATACACATTCTAAAGGTTTGGAAAAATGTGTAATTACGTGTATCCACTGTTACAGCAACATGCAGCCTAGTTCCACTGCTCTGTGTTCCACCTGTTCATCCCTCCCTTCCCCTAGCACCAGGCAACCACTGATGTTTACTGGCTCTAAAGCTTTGTCTTTTCCAGGATGTCAGAGAGTTGGAATCATACCATATGTAGCCTTTTCAGATTGGCTTATTTCGCTTAGTAACATACATTTGAGTTTGCTCCATGTCTTTCTATGCTTTCATTTTAAAACAACAGAAATATATTGCCTCACAGTTCTAGAAATTAGAAGTCTAAAGCATGCCCCCTGCTCCCTCTGGACATGTGGCAGAGTCTTTCCTTCTCCGCTCTGGGCAGGTTGCTGGTAGTCTTTCCTCCACTTGTGGCGTACATAATTCCAGTCTCTTCTCCGTTGTCACATGGTGTCCCCGTGTAGCTGTCTTCCCATGACTGTCTCTGTATAAGGACCCCAGTTGTGTTTGATTAGGGACCCTACTGTACTCCTCATCTTAATTAGGTACCTCTGGAATGGGCCTCTTTTCAGTTACATTGGAGGTGTCAGGGTTAAGTACTTCCCACGTCTTCTCAGGAGCAAATACAAGGTAATCCATGACATATCTCTACCTTTCTGTAATTGTGCTCCAGGTAAAAACTGTCGCCCAGAAGAGGTTCACTTTTATAACATTCAGAACCATGAATGTGCATTGACTCTCCATGGTTCTCTGAAATTTATCAAAAATTAATAATTGCTCCAAAAGCAAAAAAAAAATTAATAATTGTCTACTTCCCTCAGGTACTTGATGTGACTTCTTAGCAACCAGACTTCACTGAAGTAAAACACAGCTGCAAATGGCTAGCAATTCTTTCTTAACCTAACTTATCTCCCATTTTCCTGGCCAAAAAATCAAAAATAAAGGTAGAATCTAACCCATTATTGAAAGAAAGCACAATCTGGTTGTTTTCAAATAACAGCTTTTAATTCTGGCTTTAGAATGCCCCTTAGTGAAAATCTCTTGTTTTCTTAGGCATACTTTATTTTCACTAAAATTAAGCCCTGAAAGTGTTCTCCTCATCTCCTCACCATAAATGACATAAAATAAATTCCCTTTTTTTCATAGCTACTTTTACATGAATACTGGCATTAATATAAATAAATTCCAGTTGTTAATGTCTTATAGTAGAGCTCTGATAAATGAACTAAATTATATGCATTTCTTAATCATTTAAATCACCAAATGGATAAAGCCCCGTTGGGTTTTGTATTTGCATAGGTGGGGGTAGAAGGGGTTCTTCCGATCTCTTTTTGCCTGCTGAAAAAAAAAAGTATAACTCTGTTAAATATATAATTAAAATACATTAGGCAAGATAAACTAAAATTGATCTTTTTTCTTAGCTTCTACAAGATTATTATTAACGTAGAAGAGATCTGATAGTAAGATCACCTAAGCTAAACGAGAGTGACCTTAGACTTTTAGATGAAAGGTCAGATTTGCCTATTTATATTTTCTTTTCTATTGAGTCTTTCTTCATTAGTCTTCATTAATCTTAAGTAACTCTAAGAGTATTTTCAAATTGTTGCCAAGGTTCTTAGCCTACCTAGAAAAAGATCACTTAAGTTTAAGAAGTCTTTGGATCTTTAGCTATCAATTCCAGAGTTTCTTTTTAAGGAAATTCTGATGAAAAATAATGAAGTTGGGATGAAATCTCTAAGAGGCCTGGGACTTGGAAAAGAAAAATCTTTAGATGACAAGCATGACTGTTGGAATGTTCATATTGGTTTAAAATGTTAAATTGTCGGGACGCCTGGGTGGCTCAGCAGGTTGAGCATCTGCCTTCTGCTCAAGTTGTGATCCCAGAGTACCGGGATCGAGTCCCGCATCAAGCTCCCTGCATGGAGCCCGCTTCTCCCTCTGCCTGTGTCTCGCCTTTCTCTCTGTGTCTCTCATGAATAAATAAATAAAATCTTAAAAAAATAAAAATAAAATAAAAAAATAAGATAAAATGTTAAATTGTGATATTAAATCCACCTGCTTGCTTGTCTCACATCTTAGAACTAGAGAAGTAAGATCATGTCTTCAGATATATGTGAGCATAAGAAGAATCATAACTCATTTAGCTGCAGTTTCTAGAATATTTACCCTAAGGATAATGAATCCATGATACTCCTCTTGATTCAGCCCTGAGGAGTGTGGGTATGTGTTCCTGAGAGATCTAGAGGCCTGCCCTTGGGGTAGACAGAGCAGCTTCACCAGAACTGTCCAGAGTAGGTTTCCCTGTGAGGGACTGAGTTTTTGCTGGAAGTAATCACACTAAGGCAAGGTGACCACTTGGTACAGATGTTGAATGAGCAATTGTTCTTAAATCATATACAGAACTTATTCAGTGACATACAGTGACTCTCCTGAATCCAGCTGCATATGAGCCCAGGACATACTTCATTTTAAAAAGCAAAACAGAAATACAGCATATAGAAAGGGCTTTGTCACTTTTTCTAGACATTCCTAAAATTCTTTGAGTACATCAAATTGCCTTAATGGAAAGGCACTTTTACATCTTGGCATTTTTGCCTTATTTGATAAGATAGCCACATTGTTTACACAGTCTCCTATTTTCAAACTAAGCTTTTTTCTTTGGAGGAGAGGTAAAAATATTTCAGGAGTCTTTATACTGTAGATTGTCTGGTATTCTTTAATCTGATTCCCAAACATACCTATATGGACACTTCCTTACTCAAGATCCTTTTTATTTTAACTTCTTTTTTTATTTTTCGTGATTTTGTTTTTTAAAGAAGGAATATCTTGGGATTCTTCTTCAATTAATTGTATTTGATCCCTCCAAATACAGTTAATCTTTTAAATCCTTCTCTTCTGGACATATCGTTTCTCTTTTCACTTCCATTTTGGATAGAGTTTTTAGCCTGACCATAGTTTTGTTGTATATAGACTTCAGCAGATCACTTGATAGTCTCCCATGAAGATTCTGCATTAATAGCAGGAAAGAATGATCCACATTCTAATCCAGAGAGGTTGTGGAGAACCTCCTACCTGGTGTGAGTTTTTATACAGAAGGCATTTCATTTAACAAGTAGAAAATTGAGTTTATAATCTCTAAGGCCCCTTGAAATTCTTAATAATCTTTGATTCTCTATCATTTGTAAGGCCACCTTTCAAACCATATTTTAAAAGTTTAGGTGCTTTCTTTTTCCAGCAGCTTGTGAAGAGACCTGGGAATATAGAAAACATGGATCATTTAATGCGCATAAAATACATGATATGTAGGACAGTAAGGTGTGTTGCAATTTTTTGGTTTGGGTGGGGTGGAGAGCATCCTGCAACTATAAGGTGGTATTATCAGTGAATGAGCAGGGCTGGAGGCAGGCTTAGACTAAGATGGCTTTATCAGCCATGTGAAGTGGCCTTAGACTCTCCTGTGTATAGTGGGGAGCTACTGAATAGCAGTGATCATGTGTTTGTTTCTGAAAGGTCATTCTAGGTACAGTGCACATAAGAGTCAGGGAGCCCAATTAGGAATTTGCACAAGACAGGTTTGAAGACTTAATAGGTGAGTTTTCAGGAGTCTCTGGGACCTTCAATAAATCGTTCTTTGGGACTTAGTAATTACAAGTCTTAGACTTAGCTACATGTCTGCAAAGTTATTCTGTGTTACAGTGGAGAATATTAATTTGCTGTACAGGAGGTCACTTAGTTGGCTTTTGATTGATTCCAGGCTCATAGACAAATATTGGTAGGCCCGAGCATTTTATAAGGACCCTTGAAAATGCCAAAACTTTAGGGCATTGCATCTTATTTCTGCCTTCGTTCTTGCTGGCGCTATTGGTGTTATGTTTCTTACTAGTCACAAGATTGCTCCCCAGGCAAGGCCTAGGCCTTTTCTGCTCAGCAGGAGAAGTGCCAGACCCTCCAGACCCCTGCCCTCATCTGTTCCCTGTCCTTCCCCAACATGATTTTATCTCTTCCCAAACTGTTTCTACATGGCAGTTAAAGGATTGGCTTTTTCCTTGTAACCTCTTTATCTTTTTTTGTGTTTTTGTCCTAAGTGCTATAAGATAAGCTTATCAACGTGTGTGTATGTGTGTGTGGGGGGGGGTGTGTGTGCGTGTGTGTTGAACCCATTGAAAACTCTGAGTTTGGGACTGTTTGAAGAAGCTGATGCTCTGATAGGATCCTTCTTTTTTAAATCCTTTTGAAACTGAGTACTTTCCCTTAATCCAACTCTCACACTAAAAAAAGTGAAGGAAAAACAGGATGATAATGTTTGGAGCTTTGAAGAATGTGAAAATAACAAGAATTGTTCAGCCCCAGTTGTGTAGAGGGAAGTCTGCCAATGTGGATAATACCTTGGCCTTGCCAGGACTATTAAGCCCTTTGGTTGTCTACCATGAACGGAAGTGTTAGAGAATTCAACAAATGTGATTAATTTGGAGTAAATAGAAGTGGAATGTTTTGTCAAGATCTCATGAAAAGAAAATAAGTGCTATTTCTTAAGAAGACAGTATTCAGAGGTATAAAAAATGTACATGGATAGGGGCTGATGCAGTAATTCACTATCCAGGAACCTGTCCAGGGGACCCAGCGAAGTACCTCAGGGGAGAGATCACTGGTGAGATCTTCATTACTGTTTACTGCCACAAATGATTTTTTTCAAAAAAAAAACAAAAAACAAAAAACAAACAAACAAACAAAAAATGCTCCTAATTCCTCTCAGCCTGAATCATTCTTTCAGAAAATGCCAACCTTCTCTCCATGCACCCTAATTTTCTGCCTTCTGAATCTGACCTCTTGCCTGCCTGCCACAGAACACTGCCTGACTTTTTATTTGGTTCTGACTGACAGTGATGAACTGAATTTCATTATCATGCATATCAGCTTCATGTAATCAGACCCACAGGACTAGGTCTGTACTAGACATGCATAGACTGTGGCTCCAGGATGGAGCATGTTTCTGTGGAATTATTTTTTGTTTAGGATGGTAAAGATAAGAAAAGAAAGACACAGGTTTTTGTTGATACCTAAAGTCCTTTCATATGACTCTTCTGTTAATTACAAGCCATTGTAAGAAATAAATCAGTGATGACCATATTTTGGAACGATGGTTTGTACAATCAACTTTAGGACAACCAAGAGTTGATTATGACTTGAGAGCCTGAAGTTCAGTGATAGCAATCTTCTCATATTTGTAATCAGCTTATAGACAATCATCTAAAAAGAACACTCCTGTACAAAAAATACATTCAACTTGTTTCTTATGATTGTTTAATTTTTTTGTTTTCCTATTGGCATTTATTTTTATCTTGTTTCTTTTATGAATTTATAATTACCGTAAAACAGTAGGGAGGCATGTGGTTGTGAATTTTTCTCTCAGATGCTGAATGGTGGTAGGTATTAGGGTTGAGATGGACCGAGTGAATTCATATTAAGAGAATATAAATTCTATCCTTTGGAAAGTCATCTTTATTATATTTTAGTCTAACTTTTTTTCAATAGTGATTACATACCTTGTTTCATATAAGTTTCAGAAAAATTACAAGGATCTACCTAATTCTTTTATACCTTTTATATGAACTTGATTTATTAAAATCATAATATTCAATTTGAATTCACTTTTTATTAACAACTTTAGAAGTGAGTAGACTCTTTGGAGTAACTTCAAAAGATAAAGAAACTTATAACTATCTTATTTTTCGATCTTATTATTTTTCTGTGTTAGCTATGGTTCATTAATAACTTCATATTTATAACCTTCCAAGGGACCTATAAGTGTAGTTCCTAGTAATAAAGGTAATATTAAATGTGTATGTATGTCAACAAAATATATTTGGCAACTTAACATGCTTTTCTAACTCCTGTCTCTTAGAGCCATGTTTACTTCATAATTAAGAACTAAAATATCAAATATGAGCAGATAAGCATTCAAATAGATAAAATATACTGTGCTAATTTTGTTCTGACATCTTATAATCTAAGATGAATGTCCTGGTTTTTGCTTTTGCTGCTATAATAAAGCACCTTTATAGAGGTGGTCTATAAGTGGTCTATAAGATTAGAAGTTCTATGGGCAGGGAAAAGAAGTTTCCATTGTTTGAATGTTAATGTGTGCCAGAAATAAGCATAGCCTGTGCTTTTTGTGTACTTGTCTCATTTTATTCTTCCAACTATACTTTTACGTATCTGGTATTATTTTTTTACTTTACTGACGAGCTGGCTGAGGCTCAAAGAAAAGTAAATTTGCCTAAGGTTTTATAACAATTAAGTGAAAATGCCTGAGAGGTAGGCTCTTCTTTCTGATTCTTTGCTCCATTCCCTTATAAACCATAAAATAAATATTTACCCCATAAACTCAAAATAATTTTAAAACATTTGACCAAAAAAGTACTGGTTTCCAGTTTTATTTTTCTATTATGGCAGTGAGTTTTTATTTATAGGTCCTAGAAAAATTGTAAACTTCTTAAAATGACTTTAAACTTGCAGAGAAATTGTAAGAATAGCTCATCTCCAGCATACCCTTTGCCAAGCTTCAACATTTTGCTAAATTTGCTTTCTCTCAAGAGTTGGCTAGATAGACACACAGACAGACTGGCTGATAGTTTTCTCCTGAACAATTTCAGAGTAGATTACAGATATCTTGCCCCTTTACTGCTTAATATTTGGTGACTGTCTTCTAAGGATGAAGATCTTCTGTAATCGTGATATTGTTATCTAAATCAGGAAATTTAATATGGATACAAGACTTTGGCCTACTGTTTATATTCCAGTCTATCAAGAGTCCCAGCAACGTCCTCTAGAGCTGTCATTTTCTGATCTAGGTCTCTGTTCAGGATCAGGTCTAAACTTAGCTGTCACGTCTCTAGGTCTCCTTTAACCTAGATACTTCCTCAGCTTTTCTTTATCTTTCATGATATATTGACATTTTTTAAAGAATACTGACCTGATACTTGATACAGTGTCCCTCCATTTAGGTTTTGTTTCCCTGATGAGCGTCTCATTTAACCAAATAAATGATGTTCTGTCCTCAGATTGTCACATCTGGAGGTGCTTGGTGTCCTTTCATCCTTATTGATGCTGCTAACCTTGACCACTAGGGTTATGGTGTTGTCTGGTTTCTCTACTGTGTAGTTAATCCATTTTTACCATAAGAATTTTTAGCCCTAACTCTTTAATAGCACAGAAGAAATAAAAAGTAGGCCCTAATAACTCAGAGATTCTAGTGTAGTTCATAATTTTCATTTCATAATGGGTGTACTCTAAAAGACTTATTCCTTACTTTTCATTCATTCTAAGTCTTGAAATTATTTCTCACCATGTTTAATGCTTAGACCATTTTACTTCTAAACAAGGTGCTTCACATTGAGTGTGTGCAGTGACACAGAGGGGAAAGGAAACTTGGAAAGGCAGAAATGTATTTCTTTGCAGTATCTGTATATTTGTTTACACAGCAAGCAGTACAAGATAGAGTTTTCATCCTCAAAAATTGTGCAGATCAAAAACTTGTGTGAGTCAAGAAGAGCTAGAAAAATTCACAGATGGAGACTCTTTAATTTTTAAGGGGAATTCATAGACCACGAGTGAAATATTATTCCCCAAATGCTATGATACTAACTCAGCAGCTCTACCTGAATATTACTGAGTGTCAAAGGAATTCTGTTGGAATCAGAAATACTTTCCATGTATGCTATATTCCTTAACTGCCTTTCCTCTCAACCTTTGGTATCTGTGGGATCACAAAGTATCCTCTCCGCCCACTTTCTGGGTGCTTTGAACTTGTTTTGTTAGGACAATCAAATATAAAAAGGTAAAGGAATTCTACAGGTAAATTCCCGTTGGTTCTGTAATCAAGCACAAAAATGTATGAATGATATACTAGGGCCATCCAGAGTTAATGCAAAGCAGTAATTGATGGTTCTCTTCCCAACTAACTTGATATTAATTCTTAGGAGAGGGCTCCAGGGCTTCTTGGGCCCCCAGAGAATAGCCCTTTTCATTCTTCTCACTGAGTTAACCCAGAATCAGTCAAATGCTATTAAAATGAAAATCATTGTGTTCTCCAAAGTTTTAAAAAGGTTATCCAAATGAATAATTTGTCAGGTACCTGAAATCCCATCCCAGTAAAGAACATAAAGACCACTGTGAAAAAAATTAATTTGATTTTATCTTCTGTTAGCAGCCAGAGTTGTGCAAGAGCAGATGGGAGGTGGGAAGAGGGCTCTCTGCTGGTACTCCTCCCACCGAATAAATACAGCTGTCATATTGACCATAATGACCAAAAACATGGCTTTGGGGAATGGTTTAAATTTCTTGATCACTTTGGCAATCAGAACTACTGATATTTTATTAAAAACTATAATGAAAACTGCAATTAGGGTAACTAATTAATTTACCTAGTATCAAATAAACTTCTACATCAAGGGACTGGGCTGGGTGCTACAGCACATATCAGGTGACTTCTGGGTTTTTCCTTAGTCCCAAGCAGCATATACTCCAGAAAGAGGAGAAGGGTGATGTAAAGGACGATAATACAAGGCAACATGTCTCAACTGCTATAATGATACAAAGGGTGGTTATAATTCAGATTCTGATGAGTGGAATGATCAAAATCACTGTCAGGAAAAAGGAACTTTTAAGCTGAGCTTTTCATTGTATGTAACATTAGGAGTGAGGTACCAAGTGTTTCTAGAAAATGATAAGAAGTTTAGTCCTTCTAGAATAGAGAATTTTCAGGGAATAATGAGAAGGATCCTTTAGGGAATTGGTTTGGGAGCCAGTCAAGGGGATTTTTGGCTCTGTAATCACACACAATCTTGTTAGGTCTTGAGAACGTTCCTAGATAATGATCTCAAGATGATCTATCAGAAGTACACCACCTGTACTCTACAGGCAGCCTCCAGTCTGCTTAAGTAGAGGAGTAGCTAGAGGAAATGAAATTAGAGACCATGTGTAGGATGCATCAAAATGGAGAGAGGCTGCAGGTAAGAATGGAGGGCGAGGGGAAGAAATAGTGTTGCCATGAGGTTGCTGGTGGATATAAGAATAGGTAGAAACAATGAACAAGAGACTTGGGAGGAAGAATCCCTATGAACTGTACACTGGATGGTGCTGGGGGCTTGTACTGTGGGTACTGCTCACCATATACCAAGCTGTCCTGGTGCTTTATGTACATTGATGCATTTAATCTTCACAATAACCCTAGGCAGTGACTGCTCCTGTCCCCATTTTACATTTGAGGAAACTGAGGCATGGAGAGTATACGTAACTTGTTCAAAGTCGCACTCTGCTTCCTAACCACTTTGTCTATAAAAGAATATAGAGGCCAAGGAAAAAGAAGAACAGGGCCACAAATAAAGCTCTGAGAGATTTAATTAAAATACAGAATCCTTGATTTTTCTATTTTAAATACAGAATTTTAAAGCCAAAATCCTACTCATTTAAAGGCAACGTGCTTTTTTTTTTTTTTAAGACTTTATTTATTTATTCATGAGAGATACAGAGAGAGAGAATGAGAGGCAGAGACACAGGCAGAGGGAGAAGCAGGCTCCATGCAGGGAGCCTGACATGGGACTTGATCCCGGGTCCCCAGGATCACGCCCTGGGCCAAAGGCAGTGCTAAACCACTGAGCCACCCAGGCTGCCCGAGGGCAACATGCTTTAAACCATCAGGGCAACCTTAAAGATGTCGGAATCTACACTCCCTGAGGCTTGGTGAGGGAAAGTGATTTGCCCCAGTGCTTCCTCCATGGTGAGGGTAAAATGGGTGAATCCACAGGGGCTATAGCAGACACTAGGATTGTTCTGGCATATAAGGGGTATCATAAGTGTTGAGGGTCAGGCTCTGGCTTGTGTCTCATCTCTAACCTGCTCCCTTTGCCTCCCCACTAATTGCCATGTGATACTAGACATCATTGGAAATAGAATGAGGCCGGGAAACAGTTTTTATTGAAATTATTCTAATAAGGGAGATGGACTATTTGTGGGTTGTAACCACAATTCTGAGAAGCCCCCTGAAATGGAGCCTCCCACTCCCAGGGGATATGCTTGTATAGCTGCCTTCTAAAGATGAAGAGTCTAGTGCACTTCTTGCCTTCTGATTTGTCAAATGTAGTGAACAAGCTAGGACACCAGTCCCTGGGTCACTGTCTTCCACTCCTTCCTGTGTAGTGCTCAGCTGGTCCTTTCAAAACATCAAATATTTAAAGAACATTGGTTTCTATGGTCCCCCAATGAGTAGTTTGTAAGAGACCTTCACCTCTCCCTCATTCTAGGCTAATGGTTTTTAACATTTTTTGAAACTCTGATTATATGTAATATTTGCTCTGCACACACACATTCAGATGCCCTCTTCCCAGAAAATGCAGATTTTTCCAAAAATGTTAATATATTTTTGGAATATGCAGATAAAACTATCCGTGGCTTTCAGAGCACTATACATCGTGATTTGTGTCATATGACTGGCTTTTTCTTGTCTCAGTTTATTCTCTGTCCACCACAGAAGAGCTACCATAGGACATTTCTCATAGATGGCAGACACCAACAGTGAATGCTTGTTGAATGGAAAATGAAGTGTAGGCTGACCACATAATTGCTGAGAAGGCTGGAAAAAGACACTAACCTAAAGAAATGGGTTCATTCATGAGAACAACATGCTGGACCATCTGGTCATAAATATACTTCGTGTAAACCTCACAGATCAAAAACAAAGTCAGTAGTTTTAGAATCTGGGTTCATGGACATCTGACGACCACTATGAGATCCTTTCAGTAGGACCTGAAACTGGAAGAGAATTCACAGAGGCAGTTTATAAGTGGTACTCTTAAGTTGAAATAAGGCAAATGCTCTGCAGGTTAAATAATTGTCTGGATTTTTTGTCATCCTTGCTGTTAATTGTTTTGGGCTTTGAAGAGCATAGAAGTTCTCCGAGAATATAATCATCATTTATAATGGAAAAAATAGGGTCCAATTCCAAATGATCAAGCTAAAAACAAAGTTACACTTATTTAAAAGTTAAGAACTGCATTCATTTTTTACTAATTGCTTTTATTAATATATGTGTCTCCACAGCACTGTTTTTAATCTTCAAATTGAAACTGTGTTGCTAAGAGTCTTGAAAATCAATATGATATAGAGAGTGCCCAGTGATACTGCTACATTGTCGTCTGTGGATATGAAATCATCACCATGCGGCTTTATAGCATTTTGTGTTTCCGGGAATTAAAAATGTAGCATTTACTTTTCTTGATTTTTAAAATGTAAAACAAAAAAGATAAGCTGGCATTCTTGATGAGGGTAGTGGGTGGTAAGATGAATATTCTAAAATTCTAAAATTAAAAACCACACAGGAGTTTCTTGACCTGGGTTACTATATCCATAGTCTTCAGAGGGTCTGGAAACCAATCAAAGTTGTGTAGAAGATTGTAAGAGTCTACATATTTTCTCCCCCTAGGGGACTCACTGGTTTTCTTCAGATCTTAAAGGGATCCTTATCCCACAAAAGGTTAACAACCAATTATGTGGCATTAATGTCTTCAGTTTAAGAAAACAAAGAGACACATGGCTGGGTCAGTTGGAAGAGCATGCTATTCTTGATCTCGAGGTCATGAGTTCGAGCCCCACACTGGGTGTAGAGATTGCTTTTAAAAGAGAGAGAGAGGGGATCCCTGGGTGGCGTAGCGGTTTAGCGCCTGCCTTTGGCCCAGGGCGCGATCCTGAAGACCCGGGATCGAGTCCCACATCGGGCTCCCGGTGCATGGAGCCTGCTTCTCCCTCTGCCTGTGTCTCTGCCTCTCTCTCTCTCTCTGTGACTATCATAAATACAAAAAAAAAAAAAAAAAAAGAGAGAGAGAGAGACAGACAGACCTATTCGCCAGCAACAACTAATGGGGGAGGGCACAAAAATACGGTGTGTGTGTGTGTGTGTGTGTATGTGTGTGTCTCTATACAAAACCTATGTTAAAAAACAAAATTTACCTGGGTAAATTTTAAAGATCTTAATGGCTTTAGTCAACAGTTCATGAATGGGGCAGCGTCTAATCCAGCAGATAGAAAGGAACTCTGAGGAGGAACTCTAGGAGCTGTACAAAATGAGAGATTTATAGGCAGAAGGGAGCGGGAACAAGGAAGTTACACCAGGCAAAACTGCAGGTTGGTTATTGCAAGGTTGCTTTCCTTTAGGGAATGCCAGAAGTCTTATCAGGTAGATGACCTACTGGTGCCAATCAGGTGATTCCTGATTGACTAGCTTAAGAGTACATTTCTGGAAGAGCCAGAACTTTAATTAAATCTTGGTTTGGTCAAGACGTCTGCACCCCAATGTTTTAGCAGCAATGTCCACAATAGCCAAACTGTGGAAGGAGCTTTGGTGTCCATCGACAGATGAATGGATAAAGAAGATGTGGTCTGTATATACAATGGAATATCACTCAGCCATCAGAAAGAACAAATACCCACCATTTGCTTCAACGTGGATAGAACTGGAGGGTATTGTGCTGAGTGAAGTAAGTCAATTGGAGAATGACAAACATTATATGGTTTTATTCATTCGAGGAATATAAAAATATAGTGAAAGGGATTTAAGGGTAAAGGAGAGACAATGAGTGGGAAATATCAGAGAGGGGGATAGAACATGAAAGACTCCTAACTCTGGGAAATGAACAAGGGGTAGTGGAAGGGGAGGTAGCCGGGGGGATGGGGTGACTGGGTGATGGGCACTTGGGGACACTTGACACGATGAGCACTGGGTGTTATACTATATGTTGGCAAATCGAACTCCAATAAAAAAATATACAAAAGTTAATAATAAATCTTGGTTTGGTGATATAGGGCTTAGTGTAAATGACTCTATTTGGGGCCTGTTGTCTTGTTTTTAACACCTGTTTGTTAAAATCATTAGTGTTTAGTAGTCTTCTAACCTTGGCCTGGAAAATCAGCAGGTTAAAAAATTAACCAAAAATAAAACTTAAACTTTTACTTTCTGGTTACAAGAAAAAATAAAATAAAATTTCATTACCTTAAAAACTGTGTTTTCAGACCCAGTATTCTTTGGTAGCCCCCATGTCAAAGATTCTCTAAGCCTGATATAAGTGACCCAGGAAACTGTACATAGGACTTGGAAATTTAATTGTCTCCCATATTTTTTGAATATGGGCTTAAGGCTTTTTTTTTTTTTTCCAAACCTATATAATCATGAGAACTGCCTTTATGATCTTCCCCATCCCCCTTCATTCAGCAAATATTGAGTGCTACCCTGTGCCTGACACTAGTGTTGGGCAGCATTGCTAAGGACTCTTTCCTCAGGAAGCTTATATTCTACCCAGGGAGGAAAAGAGCAAACAAACGAAAATCAGCAAAATACCAAAGAGTATGTTGTGAATTAATAGATTAACATAATAGATAATGAGTGGGTGGATCCTTTGTGTTGATCAGCCACGACCTCTCTGTAGAGATGATGCCTGAACTCTGATCAGAGTAAGGAGACAACCTTGGCTTCCACACAGAGACCTTCAGAATAGATGAGCTTGGAGGAACACAAGGGAAGGCATTGTGGCTACAGTCTCGTGGGTGAGGGAGAGACACTTATAGGAATCGCAGTAAGGCAAGGTGAACAAGAGTCAGAGCAGGTCAGACTTTATAAGCCAGAGAAAGGTATGGGCACAGAATAAGCCCTACCTGCAATACTAATTCTGTATGGTAACATCGGAGGACACTGGAGTTATTTTTTGCTTTTGAAATTTTGAAGATTTATAGATACAACACATTGAAATGGAAATATCCAGATGAAGTGAAGCAATGGTTAGAAAACAACTTAATGATGTTTTCAGGTGTTCCTCTACAGCATGCCAGCATGAAAGCCATCATCATTCCTTGACTTTTATTGAGACACACATTTGGTCATTTAGGAAGAAAATTTATGAGGGTCACAGCTTTGTAGCTGTAGCTGAATAAACATCTGTTAAATGTTAGCTTGCAATAAGATAGTGAATACAAGTGATATTATTGAACTGTTACAGTTACATTAATTGGAAGACTAATTCAGAAGCTTGCATGTTGATAATAGGAGCTTACATTATTTGAGTGATTACTGTATGCCAATACTGGGAAGCATTTTGTTGACATTGGATCTAATCTTGTGGCGATCCTACAAAGGGCGGCATATATTTAAGGCTATAGATGAAGCCTGACTCTAATTGCCAACTGAGCCAAAAGGGTAAGCCCAACTTTAACACCATTTCATAGCCAGAATGCTCAATCCCTTCGTCTTTGAATATAGTCTTAAGAAAACAGAGAATCTGTTGTATTTGGGGAAAATAAACAAAAAAGAGTTGTAAATGCCACTTTCACAGGTGCCTTTTGCTGACAGAGACTGATCTTGTAGGTTGTGAGATTATTTACTCTTACGCCATAGCCTCCAGAATCATGGGATGCAACGTGTGTGTGTGGGGGGGAGGGGTGTCAAAGATGCATAAACAGAATACATAAATGTAACTTCTAGTGTTATCCCAAACTTCTTCACTCTTCTATCAGGAGTTCTAATATTAGATTATTATTTACTTTGTTCTTTAATTGATTCTTTTAAAATTTAAACTTATAAATTCCATATGTGTAATATGTGAATTAAGAAAATTTTTTAAGAGTATAAACAGTTTGTCCAAGAATAAGTTTGGCTTCAGTTTTGAAAAGAAAGTTCTAGATAGATGAAATTTCATTCTCTTACAAATCCTTCTAAAACTATAGTGCAGAGGCTTTTATTACAGGCATTATTAATCCACAAGGCTAAAGAAAACAGGAGATGAAACAACCACAAAATTGTGGTGGCAAGAAAATAGATGGACAGTTGACAACTAGCCCCACTGCCCTAGGGAATCCTACATACCATTCTGGCAGCACAGAAAAGCCAAAACCCAAACCAAAAAGCTGCATAATGTATATGCCATGGAATCCTTGCTTGTCCCAAGATGGGCTGGAACCTCTGGAAGGAGAGTGAGACAAGGGAGAGGACTAAAATAAGGAAAATTGTTCAAAAACTGTGTAAGAAAACAGTTACATTTGTCCATTACATCCCCAACTCAGGCTACCAGGCAGTAGCCCTTCACCTTCCCTGATAGAGGACTAGAGGCTTGTTCTTCAGAGAAAGAGGACCAGTAGGATGTATATGTGTGTAGACACGCACACACACTCACACACACACATACATGAAGAGAAAGAAAGAGAGAGGTGCTGAGAAGTCCCAAGACCTATCATCAGCAAGCTGGAGACCCAGGAGAGCCCACATGTAGTTCCCTTCCACATCCAAGGACATGACAACCAGGGGGGCCAATGGTGTCACAGTCCTAACGCTGCCAGCTCTAGACCCCAAAAGAGCCAATGGTACAGTCCAGTCCAGAAGTCAGAAAAGACCTGTGCCCCAGCTGTATCTGTCTGTCAGGAGGACTTGCTCGTCACTCAGCCTTTTTGTTCTCTCTGAGCCTTGAGCTGATGAGATGAAGCTGACTCACATTAGGAATGCAGTCTGCCTTACTCAGTCTACCAGCTTAAGTGTTAATCTCGTCTGGAAATGTGCTCGCATATATACCCACAGTAACATTTGGCCAAATGTCTGGGTACCCCATGGCAGGAACAAATTGCTACATAAATTTAACTATTACGGGAATATGGAAGGTCCCTGGACTGGAAGCCACTGGGCACAGTTGAGAGCAAGAGGGATTCCGCCCATGTATATGGGATATTGCACACCGTCTTTGTTCCTTCGTGTAGCTAGGATGCTGGCAGTCACAAATGCCTTTACCTTCCCAGCAAGAGTTTGGAAGAGTTTCTTTGGGAAACCTAACCAGTCCAACACTGAAAAGGTGTTGGCATCAGAGATTCCAGAATTAAACCATCCAGCCATGTCACTCTGTAGCAAGGCTTATACTGACAAACCCAGCCATAGGCTCAGAACCTTCCATCAGTTTTTAGCCCCTACGTTAGTCTCCTGGGGTGGCCATGACAAAATAACACAGGCTCGGTGGCTTAAACAACAGAATTTATTTCTTATCATTCTGGAGTTTGAAAATCCAAGATCAAGATGCCAGCAGGATAGGGGCACCTGGGTGGCTCAGTGGTTGAGCATCTGCCTTTGACTCAGGTTGTTATCCCGGGGTCCTGGGATCGAGTCCCCCGTGGAGCTCCCCGCAGGAAGCCTGCTTCTCCCTCTGCCTGTGTCTCTGCCTCTCTGTGTCACTCTTGAATAAATAAATAAAATCTTTAAAAAAAAAAAAAAAAAAAAGATGCCAGCAGAGTTGGTTTCTGGTGGAGACTTTTCTTCCTGGCTTATAGATGGTCTCCTTTTCCATGTGTCACATCATGGCCTTTCTTCTCTTGAATGCACAGCGGGAGAGCAGGGTCTCTAGTCCCTTTTCCTCTGCCAGTCTTGTTACTTGTTTTAAGGCCCCACCTTTATGACCTCATTACCCTTAATTACCTCCTCCATTTAATTTTTTTAAAAGTAGGCTTCACATTCAACATGGAGCTTAAACTCACCACCCTAAGATCAAGTCACATGTTCTACTGACTGAACCAGCCAGGTGCCACCCCCTCCCTGCCTTAATTACTTTCTCAAAGGCCCTGTATGTCCCATTGGGAATTAGGACTTCATCATATGAATTTTGGGGGAGACACAGTTTAGTCCATAACAACTCCTTACTCCATTTTTTTTTTTTAAAAAAAGACTATTTATTTAGAGAGCACAAGTAGGAGCAAGGGCAGAGGGAGAGAGAGAATTTCATGTAGACTCTGCACTGAGCATGGAACCCGACACTGATCTTGATCTCCCAACTCTGAGATCACGACCCTAGCTGAAACCAAAAGTCAGGTTCTTAACCAACTAAGCCACCCAATCAGGGATTTTCCAGACGTCTGAGGAAAGCCACCAATTAACAAGAAGGACAGAACCAAAACAAAGGAGTAGGATGAGAAGGGGGGAAGAAAGAGAGGACTATTCAGGGAGAAGAAAACTTTTTAAAAATATACCTTTGACATTCTCAGAGAAATGAGAAAAGGTATCATATTCATGACACAAGATCAGGATATCATTAAAAGAGGGAACAAAAGCAATACTCAGATTAAAAACATTGCAACAAAATTAAAGATCAGTGGAGTTGTGAGATAAAATAGAGGAAATCTGCCGGAAACAGAACAAAAAGAAATGAGGTAGAAAGCAGAGAAAGAAAGGGAAGTCAAGGACCAATCCAGGATAGCTCAACACTCAAATGGTAGGAATTCCAGTAGGAGTGAGCAGGGGAGGAAGAAGCTCTCAGTGAAGTAATTCAAGGGCACTTCCTGTCACAGAAGAACACGGCAGGCCAGACAGACCACAGTCACCCTGGACCCAACATTGTGAATGAGAAAGAGACAAGCATCAAGACAAGAGAGCAACACGAGTCATGTTTGAAAGACCAGAAATAAGAATATCTTCGAATGTCTTATTAGCACCCACGTGACAAATGAATGATGCCTTCTTGATTCTGGGGTGAAAAAAAGAAAAAAGTGCTTTCCATCTTCAAATTTAATATCCCACCAAAGCATCAATCAGCATATCCCCTGCTCTGGAAACTTTGAATGTCTGGGCATCATCAAAACAGAGTACATTCAGAAGGAAGATGTAAGAGAAAGGAAACAAAACAACACAAAGCAGAGAAGAGAATCTCCAGGATGATGGTGAAAGAGCCGAGCTGCTCATGAGAGCTTTAGAGCAACCAGACTAAATTAGACTAAATCAGGCCAGGCTTGAAAGCCCTGGGAGAAACTTCTTCAAGGAAAATGGAAAGGATAAATATTTCATGGGAATTACATTCCTGAAGAGTGATTTAGGTAAGTGGAGGAGAATCTGAGGTTGAATTAGCGATAAACACAAAGACAAGCAGATAGAAAATGAAGATTTTTTTTTAACTCCCAGGAAAGTAAAACATACAGGAGAGGATGTATAATCATAGTTATTACACAGCTGAATTCTGAATGACATGTGCATGATGTAGTTGTATAGGCAAGTGGCTATGGGAAATACAGGTAAATGTAGTGGGAAGGAGAGAGAGAATATCTGCCATAGTGGAAAACCAGTGGGTAGTATCTAGTATTAAAAAATTTAGGGGCGCTTGGGAGACTCAGTAGTTGAGCCTCTGCCTTCAGCTCAGGGCAGGATCCTGGAGTCTTGGGATCGATTCCTGCAGTGGGCTCCCTGCAGGGATCCTGCTTCTCCTTCTGCCTATGTCTCTGTCTCTGTATGTGTGTGTCTCATAAATAAATGAATAAAATATTTTTTTTTTAAATAATAAAAAGGGATCCTTGGGTGGCTCAGCGGTTTAGCGCCTGCCTTTGGCCCAGGGCACAATCCTGGAGACCGGGATCGAGTCCCATGTCGGGCTCCCGGCGTGGAGCCTGCTTCTATCTCCTGTGTCTCTGCCTCTCTCTCTCTCTCTCTCTCTCTCTCTCTTTCTCTCTCATAAATAAATGAATAAATAAATCTTAAAAATAATAATAATAATAAATTCAGACTCACCACGAAGACACATTATTTACCAATATGGTGACAAACACCAAAAGAATAATAAACTAAAAGAGTCGAAGGGGAGCTACTTCTAAAGAATCAGAAAGGGGAAAGAAGCTGGGAACTGTTGAGTGCATTGACCCTTTCAATGATATGTCTGCATAACTGATTTTTGAAAACAACTGGAAAAAAGAAACAGATGCCTATTTGGGGAGGGGGAGGTTAAGATTAACAGAGTTACTGGAACCGAACAACACACACACACAAAGGACCCCAGGACAAACACCGAGGCATCTCTCCCACCTGGAAATGTGTTTTGGGCACCTGTGAGTATAAAGAGCAAGGAAGATGCTGGCAATGAAAAAGAAAAAGAAACAAGAAGAACTAGAGCATTTCTCTACAATTAATAGGTTGATAAATTCCAACAGTGCTCTGAAATTTAAAAAATAAGGAAGAAATGTATGGTTCTTGGCTCTGGTAACAGAGAAAGCCACTAGATCCAGTCACCGGGTGAAGGAAGGAGGTTAATCACTGATAAAAATGCACGGAGCAGACATTTAGTAGATCTTTGAGTACATGGGTGCTTATTAAAATATTGGTGGGGGCAGCCCGCGTGGCTCAGCGGTTTAGTGCCACCTTCAGTCCAGGACGTGATCCTGGAGACCTGGGATCGAATCTCACATTGGGCTCCCTGCATGGAGCCTGCTTCTCCCTCTGCCTGTGCCCCTCCTACCCCGTGTCTCTCATGAATAAATAAATAAAATCTTTAAAAATAATAAAAAATAATAAAATCCTCACAGTCAGGTAGTTGATTGAACTTCCAAGGTACTCTTGTCCTTTTGTGTCCCAAACATAAACGCATGTTAAACCTATAGGACTTTTTAAAAACAATAATAACAATAAATCATCTTAGGATCCTCTCCCATGGAAAAGCATAAAGCGGGACACCTGAGTAGCTTAGCAGTTGAGCGCATCTGCCCTCATCTCAGGGCGTGATCCTGGGGTCCTGGGACCAAGTCCTATACTGGGCTCCCTATGAGGAGTCTGCTTCTCCCTCTGCCTATGTCTCTGCCTCTGTATGTCTCTCATTAATAAATAAATAAAATCTTTAAAAAAAAAAAAAAGGAAAAGCAGAAAGTGTACAATATATGCAATAAGTAGATGGCAGGGTCCTTTCACTTCTTAGCTCTCCCTCTTTGAAGAGGGAAGGGAAGAGGGACATTGATGTGAGGGCAGTACCCTGAGGCCCAGTGGACAGGCTTGTGCTTACTGTGAGGATGTGCTCAGGTGGTGGACACAGGCCCCCGGTGGGTGGAGAGCCTGGCTCCTCCCTCCCCGCCATCCCCAGAGTCTATAGTGGTGGACCAAGTCCAAGCATCTCATTCTGCCTGTCTTCTCATGACTTAAAACGGTCCAGCCAGTCATTTGGTATCTACACTGTGTGGGGCAGTTTTTCCCCATTTGTGAGAATATGTGTTCATTTCATGAACGCTGTTCTACAACATGGATTATAGATAATGGGGGTTTGAGGTGTTGGAATGGGCTCAAGGGGAACCTCACACTTCACGTTCCTCTTGCCTTGTCCTTGTTCTAATTTCACGAGCCCTCAGCGAACATCCCTCCCCCCGCCTCCGCCCCATACCTTTCTCTCCTATGAGCCTGGGGCCAACCTCAGAAATCCTCACCCACTGACTCTCTGTGCAGTAATCTTGCTCCACAGTATCAAAAAGAACCCCCTGATTCTAAAATGGCACCGGGATGAGAGAAGGGAGGAGATTGAACTGTATATTAAATTGTCTTCTGGTTATCAAATAAAGGCTCTTTGATCATAAAGGCCAAAGATAAAAAAGAAAATGTGTATGTTTAATATATGGAACAAAAATCAGTCTATTTTTGACATAGTACTCGAGGAGAAGATAGGTCAAAAAGCCCAGCCACCCCTGAAATGAATTTTAGACTCTTCTTATTGATGTGATGGGGCAGAGAGAGATATCAGTGATGGTGCATTGCTGATAGAAATGATTTTTTTACAGTAGGTGCTAAATTAGATGTAGAAAGTAGAAGAGTCATCAGCCCTACATTGTCATGTCTGACCTTCCAGGTCCCAGTCGTGGAATCATAATAAAAACGAGTTGTGGGCTTATCTGGAGATGCAGCAATAACTGGCACAGAACAATTTTCAAGCTTCTCTTCAAATGGGGTGACACCAGGGGTTATGCTGGGTCAGGACGGAGATGCATTGGTTTTGATCAGTTTTTAGAACTGGATAGCAGCTTATCTGTAGGTCAGAGAAATTTAGTTTCCTCCATTCTTTTTTCATCATTTTCCCCCCTGGGTGCTATGTGGATTAGCCTCTGGAAGCTGGTATGAGGCTCTGAGCGTTAATAGAGTTCGTGCAGATCCAGACTGCCCAACTCTGTATTTCATGATATTGGGCTCCCAGGCGCATCCTCATGGAATGTTAGAGCCCATAAAGGCACGTTACCATCTCTCTGCAAATAAAAGGAAGTACAGAGCGCTCCGAGGTACTCATTAGGAAAATTCACCTTGCGTGTATTAGAGACACCTGCAAAATATTGCTCTCTCCTATGTACATCTCTCATAAGGCTTCCTATTTTGGCCTTTTGTTTAATTGTATGGTTTGTCTCTACTAAAATAATTTACAGGTACCAGATGTTATTATTATGCAGGTAGATAGAAGTTAAATAAAACCATTTTTCCTCAACCTCTCCCTGATTTCAAATAATTTATAACCTAGTAAAATTTTGAAGACAAAAATAACAGTGTAGCATGTAGAAGCAAATTTGCTGCCCACGCTATTTGCTAGATTGTGATGATGGCAGGGGGCTTCCAGAGTTTTAACACTGTGACTGCTAATTCTAAAATATCACTGAGAGTAAAGTTATCCTGTCATATATTAAAGGAATGTTTTAAATTTTAAAAATAACAGGGAAACCTCTTCATGCGTGGATATTCTTTATACCTATGGATTGGTCTATAAAAACTAAAATTGTGTGAAAGAACATTTAACAGAAATTAGATTAAAACCTATTTGCTTTGCTTTGTCAAACTAGTTAGATTCAAAGTAACCAGGAGGAGGAGTTTGGTGGGGAGGTAATATTTATTCTTGTAATTCTTGTTATTATAATCAGGTGTTTGGGCATGTTGTAAACCTAGTGTCTAATTTACAGACAACAAATTAATTATCTGACTACATTCTGAAATGTTATTCCTTGTTACATTAACTCATTTCTTTTTAAGGGAAGGGTAATCCATGACATAGAGCTGTTGATTTTGTCCTTTCCTAATACTTTTCTACCCAGCAAAAGATACTGAAAGCTGCCATTCCCTGATCCTGTATATAACTTCTCAGTTAAAGGATTAAGCTTTATAAGACCTCAAACATTTTTTTAAATGTGTGTGCATAAAATATAAATGAACTGAAAGACAGAGTCCCATGGGAATCAAATTTCAAAATTCTGGAGTCTTTAAGATTATTGTCTGAAACTGCCATTTATAGTCATAAAAATAATTCCATCATTAAATAAATTGGCCTCTGATCTAATAATCTATGTGAGAGTCATAAACAGATCATTCGCTGGCACAGCCACTGGGTGTGAGCAGTGTTCATACCAAATACTAATACCCAGAATTTTTTTAATTCATTTAGCAAACATTTATGTACTTAATGTGTGCTTGGTTACTAGTTAAGTATAGTGAGTAGCTTCTCCCCTCTAGTTTGTTGTGTCCAGGGGCCTCATCTGGCTTGCTTTATGTCTCACTCAAGGCTTAGTATGGTCCCTGCAGCATGATGGGCATGCAGTAAATGTGTTCAATGAATGAATGTGTCATTCAATTAGTAACTAAGTTTTAGAGCTGAGAGAATGTATTTTAGATATAGAGGGTGAGGACAGAGACAGAAAAACTGATTGGGAGACTCTTGTGAGGATTGGGAAGAGCAGCAGATGGTCTCCTCAAAGAGGAAAGACCAAGGAGCAGTACGAGGTGTCAGTCCACACATGGTCTCTGAATTGTTCAGGGCAGAAGTGAGTGCATCACCGTAAGGAGAGGAGCAAGAGTCTGCAGAGAGAATACAGGGCAAAGGATGGAGGAACAGAGGTGATTACAGGTGAACTGTCATGAATTGACATCCTGGAGGGAAAAAGGTGACCTGAGTGGTTAGTGTGAGGGACTAGAAGGCTCGATGAAGGTAAATCCCAAATATTGTAGGACTGGGCAGAGGGTGCCATTTGCAGAGCCACCTCCCATGTGCTAGGCACTTTAATAGAGTTTTATGGACAGGGGAGAGGCCTCCTAGAAGACCCAGACATGGTTTCTCCTCTCCAGGAGACAACACCACAGCAAAAGTGGGGACAGGGTCTGTGGGAACACAGAGTTAAAAAGATTCTTACTGTTTGGTGAGGGGGGTAGTGGATACAGCATAAAAGAGGTGATCTTTGAACTGGGCTTTTCAGGATAAATTTATTTGTTACATGGACATGGTAGGGTAGGTGCTCCAAACAGAGAGTAGCATCAGAGAGATGTGGACTCCAGAAAATGGAGGGTCTGTCAGGAACAAGACATGGTCTCTAGAGTTAGCGGGCACCGTGGGGCAGAGCCTGAAAATGCAAAATACTTGAAACTTGATTCTCTGAGCAGTCTGGCATCTTGAAGGTTTTTAAAGAAGAGAGTGACATCAGATGACCACACATTAGAAATTTCCAGATCCTAGGCTGCAATGCAGGTCAGCTAACTCAGAATCCATGGCAGTGGGACCCAGACATCAGGATTATTTAAATCCCCAGGCAGGCCCATGTGCAGCCAAGGTCACATCCCAGTGACTTAGAGCAGGGGTTGGCAGACTCTTTCTGTCAAGGGCCAGAGAGTGAAGGTGTTTGGCCTACAGGTCGCATGGTTTCCCTCGTGCCCTCCTACCCTGCCAGTGTAGCACACCGTCAGCCACAGACAGTACGTGAACAGAGGAGCGTGGCTGGGCTCCAGTAGAAGTCGATGGCGACCTGAATTTCGTATATTTTTCACGTCACCAACATTCATGTTCTTTGGAGTTTTGTTTTGTTTTTTTTTCCTCAGCTGCTTAAAATCGTAAAAACAAATCACAGACTGTGCAAAAATCGGTGCTCAGCTGAATTTTCTGCCAACTCTTGATTTGGAGGGCAAAATTGGACCCAGAAAGTCCAGGAGAGAAAACAGTACTACAGTAATCCAGATAAGAAGTCAAGTTAGCTCTCTTTTGTGGTCGGTTAGAAGGTCAGAGTGAGGATACATGATATTGAGTTGATATTTATAGCAACTCCTGTTCTCGTGTGCTACTTTCGAGCTCCAGAGTGAGCATACAAAGGAACTTGGAGTGAGCCATTGTGCGGTAGGTAGTACTTAGTACCCTTCGACTTTGTGTCTTTACCTTTAGAGGGATTTGTTTTATGTTGAAAGGCTGTTTCTTTTCTAGCTGCTTATAATGCCTACTCGTTTTGGCAACACCTCGCACTGCAGAATAGTTCAATCACCTTCCTTTCTCAAGTGACCTTTCCTTGCAAACAAACGTTCTCCTTAGAAAATAAGGTGAACTTGATATAAGAAGATATGGCTACTTACACTTTATCAGCTGAATTAATACAGATTTCCCTGTGTATACTTCCCTCCAGTATTTGTCACCCCAGTCAAGGACCTGCCAGGGTAAATGGGTAAATGGAGCTGCCGCTCCCCTACCACCCCCACTGTGAAAATGAAGGACTGATTACTGCATCTACAATTCCACTAAGGTTATTTTAGAAACCATAAAGCTAAAAAAAAATAAAATAAAAAAAAATCAGAAAAACAAAAACAAAATACCATCCAAGTGCTCCTACTGGTAGCTGCTGTGCTTGAGGATCAGTGGTCCATTTCCATATTTACCTGGTTGGGCTTTTTTTTTGTTTTGGTTTGGTTTTTTTGAATCTGTTACAGTGAGTGAGCAAATTCACTCATCTCTTTGCTAACTTCCACTCTTAGAGCTCTGCTTTTTTCATGGCCTCTGAGATATGCTTACACTGTATCCCCGCTCAAGCCCCCCATTGTGAAAATGCCAAAAACTAAAGAACCTGCAGCACTAGTTGAATTTGCTGTAACTGAACGCAGAGAAGGAAATTCAAGAGTACAAAGTTAGCATCATTTTATGGTCTTGTCCATTACCTTCCAGATCTTACTAGGAAGGAAGAGGTGGGTAATGTGTATAGACGTAGAGCAACCTATTTTTCTTTATTTTCCCTTCTCTCCTCCCAGAACACAAAAATATTACATGTGTGTCTTACGAAGGAAAAAACAGGTGAGGTTTTAAAGTTTGTCTGTTTTGTTGAGTATTTTGGATATTTTACCACTAAACATACTTCACATCACTGATTTTTTTTTTTTTTACTCATTTCTGAATTTTGAGGTTCATTGTTTTAGATTCCAGGGACCTGTTCCTTCTTCTCAGCGATCTTGAATGATTATTATCCTCGTAGGGACACCATCCAAATATGTCCAATATAGAAGTGAGATTGTGATTGAGTGCTGATAACATCAAGTGCTTTTAATTAAGTTTCTGATGTTTTATACATTGATAACAAAATAAAGGTTCAGGGGTTTATTAAGTTAGCTTTCCATTAATTTTTCAGAAGTGCTCACCAAGTAAGAAACTAAATATATAATAGCAGCCTGTTCTCTGCAGCCAAAGCCTCAATGTGCCCCAGAGGAATTCCTACATTGAATTCATTTTTAAGTAAAGGAAGAGGTTGGGAAATAAGGCAAAGCTGCAGATGTATTATGGAGATTAAAAATGAAAATACTTGATAGAATTCAGAACCCAGAATAGCAAAAGCTGAAAGACAGTGAGGAATCCACCTGGAAGATAGCCAGAAAAGACCTCAGGGACCTTATTGGCTAGTGGTCCTCAACTTTGACTGTACATTGGAAAACCCAAGAGCTTTTAAGTAATACCCTTGCCTACCATCCCACCATGCCAATTGGTTTGGTGCCACTGGGGATTAAGACCAGAGCACTGGCATATTTTAAAAGTTCCTCATTGGTTCCAACCTGCAACCAGACTTGAGAACCAGTGGCCTGATCCATATGAAGTCCAGAGCTGATTCCTCGCCCAAGGTCAGAGAGCTGTGATTTGCTGGGATATTAACCTCAATCTTCTCTTATCTTCTTACCTCCTTTATTCTGTATGCTCCCTGTGTGATCACATCCCCTCTTCTGCTTTAAATTATACCAGCAGGCTCATAACTCCCAAATCTGTGGCCCCCATCCCTCCTCCAGCACCATAACCCTTATATCTAACTTCCTCTTGTTATCTCCCCAAAGGTCTCATGGCCGGCCACTCAAATGCATTCTGTTCAAACCTGAATTCCCCTCCCCCTAAAACTTACTTTTTGCCTGGATTCCTTATATAGGTGCAGGCACTTCTCTCCCCTTGGTTACCTGAGCCCCAAATCTTAGAGTCTTCACTGTTCTTCCCTCTCGTACTCCTTACCTAATGGATCACCAAGAGCTGTCCGTCCTGCCTCTGCTCCTCCTCCATCCAGCCCACCCATCCTCACCCTAGCTGAATCTGGGGATGGGATGTTTTCCTTTTCCTTTGGAGCATCACCACATCCTCTCACACCATCTCCAGCCTCTAGCCTTGCACTCTTGCTCCATCTCTAACAACAGTAGGAAATGCTCTCTGAAACACAGCTGTGATCCTTCGTCCCATTTCTTACATTGTGCGCTCTAATCACTTAGGCATCTCCCTGCTCTCAGAGGACTACTTCCTTCCTCCCTGTTCTCCATGAGCCTACATCCAGGCCTACTTTCCTACAGTTTATAAATGGCATAATCTATCTATAGACCCAGTTCTTTTATTTCTGCTTTTATCAAAAGTTGAACTCTCCAGTAAGCTGTCATATTTTCCCCTTTCAACCAAATGCTGTCACATTACAGGCTGAGTGTAAGGAGTTCAGCCTTGCCCACCCTCTGACAGCAGGAACCTGCCCCTGCAGGAAGTATAATTGAAGATCCCAAGGCAAACCTCAGACCTAGTTGATCATCAGACCACGGCTTTGGGGGTTAGCGCCTTCACTCACCTCTTAAGATTTCCTGGCTACTTCATTTCCTATCCCTGACTTTAGTGTCTCATTGCTTCTTGCTAAGCCCTATCCTCACTGCAGTCTCCTGGTTCCTGGCCAGTTTCACCAAGGACCTCTGAGCCCCTCAGGCATTCGTTTCTTTTTTTTTTTTTTTTTTTTTTTTTTTTTTTTTTTTTTGGCATTCTTTTCTATCTTGTACCTCTTTGCTATTTTGTCCCTTCTGCCTCAGGATGTATTTCTCTGACTTCTCTACTAAATGCCTGTTCCTGGCAGGTAGTAACTGACCAGTTCTTGTTCCTTGGCGTTTATTTCCTAGAATTTTGACCTCGGTCTCCTTTTAAAATTTGCTTAGAACCTAAGTCTCCTAGCGCCCCCGCCCCCCCCATCATCGATTGCCTTACTGTCTTGTGCCCCTGCATGGCACAAAGATCACTATTCAAGAACCTGCTAGCCCAGTTAATGAGTTGTCTTGGCTTCTTATCTTTTCACGTTTACTTTCTGCTGCTACTGGCCAGTCAGTTGGTTAACCATTTCTCAGGTTCGCTGCAACAAAGGGACAAGGAAAAATAAGTGGCTTGAAACTCTCCCTTCTTAGCATATCAGTTATACTTTTGTATTTAACCTGTGTTAATGGTTGCCCTAGAGTTTGCAATACACAGTACCAACCAATCCCAGCAAAAAACATCCACTTTCACGTAACACAACTCGACTTCAGGGGTAGTATGAGTATCTTATAATAATAACACAATCATCTTTTTTTTTAAGGTTTTATTTATTTATTAGAGAGAGAGCACACATGCATAAGTGGGGTCAGGGGAAGGAGAGAGGCAGAGGGAGGAAGAGCAGACTCTCCGCTGAGCAGGGAGCCTGACCAGGGCTCAGTCCCAGGATCCTGATATCATGACCTGAGTCACCCAAGCCCCCCAATAACACAATTATCTTAATTTCTTTCTCCGACCCTTACTGTCGTTGTCATTCATTCCACATAAATATAAGCATATATAATTGAATATATTTTTGTTATTATTGTTCCACATACACTGTTACCTGCTAGATCAATTAAGAATAAGAAAAAAAAAAAACTTCTTTTACCTGCACTTGCTCTTCTCCACTTATTCAGTGCTCTTCCCTCAGATCCAGATTTCTGACCTATGTAATTTCCTTCTCTACAAACAACTTCTTTTAATGTTTCTTGCAGACAAAGTCTACTATAAATAAATTCTCTCAATTGTTGTTTCTCTGAGGAGGTTTTTATCTATTCATTTTTGAAGGATAATTTTGCAGGGTACAGGATTCTAAGTTGGTGGGGGGTTTTTTCTCTCAACACTGAATATTTCTCTCTCTTCTTGCCAGCAAAGTTTCTGAGAAATCAGATATGGTTCTTATCTTTGTTCCTCTGTAGATGAGGAATTCCAACCCCCTTTGGCTTCTATCAGAAAGTTTTCTATATCCTTGATTTACTATAATTTGAAAATAATATGCCAGAGAATAGGATTCCTTGGCATTTGTTGTGCATGTTGTCTGAGCTTCCTAGGTCTGTAGTTGGGTGTTTGACGTTAATTTGGAGAAATTCTCAGTCATTATTTTTTCAAATATTTCTTGTATTCCTTTCTCTCTCTCTTCTTCTGATGTCCCCACTATGCATATTTTACACCTTTTTTAGCTGCCTACAATCCTTAGATATTCTGGGTTTTTTTGTTTGTTTTTGTTTTTGTTTTTTTTTCCAATCCTTGTCCTCTCTTCTTTTTGGTTTTTGAGGGTGTTATATCTCCAACTCAGAGACTCCTTCCTCAGCCATGTCCAGTCTACTAATAGGCGGCCTGTCAAAGACATTCTTCATTTCCGTTATAGTGTTCATCTCTAGCATTTTAGGGAGAGAAATTTGGGAGAGGTTCATTCTTAGATTTCCATTTCTCTGCTTACATTTTTCATCTGTTCTTGCCTATTGTTACTTTATCCATGAGAACCCACAACATATTTTAAATTCCCAGTCTGATAATTCCAGCACTCTGCCTGTCTGCTTCTGAAGCTTGGCCTAGCTCTTCAAATTGTTTTTTGCCTCTTGGTATGTCTTTTAAATTTTCTTGATAGCTGCACATGATGTGCTGGGTACAAGGAACAGCTGCAAATAGACCTTTAGTACGTGATGGTGAGGTGTGAGGACAGGGGAAGCATTCTAGAGTCCTATGATTAGATCTCATTTTGCAACCCTGTGCCTCTGGACTGTAAGCAGGTGTTTCTCCTTCCTCGGTGTCTTTCCTCCCTCCTTGGGTGTTCCAGGATGGCTTGGTGGGCTAAAATTGGGTATTTTCCCTTCTCAGTTTAGCTAGACTCTGCTAACACCCCAGCAGGCTAGGCTCTGTTGTATTTCAAAATGCTTCTTTTTCCCCTCCCCCTGCCAGAAGCCACAGGCACTTTTCCTTCCATATGTGTTACCAGAGCCTGGTTGAGCTCCTGGAGGTAGATCCCCCAGTGTTGTAGACCACCCACTCCTGCCCCATGACTGGCACACCCCATGGCTGGAGTTCCTAACAGAGTTGTCTGCGCTTAGCCTCCAGCAGGTCAATTAAGGCTCAGGTTTTCCTACTCAGCACTGGTTCCTGGGGCAGCTTCATGCTCTGGGAAGCCGCATTCCCCATGTCGGCTTACAGGTCTCTCACCGTTCTGGGGAGTGTTTCCTTCTTTCCCTCCCTTGTGCATCCAAGACAGAGTTCTTGACTTTTCAGTCTGTTCAGCTTGTTCCTTGTTGAGGCCAGAGTGGTGACTTCCAAGTTCTTTATATGGGGAGCTGACAATAAGAAGTTAGGGCACTGAAACACCTGCTCTTTTGGCTTCTTACCACTGAGTATCCTGAAAGACTTACATCTTATTATTTACAAGTAGAGGAAAACACTGGATTCATTTGGGGAGCCCAGGAGAAGTTAAACTGTGGATGTTGTTACAATTTAATTGATTGTATAACCTCACCTTCAAAATACAGATTTTCATTGCATGTGGAGCCTCTTTCAGATCTAACTCCTTGAGTCCCTTTGATAAAAATTGAAATGATTCCATTGTCTGGAAACTTGAACTGTTAAAAATGCTCCACTGGGGGCTTGAGTTTCGTTTGGTTTTGTCTGAAAAGGAGTTTAAGTGTGGATATTAAAGGAGTAGTCAGTGTTTTCTGTTCTTGACGAGTGAAATATAAAAGCAGTTTAGGAAAATACTTCTAGGATAGAGATTCTCCCATTTCTGAAGGTTTTACCAAATTTTCAGACTGCCTCATCTTCTAAACCCAGCTGCAACCCACACCAACTGCAGGGCTCGGTAGGCAGTTACTCTGTAATCCCTTCGCCTCTCTATGGCCTGTTCCTCGGGAGGCGTGATGAAGGGGACTCGAAGGTCCCCCATACGGTTCTATGAAAGATGTCCACCATACTCACTGTATTCGGGCCGCCCTCATTCCAAGTTCATCATACACCTTGTTCAACATGTTTACTTTTTAAATACTCAGAGAATTATCAGGTGGTTGCATGACAGAGATGTTTGTTTTCACAGGCTAAACAGTGGGAGGTAGTTTAGACACACACTATGATGTAATAGGAAAGTGTCTAATTATTCCATTTTTGGCTCAGCTTTTAGTTTCAGGTAAAACTGCTGATAGCAAGGCTCAACAAGTTTTGTAGCATAGCACTCTTAGCACTATCTGCATGTGAGTTACTGGCTCACTAGCAATAATGGCCATGCTTTAGTCCCCAGTACACGAAATCTTCTCCTTGGCTTTAGCACTAGAATTTAGTAAAGGATCTCAGCATCTCTGTCATCAGCAGTGTGGTTACAGAAAGCTCCCAAAGTGCCATGTGTATTTCAGCATGCCCTACAAGCCGACTTGTAATATTCTCTGTCTGAACATAGAATCCCAAAAAAAATAAAATCCTAGAAGCAAAAGAACTAATGGTTCTTTTGCCTGGTTTGTTCATCCTGCTGTGTTAGGGTACAGGTTATGATTGGTCCTTGAACTGTCTTCATTGAGTAGAAGGAGCAAGGAATTTTGCTCAGTAATTGTTTATTTGGTTTGGGGACAAGGGACTGTGGCCAGAAGTAGACATGGTCCAAGATAAAGATTCAAGATCTGGGATGGCTGTTTCTGTAAAGGGCCAGTGAGTAAATACTTTAGCATTAATGGTCTGTGTGATCTCTGTTATAACCCTTCAGTGCTGCTGCTGTAGCATGGAAGCGGCCATAGAAGTACATAAACAAGTGCATGTGGCTGTGTCTCAGTAGAACTTTACTTACAGAAACAGGTGGTGGACGAGATAGGCCCATGCGCCATCCCCTATTCTAGATCCCTGAACATAGACCACTGAGCTGTTTGATTCTGACCTCCAGGAAAAAATAGCAGTAGTTTCCACTTATCTGAACTAATACACATAACCTTCAGTATCCCTAGCCAAGACTTCACCGTATTTGTATATAATAAATTCGTTGTCAGAAAGAAGAGCATTTTTTCCTTGCTGGCTTCTTTGGGTGCTAACCCAAAATGTATTACTTATTTGTCATTTACACCCCACTTCCTTCCCAAAATAATTTGAGGTAGCTTATAGTAAAAGGCATGTATAGGTTTCAGCTGTCAAAATAGAGATGTAAATCTAAAACCACATGAAAATGTCACACAAAACAACCTCTGAATATTCCATTTCCACCCTCCAGCTCAAGCTGGTAGCTCAACCTTTTCGAGACTAAACAGTCTTTCGGACACCTCCTAAATTGAATACTGACATGTTCCATGTTTTATCTTTTCTAGCATAATTTCCTTTCTGAAAAAATTTTTACCCCATGTTTTATAGTGAGTTTTCTACCAAAGGAAATGTTAATATCCGTCATTTTTCTTCTGATTGAAGTATAAGCCAAGAACTGTTATACAATGAATCGAGTACATGGAAGGAAAGAGAAAATTGTAAGCTAACGAAAACTTTGGTGAGCAAGTGACCTATTCAGAACAAATTTCAGGGCTCTTGGAGAGCGGAGACTATATCCAATCAGTTAGAGGCTCATCCCTGCTCTGCGGGGAGGAGTGTTATGTTACTTTAGAGTTAGGATGGTCAGAAGCCCACTTACAAGGTGCACGGGGGAGGTGAGGATTTGGGCTGGCAGCAGGGAGGGGTGATTTCTGGTGGGTGACGCGGAAACAAAGTCAAGTGATTTGATGCACTGCCAGCTGAAATTGTAACTCCAAAGGTAATTCTAAAATAGGAAAATTGGTCTATGGGACAACAGTGAGTGTGTACAAATGACTCTAATATAAAAATCCTAATTAATACTAGATTCAGCTGCTTAGCCAAGTGGCTGCTGAAGGTCATATAAAGCCCAGGCCGAGAGTCTGCTTGGATCACTGGCCCTGGGGAGGTGTGTCAGGTATGCTCATGCATATGCTGGAATTTAAAGGAAAGAAATATGGAAATACTTCCCCAGAAAACCTGTGTACCAGGCAAGAATTCATTCACAAGTGAAGACAGAAGCAGCTCAGCTAACAACAGCAGAGTAGAGCCAGAAGCAAGACAGGGGGAGTATTAAGGACAAACAGACTACTCTACTGCCAGAATTGCAAGATATGGTGGTGGGCTAACTCTATGACACTTCAGAAATTCTATAACTAGCCTCTGGGAAGATGTCCAACATCCATTTTAAAGATATTTGATCTCTGTGAGTCAAGAAATGTTCTAACCTTTAAATGGAAAAGAGAAATTAAGAATTTCCAACTTAGGCTGCAGTCCCTTCTCTTGTTCACTCTTGGTAAGAAGGCAGATTGGGGTAGTGTTGGGAGGGTGGAGGCAGTTTGTCATTATCCATCAAGGTGATTGGCACGGCATGCTCTTTGACTCTGCATCTGCACTTGTACAATATATCTTTTTTGAAAAAAATGCATACTGTCAAGCTGGCAGAGATGATCATTTTATTAAAAAAATGAGATGCAGAAAAAAAGTTGAGATTTCAGAAGTGTTGTGACTTCAGTACTCCATATAAGGGATTACAGATCTGGTTATACAAGTGTTTAAGTTTGGCAAGGATAAATTGTGATGTGGAAAAAGTAAATTTTAGGACAGCATATAAAGAATGATCCCTTTTCTTTGAAAGTAGTAGTTCAGCATCTGCCATCAGCTCCGGTTTTGATCCCAGGGTCCTAGGATCGATTCCTGCATTGGGCTGCCTACTCAGCTGGGAGTCTGCTTCTCGCTTTCCCTCTGCCCCTCCTCCTGCCCGTTCTCTCTCGTGCACACACTCTGCTTTTCTCAAATAAATAAGTAAAATCTTCAAAAAAAAATAAAGGAAAGTAATAATTGTATGTGAAAATATATGCACAGAAGATCTAGAACCATGTGCAAAATTTCCTGTGGTGGTTATGGTGCGTGGACAGTTTGAAGTGTTTGAGAAAACAAGCTGCTTCTTAGAGCCGACCATAAATGAACCCCACCCTCTCTTCACTGTCACAGACACTGGAGGAGCAGGAGGTAGAGACAGTCTTCAAGTAGTGGGTTCAGCTTGAGAAGAACATGTCATTAGCAGTGAAAAGATGTTATATGAGGCTTTATGTCATCGCTATAAACAAATACACATTGGGTAGTGTGTGTGAGACACCATGCAAGGCACTTGAGCTATACAACAGGGACAGAACAGGGCAGCCTCCAGCAGACAGACCCCAGGTGTGACAAGGAAGCCAGGTGAAGGTATGTTTAATTGGATGCATATTGGTGCCCAGGTCAGAGTAATAGCCATTTGTATTACAATGAAATAATACATTTCATTAAACGGGTTTAAGTTTTCTTTCTCTTCAGTTTTCTTTCTTCATTTTAGCCTCCGAATGATGTGTTTAAAAATAGAGTTTTTGAGGATGATTAGTGTTTCAACTATGAAATCATAGGAAAAGGTCACCTGGCTGGCATGTGGCCACGACCCACAAAACCATCAAGTGGCTTTGGTTTATTATTGCAACTATGTATCCCAGATTGGCCCTGTAGCCCCTCACTTTGCGAAGGAAGAATCTCTAAACAATATCTTAATGCAGGTGGATAGGTAAACAGAGGTGTAGATAGATGGATAGATAGATACATAGATACATAGATACATAGGTATATGTATGTGAATATTTTTGCCACCTGTCAACTTAGATGTTTGCATTTTCTTCCACAGAAAAAGCAAAGAACGAAAGATCTTTCTCGGGTATTCCATTCTTATAATCCGTATGATCACAAGGTAAGAAAAGCGTGTTATTTGTGTGTTGGATAGAAGTCTTTCTGAACGTAAAGCACAATTCTCACCAGTAGATAGTGATTTTGAAGTATGTTTTCCAATTACACTTATGTTCTCATTTTGTCAACTCTTTATCTCTTCCTAAGGAAGTCAGAAAATATTTCTGACCTCAAATAATCATACTTCATTCACATTAAAATCTACTCACACATGTTCTGGAATCTCAAAGATGATGTGAAGGCAGACTTGTGGGTGTAATTTATTTGGTTGTTTGTTTGTTTTTTCCAAGCACTGAAGTGATGGACTTGACTTTGAATTGGTAAAGATAGTTGAAATAGTAATTGCCAACTCTTTGATTTTCCATAGCTCTTGATAGTTATTTTTTCAAAATAAAATCCATAATAGAGCAGTACATAGCATAATATCTGAAACATCGACTGCCAAAAGTTTTGCTGCACAGAAGACCAAATATCACCATGACTCGTATGAATTCATCCCCCAGCTTTATAAACCCATGGCCAGTGTTGGTTCATTCGTACCCCATGCTTTTCATTCCCTGTATTTCTAGACATCTTTTTACTTAGAAGCATTTCACCATATATTTGTAAAAGATAAGAACTCTTAAAAAAAAAAAAAAAAAAAGCACTTCTGTTTTTAAAATGCTCAACACCACATCATCATAGGGAAATATATTACAAGATTCCCGAGACTTGTGCACAACTTCTGTATCATAGAAGGTTCTAGTAAATCTGTTAATTTGAGGTGATTTCAGAAGCGAACAAAAAATTTGCACACTTGAAATGCTAATATAAACTTAAATCTTTATCTATGAATTTACAAGGAGACATGTGGTGGGGATTTTTTAACTAGCCAAAATAAGTAGTGTGAAAACTATTTTCCTCAGTTGAGAATTACTGGAGATGTCTGGATTCAGGAGGAAAAACTGTGCCAGTTGTTCATAGAAGTTGAAAGATTTTCAATAGCTTCTGGTGTTTCTATAGTGACCGATTGACTTTCAGCACCAACAATTTGTGAAAGAGGTGTTTATGCTTTGTGTGACCATGGCAATATACAGTACTAAAAATTATAGCACTTCCAGTTGCATTTTTCAAGTTAAACCAATCACTTTGCAGAATATGGCAATTTGTTTGAAAGAGATCAGGAGAGCCAGTAATGCCTGACAAGTAGCGAGAGAAGGTGCAGGCTGATAAGTAATACGCCAGCAAAAGGGAAGGAGATTGGCCAGGTTCCTGATAGGAATGTTGCTGTTTTTTAGATGAAGCCATTTAATTAACATAAATGCAGCAGTGGCTAAAGTTAAATTCAAGAACAACAAAAGGCTGTGACAAATCAAAGGTTTTGCCTGACTTGTCTAAATCTTGCCCACTTCTAACATTTTTTAATTCACAGTTAAGGGAAATTCCATTATCCTTTTATTAGAACTCTTAATGGAACTTGGCCATTTGCAGCTTCTACCGGCTTCCTCTTCATATCCTTTGTGGCATTGTATCAAAGTCACCTCAGGATTATTTTGGCTTCTCTTGTGAAGACTCCATTCCTCTACAAATTAGTCATTGGGCAATGAGGAATTGAATGTAAATACTAGATGGGGTTCCTTTTGATCTTTCCTTTAAGATCGGTAATAAATTATCGTAAGGAGCTAGAGTGCTTGATGAGTGATTTTTGAAGTTCCAAAGGTTTGGCCTGTTGGCATTCTGCTTTATTTTGCATGTGGAGGGATGGAAACGGGGAACATTTCCAGGCAGCTCCTGCCCCGTTCTCTACCTCCATCCAGGCACGCCTCATCGGCTCACTGTCAACCTTTTCTTCTGTGGATGAGTGTCTACAAAGACTAGCATCACAGGGATTGAGTAACATACATTCTTTCTCATTAGAATATCCCTTTTTCTCCCCTCCATAAATAAAATACAAGGGGGTTGCAATTCAAGTTGCTTTGTCATTTTAAGTACCCAATTATATTCGAACAAATTAGCTCTCGAAGCAGATAGGTTGTAGCATAAAATGTTTCATAAGATGTGGTTAGAGTTGGCTTAAACCTCTCAAGCTCAGTGAGATTTCTGTAGTGATCTTTAGGTTAAATATATACATACATTATAAATCAAAGCTTATGTAAAATACAGGCTTTCTGCAATTTGCTTTTAAAAAAAGAATACAGGGCAGGGAGTGGGTAGGGTACAATAAAATCAGATTGGCCGTGTGTTGATGATTATTGAACCTGAGTGATGAGTTTATGGGGTTCATCATGCTATTCTGCTTGCTTGCTTGCTTTTTTTTTTTTTTTTCATGATGGAAATTTTCCTGGGAGTGAATGTTGTGGCATTCTTTTCCTTCTCTAGCTAGATTCCTTTTATTGTTAATTTTTCCCTTGACGTAAATTTATACCAAAGAAGGAACACTCAGCATTTCAGTGGGTTGGTTATGCTGAGTACACTCAGAAATGCAGCTCCTGGTCTAAAGTTGGCATAATTTCCTGGGGCTTCATCCCAAATTATAGTGGGTCACTTAAATGATAGCCTAGCTTGCTAGAAACTGTTAAAACAGTGGTAATTACAAAGGATAGTTAGTACAACCGTAGTGTTCTCAGTAAATCAGTTATGTTTGCTCTTCTTTCCTCCCCAACGCCCCCAACCCAACCAAGATTGCTTCTGCCTGACCCCAGGCACAGGAAAGTCACCAGGTTAAACAAATGTGTTGTTTGAGTGAGGCCAGGTGCACTTCTTAACCATACTCTGAAGCCATTGTTTACGTTGTAAATGGTCAGTTGGTTTTCTCTCAAATGCTGTTGCAGAGAGCAAATAAAGCTTAGAGCAAAATGTGCACTCAGAACGAGTCTTAAGGAAAATATCTGATTTATTTTTTATACTCTAAGACAAATTTTGCTGGAGATGAGAAGAATTTCATTTTGGAGCATTATGTCTGGTTCCATGACCATTTTTTTAAGAAAACAATATTCAGTTCTTATACTACAGACTTGGACAGAATGGCTTGACACAAAGCTAATTCACATTTTTCTGTCATAATAAAAGGGAACATTGGTAAAGAGAATCCAAAGCAGCGGGTAATCTGATTTTGTTTTGTACACTGTATGCTGTCCTCTGTTATTTTAATAAACACATAATAAACATAGCTTGTAATTTCTGAAAACGCACCATGATAACTACCAGGAAAGGTTACAGGTCCAGAGGCCTTCCATGTCACTAGAGTTGAATTTTTTCTTTGGATAAGTTATGGGTAAGTAGAGTGGTAGGCTATAATTAGAACACTTTTTATTAAAACCCTGCTTATTAGCATGTGCTTTCTGTCTCTGGCCTGAAAGAAGTATTGCCATGCATATAAAAGATCTCCCTCTCTCTCTCTCTTTCCTTTTCTTCCCCCCATTTTTTCTTTCTTGTTAGATTTTATCAGAGCTATGTGTTCAGGGGAGAAATCTCAGTTTATTAGCTAAACAAAGATGTTTGTAATCTGCTAATGTAAAAAGCTATTATAAAACATGAAGATGCTTGGAAGGAAAAAGCGTACAATTCTGTTTCAGTCTATAGTGGTTTTTAACATCTGCATAATGAATTTTCTAAATACAGTTAATCTGCATAATTTTATATATATTCCACCATTAAAAGTGAGTCTTTAACCCATCACCACTGTTATAGGTTCTGTATTTTGTGAAGTGGGCATCTCATGTTCTTTCAGTGACTATTATTATTTTAATAATTTTCTACATTCATGGACACAAATGAATGGACACATGTGAGAAGAAATGTCATCATAAAACTATGTTGGTAGAAAAAGCTTTTCTTCCGTCAACCTTATTTTTTGGTGGCTAGTGTTATTTTAATGATTTTTCTGCAGACACAGACATACATCAGCTAAACTATAAACAGTTCATATGTGCTCCCCAAAACAGCTACGTATGGATATGCTTGATGAGTTAGCACTGGAGCAATTAGAAAACAAATCCTAGTGCTTTGCACAGCCAGAGGCCTTTGATGCAAGAGTCTCTGCTCTCTGAAACCCGGCTCAAAGTCTGCAAGTCTGCCAGCCCGCCAGCCAGGACCCAGCCTGTCCAAATCCTGGCTTAATTCTCTCTCCCCACCTCATTACTTCTTCAAGTCCTCCCATCCACAAGCCATCCACTTTTAAAAAGAATATTTCTAACAAACATAGATGTCTGGTTTCCCTAAAAACAATCAACCCTAGCAGCAGTCACAGAGAGAGTGGTTATTGCTTCAAGAAGCCAGAGCTCCATTAAAAAGTGGCGGCATACTAAAGTGAAGGCAAGAGCAAGGCCATAAAGATACTAAGTCATTAACAAAGGAACGCCGAAAGTACAGCTGCCCAGGACCAGTTAATTTGGACCCAAATACCCAGAGATCCCTACACGGTTTAGTAGTCCCAGAGTGAAATAATTGGACCTAAATTACATCAAGAAGCAGATGTTTTAAAATAGAGCTTGTCTATTTTTAGAAACGTTGCTATTTTAAGGATAGATATTATTTATCTTAGAAAGTCTAGGAATAGCTGATTTTTAAAGGTTAGGTTGAATGAAGTATTACTATAGAATGCAGTTTAATAACAGAGAAATGGTAAGAGTGGTTGAACATGTGTTGGTCGTTGGGTAAAGGACCACAAACGTGTGTGAGCAGAAAAAATGAGGATAGGATCCATATTCCCCCCCAAATTACTTATTTATATAATTCTGTAAAAATATTAAAGTATATGATATTTTTATCTTAAAGATTTATGCTAGGCATAACTTGAGTAGAAGAATTGTAAGTAATATATCAGTACAGTGCATTTTTAAGTGTAATACTAAATATACGAAAAAAGGTCGATGTGAATTTGCATCACTCATGCTTCCTAAGACTACCTGAAGCACTGCTATCAATTCAAACACATCTGGGAATTCATGTCTTCTAGTGTACAGTGAAATATGGTTTAATAAAAAGTGTAAAAAAATATTGTTTGTGGTTTCATGTGATCAGAAGCATACAGCAAAAATTTATTTTAAAAGTCTTGGGGGAAAAAAGTCTTGGGTCATACTACCATCTTTCCTTCCCCAAGAGACTGTTCACCTCTGTGACATCAGGTTTCATAAACACATATGTCATACCTGGAGCAAAAGGGGCAGTTGCACTTTAGAAATCCTGTATTGATCTACATTTCTCCATTAATCAGATTCGCCTAGTGATTTAAGATAACAAAAGTCACTTTACCCAGCTCTCTCTGTTCAAAGAATAATGGCCATTTGACGCAGTCCCGAGGCAGCCACAGGATTGTCAAGCCTTCATTATTCCCTGTGCTTTGAGGAACATAATGTAGCAACAGAGTGCCTTGAGTGGTTCTTCTCGAGAGGGAGATGGGAATTTGGATCCCTGCCTGCTGGCCCCGTTGAGCTCTGAGCTATCTGCTGTCTGGAAATAGCATATTCAGTTTTTAATGGATCCGGCACTCTATGATAGCCAGATTTTCATGGCACATGCGGATAAAGAAACAAGTTATTGATTTGGCATGTTTATGCCATGCTTAAAACAGTTCTCCGCAGCAGATTGTCCAAAGCCATTTGTGCACTTAACTCTCTTCCCCATTGCTGGCAAAGACTAAAAAATGTTTAAAAAGTCATTTCAGGGATGTTGCTAAATATCAGGAACAAGTGGATAAATGTCCGGCTGATTAAGTGGCCGTATTGTTGTAACACATGCCATACTAACACCACGCTCAGGAGATGGCGTTGATGCATGGGGAAGCCAGTACTCCAGTAAGTAGCAAACCATTCTCATGGGCCCTGGGAGCTCTACTCTAGAGCCAAATGACTAACTCAGCCTCAAAATAAAGGGCATAACTAAAGCGCTCCCTTGGTGGAAAATCTGTGCTCCCGTTTGTTAAAATGTCTTTCCTCTCAAGGTGATCATATACTTGTTACCAAAGAGATAGACATTGTTCGGCTGTGTTTTATTTTTTATTTGTGTGTGTGTGTGTGTGTGTGTTTTATTTCAACAGTAGATGTATCTAACTCCCCTTTTGCTTCCTGATCCATGTCATCTTGACCCAAAGCCACATCCCTCATTTTTAACCCTCCTCAGCTTGTGATTCAAGTGCAGTAAGTCATCATGTTTCCTTGAGCCTACCCTTGCCAATGGATTCTGTGTATTTTTCTCTTTTCCTTCTAAAATGATATCTAAAAACTAAACCTTTTTTTTAATTTTTATTTATTTATTTATTTATTTTTTACACATTAGTTAATGTTGTGACTGTAACTGCAAGGATGGAGGGTATGGAAGTATGTGTCAATGGCAGAGATATTTCCAGGGCCCGAAGGACTGACAGAATGGAATCCGAGTGGACCTTTATTATTATTATTATTATTATTATTATTATTATTATTATTATTATTAAACTCTTTGACATACACCATGTAACTGGCGCTATTCTCAAAGCTTTATGTATATGCATACCTAATTTACTCTTAATACCCAGCCTCTGTGATGAAAACTCTCAGTATCCCCTATTCTACAGATGAAGAAACGGACACAGAGATTCAGTGACTGCTCAGAGTAGGTTACAGAGCAGTCTCCTATGTCACCCCTGACATAGGAGCTGCAAAGCCCGAGTGTAAGATACTCTAATAAAAGGTAGATTGACAGCTTAAGCTCAAGGTCAAAGTGGGTCTTACCCTGTCTCTTTCCCCAACTTCCAAGTCTAAATTTAAGTAGGTAACCTCTAGTTAGAAAGAGGTGTGAAAAGGAATAAGAGAAACAGAAGACAGAAGTAGGGGACAAGCATTGAGGATTCCATTGAATGACCTCCTGGTAAAGCAGACAGTAGAGCAGCCAAGCTGATCATGAAAACCAGCACTGTCACCTCCACTCTCCACCCCCCCCCCCACCTGATTGATTCACCATCAGCCTGGGGCAAAGACATCTTGAATAAAGCGGGTGTTGGGGCTAATACCATCAGAGACCAACAGATCAAGCTCATCCTGCGCTCCATTCCTCATCCTAGAGCCCTGTCCAACTGGCTTTCTTCCTGGACTCTTCCCTGTGCAGCTGAGGGCGGGGCAGGTGTGGCTGGCAGCCCAAGGCTTCACACCAAAGGGTAGGAATTCTTTAGGACCAACACAGCAGAAGGTGTCCAGGCCACAGAAATAGGGTCAGTCAGAGTCTAAATCACTGAGAAAGGCTGGGGAGAAAAGGAGAAAATCATGTAAAGCCAGGACACATCAATAGGAAACTGGCAGCAGGGCAGCTAGAAACAGGTAAGAAGGTGTCCCGTTCATTTATCCGGACACCAGCTGGCATTCATGACTTCCTTTAACAGGCAGGTAGGGTCGTGATGCAGAAGATGGAAAGTTTCCCAGATCCTGGGATAAGAATGTTGTATTTAGTAGATTACTCTCTCTGTGTCGCCTCTCCACCCACACACTCTCAGAAATACTAGTAACAGAGTAGAAAGCAATGTTCACGATGAAATCCTTTGCCAACATTCAGCTTAAAAGTATTGATAAAAGATAATCAAAAGAAGGTCTACGTAGATATGGCAGTTGGCGTACTTTCAAATGATTTCTCAAACCTCAAAGAATCTCCGTTTTTACTGCCATTGGTTGTATGCCGCCTCTGCGAAATTCACTAGCATCAGGAAGAAATGAGCAAAGGGCAGAGGAGCTAGAGCACCGGTACTACAGCCACCCCTGGGCTGCCTCCCACTGCTCCAGCAGCCACCCCGCTCGTCCTCCATCTGCAGCCTCTGCACCTGCCTAACCCTGTCTTGTGCCTCCTCGCCACTGTGCACTACCCACTTACCAACCTTTCCTGTTCCCACTGGGATGATGTGTCTGACTAGCACAATATCCACTGGATATGTTAGGCTTGCCGGAATTAGCAAATATAAATGCAGGACACCCAGTTAAATTTGAATTTCAGATAAACAGTGATCATTTTTTAATATAAATTATGTCCCATGCAATAAGTGGGACATAGTTATATTAAAAATGTATTCATTCATCTAAAATTCATATGCAACTAGGTGTTCTCGTTTTATCTGGCAACCCAGGCTGCATGTGTATGACATATTTCACTTTGGCAAGTTGAGATAGAAAGGTGAAAAGAAAGTCCAAAATGGAATGAAATTTTTTAAAAATGATTTTAAAGCCTCGCCTGCATTTAATGTGAAGGACGTGAGAATGTGTGTTCCTGTTCCTCATCCCATCCTTATTTGTATAACATGCCTGGCCTCCTCTCAAAGGCTGACACCTATGTCAGATATTTTAATTAAGAAGACAGAACAGGGGCACCTGGTGGGTCAGAGGGTTAAGCATCTGCCTTCAGCTCAGGTCATGACCTCACGGTCCTGAGATCGAGCCCAGTGTTGCGCTCCCTGCTCAGTAGGGAGTCTGCTTCATCCTTTCCCTCTGCCCCTCCTCCTGCTTGCACGTACATGGTCTCTCTCTCTCCCCAAATTAGTAAATAAATAAATGATCTTAGAAAAAAAAAGAAGAAGAAGATAGAACCTACCAGAGGAGAAGTGGGGTGTGTGGGGGGGAAACAGGTAATGGGGGGTAAGGAGGGCACTTGCGATGGCACCAATGATGTATGCAGGTGCTGAATCACTATATTGTAAACTTGAAGCTAATATTACACTGTATGTTAAGTAACTGGGATTTAAATAAACACTTAAATAAAAAAAAGAAGATAAAACAACGTGTTCAATTGACCTTAGTTCTCTAAAATCTTATAATAATGTTTTAACCTGGGAATTCTGTCTGGAAAATTGCTTAGAAGACACAAACAGAAGTTAAATTAAAACGTACCCATACTTTATTTACAAAGAATGAGGATTTTCATTTCCCCACTGAAAAAGTACACTTTGTTTCTCAGCAATATGTTTTATCATAAAATATAATTAATGACTTCTTCATAGCCGAAGTTGTTTCTATTGAGATACACGGAGAAACATTAATGCTAGTGATGCTCACAGCAGGCACTGAGGGCAGGCGCTAGAGAAAAGAGGAAGCTAGTTCTGCCTTTTACTTTTTTTTCTCTTTAGCTCTACTGCTCAAGTTTTAAGACTGTCGAGAGTCCTGTGATTGGTGGAGTGTGGGTTGATGCTGTTTGCAGAATGGGCTCCCCAGGCCTGGCCTGTGTCTTCCTCAGCATATTATTAACAGAGGCTGAAAGGCCCCAGTCTGTGCACCGCTCTCATGTGATTACCAACCTGCCATACACATTCTGACTTGCACAATTTCCAGAATTCTGTTGACCAAGGATAGTGAAATGCAAGTATTTCCACGGGCCAATAATTCATTTTCTCAAGGGTTTTTGCGCAAGATTAAGAAGACAGGATTACAGTTAGCATCTGTGGTGCTTTTTTAGTGTATACATTAACACTCTTCTCTTGAAACTGGAAAACTGGAATTCTAGCATCTGGGGAGAAAAAAGTTAACTAGCTTCTTCTAATGACTGTTAATATTTTCCATTATTCAACACTACCTTTGGGTGCCTTTCAGAATTCCAGAGATATTTTAAATGCACACGTGTCAAATAAAAATAAAAGAGTTTTAAAAACTCAAGTTCTTTTTAATTTAGCTCCGTTAATATATGAAACACACGTGGGTAAGAAGGGAGACTATCCCATTTTTAATTACCGTAAAGTATAATAATCAGCTACCGTGCATAAAAAAAAATCTCTCTAATTCAATTTAGGACTTTTTCTTTTGAAGGGGGATGATTTTAAAGCTGTGTGTATGTCTTTACTCCTCACTTTTTATTTCTTATCAACACTTTCTTTTTCTGATTTGATTTAAAATTTTAAGTTGATGCCCTTAAGAGTTCAAATGGCCTTCCCCCCCCCCCCCCCCCCACACACACACACAGAAGACATTCTTATATTCTCTTGGGTTTTTTTGTTTGTTTGTTTTTTGGTTTTTGGTTTTTTTTCAGTTGTCTGTAGGTACAGGCTGATTATCTTCACCTATCCATTCTTTGCAGTCATGATTTCTTACCATTCCTCTTTGCATTTCTCCATGCAGTTTCTTAGGTATTTCCACCTTTTGCCCTCCAAAATGTTTCTGCCTGGGGGTATAATTCTTGGGATCTTCAACATGGTGATCCTGGTACTTCCCTTCCATTGGAGATAGTAACTGACAACTCAGCGCTGGGGTCTGCCCTCCCTACATATCGTCTCAAACCATAGAGCTGGGAATGAACACCTTTAGAGCTCATGTAATCGTACTGCCCCCTCACCACACCTCTACTGTATAGGTAAGGAAAGCATTCGTTTGTCCTATTGAATTCATTCTTCAAAGCCCAGTTTAATTTCCCCTTCTTTGCATCTTTTCTGACCCCCACAGAAAATCATTCTTATGCTACTCCTCTGATGTGCATCTGCCTTTATTCCTTGACTTGTTATGCTCTTAGATTTCAGTTCCATTCAGTAAATGTGAGTTTTTCCCTAGAAGACAGGCACAATAACATGAATAATAACATGGAAAAGATGCTTGGACTCCAATGGGGTCGCAGAGGGAGATGGCAACAAATAGTACATTGAATTAGGTTGCTATGTTATATATTATTATTAGCATAACTATTCCACCCTGTTGCACTGTGAATGTCTTTAGGACAGAAATCATATCTTGGTGGGGTTTTTTTTCCCCACTCTAAGAAAAGACCCTGAATTATAGACTAGAATTTAATATGCCATATGTATGAAGTGTATTTTACTTTTCTTTTGATCTTCATCCCTAACTCTACAAAAGCACTTCCACATCATCCCATGGAAAATACAGGCTTAAAATCCTGTATTTTGATGCTCTGTCCATGTCACTACATAGTTGGGATGTTCCAGGAGTAATGGCCACAGCTGTGGGAGAAGGTCCAAAGTTTGTTCTTGGTTTTTAATTATAAAATCTGTAATGGGGGCACCTGGGAGCTCAGTGGTTGAGCATCTGCCTTTGGCTCAGGTCGTGATCCCGGGGTCCTGGGATCGAGTCCTGCATTGGGCTCCCCACGAGGAGCCTGCTTCTCCCTCTGCCTGTGTCTCTCCTCTCTGTGTGTCTCTCATGAATCAATAAATAAAAATATTTAAAATCCATAATAGGATGCTTAATACTGTATTCAAAGGAAGTCTTCCTCCTAACCCTTACAGACTCTTATTCTCTTCTCCAGAAGCAATCATTATTTCTGGTTTTATGTGTATATTTCTAGAGTTATTTTTGCATCTATCAACACATAGCTACATGTGTGTTTTTATATAGACACTTATTTTTTTATTCAAATGTTAACATAACTATAAATTCTTATGCTTTTTTTTTTTCACTTGATAGCATATTTTGGAGATAATTTCAGTCAGTACATAAAGAGCTACCTCATTCCTTTTTAAAAAAGTAAATGTGTATATTCCGTACCAGATATTGACTATATTTAACTAGATTTTTACTGATGGATCCTTGGGTAGCTTCTCATCTTTTCATCTTAACAGGCAATGCTGCAGTGTATTATCTCACAAACGTATCATTTCATATATGTATAAATATTAACTGTATGATAGATATCTAGAAGTAGAATCACTGCATTACATAAGTGAGTGCGTTTTAAATCCTAAGGATCTCAAGTTACCCAGTAAACAAGGTGCTCCAGGGTATCGACAAAATAAAACAGTGTTTCCTCACACCCTTCCCTATATACTGTGTCAACTGAGTTTTAAAATCCTTTCCTCTGGGGTGCCTGAGTGGCTCAGTTGGTTAAGCATCTGCCTTCGGCTCTGCTCATGGTCACAGGGTCCTGGGACCATGTCAGGCTCCCTGCTCAGTGGAGGGTGGCCCCTCCTCTCACTCTGCTCTCTCTTACTCTAAATAAATAAATAAATAAATAAACAAACAAACAAATAAATCTTTTTAAAAAATCCTCTTCTAGGGAAAAAGTTTTATTAAAATATATCAATTTATATGTATCATATATAAATATATTTTTATATTTATTATATTTCCCTTTATATTTCTATTTTGAGTATAGCTACTCAGTTGTTAGAAATATTCACAAACAAAGAATAATTTGGTCTTTGAGTTTATATAGCTACCTCTACATTGAGAACTTTAAGTTCTAAGTCCTATACCTACCAGCTGTATGACCTTGCGTTTTCTTTACTTCTGTAAAAAGAGAATAATACTTCATAGACTCTAGAACACTATTAATTATAAGTCTTCATAGACTTCATAGACTCTAGAACACTATTAATTATAAGTCTTGCCACTGACTTGTATAACACCAGGGAAGGAAAGAGGCATTACTCATTATAATGTCAAGACTGCTGATTAGAAGACACTTCTCAACTGAGAGATACTAAACGTAAAGAAATGTGAATTTTAGACTGTGAAGTTGGCAAGTACCTGCCTTATAGGACTGTCATAAGGGTGACATGGAAGGCTTCCAGAAGGGTACCCAGTGCATAGTAAGTGGTCAACTTAACAGTGACCATTCCTGTTCTTAAAGTAGAGGTAGAGTTATTAAAATGTTAGCTCAACCACTGGTATCCAGCACATAGTACATCCTCAGTAACTGATCCCATTATCAGTGTTATTATTAATGCGATGTATAGTTATTTATAGTTATTAGAATGCAAGCAGGGATTTTGTCTGTTTTATTGAGTACTTTTTCTTCAACACCTAAAACAGTGCTTGGCATATGGAAGGTGCTTTATAAATATTTAGTGACTGAGGAAATTAATTTATTTCTTCCTCCAAAACTTCAGAAGAAGTATACATAGGAATCTAATTTTTCCTGAGTAGCAAGTGCAGTGGCTGGTGATCTCAGGGTCCTGTTTTCTTTAACCTTCCCCTACCTGCCCCTTACTCACCCAGACTTCTGGACCTCATCACAAACCACATGATTTCCTTTAAAACAAAAAAACCCAGAAAACACCTGAGCCCTATGGAGCTCAGTGTAAACATTTAAAAACCAGACTTTTATTTATAAAATCAAAAACTTTGACTAGAAGGGACTCTTCAGAATATTATTGGTATAACTTTTTTTCCCTAAACCCTAGTCAAGTGTATTTTTTATAATCTGTGCAGGTTCCTAATGAGCATCTGATAAGATTTGTGTTAAGTCCTCCATTTTAGAGTCTGCATTTTAAAAATACAATGTTCTCTTTTTACAACTGATCTAGTCATGGGCTCTTGTTATGCATCTACTACAGAAGGAGTAAAGAAATAAGACCTTTTCTTTTGAAAGTTCTTTTGAAAGTATTTTTTTAATTGAACCTGAGCTTTTATGGAAAGCCTTTTGCTTCTTCCTGGCTATACAGATGTGGGCTTTAGAAAACTCTTCGGTGTTATATAAAGCATGTATCCTTTACCTTCTGCTTTTTGAATTTTAGTATTTTCTCACTTCAGACTGATTGATTCGATAGACTTTGCTTTATTTAACTTGGTTACAGGCATTAGAATATTTCCATGAAGCATAGATCTGATTTGGACACTTTCAGAATTTAAAACCCAATATTGATTTAGTCACTTTAAAAAAGATGTGAAATACAGACTTTGAGTATGTGTTTTAATAAAGATTTGTATGTACATACATAGATATAAGATAAATAAAAACATGCAGAGAGATGTGCATTGTGACCAAAATATAATCGGCTAATATTGAGATTAGCTGATATAACCTATTTCTCCACAAATATTTTTTTTTTGGCTGATGTTATATTGCCCACCTTATCAGCCTTAAAAATTCTTTGAATGGTTTCAGGTGTACTCAGAAATTAAACATGCATGTTTCTACCTTACATTCAGTCAAAAGTGTTTGAGTCGAAGTCTCGTTGAAAACTCAGCCTATGTACTAAATCAATATAGCCTTTCCCTGCTCTGGGCCTTACTGTGGAAGGAGATGAGGCCCCCTTGCTCCTGAACCAGCATCTTTATGTGGGGGAAGGTCACGTGTTTTAATTTTATCACAGACTCATCCCCTTTTATCACAGACTCGTCTGCTCATGTGTTTTACTCACCTTTCACCTTCTTGAAGGAGAGAAGGTCAAAACCTGAACATTTGCTCAAAAAAAATCGAGGCAAACTTAACGCCTCCTACCAAAATCCTGTCACAGCCCGCAGTGAGGCTTAGAACAATGGATTGGAATTGCTGCCGAGCTGTTGCTAACTATGTGCCTCCAGAAGGTCAGCGGCTGCCAGCACCTTGGGTCTATCAGTGATCCCTCTCTAGGCCTGATGAAGTCAACGCCCCTTTTTGGAACTTGAAAGTCTTGAACATTCACCAGTTTTCCACTCTTGTTCTAACACGCAGATATCCTCAGTTTTATTTATTTTTTCTTATTTAAATTCAATTTGCCAACATATAGTGTAACACTCAGTGCTCATCCCATCAAATGGGATGCCTGTCACCCCATCTCCCCACCCACCTCCCCTTTGCAACCCTCTGTTTGTTTCCGAGAGTTAGGAATCTCTCATGGTTTGTCTCCTAATTTTTTTCCCCACTCAGTTTTAAATAAAGACAAATGGCTTTATTTTTTTTTTAAGATTTTATTTATTTATTCATGAGAGACACAGAGAGAGAGGCAGAGATACAGGAAGAGGGAGGAGAAGCAGGGTCCATGCAGAGAGCCTGACATGGGACTCGAACCCAGGACCCCAGGATCATTCCCTGAGCCAAAGGAAGACACCCAACTGCTGAGCCACCCAGGTGTCCCAAGACAAATGGCTTTAACTCATGGCTGGAAAACCTTTTTCAAATTAAGCATTCATAATAATTGATTTGGGATATGTAACTGATGTGCATCTAACACTTCCCTCGGGAACTGCGAAAAACCTACCTAGGTATCTAAGTTTGTAATATTCAGATAATGAATTCGAGAGCTAATAATGCATGTTAGTACTGATCTCTGCCGGGCCTTTAGGGCACCTCCTTGGCTTCTCTCTCCAGTCGGCTTCGCCTTGCGCCTTCCTCGAGCCTGTGCACTAGGTGCTGCGGTCCTTAGGCACCCTGTCTGGCTGCCCCCAGCCGCCCAGTTATCCTCGAAGCAGACTCCAGGGCCTTTCCTTTCGAGGGCCCTCCATGGTGTGGACTGTGTGTGGGACAGAACCCATCCTTTCCTTACATGCTCTGTGTTTACTGCCTTGATGCACACGAACACATCTTTCTAGCTGCTTAGCTGTAAACCACAACGGCATCCAGGATTTCTCCGTCTGCATCACCCACTACCTTTGGTCGGTCACATTTTTCCAAATCTGCGCTGTGACCCCTCTGGGTATGACCTCCTCATCCTTGCTGTCGCCTCTGGGCAGGCGGTCAGCAGCTGGCTGCTGGATTTCTTGGTCTACCCCAGACCGACTTCCCCATTGCCACCCTTGCTATCCTCCCACACCCTGGTCTAGTCTCCCACTGCTTTGCTGGGAATGTTTATAAGATGCTGCACACGTTGTGTGTGTCCCGGGTGTAAAATACATTATGGCCCTGGTCCCTTACAAAAGAAAAGCCCCAGCATGCTGCCTCAGGCCCCTGATGGCCAGTGGCTCCTTCCTTTTACCTTGTAGTCTAGCCCTACCAAGTTACATGCCTTCCCCAGATAGTCCACGCTCAGCGTCTCTGTTCCCCATGTCTTTGTATGGCCTGCTTTTGCTTTCTCTAGAACTTACTGTCACTTCTTTCACCTGTTTCTTGTCTCCCCTTCAGAACTCAAAGTCAGCCATTTCCTCCAGGAAGCCATCTCTGTCTTCTCCTCCCCACCCTCTCCTAACAGGGTTAGGTGTCTGTTCAGTGGGCAACCCCAGCCTCATTGTCTTTCTGTCTCCCCTGGATGACTGTGGACTTTCTGAGGACAGGCACTGTGTCAGTAGGGTCTGAGGCCCTGCAGGACTAGTGCAATGGCCAACACATAGTAGATGTTCAATAAAAGGTAATTTAAATAATGAAGACAATAGTTTTCCAAGGTCTGATTGTCTCTTGCATAGGTACTCTTGAATATGTATTTCTGAAGCATCTTCAGTATTCTGTGCACACATGGTAAATTAAAAAGCTTATGTGAACAAGCAGTGGTTCCACTGGTTTTCCATATTTCATATTTAAAAAACATATTTTCTATTCCCTGTTATGTTCCATTTATATAAAATTAAGGAGAATGATTTGAAAGCAGAATGTGCTTTCTGCTATAGCTGTATGAGGAATGTATAAGCTCCTCATAATGGAGTGATGCCCCTTCTACACCAGAGGTTCACAAACTTACTGGCACATTAGGATCGCCTGGGGTGCTTTAAAATATACTGAAGCTTGGGTCCCACATGTCTGCACAACTTGTGTATGTGTGTGTGTGCACATGTTACGTTGCTTCCAAATGCTCTAAATGAGATTATGCTAATTGGCATCATTATAAAGTCATGCATTCCCATCTCAGCTGAGCCCTCGATCATAATCCTTTTTTGCATCTGCACTCAGCTCTTTTTCCCATTTCTCCTGGCACTTGCCGTAAACATCTATCATTCTTCTACCACACTCCCACCTATACTGTGTGCATGCACATGCACATGCTTGCACACATATTATCTGTGAATTGATCTTCTGTTTATATAGGTCAAACAGCAGGCCTGGGTCTACCATTTTGAATTTCTTTTTTTACCCATATTGTACTTAAACTGATAATGTGACTGATCACTAAGGATCCTAATTGACTTACTGGATATTGTATTCAGGACTGTGCTGTGAATAACCCACTTCATGCTGGCTTCAACACAGAGATAATTTATACTTATAATTTACTGGCTTCCTTAATTAAAATATCAAGATAGATTTTGCATTAAATGAAACTTGATTCAGAACTCAAAGGGAGTCATCACCAGCAATCTTTGCTGTTTCACTTAGCAATCTTATGTATCCGCTATTCTCTGGCTTACCTCCTGGGAGTTAGCAAAGTGGCTGCCGCGGCTCCACTCATCATGGCTCATGCTACCAAAACCAGAGGAGAGAGCAGGCCACTGTCCTGGAAGATCCAACCAGAGTTCCATCAAACCTGATTGATTTGGTTTGTGTGCACTTCCCTGAATTTGGAGTTAACTTGTTGATTGACTTAAGCCAGCTAGGATTCTCACCCCAGCAGCCAGAGGTGTAATTAACCCTCTTAAGCCACATTGGCTACACCGTGGGTGAAAGGCGGGTAGGGGGGCGGTCAATTCCCCAAGGAATAAAGAATAAATACAGAAAAGGAAACAAGAAATCTTCACAATAATACAAATTATCGTATTATCTATAAGGGTTTCATCCACCTTTGAACAATATACTTTTAATACAAAGTGTCCTACATACATGTATAGTGAAATTGCTGAGTCAGGTTGGACCATTTCAAATCTCTAGTGAAGTGAATGCAAAAAGAATAGTTACAATATGTTCTACTTTTTAAGCAATATATTTTTATAAGCAATGTAAGAAATCATTCTTTGTCATTGAATTTATGAATTTTCTTTTTTTTAAAAAAGGATAAAACAGTCTATTAAATATTAGAAGTATGATAAGTAGAAACTAAAGAACTGACTTCAGATTGATGTTTTGTCACGTGACCTTGGATAAGTTATTTTCTCTAATCACTAGTTTTGTTATTTGCTAGATGCAGATATAAGTTATACCTGTCTTATCTGACAGAGTCATTATATCAAATGAGATAATATATGTTAAAGCATATAATAAAAAAGGCACAGTTAATTGTTATTTATTATTTCTCTACCTTACCAGGTTGACTTTACATGGCCAAATAAAGTAGAGCTATTAATTAAAATATAATTCTGTTTTACTAAGCATATTGCCTTTACTATTGAAAACTTGTTTTGTTTTTATTTTTGTTTTTGTCTAAAGACTCAGAGTAGCTTATATAAAAAGTATATAATGCTATATCTTAGGGCAAAATAGGAAGGACCATGTTGTCCACCCACAAAATCTGAGTCCTTGCTATAGCTGAGAATAAAGGCTGGGGCTTCTGGGGAGCAAAAGCAAATAGGTAAACAGCTAAGTGCACAGCTTTCGTCGTGGAGTCATGGAAAATATATCATTGAAGAGGAGTGACAATGTTTTCTTAAGGCAAATTTCTAAATAGAATGTGTCCCATCAGTCTTGCTGTTAAGGGGCATTGAACAGCATAATGAACCATCGTACCATGAAAGTTACAAACCTCAGTAAGCTTTGGAACTCGTTTGGACAGTTTTCAACAGAGACGTACACCAGCCTGCATTGCAATATGCCATGTCGTAGCTGTGCAACACAGTTTGCTTCACTTCTCTGAGCTAATCTCTAAAATGGAAATTTTGAAAAAAGTAGTACCTGCCACATGGGATTCTTAGAAGGAAGGAAAAAAGAGAATGTATCTGGAAGAGATGGGAACAGGGCTCTGAATATAGTAAGTGCTTAATAAACGTTAGTTGCTATCATCTCTTCAAACCCCATCAACAAGCCCCTCAGCAACCCTGAGGCACCCCTGTCACGCTCTCCACACACTCCTCCAGAGGCTGAGTCCGACAGTAAACAGTAAGCATTTTTTGTTATAATTAGATACAAAAGACTATTAGCAGTGAAGTAACTTTCTTGTGATCAAAGCAGGCATGGGATTGGATACTAGAAAGTATCACCAAGGTCCTCTACTGGAGAAAAGTAACCAGCTGGAGAGTAAAGGAGGAAAATGAAAATATTGTCCTGGTTCTGTGAGCTGGTTAAAGTCATTTTAGAACAGCACTGAGGCCGTTTAAGATATCGTAACAGTGAGAAGCCTGTGGTGGAAGGGTCAGAAAGCTAACGTGTGGACCAGAGGTAGACCTTATAATTCACACTTCTGCTGACAAGACCTGTACCGCACATCTGGTTGGGTATGTGTGCCACACCCAGAGTGCCGTGGCCTAAGTGACATGCCTGGCATTTCCCTGCATCCACAGCAGTGTCCTGCAGGGTACTGTCTCTAAACCGTAGCTCTGGTTTACCTCCCTCCCCACAATACCCCTCTGCCCCCCCAAATAAGAATGGGCAGGGGGAAAAGTAGAGCAATTGTACTGATAACTAGATAGAACCCAAAATAAGATTACCGTATGTATGCCAATATATCGGTAATAGGTGGATTTTTATATTTGCCCCCTAAGTGGCCAAAGTAATAGAGTATATGTGTAGAATCATTGAATGTTAGCACCGGGAGGAATTGTAAGGTCAGTTTAATAGAGTGCCATCTTTTTTCCTTCTTTCTCATTTAGATATGAAAACCAAGGCCCACAGGAGTTAAGTAGCACAGGCAGCTGGCAATCATAAAACTGTACCTTAAAAATCAGATTTGCTCCCTCCTCATCTCCTAGGCCTTGCACGTCACCACAAGATTTTCTTTTTTTTTTCGTTTTTTGATCATTGTTGTTTGTTTTTGTCTGCGGCTATTGTTGAGTTTCAATATTTGCATTCTGCAGAATAAAAACTCCTTTTATTTCCAATTATTCCGCAATTCAAAACTCCAGTTGCATTCCATCTGTTGCCAAACTGGACTTAACATTTGAAGCCTTTGGGGTTGATTTAAACTTGATTTGCTCAACTAAATGTGAACTTTTAGCTTACTTGGCTTTTATCAGAGGCCAGGCGTATAGATCACAGAAGTTAGAGTGGTTTAGTAGAAGATAACTGCTCTTGGTTTATATAGACCTATTGTGGGTTTGTATAAAAGAAAGCAACTCTAGCTCTTCCCATTTCACTTTTCTGTTGGCAGAAAGCCACAGGATGGGCCAGGCTCAAGGTAGCTCCTTTACTCTCTGGCACACCTCCCATAGCCAGCACCCAAGGAGTACAGTGGCTAGTGCTGGAAAACCTGGGTGGCGAGGAAAATGTGTGGAAGAAGTCACCAATGCCAGGAAGAGAAAGACCTGCCAGTGAGAACTGTATTTGACGTTTTTGTCATAGTTCTGTATGTCTCTTACCCGTGGTTTTCCCTCTGCATCAGCTGCCACAGTGGAACTTAAGACAGCATGTGCCCAAAGACTGCTTAACAATACCGGTAGTGCTTATGATACACCAGAGTTTAGTAAGCAGCTACACAACAGGATTCTCAGGATGATGTGTGCTTCTGAATTGTTTGCTTTTTATATTAGGATCTTCTGATGAAGAATAAAAGGAATAAATATTGTTTTTCATTTTAAAAGTCTGTGATAGGCCAAAAGAAATCTGGATGACTCTGGATTTTTTCAAATTCTGGTAGGCTCTGACAATTTTAAACGAATTATATGTTGTAAATATAAATATCGCTGAGGCGCCTGACTGGCTTGGTTGGTAGAGCATGGGACTCCAGATCTCAGGGTTGTGAATTCAAGCTCCACACTGGGTGTATAGATTACTTTAAAATAAAATCTTTCAAAAATCGATCAGTTACTAAATCACTGAATTTTGAATAAACCGGTTCTTCATGACAGGCAGTGCCTTGGGGGTATTTACTCAATTACATCTAGTTTTAGAAAAATATATTGTTTCTGTATCAGTTTAGTTTTGACTCTCGTTGAGCCATTTAATGGTATGTTCTTACAGATTTTGATCACAGCTACTTTTCTTTTATATCATGCATCTTCATTATGTTGGTGAGATCCATATTATACATGTATTTCAGAAAATCAAAATGAGCAAGTCAGGAGGAGCTTTAGGCTGGCCACCCAATGTTCAGGTTTTGGTAGACATAGACCAGATACACATTTCATGGGAGGGAGCTGCTGCAAAAGTTAGCTGTCATTTTAGCATTCCCAACACTAGAAACAAACAAACCAAAAAAACATAAAAACTCGATGGTTACTCTAAAATGCTATTGATCCATTTACAGCATTTAGTTATTTCTGCTAAATTTTCACTGATTTGAACTAGTGTCAAGGGGACTGAAACTCCATTAATCACATCCTGAACTGAGAAAGTGCAGACATGTCTACTTCATGTGTACCCATAAATGAACGTAATGTTAGTTATTCCTCCAGCTTGCAAATCAGAGCCATAACGTGTACAAGGTCTGAGTTAAGGAAAAATATTTTTAAATATTTTAAAGGAGTACCGTTCATTACTTTCAAGTAATTAAACAAAATTAGTGTTCCAAGGAGGAGTGCTCCCTGATTCTTTTTATGAGTAGATAAAAATGATACATTTCCTAAGATATCAGTAAGACTTTAAAAAGGAAAAAAGCTGTTAAACAACAGAAACATTCTTAACCTAGCTGGTACTTAAAATAATACAAATTTAATTTACAACAAAATATTATTTTCACCTATGAAATTACTAAAGATTTTTAAATTTAGACTACCAAGTACTGGATGAGGATATAAATTTAAGAAAGAGCCTTAAAGTTCCTATCACTTTGCTCAGCAGTTCAGCTTCTGAGAAATCTGTTCTAAGGAAATAATCTTAAAGACCAAAATGCCACCTTTCACAATAATGTCCACAGTATTATTAAATAATAGGAGAGAGAGAGTGAAAACTTAAACATCCACCATTAAGGAAACTAACTATATGAGTTAATCATAGTGTGTCTATGCAGTAGAATAAAACCCAACCAATAAATATTATTATACAGAATTTATAACAGTGTGGGAAGTGCTCATATTTTTAGGGAAAAGATGGTAACAAAATTTCACAGGAGTTTAGTATGTTGGTCCTACTGTAAAATTGAACACACACACAAAAAAAAACCAAAATCTTTGAAGTCTCAAGCTCAATCATTCCACTTACAGTCTTATTTATATTAATATGCATAGTCACTCCTGTTTTGTCTTTCTGCAAAAGTAAAAGTAGGCTGTTCTCTTTACAAATTATCTCACATGTCAAGTTATGCAGGCCGTAATATAATTTTTATGGTGAAGCAGAAATATCTTTTGATTTTCCAAATATTTTCACTTCTATTAGCCTTTTATATTTGTGGGGTTTAATGTATAATTTATCTCATTTTGCTACATAACTCTTCTGGAAGAAGTTTGTGTTTCTTGGCATTTTCTCCTTGCCTGCATATCTGTCTACCTCCCAGAACTCTACAAAATCAGAACCCCAAATGGTATTTCAGTGACTGGTAGGAATTGGAACCTATGTATTTGTTTAAAAAATTTTTTTTTCTTTTTAGGTCCCACAGTGCATGGGGATTATTTAACATTTTCTAAGCACACATGATCCATTTACAAAGACAAAAGCACGTTGTGTTTCTAGAGTTATTTTTATGTAAAGCTATTAAAGGAACAGAAAGTCTTTAGTCTTTCGACTGCCTTTCTCCCTACAACTTCCCCCAAAATAATGATTAGTATTAAACAAATTGTTTCCCATAGATTTATTTATTTAATCCCATAGATTCCAGGGAGAAAGGTTGCAAAGTAACACTAAAGCATTTGGGGTTATTTGTAATAAAGCCTGTGCAAGGGAAACAAGATGCCAGCTCGTGTGTCAGGCAAGACAGTAGCAGCTGCTTTGTTACTGCATGGCACTGTCCCATCCTAAATCATACGGGAAATGGGTACTGTATGACAGATACTGTCATCAGTTCAAACATTATTAAAATAATTTAAAAGCTTCTATTTTTTTTTTTTTTTTAATTGTTAGGACAGGCTATTTGGTTTGCTTGGGCTTTCCCAGCTCTGCTGCTCGGGGCTCCAGCAATGATGTTCCTGTGCCAGATTTTTTATCTAGCCAAGCCTGAGCTACGACTTTTTATCCCAGTGGGACAGTGTAGCTATGTTCTTGGCGTTTTCTGCCTATTACCAGTTAGGGTCTGTGAACAGAATCTCCATTTGTGAGAACCTCATTGTGGATAGCACGCAGTGGTCTTTTCATTTTGATTGATGGTTCTGGTTCTGCACCATCTGGCTTCTGATAGGCTGCATTAATCATATCCTGAACTAAGAAAGTGTAGACATGTCTGTTTAATATGTACCCATACATAATGTAACATTAGTTATTCATTCAGCTTGCAAAACAGAGTCATAATGTATGCGAGGTCTTTATATAGTAAAACATAAATATTAATATGCGACCCATTAATGCTGTTTTTACTTGTATTAACCTCCCACTAGTACATTTGTTTATGAAGATTGAGGAATTAAGAGAAAGAAGACCATGTGTGCATTTATATGAACATGTATAATTTTGCTGATGTCTTCTATGAATTTAGAGTGATGTATGTCTGTAATACTTACCTTCCCCATATTTATGTTATATTTCTAATTGCCTCTTAAGATACAGGTTAAATGCAAGCTGCAACAACAGATTCACTTTTTCTCATGTGAACTGCTTGCATCAAATGTAGGTCATCTGTTTGCTGAGGTCACTGGGGGTGTATGTGGCCTGCTCTTTTGTGCTGCCTCCGGCTGGGCCCACTTTTGACACATTCTGTCCCCTGCTGTGTAATAACATCCAGAAAAGAGAGAGAAAGAGAGAGAGGGACAAGGAGAGGCAGGATAGGAATTCACAAGTCAAACAAAGTTTGCTCCAGATTTAGGACCATGATACTTATCAGTAGCTTAAATTTAGTTTTAGAAATTTGCTAGGACCTTTTCCAGTTAAGGGAGATTTGGTATGCATTAATTATAATCCTTTCCCTACCTAGCGGAGGCAGGGTAAGGGGATTTAAATTCTCATGGGAAGTTACCTTGTGCAAAACTGTGAGAGCATATTTCTTGAGGTAGCAAATTAAAACCATAACTTCATAAAACACATTCTATGTTTTATTAATTATTTTTTGTTGTAACAGCACCATATTCCTCTGTGGTCACATCTTCTTGTATGTGCCCCAGATTCAAAGTATGTATTTTAATGAATTATACTATTGAAGAATGAGTGAAGATTAATGCTTGTGTGTTGCAGAATGAAAATACAATCCACACTGTAACAGTAATCAATCATGGAATAATGCACGGGAAACAAGGCAGATGATCATAGTTTTTGCTGAGAAATAAGTAAACTACAGCTTCTGTTTGACACGTAATTTCAGTGAGGCTTAATTAGTCACTTGAGCACGATGAGCAGTATCCATGGACGCTTTATGAAATGTAACACATGGGTACAAACTGACATCATAACAGTTTAAAATACTAAGATAACCTATAGAAAGCTGGAAAAAAATCATTTTAGGAATAAAATCAGTAAAATTAAATATTCAGTTCATCCATTTCTCATTTTAAAGGTATTTTTAGTTGTGCCATACAATACTTGAGATCCCCATTATTGCTTATTTCATACTATTAATTGGTTCTTTTAAAAATACATTCACTGCTGAGAACACTGAACTGACACACTAGTGAACAGAAAATCCATAATAAACAGGCCAATGAGTGTAAGAACACTGGTGTAGACCTAGGAATTTGGAAAAAGCACCGATTTTGCTGTGAGAAGGCAGGAGTTCGAGCCTTGGCTCTCCCACTTGACTAGTTGGATGAAAATGGGTTCAAGCTGGCTGGCCTGTCTCCAGATTCTATCCTTCTAAGATACAATAGTCATACTGAGCTTTTTATCTAAAAAAAAAAGGAATATCTTGAGGAACCTCAGACCTGATTTCTTATCTTAAAAATGGAGATCATCCCTGCTCTATCGACCGTTAGTGTTCACGAGGGTCGAATGAGTTAGCCATGTGCATTATAAACTGTGAAATGCTATAAAAATACAGGTATTGTTATTTTTGTTTGCTGAATTTCCCTGAATCTCATCTGTTCTGTTCATGAGAGTTTGCCCTGGGATCCATTCTCCTCCTGCCACAATAAATTTGAGAGGCAGCGTAATGGTGAATACATGTGTTTCCTGGTGCTTAAAGTCCTGTTCCTGTAGAAGTTCACTCTAGAGTTTGCAGCAGAGGCTGAACACTCTTTTTTCCCCTGTAAAGGACCATATGCTAGAGAAATGCAGCATAATTTAATTTCCTTCTTCAGGCAACATATAAACCATTGGGCTGTGCTTCCTTAAAATTAACAACATTCATTCTGAAGCTCGGACAGGACTGAAATGGGGGGTGGAGGGGGGTGGACTTTTAAACCAAAACATCTTCTTCGTTCAGGGAGGCAGCCGCCAAAACGACAGCTTTCAAAGGCCAATGCTTCACTTCCTTGTCGGAGAACTGGGGCCACGCAGGAAGGAGGGCATGAACAGATGGACAAGTTAGCAAAGTAGACAGCTCTCCCCTTCTTCCACACGTCGTCATCAGACTTCCATGCAAAATGCAGTGAATCCCCAGAATGACAAATAACCCTCTTTCAAATACAGAGATGCAAAAACACAAGTCCTTTTTAAATGTGTAACATTTAAGGAGTTTACGCTATTGTGTTTTTTGCATTACCATGAATATACGGACATTTGCATTATTATTGAATTTCAGGCTTTTGTTAGTGTTATAGGACATATGTGTGGTTTTATTAGGACATATGTGTGGTTCTCCACAGTCTGGGGAAAATGACTTCTGTTCTAGGTTGTCTTTTGTGTCTTCTTTGACTTTAGATGAAATCAGGTGGCTCCTGTACACTGTACCTCGTATTACAGAGAGATTTTTATGTCTGTAAACAGTGTAAGTCGTGCCCTGATGTCAGCGTTGTCAGTGGGACGCAGTAGTCATTATATGAAATTTGACAAAACTCATGTTCATTTATTTGTTCAGCTGCTGTGCACAGGGCTCTAGGAACACAAAAAATCAGGTAACCTGTGGTCCCAGGTATCAACACGCCATGTGTTAGGGGGAAACAGGCGACCAGCTGATTTTACTTCTAACAGTCCCATACAATGTCACTAATCCCACTGGTATTAACTACGGTAGTGTTACTAATAGCGTTAATAGCGATGCATAAATATCTTCTAAAGCAACCATGTTTTCAAAGTTTAAATGAAGATCATTTGAAGCTTTGAAAGCACAAGGAACCCAGTACTATCTTCACGCCTGAGAACAGTTATGGGGACCGGGGCTAATCAAGTATTTGATTCAGATACAGTTATTCCTCATTCCCTGCAAGACCTAAAAATCCCCGTGTTCTTTTCCCCCTGAAACCCATACGCAGAGGTGTGTCTGCCAATTCACCAAGGATGCAATAATGGTCCCAACTTACCTCTTTTGGGTTTCACATCTGGCTTATATTATAGCCCCTAAACTGAGTGCATACCTGTCCAATTAACTGTCCAGTGCTTTTTCCTTAATAACACAACACTCTCATATTATTTCTTTAGACTTGATTTCAAATCATAAAGATAATTCTGAGGAACTACTTCCTAGCTATCGCTCCTCTCCTGTAATAAATCATTTGCCCTCCACTTTTCCCAGAGGCCTCCATTGTTATTGACAGTCTAGACTGACGTCTACTGTAGCTATCCCCTCCGCACCCCTCCCCTCCGTGCTAATGCGTCCTGTTCCGTATCCACCACCATCGAATACACTGACTGGAATAAAAGCAGGAAGGTACTGGAAGAGGCTGGAGGGTGGGACAGTCATGCATTATGCAGCCTTTGTCAGCCTTAATGTGAACAAAAGGTCACCGAGACTCATCACATATAGAATGGGGAGAGAACACTTGCTTTTTAGAATTCCTCATCTCATGTTATTAAGCTGGTACACTGCAGTGATTTTGTTTCAAGATGAAGATAGTGTTCTTGCTACCAAAAAAAAAAAAAAGCTATTTATTTTTAGTAATATTTGATCAACCTATGTATTACCAGTTACAAGTTATTTCAGTAATTCACGGGGTGCACTTGACCTTCTCTTCCAAAGGCAGATCTGCCCTTCTTAACTTACTTTCTTTTCCACAGCCCATTACAATTTTCAAAAGGTAGTTAAAGCATGAGAAAGCCTTGAAATGATAAATATATAAGCCATTCTTCTAAGTATATGAGATACTTCTCTTTTGAAAAAGTATTTTTATGATTTGGGGTTTTTTTTTTTTAAATATATAAAAATGTGATGAATTGGTTTTCTCTTCTAAAGCAATAATTTCATTAGAATTTTTCAGCCACCCAGGGGCAGCCTGGGTGGCTCAGCAGTTTAGCGCCACCTTCAGCCCAGGGCCTGATCCTGGAGACCCGGGATCGAGTCCCACGTCGGGCTCCCTACATGGAACCTGTTTCTCCCTCTGCCTGTGTCTCTGCCTCTCTCTCTCTCTCTCTGTCTGTCTCTCATGAATAAATAAATAAAATCTTAAAAAAAAAAAGAATTTTTCATTAAGAGAACCTATTCATAGGGTAAAATGATAGCACAGTTGCTGTTTAAGTGCATTATTTTCACAGATGACAGAGACATGGTATCATGAAAGGGGTCTCTTAAATGACTAATGTAACTAAATGTTGGACAAGATGGGAAGATGCTTGTCAGAATACAGGGACTGAGAGGCCATAGTGTCCATATTTCTCCCAAGAGCAGAAAGTCTTTTTTTTTTTTCCAGAAAGTCTTAATATCACAGTGATTCAATTTCCATTCCCCATGTATTGTTTGTAAACATCTCTAGAACTGTTCTCTAGGTAACACATACGCGTACCTTGTACTCAGTGTTTCCTCCTCCTTTCTGTCTCATTTTGGTTTTATTCTTGGTGTTTTATTCATTTTCCCCTCCTTTGCTCCCTTGGACATTAACATAGCAGTTCACCTTGACGAGTGTTATCGAGGTGGTATTTTTGTTTCAAATGATGCTTGTATCCTTCAACCGCAAAAGATCTGGGTATAGTTATAGCCATCTAGATCTTGTCATGCAAAAGAAAACAGTTCCTCAAATAAATTAGGTAGCTCAACCATAATAACCAAAGTCATCAAGAGGGGTGTGTGTGTGCACACGCGCTTGCATGCGAGTTCAAGAGAAACCATCGTTTTTGTCCTTTCAACCACAGATAGGCACAACCCGAAGCTTTTTAAACATCCATTCTGCAATGAACATAGTTTTATTTCTAACATTTCTATAATTCAGACTTGCCAAAGCATTGGGGCAGGATGGTATCTATCAAGAAAGAGCCAGTGGCTTTGTGGTTCAAGTGAACCTGGCTTGGAATGTGCATTCTCTCACTTACCAGCTGTAAAACTTTGGGCATGTTTCCTCATCTGTCCGTCCCTCACATTTGTCATCTGTAAAATAGGGAAAATAGATGTACTTTTTGTGAGAAATACAACCTCTGAGAACAACTGATTCATTGTAAGTACTCATAAAATCTCCTAACCCATTTCCCTTCCCTTTCTTCTAAACAATTACTACTTAATATGCTCAGTAGTCTAGACATTTGGAAATACTGAATTATTAAATATTTTCATGTTTTATTTCTCACATCGTTCCATGGCAGTTGAGAAAAATACATTATAATGAAAACATACACACATCATGGATTAGCTCAGGCAAGCCCATTTTTATACATAAATTCAAAGTCAAATCCAACCCTGGAGAAAATTGTGAAATATTTGCCTCTTCCAGCACTCAGTGTCTCGTTTACCCTTTGCATGACCTTTTCATTGCTCGTGACCACCACAACCTCTTGCTGTCTCCAGTCATCCACGGTCAAGACTGCTTTCAGCAGAGAATGTGATAAACACTTCCATTACGAGATATAAATTATTGAAAAGGGTCAATATGAGAATCTCCCTGGCTATTTTCATGTTAACATAAGAGAAAAGGATTTAATTCCAAGTATTAACTACTAATTGTTGATTCTCACATATTAATGAGCTTTCCTACTTTCTAACAGACTTTCTGGGACTTATCAATTATAAGTGTCCCTGAGAATTATAACTTTGAATTGGCTTTTTCCCCTTTAAGAGGTTATTTTTGATGACTTGTGACCCCAGCAAAGAGATCCACAAATCACTGGAAACTGTTCCCTTTGGGCAGAAGCCCATTATACTTTGTGACCGGGTAGTCCAGTAAAATGCATACTGTCATCAAGGAAGGGCATTGGGAAGGGCAGAGGACAGCAACTACAGCTCAGCTACTAGATGTAGGTATTTCTGGCCATCAACATCTCATAAGAAAGGCATAATAGAGCTGGAGAAAGTAAAGAAAAATAATTTCAACCTTCAGTGCAAGATCAGTGTTATTGTGCCTTTCCTTAAAAATCTTCACTTATGGAATATATAGGAAAGCAAACAAAAATCTCCTTAATTACTAGGCTCTATATTACAGGCAAGAATATTTTTGTTTCTCCCAGGTAAGTTAGAATAGTATTTTTCTCCAAATATCTAATAAGGGGAACACTGGGAAGGCTCACAGGTAATTGTCAGGAGTCTCAGCTCTCTGCCAACTTTGTGTCTTTCTGTATTGTACTCTTCTGTTAGAGGATGTGGGTCAGATATGAAAGATCAAGACACAGGAATAAAGAGGAGTCCACTCACTTGCTAAATGTTCCCATGAAACATATGGATAATACACTGTCAAACACTGGATTATATACTGCCTTGTGTGTTTACTTAACTATGTCTTAGCAGGTAGACTGTAAATTTCTCATGGGTAGAGACTCCATCTTATATTTTCAAATTCCCTGAAAGGAAACTAGCTAGTAGCTGACATTTCATAGGTTTTAAATAAATACTTGCTGAGTGGAGTTGAATTTATGGTAAAGTCACTTGCGAATTACTCGTGTAGATGCCAGATGTAAACACTAGAGGAGTCCGAGGTGATTTTCTTTGGAAACCCCTTGGGTGTGGCTGATACGGTTTTTCTTGGACATACCTTTAAAATAGCACTTTAATTTCAGCAAATTGGAACCACTGCATCTTCCTAAGAGACTTGTCCAGTTTTTGACCAAATCATCCGTCTACCCAATGTTCTCAACCAGGGTTGATGTCACCAGACAGTATCCTGGCATTTGGTGCTCAGGGGCCAGGGATGCTAAATTATCCTGAATGTGGCACAGCATAGTCCTTCACAGAAAAAAAAAAAAAAAATCGTTGTGCTCACAATACCACTAATACACCTCACTAAGAAACATTGGATTCATTATAACATCTGCCCTTCCTACCATTCAGACCTCAAACTCACACCTCCTCCTTGTACTCTTATGTTTATGCTCTACTAAGCTATTTCTTGATCATACCAAGCTCTGTCTACTTCTTTATCTCTGCAGATTTTATTTCTTTTACTTTGGTCTTACTTTCTCTCCTAGTGAATGTATTCTAATCCCTCAAGACTCAGCTCCAGCACCATCTCCTCCAAGAAGCTTTTGTCAGTTACAAACCCAGACTGGGATAAGAGGCGCTTCTATGTGCTTCCCCCTGCCGTGACATTTAAACCAGTGAATTAGGGTTGTCTCTTTACTTCCTGTCTTTCCTTGGACTAAATAAAAACTTTTCAAGAACAAGGAGAGAACCAAAACAAAAGTCTGCTTGTGTGGATCAAGCCTGCCTGTCAGGAGTTTCAGGAGAGCTCCACAGAATTTAGGGTGCCTAGTGCTCACTGCTAGCAGCAGGGTTTGTGGTAACGCGGCTAATTCCGGCACCTGCCTCCTGCTGAGCCGCTGGCCACTAAGGTACTGCCCACTCTGGCAATGATTAGCTCCAGGATGAAGGGAGGCCAGCTGGCTTCACAGGCTGTGGACCTTCAGCAGCAGCAGCCCAGCAGGTTCTGGGAGGTGTAAGGAGTGATGCACCAGGTATTCCAAAGATTGAGAGATGAGCAGTTAGGTTGAGAATTTAAAGCTTAGGCAAGAACACAAGTAGAATGCTTTAGGGAAAAAGGAAAGTACAAATTGTAGTAAAGCCACCTTAAAGAAAAAATATGAACTAGTTTGTGTGCAAATTCAAGCAAGGAAACATTTTTTACAACATTATTACAAGAAGTTAGACATGGTAATGGCAGTAGGGCACTTACTGACTACTAAATAAGAAGCAGAATGACCCTCATAAAGATTGTTTATGTACAGCAGGGTTGAAGTGCCAAATGATCAAACTCATAAGCTTTACTTACTCAAGTTCTAACTAGTGTAGAAAAAAATTCCTGCCAGACAGCAAGTCTGCTTTGTTTGAAATAGAAGAATAAATATCTAATTTGCCTTGTTACAGAGAAGAATGCATGATCTATGCCACATGTAGCCAAATAATCATCCCATTAGGCTCAAAATGTAAAGAACATAGTTAATTTGCTGATTTGGCCCAATCCTCATTCTCAGATGGTGAAACCAGTCTTTAAGTTCATATTTTATTTAGTCATATTTTATTTCGTAAAGCTTGAGACACAATTTTGCTAGAAGATCAAAAACAAAAGCAACCACTAGTACATATAGATCAGTATACTGTGATTTGGAAAGTTGAAAACACACACAGTAATACATTTATAAGTTTGTTTTTCCCTCAGCATCTCTCTACTTTGTAGTTCGGTTTTTTTTCTTTCTACTTAAGTGTTGTATCATCGAAGCAAGTGTGTCTCATGAATGCAAGGTGTACAACCATATAAACCTGTAATGTTTTCCATCATAAAACTCCTTTTGTTATCTTCTTCGCTGAGGAAAAATGAAGATGACAGCCTCAAGTTTTTTTGTTTATCCTTAAGAAAAGTTGGCTTGATATTATTTAAAATAGAAGTGAATATTTCTCTCTTTTTTTTTAATTCATTGAGCTTTTATTTTTTACCTGGTGTCTTGCCAGCCAGCTGCCATTCTGTGTGAAATGTTTCAGTTTCCTGATGTATTTGTCATAAACAAAAGCAAATATATTTTTATTAAACCATAAAAATGATCAACTGCGTACTCGTATATAGAATGTTCATGTGCAGCCTAATTGTTGAATACATGTTTTCTTTCCACATTAAGTCCACCCGAAAGACTATTGATTGTACCAAACACTGTTTCTTAATGCCATAATTTTCCAGACCTGTGTCTCCAGGGACCCCAGTCAGGAGGGTAATTGTGTAGCTCTCAACAGAGAGCAGAACGCCCACTGACAGCCTGTCTGGAACAGCTCAGGTCGTAGAACAGTGCATCTCACCATGGCTGAACTGCCTGCTATTCCTGGGATAAAGGAGGAGCATCTCCTTACTTACAGCTAATGGAAAAGGTGGTTTGAAGGTGAAAAACACCAACATTTTAGTAGGCGCATCATATTCAGAAAAAGATAAAATATTCTCATATATAAAGTTTTACATTCTGCCTTAATGCACAGAAATGTGCCAAAATCCTATTACTTTCACTTGTACTTTACACAAAGCACTTTACATAAGAATCTTCTCATGACCACTATGTATTCTCTTGAACGATTTCCATGATCCTCTGTTCTGATGTGTGAAAATGGACACAAAATGGCAAGTTGTCCAATCAGCCACACAGTTGGGAAGGTCAGAAGACACAGAGCTTACTCAAGCAAGTGTTCACCAGAGTGAAGTCACACGTATTCCATTAACTCTTTCTAAAACAACTACTATGCAGCACACACCATGCTATGAGCGGGGAACCCCAGATCACATACGATGAACGGATTCTGCAAAGGGGCCATTTGGCCCGATGCACTTATTCTTAAAAATGGAGGAGATGAGGCCACACAAGCTGGGGCTGGGTGAGGAGGGAGACAGAGAAAGCCATGGCCTCACGTATTTTCAAGGATGTCCTGCTTCAAGTATTCTTATTTGATTTAAGCCAGAGATTTACAAAAAGTGGCTTCAACTCCATCAGGTGTCCCACATTCATTATTCTGCTAGGCCTGAGCACTAGGGGGTCATGTCCTCTCAGGTAGCCTGGAGCCTTAAGGATGTAATGTCCTCCACAGGCTTCTGTGAGGTCTACAGAGCCCAGGAGGCATGCACAAAATTCACAGCCTCCGTTTCCAGGCAGGCACATTTTCCTTCCCAGAACAATGTCGTGACTGCTGAAAGTGTGCAGATTTTCATGTTTGTTCTTAATGATGAGCAGAAAGTCTATAAAAAATTTTAAATTAAAGTAATAATGTAAATGTCTTCATTTGCTGAGCTGATCTTTTCACGTTGAGAATAAATATCTCCTCTGTAGCACCTCCTTAAAAAGAAAGAAAAAAGCTCCCAAAAGCTTTGTAACATTATTATTAGAAAGGACATATTTTTTTCCTCCCTGTGAAACTGTGTTAGCAACATCCCAGAAAACTGGAATTCTCTATTAACCCCTAGGTCAAGCATCCATCTTGACACACATCTCTTTTATTCCACCTCATTTATAAAGGAGCAGTTTATTCTTCACTTAATTCCTAGCTTCTTTTTAGGGAGCATTCAAAGTTAATCTCAACAAAGAACAGTAAATCAGACTTTGCAATCTGTGGTATTAGGGACTAGAATGAAATCAAGTCATTTTAGTATTAGAAGGAATCATGGAGCTCGTCTTATCTAACCTCTTCATTTTGCTGTGAGGCAGCCGCGGCTCAGAGAAACTATCTCTCTAGAATCATGCAGCCGATGGGTGGCCAATCCTGTAGTTTTGTATCAGTGACACCAGGCAGCACAGTGACATTTTCTAAAAGTGATGGAGGACTAGAACATAACTTTTTTTTTTTTTTTTTTAAGCAAAGTAAATGAATAAGAAAAGTGACTTGGAGATTCTGCATCTCTAAACTGCTTGTGTCCAGAGCTACAGCTTTCCACTTCGTGGGTCTGGACTGTGTGGTGTAATATGGTTGCCTAGTAAGAAAAAATTTATCATCAAATATTGCTTTGGGAGTCAGGGATCAGGCATTTACAGAGCTCCAACATGCACCTTCTGGATCTTGGGTTTTTACCTACTCGAAATTAGAATAATAAGAAGGCTGGCATGACCAACTGACAGCTCCATGGAGTACCATTCTTCCATTAAAATTACCCCCAAATATTGCAGTTTATATCCTTTAGCCCAGAGGAACAAAACATCTTTGCTCTCTGACCCTAATCTTTCTAATCCAGCCTACAAATTCCAAAGAAGATTCAGCTCAAAAGAAAGGCACCAAGACCTACCTATAGCCCATTGCCATCATTCTTAACCTTAGGAGTTTGGGATTGAGGAGGATAATATGTGGAATCATTTCTAGAGCCTCCATTGCTATTCCTGGGAGAGACTGGTCCCTCTGATACATTCTCAAACTTACCTTCCTGTCCAGGGTTCTTTCAAGTCTCTACTGTGGTCCAGTGATCAACATAAACCTCCTGTCTCCCATACTTTCCCCTCTGATCATTCTGGTCCTGATCTACATTTGTGGGAGCTCACAGTTATGTGTGGCCTACAAGCAGTAACAGCTCTGGTGCCATGACCAGAGGCCCCTTCAACAGGCACAGGCAGGAAGTCAATTGGGGGAAATGTCAATGCCCTACGACCTACCATCCTACAAAGAGTTTTTTGCTGTGAGTGTATCACACGATCCAGGTGAGGACCAACTTGGGTTATTTTTAATACATGAAGTTACTTTACCAAGATGCTTCTTTTCTCCTTCATTGTGGTAGTTATTCAATATTTATTTTCATACTCTTTAGTTAACCACACAACAGTTGACTATAAATATGCATGCTACTATTGACCAAAATGTGGAATAAAAATCTACAGTCTGCAAGTTAACAATAGTTTGACTTATAATTTTCCTTTTTTAAAAAGGTTTTTTTTTTTTTTACATCCAATTAGTTAACAAACAGTAAATTATTAGTTTCAGGTGCATAGCCTAGTAGTGATTCATCATTTAAATACAAAACCAAGTCCTCATCACAAGTGCCCTCCTTAATACCCATCACTCATTTAACCCATCCCCCCGCCCACCTCCCCTCAGTTTGTTCTCTATAGTTAAGAGTGTTTTGTGGGTCTGCCTCTCTCTTTTTACCCCCTATGTTCATCTATTTTGTTTCTTAAATTGCACGTATGAGTGAAATTCTATGGTATTTATCTTTGTCTGACTTATTTCACTTAGCAAAATACACTGTAGCTCCATCCACGTTGTTGCAAATGACAAGATGCCATTCTAAAAATGGCATAAAAATGGCGAGTAATATTTCATTATATTTGTAAACCACTTCTTTATCCATTCATCTGTAATGGATATTTGGGGTCTTTCCATAACTTGGCTATTGTTGACAAAGCTGCTATAAACATCAGGATGGTTCTTGACATTTAAGAAAGGCTAACTTCATTTAATATAGAGAATGTTCAACAAGATGAAAATCTGGAAAGCTTGGGTCCTCAACTTTCTGGTATATTGTTTTTCACTCTTTAAAAATGATTTTATCCTTTCATCGTGTGAAAAGTAGCACCACCACGTGCATAACCAGCTCTCTTTACTAGATTGGCAGATAGAGCATGCTGGGGACCTGTTTGTTAGGTTAGGAGGCCATTCAGGAGTCCCTGAGAGAGCAGGCCACCACACAAAGGCTTAGAGGTTAGAATAATAAAAATAACAAAGCCTAACTGGTAGCTCTGTTTCCACCATCCTTTCACAGGAGCCTTGAAAACTATATAAACCAAGCTTTTAAGTTAGCACACCCAAGACCACCATCTCCTCCTTTGGTCATGTGGGATTCTGTCTCTACTTTGACTTGAGAAGAAGATAATTATGGGTTGACTTTTGGAAAGAATGATTAATAATCACCCCATTTGGTGGAATGTAATCTGTGGAGGCAACATTAATGTTTTTACTACCTTATGAACAACATAAGGAAGAAGGAGAAAAGAAAACCCTGTATACCCTTTTGCAACAAGCTATAAAATATTATTTAGTCTTGAATAATTAAACAAAAACATTTTTATTCACATAATGTCACAATCATACTGCTAATACCAGCTTAATACTTACTTTTAAACTAATTCATTTTCTCATTTGTGGCAATCGAGAAAGGTTTATTAAATCTAATGACTGTTTTAGGATTAAGTAGGGGAAAAGCATGTTCTAATTACAGGGATGGATAAAAGCAAATTAATTAACCAAAAACGTGTATTTCCTTCCTCATAGATGTCTGGTCAGCCATATCCGAGATGAACTTGGGTTACCTAGCTCCTGAGTTTTTTAATCATGTTTTTAGATTGCATTTTTTACACCATCTGTACCATTAACATGACTGTAATTTCTGTCACAGTTGGAAGCTCCGGTTAATAAATGTTTTGTTATGGAGGGGGATGGGAAGGCAGACAAGAAGAGGGGAGTGTTTGTGAATGAAGCAAAGGAAGAGACTGTGCCTTCACCGAGGAGCCATGAAGGGAAATGCTGAGAGTTTGGTGTTGCTCTTCCCTGCCCCACCTTATAACTACAATTAATTGAAATAATAGTATTAATTAATCCCTTAAAAAAATCTGATCTAATAGAAAGTACAGCCATCATCTAGTCAAAAATCTAAGTAGCCTCATTCATATACAATAGACTATATACAGAAGAATATGTAATTATTTTGTGAAACTCAGTTATTTTTCAGTATTTTGTATGTCTTGAATGGAGCACGGATCATGGAAATAGCTTTTAGTTCCAAATAAATTGTTATTTTATCCTCTTTTTAAAAAAAAATTACAGGTTTTCTGTATATGCTTACCTTTTTTTTTTTTTGCTAGTAACTACTGCTATAAGCTTTTTAAAAGTATGCTGATTATATTTTCAAAATTCAAGAGAATGATCACAGTTTTTAAAGCATCAGATTGTAATTTCAGAGAGTCGTGCTATACTGATATAATGTCCATAGGAACAATGATAAATTTATGATAAATAAATGATAAAACCAATGATAAAATTGGTTTGGCCGGGGGGGGGGGGGGGGGAAGGAATGGGGGGGTGGATGGTAGGCAGGCAAGACACAATGCAAGCTGCAGACTATTAACCCAAAAAGGGGTACACATACTTTTCAGATAGAAAAAAATTATCATTCTTGACAAAAAAAAAAAAATTAAAAGCTATATAAGGTGAAGCCTGAATCTTTAGTTAAGTCCTAGAATACCAGGACAAACTTTTACGTCCAGAATCATGAGAGCCATTGGCTTTAGTATCGTGAAGGGAATAGCCGTATATATTGTGCGTCTGTGCTGCTCTGGGTGCTTAGGGATACAAATGATTAAGACAGATTAATCTGAAGATAAAAGATTAAGCTTCCATCAGAGAATTTAGGCATAAGTCAGCATGTGTGGGACTAGGAGTTACAGCAAAATAGAAAATGTAGAAATATAAAGCATTTTCTCAAAGAGAAACTTACATAATAAAATTACTAGATGATGGAAATAGAACTCAACTTAATCTGGTTGCAGTCATTTGTATCTAGTGGTCTTTTGACGTTTGCTGGCTTTGCACCCTCAAGCCTTTGTAAATCCTCAAATTCCCAAACAACCTTACAGCTTCTAGTTGTAGCCCTAAATTATGCTAATCAACATAATTAAAAATTTAGAATGGCACCTTCAGGTATCTCTGAAGGGGACTGTGTATACTGACAGTAAAGAAGCCATGTAAAGATGCAAACACTGGCTAAATTCACTCTTTAAATGGGTCCATCCTGGGGTGTGGTTCAGTCAGTTAAGCATCTTCCTTTGGCTCAGGTCATGATCTTGGGGTCCTGGTATGGAGCACCCCTGTCTGGCCCCCTGTTCAGCAGGGAATCTGCTTCTCCCTCTCCCTTTGCCCCTCCCCCTACTCTCTCTTACCTCTCTCTGTGTCAAATAAATAAAATATTTAAAAATAAATAAATAAGTGGGTCCATCCCATTTCCAATCCTGAAGCCATTGGGGAATTCCAGATTGTACATCATTAAAACAGCAAGCATACCCCCTGAACACCCCAGTTCAAATGAGTAGCAAGGGCCTAAAGAATTTCCACATTAACTACACATTTGCCAAACAACACACACATCCAAGAGCAAAAAAAAAGAAAGAAAAAAAAATGGGTGTTTAGTATTCAGTCTAAACCCGGGACGGGTGTTTAGTATTTATAAGCAAGGTACACCACTGTTCCTTACTTGCGGTGCTGAAAACCAGAATTCCTGCTGATGCCTTGGAAAGCATGTGGGGCAAGCTTGCCCTCATGGCCTTCGGTTCAGGACTGAGTTTTCTAGTGGTACGTTCTTTCTTGCAGTTCCACCACCAGAGAGAACCGTTCAGATGCGAAGTTCACTATGCTGAAAGTTCTGCTACATAACTAAGTCTTCACCTTGGGAACTAGACCTAACAGTTACAGGTAGTGAAGGCCAGCACAGCCAAAGCCTCTGCATAGTTGGCCTGAAACCTTCTACTTGTGTCAATTAGCTGGGCACTCTTATCAATAAAACCAGTGACCTTGGAATTGATCAGATTAAGCATTCACGTCAACATCATATTTAAAATACTTTCCGACCATTGCCACAAAGTCTTATTAAATACAGCAGCCCAATTTCAGGGCTGTCCTTTCAGGTTCATCCTGACAGGCTTTCCATCTTCCACTGCTGGCTTTCCAACGTTCTCTCAACCAGACTGAAATCAGAGTAATGAAAACAGTCAAACTGCTCATAAAATGTCACGTCACTACGAGAGCACACATTATTTCTACAGATATTTTGTGTCAGTCACCAGATCGCTACTCAAATGACAGCAGTGCCTGCCTGGAACATGCTTTCAAAATGACAATCCCGTACTGTCAAGACTACTTCGGCAGTAAAAATTTACTGATCTGTCCCTTTGATCTCAGCCCACAAAAGATACCAAATGCTACCCAGGAATAAATAAAACATTTATAGAAAAGGGGAGAAAAGGTTATATGCTTCATTTTGCTTATCAATGTCATTTCCAAGCCAACAATTTTATTAGGGGTAGGGGTATGGTGACATGCTATTTTTAGCTTGTGGGGGAGAAATGTGACATTTAGAACAAATGTCATAGCATTTCTTCAATAAAAATCCATGCTGTCAGCCGCCTAGCTCTGGAGAATTACAGAAAAGCTGTGTTGAATCACAAGAGAAGCCACAATAACTTGTAGTTTAACCCCCTCGGACCCAGCCTCAGTGGAGACGGAGGGTCACAACCATAGCTGTGTGTCGTGTAAGCTCCAGGAATCTCCCCATATTTGCACGGGGTGGTTCTTAAAATAATCCATCCTGTCCACCTAAGCAAATGACCCTGTGTTCAGCCAAAGCTCTGTGACCTGTTTCATTCAGTGAACCTTGAAGAGAAGTCGGTTTTGTTTTGTTTTGTTTTGTTTTTTTCACAAACAGAAGAAGAACTCGCAATACCTACCAAAATAACTATTCCAATAGGAAGGCCAGAAAATGACTTCACCATCAAGAAGGCACAAAATAAACAGTGAAGGACATAGAGGAGAGAATGATTTGAATTTACCTTAGAAAACATGCAATAAATATAGTTCTTGTTGCAGAACGTTCACCCCTTATCTGTTCCACTCGTTTTGGCATCCATTCACCTTCTACCATGAAATATCTCTGGGTTGTTATTTAACTTCTCAGGGACAGAAGCCATATCTTATATTTCTCTGAATTCCCCATGGTGCCTAGCACAGTTCTTGATAAAACTATTGAACAATTAAAGCATTGGTTTGAGAAATAGGGTTCATATCTTCTTTCTTTCTTTCTTTTTTTTTTTTTTTTAAACTTTCTAGCTCTCCCTAGCATGCCAGTGATTATTTTCATCCTTGGCTTTTCTCAAGGCTCACTCCACCATTCCTCCAATGGGGTAATACTAACAGTCTGCTGGCAATTACTGACACACTTTTAGAGAGGGATGATTATCTTTGTTAAGTGAGAAGATGAAGACAACTGTGACTTTTTTTTTAAGTTCTTTCTTCCCCCCCTTGCATACACATGTAGTGTTCATTCATGATCCGTTTTTTCCTTCCTTTCTCAGAGGAGGTTCCTCTTTTCCTTGACAAAGCTCTTGTCTTCCCTTCTTTGGGACTCCTTCCTGTTGGCTTCCCCATGAGTAGTGATAGCCTGCAATTTAACCTGCTGCCTTCTCAAATTCCCATTAAATTGCTAAATATGAATGGAGCGCGCAGAAGGGACCAGATATTGAGCTGGGTCATAAGGGTATATTGCTGAGTAAGATAGACTCTGTCCTCTTACAGAGCTCATAACTCTGTGCTCAACAAAGAACCTCTTCCACAGACATTCGTCCCGCAAACTCTCAGGAGTAAATCAGGAGATCCGATGACTCCTAATGGCAGTCCTTCCCACTCGAGGATCATGCAGTATACACTGCTTCTAGAGCCCATCCCGGCAACACCTCTCATTGTGAACTTGTACTCATTTCCTACTCAAAACTATGAAGTATATTTTCTGCATATATCCATAATGTTTAATGTAATTTTTCTTCACTTATTATGAAAACATTTTGAAGACAGTTTCTCAAAAACTGAATTACTTTTTATCTTTTATAATCATCACCCAACCCGGTACCCTAAACACAGGGTCATCTCCTACGGCCACTCAGGCTGTGTGAGCTCTGGGGATTATCAAATACATCTCAATCCAGGTGGCCTTGCATTGGTGCTCAAGAAATATTTTTGTTTGAGTCTTACGATACTAACAATTTGTGAAAGGTCATTTCATTTTCTGAAATTTATTTTTAAATCTGTGCTCCTATTCTTTTGAATCCCCTCTAGTATACAAAGCCACATAGGTTTAGAAGTAGGTGATGTTTTGAAAATTCATTTTCCTATGAATTAAATACATGTGATCTAGTAATTTGTATATGCCCCCAATTATATTCCTAACTCATTTTTTCTAATAGTGTTTTGACATGACTTTTTAACGTTTGTTAAGCATATTGACAACCTCATTGGCATGGTGGAGGTATGTGATTTCTTTTTATCATTAAGCTTTGTCATTTCTAACCATGGATTCTCAAATACAAAGAAAAATAATTGCTCCCGTATGGATTTATTTAAGAATTTAATGAATTAACCTGATGTCATTTGAACTTGGATTGCCTCTGTCTCTATTCTGATAAGTCAGTGAACATACGCTAGATTTGTTCTATTATGGAAGCTGCATAATCATCAGTAGGTATATTTTCTGCTAACCATAATCTAGGATGCCTCCCCTCCATCCTTGTGTGCACGTATGGGAGGAAGGGTATCATCCATTCTCTCAGCTGGCACAGAATTCCTCGCAGGCAAGGAAGTAGCCTTGTTTAGGAAACCATCTTGATAAACAGTTTAATGGACAAAGTGAGAACCTGAGGCTGTGAGTTAGAAGGAACTTAGAACTAACCACTCTACAGTAGAAAAATACAGGGAATCTTTCAGTCTAAATAATAAAGTGATAAAAGAGGGAGAAGTAGTGGGAGAATAACTAATATTCAATTTGAGGGACTTGACTTTTTTTTATATTTTTATTTTATTTTTTTTTAAGATTTTATTATTTAAAAAAAAAGATTTTATTATTTACTCATGAGAGACACAGAGAAAGAGGCAGAGACACAAGCAGAGGGAGAAGCAGGCTCCCTGCAGGGAGCCTGATGCAGGACTCGATCCCAGGACCCTGAGGTCACAACCCGAGCCAAAGGCACTCAACCATTGAGCCATCCAAGTGCCCTGGCATTTTTTTTCCCTGTGTGCACTGACCCACAAAACTAAGTCAGAAGACCAGGAATTGGGAGCCAGATATGAGCTTGATAATGCAAGTCCCCTTTCCCTTGATGTTTGAAGCCATTTGGGGAAAGGCACTGAGCTTTTTTTTTTAGCGTAAGACAAAATGTAGGAGGGTGGAGCCTAGATCTAAAGGGGCAGTGGGACCCCTGATGCCCTCTGAGTTTCATGTATATTCACGTCTGGCTTTAATTCCCAGCTCCACCTTTTATTAGCTAAATACTCTTGGAAAAAAGATACTTAGTTTTTCTGTGTCTTAAGTTTCCTCATTCATAAAAGAGAAATAATAAAAGTATATTTTCCCATGGGGTTGTCTTAATGATGAAACTAATACGTGTGAAGAAATAAGAAAAATGCTTTCAAAAAAGAAAAAGAAAAAAGATAAATGCTATATATATATATATATATCCCCCTACTCATGCAGACACGCATGTGATAGAAGACTTGGGGTTGCTTTATATGCCTGTGCTCAGAGTTAATTACAAAGAAGTAAGCATGTATAAATCCATTCTAAGGAATCAAGTATGATTCAATATCCCTTCTCTCTAACCCCTACATTTCTCCTTTAAATGCAAAGTGTCTTGTGCCTCAAACAAACAAGTCAAATGGTGAGTGATATATTATCTTTACCAACATTATACCTGTACTAACATTATATCTGTACCAACGTTATAATGTATTTAAAAAGACCAGAATGTTATCAAAGTCTTCATATATTTTTCAATCCTCATACATTTGTTCTTTGAGAGAGAAAGTAGTGCACTGTTTCTAAAGCAGTCGTGTAACTAGGACTCATTAGACATCATTTTGAAAGTTTTAAACGTTTGGCTCTTATCTACATGAAATGGAAAAGTAGCTTACTTTGTAGAAGTCGTTAGCTTCCTTGGTTGCTAAATGCTATACTGTGTAAAATATTAAAATGCAGGGATCATGAAGTTATTTTGAGGATATAATTACTGTGGGGGCGCCTAGATGGTTCAGTCGGTTAAGCATCTGCCTTCGGCTCAGGTCATGATCTAGGGGTCCTGGGATCGAGCCCCACATCAGGCTCCCTGCTCAGCATTGCATCTGCTTTTGCCTCTCCCTTAACCTGCCACTCCCCCTATGTGTGCTTTCTCTCTGTCAAATAAATAAATAAAATATTTTTTTTAAAAAAAAGAAAGAAAGCAAGCATGAAGAGATGAAGGGGATAGCTGTGGCAGCAGGAAGGGTTAGAAAGTTGGTTTGAGAAACTGCTGAGAAGCCTGACCCCTCCCAAGACACTCTGTCCATCCCAAGACTTCCACTTCCGTTCATCTTTCCAATCCAGCCATTCCTCATTTTCATGGCCTCCCACTTTTGTGCTTCTTATAGTTTATTATTCATTCCTTCATTTTCTCTCTTGACATAATGAAAGCTGTCTAAGACCAAGGATGGTGCCTACTTGCTGTATTCCCAGTACTTAGAACATTTAGAAGATGAATACGCATTTGGTGAATGGATTAGTTGATTCACTTAAAAGTCACTTTGCAAGTGGTGATTACTTACTATGTTCCAGACACCCATTTCCCATGCATTAGTACTTAATTTGTAAAATCTGTGAGAAGGGCAACCTATAATATCAAAGCCTTCCAAATGTGCAGAGGAATATATTATAGAGAAACAATCACAAATCTCAGTAAATATAGATCTGTGAGAATGTTCATTGCAGAACTGTTTATAATAATAGAATGTTGTAAACAACCTAAATATCCAATACTAGATGCTGAGTTAAGTGTGCTGGGTTGATGTGATTGGATGCCATGCAGTCACTGAAAATCACGGTGAAAAAGAATATTGAATGATGGGGAAAATGTTATTTGATATGCCAAAAATTGAAAAAGTGTTACAAGATAACATACACAAAAGCAGTTTTTTAAAATAATAATTATTATATGTGTACTTAGAAAAAATAAGATTGGCAAAATATACACCACAACGTTAACAGTGGTTACCTGTAAGTGGCATTAATCCCTGGTGATTTTATTTGTGTGTGTGAGCCCTTCTATGTATTTTTTTTTAATTTCTAAAACATGGAAGGTGTTTGTAAAACATGGAGGTTTCATGACGGAACTCAAACAGCTGGAAAGGTACAGAGAGATCACTTGACCCTGAGGGGCAAGATTGGTATGCCTGCCATGTATCAAGACATTTGCAGTAGGAAGGAAACAGAGCCCTGAATACCTGCTAAGCCTTGCCAACGGAAAGGGTCTGCTGTCTGCCCAGGTTGATTTTTAGCCTAGGACTGAAGCACAGATTTTAGCCATACATTAATTTGGCTCTTGGTATGATCTTTACTGATTTCTTTTTCTGCACCTTGTTCTTTGTGTCTGCAGTGATATTTTGAGAGATGGTAGGGGGAATGGAAAAAGTTGGGCTTGGAGGTCACCAGAATTCAGCACATAGGGGTTTGATCCTTGCTCTGTAACTTAAAAGCTCTAAGACGTTGGACAAACTTGCTTTGATGCTCTGAGACAGAAGTGTTAAAATGAGACTAATAACAGCCCCCTTGCATGATGTGAAACAAGATAAACTTATAGAGAGTCATTAATTCAATACCTCTCACAATAAGACAATAGCCAATAAATGTTAGCTGTTGTTCTTAAGATTGTCTTTTCTCGTGGTTCTTGATTGCATAAGCATGGAGTATCTTATAATTACAAAACCACATGCTTGTGTTGATGGCTTGTTTTTGTTTTTCTAATTTTTTTTTTTTTTTTTTTACTTAAAGTAACATAAAGAAAAAGGAAGTCAAAATCTTCACCAGTAAAAGCAAGCTGCTTTGTTGGTTCTGAGTCACCCTAACCCAGATTAGCAGTGTGGCGGTACTTCTATTTCATTATGCCATCTACCAGTCACCTAACCTGGCCTTACAGAAACAAAACAGTCTTTGAAAATGCAAGCACATCACTCAGCCTTGTTATGGAAAACTGGCAGACACCTGGATGTGCCCAGAGGGACTGTGATTTCACTTCTCACTCCATAAGCAACATCCTTCTGTTGTGAATTAAATCTTCACAGTCAAAATCTGTGTCTGCATGTGCTTGTTTATTTGGAAAAGAAATGTTATTCAGAAGCATTTTATTTGTGCTAGTTGTGGAGCAATATGATATTAAGTGAGCCCAATGTCGGTTTAGTGCTATTTCTACTTAAGAACTCTCATGAGCATTTGTCTTTCTGGTTTTCCCGTTGTTCATTAGGCCAGTGGACAAGTTCTACTGTATACACGAGTGTGAATGTGATGCTTTACATATGTAACACAGACGAATATGGCACCCATCCCCTAGGTGGGTTGATGTCGATATCCGGGGATACGCATGTGAATGAGCCAGTTTCTGTAAACACAAGGAGGTTTCCCCCAACCTGACTTTATTTGGGGGTAAATGCTCTTATCTCACACTCCAAGCTGAGTTCAGCATCTGGAGAAGCTTAAGGACCCAGTGCATCAAATTATCCTGCTCAAACTGTTGTTTATTGCAGTCCATTTTGTCCTGTCATCCCAGAGACAGAATGTCAAAGCTTTTCTTTCTGTGGCCTTCAGCTTTCAGCATCTGCAAGGATCTGATATGCTATTCTTGCTTTCCTGGGGTGGGGACACGGGGGAGGAGACTCACGTGATCATGATGAAGGCAATAGGCACTGGTTACCTTCTTTACTAAAGCTTGGGGTGAGTTTCTGTCCCACCATTTCCCTTCCTGGAGAACAAACATGCAGTCTGTTTTATGGATGTGTGTTAGTTCCTTATCTATTTCCATGTTTCTTCTGTCAGGACTTGGGTAATCACAAGCAAATCATATATGATGGTATTCATAGAAATATTGACAGTTTAAGTCTGGAAACATAGTGTGAATTTCCTCGCTAACTACAAATAATGTGGTCTGTAATCTGAGCAGTTCAATTTAGGTAAACAGAAATATTGTATCCTTGAAAACCTAGTCCAGGATAACAAAACATGCACATGAGTTTCCCATTTAATTTTTAAAATATTCAACCTCTAACCTTTATTTTTTTTTCAGCTAGAAACCTATGTGTACCCAATTATGTGTTTTTAGCTTTATACACTTATAATCACATATGTAACTGTGTATAATTTGTCTTTCCAGGATAAAGTTTCATTGTGCCAAAAGATGCTTTCATTTCTAAGATACAGCACAATATCTCTTAGCCAGATAAAGGGAAATCCACCGATGAAAAACACCACACTGATTACAGACCAGGACATATTTGCACGTTTCTACTTAACAACCATCCAGGCCTGGGCAGCCCCCTTCTCTTGCCTGGGCTATACTAACTGCTCCCTGTCAGTTCCCTCACCAAAGGGAAACTGGAATTATCTTCTGTGATGCCAGTGAATCTGATCATATTCAGCAGCATTCTCTGCTTAAAATTCCTCAGTGGCTTTCCATTCCTTTTAGGAAATAGGCAAAACCCTTTTGTGTGTGTGAGACTGACTCTCTCCCCTGGCTCCCTGGGCTGTCTCTGCTCTGGGCAGTCCTTGCTGCCTTCTGCTACCCCCAGCAATGCTGCTCCTTCCCACCATGAGGACTTTCCATGCTATTTCTCCATCCAAAATGCTCTCCTTATCTTCCACCCCGTTAGTTCTTGGTCAGGTTGCCAGATCTCAGCCCCAGAGCCTCCTCAGAGAACCTTTCTGAGTAGACCAGATGGCCATCACATACACTCTCATAGCAATAGGTTTTACTGCTCTTAACACCCATCAGTTAGCATTTACATCTGTGTGATTATCTGGTCACGGTCCCCTTTCTCACTAGATTGTAAGCTCCACAGGACAAGGACTCAATCTAGTTTCGTTCACCTCTCTATCCCCAGAGCCTGACATAGGGTAATGTGCTCAGGGAAGACTTGTGGAAAAATTAAATGAAGATAAGTTTATCCGTTATATGTTCTCTTCTATGAAAGCATGTCTTCACTTGCCCTGGTCTGCACATTTCTCACAGATATCCACTCTTCAATAGTGACATCTAATCCACTTAGTTACCACTCTGTTGAGATCCTGCCTCCTTTGTGTATTTGTTTTGTGTCTGCATCGTAGACCCCTGCTCCAGGCCAGGAGATTCAAAAATTTCCCTCTGGTTCCACTGAGCATGGATTGGTTTTGAAGATATGTTTACATATACACAAGAGAGGGAGATTAGTGACTTCCCAGCTACTCTTAAAAAAGACCTTTGTAGTGAGGCCTGATTATTTTCCTATCAGTGTATTTCCAGAACAAGAGATGTAAAGCAAAACAAAACAAAACAAAAATCCCACTGTGACGCCACATGTATAGGATTTATTCTTTGTGATTTGGGATTACCGTTTGCTTTTGTCCACTTGGGACAGTTTTCTGAGGTAGACTTTGCTGATTTGGGCAGTAAGGAGCATATTAGTGGCCTACACATATTTTGGCAGATCCACTTGGAACTAAATAATCCTAGATTTGAAAGTTTCAGTGAAAGACCGCTAAGAACCTTTTGGCTTTCAAATGGGGTGTGAGCCTCCTACTTTTTGTCTTCATTCTGTCTTTTGCTTTTGAAAGAGAAGAACAATTTTTCATTCACTACAATTTTGGAACTCATATATTTTTACTTAAACAAAGACTAATTCAGTCGAGAAAATAGCTACTAGAGATTTAGAAGATGCAGATTAAGGGAAAATGAGAGTTTTAATACAGGAAGCCCTCTTGGTTGTCTGGGGGGTGCAGTGAAGGTAGGTCAAGGTGTACAGGGAAGAGATACCCGGAGACACCAGCCCAATACTGCACATCAGCAGAGAGTAATCACCCTGCCCTGCGAGCTAAAGACATTGCAGAAACCTTATACGGGCCTGTCTTCCTCTGGTGCTTGACAAGGCTGTATTCCCCTCCCCGCCCCCCCAATACACTGTATAAGATTGACATTATCAGAATAAAAATAATCTTGCTTGCAATATTTTCCTAAACAGCAGCAGATAAGCAAAGCCCATTTTCTAAATAATGGTGACTTCCTGCTTCATTAAAAGATTATTTATGTTCTGTTGAAAAAGTATTGAAACAGTAGTTCCAGCAAGCAAACTGTATCTCTCTTTCCTATCAGAGCAATAGATAAACTTGGCAATAATAAGGAGATGCCCACCGAACTGAGAATATACTGTTTTGAGATAAAGAACTTTCTGGTGGTTTTAATCACTTTTTGCCTTCCAAGAGAACTTACCCACTTAATATATTTACAGGAGCAATCTGTGTTTTAGATTTACAATGTTTCTGAATATATATGTTTTTAAATGTATACATAGAAATTAAATTTAGAAGAAGGAGTCTCAAAAATCACTCTTCTGTAAAGCTAACATATAAACTCTGCTTCTACACTGCTTGCTTTATGGGCCTGGAGTAATTAAGCAGACATAATTTAACACATAAAGGAATTTATTAGGCTTTTATTAAGGCTTGATAATTTGAGTTTCAGATTTTAAATCTCAAAGGGCTCATAATTGTCACTTTCCACTAAAAGCGACATTTAGAAACAAGTTAAGCTACGGTGCTAGGGAAAGATGTGTTCCAGTGGAAAGTACAAAGTGCTGTTTTCATTAATTCAACCCTTGCATTCAAATGTCTGTGTGCCTAGTGTGAGGCTTTTAATAAGTAATACAGACACAGCTTCCATGAGTTATTTTATGCTGATATTTTCTTGAAACAGTGTTAATTACAGGAAGGAGAGGTTTGAGATTGAGATATGCCTTGATAGGAAGGGAAAGATTGGTTTCAAACACCAAAAATGTGAGTGACTAATTTGCCAGGCCAATTTAAGTCTGAGAAAGGTTTTCAGTTTGATTACTGACTCAAGAAACACACTGGGACAGTTCCAGGAGCTGGCAGGGTGAACTCTGGAATGGTGTGTAATGCTGAATAGCTGTCTTCTGGTTAAACACAGCATCCTTTCAGTTTTAATCTGTTTTTGAAATTCTGTCTAAAACATATTATTAAGTACAGTATCTTTGATTCTTGAGGATTTTTTTCTGAATATTAATTTCTCTAGTACTGAAATTCAATCTGTGGATGCTATGAGGTATTGAACATGAGTGACCCCACAAAATTTCTTAAATTTTTGTCTTAAAAATAATCCTGGATAATCAGGGAATCTTAATTTACAGTTCTAGAGTCTAGAGAACATCCAGAAGCATTGCCTACTAGTCAGGGCAACAGATGGAACACTCCTTCCATCTTTTTCCAAGTTGACTCCTAATTCTCCCTAAGGATTCATCTCGTGTGGGTCCTGAGAATGAATATTTCTCCAACAGAGGCAACATTTTAAAATAAAACAGACCCTAGAACTGAAAACTGCTTTTGATTTAAAAAGAGCAAATAGGGGGATGCCTGGGTGGCTCAGTGGTTGAGCATCTGCTTTTGGCTCAGGGCATGATCCTGGCCGGAGTCCTGGGATCGAGTCCCACGTTGGGCTCCCTGCATGGAATCTGCTTCTCCCTCTTCCTGTGTCTCTGCCTCTCTCTCTCTCTCTCTTTCTCTCTCTCTCATGAATAAATAAATAAAATCTTAAAAAAGAGAGAGAGAGAGAGAGAATGGGGGTTGCCCTGGGTGGCTCAGTTAGTGAAATGTCTGCCTTCCGCTCAGGTCATGATCTTGGGGTCCTGGGATCAAGGCCCATGTCTGTCTGGCTTCCTGCTCAGCGGGGAGCCTGCTTCTCCCTCTCCCTCTGCCTACCACTCCCTTGGCTTGTCCTCTCTCTCTCCCTCCCTCCCTCTCTCTCTCTCTCTCTCTCTCTCTGTCTGTCTTTCAAATAAATAATAAAATCTCAAACACACACACACACACACACACTAATGGGGCCCAGACGTGTAAGACTCATTCCAGAGTTTTGCCTGGAACCAGCCCGGGCCCTGTGATTAGTGTTAGATGAAATCTCACTCAGTAGAGACTACCCCAGTATTGAAAATAAAACCCAAACTACCGGACTCAGTCAGGCTCAGCATCACATTTGTAGCTTTTCTGCCTCTAGTTTACTCCCAAGGCCCTGGAATAAGCCTGGACATGTCTTACTTATTCTTGCATGTACTGATGCCACCCTGAACCAGTTATAACCCAACAAGGCACACACACAACACGACACAGGATTCGGTCTTGAACCCATGCCTTCTGGCTGAAGCTGCACATGGTCCTCCTGGCTTCCTCCCTACTCCCTACTCAATCCCATCTTGTGAACTAGCTGCTTCCCTTGAGCTGACTAAAGAGGAGGTTGTAGTCTTTGGGCTTCGGGTTCGTTGGCCCCCTTCCTGGGGTTTTTTCCGTCATCTGTTTTCCACTTCTACAGCGTGGGGGGCTTCACATACAGCACTAGCTGTGTTAAGCTGGACCCTCGCCTCTTGGCGTTCCCAAGGACACAAAACAAACACCAGCCTGGGGCAGAGAACGAACCATCTGCAGCCTGGGGATAGAGTAGCTGGAGTGTCTTGACTTCAAGGTCACTGCCTTTCCCTCAATAGCTCTAACCAGTCCACCAACATTCTCATTCTGTGGAGGCTCCTAAGCCACAGACATTTGCTAGGTGAAAATCAGAAAAAAGGTAGATGCAGGTGAGTTCCAAAGCAAATCTTACCGTAAACTCTGTGTTCTGAAAATGATGCTGTCTTTTTTAATGATTAGTTGAGTCCCCCTTCCCCTAGCCTTGCCCCTCTACCCTTGTCTAAATTATAGACCCAAGAGGATCTGACCCAGTGCTCCTCTCTGTTGGGACTATTAAATCCTGGCCCAGGATGATGTTTTTATTAATCTGACATAAGAAAAATAAGGACCATACAACACTGTCAGTTTAAATTCCCTATTTAAAGGACTCGTCTTTCAGATCCCTTTTTATTATGAAATAATAATATTACATGTAGTCGTAGATACTAAATTTTCAAAAATGTTATGTCCCTACTCGTAAAATAAAAAGCATTTAACCTTAGAAGGTTAAATAAAAACACCTTTAACCTCCCCCCAACATACAGAATTTTACTAGCATTTAGAATCTGAAAGAGTAGGAATCATAGATCTAGGCAGGACACAAATGTAACCATGTCACTGCCATGCCCAGTACCCTGCAGCACCCACCATTATATACAAAATCAAGCCCACATGCTTGAACACAGTACTCAAAGGCCTGGACTGGCCTCTGTCTACTTTCCATCATCCACTCCCACCACTTTCTGTCCTGAAACGAAACTGGCTTGGTGGCATTGATCCCTAACAGTACTAGCCAGGTAGCAATCCATCATTAATGATCTAGTATAAACTGAGCAGCTTACCTTCATAAATAGAGTCCGAAAGTTCTCACCATCAAAGATAAGGAGGCCCTCTCCTCCTTCATGTCCTTCTCTGCTTGAACCAGCCTTCCCACTCTTCCACACCTCAGTACCTTTTACACATTTTTTGCACCTTGACTGCCCACTGTGGTCTGTACCTGTGCCTGCTGCTTTTATCACCAGCATGAACACACACATTACATTGCATCTCTTTTTTATGTCTGTTGCTATCACTAAACTGGAAGGTTCCTTGAGGTAAGGGATCAGGCTTTTTGGTCTTTGTGACCTTAGCCAGCACACCCTCTGAAGTCTTTTTGAACAGAAACTAACAGAACAGATAACTAAGATGCTGTTATACAGTATGGAGGCAAAAACTCTTTCCTTTTTCCCCAAGAACGAATCTTCTCCCCAACTAAAACCTTGTTGCAAAGTATCTGACCACAGCTTTGGCCACAGCAAAGACAACCTTCAGTATTCCCTTCCTTACATTTTCTGGTTCCCGAGAGGAGAGACTACTTTGTCTTTGTTTAAATTACTGGCCTTTCCTAAGTGTTTCTGAGCAGTCACTCCACTCCTGAAATCAGCTGCTTCTTTATTCCCCAACTCACCTAAGATATGGTGCCAAAATTTTCCTGTGCTACAGTAAAAAAATAAAGTAAAATGATTATTTTTATTTAAATTTATTAAAATATTATTATTGGGCTTTAAGGTCAGACTATATAAGGAGCAAAAAAACAGCTGAAATTGAAATATCAGATTATTTTTACTTACTCAGAATAGTTCTGAAACAATATAATGAACAAGTTAAATAGCTTATTTACATTTGGGGGCTTTAAAAAACTACTTATTTATAAACCCATTTTCTTTATCTTGCTTTATGGGGAAGGAAATATTGAAGTTAAACACTCTGGTTTGAGAACCATCAGAAGTACCTAGATTAGCAAATTATTGTGTTGACGTATTATTCTCATTTTGTTTTATTTTCTCTTTTCAAGTTTTTTATTCATTTAAGTAATCTCTAAATCCCATGTAGGACCCAAACTCACAACCCCAAGATCAAAAGTCACATGCTCTTCTGACTGAGCCAGACTTATTCTCATTTTAATAAGACTTTTCATTTTACTGAATCAAAAGGTATTTCTTTAGCATTGACTATGCCCAAGCATGTGGCAGAAGCTGAGATAGAAGATGAAGAGAAAAACGACTATTGCTCTAGACAGGGAGGTTAGTGAGGGGTCAGCATTATGATAGTACGCCAACAGTGTGTGGCATACTGTCAGCGGGTAATGGAGAACAGTGGTGACTTACCTCTCTGCAGACAGGGATGACTAAAGTTTCACGAAGAAGTGAAGCCTGAGCTTAACTTTTTAAGAAACTTGTTCAGTGCTAGGGCAACCAGGGGGCTCAGTCAGTGAAGCATCCAACTCTTTATCTCAGCGCAGGTCTTTTTTTTTTTTTTTCCCAGTTTATTATTTATTTATTTATTTATTTATTTATTTATTTATTTATTTATTTATTCATGAGAGACACAGAAGGAGAGAGAGGCAGAGACACAGGCAGAGGGAGAAGCAGACTCCATGCAGGGAGCCCGACGCAGGACTCAATCCCGAGTCTCCAGGATCATGCCCTGGGCCAAAGGCGGTGCCAAATCGCTGAGCCACCGGGGCTGCCCTCAGCTCAGGTCTTAATCTCAGGGTCATGAGTTTAAGCTCCACATTGGGCTCCACACTGGGCATGTAGCCTACCTGAAAACAAACAAACAAAATGACTGGTTCAGTGCTGAGGAGAGAATTCTGGAAGCAGATTACCTTGATTTATATCCTGGTTTTTCCATTTATTACCTGTGTGACCCTCAGAAAGTAACATAATTTGCCTGTGCTCATCAAATGGGGGATAAAGCAGGACTTACTTCGTAGGGTCTTTGTAAGCATCACCCACATTTAGTGACACATTAATATATTAGAACAGCCCAGAACTAGCTTTTATGACTATCGTGAGGTGACCTGATAATTCAATTAAGAGGAGAGGAGTAAATGTTGGGAAGGCATATCATGTCCAGAGATCTTTGTGTAGCTTTTCAGCATTGTTCTGAGAAAAGGTTTTACATCAAAGAGTGAAGTGAGGTGAAAAGCACGCGGGTGGGCAGGATTTGAACTTGAGGCTACGTTTTGAGACCTACTCACAGGTTTTAGATGCTTAGATTTGGACTTTGTAAAAAATATCCTCCTTGCAATTTTAAGCCTGGAAAGGGAACAGATAGGGTGAACCTGAGGAAAATAGAAAGTGGCTGGTGTAACGAGCCAGGAAGACATGCACAGACCTCTAGGAGTGGTGGGGAAAAGCTCTTAGTTTTAAGACCTTCGTGATGGGCCAGGTCCTTCGGTGCACTAGCCTTCAACCAAACCAAACCAAACATCAGTACTTGCATCTCATCCTCATCTCGGATCTTAACTAGCTAAAATACTTTAGATGGACTAAGGCTAAGCCTCTTTTTTTTTTTTTTTAAGATTTTATTTATTTATTCATGAGAGACAAACAGAGGCAGAGACACAGGTAGAGGGAGAAGTAGACTCCCTACAGCAACTGTATCCCAGGACCCCAGGATCACACCCTGAGCCAAAGGCACATGCTCAAACACTGAGCCACTAAGGTGCTCCAAGGCTTAGCTTTTAATAGATTAATCATAGATAGCATAGTGGAATTTTTTTGCTGAAAGAGAAAATTTCAAACTTAGTATGAGGTATTTGGAATATGAATTTTTAAAAAATAGAGGAATAATAAAATAACTCAGAAGGAGAAGCCAACAAGTCCCTCATTACCCCCACTCTATCTGCCTCACCCATGACTCCTAAACATCTTCCTTACATGTACATCAGTGTTGCTGTGTTATGAGGTAGGGCGTGAGAGTGGAGGGCCAGTGAGCTCCCCTGCTGGGGGGGCTCTGAGTGTGTCCCTTACTTCCCAGGAGCCCCATCTTTTTCTCTGTGTCCTGGAGATAATACTACATACTTCATCATCATCCTGAGAAATAGATGTCATAGTGAGGGTGAGGGTGCTATGAAATCAGAAAAACAGAATAGGTGCCCTGGTTTTTCTAGCTGTGTGTCCCAAATGGACTGTTTTAGACTTTTGTTTATCCTCCAGTTTTTATAGCTTTGTGCTTAGTTTTAGTGGAATTTTTTTTTTTAATGATTTTATTTCTTTGAGAGAGAGAGAAAGAGAGCATGAGCAAGGAGGAGAGGGAGAGGGAGACTCCCCACTGAGCAGGTAGTCCGACACAGGGCTCAATCCCAGGACCCTGGGATCATGACCTGAGTCGAAGGGAGGCACTTACCAGACTGAGTCCCCCAGGCACTCCAGTTTTAGCGGCATTCTTGAACCAGGTAAGAAGGAGTTGAAGTTGTAATGCTGTTAAACTTTAATCTTCAAGGTGCCTTTTTAAAATATTTCTCTCGCCAAATGTACCATCAAAGCTGACAGTTGATTAACTTAATTATTTCTTGTGAAAGTGCTACTGGAAGTAACCATCATTGAGCCCCATGCACTGTGGAAGGACTATTTAGTAAATACTGAAAATATTTAACAATCCTAGAAACAAAGACAGCAACTAATTTAAAATAGACATGAGAATCTTTTCTCACAATGGCTTCTCAACTCCCAACTTTGTCATTTGGTTTATGTCACCAAAATTGTTGAATAATTTTAGACCTCATTGTGCTCAAGAACATACACTCTATTCACATCAGATTTGTGGAAAGTGCAAGAGCCCCTGTATTCTGTTGTGTGACCTTCCTTGGAACACAGTGAGCATGCCCACTCTCAAGGGACCACTGATCCAGTGACCAAAATTCAAAGTATGTTATAAATGGATGGCCGGTTGATGACATCTTGTCTAACATATTCTTCTTGCCAGTGAAGTAAATCAAGATTGTCACAGATTCCATTCTATTTAATTTAATAAAATTCATTTAACTTGGGGCTTCAGATGCTTTACAGAGATATAAGGACTTGCAAGCTGATGTCAGAATATTTGTCAGAGTTTCTGAGGCCTTCTTCCATCTCATTCTACAGATGGCTGCAGAAGCCCTTGAAACTATTGTGTGCTGATAAATAGACTCTAGACTTGCATACCCAAGAAGGGAACCAGATTATAAGCAGCTTTGCAGAATTGGCAGAGCATGATTGTTTGAACAGGAAGCCCAAGAAGTGGTAGGTAAGATCCCAGGCTGCATTTGGATGTCCTGTACATAGCCTGAGATTGCAGTTGACCACAAGTGAGCATGATGACTTGTGACATGAATACAAAACCAGAAAACAAAATCATGTCAATCAGTGTATTCTCTGGGAAGGTAATAGACAACTTGTGACATCAATGAACTTCTACTTCTTCTACTCCTGGTGAGAAGCAGATTCCAAACAGGTTACATCCAGGTGCTCGAGCTAGTTCATCAATGTTCTTAGGAAGGGCACTGGAGATTAAAGCAGGATGGGATTATTAACAGGGTCCTAAAATGTCAACCAGCCTGGAAAGACAACTCATTTGAGCAGATGCTCTACAAGTAACATATGGAAGCTACAGAGAGATTAATTTTGATTCACTCTTGGGAAGAACCTTTAATACTTAACTGACATAGCTACACATAAGGAAAATTCTTTTGTGTAATTGGACATTTCCTTGGACTCAGAGCTATTGTCTCACAAATCAGAAAGTAATACACCACAACTGGGAAAAGTTGATGGGGTAATTTCAAAATAAAAAGCATACCATCTGTTTCTGCAGGCTAAAGGGAATATTTGAAAAATCAGTGTAGTTTTGAAGAACTATAAAAACAATTTCCAATGTATGCATAGCCCATGTAAATTACAAGGTTTGAGCAGTTTTCTTATATTTAAGACATTTACCCCAAACCAGCAGGACTTCAATATTTTTCTGGATCTCCATCTTGCTTCTTATACTCATCTCACTGTTTATCCCTCTCGCTTTCTCCTTCCTTCCTCTTTATAAATAACCTCCTTTGCTAAAACATAAATATGTAAGTGCCAAGACAGCTGATTTAATGTAGATAGACCTCTAGGGCTATGAGACTGAGGTCCAGGTCAGTGAAAACCTGTGAGAAATTCATGAGAAGCAATGAAGAAATCTTACTTAGAGAAAATAGGAACCTACACGCAGGATAATTTTTATCAGATGAAAGAAATTCTGGAAGAAGCAAAATAAGATGGTCTACAACTTGGACATTAAGTATTTATATATAAATATTTTAAATATATATATATATATATATATATATATATATATATAATTAGAATATTTTACAAAGGCCACCCGATGACAGTAACAGGGATGAGGAGATACTACAAATGCTGCACACCTGTGTGTCCCCACTAAAAAGCCTGTATAATTTAAAAAGTGATATTTACCAGCCAGCAATAACCTTTGGTGGATTTGTCAGTTTTCTGACAGATGAAGAAAAAAAATGATAGAAAAGCCATCAAATGTTTGATAAATGTAGATGAACTCATACCTACCAGTGAGGGAAGCAACAGAACAGTGAAGACAACTAATGATCTGTGGAACATACTAGTGAGGTTCAGTGTGTGCTGTCTGCAGCTTTGTCTGATAGCACACCTAACAGCATGCCACCGAAGTGATCACCAGGACCATGTTTTAAGTTAGAAAAGATGGGCTGGTTGACTGGAAGAATGTGTAATACTGGAGTTAGGAGGGAAGATTACAAAAGTAGTTTTGTCATCTTATTTCATATGTATTACCTACCCAATGACTTCGTTTGCAGTTTCCTCTTTTTATAAAATATGGGGCAAAAAATCATCACACTGTTTCTAACATTATTGATGCCATCAACATTTTTCACTGACATATATTTTTTTAAAGATTTATTTATTTGAGAGAGAGAACACATGTGAGCAGGGGGAGGGGCAGAGGGAGAGAGAGAGAGAATCCTCAAGCCAACTCCCTGCTGAGCAAAGAGCCCTTTGTGGGACTTGATCTCAGGACCCAGAGATCATGACCTGAGCCGAAATCAACAGTCAGAAACTTAACTACCTGATCCCCGCCCAGGCACCCCTCACTGATACTTACATGTGCAAGGTAGGGAAGACCTCACACCATTTACAGAAGCTGAGAAAGACAGTACCAGTACCCTGACTTACCAAAATCAATTACATTTCTTTTAGCCAACACTTTTCTGTCGTTTAGAAGACAGTAATCGTCTGTTTGCAGCTCTCTCATTAATTATCAGAATTCTTAAATTCTCTTAATAATAAATAAAAAGCTGAAATAATATAAGCAAAAACCACAACATGAGGAGCAGGAGTTCTGATGATCCATTTGATTATATGTCTTTATTAGTAGGATATTTTGAGATAAAAATTTTTTTAAGATTTTATTTTTTAAGTAATCTCTACACCCAATGTGGGGCTTAAACCTATAACCCTAAGATTAAGAGTTGCTTGCTACACCAACTGAGCCAGCCAGGCGCCCCCTAAAACAGTTTTTATATGATTATTTTTAAAATGTTTATTATGGGGGCACCCATCTAGCTTGGTCAATGGAGCTTGTGATTCTTGATCTCAGGGTTGCTGGTCCAAGCCCCACGTTGGGTATAGAGATTACCTAAATAAAAAAGATTCAAAAATAAAATAAAATAAAATGCTTATTATAGAATATCTGGGAAATAGTTTTTAAAAGAAAGAAAAATATTGGGATCCCTGAGTGGCGCAGCGGTTTAGCGCCTGCCTTTGGCCCAGGGCGTGATCCTGGAGACCCGGGATCGAATCCCACGTCGGGCTCCCAGTGCATGGAGCCTGCTTCTCCCTCTGCCTGTGTCTCTGCCTCTCTCTCTCTCACTGTGTGCCTATCATAAATAAAAAAAAAAAAAAAGAAAGAAAGAAAGAAAAATATTAATCACCCATAATCCCACCACCCAGAGTTAACCATTATGACCTTTTTGGTATATTTCCTTCATTTAGACTATGTTCATTTATTTTATGATGCTGGCTACCTAACTTAATATTTTTTAATCGTATTTTGAGCATTGTTTTGTGTTACTGAAGTTCTCAAAACCCTTTTTTAAGTGGCTACAGACCACATCATTGAATGGATGCATCTATTTATTAACTAGTCCTCCGATGTTGGACAGATTATGTCTAATGTTTCATTATTATAAATTACCCCAAAATACACATCTGTAGACACATTTTTTTTGTTTCAGTGGCCATTTTATTTAGATGTGTTCCTGGAAACATGATTATTAGGTTGAAGAGTACAGATATTATCAGGTTAAAGAATTTGTGATAGATGCTACCAAATTGTTTTCTAGAAAAGCTGCCCTGTGTACACTCTCACCTCAGGGTAGCCTTCAATCTCAAAGATTAATATTTTTTTGGTATTGATGAGTGGTTCTTTTAATGTTCTTTGTATTTATTTTGTTTATATTATATCCAGGCTTTTGTTCTGCATCTATACTCAGAAGAGAGATTCATGTTAGTGGGTCTTAAATTGAACAAGAAGGTGGGGGGAGATAGATGATTCATTTAGAAATCTCATCAAAACCGTGAACCTTCCTCTCAGAAAATGAACATACTGACAGAATGCAGATTTTTACTATTTTAAGAAAATCTGGGGTAGCCCCTGTAAAATATTGTTTCCCACACAATACTGAGTGCTTTAGATGGATTATTCCATTTAACCCTTCCAATCTGAGACATCACAGAGGAAAGTACCGCACCCTAAGGGGCAAATCTAATAAATGGTAAAGTTGGGATTCAAAATCCAGGACCTGTCCTTTTAACCATGATTTTTTTCTACTCTCTCAAGGTCTTAACCTTTATCTTTATTATTCTTTCTTCATGTTTCTTTGTTCAGTTGTTTCCAGTCATAGTGACGCTAGCTTCCTAAAACCTAATGGGGTAGTTGGCCATATATTTTCTATGCTCCAGATTTGTTTCCTGTAGCATTAGGTTATCAGCTTCTTAAAAGTTTAAAGGAGTTCATGGCTCAGAAGCGTTCTTGCCCAGAGTCTTTGAATAGGAAATTGTTTTATAACCTTTTCAATTGCTTATATGCATATTGGCTTTCTTTTTTTCTTTTTCACATTTTTTAGCACACAGTTCTATGTCATAGCATGCCCTCTTGGTTCCCCATTTTGTATTTTATGGTTTTTCCCCATGATTGGTTTTGCTATAGTTTTTTCTGCTTCAGTTGATTTGTTGTCGTATTGTTTTGGTGAGACCCTTCCACCTCCCATGCACATACATTTATACATACACAAATATATTTGCATGGTTATTTGTCCATATTTTTGTAGTTTCTATTTCTGTTTTTAAATGAATTTCTTTCTTCACTTTTTGTGGTATGGCTGTTCTTGGGATGATCATTGTTCTTATTTTTCTAATTTCTAAAGTGGAATATTTGTTACTTGTTTTATTCTTCCAAATCTTGTTCTTCCATATCCAGCATGTAGTGTTTTGATCTTTTTTTATTTTCACATTGACTTATTTGGAGCTTTTCTTTCTTCCTTTATTCAGTGATTATTTAGAAAAGTATTTAATTTTCATATGTGTGATTTTCATAGGTTAATTATTAAGTTTTCGGATATTTAGAATCCAAAGTTAATTCCTTCAATAAGTTTGACCATTGTAGGGAAAAATAAACATACGTTGACACCCATGTATGCGAAAAGGAGCCTGAATTTACATGTTAAAAATCTGTTCAACTCAAGAAATATTTATTGATTGCTGTGTGCCAAGAGCTGTGCTAAGTAGTAAGAACATGGTAGTGTAAAAAGGCAAAAATAGTTTCTATTGTCATGAAAATCTTATTCCAGTGGAAAACACAAGTATACAATTATAGGAAATACAATGGAATTAATTGAAAAACAAATAAGACAGTTGAGTATAAGCCAGCTACAAGATCCCATCAAAACTAAAATTAACAGAAAAGGACAATTTAAAAGGACATATAGGTCCATGGGACAGACCAGAGAACCCAGAAATAAACCTAGACATATATGGTCAATTAATTTAACAACAAAGCAGCCGAGAATATGCAATGAGGAAAGGACAGTCTAAGCAATAAATGGTGTTGGGAAGGGGCGCCTGGGTGGCTGGGTTAGTTGAGCATCTGCCTTTGGCTCAGGTCATGATCCCAGGTCCTGGAATTCAGCCCCAGTCAGACTCCTGCTGAGCAGGGAATCTGCTTCTCCCTCTCCCTCTGTACCACTCCCCCCACCCCCACCTCCACCCCCACCCCCACTCTTGCCATCTCTCAAAGTAATAAAAATCTTTAAAAACAAATATATTTTTTAAAAATAGTACTGGGAAAATTGAATAACTAGCCACGTGCAAAAGAATCAAACTGGACCACTGTCTTACCATACACAAAAATTTACTTAAAATGGGTTAAAGACTTGAACATAAGACCTGAAACATAAAACCCCTAGACATAGATCTTGTTGATGATTTTTAAAATCTGATACCAAAAACAAAAGTGAAAATAAACAAGTATGACCATATCAAACGTAAAAAGCTGCTGCACAGCAAAGGAATCAACAAAACGAAAAGCAACCTATTGAATGGAAGAAAATATTTGCAAATCATATATGTGATTTGGGCTAGTATCCAAAATATATAATGAACTTCTATAACTCAAGGCTAAAAAGACAATTGAATTTAAAAATGGGAAGATCGGGGGCAGCCCGAGTGGCTTAGCAGTTTAGCGCCTGCCTTCAGCCCAGGGCATGATCCTGGAGTCCTAGGATCGAGTCCCACATCAGGCTCCCTGCATGGAGCCTTCTTCTCCCTCTGCCTGTGTTCAGTGGTTGAGGGTCTGCCTTCAGCTCAGGTCGTGATCCCAGAGTCCTGGGATCGGGTCCCACATCGGGCTCCTTGCATGGAGCCTGCTTCTCCCTCTGCCTGTGTCTCTGCCTCTCTCTCTCTCTCTCTCTCTCTCTCTCTCTCTCTCTCTCTGTCATGAATAAAGAAAATCTTTTTTAAAAAGATGGGAAGATCTGTTTTTCCAAAGAAGACATACAAACGGCCAATAGATGCATAAAAATATGTTTAACATTATTAATTATCAAGGAAATGCAAATCAGGACCATATTGAGATATCACCTCATACTTGTTAAAATGGTTATTATCAAAAAGACCAAAAAATAGCAAGTGTTGGCAAGGATGTAGAGAACAAAGGAGCCCTTCTGCAGTTTTGAGGGGAATGTAAACCAGTTCAATCACTCTAGAAAACAGAATGGAGGTTCCTCAAAAATTAAAAATAGAACTACCCTATGAACCAGCAACTCCACCTCTAGGTATTTATCTGAAGAAAATGAGAACACGAATGCATAAAGCAGTCTGCATCCCCATATTCATGACAGCATTGTTTATAATAGCTAAATATACAACCTAAATATCCATCAGTGAATGAACATAAAGAAGTGGGGTGTTGGGGCACCTGGGTGGCTCAGTGGTTGAGCATCTGCCTTCAGCTCAGGTCCTAATCCCAGGGTTCTGGGATTAACTCCTGCATCAGGTTCCCTATGGGGAGCCTGCTTCTCTCTCGGCCTATGTCTCTGCCTCTCTCTCTGTGTTTCTCATGAATAAATAAATAAAATCTTTAAAAAAAAGAAGTGGGGTGTTTTGTGTGTGTGTGTGTGTACACATTTATACATAGATACATAAATGCCTTCATATGCAATGGAATTTTATGCAGCCATAAAAAAGAATGAAATCTTGACATTTGCAACAACATAGGATGAACCTTGAAAACATTATGTAAAGCAAATTAAGTCAGACCAAAACAAATCCCATTGTTCTTTTTTGCATGTAGAATCTTAAAAACACACACACATGGGCTCATAGATACAAAACAAATTGGTGTTTCAAGGGAAGTGGATGAAGGGCATCAATAGGTAAAAAGAAATCTGTAGTGGTAACAGGTGGCATAATACGTGAAACAAGACTTGTCCTGAGTTAATCGGTGAAGCTGAGTGTTAATAAATTGGGTTCGTTACACATTCTTAAGAGGGATAGCTACAGAATTTCTCCCCTCATATCTGTGGGGGCTACATTCCAGGACCTCCATGGATCCCTGATGCCACAGAGAATATTGACTTATATATGCAGCTTTTCCCTTTATATACATCCCTGGAACAAAGTTTAATTTCTAAACTAGGCATAAGAGATGAGGAACAATAACTAATAATAGAACAGTCTGCTCAATACTAACCTAGCAATTAAGGAAAGGCATCTTGTCTTTTTTTTTAAGAGTCTACAAAATCCACAGGTGACTTAAATATGAAGTTAGACCTGGAAACACCCTCAGGTGACTTTCCAGGGGACTGTTTTCTCTACAAAAAAATAGACACTGACATTTTCTGGAATTTTTAAAATCAAAATTATAAATTAGTTTCTCTTAAGTCCAGTTTCCCTTCTTTCCTCATTAGTAATAATGCTTTAGTAATCAAAAGATCAAAAGCATTTCTGACTTGGCTGTTTTCCACCATTATTCACTGGTTCTTTAATACATCATACATTTGTTTGCCTGCCTGAAAGATACTTAAACTAAACAAGTTTTAAGAAAAATAGATAGATGGGGCACCTGGGTGGCTCAGTCAGTTAAGCATCTGCCTTTGGCTCAGGTCGTGATCCCAGGGTCCTGGGATCCAGCCCTGCATTGGGCTCCCTGCTTAGTGGGATGTCGGCTTCTCCTTTCCCTTTGTTTCTCCCCCTGCTTGTGTGCTCTCTCTCTCTCAAATAAATGAATAAATAAAATATTTATTTAAAAAAAAAGAAAAAAAGTAGATAGCTAGATAGGTAGATGTAATAGAAAAAGACCTCATTCACCAAAAAAAACCTAAGCAAATACATAATTTCCTACAGGTAAACCTAACAAGAAATGTACAAGATCTTCATGATGAAAACTAATGTTTCAAAAAATATAAACTATATTTTATTCAAATTTCAAAAAATTGTCTCAAAAATACAAAATATATTTAAGTTATGAAATACAACACATTCCTGAATAGGGCAATTTAAAATAATGGTAATGTCAATTCTCTTCATATTATTCTATAAAACCAATATAATTTTAATCAAAGGCCCAACAGGATTTTTTGATAAATTTTACCTACAAAGCAGCAAATGCATCTATATAATGACACTGTAAAAGATAAGTGATCAAGACAGATGGTAAGTGTACTTAATCATGGTGTGCATCTCATAATGTACATAACTGTCAAATCACTGTGTTATACACTTGAAACTAATATAATATCATATGTCAACATACTTCAATTAAAAACAAATTTTTTTGAAGTTAGAAGATAAGCAACAAGCCAGGAAGAAAAATCTTTACAATAATTATAATTCAGTAATTATAACTCAACAGAAAAGTGGGCAAGGAGTTCAACAGTACATATGACAGGTGTTCATCTCACTGGCGACTAGGAAAATGAAAATCACAGCAAAAATGCTCACTTTTTATGCTTGCAAACAAAGTTTTTTTTTTCTTTTTTTTTTTTTTTAAGATTTTATTTATTTATTCATGAGAGACACAGAGAGAGAGAGAGGCAGAGACACAGGCAGAGGGAGAAGCAGGCTCCATGCTGGGAGCCTGACGTGGGACTCAATCCTGGGTCTCCAGGATCACACCCCAGGCTGAAGGCAGCGCTAAACCACTGGGCCACTGGGGCTGCCCTGTTTTTTTCTTTTCATTGATAATAGACAGTTTTTCTGGGGGGCGGGAAGGAAAGCCCTCATATACAAAGTGGGAATGTAGAAATTGATAAAGCCATTTGCAGGCCAATTTAGTTGTGTATATGACAATCATAAGTTTAAATATTCTTCAGTCAACCTTGTAATCCCACTTCTAGAGAAATGCTCACCCATGTGTCCAAAGAGACATGTGTTATTGCTGGTAATAGCCAAAAATTGGAAACAAGCCAGACATCTATTAATAGGAAAGTAGTTAAATAAATTATGACATCTTCATTATATGGCCTCCTGTGCACTAATTAAAAAAAAAAATTAAGTAGTGTTTTATGTGGTAACTTTCTCCTGAGAGCAGTGGGGAGCCGTTGTGGGGTTTTAAGTGGAGACACAACATGACCAGACTTCAGTGTTTAGAATATCTCGCTAGGTGGATTAGAAGGAATGGATCAGAGAGCTATAAGATCGAGGCCAGGTTCCCATTACAAGGCTGTTAATTTGGTCACACATCAGTGGTGGCCCCAAGATATGACAGAGCTGAAACCGTTGTCACATAGCTAAAAACATTCTTACTTCGTAGTACGTTTTTGTCTTCTCTCTTAATGTGCGTTTGTGGAGTAGCTCCTTTGTACAAAATACTTTCCTAGGCAAGAAATATGCAGAATACACAAAAAAATACATAAGATAGGTTTCCCGACTATAGAATCTATTTACTAATAGGTTAAAAGTGTAAATCTATTGGTTTTATTAAGTTTGCTTTCCAAATGAGGCCACTGCCTCTCTGGAAACAGTGGAGTGCATCTAGGTGACCATGCTAGTCTTTTGGTTTTGATTGTCAGGAAGCTCAGAGACAAAATCAGTGCCCAGCAGCAGTGACCATAAAGCTTGGGTTTAGGATATAACTACCTTCCACTTTCTCCTCCAAATTTTCATTTCCAAAAGCTGCATGGTTGTGTGTGTCTATTACTGTACACTGAGTATCCATTAAAAAAAAAAAAAGACCTGTTTAAGTTACTAATGAATAAATGAGCATTCATGTCACCATTTTAGTTGCACAGTCACTTTGATCCCTTGGTAACTTCAAAGCCATCATTTGACTTATCTCCTAAGGTTGTGAATATACTATATTGGTTCAGCAAAGCCCTCTTAATAAGAAAGGGACCGTGTTAACTCCAGAGCAGATTACACAATAGTTATCAGCTTCCCAGGATTAATTAAACATTAGTAAAATCATTTTAAAATTGTAGCTTGACTTTAAAATTGAAGGGGTAGCAGAGCTCCTGCATGACTCAGGCAATTAAAGGTCCGACACTTGATTTAGACTCAGGTCATGATCAGGTCATGATCTCAAGCTCATGGGATTGAGCTCTTCTCCTTCTGCCCACTCTTTCACGCTCTTTAAAATTTTTTTAAATTAAAAAAAGAAAATTGAAGAGGTAGCCTAACATGGTAGTTAACGAGCTCAGACTCTGGAGCCAGACCTCTAGGTCTGAACACAGGCTATGCCTGTCACTTACCAGCAAGGGACTTGGTGCCCCTAGACCTCAGACTCATGAGGAAGTCGCTACAGCATGAGGTTGTTTTGAGCATTTGAACTAGCTAACATTTGTAAAGCGCTCGCTATAGGTATTCATTAAGAAAAAAAAAATGGTAATGAATATTCTTTCCTAGCAAACATCTTGAGATGGAATAGACATTTATTTAAGACTGTGATAAAAGCAACATTAAAGTCTTAAAGCTTTGGTTTAGGTTTTTTGTTTTTTTTTTTTTTTAGATTTTTTTTTTTTTATGATAGTCACAGAGAGAGAGAGAGAGAGAGAGAGAGGCAGAGACACAGGCAGAGGGAGAAGCAGGCTCCATGCACCGGGAGCCCGATGTGGGATTCGATCCCGGGTCTCCAGGATCGCGCCCTGGGCCAAAGGCAGGCGCCAAACCGCTGCGCCACCCAGGGATCCCAGGTTTAGGTTTTTTATGTGAGTATTCTTCTATTATCTCTTTCTATACCTTAACCAGTTGAAAACCATGGCTTAAAAAAAAAAAGAAAGAAAAGAAAACCATGGCTTGTTTACAAGTGTTCATGCTGATTCACTTCATGTGGCTGTTGCGGAGCCAAAAAGCAAAAGCGCAAAGATGTGAAAGGTTGTCCTCTAGGAGATGTGCAAGGAAGGCAGGTGGATGTGCTGAACACGCAACACATCTCCCCAGTGGTGAAATGTTGGATCCGCCTGGGAGGTTTCTGTAAATTATGGTCTAAATAAAGGAGTCAAAAATATTGCTTTGAATTCATGTGTACAGGTAACCGTCCATACATGAATGAAGAATGACACATACGTGCTAGAATATGACGTCGTAGAAGGCACAGGACAGCTGAGGCAGCGTGTCTCCCTACCGTTGTAGTCTGAAAATGTCTCTGCAGCATGAAGTTCATTTTAGAAAAGCAAGCCTCACCATCCCCTGCCTATTAGAGAAGAATTATGATTTTTAAAACCCACAATTCTGCTGTTCATTTCAATTATTTACATAAGCAAGGCTTCTCCTTCTTAAATTAAAATCATACTGAAATATGCTATTTTAGACTTTTGGGTATTCTCAGTTAATTTAAGCAAGCTTGAACAGAATGCAAATCTATAAAATACTGCATTGTTTTTAAAGTTAGGCCTATTCCCTTTTACTTTAGAAGGTTTTTTTTTCCTCCCTCTGCTTTAATATACTGGCTTATTTCCATTTTTATGATACTTAGTTTTTATATATCATTATAATTACTGTTTTGATAAATTGAACATCAGCTCCCCACCCCCCATACCCACTTCATTTTGTAGAGGGCATATCTGTTATTAGATACAAAGAAGAGCTAGTTCTAGTTTGTAATGATTATGAATTTTTCATAGATTTGATTTAACTGACTAATTCTGTTTGGAAACTTTGTGGGTTTTTTTTTTTCTACCCTCTTTTCATTAACTACCAGAAAGGATACATGAGGAAAGTAGGTGTTTTGAACAAAACCAGAACACTTGATTTACAAACCCAAAGGCTTGATTTAAAGAGTGTGATATGATCTTTAACCTGGCTAGGTATTATTTAAGGTTTCCATCTGACTTACTTACTTACTTACTTACTTACTTACTTATTTATTTTAGTAGCAGGGAGATACATTATCTCAAAAATGACTATTGAATCTACTCAAACATTTGTTTGTTTAAGGACGTTGAAGAATCATCAGTTACTGATCCTATTTGATGATCTACCAAAAAGATAATAAAAGCAAACACACAGAATAATAGTTTATTTTTGATAAAAATGTTCTCAAAGCCTAACAACCTACCCAGAAATGTTGGATAAATCAGTAGGAGAAGCGAAATTTTTAAATATACTCTGTTGTATTTTCACTGATATTTTCATGTGTCTTTCTAATTCAAACATAGTTAGATGTAAGCTTTCCCCATTTTATAGATGTCAAAGATGAATCACTTGTCCAAATGAAGAGTCAGAATCTCACTTGAACTCACCCTCTTTTATCACCCATTGATACTTTGGTGCGTCAGCTAAATAAGAAAACAGGACTTAAAAAAGAAAATAGCAGCCAGAGTTGCAAGCCTTGGGCAGTGATGGTGAGGAATGGAGTGTCAAGGGGCTCATATAGTGTGTCCAAGGCAAGGGCGGTGCACTGGGAGAGAGTGAGGAGGGAGAGAAGAGAAAACAGTGAAATTAGACAGTGAAATTAAATTTCTTACCGTCATTTTAAGCCATATGGCAGGGGCTATCTATTTAAGGATCTTTACAACACAATACTATTTCACAAAACCAATGCTTATTGTTTCTCTGTAAATGTAAATTACCACCATTTATGTGGTAATCCCACTGATACATCTGTGGACAGAACATGGGCATGCTGTTCATATGATGTGTGCCCTGTGTAATTCCAAACCCAGATAATGAAGAGGAGGACATATTTTTTAGCTATTTTTTAAAAAAAAAACCTGCTTTAATGTTAATTCTAACTTGTACATAAGGTTTTTCAGTTGGAGAAAGGACAGATCACATTATGAAAGATGGTCTTGTTAAAGTCATTGTGAAAAGAATTCATTTGATTGAAAATGGTACTGAGGAAAATTGCCAGACAATAATGTATTCACATGTGCAGTCCCCGGACCTCTGCAGTATCTCTGACACTCTGTGTTCTCGGAGGAGTGGCACCTGCTCTCCTGTGTGACGTGAACCAGCTGTACTCACCTCTGAGTGAGGATCCAGGAGGATTCACCAAACACAGGGGAGCCCAAAGCCCGGTCTCCAGCACCTTCTGCCTTTTTTCGTGCAGCACTGTGAACGCTCACTAGCAGAGCACACCCCTAAGGGCGTGATTCCAGCCTGCCACATTTTTCTTGGTTTTGGTTTTATTTTTTTTAATCAAACATTTCTAAAATTGTGACAGGATTGCTGCCACAGTTAGTTTTACAGGCCCAGAAACTCTTATTTGCCAGGGCACCTATTACCTTTTAACCTAGGACAACAGCCAGTGATGGATTCATTAGGAGGAAAGTAATCCTCTGCTGTGAGCGTGGCACTGCTTGTCTTCCCTCACCTCTTTTTAGGGTGAGGGAAGACCCAAATCCCTTTGCAGAGAAGGTCTGGGATTTTGCAAGAGAGAAGAGGGTTTATGGTGCCTGCCTGGTTGGTAGGGAGAGGTGTTGGGCTGCAGAGATGAGGGAGGGGAATGAGGGACAATGAGAGCAGAATAGAAACATTACCTGAAATAGGCTCTTATTATAAAGCTAATGGCCCTGAATCAACAATTCATTATCATGGGTTTACTTCTTAATAATCAGATGCTCAGCCTGGGCCTTATGTAACCTCAGAACCAATGCTTCACAAAGTAGGTACAGAAGATGAAGTTGCCTGGTTAGGGGCAAGCAAGTGGTTCCTCAAGGGGCATTCCTCCTGTGTTTTCTAGGAAATTCTGGTGTAGGGGAAAGAGGGGTGAATAATTAGCATTAAACCCTTTTTTTTTTTTTTTTGCCTATTAGCTTTCTGTCAAGCTGCAGAATTTGGAAGTCATCATTTATTTATAATATATCTTCATATTTTTTTTACAATTAGGAATAAAATTTTTATGACTGAATATTTTAAGCTATTAACTTTCACCTTCATACAACATTTTTATTTGCTGTATAATTATGTTTATGTATATTCCAAGTGATAGATTACTATCACTTTGAATTTTAGAACATTCAAAAAAAGAAAAAGAAAAGAAATCCTTCAACTTCACCATTATAAACCCTGACTTCAGCTAAGAACACATTAGTGGGCCTTACTTTTCTGGTCTGTAGAGTGAGGGTATTCTGTGAAGAAAGAAAGGAAAGCGTGTCAGCACTGGAACAGAATTAGTGGTAGGGATGGTATCTGTGCTCATAACCATGGTGGTGAGTAGAAGTAGTAGAGTGAGATTGCCCTCATCTGATTGTTTCACCTTTATCATGAATCCTTCCGACCTCGCTAACCCCCACCACCATTATTTGAAACAGTAAATCTGAGACCTTTAAGTTTTATATTACTTGTCGGTCCTTGTGATCCCAAAGAACATACCAACAGTAACACACCAGTGGGCTTGGTAAAATCCACTATTTACAGCTCCAGGGGTTTTTAGGACTCCGTGGCCAATCTGAAATAACTGTTAAGGAACTAGATTAACATCTTGAATTTTAAGACTTCTACCCCAGTACTTTTTTGCCTAGGTGTGAATGATCCATGGGGCTACCGAATTGCCTTATTAATGACTCATCTTGTAGATCCCCTTAAAAAAGGAGAGGGGGGAAGTACATCTTCAAACCTTTGTGGTTTTGTCTTCTGCTTATGACCTGCTACATGAGAAACTCCCCAATCTGACTTTGCTTCTCTCTGCATCTCCATCTCTGACTGGTGCCAAGTCCAGTGCATCTTCCTCTTGGGTTTTCTATGTTTTTTTGAGATTTGTTTTTTAAGTAATCTCTATGCCGAATGTGGAGCCTGAACTCAGAGCTCCGAGACCCGGAGCCACACATTCTAGAGACAGCCAGCAAGGTGCCCCAGTGCATTTTCATCTTGCTGAAGGCAGTCTCAAAGATGGCTTTCTTAGCATGTGTTTGGACGTTAGCAGTTCTGTATTTGATATGCTGTAACCTAAAACAAAGCAGGGAACTCTCAGTGACTGTTTTGAAAAAATATTTTAATTATGTCCCATCTTTCTCTATGGAGTGAATGATGGCAAAAACTACTTTTCCATTTCTTGTCTTTTTCTGCTTTCACTGTGTTGTGTGTGCTTATTATGGCACCTTTTTTTTTTTTAAGGAGTTTGTGTGTGTGTGTGTGTGTGTGTGTGTGCTTTGTTCCAGACACAAAATAAGTAGCAAAGAGATGGTGTAGCACACTGTATACTTCAGAAAAGACTGGGCCTGGAAGCATGGTATCTAGGAACTGTATCTCGCAAAGTAGCAGGTTACTGAACTTCTCTGTGTTTCTTCATTTATGAGTTGGAAACAAGAAAAATATACGAGAAAATGAAAAATAAGGGACTGTTGTGGGTGTCGCTCACCAGAGTGGTACACTTGCTACAGTCCATGAACTGACACTGACACATCAGTTGGGGAGGCTGTGGTGTATAGGGGGCAGGGAGATGTATGGGGCATCTCTGTACCCTCCTTTCAATTTTGCTGTAAAACTGCTCTGAAAAGAACTAAGTCTTTGATAAAAATAAATGAGGGACTATATGAAATAAGATTATTACAGCTGTGATTTGTTATGAAGTTATGAAGGCAGTAACAGAAAAACGCATTTCTTCAATGGCCCTTCAAATAAATTACCAAATTAAATCCCTTTAGAATAACCTCACAGATTATTTGATTTCAGTTTAGTGGTGTTATAAAAAAGTATTAGTGCATGACAGTATAACTGCAAAAATATAGCTATATACTCCTTTAAAAAAAAAAAAAAAGAGCTGGCTCTTTCATTCACTCATTCAACAAATATTTGGTGAGAACCTGCTGTGAACCAGGCAGGGAGGTCAGCACTAGGGACATGGCTGCAAATAAAAGAAAGAAAATCTCCAATCTCATAAATTTAGAATCCTGTGAGCTTTCACCAAGATCATTTATTTCCCTTAAATTTTTTTTAACCGATCAGCGTGCTCAAGGCAAGTAGGATATTTTGCCCTGCTGTAATGCCATATGTATGTACTGTTCTTAACGTCACACTGTTCTGTGTGCTGTTTTGTAGCAGAGAATTGTTTATTATTATGATTCTGATATGTTAATGAAGAGGTACTCATTTGCAAATAACTGTTTAATCTGTAATTAAAATCTGGCAGCTCTCTTAAAAATAAAGACAGTTAAAATGCGTAGTCACTGGCCTGCTATATTGAATATGCAATTGCAAAACATTAAGAAAAGCATATCCTATTTATCACTTTTAATGAATCTTTCACCCTGGTCCCACTGTAAGCCCTTGATGGTATTCCTGTCATCCCGTCCATATGCTTCTGAGAGCATTAACTATTCTCGGGTCTGTGCATGCCTAAGTATAAAATCAAAATCTCTAGGTTTTTTTGGATCACATATAAGCAACCCACACACACAAAAAAGAAGCCCAACACATTATCATTACCATATCCTCATTAAGATGATGGGCCTCTGACCATATCCTAATGTTTGCTTAACAATCTGAAATTCATGTATGCAAAAGGAATTTTTCTTATCCTTTTGAAAGAAGAATGATAAATATTTATACAGCCTTAACTCTTTCAGGCAGGCATAGGATCATGTTTTAGAAATGACAAGAAGCTACTCTGGATCTTTTTCAGCATAATTCATCTTTCCAATAGCTCCTGAGAAATGAATTGTAGTTTTATCAATATTGGACAGTTTTCCTCCTCTTTCCCCATTAAATATGCTTTGTCTTCCTTCTCTGAAATCCTTTTGAGTCATAGCTTTGAAAAGGGAGCCACAAGAGCTATCTCTGCTTTTCAGGCGAGATTGCTCCAGAGGGATGCAGTAGGGCCCAGCAGGACTGCTGACCTGCACTCCTCAAGGCTGGGATCCCGATTCTCCAGCAGCCACTGCCTCGTTAGCAGGTTTAGCAACAGTCTAGACTCTAAATAGTCATATATCCCAAGTGTTGCTTTCTAAAAGTTATTCCTGTTCTTTTTTTTTTTTTTTTTTTTTTTTTTGTTATTCCTGTTCTGAAGCAATAATTGGATAGAGCCGCAAGACACTTCCCTACTTGAAATTAAAATTGTCTCCCAGCTGCTTGAATCAACATCTCTGGTAGTAATGGTGAACTTATGAACGTGTCTCAGCTCACAGGGCTATCTTCTTAGAATAAATGGAAGGTGTAGGAAATCTTAGAATGTACTCCTGGCAGTAGTGCAATCAGCTGTATTACTGATAGTAGTCAAACTTCTCCAGCATATACACTGACTCCCAGAAGCTAGGTTATTAATCTGAAAACTCAAGGCTCTGGCCAGATAAAATTGCCTTAATGATTTCTTTCACGTAGGTAAACCGAATCCCCTAATTGTTAACTCCTTTTCATTCTTCACTCATCCTGGCCCTTTAGCAAACATTAAGCTTTAGACCATGTGTCAGCTCTGGAAGAGAAAGGAGAGAGCAGTGGTGTTGAGACTAGTCCACGCTGTTAGACAAGGACCGACTGCTAGTCCCAGCTATGGGTGCCACTTCTGTGGCTGCCGCTGCCACCACCACAGCCACTGCCAGCAGCACCTTGCTGTCCTCCCTGAGCCCTCCGCATCATTGCAGGACTCCTCCGGTTCCTGCCTTCTCCATGGAACTCCAAATTTAGAAACACAGCATATGTGAGCCAGAAAGGGCCTTACAGATCACTGATTGCAAATCTCCCCCTGCTTTGTTTTTAGATGGAGAAACTGAGGCTCTGAAGGGAAATGATTTGCTCAGGGTCAAAGAGCTAGTGAATGACAGAGGTAAAACTGAAGCCATCATAACTTACTAATTAGTACTCCTCAAGCTTTTCTGCTCTTGGCTGGGGCCTGTCTCAAAAAGGGAAGGAGATTGTACCAAGGTACTCAGAAGCCTTTGGTGAGATGCAGGGCCATAGACTGGGACTGTGGTTGTTAAGAGAAATCTAGTCACTGATTGGATTAAAATACAAATGATTGGGCACCTGGGTGGCTCAGTGGTTGAGCATCTGCCTTTGGCTCAGTGCGTGATCCTGGGGTCCTGGGATCCAGTCCCACCTCAGGCTTCCCACAGGGAGTCTGCTTCTCCCTCTGCCTATGTTTCTGCCTCTCTGTGTCTCTCATGAATAAATAAATAAAAATCTTTTTAAAAAGATACAAATGAGTGTGCTTTAAAAGATAAAGCAGTACAGAATTCATAACAATGCATTGCATTTGCATGTCCTTTTAGGCAACGCTTTAAGGTGGAAATAGACAAGAAGTAAAAAACAAAATACAGTGTGATCTGTGAAACAGGAGAAATTCAGTAGGAGAGAGGATTTTTTAAAATCCTCTCTACCTGTAGGACGGACGATGAAAACGGCTGGTGAATGCTGAGTAGTTCACCATGTAGAGAAAGGCCTTTTAGAATTTAAGTGATATCCCCAGGTTTATTTTAACTGTATGCTCCCATGTGCAGCCTACATGTTGCATTAAAATGTCTTACCCCAGGTCAGCAGTCTGCACTGTTATTAATGGCTTGAGGACTCGGGATCTCTGGGTTCCTGCAATACAGTAACTTTGCAGCAGTTTGAAAGATCCACACAGACCAGTGGGGTTTCCTCAGCTACTCGGGGAGCTGGCTTGGCTTCTGCTATGTAGTCTTGGTAGTGATCATCTGCATATGTGATAAACAGCTTTTCCTAGAGCCTCACACAGACCTGGCAATGCTCGGGTTTCAGTAGACTATATAATATTGTGTTTGGCAGGAGAGGCCATTAAAAAAGACATCAAAGCAACCCTCAGAACTAGATTCCCTTTTGAAAGGTGTTCCTAATCAAAAAATAAAGCTCAGAATTAGAATTTGTTTGGATTAAGCTGTCTCCTTTTCTCTCTCTGCCCCCCAACCGAGTCCTTACCCTACAGTAGCTTGATACGAAAGATTGTATAGGATGACTTGAAGCTTCCATTTTTCTTAGTAATCACCATGGAAGAATATTTTTTTTGTTTTTGGTTTACATAGAATCCTTTATTTCCAGTATAAATTTTATATGAAAACTATGTGCCCACTAGACAAAAGCTACCACCTTCACCCAAAGCCTCAGTTTTTTCAAGGTTGGGTTTTATGCATATTTTCTTAGTTCTCTATCCTCAAGAGGAAATAGAGACAGAAGATAGGTTTGAACCAGACTACTCCCATTTAAATTCCCCAACGCATGTATGCCTGTGTGCACGCATGCTCACAGCTAACAACTGGTTGCAATAAAAATTTGGTAGAATTTCAGTTTAGCTTCATTAACTCTGAGACAGTGAAGTAATATTCAAGGGGAAAAACAGAATAGGTGAAGAGAAACATCAATTTTCTTTAAATAAAGACATTTTAGGGGGAACTAGTATCCATTTTTTAGGGTATCATTGCCATTCCTCTATATTATATACCTATAAACTGCATAGCAGGACTTGTATGTGCTTGAAGAAGCTACATTTTCACGGCAGGAGAGAAAATCGGAATAAATCACAGAGATGCAGGTGCACAGTAATACAAGTAGGCTCTTTCCCCTGCAGCCTGAATGCCTGGCCAATAAAGCAGAAGGTCTAGAGCTGAGCTCTCAGGGTCTCCCGGAGCTAAGCCAAGAAAGAAGAAGTGGGGGGAAGGGGAAGGATGGGGGAGCAAGAGAGAATAATTGTTATTCAGTCTTCTTTAATGAGATGTATTGCCCAATGCTGAAAGATTGTGGCAGTGTCTTTTGTTATGCTAATTAGATACCATTAGAGCTTGGCTGTCTGATTTCTGCTTAATCCTTTCTGCTTCCCTCAGCCTCAATCCTGGCTGGCAAATGGTTGGAAGATGGTGGGGTGTAGTGCATGTGTTATTTATTGTTCACATCTATGCTGAGTTCTCTGGTAACAGGGTTGGTAACGAAAAGATTTCTCTTACCAAAGGCGGTATGTATTTGGGACATTCATTTTTGGTTTTGTTTTTAATGAATTTGAGAATGCTCGATCTCTGCCTTTTTGGTACAAACACTATTGTTTGTTTGTTTTAAATGACTGCTTTTACGGCCATGCAAAATGGAAAAGGACAGAATGGAAAATTTAGACAGCCTCCCCTTGGTTGTCTGGATTTCCCTAAAAACAACAAGCAAGGTGATCATGCCTTAGCTTTTGGGGAGGCTATGATGGACCAGAAAAATAGGAGCAAGAATAATACAAAGGTCAAAAAGAGGAGTTAACCAGTTTAAAATTCCTGCCTTTATAATTTATAGATACATGTGCCTTCTTTCCTGAAATTAAAGTGTTGTATTTATATGATTACCTAAATTATGAGTGTGTTGAGTTAAAAAAAATTTTTTTTTTAAATGACCAGTGTGGTCTTTCCTGAAATAGTAAAATGGAGGATTTCTGTGAAATCCTTAAAAACTAGATAATACTGGTTTAGAGCAACCCTGTCCAATAAAAATGTCCTATGAACCACAGATACTCTTGTAAATTTTCTGGCAGCAACACTAAAAAAGAAAAAAAAGAAAAAAAAACAGATGAAGGTAATTTTAATAATATATTTAACTCAATATGTCAAAAATATTTTGGCTTATAATCAATAAAATTCACAAAATAGTTTAAATTCTTCTATTCATGTTAAATTTTTGAAATCCAGTGTGTATCTTGTACTGGTGTGTATTTTATAGCACCTCTCAATTGAGGTTTGCCACATTTTAAGGGCTCAACAGCCTTGAGCTAGTGGCCATTGTACTGGATGGTGTAGGTTTAGCATAACTCAGTAATTCACTTGTGTAAAAACAATTGTCAGGATAAAATCCATTTTTCATGTTACAGATAAATATTATGAGCTGTATGACTTTGGCCATGACACTTAGTCTCTAATGAGCCCTACTTTTCTCATCTGTAAAATGATGTATTTGAACTAAATGATCTATTAATTCTTCCACCCATGCCAGCTCTGAAATTCTTTATTCCAGAAATTCACATTTAGAGTCTAGATATATTAGAACTTATCTATCCTTTCCTATAATTTAATATTTGAAAAGAAGCCTTCTTTCACCATAGAGGATATTGGAAGATGTCCTGCATACCATATCCATACCTTTCTTCCTCCAAATGTCTGGACTTTTCTTTGAATTCTTCTGAGGCTTATACTGTTTTAATAAAGAGTTTGGTAGAGTTTAGACTCTCAGCAGTCTTTCTTTGCTCAGTACTTTTGGAATGGGGTTTTTGAGCAAAGATGTGAGGGGGATTGGCAAGTAATTACTGCGCTAGAATTATATAAACACTAAATCTCCAAACCCTGATGGTCTTTTCTTTTCTTTTCTTTTCTTTTCTTTTCTTTTCTTTTCTTTTCTTTTCTTTTCTTTTCTTTCTTTTCTTTTCTTTCTTTTCTTTTCTTTTCTTTTTTCTTTTTTCTTTTTTTTCTTTCTTTCTCTCTCTCTCTCTCTCTCTCTCTCTCTCTGTAATCTAGCTAATTTGTCGTGTCATCAGTGAAACAAAAATCCTAAAGACACTTACCAAGAAGGTTTTTCTATTCAACAGTCCTGAGCTGTAAATGTGGTCACTTCCTGTGCCTTTAAGAGAAGCCCATCAAAGAAGAGTGGCCCAGACTTGTTGAGTATTGATTGGTAGAGACCAATGTGAAAAGATCAGGAAAGTGGAAGTGCATGGAGATAATTGTTCAATTTAGAATAAAACTTTTAATAAAAAAGGGTTCCACATATGGTGTTCGTACCATTTAGTCATCCCATTAATAAGATCTCATGGATAGATATTACTGGCAACATCTGGCCTCAGTATTTGACATAGTTTTAAATGTTGAGCCCTTTCCTAACAGTGCCTGGGCATAGTCAAGCTTTTTACCTGATGTGGGGAAAAAAGATCAAACATACTTTGCGCTGGTTCCATGATAAGAAAGGGCAACTTGTTTTGATTTGTTAAGAGAGTAGATCTCATGTTTTGTGTTCTTAACACAGTTTAAAAAAAAATCCACAGAAGCATCATAGGTAATGCCTTAAAATGTTCTAGAATACTAAAAAGGTACAGGCAGGTGGTCAAAACTTGGCTGTTTTTTTGAATTGGCAGTTCAGCAAGCACCCAGGTATATACATTTCTAATGCTGAACAGGGATCAGATTGGCATTTGTCATGTAACTCTTTGCCATTGAGAATTATTTTAACCAGTTCAATAAAGCACAGTTACCATACTATTACTGTTGGCTCTCCACCAATAGATGCAAACAGCTCTATTCTCAAGACTGAAATTTTACCTCTAAGTGTGAAGAGACTCCCTCTTCTCTCCCTTTTCTCTTGCTGGAGTAGGCACATGACTGGAAGAAAACCAGCCAGCAATTGAAGAAGACAGGACACAGGGCTGTTGTTAGAAGAAATGTCATAGTCTGATTTGGTTCCAGAGAGACCTTGGATCTGGTCTTTGTATATCGCATCACTGCTTTTGCAAAAAGGCAAAAAAAAAATTTTTTTTTCCAGTTTTGTGTTTTCTCCTGAGATGTGAGGAAGGAACATTAGTGCCACTAAGACACTCATGGCAATTCATATAGGCATAGGTCCAATACGTGAAGGTATGGATATTTCACCTCAAAGGAACATTCTTTCCCTCTTGAATATATTTATTCCTGTTAGTAAGTAGAGCTAAAGAATATATGTCTTTTCACCCAGAAGATACTGCTTTTAAAAAAGTGTCATCAAATGTCTTTTTACTCATTGTCTAAGAGTCAGATATGAGTCAGCCCCTTTGAGAATAAACCATCCAACATCCCCCAAGAATCTTTTAAGTAGACCAGCAACAACTGATGGCAAGCATTTCGAATACGATGGACTTTGAGTCTCATTACTTGTTTTCTGTGGCATCATCGTTTTTGACACACATTCCTGTGTCATGGCCCTTTCATTACAGAATGGAATTGTTGAGTAAGGATGATATTAAATTTTAATGTTATTGCTATTATTACTGTTGACTGTTTTTAGCATTAGTATGCCTGGTTCTTTCATTCCAGCTTCTACAGGGCCAGAAAACAGAAGTGTGCATAAACAGTCAGGAAAATTACCCTATACCCTGGAGACCCAGCATCGCATGCTCTGCCTGTTGTGAATGATGAATCAAAACGGAAAGGTTATCATTTTCATTAGCTAGGAAAGAACAAGACCATACTTTTCTCCAAGTGTAATTACAGTGGTTCACTGGCAACATTACACTGCAGTAATTAGTCTAAAGGTGTATGTGAGGGCAGGCTTTTGCACAGACACTAGAAATATTATTTCAGAGTTTAAGGTCACAGCCTTGTGTTTAACATGTTCCAGGCAGCTTAGGAAAAAAAAAAAAAAAAAAAAACTAATTTGACTGGAGCTAAAGAAAGACATTTGACATTTCCCAGAGTCATGCATTCAGAAACCAGTCAGGTAGAAAAATTGTTTTTTATTATCTACAAAAACCAAGAAAACAATGAAAAACAATAATAATAAAAAGAATACCTCAACAACTTAGCTGCAGAAACTGCATGTCAGAATATTTTGTAGGGTAAACTAAGATAATACTCAAGTTTATTAGGAATGTGATGTAAATAATTACAAGAGCTTTTGATATATGTGTTTTAATCTCCTTTTTTACCCTAAGGCAATTGGGCAGAAAAATTAATTTCTAGAAACTCTTCAGGGGAAGCAAAATAATTTCTTTACCTTCCTGTAACTGTTACAGGAAATAAATATTTCTCTTATACTGGTACCCAAGTATATATATCTGTCCTTTGTGAATGTTTTTTGGACGTAGAGCAATTCTATTGAAATACGGGGATCTTTCTCACCTGACCTTCCAGTAGAGCTTGAATTAGAATTTTTTTTCCAAAGCCTTATCTCAGGCTCTTTGTATAAGTGAAACAGAAGTGAGAAGTGGCTGGGTGTGAGAAGGGCCTAATAAAGAAAATATAAACTTTATGTGAAGTTGATATTTAAAGTCACATATAGGAGTTTAAAAGAAGCCTTTTACTTCTTCTAGTGCAAGGAGTCTTCATACAAGTAACATTTCTTCCTGAGTTTAAGGTCAAAGCCCACATACTCTAATGTCTTTGTTTAATCCTTATACAGCCACGTAGAAACTTTTTGAGGACAAATGGAGAAATAGAGTATACTCGAATGAGCATTCATTCAGCAACCAAATTCTGTTGGAAATGTTGGAAACCACTGCTTTTTTAATGCAAGCGTGTGTTTTATGTGTGTTATCTGGCCATCTGGTTAGAACTGATGTTTCTCACAACTTCGGGCACTTGGGAAATTTTAAGTATAGATGTGACACAAATAACACAGCTAGCTGATTATGTAATGCACTGAAAAATTTTACCCCAAACTTGAATTTAAAAACATTCCTTCTTGTTTGTCACAGATGTTTCTCTACTCAAGGAAAAGTCATGCACTGCAGAATGAGATCTATGATGTTCTATGTTTTCTCCAGCTAGCACTTAAATAGGAGGCACCAGGTAGTGAGAATGGTTCCAAGACCTTCTCCTCTTCCTTCTGCCCCTGCCACTGAGCAAGTCACCACCCAGCAATCTTGCTGGGCCTCAGTTTCCTTTCTGCGAAATCTGAGATTGCCAGACTCCCTTCTCCTTCTTACTTCCTGGTCTCTTTACGGGACTACTGCCTTCATTTCCAGCCTTTATGGATAAACAAATAACTAACCATAAGACCCTTTCTCTTACCTTTCCAACAAGGCCTGCGCATTCTTTCTTATCCACAGTGAGGTCACCAGTAATGCAGGATCTCATGAGTCCTTTTTTTCTACACCTCACCTCACTTTGGTGATGCATTCTGTGAAATGGAAGAATGGTTTCACAAGACTGTCTTTATAATTCATTTTTCTTAAGACATCTTTTTTTTTTTTTAAAGATTTTATTTATTCATTCATGAGAGATACAGAGAGAGAGAGATTGAGGCAGAGACATAGGCAGAGGGAGAAGCAGGCTTCATGCAGGGAGCCCGACGTGGGACTCGATCCCAGGTCTCCGGGATCACACCCTGGGCTGAAGTTGGCGCCAAACCGCTGGGCCACCGGGGCTGCCCAAGACATCTTTTTTTTTTTTTAAGTTTTATTTATTTAAGTCATCTCTACACCCAGTATGGGGCTCGAACTTACTACCCTGAGATAAAGAGTCATCTTGCTCTTCTGACCAAACCAGCCAGAGACCCTTCATAAAACATATTTTTAAAGCTAGGTTAAAATGGACTAACTGAAGTTGTGCATACTCTAAGAAAAACAGCTTTCTCCATGGACATTTGAGGAAGAAATGACAAAATAGGCCTAATTCATTAGTGCAGGTACCAGGACTGACCGCCACTTGCAGAAATCCTGATAAATGTCCTAAGGGTCAGACTTCGTAAAAGGAAACTGAATTTCCCACAGCAATTCTTTTTCTTTTTTATTTTTAAGGTTTTATTTATTTATTCATGATAGACACAGAGACATAGGCAGAGACACCGGCTGAAGGAGAAACAGGCTCTCTGCAGGCACCCGAATGGGATTCAATCCCTGGACCCCAGGATCATGACCTGATCCAAAGGCAGATGCTCAACCACTGAGCCACCCAGGTGCCCCTCCCACAATAATTCTTAACTTCCCATCCCAAGTTCCTAAACCCAAAAACGTTGAAGAAGTTAAATAAGCATTTTCATTAAGCAACTGTAAATTATATCCCTGTAAAAAAAATCAGAAAGAAGTTGTCTTTCTTAGGATTATGAAACGAGGGCTTTGTTGAGAAGATTTTTGACGGACTTCTTAAGGTTCAGGTCACAGGACAGCTTTTGGGAGACTTTGTAAATATTTCTGTGGTGGATATTAGAGATCACACTCCTCTAAATGCAGCAAGACAGTAACTGTTGTAATTTGCAGAAGGCTTTAAGCATATAGTCACCTGGGGGCACCTGCATGGCTCAGTGGTTGAGAGTCTGCCTTCGGCTCAGGTTGTGATTCTGGGGTCCTGGGATCGAGTCCCAATCAGGCTCCTGCAAGGAGCCTATTTCTCCCTCTGCGTATGTCTCTGTCTCTCTTTCTCTCTCTGCCTCTCATGAATGAATAATGAGGTCCTTTAAATATTATAACCCACTTCCTCTTCAGCCCACCCCTCCCTTTCCCACGTCTGGCCACTTTCACCGACCTCTTCTTTCTGTAGCGAGGAATATGAAGGACCAAAAAGTAGTCACATCTCTTTTATCTTAAAAATAATCTACTCAGACCCATGTCCTCCCCCCTAGCATCTGCTTCAAACATGGGGCAGCTGGTATGTTTAAATAATCCTCCTTGTTTGAGACTCCTCTTTCCTAGGTTCTGCCAGAACTCTGGCACCCTGTTTCTGACCATCCCTCTTCCCTCCAAGTGACCCCTTCTCTCCTCTCCTTGAATGTTCCAGCTATCCTGATGCTGCCTCCAGACCATTCTCTAGGTTTGCAGTTCCACTAGCATCTTAATTTGTGCTACTAGTCACAATCTTCATGAAAAACTTCATTTTCAGCCTCTTACATATTCTTAGGAGTTTGTTGGTTTCTTAAACTACCCAAGTCAGGGGATCCCTGGGTGGCTCAGCAGTTAAGCACCTGCCTTTGGCCCAGGGCGTGATCCTGGAGACCCAGGATCAAGTTCCACATCAGGCTCCCTGAATGGAGCCTACTTCTCCCTCTGCCTGTCTCTCTGCCTCTCTGTGTGTGTGTCTCTCATTAATAAATAAATAAAATCTTTAAAAAACAAACAAACAAACAAAAACTACCCAAGTCATCTTTGTGTTAACTTCTTCTGCAAAGGGCTTGTCTAAAGCCAGGGATATAACCTTGCACTCCTGTCAGTGATGGTAAGGCAACCAGAGAAGAATATCAGAATGTCAGATGAATATAGATGCTGCAGATCAGATGAGACGTAGCATACTCTCCATCATTCTCCACTGGGAAGACAAACTCATCCCTACTAGTGGATTCTCCTCGCTTTTAGCACAATAGATAGCTCGGCTGTGGTTGTTGTCCTACTGGCCTAAGGATGGATATCTGTAGCTTTACCCTTTTTCTCCAGATAGCCTGCTTTTCCTCTCAGACCGGCACATCCTTGCTGGTTAGCAGAGACATTCTTAGGCGAATCAGGATGATTACCCTAAACCTTTTTTCTTATATGTGGGTCGTTAACCATGCTGGGTTATCTATCCTGTGGGGTTGAGGAGAGAACAGTTGCAAAGTATGGGGCAAGGTGGCTCATTTAGAAAAAGATTTGAGGCCTATGCACAAACCCTTGGCCCACAAGGTCCCTTGCTGTCACCAAGGCAAAGTTGCCTCTTCAGAATTCCACCTGAACTGCCCCTGCCCCCAACCTTCCTTAACATCACTGGTGTTTTTAGTTACCGGAAATAGTTGATTCTCTTAAAGGTTTGATATCCACTTCATGGCAACTTCATTCTTAAAAAAAAATAAAATATTGAAGAGAGCAGTTATTATTTGTTTTTGTTGTTTTGTTAAGGGGGTTGGGATAGATTGGGGCAGCTCTTGATCAAAGTCCTAGCTTTCTTATGCGCATTCTTGCTTAGTGTCTTCCGAGGAACTTTTAAGAGCCTCACCAGTGATGCAGAATCCTTAGCTGAGGGGACTGAAGGGACACCTGGAGAGATGTTTACCACCATAAATCACTGCACACAGCCATTTTCTTGTATCCTGGCAGCAAATGGTTAAATACTCACCTACAAATATTCTTCTGCTGGTTGATCAAAAGCCCTGCCCACTACTGTACAAACATAACACAGGTCCTTCAAACTCTGTGTATATCTTACAATCACGGCTCTCACCTCCAGGTAAACTAGAACAGCCCAACAGTGATGTCTACAGCCGTCCGCTTTGGTTCCCACAAGAGCAAAGAAGCAGCTTTACAATCTCATATTGTTGCTAGGTTAATTTCCCGAAAACTTAATGTGAGATGAAGTATAATTGCAGATTTCCTTAAGAACCATCGACAGATACTTATCCTAAGTTATAAGCAACTCATACTGTGAAATGTGTACAAACATGCTCAGTTTTCCTCCAGAAGAATATACTTCAGTGAAAACCAGTATTCATCAGTCTTTTTAAATAAACAAAGCCGTTCCCATTCAAAGTAGAAATTGGGGAGACTTTCCTTAGTTGCTGCTTGATTGTTAAAAGGGACTCCTGTTGCAGGAAGGGTCATTAGTTTGGAGGGAGTGAAGGAAGCTGTTGGTAACTATCGTCCTGGAGACCTTATGACCTTTGGCTAAGAGGACCACGTTTTGAAGGAGATAGTAAGAAAGATAGTAAATGATGGTGTGTTTAGGTATTGGCATTGTATGACGGAGACGGGAGTTTAGCGTTTTGTTTTATTTTTAATTGTTAGGTGGTCTGTTTGGCACAGCTGTGTTTACGTTTCCTAAATGCTAACTGCCTGAACATGGTGACAAGTCTATATATGAGAATAGGGACTGCTTCTTTGAAATCTTCTTATCAGCATGCTTTAATACAGAGTTGTATTTATCAAGTAGCAAAGGCAAAAATAATTCTAGGCACAACCATTCAATACAGCTAGTTGCTACTACATCACACATTTCGACAACCTTGCTTAAAAAATTAAAAAAGAAGTAATTGATAGTTTAAATGTTGCATTTCACAGTGGACCAAACTTGGAAATGGTGGAATTTTTTTCAAGTAGTCATATTTCTTTAACCAATGTTTTGGTTGATTTAACTTCTTGGTTATTAAAGTTGCACTCTTAGAACATAAATGTAGATCGATCCTGTAGAGAATTAACAGTTCCGTATCTTTGCTGTCTTTCTAAAAAAATAAAAAATAAAATAATGAAGGACGGGGTCATGGCTGCAAGAAAGAAGAGACAGTTGTATATGAGAGAGGCAATGTATATAATAAGTAAATAGCTGTAGGAATTAATCCATAATTTCAGAGTTATATGCAATACATGAAGTGTTTAGATGCAAGAACTTAATGACTAGTTTTTGAGGCACTTTCTTTAGCGTTACATCCCTCATAACTCAAATTAATGTTTATTACTACTCTTTCCTATTGCCAAAATATTTTCATGAATTTGGATTAGAAGCAGCTTGTTCTGGCTTGTTTTGCAACGTTGCTTCAAGAAACCAAGTGATACTTAGAAGATTTTTATATGTCTTCGAAGCTTTAATTATCTTATGTTGAAGGAGGAAGATAAGTTTTGTTTCATAGTTGTGTAAGAAAATAAGATTTCATGCTATGCTCATTTTATATTAGCACATAGATAATAATGTCTCTTGGGGAAATTTGAATTCCTAGTTCTTACATTAGCTATTAAGTAACTTGCAATTGAGAGTCTACTTTGAATCCAAGAGGACACTGCTTACTGACCCACGACTCTTTGGGCTGGCATTTTTGGTTTGGATTCTCCGGTGTTTGCCCTTATCTTTCCTTTTTTTTCTCCACAGATTGGCGAAAGGCAACAAGTGTTAGTGACAGAAGAATCTTTCGATTCCAAGTTTTATGTGGCACACAATCGATTCTATGAGCAGGTGAGATACACTTTGACCTTCTTAAGCTTTCCCCAAAATCAGGAAAGGCGGTGAGGTAGATCACTTTAAGCAAAAGAAACTTTAGGGAGGTTGTAGAGTCTTGTTCCATCAAGGCTGTTGCAGAGCATCAAGCCAGCTAGGCCACCAGGGGCTCCGCTTCGTGGCTTAGTCTACCAAACACCCCACACAGAGGAGTAAGCGTGTCTTCCTCCTCATGAATCTTTGCTGGGACCAGCCTTAGGCTTTGGGCATCGGGAACAGGTAGTTACCGCTGCCAGAAAGAATTCCCACCGGCTGGCATAGGGGAGGGGAGAGGCCTGTGCAGGGCACAGGAAGGATGTCTGAGACATCAGTGTGGAAGGGCAGGGATTTCCTCTCCTCCCCGCACTCACTCAGGTGGTCAGGCAGTTGCTTGCTTTTTTTAATTATTATTATTATTTATTTATTTTTTTAGTTTTGTTTAGTTTTAGGTTTTTTTTTTTTTTCTTTTTTTTCTTAACTTCCACCCTGGTAAGAATGTTGGAGGCCAAGGGAAAAGAGTCAGTTCTGTGGATTCAACTCAAATCATATGACCAACCCTGGAGACAAGTACAAGGGGCAAAACAGCTTCCCTTTGAGAGCCTTACTGGTGGGCCGCGCCTAGGGACCCCTCTCATGCACAGCCATGCCCTGCCCCTGGAACCTGGCCTGCCAGGCTTCCTTGCATCGCCTGGGATCCCACTTCCCCAGGTCAGGGAGCAGTTCAGAAGTGATGAAAGAAAACTCATTGCCTCCTTCAAGGGCAGTGGCCCCGAAAAGGCCCAGGAAGCAATGGCATCTGCCTTCCTCAATGGGAGACTCCCCTAGGGGCATAGGGATATCCTGATCATTACTGGACCTGATGAACTTATCCTAAATATCAAATGTGTTTCCTACTTTTTTGTTTCTTTCTTATCAGATAAGAAGTGATTTTTTTTTTTTTTTTTTTTTTCTGTGAGCTAGGGCTGAAATTAGAGCCGGAAAAGCCTCTTCAGGGCTGGGTGGGCAAGTCGGGGAAGCCCACTGCCCTTGGGGGGGAAGCCAACGCCCACTGCCCTTGGGGAAGTAGCTGCAGAGATCTCCCTCTCCACTGCACAGGGAATGGTCCCAGCCTGGGCCCTGGAGCCTGGGGAAACATAGGGGGTAGTGTTGAAGGCTCAAACTAAATGCACCCTATCCCACACCCGCAGAGTACTACTGTTGAGGAAGGCTTCCCCAGCACTCCCTGCCAGAGCCACGTCTCTTCCCCATTCTCCATTTCATTATTTGGCCCCAGAGAACCAACCTCTTTGGGCCAACCTGCTCAGCCCTGGGGAGGAACCTGATTGTATTTCGTGGCCTCTTCCCCCTCTGTTTCTCTGCCATCTGGGTTCTTGCCTCAGCAGGGAGCTTTTTTCCCCTGCATTTTAAAGGCGATGGCATGCCTCATTAGCTGTTTCCTCCAATTTAAAGCAGTCCGGCTTTTTCCAATTATTAAAACTGGAGGGGGAAAAAACACTGAGCCCTTCATTCAGATCAAGGCAGCAGAGCTGTATTTCCCCAGAATGGGACCACATCTCCCAGAGATAGTTTACTCTAGAGATTTCTAGAGATTTTCTTGTTTTATTTAAAAAACAAAAAACAAACAAAATGATTTAAAGGGGCTTTCATATTCTGATACTAAAGCTCTTTGCTGGGAGTAATTCACTACCCAGGTGACCTTTTTCCTATGCTTTGATGAGACAGTGTACGCAGTGGTCATTTAAAAAAAAAAAATCAAACCCAGAAAGACCAAGATCCAGTTCTGCCTCCCAGAGAAATTGGCTGTGGAACGCTAGCTCCCCTGATGTGTTTGTCTGTACAACTAAGCATATCAAGGATTTCAGAGGCGTGATTTTTCTAAATAAGATGAGTTCCAGAAGTGAAGATTTCATCTAGGTATCAAAGTATTACTGGATTAGAATTAGTGTATTTATTTTGGATCTTGACTTGAAGACTGGCGAGTAGCTGCAGCAGGAAAACAGAAGTGTGGGGGAGACACACTATGTGCCAAGCCACCTCTGAAGGAGGGAGGCATTTGCTCGATGTAAACAGGTACTTTTACCAGAAATCTCCAGTGGTGAGAGGCTGCTGACAGTTTCCTGTGAACTCACCAAAGCAGCCTTCAGAGCAGCTGATCCTAAGTGTAGGTAGAGGCAACAAACCAAACATATGCATTTCATGACAGAGCAAAGGAGTCATTTAGCTACAAAACAACAAATTTGGGAGACTAAAGGGCCGCTTTTAAATGTTCTTCCTCTGCCCCCTCCGAGTCACATGCCCACGCTCCCACATACACGCGCTCACATACACACGAACCAGCAGGCCTCGTTCTTCTGACAGCTGACTTGGCAGGTATTAAAAGTATAAGGCTTTCATCAGAGTTGTCTCAGTTTTCTTCATTGCCTGGGACAGCCGAGAGCAGAATATCAAAGGCCTGTCCAGAAGTGACTGGCTGAGGGCTGGGGGCTTCCCCCGGGTCTGCCTGCCACATGCCTCTGGACAGCAGGCGTCCCGCCATCAAAGAGCATTGTCTCCAGGCCCGTAGCTCCTCCCAGAAATGCCTTCCCAGCCTACAAGATCTCCAGATCCTTGAGCAGCTGGAAGATAGAGCCGACTGGGGGGTAGGATCTCAAAACAGAAGAAAAGATATTAAGGGACAACTGGAGAAATCTGAATAAAGGATGGACTTCAGTGAATAGAAATAGCTCCATATTGGTTCATGAATTGTGACAAACATATACTCATGTAGGATATTCATAACTAGGGAAACTGGGCATGAGGTATCCAGGAAGCCTCTGCTTTCTTTGCAGTAATTCTATAATCGAAAGTTTATTATTTTTCTTAAATTAAGCCTTTTGAAAATATCTTTTAAAGGTTTTAGTGCCAAAGAACCCCACATTCATGGGGAAAATGATCGAAGTGGACATTTACGAATCGGGCAAACATTTTATGAAAGGGCAGCCAGTATCAGACGCCAAAGTATACACGCCATCCATCAGCAAACCATTAGCAAAGGGAGAAGTCTCAGGTTTAACAGAGGTGAGTAAAAGACGCTTTTTTCTCTACCCTTCTGCTAAAACAGCAGCTGTGGAAGCACAGTGATTCCAGACCGTGCTTCTGTTATCATTTATAGTTCCCTTTTTATGTATGCATGAGGCTTTAATCCCTTCTGACAGATTGCAATCTGAATTAGAAAGATGCATTTTTGCTGATGCCTTAGGTTTGCTTCTCTGCCTGTAGAGGGAATAAGGTGTCCCTGCTTCAATGCTAGAAGCAGAGGGCAAAAGGCATTATTTTCAGGTGTAAGATTGAACACTGAACATCATCTGATCTCGTATGTTTCTGTGTCAGTAGATCCCAAGTGGAAGGGGGGCGGTAAGGAAAGGAAGATTCCCTTGCTCTACAAAGCTGCTTATAATATAGTAAAAACCTACAGTTAAACATGCACTACTACAGCGTGGCAGTGTGGGCGGTTGGGTGCCTTTCTCTAAGGCGTTCATTGAATATTCTGCTTTAGTCATGTGGAGTGAAAATTAAACAATTTTTTTTTCTTCCTCTAAAAAAGTAACCTGACCCTTCTTTTATACCTTGGTGTAAATATGGCTGTTTGCCAACCTCTCTCTTACATTTCATTGAGCTACAGTTGTAAAAGCTGATGGAGTGTGAAATGAAAATGTGTATCACATTTCTAAGCATCATTTGATGGCCTTTCTCCAACACAATTGTTAAGCACTCCAAAAAAAAAAAAAGTATGCAGCAATGACTTCACATACGGAAAAAAGAGAAGCGATATTTATCTTGCCGCACCGTTCCACGATTGTTTAAATATATGTATTATCTTTCTGCTCAAAATAAATTGCAGGGGCATGTTAATTAAACTTTGAGCAGAGTGACAAAGAGGGTCCTGTTATCTATGCTCTCACTTACTGTGGTGATGGACTCTGGTGTCCAAACATGAGTGACACCCCTCACGAGCCCGACAGGTGCATGTGAAGAATCTGTGCACATGGCCATCTGACCGATAGCCTTTGTCAAAACCCTGCCAACTGTGTGCCGTCCTGCTCCACCAGGAGTGAACCCTAATACTTGAGAAGCATAATCATTAATGTTTTGCTGTCGTTAAAAAAAAAAAAAAAAAAAAAAACTTGAGGTTTGGGATGAATGACCAGGAAGGAACAATAGAATTCAGAATTTAAATTCTGTTACTAGAGATTTGACTTTTGATGTGTTAGCGGATACTTTAGAGATTTTTAAAGGAGGTTGGCTTTTTGTTGTTGCTGTTTGTTTTTCTACAGAGTATGTATTACAAGATTGGCTTTAAGTTGCTGCAGTGAAGAGGATTTCAGAGCAAATGGCAGTAGTGTGCAAATTATTATTTCACAGATTGAATTTCTTCCATGTAGGTCTATTGGAGAAGGAGAGCGTTTTGAAACATTACCATAAGCAAAGGGAAGCGATACCCTTCTGTTGATTCCTTAATAATACTGTTGCTACAAGGACAGCCCCATTTAAATTCTGGGGGGCAGCCTCTTCCCTCTCCATTCCTCCCTCCTTCAGCCTAGAAAACGTGTTGTCATCTCTTGTGCCACCAGCCTTCCTGCACATTGGGCTGTCCCAGATCCTAGGTAAGATGAGGAAAGGGTCACTTGTGTTCTGGCCCTCCTGGGTTTCTAGGAGGAGTCTTACCACACTCATGAGGCCAAAGGGTTAGGGTCATCAATTCAGATATTTGCATCAAGGGAAAAATCAGACAAGTCTTCCATCACCGTTTGTGACTTCCTATTGTTAATGAGCCTAGCTTTACACTTCATTACTTGTCAGCTTTTAAAGATATGCTGCACTCAGGTCGAAAAATCTTCTTCAATGAATTTATCCTGCGGTTAAAAATCTTTTTGCTGATGATAGAAGCCAAAATAAATTAAACAGGAAGAGAACAGCTTCCATCTTTATAGAATGGAGAAGTAGATGGTAGAGGTAATCCTGTCTCAGATACTAGAAGCGTGACCTGGGGGCAGACAGACCTGAGTTTGCATCTGGACTTGTCCGTTTACCCTAGCCATGCAACTCCAGAGCTTAACTTACTCTTAATTATCATGGAAATAATAATGTCTATCTCCTAGGATAATTGAAAGGAGCCTGTTTGGTAGTTCCTAGAACATAGTGAACAGCTACCAAGTGGTTGTTTCTCCCTTCCCTTAAATCTAGTTGTATCTAGAAGGAGCAGACCCTGAAGATGACCTGGTACCAACAGTTGTGGCTTTGTTAATTGTTTTAGCCATCATCATGCAGTACACGCTGTACGGGAGTAAGCCTAGGGTGTGGATTTCTGTATTATGATAATCTGTTCAGGGCTAGAGGACCAATTCCACCGGAATGTGTTTCTGCATTTGGTAGGCTTTTCCTTAGTTTTTTTTCTAGAATATTGACCTCCACTCTACACTTTGTAAAGAAATCTGACAAGTTCAGAGCATGTAAAGCAAAATATGGTGTTAAAAAACTATTGTCCATGATAAATGCATTCATTACCCTCATTAAGAATTTTGTGATTATTCTGTAGGTATTTAGCCCTATGCTACTTTAGAGTTATCTTGTCTCACTTTAGGCCCTGTTGACATATTCTGATAAAACTGGTAAGTGGTACAACAGGCTGGGTGGGCATCATGAGATCCAGATTATAGCATTCTGGCATTTGCAGTAACAGACTTTGTGACCTTGTGTATATCACTTAGGTTCCCCAAACATCAGTTGTCTCTGAGATCCTGTGATTGAAATATTTTATTTGACAAAAATGGATTGAATGCCTACCCTGTAGCAGGACTTTGAATTCTATAAATATTAATAGACATCAGGCCTTGTTATTTTCAGATAATAATAGGTAAATGCCCACAACATGATGGAAAAGAAAAGCAATAATAAAGCCAGAAGGCTACTATCTTCTACGAAATTATATGCTAGTGAAAACAGCACATAGTAACATCTTTTTATGGTTATTCCTGTCTTCTTTTCAGTTTGGTTGGAGGAATAGAGGATTGGAAGAAGGGAGTAAGAGGAAAGAGCCAAAATTAGTCTGTTTTTAGGGGAAAAGGGTACAAAATGCCACCTGTAAGGTAATAGGGAACATTTCTGAGTAAGTGTCATTTTAAGGACAATTAATTTCAGAAAACGGTTATGTAATAAACAGTAGAAGACATCACAAGTTCAAAGGGATAAATATAAATCAAAGAAAGGGGGAGATTATGAGCTTTTATATGGAAAGTATCAGGGGGCTTTGTTCTTAGGAGGAAGCAAGGGACACAGATTTTCATATATGTTCTCAGATAATAATTCTCAAATGTAGTCTCCAGTCTCCAAGTTAACAAATCAAGGAAGTTGTTAAAAAGGCAAATTCTTGGGATTCAAACTGGACCTGATTCAGAAACACTGAGAGCAAGGTGCAGTAACCTGTTTTCTTAATAAGTTTTCTGGGTAATACTGATGCATGCTGAAGTTTGAAAACCACTCTTCTAAGAAAATGATTCTCAAGTGAGAATGTTTGCTATTTATAAAAACAGTTTTTAATCGTGTTATAATGCCAAATTTTCACTCCTCCAACTTCAGAAAGTAGCATGAGACAAGCATCCCCTTGGATGGTGGAGACCATCTCATCTATGTATTCATAATTCTTCATAAGTGGGCTGTAAAAACGATTGCAGGAACGTGCAGAAGTTGCATACGTGTGGGGAGGAAGTATTTAGCAAGAGGGGCCAGAGGCATAGGAACTGTGAGAAGAAGCACACTTTTAGGATTTTGAAGAGCCGTGATGTTTTTGCCTTGCCCCCTCTTGGAGCCCAAATTTGAACATACCCTGTTCAATATGATGATCATATTATACAGTTGAAGTTTCCTTAGAAAATTGCTATGCCATCCAGTTGTTTCACTCAAAGGAAACCTGCAGGGAAACAGGGCGTACTATATCACCTGTACCAAATTCATGACCATTTGATAATATGAGAAATTAACCTGAGAGCTGTCATCAAAGATTGGGATCGATGAGTTGTTTTGTTTCAACTCTGTTACGGAAATGTTATATTACAGCATATTTCAAGCATAATACAAAAAAGTAGAGAGAAGAGCATAATACCCTCACATATACCCATCACCCACCTTTAACACCCATAACTTCTTTCTTTCGCACTGAAAATCTCAGTTCCCAGTCACTCAACATCAATACTCACAAGCTTTGTCCTGTAGTACTCACATAACTGTCTAACAATAACCATATCAACACTACCACCAACAGTGTGATTACTGAATACAGAGTTTAGTTGTGGTGGTGGTGATGGTAGTGGTGGTGGTTTTGCAGTTGTTTTTGTTCCTGGGTATATCCTTCGAGGGATGTACAGGTAAATAGTGGTTTCAGAATGTGCTGAAATCATTCCTCTCTGTACAGCTATACCAACACATGACTCTTCTGTTAGCATTTGTTCCACTTTGTTTTCAATTTTTTGGAATTTTAAAAATTTAATTTTGTTTCAGAATTATGTAAAATATTTTACAAAATCAAATCTACAGAAGTATGTTCTGAGAAGTTCACCTTCTGTCTTCTCTACCCTGTTTCTTTTCTTACCTATTTAAAGAATTTTGTTTGTTTTTGTGTTCAGCTTATTCTCCCAATGGTTTACTTTAACAATATAAACAAATACATGTACATATTTTTTGTCACCTCCTTCCTAGATAAATTGTAGACACTTTTGCCATTTTTCACTTGACAGTGTATCTTGACAGTTACTGCCTCGCAGTACATAAAAATTCAATGAATGTTTTTAATGATTTTTGTTAGGCTTTTAAATTAAAATACATGAGCGTCTATATTGTTCTAGCATCTAAGTTGAATAATATCACCCTGTATGAAACCCAACATCTTTTTGGTCAAAGAAAAGATAGACGGAATTACCTCACAGCATTAAGGTGGACAGAGAACCAGTAGGCCAGTCAGAGGTTAGGAGTGGTCAGCCATAGAAGCACAACAAACTGCAGAAGCCAACAGTGGTTATGAACACCTGCATCCAGAAGAGAGGATGCTTTGGCCATTGGAGTTCAAGAACTCTGAAGACCCTCCCTATTTGGAAATGAATGTACCTTAGCCTAGTACCATCATACATTGGATTCACTTACTTCCCTTTGTTGAGTCCATGCTTACCAGTCAGGCTTGTGATTATAATTTGCCTTCCTATGCATATCTGCCTACAGGAAGAAAATAGATTCATTCAGCCCGCTATAAGTGTGCTGTTAATAAATCGGCATTCTGGTTTTGTATGCTGGTCTCCTTTGTCCTCTCTGTATGGTCTTTTCTGTAGGTGAAGGACAGTTTCTGAGCTTTCAAGGTTGTGAGCCAAGCCCTGGGCCCCATTAAATTCCCCAAGGTAACAAATGCCACCTCATGTGACCTCTCAAGAGGTGTCACGGGATTTTTCCTCTCTTAGTACCCATTCTGTCATTGGCTAATATCCCATGCCTACTGCTGTGACTCAAAGCCAACTTCCATGGAATGCTTATTATAGGCCAAGTGCTATGCCAAATATCTTACATGCATTCACTGATAACCCTCTGAGGAAGATACTGTTAGTATTCTTCTTTCACAGATAAGGGAACTGAGCATCAGTAACTCAGTAAAGAACTGAAGTCACAAAATCAGAAGGTGGGAGAGGCAAGCCAGGATTTATATGCAATTCTTATCAACTTTCAAGCCTGTGTTCTTGTTTGTGAATTGTGGTAACATATACATAATTCTTACCATCTTAACCATTTTGAAGTGTACAGTTCAGAAATGTAAGAAGTACTATACATTCACATTAATGTGTGACAAATCTCCGTAACATCTTTCATCCTGTAAAGCTGAAACTCTTTTCTGGTTAAGCAACTCTTCATTCACCCCTCCCCCAGCCCTTAGCAACCACGGTTGTCTTTTCTGTCTCCGGGGAATTTGACTACTCTGGATACCTCATAGAGGAACAATCATACAGTATCTGTGTTTTTTTAATTTCACCCAGCCTAGGATCCTCAAGGTTCATCTACACTGTACCATGTGTCACAGTTTCCTTCCTTTAGAAGGCTGAACAATATTCCATTTTATGTATCCACCACATTGTATCTATCCATTTATCTGTCAATGAATACTGGGGTTGCTTCCACGTTTTTGGCTATTGTGAATAATGCTGGTATGAATATGGTTGTACAAATACTTCTTTGAGACCTTGCTTTCTCTTAAGTATATACCCAGAAGTGGAATTACTATAGCATATGGCAGTTTCATATTTTTAGGAATCACCAAAAATGTTTTCCACAGCAACTATATCATTTCATATTCCCAGCAACAGTACACAAGCCTTCCCATTTCTCCACATCTTCACCAACACTTGGTATTTTCTGGTTTTTCGATAGTGGCCATCCTAATAGGTGTGAGGTCAGGCCTGGGTTTTTTTCAGACCAGGCATATACGACCTTTCCCTTTGGAGTTGCAAGAGTCTTACTGATAACTTCAGGACATTAGTTTTCTTCTATATACCAGTGTGGGCCTATGCTGGATCCAGAGAGAGAGAGAAAATGATGAGAAAATGGGCAGTATTAACTATCTTCTATGTGTTTTGTGAAAAGTGGCATTGGAGTTATCAGCCTGTGTTAGGAAGACAGTAGAATATGAACACTACCACTGCTTTATCAAAGCTAACTAGTTTTACTTCTGATATTCTTTCTCCTTTTGTGGGCCATGTTCTAACAAATCACTTGAATCCTACTATTTCTACAATAGATATTTAAGTCAGAGCTATTTTGTGCCTGAATCAGAAGAAAATTCTCTCCTGATTCTAAACTTATTAGGCAGTGAGTTTTCCAAAATATTTCTCTTTTTGAGTTTATTCCTAGTAGGAAAGTGTTACCTTATTATTGTTGGGTTTTGGGTTTTTTTTAGGATTTTATTTATTTATTCATGAGAGACACAGAGAGGCAGAGACATAGGCACAGGGAGAAGAGGCTCCCTGTGGGGAACCCGATGCAGGACTTGATCCCAGGACCCCAGGATCATGATCTGAGCCAAAGGCAGATGCTTAACCACTGAGCCACCCAGGTGCCCTAAAAGGGTTGCTTTAAAGAAAGAAGAGGTAGGGTGGCTTTGTGAAAAGAGCTTGAGATTTCGAGTCTCTCATGTTTGGGTTCAAATTGGAATCACACTTTCCTCTGGTCTTGGACAACTTCCTTGAATCACAGTTTTCATTTGTAAAATGGAGGATTAAATTAAAGAGGATTTAATCCTTTAGAGAGGATTAAATTACTTATTGTGGACAAAGTGCCTGGTGCATCATAGGTATATTAATCTTTGATAAAGGGATTCAGGAAGTATAGTTCTAAAAATCAGTGATTTCCTGGCTCTTAATCTTTTTTTAACTTCAGTTTTTTCTTAAAAGGTACTTGACTTCCATTGACTTTCACTGTGTAACATTGTAGAGCAGTTAACACTGCTTCTGGATTCTGATGACATGGGTCTGAATCTTTGTTTCACACTTAAAAGAAATGTATGACCTTGGGTAAACTACTCTGCCTCTCTCCACCTCCGCTCTCTCCTCTGTAAATATGAATAACAATAGTACCTACTTCATAGGATTACATGAAAATGGCTTAATGGTCAATAAAGGTTGGCCACTCTTAGTATTATTACTAATTTGTGATACATGCCAAGCAGTGAAGCAGAAAGGGTTAAAAATTGCCCAACCTTTTGTCATTTCAAACGTTGTCATCGGGATTCCTGGGTGGCACAGTCAGTTGAGCATCCACCTCTTGGTTTCGGCTCAGGTCTTATTCTTGGGGTCATGAGATGGAGCCCAGCACCAGCCTCTGTGCTCAGCGTGGAGTGTGCTTAAGATTCCCTCTCCTTCTACCCCTCCCCACTGTGCATGCCGTGCAAGCACACACACTCGCTATCTCTCAAACAAATCTTTAAAAAAAAAAAGTTGTCATCATCAACTATTGATTTCATACAAAATGGCAGATGTAAACAGATAAACTTGAGGCTCTTCCACATAAGGAGAATAACAAATTAGCAGAAAGAGACTTAGTAGCAATTTAATACCATTGACCATGCTTCCCAACAGATGTTTCTTTCTCTTTATGCTTCTTTTTAAAGGACAATATTCTAGAATGGAGAGCTGGACCTCCCATTCTGTTTCTCACAAGCGATGGGCAGGCTACCCTTAGGGTGCCTGGCTACACCTGTTTCTCATGTGTTGAGACTTTGATCCCAACAATGGATTCACTTGAGCAGTTAGATAGCTCGGCACCCACACAGCTGGCTGCACGTGGAAAGGAAGCAGAGGTTTTAAAGGGTGCCATGGTTTGCCTTCATTACCGGACAAAGGGCCGGCAGGATATTCAGGTGTGTTGAGTTTTATGTACAAACTATACGATATTTTCAGAGCTTTGACCCTTACAAAAGCACCGTTACAGTGCTTTCCTCTCCATCTAACATTCATTTCCAAAACCACTGAAGTGAAAGGGTCCATTAGTTCAGGGCCAGATTTGAAAGCACATGGAAACTGCATTCATGAGGTTAAGAAATGGCTTAATAATTAAGTTAAAACAGTTGAAAGTGGATCTAATTTCAAACAGATCAGCTAACCGTGTTAGAAGCAAATGAGGGTGTGTTCCTTCCTATTTTCCTTCCACTCCTGAGATATTGGCTCCAACTCCAAGCAGTTTTTTTAGTTTCTTTTTTTTTTCTCTTTAAACTCTATGTAAAATTGACTTCTTCATTGCCCCTGTGTTCAATTGGTGTCACACACAATGAGAACCATAATCCATTTAACATTTAGTCCATTTCTTTCTTTCATACTGCGCCTAATTAGTTTCTTTTGCCCACCTGGCAGGACCTAGTTGGGTTTCACCATCTAGATACATAGATCTTATTCCATGCTACTGAGCTGTATATTTTATCAGGCATTACAGGTAAACTAGTGTGATTATGTCAGTTCAAAATATGCTTAGTGTGTTCGTGGTACCTTTTGTGTACCTGCTCGTGTACCATCCCAAGTATCGTGAGAGCCACCTGATGCTCAACAATTAGCTTTCATCCCACTTGCATCGCTACTTGTGCAACCACTGACAATAATTTTCCTCCTCCTGAGGCTTGTCGCTGGGACATGCTGAGGGGAATCACATGCATCAAGGAACTAATTGTGCCTTCATAATAATAATAGCTCCCATCCACTGAGCCTCTACTATGAGCATGGTGTTGAGGCTTTTTACCTGGATTTCCTCAGTGCAGTATTCTAGCCTAGACCAGGGCAACTAGAGCACAGGAATTAGAATGCATGGACAATGCTGTGGGCACTCACAGAGCAGCATCAGGGAGGACTGGAATAGGTGCTGTCCTTCCCTCTAGACCCGTTGTCCACACTGCGGGAAGGAGTAGAAGGCAGAGCAGACTTGAGGTCAGAGGCATGGGCATACTTCCAGAGCAAGCAAGTCTTCTTAGGAGACTGGGTCCCCTAAGACTTGATTATTCATGCATACGTCATGTGGGTGATGCCCAGCTTCTTATGGTGTGTTTCAGCACTTACCCACTATAGTGTTATCTAGGCACTGGGCCAAATGTCGGAGATAGAATTAACATATGTGATCCTGGCCTCTGAGGAGATTTTAGTCTGGGTGTTCTGGTAATACTGCTGTTCTCTTGATGACCCTTGTAGGCGGGGATTAGGGTGAGGGGTGGGGGTCTTAGATAGGTATGTGATTGCTCTCAGGGTTAAAGTTTTATGCGTGATTTTTACCAAGTCTAAAATAAGTCCATTGAAAACAAAAGGTAATCTTTATCATAAAAGCACCAAATAGAAAAAGCTTGCTTATGGAAACCAAAGTGGTGTCTCAGCAACACCCAATATGAGAGGTCATCCGAGCCCAATCTCTTATCCCTACCAACCGGGAGGAGGGAGACTCCTAGAGAGGATTATCTCCTGTGATGATGAGAACTCTGGTGTCCTGAATTGCACTTTCATGCTCTCACTTTGACAACATGACTCCTCCTTTAGACGTCTTTCCTCTTTTCCTCCATCAACAGTTATCAATGTCAGGCATGGCCATAGGCTTCAGTTTGCCTGAGACAGTCTTGTTTTATATCCGTTGTCCTGATGTAATTAATAATGGTGCCTTTTTGTTGACTCTTCACCATATCCTGGTTTGGATGATGCATTATGCAGTCATCCCATCAGTTTCTAAAGTGGACACAGCACTTTGCTAAGCACTGCTTGGGACACAGAAATCTGAGATGTGGTTCTTGCCCTCGGGACAAGAAATTCTAGCTGGGAAGAGAAGATATGTGCGTTTGAAACAAAATATGTAATAGAGCAAGTGCTCAATGAGAAATTGGAAGATAGGAAACCTCTAAAGATTTGAGGTATCAAGGGATGTGTGGTCAGGGTTCTTTGTAGACAACAGAAAAGTGTTCATCTAGTTTCAACAGCAAAGGGTTAACCAAGGGGTACAGTTCACAGAACTGTTGGCAGGGCTGGTAAGTAGAAGTTCCTGGTAAAACGTGCTGTCTCTGCCCCACCCTACACCACAGAGACGGCCCCATCTGCTTCCTTACGACTTTATCCACAATCCATGTCTCACTGCATGGCCTCTGAGTGTGGAACCTGGGTCTGCCTCAAGCCTGCACCCAGCAACAAAGGAGGATGGGAGATGTTCTTTGGAATCTGTACTGTAAGGAAGGCAGAATTTTCAGTGTGGAGACCCAGCAGTGTGAAGACACTACACAGACAGTTTCCACTGCAGAGGGTTTCGTGGGTGTGCTGGGGTTAGAACTGGCCTTGGAGGGTGGAAAGGGCCTCGTAAGGCAAGCGAAGAAAGACATTTTTCTCAGTGAGAAAGGAACACAAGTCTAATGACAGAAAGCATGGGAATAAATCTGGCCTTACTTGGGCATCTGTAAGCAGATGTAAGCAGGTGGGAGGCATGAGAAATGGCATCCACTCCGAAGAGTGAGAGCTCTGGACTTGGAAATCAAATAGAACTTCTACCTAATGTGTGAGATATACATTAGACTTAGCGGCAATAACACATTAAGTCTGAAATCTCGGGCTTCACTACCAAAGTTCTATTTCCTGTACACACTATAACACATGTCATATCCTGTAGTGGGCCAAGTGGAATCAGGGATGGTCCATACCACACAGTCCCTCAGGGACCCAGGCTGATGACCCTCCCTCAACACAAGAGTGGCAGATCCACATCCATTGACCAGAATATGCAACAAATATGTATCGAGCACCAATTACGAGTCACATACTGTGCTAGGATTTGGGGCTGCTGGTGAATAGGACAGATAGGGTGGCCCAGTACTCCTGAGTTTGTTGAATGAACTTGGCTTTCAGTGACGTGCAGGGTGGAATGGATAGTTTCTCTGCCAGAGGCAGAGAAGTTAAGAATAAATCTATTACTTCAACTTAGGATATTAGTATATTCTTCAACAGCTAAAAAAGAAAAAAATCATAGTCAAGCTACACAACCTGTTCTTTGAAGTCATTTGACATCTTGATAAGCAGATTGCAAAAGCCCCTTTTTTAAATTGATAATAATCTTGCAAATTTAAATTCTTTTCATGGAAACTGTAAGGATGAGTACTTTAGAGCTGGGATGCTTCTAACTATAAATTTGAGTTTTCTTCCCTTTTCCCCTCTAATGATAAAACTGACAGCCTGTTTCTCCTGCCATACTCAAGAATATTGACTTTGAGATGTGCCTCAAATAATAGGACTATGGATATTTCTGTTTTCTAATGTAGTTTGCAGTGTTTTAAATGGAAAGCGTTTTGGAGAAATAAATTTTCTCCTGCCCCTCTGCCTCCCCAGTGCAGTTCTATAAAATTACTGAGAAACATAAATATTCAAGCCATGTGTCAAGTCAACAGTTATCTGGTAGGAAGTCAACCCAAAAAAATGGGGTGCAGTGCCCTTCAGATTTGCTACCACTTGAGAGAGAAAGCAAAGGACCACACAAAGAATTGTAGATGTACTTTATCAAGATTAGCATGTTCCTTCCAGAAACTCTTGGCCTCTAGGGCTTCTTTCTTGCAGATGTCCATTTTGAAAGATAGAGTATCTCTTTAGCATATGAGCTTTGGAGTCATACTATGTGGATTTGGACTCTTGGCTCTATTCCTTATTAACTGTATGATCTTTGATCACTTACCCTCTCTTGGTATGTTTCCTCTTTTATAAATTGGAGATAATAGAATCTACTTGACAGGGTGATTTTGACAAATGAGGTAATGCATGGGAAGCACTTAGAGCATTACCTGGCACATAGGAAGTGATCAATGAATATGTGGTATGAAATTGGGGGCATGATGATCGTCCGTGAAGATTTATCTGGGCCTAGTTAATCAAGATGCTAATGATATTGTGTCCATGCACATAGGTTATGTTTTGCACAAATCACATATATACCACGAGAAGAGGATTTGATCATTGTTTTTTTCAGGTACATATATCACCAGCAAGAGCATTTGTAAAGTCTAGTTGCCTAAAATAAATATTCATGTTCATGATTTAAGTCCCCTTTTTCACTGACTTTGAGTGGCTGTTTCTTTTCAATTATCCCTTCAGATGAGGTCAGTTCCTGTGAACAATCACAGAACATCTATGCTACAGGACAGTGTTATTTGCTACAGATCTTTTTCTTTTAGATATTCTTGTAGAAGGTAATTTCCTCTTCTGTGTTGTACTATATTATCTGAAAATAAACACAATCTGCCTAATTGGTCTCCCTGTTTCTACCCTCTATATAAATCAGATCGTGTCTCCCTTATGTTTAAAACCATCAAGGATTCCATATGACCCAGCATATGTACCCAAAAACTGAAAGCAGACACTCAAGCCAATACTTATACACCAATATTCATAGCAGCATTCTTCTTTGTCATAGCAGCATTATTCACAATAATGATAAAGGGGAAAGAGCCCAAATGTAAATCAGAAAATGAATGGATACACAAAATGTGATACATACATAAAGTGGAATTTGACTCATCCATAAGAGGAAATGAATTTTTGATATATACTAACTACCATATGAGTGATCCTTGAAAACATTATGCTAAGTGAAATAAGCCAGGCACAAAAGGAGAAATATATGATTCCACTTATATGAAAGACTTAAAATAGGCAAATTTTATAGAAGCAGAAAGTAGATTAGAGGTTATCTGGGGTTAGAGGTAGAGATGGGGAGTTGCTTCTTATTGGTTACAGAGTCTCTGGAGTAGAGTAATGAAAAAGTTTTAGAAACAGTGGTGCTGGTTGTACAACATGACAAATATAGTTCATGCTGATGAATTATGCACTTGAGAATGATTAAAACTGTGAATATTATGTTATATATACCTATATCTTAACATAATAAAAACATTTTTTAAAAAATGTTGAGTTTCCTCATGCTTACAGTGGAAAGCCTTCAAGGCCTAGCATCTTTGTGCCACCATTGCCTCTCTGACATCATCATTGACCTGTCTAGCCCCATATTGGTCTCCATACTGCTCCTTGAGTGTGAGCACACCAGCTAAACTCCCTCAGGGTTGGCCTGTCCACATGCCAGTCCCTTTGCTTGGAACATGCTTCTCTTAGATGCTCATGTGGCACATTTGTCATTTCCTTCATTCAAGTATCTGCTGAAATTCCTCCTTGTCAGCGAATCCTTCCTGATTAGCTCTCTATAACATCACCATCCCCACCACAACCAAGTGCCGCCCCCCATCCATACTCCATTTTTCTTCATGGAAAATCTCACTGTCAAACACACCAAATATTTATGTGTTTCTTTGTCTCCCATTACTAAAGTGGAAACGCCATTCGTAAGTGCTGGGATATTTTGCTTCATTCACTTTTTCGTCTTTAATGTCTAGGACATTGCCTGGCATGGCATAGCAGATGCTTAGAAAATATCTGTTGAGTGAATGAATGAATGTATTTGTGTTGGAAAGAGAAAGATACTGAAAAGGATTGCAGGACCAAATATTTGGTCATCTTATATGTCAGTTAACTATTGCCACTATAAATGCCTCATGACACAACCACAAACCTTAGAGCAGTCCAGCTAATCTCAACTATTGGATGGCTTCTTATCTTTTGGCAACCTGGTGTCTGTGAATTGGTGTCTCATTGTGTTTCTCTAATTACAAATGAGGTTAGCATATGCATATACATTTGTTAGATTCCTTTCATATATTTATTTAGATTTCTTCATCAGTAAAGAGTCCATGTGAGTCTGTTGCCCATTTTCTTCTGTTGAATTGATACCTTTTTAATTTTGAAGAGTTCTTTATGTTATAAAAGTCTACAGTCAGCTGTATATGAAGCACATGTCTTCTCTCAGTTCGTGGCTTGTCTTTTAACCTCTCGTTGGCACCTTTAGAACATCATGTATTTTTGTGATTTAAGAGCTGTCCCTCTACCTTGTGGGTTAGAAACGTTTTCTGCCCATATTACCTAAAATTTTTTCAGTGTTACCTTTCTCCGGTAAATAATCAATTTACTTGGAATTAATTTTTAGGGATGGTAGGTAGGGGTCAAATTTCATTGTTCTATGTGTATAATCAATTGTTTAAGAAAATGTTTTGAAAGTCCATCTTTCATGTGGGTCAGTTTCTAGCCCTCTGCCTGGCATCTTTTTATATTAGTTGTCTATTGCTGTGGAACAAATTACTTCAAAATTTAGCAGCGTGAAACAAAAAACATTTATCATCTCAGAGCTTCTGTGGGTCAGAAATCTCGGCACAGCGTAGCTGGGGTGCCTCTGGCCTTGTACCTGTCATGAGGCTGCAGCCAGGAGTGTAGTCTTAACTGAACCGTCAGCTGGGGGAAGAGTTGCCTCTGTATTCACTTGTGTGGTGATGATGGGATTCCATTTCCGATGGGTTGTGAGGTTGAGGTCTTGGTCCTTCATGGCCTTTGGTCAGAGATCTCCTTCAGTCTCTTTTCATATAGGCTTTTGCATAGGATACTTCACAACATGGCAGCTGGCTTTCCTCAAAGTGAGCAAGCAGAGGGAGTGAGAAACTTGGAAACCACAATTATTTGTGACCTAATTTCAGAAGTGACATCCCATCATTTATGTCTAGTGTTATTAATTAAAAGCAAGGCCCATTCAACTCATAGTTGGGAGGGAGAGGGAAGATATTACATGAGGGTGTGAATACTAGAAGGCAAAGATCACTGGGAGCCATCTTGGGGATTGCCCACCACATTTTTATCGTGATATAAATAATTAAATCTCCTCATGTTAATCTTCTCTGTTATCTTCAGTGACATTTGGTAAGGTCATTTATTTTTTACTTTTTTAAAACTATCCATATTCAGAACAAAAAATAGAAAGGGGAAATGAGCATGCCTTGGGATGGATTTTTAGAAGAACTTTGGAAGTGAGGAAAATACAAATGTGAACTTGGTTCAGACGACTGAGTTTAATGTAATCATGGTAAGTGCATACCATGTAATTTTTCTTAACTGGCTTGTCTGAATTTTTCGTAGCTGAATAATCTTCATGGTGATCTATAGGAAACATTTTACATGTTAGCTCATCATTTATGAGATTCTCTGAAATAGAACAAAGCACCTGCCATCTCTTTTATTCATCTTAGGCAGTTCATGAAGTTCAATGATCCTAGAACCATATTCTCAGTGTCACTGAAAATGATGCTTAGAACAGGATGGGAGGGTTGCATTGTCATAGCGGTTAACATTACACATGGCTTCGTTTTCCTTTAAAGCACAAACATTGCCAACACACTCTCATGGTTACCTAGTGGGAAGAAATCCTTGAGAGTAATTATTTTGAATTGAATTGCTTGCTTAAAGATTAACTTTCATACACCTGATTGTTCCGTTTGTCGACATCCTAGTTCGCAGCTTCCTGTGTACACTCCATGGAATGAGGGTGGTTTCAGTTGGAGCTTAAGAGATTATCGAAAAGACTTCATCATCAGGAAAGCATCTGGACCCAATCCACCTTTCCTTTCTTCAGCTTTGCCACACCTGTGGGGCAGCGTTAGTTTGTACAGATGCGTACTCGCAGCCAAGGTTTTGGAATAGAGGAGTTCACATTTCTGCCATCATCATGAACATTGTGCCTACTGACTGCGTAGTTCTAAGGGAGCCTTTTGGTTCCTTCTTAATTTCCCGTCCTCTGTGTGTGTGTGTGTGTGTGTGTACTTGTATACTTGTGTGTGTATGCTTGTGTATACATCTGTGGCTGATATTTAGTTAACAAAAGAGAGACCTACATATACATTCTAAAGTAGTTTCCAATTTTTTTTTAAATTTTTATTTATTTATGATAGTCACACAGAGAGAGAGAGAGAGGCAGAGACATAGGCAGAGGGAGAAGCAGGCTCCATGCACCGGGAGCCCGACGTGGGATTCGATCCCGGGTCTCCAGGACCGTGCCCCGGGCCAAAGGCAGACGCTAAACCGCTGCACCACCCAGGGATCCCAAGTTTCCAAATTTTGACATGGCAAATAAATAACTTGGGTTCTAAGTGCAGCTAGTAACAAAATCTTCCCTATGTGCCTTCTCTTTGAAGAAGATGACTTAAATCACAATGAATAAGAAATTAAAATAAATGCATCTCCATCTAAAATGCCAGATCTCTAATAATATACCTTTTGGCAAAGCTTGCTACCTCTTGGTTCGTGTAGAACTAAGGAGGTTACATATAAGCAAATCACAAGATACCACTGTTAGCAAAGATTTTTATATTGTATTAATTCTGGCTCCTATTCTATCCTGCCCTCCATACACTTACTTTGGTAAATCTAAGGAGCCAGAAATTAGGCCAGTGTAAGGCATTTGAACCACCATTTGGTGTTAAGTTAAAGAAAGATTAGGAACTTTAAAGAAGATGACAGAACTCAGGTAGAAGCCCACAACCAGAGAGTTGAGGAGGCCTTACCAAGGTGGGACCGCCACCATTGTTCATTCCTGATGATCAGGGACTGAGGTAACACTTTACATTAGAGATACTTACATAAGAGATGCTTCCTTAAGATTATATTTTGGGAATTAAAATGCAATCTTATGATAGAAATAACTTTCAGATATAAAGATGATTTTGTATTTAAAGCAAACTTTACAGAATCAGATTTTCAGGGTCTTTTCTGATAGCATACTGCACTGCATAATGTATATTTTAACATAATTTCCTTGCATTGATCACATATTTGGTTTTGATAGATTTTCTGCATAGGCCATATGTGCAGGCTCAGTTGGAAAAAAAAAAAAGAAGGTGATTCTAAACTCTAATTTATCTTGAGTTATGAGCTATCAAACATTTTTTTCTTCATCCCTGGTAGCTTCCACTTCAAGCTCTAACAATGCCTTTGAGCCATGAGAAAAATTTACACATAATATTTTGAATCCATTAAAAGAAGTTCAGAGCTTAAGAGTTGTTTTTGTATCTCTTGAGTCGGATGAATTATGATCTCACAGAAAATAGTAATTATGTGATGGGTAGATGCCGAGCTTTGATTTTTGGTATGATTATCTCTTTCTTTCATTTGGCTCAGTTCAAGTCAGAGGGTTGGACATCCTGAAAGAGAAGGATCATCCAGACCATGCAGAGGCACATCAGAGCTCTTCCTTTGGTGATCGTCAAGGCAAAATTATTCAGAATATAATCTGAAATGCATTTGATCATATGGTAGATAGTTTAATAATTTATTTTTGGCCTTATTAGCAAAGCCTTGTATTTACTCTGCTGTCATCAAAACAAGATCTAAAACAAGATTATAGTGATTTCGTGTGTGTGGGTGTGTTCCGGTTTAAATTTTTTTTTTTTTTTTTTTTTTTTTTTTGCGATTTTAATGACCTGATAGCAATTACACATTTGAGGTGAGAGGATGTGGGGGAAATTACATATGAATAATGTCTAATTTAGAATTGCCTGTGCCCAAAGGGATACAGAAAGGCTGACAGTACTGTGCTCTCGTCACATAACTCAGTGACAGAGGTCTTATGATGTAAATATTCTCCCCAAATACATGAAAAGGTGTCATTGATGCCAGGTTTCATTTGTGGAGCTTGTTACATGCCAGTGAACCTACAAGGCTGATAGATGACAGGTATAACATTCTTTACAGAGATTTCAGGAACTCAAAACTACTAAGATCTTTGGTTCACAGCTCAGTGGGCACTCCTAGCTGTGTGATATTAAAAGGCTCCCAGTTTGAAGAATTGTCTGGAAAAGTAGTGGACAAAGGTAGCTTGGCACCCTTACTCCCTTGTATGTTCTCGTGTCTGGTGATGACACAAAGCACTGGGACAAGATTGTCTGTCAGTCCGAGGAACGGAGCTGGCGCAGGGACCAGTCACAGGGCCCTGGCAATACCTGCAGGTGTCGAGGACAGAAAAACTCATTTAGACGCTGCTCTGCAAGATGGGAAGACAGGTGGCAACTCTCTTACAGGGATATCTTTTATTTGAGCAGAACCAGACCAACTGTTCCTCATTAAAACACATTTTGCAACATGTTCTAATGTGAGCAGATCAAATGTGTGTGTGTGTGAGTGTGTGTTCAGAGAAAATTCAGCAATGTGCCAACTCCAGGTCACATTTACAAAATCTCAGCATGCTTCAGAACTGCAAGATAGGTAGGTTGAAGCATCCCTGCAAGATCTGAGGCTGGCTTTCTTGGAATGGCCTTCTGTAAAGAAACACAAAGTCATACCATTATGTCCATGAGATGCAGTGGCAAGTAAAGTGGATAAAGTCTGCTTGGAAGGACTCTTAGTCCTGATAGTCATTTGGTATGCAGTGCCTTGGCTTTTCTTATTCCTTTATATTGCATTATAAAAGTGCCTCTGATAGGTTTTTACCAAGGTTGAACTTAGTATGAGGAAAGCCAAGCCTCTCATCTGCTCTGCCATGTGTACCTGCTCTCCATAAACTGGGCGAATTGGAATTAAGTCATGTTAACAGTTCCCTAGGAATCCGAGAGGAATGAAAGAATGCATATAGAGCACGTAGAGTCCCTCCAGTCCTGTCATAACCAGCGCCTAAATGTTTCTCATCTACTTAGTGTTTATATATAGAGGTTGTCATCCACCTGTCCTCCTGGATCCTTACGCTTCTGGTTCTGGTGCATATTTACCTATTGCAGTTTGCAAATATTTTTGATAAGAAGGAACGGCAGGAGAAGCCTCTGAACAGCATGACTTTTTCCATTGGAAGGCCACACCTATCCAGCTCCCAAGAAAAGGATAGGATGTTTGCACCTGTATGAAAATATAAATATAGGACATCTTTGTGGCTCAGTTGGTTAAGTGTCTGCCTTCGACTCAGGTCATGATCTCAGGGTCCTGGGATGGAGCCCCACATCAGGATCCCTGCTCAATGGAGAGTCTGCTTCTTCCTCTCCCTCTGCTCCTTCCCCTGCTTGTGCTCTCTCATGCTCTCTTTCTCTCTCAAATAAATAAATTTCAAATATATATATATAATGCAAAGGAACACATAGAAGTACAAATGTTCTTTCAGAGAACATTAATTGACCACCTCCTTCTGGTCTTTTCTCTTTTGGCTGAAAGAGCCATGAGGAGGACCAACATGGTAGCTTAGCAGGTCTGCGTTAGCAGAGGCTGAGCCCCAGAGACACCATCTTCCTCCACCAGGTGCTTCATGGCAGCCAGCCATACAGCTGCTGGGAGGTGCCCTATGCCCTTTTTCCCATAAACATGAAGAACATCGGCTTCTGTTGGGGCCCATTCTCTCGTGCAGCTGGTGCAGCTCTGCCTGAACCAAGCACACCTTCTGGGACAATGAGAACATGGGGAAGTCACACATGCCAGGAGTGGTCAGCACAATAATGTACTCACACATGACAACCCACGTCGGGATCCCAGCAGCCTGTGAATGTGTTGCCTTACATGGCAAAAGGGAAGGAACTTCAGGTACGTGATTCAGTTAAAGGTTGAGATGGAGAACTTATCCTGGGTTATCCCCATGGGCCAGCATAAATCACAAGGATCCTCATTGCTAAAGCCTGTATTACTGGCTTTCAAGATATAGGCAAAAAGCCACAAGTCAGCGCAGCCTCTAGAAGCTCGATAAGAAGCAAGGAAACCAGTCCTGTCCTGGAACTGCCAGAAAGAATTCAGCTTGCTGGCAGCTCTGCTGACACCTCGATTTTAGCCTTTCGGACCTCCAGAACTGCAAGAAAATGAATTTGTATTAAAACCTGAGGTTTACGGCAATTTATTAAAGTAGCGATAGAAAACTAATATGCCATGCTATTTCTCTGCTGGCCAGCTTTCCCCTATTGGTATTATTTTATTTTTGTACCTTGTAGTATTGATGATGTTTGACCCTCTGTTCTATCTACCTAATAATCGAATAAGAAATACAAGGATAAATGGCAATTTATATGGAAAGACTGTGCCTGTGAAAAATGTGAACCTGTCATACTGTGGCACAGGTGAAAACGCAAACATCCTTTCAGCTAGCACTGCCCACCTGCCTCTGTGCTGGGCCCTGGGCACTGGCGAGTCCGCTCTCAAGGAATGTGCACAGGATCATACAGGAGGAGACAGGCCATTGACCACCACTGACAAGGGCCATGATGAAGGCCAGCCAACAGGATGCCCAGCCCCACAGAGGGGAAGCACCCTGCTCATCTGGGGCTGTGCGCCGGTTGAGAGAGTTTTTCCGACAGGAGGTCCTGTCTGACCAAGCCCTGGGAAAACAATCACGAGAGGAAGCAGGAGGCAGACGGTGGGCGGAGGAGAGCTGGCTGGTTCAGGCTGGGCACAGACCAGGGGCAAAAAGATTCTGTGTACCCTTGTGGGATTGGCAGTGACTTTTTTTAGTTTCCTTGAAAAAAATTTTATAACAAAAGTAAATATTGAAAGAAAAAAGCAGATGTAAAAAATGGCACACCTGACAGTTGAGCCCCTCTTCATAAATTGTGGAGTTTGAGTTTCCCTTGGCATATGAGACAGTTTTAGTTAAGAGCCAGAAGTTCCAGAAGGAACTTTAGTTCCAGAAGGCTCATTCCACAGAGGACAAGCCCAGGGAGTAGGAGACGTGTAGCTTCTTGGTTGTGGTTTAGCGCTTGTGAGGGCAGCATCCAGGACAGGACGTCTTTACCTCGGTACCACTGACAAGTGCCCTGGGAAGCTCTGGCCTTTCCCTGTCCCAGATTACACTGCTGAGATGTAGTACAATCGCCCTTCATTTAGACCTTCTGTAGGAGACCCAGGCGCTCCACTGGGGCACTGGGCGTGTTACCTCTGACCCTGTCGACATCAGCTTATGGTAGATATGGATATCTGCTTCATGGAGGGGGGAGCTAGCCTTAGGGGGCTTAAACCACTTGCCCAAGGTCACACAGCTGCTAAATGTCTGAACCTGGATTCAGTCTCTGCCCTGCCAGAATTTGAACCCTATGCTCCTTGGTGTGTCTCCTGATGATGCGTAAGGGATGGAAATAACATAAATCAATCAATCATATTTGAGGAGCAATAAAATAGTGACTTTTTAATTTTACAAAGAGAATATATCTATTTTTTTAAATTTTATTTTATTTGACAGAGAAGGAGAGAGAGCACAGGCAGGGGGAATGGTAGGCAGAGGGAGAGGGAGAAGCAGGCTCCCCACTGAGCAGAGAACCCGACGTGGGGCTCCATCCCAGGACCCTGGGATCATGACCTGAGCCAAAGGCAGCTGCTTAACCAACTGAGCCACCCAGGTGCCCCACAAAAAGAATATCTGAGATGGTTTGCCAATTCCATTAGAACGGCAAAATGCCATGGAATGTGTTAGTCTGGAGTTTTACATGCTCAAAGAACTTAATATGCGTGTCTCACTTGATCCCATAACAACCCTCTAATGTGAAAACACTCACAGTATCCCCATCTCTTAGGTGATTTTATGTGCAAACAGAGAGGATGAATCATTTGCCCCCAAATTCTAAGATGGACGTGGGATGAGAGCCCAGAACCAGTGCACGTCCTGCTCCTGGCACTGGTCCCATGCGATACCTCGTTGCACTGAATGTGTTCAGGTGTAGTAAGGAAGGCTTCTCTTTCCTTTCCCAGCAGCACACGGATAGCTGCCCAAGGAGGGAATAATTTGAGATGAACTGTCATTACCATCTAGCCAGACCAGGGTTTTTTTCTGAAGTCTTTGTCTCCATCTGATTGAAATCTGATCTGTAGCGTTCCTGAACATCAAAGTGGTTTTTGTTTGGTTTTGTTTTCAATGTAGGTACTTGGTTCTACTTTAACAGATTTATTACTTTAATAGGATTTGATAAGCTATATTTTTGAAAATTAGTAGGCTACGTTAGGAATTAGCAAGTATGTTTAGGAATTAACCAGGGAAACAGTGAGATTTACAAGGGAGGAATAGCCCGTGTTAATCAAAGTGAACACTTCCCCAGTGTTGTCCTGAGTCTACTGTAACTGGGTCAAAATGGGGATCTTTGTGATTGAACAGTTCGTATCCTGCCTCGTTTCAAATTTCTCTTTCGAGAAAGGCAATTCTGAATGGAGTTTGATTTTTTAAAAAGTGTAAGTTTGAGAGTTGGTGTTTACTTAGTCTTAGCAAGCAATAACGTTTCTCATACTGGGTGTGTTCCAGTTTGAGAGATGGAAGTGCATCTTGAATTTCAAGAATTAATAACTTCTGGTAACGATGTTTAATTTAAGAAGTCTAGGGAAGGTTTGAGCCTTCTGTTTATTTTTATTTTTTTTTAAGATTTTATTTATTTATTCATGAGAGACACAGAGAGAGAGAGAGAGAGAGGCAGAGACACAAGCAGAGGGAGAAGCAGGCTCCATGCAGGGAGCCTGATGTGGGACTCGATCCCTGGACTCCAGGATAACGCCCCAAGCCAAAGACAGAAGCTCAACCGCTGAGCCACCCAGGCATCCCGCCTTCTGTTTATTTTCCAGAACTATTGACCATACAAAGTATTTCTCTAAGTCAGCTATATACATTGTTCTGTGTCTGTGTGTGTGTCTGTGTGTAACTGTGTGTCTGTCTGTGGTATCTATGTGTCTGTGTGTGTCTCTATGTGTCTATGTGTGTCTGTATGTCTGTGTGTGTGTGTGTGTGTGTGTGTGTGTGTCGGAGTCTGTGTGTGTATGTGTCTGTGTGGGTATTTTTGTGTGTCTGTGTGTGTGTGTCTGAGTCTGTGTGTGTGTCTGAGTCTGTGTGTGTGTGTGTGTCTGTGGGTATCTTCGTGTGTGTGTGTGTATCTGTGTGTATGTGTGTGTGTATGTGTGTGTGTGGATATGTAAACTTGTACCTTAACATAGGTTATGTATCATCACCTCAAAGCACTTTTTGTTTAATTGCATCCTAAAAATGCTGCATTAGTTCCTGTTCACGAATACTGCTCCTGTGTAGAGATCTGCCATAGTTGTACGTTTAGATGTTGGAGTGTCTTGGACTTTATGAGAAAGTCCTTCTGTTTCCTGTATTTTTATAGTTTCCTTTCAGTATCCCATTGCTAGTGACAACTGAAGTGTATGAAGCCAGCTGCCACTGATTACAGTCATCTGAGAAACCTTTCTTTCAATTTTATGTTTAAAAATATACCTTCACACTCTTTTAATCAAGATCTTGAGTTGGTAAGAGGTGAGGATATGAAAGAAGCACAGTGCTACCTTGTCCCTCTCCTGCTACGTTGGTTTGTCAAGCACCCACCTTGATCCCAGGGAGAGGGGCAGGTCAGGTGGGTTTCTTGTGGCTGCCCTCGCATGCTGTTGCTCTCGGTGTGATTCTGTGACGCACACTTGGCCACTAGGAACAGGAGGGCAGCCCATCACCAGTTACGTTCAGACTTAGGTGTTTGACGGGAGTGGGTGGGGGGGCAAGGGTGTGGAGGGACCCAAGGAGGAACAGCTGCATCAAATACAAGTATAGCTGATCCACTGTGGCAATTCAATAAGTAACTTTCATGTTTGGAGCAAAATTTTATGGCAAATGAGTTACAAGAAGGAGACGAAATTTTGTGAAATGCTCATCAAAAGTCAAGGGTTCTTTTTAAGGCTGAGAGCAAAAACACTTCACCAGCACTGTAGCTTCGTGAAGCAGAGTGTATTGTAAACTCAACAGAATGCTTAATGCCTTAAGACTTGCCCAGCCTTGTGCAGGTCAGCCTGACCGCCGGCCTGGCACCAGTGATCACCAAGTGACAGCTTTGAATTGCAAGTGGAGAAGCAGGGTCCAGCATTCAGAATGAGGACTGGACCAGGGGGACTGTCCCTGAAGCTGGGAGACATTTCATTTCACAGGCTCACTCTTCAACGGGCCCTTCCAAGGCCCTGTACTTACTTTCGTATTCGTATTTTTTTCTTAAAAAGAAAGCTTCAGTCCCCCACACTACCTGGGTCTACTCCTAGGTGAGGGTGTCTGTGAACCTTCTAACATAATACCTGGAAGTGTGAGTGGCATTGTGTGCATAGGGCACAGTCACGTCTACAGGTCTCTGGGGAACAGTCTGTAGTCTTCACTGGCTTCTCAAAGCCATGTATGACTCAAATATGACAAACTCAGACCAAGGAGAAATTAAGCAACCTCTTAGTTAGGGTCTTGTAAGCCCAAAGTTAAGTGAAGGTTTCATTTGTAGAGGCAACATCTTCTTAGTACCCTGAATACATCACAGGACACACAGGTCACCAGCGATCTGGATAGGCACCTGTAGGATGGTTTGCACCTCATCTGCAATCCACGCCCCCACTCACTCACTCACTCACATCCAAACACTTAGTACCTGCACGCTCCTTGCAGCCATGCAGGTCCAAGGACCCAGAGGTGAAGTAGACAGCCTCCCACATTTGAAGAACTCATACCGCTTGTGTCCTTGGAGCTGAGGAAGGCTTGCATTCCTTCCCAAGGCTGCTGAGTCCAGAGGAGCGCTGTCCTTGAGATACAGAGACTACTTTTAGTCAAAATAAAAGTTTGCCAACATAGTCTTCGCCCAAAATATCACACAGAAAGCCAGTCTCACAAGAGAATGGTCTGCTGGGGCGGAGGCAGGTTTGGGTGTACTTCTGGGCTCTGGGCACGGCCCCCACTGCTGCAGGGAAGGAAGCCCCCCCTCTGCTCAGCTGCATGTCCCCTCTTTGAGGCGTGGACACCAGCAGGGTGAGGACCCACATACCTGTGCAGCAGATCATGATACGACTGCCGTTGGGTTGGAAAATTTATCCCTTTAGTTAACAGATTGGTGTTTTGTTTTGTTTTGTTTTAACTTTGCAATGAGTCTCCTATAGTCAAAGCAAGATTTCTTGTACATCCACCACACGCATTAGCCAGTGGACATTGGATTCTAAAGGATATTTTTATTTCCCCATTGCTATACTTCATACCTCTTGTTACTCATCTGAACTAACATCCTGTTGGTTCTCCATCAAACGGCCACTGCCCCTCCTTCCCAAACCTTCAGCCATCATGCTAACCTCAGTGCTCATCACCTCTCACCTCAACTCGCCACTGGATTGTCTATTCCCCTTCTCTTCCCTCCCTCCAACCGAGCCTGCACCTTCCTGGGAATTCCGGTCTCCATGATTCTCCAGTGCACGGTGAGCCCCACACAGAGGGCGAAGGTGTCAGCGAGAGATCCTTAGGAGCTCAGAAGGGAAGAATAAGCAAAATAAGATGGCTGCTGCACACATGTGCTGCTGTGGGTTCCTGGCTCTCCCACAGACATGCCATATGCTGTCCTGCCCTGGCTTGGCCCCTCGCCCCTCACTGTGCTTCTCCAGCAGTGCTCCCCTGCCCCCATCTCCACCTCCATCTTTCAAAGGCTTGTCTCAGGTCTCAACAGGGGAGGCACCAATTCTAAACCTAAGATGGAGATCTTATATAGTAGAATTAAAATCACGCTTTCAAGCATCTTGACAGCAGCCAGGTGCCCCCTCCTTGCTCCTCTGCACACCCAGCCAAAAGCACCAGGGAACAGAGACCACCCAAAAAGCAGTGTGGCCGTGACTCCTAGTTCCTCATACTCCTTCCAAGCAGGACTTTCCACCTTTTCTTTGTCTGGCACACAGAAAAAGTGACGATGGCCACACAGCACACGAGAGAAACAGAGGGAGCTGCGTGTGGAGGGCCTATGCCTCTGGCCACCCAGACCCATTCAGCTCCCTCTTTGAGTTTGGAGCAGCCCCAGCCAGCAGCACCCCCACCCCAGGATCTCCACCCTGAGGGATATGTTTGCGGAAAAAGATGGCCTCCGTGGTCTCTCCTCTGTCATTCTTTTTTTTTTTTTTTTTTGCCAAGTAGGGATGTGGTTACATCTGTAAAAGTTACGTTTTTTACTGTACATGAATATTATGTTTCATGAATATTGCCTTGATTCTCCATAAACATGCGCTCTCTCTCTCTATCGCTCTTGCTCTCTCTCTCTCATCTATTTTGTGTATAATCTGGAAAATCATGAACTTGGTCTGACACTTCAAGGAAAGGAAATGTGACTTATTCATGCCTAACTTGGGGCCACCGGCCCACGGAGGGTGTTCAGATGCGTCTGTGGTGAAGCAGTAACTAAGTGATAGCTGCTTCTTACATCAGACTAAAAAGCTTCTGCACAGCAAAGAAAACCATCAACAAAACAAAAAAGCAATTTGCTCAAATAGAGAAAATATTTACAAATCACATGTCTGATATCTGAGTGAGTAAAACTCAAAATATGTAAAGAACTCCTACAACCCACTAGCAAAAAAAAAAAAAAAAATCTGATTAAAAATGGGTAGAGGATCTGAGTAGACATTTTTCCACAGAAGACATACAGATGCTTAACGGGTACATGAAAGATGCTAATCATCCCTCATCATCAGGGCAGTGCAAATGAAAACCACAGTGAGCTGTCACCTCACACCTGTTAGAAGGGCCGGTATCAAAAAGACAAGAAATAACAAGTGTTGGCAAAGGTATGGAGAAAAGGGCACTGTTGCGAGGGAGTGTAAATTTGTGTAACCACTGTGGAAAACAGTATGGAGCTTCCTCAAAAAATTAAAAACAGAATGATCCAGAAACTCCTGCTTATTTATCTGAAGAAATAACACTAACCCCTGTGTTCATTGTAGCATTATTTACAGTTATCAAAATATGCAAACAGCCTAAGTGTCCATCAGTGGATAAATGGATAGAGAAGATGTGGGATATATATTCCTATGTGTGTGTGTTATGTATATATGAATATTACTCAGCCATAAAAAAGAGGGAAATCTTACCATTTGCAACAACATGGATGGACTCTGGGACACCGTACTAAGTGAAATAAGCCTCAAAAGGATAAATATCATTTGGGTTCAATTGTATGTGGAATCTAAAAAAGAATTTAAAAATTGAGCTCGTGGATCCAGAGAACAGATTGGTGGTTGCCAGAAGAGGGGTGGGGGGTGAGCGAAATGGGTGAAGGTAGTCAGAAGGTGCACACTTCCAGTTGCGGCATGAATATGCCCCGGGGATGTAATGTACAGCGCGGGGACTGTGGTTAGCAATACTGTGTTGTGTATTTGAAAGTTGCTGAGAGAGGAGACCCTACAAGCTCTCATCGCAACAGAAAGAGTTGGAACTATGCATGGCAGCGGGTGTTAACTAGACTCATTGTGGGGGTCACTTGGGAATGCAGGAAACATCGAATCATTATGTTGAACTAAGAACAATGTTATGTGTCAGTTGTATCTCAATAAAGAAAAAAAAAAGCTTCTTCTAGGAACTCGTTAGTTGACTGATGTCACAGTAGGGCTTTTTTTGCGTCTTAAAGTCATTTTTTTTCCCGTCTTCATAGGGCTTCAGAAACAGGCCGAGGAGTCACCTGAGCTCGGCTCGCCACCCTTCTGCTGCGGTGCGGCGGGACTCTGCTAGCTCCAGACTGGTGCTCCACTTGCAGAAACTCCATCAAGACTGTGCACTGAGGGTGTCTGTGGGCCTGGCTCTATTTGCTCTTCTTCTGGCTTTTTTGGTCAAAGTCTATAATTAAAACACAACTAAATGAAGCATTTGTGAAGAAGAATAAATTTCTAAGTAAAACCTGCAACAAACGGAAAAACAACCACGTCGGTTCTCCAAGAGCAGTAATCTATCCTGGTCTCACTGCCTCCGCTTCAGCCCTACTTTTTAATGGGCTTCCTCTGTCTCGCATTGAGTTGGGCCATCGGTTATTTGACCTAAAACCTACTAACTGTTGCCATAGCATATCTTCTAAATTAAGCTCCTTTTGGTTTATTTGCAGCAAGAAATGCAAATGGTTGCATTTTTCTTTCACCCTCCAGTCTTCAAGTCAGAACTTCATTGTACCCCGGATCCAGTCATCTTTTCCTGATGTGGGAAGAATTTTGAGACTTCAATAAACATTAACAAAAAAAATGTACCTTTTTCCTTATGCTTTGTTTGGAGTCCCAGTGCTACCAACATCTTATTTCTCACAGCAGATGCTTTCCTGGAAAGTTTATATAGAAACCTGTGTTTAAAACAAGAATTATCTTGGAATGCACAGCGAGAGTCACCAGGTAAAGGACTCTCGGTGACATTTTCTAGAAGCATGAGGAATCACCCACTTCTTTGGCACCCACAAACTTTCAAAAACTGGGTTTGTCTAAAACCAGCTGTGCCCCTTTTCTGACAGTTTTGATCAATGACACCAATGTTTGTTTGTACCTGACGCCCTTGGCCTTTACTAAATAGAGTGACTTATTTCACAACAGAAGGAATCGATGTACTAAGCCACCTTAGGAACATCAGAATTTAAATGTTATTTGGATCATCTAGGCACAGGGAATTTGGGTGCCTTCTGGTTACCACAGGACATTTCATCGTTTAACCCACACTCCTGTTGAGCTCTTTTATGTGTCTTTCAGGAATCCAAATTAAAATTAATTTGTGTCATCAGTTGGTACAGCTAAAAGAACAAACCAAGCAAACAAAACTAGTGTCAGTACAGTTCCCCAGTATCTGGCGTGTGCTTCTACAAGGAAAACACATTTCGGATGCAGACCACCTGCCTGTGCCCCTCCCAAGTCCCCCAGGGGAACATGCCTTTGGGATGGCCCTGGCTAAAGCCTAGAGTCACACTGGGTAGGACACAAGAAGAGCTTTGCGCCCCTAACTGACCCAAGACAAGCCCCATCTCACCCTTTCCCTGCTATTTCCCTCTTACTCCTCCCCTGTTTCTTTCCTCCCGTCCTGCTCTTTGCACCCTAGTCTCCTTGCCTCCACTCTCCTCTCTTCAGTTGTCCTTCCTGTGAAAGAATGGCACACCCAGCCATCCAACAGCCCCACTGCCCCTCACCACCGTGGTGGGGCTTCTCAAGGATTGTTTTAGCCATTTGGGGTTGTTTCCTCTCTGCCTCTACTGTTTCTTACTCCCAGCTGGTCTGCAACTTCATTTTGCCCTTTTGTTCAAAAAAGCAGGGACCAGACCATACGTGGTAGCATTTGCTATACTGGTGAGCAGTTGGCAAGAGGGGTGGCTACGGTCTGAAAATCCAGTTTGCTTTTTTCCATGACCTCCTGCTGGAGGGAGGGAGAAGGGCAGGGTGTGGTGGTTGCTGACAACACAGTTCTCTTGTGGACAGGATGAGCCTGGGAGCCCTAGGAGCAAGTGCATTCATCAGGAAGGCCATCACCTTTCCAGGTCTTTCCTGGCCACAGTGCTACTGCACATGGCCCACCCCTCTGGAGGTAGGCCTGGCCTTGTGACCTTTGTTGGCCAATGCAACAGGAGTGGAAGGGTCCTATCTTTGAGGCAGACACATTCAGAGCTGGGGTACATTCACCATATGCTTTTCCCGCCACAAGGGTGATTATGGGCACACATGTCAGGATAAAGCTTCCCTTGGCTGAGTCCCTGAGGGAGTCCAAGGAGCAGAGCCCCCTACCAGCATGCACTAGACATGTGTAAAACAGGAAAGGAACTTTAGTTGTGTTAAGCCACCGAGATTGGGCATTGTCCACTTAGAATAAGCTATCCTGATTCATTCAAAGAGTCAGCCATGATAGGATGGTTGACTTTGCATTTGTGAATGTAGCTGGTGATGTGCCTAGTATTTTTCTTGTCATGTTTTCCCTTAGTACCAAAGTCCTTTTTTTTTTTTTAATTCCCCCCCCCCTTTTTTTTTTTAATAGTGCCTATTCCTGCTGAAAAGTAACTATGAAGAGATCTATCTTGGTGCATTCAGGCTGCCATAACACATCCATAGACTGGGTGGCTTATAACCAGCAGAAATCTATTTCTCATGGTTCTGATACTAAACAGTTCAAGGTCAAGGCACTGGCAGATTTAATATCTTGTGAAGACTCACTTCCTGCTTCAGAGATGGCCGTCTGCTTCTGCATCTCATATGGTAGAAGGGGTGAGGGAGCTCTCCAGGTCTTGTAATCCCATTGGTCAGGACTCCACCTTCATGATCTGGTCACCTCTCAAAGGCTCCATCTCCTATCATCACTTTTTTTTTTTAAAGATTTTATTATTTATTCATGAGAGACACAGAATGAGAGGCAGTGACATAGGCAGAGAGAAAGGCAGGCTCCCTACAGGGAGCCTGATATGGGACTCGATTCCAGGACCCCAGGATCACAACTTGAGCCAAAGGCAGACACTCAACCACTGAGCCACCCAAGTGCCCCATCATCACATTTTTAAATAAAGAAGATATATTAATCAGGTTTCTTTTCTCTTTCTCCCTCTCCCTGTTCCTCTCTTTCATTCTGTCTTCATTCATCAAGTGTGAGATAGTCAGTAGAATAATGTAAAAAAAAAAAAATCTTTCGTGAAAACTTTGCTTTGTTGCTGGGAAAATGTGTCTAAACATCAGATTTCCATATGTCTTTCAGTCAAAACATATGCTTTTCTGTTGACTTCAGTCCAGGTTGAAAATTTCAGTCATGGAGAGAGAATTGGAGTTACAAATGAAACTTCAAGGGGTTTTATCATAACACAAAGATAGAGGAAGTAAAGGAAGGGCAAGAGGGAGAGAAAGGAAGAAAAGAGAGAAGAAAAAAGGGAAAAAGATATTCTTAAGATTTGCCTGGCCCCTGAGGCACCCCAGGATATTTTAAATTTTTGAGGCAAACACAGTGACATCTGTCAGATACCGTGCAAACTAGTCACTCAAATGGTTCCATTTCAATATTGGAATGCACACTTTTCCATGATGCCATGTCTAAGACTGGATTTTAGGCAGTTCCTGTGACAAAAAAAGCAAGTATAAAGTGAAAATGTGGAACAGGAACTACAGACTTACCTTATTTCACAGTTTGAGAAGTTGTGCAATGCCCAACAGATGCACATGTTCCATTAATCAGTAATTATGGTAATTTTGGAATAAAATATAAAATAAAAATAGATTTACTTCAGTTTACTTATATTACTTTTTCACACAGATTTTATAAGATATTTCAGACACAGGTATTTATTAAATTGTTAGTACCTACCTGCTTAGTAAACAGAATGGTTAGCTGTTTCTATTTGCTAGGAGTGCCATGAATCGAGAAAGCTTGAGAACCTCAGCTCTGTGGCATAACCTATAGAGGATCCATGCCAAATTTATATTTAATCTGGGATCATAATTATTTCTCAAAATATTTTTTAGTCTTGTAATTTATTAATAGTATGTGTTGGATAAATTTACATTTGCCTTCCCACTGAGCTAGAATTTATGATGTTGAAACTATAAAATTTGCGGTGCATAGGTGGCTCAGTCAGTTGAGCACTGGCTCTTGGTTTCAGCTCAGGTCATGATCTTGGAGCCCTGGGATCAAGCCCCATGTTGGGCTCCATGCTCAGTGGGGAGTCTGCTTGGGATTCTCTCTGTCTTCCTCTTCCTCTCCCCCTCCCTCCCTCTCTCTCTAATAAATAAATAAATCTTAAAAAAGGAAAGAAACTATAAAGAAAAACTTACTGAGTTAAGGAACTTATGTAAATGAGTCAAGGATCTGAATCAACTGGATTCAGACCTCAGTAGTTTCCTCAAATCTCAGTATAAATTAGAGGCAAATAATTTAGGGAAAGAGCATGAGGTTTTTGACATCTGCAGAAGTTCAGTTTAACTTGCAGCCAGGCCACCTTCTAACCTTCATCTGTAAAATAGAGACACGATTCCACTGCAGGATCACTGAAAGATGAAATGGGATCACACATATCAAGCAGTATGTCCTTGGCACACCTAATTTCTTCCCCTTTCATGATTTACTTTGCCCATTTAAACATGAAAACCAATTTTATAAATAAGGCTAGGTGGTCTTAAATTCTGATATTAACACACGACCACCCAAAAGAATTATATATGGAATAAAAAGATTCCTGCCTCAAGGGACTTAGAGTCTAATTCTAACAAACGCAGCAAAGGAAGAAAAATTCAAAGAAAATGGATTGCAGCTGTATTTGAGGAGATCAAATTAATGAATGGTGTGGGGCACAGATTTGGGTGGCCAATCTAAGATCAAGAAGGAGATTTTCCATGGCCAAAGATGAAAAGAGCAAGCAGACTAATAGGAGACCTAGAAGTCATGCCCTCCCCCACCCTGCCTTGGGGGTAAAAGGAAATGCACTATTATTCTTCATTACTTTTCTGTCAATTATTTCCTACCGGTACTGTTTCTAAGGGTTCCATACCCAAAATATCCCAACTGTATAGAGGTCGGAGCAAAGAGTTTCATTTGGTCTCTTATGGTCTTCCTAGTTAATGGACATCTGAATATACTTACACATACTGATAAGGCAAGTTCCCAGGGAAAAAAAAATACATTTATGTAATTAAATATACATATTTATTTAACATATATATGTATGTGTATATATATATATATGCACACACATTTTTAAAAACCCAACCTTGGATAAAGATAAGAGAAAACCTGGAATTCAGAAAAGCCTAAAGAACTAGAAATTTTAACTCTTAGGTTTATCTAATTTGCTCTTAATATGCCTACTTAATTGTAGTGAATACAGATGTTACTCTAGACAGTCTGATTCCAAGGTCCAAGCTTTTAACTTCTGTTTTTACCCCCAATTTCCACAAAGAGGAATAATACATATGTGGTTTTTAAACAGACCTAGAGATTTTCAAATAGATACAAAGCATGTTGTTGACTTGTTTTACTTGGGCCCATACCATCCATATACTGTATGCATAACTAATGAGGCTAGTTGCAAACTACAGCTTACTTTTAAATTGAGTGTTATCTCCCTTGAAGAGTCACTTTGGAATGACTCCGATGACACTCAATCCTGAATGTAGCTCCTGGTGCTAGCTTGTGAGTCTCTGCCCTTGCAGGAGGAATTTCTGTGATATCTTTACTCTTCCAGGTGTGATCTGTTTTGAAATGGCCAGAAGTAATTTAAACATACCTGGTGAGTGAAGATTAGATTGAACGAGATATACTGGTAGGGGTCCCTGAGAAAATTCTTCCGTGGACATTGGCCATCTTAAGAAAATGCCTTGTAGTAAAACTTTCTTCCCTTAAACACTAGACTTTCCCCTGAGCAGCATGGACAAACAGGAGGAAGTGGCTTCACTAGTGAATTCTACAAAACATATATAAAGAATAATGAACACCCATTCTTCTCATACACTTTCAAAAAAAATGAAAAAGGAAGGACATTTTCTAATTCATACTATGAGGCCAGCATTACCTTGATACTAGAGCCAAATAAAGATACCACAAAAAAAAAAAAAAAAAAGAAAGAAAGAAAGAAAATGGAGAACCAATGTCCCTTATGAATATAAATGCAAAAATACTTAAAGTATTAGCAAGTTGATCTCAACAACATATTAAAAGGATTATTTACCATGACGTGGCAGGATTTATTCCAGGAATGTAAGGGTAGTTCAACATAAAACTGACATTACATATCACACTAATAAAATGAAGGGGGAGGAAGATCCCTGGGTGGCTCAGCAGTTTAACACCTGCCTTCGGCCCAAGGTGTGATCCTGGAGACCCAGGATCAAGTCCCATGTCAGGCTCCCTGCATGGAGCCTGCTTCTCCCTCTGCCTGTGTCTCTGCCTCTCTCTCTCTCTCTCTCTCTCTCTCTCTCTCTCTCTCTCTCATGAATAAATAAATAAAATCTTTAAAAATAAAATAAAATAAAGGGGAAATAAAAAACATTTGATTATTTCAACTGACACAGCAAAGCATTTGACAAAATCCAATACCTTTCATGACAAAAACTTCTTAGAAAACTAGGAACAGAGGGGAAATTCCTCAACATGATAAAGGCTATTTATGAAAACCCACAGCTCACACCATATTCGGTGGTAAAAGACAAAGGTTTCCCCCTAAGATAAAGACAAGGATGCCCACTTTCACTGCTGCTATAAAACATTGTACTAGAGGTTCCAGTGAGAGCTGTTTGCCAAGAAGATTAAATAAAAGGCATCCAAATTGGAAAGGAAGAAGTAAAACTGTATTTGCAGATAACATGATGAAGCAAGGCATAAAAGAATTCCAAAGAATTCACAAGAAAGCTGTTAGAGCTAATAAACAAATTTGGCCCAGTTGTAGATTTTAAGATCAATACACACAAATCAGTTGTGTTTCTATACACCAGCAATGAACCATTAAAAAAAAAAAAAAAAAAAAGCGGGGCAGCCCAGGTGGCTCAGCGGTTTAGCGCCGCCTTCAGCCCAGGGCGAGATCCTGGAGACCCGGGATCCAGTCCCACATCAGGCTCCGTGCATGGAGCCTGCTTCTCCCTCTGCCTCTGTCTCTTGTCTCTCTCTCTCTCTGAGTCTCTCATGAATAAATAAATAAAATCTTTTTAAAAAATTAAAATTAAAAAAATTAAAATTAAAAAAAGAAAGCAACTCCATTTATAATAACACCTAAAGAATTAAATACCAAAGAATAAATTTAACAAGAGTGGTAAAAGACTTGTATGCTGAAAACGATATACTATTGCTGAAAGAGATTTTTAAATATCTAAATAAATGTAAAGATATCACTTTTCACAGAAAGGACTTCACATTGTTAAAACACTAAAACGAGCTACAGATTCAATGCAATCCCTATCAAAACAGCCTTTTTTTTTTTTTTTTTTGCATAAATGGAAAAGCCAACTCTCAAATTCAAATGGAATTGCAGGGGGTCCCTAATTGCCAAAATAGTCTTGAAAAAGAATAACAAAGTTCTGGGCATCTGAGTGGCTCAGTACAGTGAGTATCCAATTCTTGATTTCCAGTCAGGTCATGATCTCATGGTCACGAGATCCAGCCCCACGTGGGCTCTGTGCTCAGCAGGGAGTCTGCTTGGGATTCTCTCTCTCCCTCTCTGCCTCTGCCTCTCCCATTTGGGAGAGCCAAAACCATTCAATAAAGGGCAGTCTTTTCAACAAATGGTATTGGGAAAACTGAATATCTACATATAGAAGAATAAAGTTGGGCTTTTACCTTACTCTATATATGAAAATGATCTCAAAATGGATAAAAGACCAAAATAAACTTAAAAGGTAAGTTTATAGAACTTCTAGAAGAAAACAAAACATTGGGGAAAATCTTCACGACTTTAGATTTGGTAAAAATTTCATAGATGTGATTCCAAAATACAGGAAACAGCAGAAAAATTTTGTACTTCATCAAAATTAAGAACTTTTATACATCAAAGGACACTATCAAGCAAGGTGATAACCTACAGAATGGGAGAAAATATTTGCAAATCCTATCTCTGATAAGAGATTAATATCCAGAATATATAGAGAAGTCCTAAAATTCAACAAACCACTAATGAACAACTGAACTTAAAAAATGTGTAGGGGCGCCAGAGAGGCTCAGTACGTTGAACGTCTGACTCTTGTTTTTTTTTTTTAATTTTTATTTATTTATGATAGTCACACAGAGAGAGAGAGAGAGGCAGAGACACAGGCAGAGGGAGAAGCAGGCTCCATGCACCGGGAGCCCGACGTGGGATTCGATCCAGGGTCTCCCGGATCGCGCCCTGGGCCAAAGGCAGGCGCCAAACCGTGGCGCCACCCAGGGATCCCTGACTCTTGGTTTTGACTCAGGTGATGACTCCTGGGTCCTAGGATTGAGCCCTGAGTTGGGCTTTGTCCTCAGCAGGGAGTCTGTTTGAAGATTCTCTCCCTCTACCCTTCCTCCCACTTGCATACCTGCTCTCTCTCTCTCTCTCTCTCTTTCTCTAATAAATATATATTTTTAAATGTGTAAGAGACTTGAGTAGATATTTCTCCAAAGAAGATACACATATGGCCGATAAAGCACATGAAAAGATGCTCAATATCATTAGTCCTTAGGAAAATGCAAATCAGGACACCTGGATGGCTCAGTCAGTTAAGGGCCTGACACTTGATTTCAGCTCGGGTCATGATTTCAGGGTCTTGGGTTCGAGCCCTGCATTAGGCTCCATGCTCAGTGGAGGAGTCTACTTGAAATTCTCTCTCCCTCTCTCTCTGCCCCCCTTCCCTGTACAAATAATAAATAAGTCTTTTTAAAAAAAAACGAAAATACACATCAAAATCACAGTGAGTTACTATTTCACACCCATTAATATGGCTGCCATCAAAGTAAAAGATAATATAGAGAAATTGGAACCCTCATTTATTATGAGTGAAAATATAAAATGGGTCAGCCACGATGGGATATAGCTTGGCAGTTCTTCAAATTTAAACCTAGAATTCCCTTATGACCCAGCAATTCTATTCTAGCTATATATATGTATATGATCCAAAAGATTTGAACATAGGGACTCTCACAGGTGCCCATATGTTCCTAACAGCATTATTCACAATAGGCAAAAGGTGGAAACAATCCAAATGTCCATTGATAGATGAATGCATAAGCAAAATGTAGTACACAGTGTAGTAGACAATGGAATATTAGCCTTAAAAAGAAGTGAAATTCTAACAACAGGCTACAACATGGATGAACCTTGAAAACACTAGGCAGACAGTGAAAAAAGCCAGACACAGAAGGACAGATATTGTATGATCCCACTTATAGGAAGTACCTAGACTAGATTAATACATAGATACAGAAAGTAGAATTAAAGTTACCAGGAGCTGAGGGGAGGAGGAAAGAGGCAGTTATTGTTTAATGGATACAGAATTTATGTTGGGTATAATGAAACAGTTTTATAAATAGACCATGTTGGGGATCCCTGGGTCCTTGGTGGTTTGGCACCTGCCTTTGGCCTGGGGCATGATACTGGGGTCCCGGGATCAAGTCCTGCGTCAGGCTCCCTGCATGGAGCCTGCTTCTCCCTCTGCCTGTGTCTCTGCCTCTCTCTCTCTCTCTCATGAATAAATGAATAAGATCTTTTTAAAAAAAAATAAATAGACCATGTTAATAGTTAGGCATACACCACTGTAAATTTATTTAATGCCCCTGAATTATATACTAAGAAATGGTTACCATGATAAATATTGTTATGCAAATTTCACCAAAATTAGAAAGGCATTATACTGTAAAAGTTCATGGTGACTTTGAGACAGAGTGCAGCGAGAGCATAGTATATACAAGGGAAGTGACTGGAAATTAAGAAATCTGCTCAGATCACATTTGTGAAGTGTTTTGACACCAAGAAGGAAGGAATCTCAACCTTATCTGATAGTCAAGGAAGGGCCACTCCAGACTTCTAAACAGACTTCTAAATATCGAAGGCTCCAAAGTCCTGTTTGGGAAGAGAAGCACTGACCGTGAGCAGGATGGCTGGTATCCTGTTGGGGCTCCAAGCCAATGGGTTCCTCTAACCTTACTCTGTATGAGGCTTTTGGAAACATACAACGTAATAACCACTTTTTCGGGACCATGAAGCAAGGTTTAGGTGTAGAGTTTAGCTCTGCACTTTATCCTGAGTTTTTCATCTGCTGCTAAGCTTCTAAATCTGTCCGTTTCCCGGGAGAACTGTGAGCAGACCTCAGCTTAGCCAGTTGGTTGGTGATGGTTCTTGTCATTGTCATTACTGACACCGGTACTGCTGACCCTGGGAGTTGGTTTATTTTACAACTGTTGCTGTAACACCGAACAGATAACCCAATGTGTGGATCCCATCAGTATTTTAATTAAGAAAATGCCTCACTAAGAGTCTAGCTCCTGTCTTTGTAGTTCAGCGTCCTTGATCTTTAATCTTTGCTTTGACACTTCCATACCGAGTGACGTCTGGGGACCTAGCAACCCACTATCCCTCCAGCACCTGCTACCTTCCCTGTGTATCTACTGTGCGATTCAAGTGAGTGACTCCAGCTCTCTGGTTTGATCCTCTGTATCTCAAATTCTGTAAATACACCTGTTCAGTTAAGGATTCAGATGCTCTCTTCTCAAGAAATGGATGTGGCTTTTTTTTTTTTAACCAAAAAGCCACCTGTGATAACCATCTCAGGCTGTGATCCTTAGAGAACAAGGATGTGTTCCTGGATTTTTGTCTCATTTTTTGTTTTTAGCCATCATGACTTCTACCATCTTACTCGAGATACAAAGGAAGGGCTTCTGCTGCCTATAGATACCAAATCATGGCCCCCTACCCTCAATTCCAACCTTCATGGCAAAAGTCTAAATTCCTCATGATTGGCCCATTAACACATTAAAACTTGTCACATCTATAAGACCAAAAAAACTAGACTATAATTTGGTCTCCACTCCAGGCTTTGGGTGTAAGTAAACCTGACTGTAGCCCACTGTTTCACCCAGGAAACAGTGGTGGGTGGTCAATATCATGTCTCCTTTGGTTCCAAGAGTGAAATCAGAAATCAAATGGAAAATGAACAAGGAGACAGAGCTTAAGAGTCCAGGTCCCACCCAGAGGAAGTAAAGAATCTTTTGAAATTTCTTTTTACATTTTAACATGGATTAACCTATTCAGGATAAGCTGGGTTTTGTCTCCTTTAAAAGAACGATCCGCAAACCTTTGAAGGAAGCAGTTGTGTCTGTCGTCCTTGACCATCTTTCTTCTTTTTAAATCTTTTTTTTGTCTCTGATTCTCCCAACAATTTTTTTATTCACACATTCCTTCCGTGTGGAAGCACTCTAACCCCATCTGCTCAAAACAAGATTCTAACATCTCTCGTTAAAGCCCCTCTCCTCTCTGTCCCTCTTAACACAACAGCCTCCGCCTCCAAGATTTCTGAAGTTAAAAGGGTCAAATGTTCCAAAGCAATCTTACAAAAAGCAGAAGTTGGTTGGATAGCAGTCTAAAAAATGTAATCTCATGAAACCCGATTGCTTTGGGCAATCAGAATTATATAAGCTACAAGAAAATTCAGTAGCTAAAAATATTGTATTTCAGGTCAAAGAATATTTTTAATGCCTTGAGACATACAAATCAAAAGGAAAGTGGGGTAGGGGAAGCAATTTAATACCGGCCTTTCCTCATGCTGTGTGGCAAATTCTAGCTGTCTATCTGAGGAGCTGAAGTAACTTCAATTAATATTAAAAGCGAAGCCTATGTCAGCATAACACTGAAGTCACAAATGTAAACTCCCTGAAAGTCACTACGGGCTGCCTTCTGGTAATCAATCCTAAACAGCCTCCGTTTCTCTCAAATGTGTCAGGGAGTTCAACTTTCTTACAGAAACATTTGAAATTTGAGTTGACATTTGAATTGGTTATGTGGAAAGACTGCTCCTGCTCAACACTTGACAGAAAGGGGTCAGTGTGCTTCTCTCTGCTTCACCTAGGACCTGGTTTTGCTTGAGATGGCAGAGGTGGTAACGCTACAGGACAGCCTAGAATAAGAGCAAGAGGGGCTCCTGGAAACCATGGAGCTTTTTTCCCCTTATTTTAAAGATGGAGAAACTGAGGTGAAGGTGAGTTAAGTGACCTGTCTATGCCATCCCTCTAGTTTGGAGCAAAGGGTGTTCTCTTTGGTGTCGAGATGCCTTGGGGTGGAACTCTAGACCTACCTATGCCCAGACACATATCATAACTGAGTGCGTCTCTTGAGGCTCCCCTCACAGCTAAGAGAATGTCTGAGCAGCACGGGCCAGAGGTGTCGCTACAGCTGTTTCCTCCCCCTGAGTTCTTAGTCCCAAACCCAGAGAGAAGGCAGCAGGAAGAGGCTGGTGGGGGTGGAGGGTGGGGGTAAGGAGCTGTGAATTAGCCCAGGTTGACTTTTGTCTCTCCACTGGAATGGGGTCATACAAAGTTGAGTTATATGGGGCTCCTGGGTAGCTCAGTTCATTAGGTGTCTGATTTGGGCTCAGGCCATCATCTTGGGGTCCTTGGATCTGCCTGTGTTGGGCTGCATGCTCAGGGGGGAGCATGCTTCTCCCTCTCCCTCTGCCCCACCCCCACCCCCAGTTTGTGTGTGCTCTCTTCCCCGACTCCTGTGCTAACCAACCCTTGAATATGATTTCTAAAATCAATAATGGCAAACTACAGTGACTTCAGCTTCCTCCAAAGTGGTGACCCAGGACCCATCTCCTTATTTCTGTTCCATTTCAGGTCCTCCCACCATGTCTGTTCCTGGATTTCTGTACCAGTTTCCTGTTTCTGCTCCAACAGTAGTACAGAAATTAGTACAGAAACTCACCCCAGCTTGAGTGTGTGCTCTCTCTCTCTCAAATAAATAAATAAAATCTTTTTTTAAAAAGTTGAATTATAAAAAGAAACTTGAATGGAGTTATAAAAAGAAATTCATATTCATTATACTCTGAGTTTGTAGACTCTTTGTTACAACTGTTATATTTTTATAATATACTGATCATTATTCTTGATTTTTGGCACCAGATCTGAAATCTCTGCCTTCTCCACACCCAGAGCCGTGCAGACTTTCACCCTTTCCTCCTAAAACTGCCCCAGTGTTTGGTGTCTTTGATTGGGCCAGGTTCCCTGCAGCAGCTGGTATCTATTCAGTGCACACAGTCACCGACCATCCACTAGAGTCACTTACAGCCAGTGGTCCCAGGATGACCCAATGTGTCAGGGGCTGGTTATCTCACTCCATGACTCTGTTACCACAAACACTGTCTTTCACTGTGTACGACCTGAAGAGAGAAAACATTCTACTATCCTCAATTGGTAGGGAAATTTCTCAACCCTTAGCACTTGAGGTTACGATTCATGGCTTTTGTGACTGGAATTCGAACATCGTTTGAGGCCATGACACAGTGAGTCGTAGCCATAGTAGTTGGAGTTTCTGTACTACTGTGCATGAGAGAGAACAAGCTGGGGATGGAAGGTGGGATTTGCTGGCCAGAGGGAGAAACAGATTCCCTGCTGAGCAGGGAGCCCGTCGCTGGACTCGATCCCAGGACCCTGGGATCACGACCTGAGCCAAAGGCAGACGCTTAACCGACTGAGCCACCCAGGTGCCCCTAGAGTCCTGTTGTTGACCAGCGCATTGTATTGCTCTCAAGCTAGAGTCTGTGGGGCCTGCAGCATACTTTAGTTGGTGCCACACGGGGGTAGGCAGATGCACTGAGACCATGAACACAGGTGGCTCAGCATTAGGTTGTGCTTAAGGTGATACGAGGACACGGGGAGAAAATGAGTCCCTTCTGGATGCGGGGTGGAGACTTCTGGAGGGGAAAGACAATGCGGCACATGTTTGGTGAGTACTTGTTATCCACCAGGCACTGTACTGGGCCCTGGGATAAAAGGCGTGAACAAGACAGACACCGTCCCTACCCTGTGATGCTCGAAGGCAGTGCCATCCAGCTGCTCGAGGTAGAAACTAGAGGGAATTGTCAGAAGCACAGGAGGGACATCAGCCCGGACGGGGGAGCCCCACAGAGGCTGTCTGAGGGAGGGTGGGCCCACCAAGATGGAGGCAAAGAACGGTAAGTACGTGGAGGGGCAGGGCCAGGTGCCACGAGATGGCGGGGCGCATGGAGCGTGTGGGCAGGTGGCTGCAGAGCATGGGCTTAGCCAGCAGAGAGGCAGAGTAGAGTTTTGGGGAGACAGGAGTGAGGGATGGAGGGGGATGTGGGTGGCGTGGGGTCATCTTTAGGAGAAGGTATCCCACGCAGAAGGACCTTCTGAGGGCAAATTCTCTCTAATCAGAGAAGTAAAGTCGAATATGTGGATTTGCCCTAAAAATCATGAAATGAGACAAAGTGGAGCCTACATGTGAATCACGACTAAAACAAAACAAAAGCAATGCCACGGACGGTGTCTGCTTCCCTAAGCGATTGTATCCGGCCCCTTCTGTCTCCTCTTTGACCCTCGGGAGAAAAACTTTAAAAATTCTTTTCAGAACTGCCTCCTGCTCCTCAGAACTCACCCTGGCTTCCCAGGGGACAGGGAGCAAGTCCTTGCCTTTGCAGATAATTTTCTCCATCTCTAAATGTTTTGTCACCAGACGTGGGGGCTCCGAATCCTCTTCATTTCAAACGTAGCCAGGAAGCAATGCCTCCGTTTAACTTTGACGGCAGGTAATTTGAATCCATCGTGAACATCAACCTGTCATGGACTTGCTGTCTTCATTATTTTCATTACTCTTTGGGGCCACCCCCCCACACTCTTTCCAGGAAGGAGTGACTAGAAATTGGCAGCTTTAATCTTACTAGGCCGCAGACCTTTTTTTTTTTTTTTTTTTTTTTTGCTTAACAGCGGCACCATTTAGCTGCACACCTTGAGTAATGAAATGTGTTTGTAAAACTCTCTGTCTTCAGCAAAAGAAGAGGGAAGTCCGGTTTTGTGATGGGAGGTCACCCGTTAGTGTGGCAGCTGTTCCAACCGCTGGCAGGCTCCGTCCAGTGGCCCCTGCTCCCCAGCCCCCCGGCCAGCTGGAAAGCTGCAGGGATTCAGCAAGTGGCATCCGCTGTGGCGCGGTGGCGACCCTGACCTTGAGCTCGGTGGCCTTGCCCGACCCCGCGCCGGCCGAGGTGACCGGCTGGAATTACCCCCCGCAGCCCGCAGCGCCCCGACAGACACTGTCAAAGTGATTTCAAGCTACTGACCCCTTGCCGGGGCCTGAGTGAAAATAGGGTTCCTCCTCGTGGTAACAGAGGCCTTAAACTTAAAATTAAAACTTGGAATCTCTGATGGGTTTTAATTCGCACTGGGAATTCGACCAGAAGTCGTCAGGGCACCAGGTCGGGGAAGGTGGGTGTTTTCATGATGATGGAGCTGAGGTTCAAGGTTCTGGGGAGAAGGAGGAAGCATTCAGCCAGGGAACGAAAATAATGGGAAAGGGCCCCAGCTCGTGCGTGAGCTGGATGGAGGAGAGAAGGGTAGGGTAACCCCTGAGGCCTAAGCTGGGGGGAGGGTGCGGGGCAGGTGCCCCTTGTGAGGCGCCCTGGGAGGGTACAGCCCCCATAGTGCAAGGAGGACCCGGGAGGCGTGACTTGAAACTGTTTTTTTAAGTGAGCTCTTAGCCCATCGTGGGGCTTGAACTCAAGGCCCTGAGATCAACAGTCGCCTAAGGCACCCCTAAGAGTTATAACTCTTTTTTTTTTTTAAGATTTTTTATTTATTCATTTGAGAGACAGAGAGCGCAAGCAGAGGGAGAAGCAGGCTCCCAACTGAGCAGAGAGCCCAACATGGGGCCCCATCCCAGAACCCTGGGATCATGACCTGAGCTGAAGGCGGACGCTTAACCATCTGAGCCCCCCAGGCGCCCCTGAGAGTTATAACTTTTTTGTAGAGCTTTGATCATTAGACTTGGGTTCAGATTCTAGCTTCTTTTACTACGTCACCTCACACAGTGAAATTTCACCTCACAGACTCAACTTCCTTCTGTCCTTTGGGGCTCCTAATACCCACCTCACAGCGTTGTGAAAAGTGCTCCTCACAGCGGCCTGTCACAGTGGCTGCTGAATAAATTATTAGCTGTCGTCGGTGGACAAAAGGCTTTGTCTGACCTAGAACCCTCATAGGTTTGTCACAGCCAATAACCATCGGCAGAATGGGTTACTCGGTGGTGTGCCTTCAGTCAGTTACTCTGGAAACTTAAATTTGTCTCTTTTATTTATCTACCTATTTATGTATCTATTTTAAAGGAAAACTTTTAGGGGCGCCTGACTGGCTCATTTGGTGGAGCATGCGACGCTTGATCTCAGTGTCATGAGTTCAAACCCCATGTTAGGTGTGGAGGTTATGCAAAAATAAAATAAAATATTTAAAATAAATAAAGGAGGGGCGTCTGGGTGGCTCAGTCAGCTAAGCATTAGCTCCTCAAAGTCATGACCTCAGGGTCATGAGATAAAGCCCCAAGTCGGGTTCCATGATCAGCGGGGAGTCTGCTTGAGATTCTCTCCCCTTGTGCACTTTCTCTCTCTCTCTTTCTCAAATAAATAAGTCTTTTTAAAAAGATAAAAAATTAAATTAAATAATTTAAAATTAAATAAATGAATAAAGGAAAACTTTTATTTCAAATGAAAATTTCTCCTCCAATGACAAAGAATGTCATTGGTCATACAAAATGGTTACCATATAAAACAATGAAAAATAGGGGCAGCTGAGTGGCTCAGTAAGGTGAGTGTCCAGTTCTTAGTTTTCAGCTCAGCTCTTAGTTTTCAGCTCAGGTCATGGTCATGGCTCAGGTCATAAGGTGAGTGTCCAGCTCTTAGTTTTCAGCTCAGGTCCTGGAATGGAGCCCTGAGTGGGGCTCTGCACTCAGCAGGGAGTCTGCTTGGGATTCTTTCTCTCCTCTACCCCTTGCCCCTCCCCCTGTTCATGCTCTCTCACACGTGCTCCTATGCTTTCTCTCAAATAAATAAATCTTAAAAAAAAAGAAAAGAAAAAGCTGTCCAACTCTACTTAGCATTGTTTGATGAATGCTCTGGACTGAGGCTTGCAGTGGTCACTTAAAAAAACAAAACACAAAGGAGGAGATGAATCCACTGGAGAGGTGTCAAGGCCACCCCTGTCCCAGGTAAGCCTGCTGTGAGCCACCCCCCATACTGAGGGACCTGGTCAGGTTCAGGAAGGATACGGTTCTGTTTCCTGTAGCCTCACTCTTCCATTTGAAAATAGGAAAAGAAATATCTGACAGAGAATGCATCAAGCCCTCCGAGTTTTTCTTTCACTTTATTCCCTGGACTCTGAGTTTACAAGTGAAAACACATGGGTAAAGCTCATTTTCTTTGTTTCTGATGAAGCGTTGGCCCCTATGAAAGACGGTAGTCATCCGGCAATACCCCTGAATTTCTCGGTAGGCGGGAAGTTTGACAGGGCCGAGCTGATAGATGATTCATCCGGGCCCCGGTGTCCTCTGTGCCTTCCCGAGTGCCCAGCTCTGCCATACAGACGGGAGCAACTGAGGCTTCTCGTTCATTTGCACCTTGTTACTTTTGCTCCGACCAATTTGGGGGAGGAAAATTAGGAAGCAGGACCTTTCCCTACCTCTATCAGATCACATCGTGTGAGTTTCTCAATTTCTAGTTTCATCTTTTGAAAGAATTCTTCTAAATTTGCCCTACTCGGCCCACATCCACTGTGGGAATAGCCAGACTTATTCCAGCTACGTTTTTAAAACTCTAATAAGGGGTGCCTGGTGGCTCAGCTGGCTGAGTGTCTACCTTAGCTCAGGTCATGATCTCAGGGTCCTGGGATCGAGCCCCCATCAGGCTCCCTGCTCAGGAGGGAGTCTGCTTCTCCTTCTCCCTCTCCCTCTGCTCCCGCTCTCTCTCTCTCTCTCTTTTAATCCTTTTTTTTTTTTTAAGATTTTCATTTATTTATTCATGAGAGACACAGAGAGAGAGAAGCAAAGATAGAGGCAGAGGGAGAAACAGGGAGCCTGACGTAGGACTGGATCCCAGGTCTCCAGGATCAGGCCCTGGGCTGAAGGTGGCACTAAACCGCTGAGTCACCCGGGCTGCCCACTCTCTCAAAGAAATAAATAAAATTTTTAAAATAACTCTAATGGAATGCATATCAACAGGCAAAAGTCCAAGGCTAGCCTGAAGCTTGCTACATCAGTATTCCTGGGAAGAAAGAGGATTCTGATGATGAGAAATTTTAACTTCTGCTGTAGCCTTTCTCTCTCTTGCCCACCACTGTCACCTCTTGGGGTGCTCCAGCAGCTCGCACACCCCGGGTTGCCAACCATGGCTGACCCCTCAGAAAGTGCCATCTGTTCATTCTCAATCGTACCATCCACAGTCTGACTCCAAAGTGAACCCAGGAGAAGATCATCATGCAAAGAGGTCAAAGTATTTATGACATAAAACTAATAAAAATTAGTTTCAGGACTGAGAAAAAAAGATAGTAAGATTGTCCTTCAAGAAAGTATACAAAGACGCATCAAGAAAGTAAACAAAGAAGTTATTGAGATTCAGTAGTAAATAGAATGTAGTCCTTGGATTCATCTTTTATGTGGAATGATCACTTTACCATCAGGTGGTGTCTTGGGCCAGTGGTTTCAATGAGTACAGAGGTAGGACACCCCCCCCCCCTTTTTTTTTAACTAACTTAGTGTCAGGACGTTTTCTGGACTTCGCTGAAGTTATTGCCACACTTACCCCACTATCTGACATATCTAATTGTTAACCAGAATAATGATGTCAATGATAATCTATAATGTATTAAAATTCAGTCTGATTCTGTGCATTTAATTCAATTAAACCTCAAAAGGAGTTTTTCCTCAGTAAGGACTCCAGACCGGAGTTAATATAATAACACGAAAAATTCCCCTCCAAGGAATCAAAGAACCTAATGTCAGTAAAATGTGTAAGCTTATAAAATACAGTGTCCTATAGGTGTTAGGAGTCATTTGTTACATTTTCTCTTATCACACACCATATCCATTGGTCACAGACAAAATGGCTAAATGTAGCGCTACAGTTCGCTGATGCTTGCAGGAGGTCGAGCAAGGGACCTGACATCGCCTTGCAAAACCCTTCCTTCTCATTGTTAGAATTCCACCTTGTATTTTTAAATTGAGGTGGAAGTCCCATAACATAAAATTAACCATTTTAAAGGGAGCATTAGCTGGCATTCTGTACATCCGCAAGCTATGCAACCACCACTTCTGTTTCCAAAACGTGTTCATCACAGAGACAGAAACTGTACCCAGTAAGCAGTAACTCTTCATTCTCTCTTTCCTCCATCCCCTGGTGACCTCTGTTCTACCCTCTACCTCCATGAATTTGCCTGTTCTACATAGCTGATCATATATGTGGAATCATGCAGTGTTTCTCCTCTTTGTGTCTGGCTTAGTTCACCTGAAAATAATGATAGTAACATGTATCAGAACTTGATAACTTTTTTGAAAGATTTTATTTATTCATTCAGGAGAGACATAGAGAGAGGGGCAGAGACACAGGAGGAGGGAGAAGCAGGGTCCATGCAGGGAGCCCGATGTGGGACTCGATCCCGGATTCCAGATCACGCCCTGAGCCAGAGGCAGACGCCCAACTGCTGAGCCACCCAGACGTCCCAGAACTTCATAACTTTTATGGCTGAATAATATTCAATCGTGTGTGTGTGTGTGTGTGTGTGTGTAGCACATTTTATTTACCTATTTATTCCAGTCATCTGATAGATATTCGGGCTGTTTCTCTCTTTTGGCTACTGTTACTAGTGCTGTTAAGAATGCAGATGTACATGTATTTGGTTGAGTCTCTGTTTTCAGTTCTTTGGGGTATGTACATAGCGTGGAATCGCTGGGTCGTATGGTAATTCTATGTTTAACTTTCTGAGGAGCCGCCAAACTGTTTTCCTAGAAGTCCATCTTTGGCAACTCATCCCGTTGGATTATGCATTTCTGTTTCCTTAGATTTTTTAACAATTTACTATAAAAATCTCCAAACATACATGGAACTGCAGAGTACAACAAATCCCATGTATCTACTACTCATCTTCAATAGCCATCAACCATGTATTCATACCTGTTTCTCCTATTTCCTCTACCCACTGCCTCACATTTTGTCAGAGTATTTTATTTTATTATTTTTTTTTATTAGAGAGAGAGGCAGAGAGGGAGAGAATCTCAAGCAGGCTCCACACCCAGCATGGAGCACAACACAGGGCTCAATCCTGCAACCCCAAGATCATTACCTGAGCTAAAGTCAAGAGTCAGCACTCAATTGACTGCATGACCCAGGTGCCCCTGCCAGAGGATTTTTAAAACAGATACTAGACATTATGTAAATTACCCCCAAAAAACTTAAGTATACTACTAAAAATAGCGAGCATATCTTCTTACATAACCACCACCACAAAATTAACACTAATCCTTTAATATCAACCAATACATAAGCCTATATTTACATTTCCCTCATAATCTTAAAATACTATCTTACTTTTAATTTGTTTGAATCAAGATCCAAACAAGATCTACTGCATTTGATTAGTTTATGTCTGAAGTGTCCACTAAGTTGATTTTAATCACTTTCCTTTTTATCTATGTCACTGACTTGTGAAAGAAAGCAGACTAGGTGCCTTATGGAATGTCTGCAATGTCTCCCTTGTGGTATTATTTACATCCTCTTTCAAAGTAAACATCCTATTTCTGCATTACTAGTGTGGTTGATTCCTATAGATGTTGTTCTCAACCAAATGTAAGAAACACCTCATGTACTTTTTAAAAAGATTTTATTGGGGTGCCTGGGTGGCTCAGTTGGTTAAGTGTCTGCCTTCAGCTCAGGTCATGATCCTGGGGTCCTAGGATCAAGCCCCATGTCAGGCTCCCTGCTAAGGAGCTTCTCCCTCTGTCTTTCTCTCTCAAATAAATAATCTTTAAACAAAATAAAATAAAAAGATTTTATTTATTTATTTGAGAGAGAGACCACAAGCAGTAGGGGGAGGGGCAGAGAAGAGGGAGAAGCAGACTCCACACTGAGCAGGGAGCCTGATGTGGGGCTTAGTCCCAAGACCCTGAGATCATGACCTGAGCTGAAGGAAGAAGGTTAATGGACTGAGCCACCCAGGCGCCCCCACCTCATGTACTTTTTTAAAGATACAGATTCCTGGCCCTTTTGCCACTCACTCTTTCCCAACTTCCTGTTCCCTCCACCCTTACCCCCCATAGCCCAAAAGTTGAAGAAGTTTGGGCTGCAACCCAGAAATGTGTGTCTCTAGCAAGCGCCTCAGGCAATGTGGATGCAGGCAGTCCTTAACTACAAGGTAGAAGCACCACCCTCGCAGTGATGGAGTTTTATAAAATCAGTTTTTTTTTAATTTATTTTTTATTGGTGTTCAATTTACTAACATACAGAATAACCCCCAGTGCCCGTCACCCATTCACTCCCACCCCCCGCCCTCCTCCCCTTCCACCACCCCTAGTTCGTTTCCCAGAGTTAGCAGTCTTTACGTTCTGTCTCCCTTTCTGATATTTCCCACACATTTCTTCTCCCTTCCCTTATATTCCCTTTCACTATTATTTATATCCCCCAAATGAATGAGAACATATAATGTTTGTCCTTCTCCGACTGACTTACTTCACTCAGCATAATACCCTCCAGTTCCATCCACGTTGAAGCAAATGGTGGGTATTTGTCATTTCTAATGGCTGAGGAATATTCCATTGTATACATAAACCACATCTTCTTTATCCATTCATCTAATCAGTTTTGCTCCACAATGAGAAAAACAGCTTTATTCTGCTGAAGGAGATCCCAAAAAGTGCCCTGGGGTCCAGTGGAAAAGATGAAAAGGGATTAACGCTATTTACAATTTGGCTAACTTTGGCCGACTCAGCCAGGGGTCATTTTTTTTTTTAAGATTCATTTATTTTTATTTATGATAGACATGGGGGGAGGGTGGCAGAGACATAGGAGGAGGGAGAAGCAAGCTCCATGCCGGGAACCTGACCCCGGGACTCCAGAATCGCGCCCTGGGCCAAAGGCAGGCGCCAAACCGCTGAGCCACCCAGGGATCCCCGCCAGCGGTCATTCTGATGATCTGTTAACCTGCTAGGAGCCTACCAACTCCAGGAGGAAGGCCCTCTGGAAAGAAGTCACCATGCAGCCCACACTTCAGGAATGAGTGGGAGTCGATCATGTTCTACTTCCTGAGAGCACGGTATCTACATGAATAATTTGCAACTCTTCTGGAATTATTTTTTTCCCATTTATTTATTTAGTCATTTATTTATATCACTTACAGGCTCATGGATACTTATTTTATACTTTGGGTTATAATCCAATACTATTTTATTTATTGATTTTGTTGCTCAAAGCTGTGGCCATTAGGAGCTCTTCCGTTGGCTCCTGAGTGCACCTTTGATATATCCCCATCAATGTGGTGGGGTTTTGGTTTGTTTTCTTGGTTTGTTATGAGCACTTCCTTACTTTGTGGCATTACAAGATGCTCCAGGATCATCTTGCCCCTGCCCTAATCCTAGAATCAGCCCTGTTTCCTTTTATTAGGGAATGGTATTAGAAACCAAGATCTGGATGCTAGGTGTGCTGATTGTTACTGGGGTGTCGTGGCTCTTAGGCCCTCTCATTGACAAGAGCACAGGAATGTGTGTGTGAATGACTAACCCTTATATATAGGTATTTCTGTGAATATTTCCATATATAACATCTGTATCTATACTAAGTTAAAAAATATGGTTCATTCTGATGTCTTCACCTGTTAATTATTACCACATGTATCATTCTAGTCTCCTCTCCTTGCTTATCTCTAAGTTGTTGTCCAGCAGTGGAAACCTGGCTCCTACTATCACTGTCCATTAACTTAATTGATCCGTTCCAGTATATATCTACAGCAATATCAGAATTGTTAATGTGAATCCCTGCTGGAAGCCACTTTATCAACCAAAGTATAGTTCTTTGGTAGAGTTTCTCTAATTTTATAGATTCTACTTATTTCCAAAGTTAATTAGATAGATATCTCTGAATGACTCCGCTGCTCCCTTCAATGAGATTGTTTCATACATTTAGGATACATTCAGATTTTTTTTGCTACATTTTGCATTTCTTCTTGGGATCCTTTGACCTCAGAATGATTTTTTTAAAATGTTCATACATTGGATTTTATTCTTTGCACTGTTTCTTTCTACAGGTTTAGATGATGCGTTAGTCTTACATTCATCATTACAGTATCATACGGAGTCAATATGATAAAAATAAAAGTTTACTGACCTAAAAAAAAAATCCCTGGGCTATCCTCCATCTCCTGATTCCCTGGCAACACTGATTTGTTTGTCATCTCTATGGTTTTGACTATTCTGGAATGTTATATAGTTGGAATCATATACTTTATAGCCTTTTCAGACTGGCTTCTCTCCCTTTGTAATATCCATCTATGACCTATTCATGTCTCTTTTGCTTCAATAGCTCAGTTCTTTTCAAATTCCATCATATGGATATAACACAGTGTTTATCCATTTATTTATTAAAGAACATCTTAGGTGCTTCCAGATTTTTGACAATCACATATAAAGTTCTATAAACATTTGCATGTAGGTTTTAACATGGACTTAAGTTTTCAGGTTATTTGGGTGAATACCAAGAAGCACAATTGCTGGAATGTATAAGAAGAATATGTTTCATTTTATAAGAAATTGCCAAACTATTTTCTAAAGTGGCTATACCATTTTGCACTTCTACTAGCAATGAAAGTTCTTGTTTCTGCAAATTCTCACCAGCAGTGGGTATTATCAGGTCTTTTTTTTTTTTTTAATTTAAGCCATTCTAATAGTTATATAGTGGCATCTTATTCCTGTTTACATATTTTTTTCTTTTTTCTTTTTTTTAAAGAAACAACACAGAATTGTTTCTTGGTTCATAGAGCACACCATGAGTTCTGGAAACCAAATCAATATGAGTGTGACCCCCCTCCACCGCTTCCATAGCCCTCCTTCTCTAAGATCTCACACCCCCAAACAGCACCAAGGGAAGAGGGCTCTCATCTCTTAAGGAAACCTTATTATTGAAGCTTATTATTAAATATGTCTAGGCAATGTCATGCATTTATTATAAAAATGTCTGAAGACATTTTATTAGCAAGTATCAGAAGGAAGAAAATAGTCCTATATCACAGACCACACCAAACTCACAGGAGAACCCTCCCCCTGTCACCCTGTGGCCCCTTTACCTTGTCTAGCAATTCCCATTATAAGTCTCTGGTGATGAATAACAAATCACAAAGAAAAACTACAGGAAAACGTTGAACCAGTCTGCACACAGCAAGCATTTTCTCAGGCCTGCACAACTCTCTCCAGGGTGTGCACACTCTGAGCAGTTACAATACACATCATTCTATCATCTGCACACTGTGTGAAAAATATAAAAACCAAAGAGAAAGAAACATATAGAACACAATCCACAAACAATAAGCACCATCCATGAAAATGTACATATCCAAACTAGAGAGTTCAGTAGATGCTCTTGCAGCAAACCAAGGCTTAGGGGATACCCCTACCAGTTCTCCCTCCCCCCGTAAGGCCATGAAATGGCTCTGGGAGCTTCTGTGCACTTTACCAGGACTTCTGCTCCCAAGAGGTGGGTAGGTTGTTCCCAAAATGCCATTTTACCTACCACAGTTCTGTACTTTATTTAAATCCTATTATGAACATGAAATGTGAGTTTGAAATGGAGGCTCGTAATCATGATTTCATTGGAAACTATGTTGAAAGCTTTGTAAAGACGTGATAGAAGCAAGTGACAAGATCTATAGGTGATTAATTGAAACGGAGAGTAAGATAACTAGAATAGAGGGAAAAACTGTACAAGGGTAGGAGGACCTTGCACCCAGACTTCATAAGTGGCCAAATTCTCACTCCTCTTTAAAGAAACAGGAACTGGAAATTGAAGGTGGTGCTTATGGTTGTGGTTTGTACAAAAAAAGATTCCAGTCAGTAGGCTCTTCATCAGAGAAAATGCTGTGGTTCTACAGGGAAAGATTCAAATGAAAGGACATTTATATATTTCAAAGTCACTATTTTTTATTCCTCAACCCACTGACAGAGTGTGAGTAAGAATGCTATATCTGTAATGCTACCCTTCATAAACCAGAAATAAGCACCCTACATTCCCTGCTCTGATGCAACACTGTACATTGCCCACAACTTCATTATCCACTAAAATAGCTAAACTCAGGTTCCCACCAGGGCCTGCCAAGGCAGTGATTTCCTCACCTTTCAGGGTGTAGGGTAGGCAAGAGATAGGAGCATGGGCTTACCTGGCTTCTCAGTATACCCCCCTTGCTGTACAATATTATCATTTTGTTTGTTTCTGTCATCTTTGCATGTGTTGGTGTGAAATCAATCAGAAAGCACAAGAAAGGGTGCTAAATCACCATGTGACTGACCAAGGTTGCTAACTAGTTTTCACTCTCATTCCTCATTAAAAGAAATAGTAATCAATAGATAGGTTATGTTAATCAGTGTGGACAACGGATACCTTACTTTGGACATTGAGATATATATTCAGTGTTCTTATCTGAGTGTTCGTAACTAGCAAGGGCAAGTGTTTGGTGGTTTGGAGGAGTTTTACATCCTTTTGTTCATCCTAATACTAGAGAGGTTAGCATTGTAATGTGTACAGTTGACCCTTGAACAATGAGGGAGGCGGGGGGACTGATCTCCCACATAGTTGAAAATTGGGTACAATTTTTTTTTAAAGATTTTATTTATTTATTTATTTATTTATTTATTTATTTATTTGAGAGGGAGCGTGCACATGCATGCAAGTGAGCAAGCATAGTGGGGGAGGGGCAAAGGGAGAAGGAGAGAGAAAATCTTAAGTGCACGCCACATTGAGCACGGAACCTGATGGGCTTAATCTCGCCACTGACATCATGACCTGAGCCAAGATCAAGAGTCAGATGCTTAACGGACTGAACCACGTGGGCACCCCTAAAATGGAAAACTTTTAAGTTCCCAAAGATTTAACTACTAATAGCCTACTGTTGACTGATAGCCTTACTGATAAAATAAGCGGTAGATGAAAACATATTTTGCATGTTATATATATTACATATTGTATTCTTACAATAAAGTAAGTTAGAGAAAGGAAAATGGTATTAAGAAAGTCATAAGGAAGGGCCACCTGGGTGGCTCAGTCAGTTGGGCATCTGCCTTCAACTCAGGTCATGACCTCAAGATCCTGAGATCAAGCCCTGAATCAGGTTACCTGCTCAGTAGGGAGCCTGCTTCTCTCTCTGATGCTTCCCCTGCTTGTGCTCTCTCATTCTCTCTCTGTCAAATAAATAAATAAAAATCTTAAAAAGAAACAAAGTCATAAGGAAGAGAAAATAATTTAGAGATTACTATATATATTGAAATAATACATGTGTAATTAAGTAGACCCGTGCAGTTCAAACCTGTGTTGTTTAAGGGTCAACTGCAGTTGTCTAGCATTATTTGGAGTATCTTAACAAAACCATATTCATTATTATAAAGCTGTAGTGTTAATTGCCTAACAACTATTGTTCCTTTCTCAATTTGTTAAATCACTGCCTCATCCCAAAATACCCAAATAATCTTACTTAACAAACACTAATCTTATTTTTCATCATCTATGAATGAATGCAGTATTTGAACTAATGAAAGCCTTAAAATAGCTTTGGGAATAACTTTCAAATTACCAGTGGAGATTCACTTTGAACTGTGATTCCCTTCTCTGGGCAAAAACTTTATTTTGATAAGCTCTTAAAATTAATCAGTTTCTCTAAAGTAAGGTTCCTTAGACATCAGTATTTTATGTTATATTTATATAGAAAAAGACCTAGGTTGGCATTTGCTATTACTGTCTCACTATGGATCTTTGAGAGGAGAATTATCTGTGAGATGATTTAACTTATTTAAGAGTAATTCTTCTACCTCCTTCCAAGAAGGATCTGAGGTTCTTGAGTCTTCATATCCTCCCAGGCATTTGCAAAATAATGGATTTACCTCTTCTGTTCATCATCAACCTTTTCCTAAGAGGTTTCAATATCAGCACATTCCTGATGTCATGAGCCACAAATCATTAATTAAGAGAAAACGAGGCCATAAGTTCACTGCCCATTCAAATGAGGAAAGCACAGGAAAGTGAGACCCAGGCTCACTGTCATTGAGGAAATTGCACCAGGACCACCATCCCCACTGCTGTCAGCCACTCCCTTCTCCCTCTGGTGTTACTTACTGTATAACTGGTCACTTTTTGTCAGAAAGGATTAGAGAAAAGGAGAAGCCTGGAGATATAGAGGGGGGAAAGGAAAATGTTAGAAAACTGCAGGGAGGGGGATCCAGTATATTATTTAATTTTAACAGTTGCTTTTGGTAATTTTTCAAAAAATTTGAAACAACACATGGCAAAAATAGAAGAATGTCTTAATATGTCTCAATCCTTGTCATTAACTAGCATCAGCACTTACACTACTATTCCAGAGGACATGTATGGTTCTCAATCAAAGGAAGGAGGAAAGAAACCAACATATGCTTTTTGATTTTTCCAGGCACGATAACAGGCACTTTACAGGAGTCATCTCACAAACATAATTAATGGTCTTAGAGTTATCAAAATCTGGAAATAGTTTGCCATACAGAGTTGAGACAGGACCTGCTAATAGTGAGATAAAGAAAATTAAAGATGGCCATATTTTCTTTAAGGAAATCCATGAGTGGGAGTAGCAGTAGTTGGAGAATCACCCTTGAGAGGCCAGGTCAGGTTAGGTGCAGGGGAGACAGTGTTACTTGGTAGTTAAGGATGCTGCTCTGTGGCTGAGACCCCCTTGACCTTGTATCCAGCCCCACTGTTTGCTGCCAGCCTGAGCTAGGGTACAGGCCTCTCCTTCTCAAACACTGTTTCCTATCTATAAAGTGGAGATGGTTGTAACCTTGTTATTTGGACACCTGTGAGAACAGAAGGAGACGATGCATCCCAAGCACTAGCACAGGGGTTGGCATACAGTAAGTGCTCAGTAAAGCTCCCCATGTAGTCCTTGCCAGAGAACGGTAAGGCTACTGCTTGGAGATGGAGGCTGAGCCCATCCCATCCCCCACTACTGCAGGGGCTCTTCTCACCTCCCAGGACAGCAGCCAGGGGCCGTCCTCTCTGGTTGTTGTGCAGGTCAGCCTGTTAGCAGGATGCTGGATGAAGATTGAAAAAGAAATATAGGAGTGGAGAGGAACCGAACTCCATAGTGAAATCACACTATTTCCAAAGAGCCCACGTTTAAAATGCCCCATATATAATAAATAATTTTATGCACAATTTGAATAACCAGACTGTCTTAAGCCAACATCATTACCTAGTGGCTAGCACAAGAAATTGTTTAAACACTGTTCTTCATTAAAATGTCCCCCCAAGGAAGGGTTTTTTTGTCCTCATCCTGACATACCTATAATTTCTCTGTCCTTCCTTCCATTTAACAATATCTGTTATGTGCTAAAGTCTGCTAAGTAATGGGGATATGAGATAAAAAGAGGCACAGTATCATCCACAAGGAGCTAACAGTCTTCAGCAAGAAAGAAACCCATGTAAACAATTAAAAAAAAAAAAAAGAAAACCATGTAAACATATCATGGGGGTGTAGGAGCAGGGTAAAGAAATATTCTATGTTCAAAATACTAGAAAAACAATAGTTTCACTTTGTTTTAAATATATATTTATATATAAACATATTTTAGAGAAAAATGTATGTGTATGTATATATAATTATATATAAATATGTAAGTACACTTAATATATAAATCATATTTTACATGATATATATATATTTTTTTTCAGGAAGCTGGGGGATGTAATGTTTTAAGCTGGACACATTGTCACCAGAACAACACTGATGCTCTGTCAGTGAAGGAGTGAACATGGCTATTGTAGAGGCAGCTAGTGGTGAATGCCAACAATGTGTTGAGCGTAAGTTACCTTGTCGCCAAGGAGAATTCTCTCCACTTCGCAGTATTCCTTCACACGAGTGCATCTTATTCCACACCATCTCCCTCATCCTTATTTGATCCCATTACTCAGGGCTCCCACGGAGGAAGGGCTGTGTCCATGTGAACATCCGCCAGGGGACTGTGGCAACTGCCAAGGTGACCCGCCGGACCACTCACATCAGAACCTCTTGCATACTGGTTCTCAGTCTTGGCTGCATACGGAACCACCTGAGAAGTTTTAGGAACTATTAACACCTGATGCCACCCCCAGAGAAAATGATGCCATTGGTCACGCGTGCAACCTGGGCCATGGGAGTTTCACAAGCTCCCCAGGGTGATTCCAGTGTGCAGCCAGGACTGACAACCATTGCATTAAGGCAGCTTCCCTTTTAGTGGGAAGCTCGTTGGTGCTGGGATGGGAATCGCTGTGGTCTTCCCCGCCTGTTCTTAACAGCTGGATCTTTGGAGTCCCTTTCACTTGGGCCTATAGACAGACCACAGACAAGAAGCTATTCAGAGATAGTAATTAAGAGAAAGAATTCCATCTCTCCAGGCTTGTAAAACACTAGTGATTAACATAAATATCTGTGAAGGACTCATAAGGGATTTTCTGTCCATGTCCAATCCCTTCTCACCCAACAGCTGGGTGAGATATCATCTTTTAATTGTGGAGAGTGGGGCATGAGGGGATGTGGAGCAGCCCTTCCGGGTTTAATTGGTTTCCATCCTGGGGCCGGCCTGTGGGTTGTTCATACTCTTACAAGGGACTTTGTTTTCAGTGAATCCTTGCCTATGTTCATACTAATCCTGCTTATTCTGGAAGGGTGAAGAGAGTGTGTTGTGTTCATGATTCGCCTGCTTTGAATTTAAAAAGAGGTCAGAGCAACTATGAGATTATTTTTCCATTCATTTATAATTAACAGCAATTAATAATTTAATATTATTGCTTCATTTATGTTTGAACTGGATGGTTTCACCTAGGGCAGACTATATCATTTCGGAGAACTTGTTAGTGATTTTTAAAATGCTTTTAAAGCATTTCCAGAGCCCAGCCATTGACCCAGAAGCTTGCTTATGGATAGGCTAAGCTCAGGCCATTTAGGGAAACACAGTCAGTTTTATGGCAAAGACGAAAGAGATAAGACTGGAGACTCAGTGATAATTACTATGAAAGGAGAACTGAAATTGAGAACATAGGTTTGGCCATGAAAATATAAGGAGGCAGTTCTCTGGACAATCCCCCACTTGTCACCCTGACGCATTCTGTATCCTCTCATCCTTCTTGGAATTCATCCAGAGGCTTGAGAGATTGAAGTATCAAAACGAGTTTGTACTAATAATTTGAACCTTGTATTAAACGCTTGTAGCAGGTGCTGTTCTTGTCCTTTCATGCACGTTATCTCATGCCATCCCTACAACAGCTCATTTTACAGAAAAGTAATTGAAGGCTTGGAGGAGTAAATTGACTTGACTAAAGTCATGTAGCTGGTAAGGGACAGAGCCAGTACTTGATACTGGGTCTCACCCTAGGGATTCCTTTAATTGCATCTCTTTCTCTGAAGAAAGAGGAGAAGGAGGGAAAGAGAAGGAGGAGAAGAAATCTAAGAAAGTGTTGCAGAAACACTCAACCCTCTGTGCCTAATGGTTCAAAATGTTTTTTCAAAGATATTATCTATTTATTTTAGAGAGAGAGTGCGTGGTGGGAGGGGCAGAGAGAGAGAGAGGGAGAGGATCTCCCCCAGACTCCCCGATGAGCATGGAGCCTGCTGCGGGGCTCCATCCCAGGATCCTGAGATCCTGATCTGAGTTCAAATCAAGAGGACGCATGACTCACTGAGCCACCCAGGTGCCCTGTGTTTCAAAATATGTTTATCTGATCTCTCCACCTCATGTCTAGATACGGTGAGTCATTTCATCAGCCACCATGAGACGGGGGCATCATAACCGCCCTAGTGGAAAGGATGGGAGTGTGTGAGTGTGGCTTCTGCACGGTGCCTTCAGCTACGAGGTGAGAGCCAGGGCACCAGGGCAGCCATGCCCAACCCTGGGCAGCCCCAGCCCACCTGCCAAGAGCAGGTGCTGAGCCATCACAGTGATGACTAAGATCGGCAGCACCTGTGGAAGCACAGTGTCGTTCTTTTTGAGAAAAATAGCTTCTCCTTGTGTCGCTGTGGAGCCTCCTGTCTTTGGTCGAATGAGCAATGGCAGCTAAGGTTTGGAAAAGTGAAAAATGTGGCCTCATCCTCTCTTTTCGTGGTTCCTCCCTCTGCTTCTCTTTGACTTCATATTCATGGGAATGTAGTTAGTACCTTCTGTGTGTCCAGCGTTACCCTGGGCACTGTGCACATCCTGACCATTATTTTCACACCAGAAATGTATTCTAAGTGTCTATCTACTAAAAAAAAAAATTCTTACAGCTAAAGGTGACTTTATGAAGTGCTACTGGTTGCCAGTTTCTGAACACACGGTGTCTAAACCCCTCTGCTTAGCACACAAAGTTCTTACTACATGCTGCCAATCTGCCTTGCAAAACTAATCATCCTTGCCAGTCATCTCCATGTAAACTCATTCCAGCTCATCTAAGACTTCCATTATCTCTGGGTCATACTTTGGACCATCATTGATCCACTAATGATTCTCTGCCTTTGCACATGTAATGTCTTCTGTTCAGAATAAATTTTCCCCTAATCTACATGAGGCACTCCTGTTCTTCCTTCAAAACGCCACTCACACATTTTCCCCCTTTCCTCTCCCCCTTAAGGCCTTCCTGACTCTTTCTCAGGCAAAATGAGTTGTTCTATCTTCTGTTTTCCCAACGTTATTCACACTTCGGTGAAAGTATTTCCTAGAGCAACTTCTCTCCCAGTGGAATTTGAAGTCCTCGAAGGCTGGGACTGTGTTTCATTTATCTTTGCCTCTTTTGTGCCTGCCCATTGTAGGAGTTTGGTAGTAGTTTTGCTGAATAAGTTAATAAAATCACACAAGATTAAAACTGTGTCAGATAATCTGGGTAGTGAGAGTATTTATAAGGAGCAGGAGAGATGTTGGAAAAAATACTGTTTCTAAACATGTAACTTTTTAAAAAAAGATTTTATTTATTTATTCATGAGAGAGACACAGAAGCAGAGACATAGGCAGAGGAAGAAGCAGGCTCCGATGTGGGACTCGATCCCAGAACTCTGGGATCATACCCTGAGCCGAAGGCAGACGTTCAACCCTTGAGCCACCCAGGAGTCCCTCTAAACATGTAACTTTTAACAGATTTGGAGAGAAATGGTGAATCTGAGGAAGACAACTAGTGTATTTAAATATATTTAAAATGAATATATTACATAGCATTTGTAAATAGAAGGAAATTCTAAGTAGAGATGTGGTATCTATTGACTTGAAATTATTTCGGGAGGCTTCTTGGAAGAGGTCAATTTGAAACTTATGCTTGAGAGATAGGAAGAAAGAGTTTCTTTAGTTGTTGGGGAAATGGGCACAGAAAGCCATCTATACAGCAAAAAGAACATGAGTTTGGAAGTGTGGCTAAGCTGAGTGCCTGGCCGTTGGCAGGTCCTCAGTAAATGCATGATATTGCTGGAGTGCTTGGAGTGTCCACACACATCACTCATTGACTGCAACGTTCAACTAATTAAGAACAAACCCTATGGATCAAATGAGGAACAGAGATAACAGCTTCATTACCCAAAGCATGCCTTTCCTGAAAAACTGTGGGCCATGTGCCCTCCACCTCCAAAACCAAAGCCTAACCCCAAGTGGACTTCCTGCTCTTAAGCTTCAAAGATGGAGGCTAGTCCCCCTCTCTTGGAGAGCCGGGTCTGCTGCAAAGGTGCTCAGCTGGCACAGAAAGTCACAATCACCTGCAGAGCCGTGTCCGTGGCACCACCCAGCTAGCTGGAGAATGGAGGAGAGTACCACGGGCTCCCAAGGCTGCTTCTGGACTCCAGACCCAGGGCTCTACACCAGAGGGAGAATGAGGCAGTTGGGAAGAAAGGCAGGGTCCCTGCCATCCTCACCAGCTGTGGGAGGACTTGGGGTCCAGAGTAGACAGGGACATCTGATACAAATTTGTGAAAGATTTGGGAATCCCAAGTAGCATTGCCACAGGCCCTCCAATATTAGCAGTATCATGGTATTAAGAGCTGTAAGGGACTCAGAGACCAACTATTCCGACCCTCTTATTTGGCAGATGAGAAAACAGGCTAAGAGGGATTGCACATCAGCCTTATGATTTGATTACGCTCCCCAAAAACATCATACATCTCCACATTTGTTCGGTGATGATGCTCAAAAAGGCTCTCCTTGTCATTTTCTAAAGATGTCAGGTTTCAGACATGGGACACTAACTTTTGATTTACAAGCACCCCTCTTCACATTATAGCCCTCTTTTGAGTTCATCATTGGCTACAGAAAATTTAGGATCACTATGGCATGGAAGAGGTGCCAGACTATACAGTGAATGGTAGGAGGTTGTGCAAGATTGAGTATCTGCAGCAGCTCTAGGAGCCATAAGAATCAACATCTTTCTTTCATTACCTTGAAAGGATGTTTCCATAAAAGATAAGAGAAGGTCCAGCTCGGGTTATCCACTGAGAATTAGTGGGAGGGTCTAGCAGGAGGGAACAATGGGAAGGGCACAGACTCTTGAGACGAGGGGCCTATGGACAGAAGAATTAGCACTTTATTTCTTCTGGAATTAACTCATTGGGCTAATGTGGGACCGGGCTTAAGGTGGAAGACACAGGGAGGAAAGGCTATTGTGGCTGGCACCTCTTTCTTTCTAAAGCCTGTGTGGTTTCGCAAACGGCCTTCCCATCTCCAGGTGGTATCCACAAATTGGCACCGTCCACACTCAGACAAAACTGCAAAACCAGCTGGTTCCTATGGCACATCGAATTTCAGGGTCTTTATTAAGTTCTCCATGTGTTTAGCCTTGTTCCCTGCCATGGTCTAAATAAGGCCCCCCAAATTTATACGTTGAATCTTTACCCCCCAAGGTGATGGTAATTGCAGGTGGGATCCGCCCTCATGAATGAGATTAGTGGATTTTTAAAATAGCTTTATTGAGGGACGCTTGGGTGGCTCAGTGGTTTAGCGCCTGCCTTCCGCCCAGGGCATAATTCTGGGGTCCTAGGATTGGGTCCCACATCGGGCTCCCTGCATGGAGCCTGCTTCTCTCTCTGCCTGTGTCTCTGCCTCTGTCTCTGTATTTCTCATGAATAAATAAATAAAATCTTTAAAAAAAATAAATAAATCATTTTATTGAGATGTGATTGACAGACATATAACATTGTATAAGCTTAAGGTATAGAATGTGATTATTTAATACATGTGTATGTTATGAAGTATTGACTACCATAAGTTAGTTAGCACATCTGTCATCTCACATAATTACGATTTTGTTGTTTTTGTTATGGTGAGAATACTAAAACTATACTTTCATGGCAGCTGTCATGCATACAATACAGTATTCAACTTACAACTAAAAGTTTGTACCTTGTGCCCAGCATCTCCCCATTTCCTTCATGCCATGAGCCCCATTCTACTGTTTCTAGGAGTTTGATGCATTTAGATTCCACATATAAGTGATATCACACAGTATTTATCTTTTTCTGACTTACTTCACTCAGTATAACACTCTCAGATTCATTCACCTTGTCACAAGATTTCCCTCTTTTTTATGACTGAATAATATCCCATTATGTAGATATATATATAGATACACCTTTAAATATATATACACCTTTATGTATATATATCACCTTTTCTTTATCCATTCATCCATTGGTGGATGTTTAGGTTGTTTCCATGACTTGGCTGTTGTGAATAATGCTGCAATGAATATGTCTCTTTAAGACAGTGATTTCGTTTCTTCCAGATATATCCCCAGAGTGGAATTGCTAGATCCTATGGTAGTTCTGCTTTTAATTTTGTGAGGAACCTCCATACTGTTTTCCACAGTGGCTGCACTGATTTGCATTCCCACCTGCAGTGCATGGGGGTTCTTTTTCTCTGCATCCTCACCAACACTTGTTAATTCTTGTCCTTTTGGTGATAGCCATTCTAACACCTCTGAGGTGATACCTCACTGTAGTTCTAATTTGCCTCACCCTGATGATTAATGACATTGAGCACCTTTTCATGTACTTGTTTGCCATCTGTTTGTCTTCTTCGAGAAAATGTCTATTCAAGTCCTCTGCCTGTTTTTTAATTGATTATTTTTTTTGTTGTTTTTTGCTGTTGAGTTGCATGAGATCTTTGTATATCTTGGACATTAACCCTTTATCAAATATATGATTTTTGAATATTATTTCCCATGTGATAGCTGCATTTTCATTTTGTTGGTGGTTTCTTTTGCTGTACAGAAGCTTTTTAGTTTGATGTAGTCCCAGTTGTTTATTTTCTTTTGTTGCCTTTACCTTTGGTGTCACATTTAAAAGAATCAACCCAAAGACCCAACCCAATCAACCCAACGCAATCAACCCAATTATTATTTATGTTTTCTTCTAGGAATTTTATTGTTTCAGGTCTTACATGCAGGTCTTTAATCCATTTTGAGTTCATTTTTATGTATGGTGTAAGATAATTTCATTCTTTTGCATATGGCTGTTCAGTTTTCCCAACATTTATTGAAGAGACTATCCTTTCCTTATTACATATTCTTGTCTCCTTTGTTGTAAATTAATTGACCATATAGGCATGGGTTTATTCCTGGGTTTTTCATTCTGTTCTGTTGGTCTATATGTTTGTTTTTATGCCAGCACCCCACTGTTTGATTAATATCGCTTTATAATATAGTTAGAAATAAGAAGGTGTGATGCCTCTAGTTTCATTCTTTCTAAAGATTGCCTTAGCTACTTGGGGGTCTTTTGTGGTTCCATAGAAATTTTAGGATTTCTGTTTCTGTGAAGAACATTATTGGAATTGTGATAGGGATTGCACTGAATCTATAGATGGTTTTGGGTAATATGGACATTTAACAATATTAACCCTTCTGATCCATTAACATGAGATATGTTTCCACTTATTTATATCTTCTTTAATTTCTTTTATCAATATCTCATATTTTTAGTGTACAGATCTTTCACTTTCTTGGTTAAATTTCTCCCTAAATATTTTATTGTTTTTGATGCTACTATAAAGGGAATTGCTTTATTTCTTTATCAGATAGTTTGCTGTTAGTACATAGAAATGCTAATGATATTTGTTTATTTATTTACTATTTATTTTTTATTAAAGAGAGAGAAAGAGGCAGAGGGAGAGGAGAGAGGGAATCCCAAGCAAGCTTGACACCCAGTGAAGCTCACAACCCTGAGATCATAACCTGAGCTGAAATCAAGAGTCAGATGCTTAACAGACTGAGCCACCTAGGTGCCCCACAACTGATATTTGTGTATTGATTTTATATCCTGCAACTTTACTTAATTTGTTTATTAGTTCAACAGTCATTTTGTTTTGGGGGGTTGTATTTTTTTTTTTGGAGCATTTAGGATTTTCATATTCAAGATCATGTCATCAACAAATGGAGGAAATTTTGCATTTTTCTTTCCCATTTGGATACCTTTATTGCCTGGTTGCTCTGCCTAGGACTCCCAGTACTATGTTGAATAGAAGTGATGAGAGTAGCAAACTTCTCTTGTTCCTGATCTTAAAGACAAATCTTTCAACCTTTCACCTTTGAGTATCATGGTGCTTGTCATATATGGCCTTTATGATGTTAAAGTATGTTTCTTCTACATCCCGTTTGTTCAGTTTTGATCAAGAATGGACGTTGAATTTTATCAAATGCTTTTTCTGCATCTTTTGAGATTATCATATGATTTTTATCATTCATTCTGTGATGTAGCAAATTGATTGATTTGCATATGTCAAACGATCCTTGCATCACAGAGATAAATCACACTTGATTATAGTACATGATCCTTTAAATATATTGTTGAAAAAAATAAATATATTGTTGAACTCAGTTTGCTGGTATTTTGTTGAAGATTTTTGCATTTATATTTATCAGAGATATTGGCTGTGTAGTTTCCTTCTCTGACTTTACAATCAGTAATGCTGACTTTGTAATGCTGAATTTGGTAGTGTTCCTTCCTCTTCAATTTCCTTGAAAGAGTTTGAGAAGAATTGGTATTATTTCTTCTGTAAATGTCTGGTGGGATTTACTCATGAAGCCATCTGTTTTGAGTTTTGTTGTTGTTGGGAGGTTTTTAATTACTGATTCAATCTCCTAATTTGCTATTGATCTATTCAGATTTTCTATTTCTTCAGGATTCAGATTTAGTAGTTTGCATATTTCTAGGAATTCATCCATTTCTTTAAAAAGAAAGATTTTATTAATTTATTCATGAGAGACACACAGAGAGTCAGAGATAGGCAGAGGGAGAAGCAGGCTCCTTTCAGGGAGCCTGATGTGGCACTCAATCCCCTGACCTGGGATCACACCCCGATTCAAAGGCAGATGCTCATCTGCTGACCCACAGAGGTGCCCCTCATCCATTTCTTCTAGGTTGCTCAGTTTGCTTATGTATAAGCAAACTTATGTTTGCTTTGTATTTCTATTTATTATCTATTTATTTATTTAATGATTTATTTTATTTTAGAGAAAGAGAGCATGCAAGTAGTGGGGAGGGGCAGAAGGAGAATGGGAGAAAAAATCCCAAGCAGACTCCCTGCTGAACATGGAGCCTGACACAGGGCTCTATACCATGGCACCAAGATCATTACTTGAGCCCAAACCAAGACTCAGGTGCTCAACCAATTGAGCCACACGGGTTCCCCTGATTCTTTGTATCTCTATGCTATTGGTTGTAATGTGTTTATAATTATATTTATTAGAGTCTTCTCTCCTTTTTCTTGGTAAGTGTAGCTAAAGGTTTATCAATTTTGTTGATCTTTTCAAAAAACAACTTAATTTTGTTGATCTTTTTTGTTATCTATTTTTCCATTCTCTATTTTTAAAATTTCTGTTCTTGTCTTTGTTACTTCTCTTCTTCTGTTAACTTTAGCCTTAGTTTTAGTCTTGTTTTCCTAGTCCCTTAAGATATAAAGTTAGTTTGTTTACGTGAGATCTTTGTTATGTCTTAATGTAGGCACACATTTGTCACTGTAAATTTCTTTTTTTAGCATTGGTTTTGCTGCATTGTATAAGTTTTGGTATATTGTGTTTCCATTTTCATTTGTTTCAAGATACTTTTTTATTTATCTTTTGATTTTATCTTTGATCCATTTGTTATTCAAGACTGTTGCTTAATTTTCATGTTTGTGAATTTTCCAGTTTTCCTCTTGTCAGTGATTTCTAGTTTCACATGATTGTGCTTGGAAAAGATACTTGGTGTGGTTTCAGTCTTTTGAAATTTGCTGAGACTTGTTTTGTGACCTTACTTACATATGATCTATCCTGGAGAATGTGTACACAAGAGAAGAATTACATTTTGCTTGCTGTTGGATAGAGCAGACCATATACATCTAAAAGGTCCTTTTGGTCTAAGTACAGTTCAGGTCCAGTATTTTCTCATTGATTTTCTGTCTAGATGTTCTATCCACTGTTGACAGTGATGTATTGGGGATCCCTGGGTGGCTTAGTGGGTTTAGTGCCTGCCTTTGGCCTGGGGTGTGATCCTGGAGTCCCGGGATGGAGTCCCGCACTGGGCTCCCGGCATGGAGCCTGCTTCTCCTCTCTCTCTCTCTCTCTCTCTGTGTGTGTGTGTGTGTCTATCACGAATAAATAAATAGATAAATCTTAAAAAAAAAAGAAAGTGGTGTATTGATATTTCCTATTATTATTATTGTATTGTCATCCTTTACTCCCTTTAGATCTGTTAGTTTTTCCTTACTATGTTTAGGTGTTTCAATATTGGTTGCATATATATTTAGTTTTATATTCTCTATTGACCCTTTTGTCGATAGATAATAACCTTTATTGGCTTTCTGTTTTCTAAAAGATTTAATTTATTTGAGAGAGAGAAAATGAGCAGACTCCCTGCTAAGCAGGGAGACTGATGTGGGGCTCAATTTCAAGACCCAGAGATCAGGAGTTAAGCCAAAACCAAGAGTCAGATGCTTAACTGACTGAGCCACACAGCCTCCCTGACTTCATTGTTTGTTGTTACAGTTTTTGACTTAAGTCTAATTATCTGATATATGTATAGCTACCCCTGCTTTCTTTGGTTTCCATTTCTGCAGGATATCTTTCTCCATCCCTTCACTTTTAGCCTGTGTGTGTCATGGAAGCCAAAGTGAGTCTTTTGGCTTTTTATAGATAGCATATAGTTATGTTTTGTTTTTTATCCATTCAGCCACTCTGTTGTACCTTTTGATTGGAGAAATTAATCCATTTACATTTAAAATAACTGTAGATGGATAAGGACTTAACTGTTTGTTTGTTGCCTTCTTTTTAAAAAGAATTATTTAGTTTTTAAATCTCAATATAATTAACATGTGGTGTTATATTAGTTTCAGGTGTACAATACAGTAACTCAGTGCTCATCATGGTAAGTGTACTTTTCATCCCTTTTACCTATTTCACCCATTCCCCTTCCCCCTTCCAAGTATTGCCTTCTTGTTGTTTTCTGGCTGTTTTATAGTTTCTTTCTTCCTCTCTTGCTGTCTTCCTTTGTGAGCTGATAGTGGCATACTTTGATCCCCTCCTTTTTATTTTATGTTATCTAGTATAGGTTGTGGTCACCCCATGGCTTGCTTGAAACATCATATAGATAGTCTATGTTAAACTGATAACAATTTAACTGTGATCACATATTAAAACTCTATCCTTTTACTTCCCTGCCCCACATTTATGTTTTTTTAAGAATTTATTTATTTATTTATTATGTGTGTGTGTGTGTATATATATATATATATATATATATAGAGAGAGAGAGAGAGAGAGAGAGAGAGGCAGAGACACAGGCAGAGGGAGAAGCAGGCTCCATGCAGGGAGCCTGACATAGGACTCGATCCCAGGTCTCCAGGATCATGCCCTGGGCTGAAGGCGGCACTAAACCGCTGAGCCACTCAGGCTGCCCCACGTTTATGTTTTTGATGTCATGATTTATATATTTTTAAATTGTGTATCCAATGTGAAATTATTATAGCCATAGCTGCTTTTAATATTTTTTCCTTTAATCTTTTTGCTAGAGTCAAGTGGTTAGTTAGCATATCTCCATATTATAGTATTAGAGTGTTATGAATCTGACTGTATACTCACTATATACCAGTGTATTGCCTATTGGCATTGTGTTTCTTATATGTTTTCAAGTTACTAGTTGGTGCCCTTTTCTTTCAGCTTTTGGTTATTAGGGAATGTCCTTACCTCTCCATATCTGAAGGACATATTTTCTGGGTAAAAAGTATTCTTGGTTGGCAGGTTTTTGTTTTTTTTTGTTTTTTTTTGTTTTTTCCTTTAGCACTTTAAACATATCATCTTATTCTCTCTTAGCTTGCAAAGATTTCTTCTGAGAATTCTGCTGATGGTGTTATGGTTTTCCTTTATATCAGAGAAGTATTTTTCTCTTGCTGTTCTACAATTTTTCTCTGCCTTTATCTTTAGACAATTTTATTATAATGAGTCTTGTTGAAAATCATTCTCAATTGAAATTTTGGGGGGACCTTTCAGCTGCACAAACTTGGGTGCCCACATCTTCCAAGTTTGGGAAATTCTTGGCCATTATTTCTTATTTTTATTTTTAAAATTTAAAAAAAAATTTTGGGACTCCAGTGATGCATAGATGATTTCTCTTAATAGTATCCAGTAAGATCCATAGATTTTCTTCATTCCTGTTCTTTTTTTCCTCCTCTGATTAGTTAATTTCAAATGATCTGTCTTTGGGCTCACTGGTTCTTTCTTCTGCTTGGCACAGTCTGTTCTTGAAGCTCACTGTTGAGTTCTTCAGTTCAGTCATTGAACTCTCCAGCTCCAAAGTTTTTCTTTGGCTCTTTTAAATGTTTTTGATCTCCACTGAACTTCTCATTTTGTTCTTGTGTTATTTTCCTGATTTCATTAAATTGTTTATCTGTGTTCTCGTGTATTTCTCTGCGCATCTTTAGAAGAATTATTTTGAATTCTTTGTTGGGCAATTCATGTATCGTCATTTTTGGGGGGTCAGTTGCTGGAAGTTCACTGTGTTCTGTTGATGAAGTCATGTTTTTCTGATTCTTCATGATTCTGTAGCCTTGAGTAGGTGTGTGTACATTTGAAGAAACAGTCTCCTCTAACAGACTTTATGGACTAACGTAAGTAGAGAAAAATGTTTACCTGTGGGTGGCAGCTTGGTGGAATGTGCTATAAAACAGGTTCTCATGGGTCAAGGCACTAAGTGCAGGGATATATAACAGCTCTGGGTCTAGAGGGTGTGGTACCTCATTGGTTCAGACCACAAAGAGCAACAGCACTGACAACTGCATTGTCCTTGATGAGTGTTGAGAGGGTCCAAAGAGGGTGCAATAATAATTTAGAGCCTAGGCAACACTTCTAGGTCCAATAGCTGAGGATCAAAGCAGGCAGCGGTGGTGGCCAGAGCTGACAGTGTACACACACTTAGCTGTGGGGTCCAGCCATGGGTGCCTGTTTGTGGCAGGGGCCAGGGTACAGATGCAAACATAGAGGTGGGCCCCGTGGCAGGCAGCAAGGGCCAGGGCCATCTGCAGGCACAGTGGTAGGTGTCGGGGTGGCCCTGACTGTTAGCATATACTATTATGGTTGCTGGTTCTTGCCACGGGTGCACAGCAGTAGAGGCCAGTGTTGGGAGTCAAGCCAGAAACATGCGGGTACATAGCTGGTGGGACTAGTTGCAATTAAACCCAGTTGCATAGGCCTGTGACAGAAAAGAAGCTGGAGCTGGGCCCACAAGCCACTTCAGGGGCCCTGGCTATCAGTATTTCCTCCTGTGGCTATATGGTCTCACCATGGATGTGTGGAAATGACAGTGGAGGCCAGTGCCAGAGGTTGGGTTTGGGGTGTGCAAGTGGAGGCTTAGGGGTGGGGGAGGAGGATATCTAGTGGCAGTTGAACCCAATGGTATAGGCCAGTACCTGGAGACAGGGCTGAATCTGGGCCCACAAGCAGCTGTAAGGGCCTTGACTATTGGTCTATACTTCCATGGCGATACGATCTTGCCATGAGTGCACACATGACAATGGAGACCAGTGATAGGCGTCAGGTTGGTGGAGTACAAGTGCAGAGTTAGAGGGGTTAGCCCCAGCACACACATGGTGGTAGAGGTCATGGGGATCTGGGCTGGCATCTTGTACTTCTGCAGCTGCAGAGGCCTGGGCTGGCTGCTGGTCCTTATTAGCTCTGGTGGGGACAGGGGGAATAATAGGGAGCAAGGAGGAATTCAGGGTGCTGGTGTCAGCAAAAGCAAATAGCTATGGGGTGAAAACCAGTGAAATCTGTGGGGTGTTCTCATTGGGTATTTGGGGAGGGGGGAGGGAGAGAGAGAGCCAGACAAGAATGGCTCTAGTCCAGTCCAAACTAGTCATCTAGTAATAATGATATGATGGCTAACATGTGCCGAGAACTAAATATGTATAAGATGTTCTTCTAGGCATTTCAGAAATGTCAACTCATTTAATAAGTATAACATGGTGATGTAGGTACTACTATTAATCCCTTACTGCACATGAGGAAACTGAGACACAGAGCAGTTATGTGGGGAGCCAGGGTTGTGCATCAAGTAACTGGTGGACTGGGAACCTCTTTGATGATGCAGATAAGTGATTGTTCTTTGATAGTTCCACCCTTCCCCTTGCTCTTTTTAAATGTGACATCTAGGAAGATGTAGGCAGGGCTGTCAGGGCAGAGAAGGGACTGGTTTCTATATTCCTGTGCTGGTCTCTATGTTCTCCTTGGTCTTTGCAGTGGAGTGGTTGGTCTGAGATGCCACCTGGCCTGGGACCATCTGCCTGGCATAAACATGCATGTTAGCCTTTCAACAGAAATTAAGGACTGTCTTTAAAAAAATTTTTATTGGGGATCCCTGGATGGCTCAGCGGTTTAGTGCCTGCCTTCGGCCTAAGGCATGGCCCTGGAGTCTTGGGATCAAGTCCCATGTCAGGCTCCCACATGGAGCCTGCTTCTCCCTCTGCCTGTGTCTCTGCCTCTCTCTCTCTCTCTCTCTCTCTCTCTCTTTCTCTCTCTGTGTATGTCTGTCATGAATAAAAAAATTAAATTAAATTAAAAAAATTGTATTAAAGATTTTATTTATTTATTCATGAGAGACACACAGATAGAGGCAGAGATATAGGCAAAGGGAGAAGCAGACTCCTCTCAGGGAGCCCAATGTGGGACTTGATCCCCGGACCCGGGATCAGACCCTGAGCTGAAGGCAGATGCTCAATCGCTGAGCCACCCAGGCATCCCTATCTTTAAAAATTAAGATGACACGCAAGTATCATAATGCTCATAAGATCTGTAACATATGTTTGGGGGAAATGTGAACCCCAAATCTCTATTTCAAGCTATGCTTAAGGTAACAGAGGACTTCATCTGGAAATTAAGGATAAGGAATATAGCCTTCCTCTTATAGATTGTACCATAAAATACATACTATTAATAATCCATTAAAACAGCTTGGGGAGTTGGGAGTTCCAGGGACAATTTGCAGATAAGTGTCTACCAGTAGAAGATGGAAATCAATTTCAGTTCAAGCATGTAAATAACAAAACCCTTTGGCAAAGAAGAGAAACTACATGTATTCTTCATGACCAAGCAAGAATACAACTGCTAAACATTGCTTCCTCAATGTGCAATGGGGTTCCCTTGGGTGAATTTTTGAATAAAAGAGGAACCCTTTGAGAAAGATTGGTTTACACCTCCAGGAATCTCTTCAGGGTCATTCACAACTACCAATTACATTGTGTATTGTAGTTCTAAATGAAATGAAAGTATGCAAAGAAAAGCACTAGAATTTTAGCCATAAAATAAGATTTGAACAGCTTTAATTAATTTGTGCATCTACAGGCAGAAGCAACCTAAATATCTGTCATTGGATTAATGGATAAAAAAAATGGTCTGTCCATGCAATAGAATATGTATTTTAAAGATTTTATTTATTTATTCATGAGAGACAAAGAGAAAGGGAGAGAGAGGCAGAGACGCAGGCAGTGGGAGAAGCAGGCTTCCTGCTAGGAGCCTGATGTGGGACTCAATCCCGGATCCCAGGATCATGCCCTGAGCTGAAAGCAGATGCTCAACCCCTGAGCCACACAGGTGTCCCACATGCAATAGAAAATTATTCAGCCTTAAAAAGGAGGATAATCCTGTCACCTGCTATAACATGGATGAACCTCAAAGACATTATGCTAAGGGAAGGAAGCCAGACACAAAAGGACAAATACTATATAATTCCACTTATACAAGGTGCCTAGAGCAAATCATCGTGACAGAAAGTAGAATGGTGATTGCCAGGGCTCTGGAGGGAGGGGAGAGTAGGGAAGTGGGAGCAGAGTTTCAGTTTACAACATGAAAACATTCTGGAGGCAGATTGCACAGCACTGTGAATATACTGAACACTACTAAGCTTTACACTTAAAAATGGTTAAGGTGATAAATTTTATGTTGTTTTTACCACAATTAAAAATAATGAGTGGCACAGTTGGTTAAGCGTCTGACTCTTGGTTTTGGCTCAGGTTGTGATCTCAGGGCTGTGGGCTCGAACCCGCTGTTGGGCTCCATGCTCAGCACAGAGTCTGCTAAAGAGTTTCTCTCTGTAGCTCCCCTTTGTAAAACCACTTACATTCACTTAAACTGTGAAGCGTATCTGGTTCCTCTCAATGTTTTCCCCCAAGAACCTAAAAAAAAAAAAAAAAAAAAAAGTATTTTACCTGAATGAAGTTCTGTGTGGAAGTTCTTTTGGTCCTGGCACAGAGAGGTGGTGAATTCAGTATGAAAGCCTTGAGGGTACTTTAAATCAGGGATCATCTCAGCTCTCTTGAGCAATTGAACAGTCTTAGTTACATATTTATACTGCAGTCTGTCTGTGTGTCTGTCTCTCTCTCTTCTTGGGTTGCTGGTCAACCAATTAGCTTCAACTTATTCTAGGGCCACACCCATCCTTCTACTTCTTCTGCATACCTACCATTCTTTATGTAAGTCATGTCATGGGTCACTGGGCAGTTGGGTGAGCATGTGGGATGGCCAGCCCACTGTCAAGTTCAGAATGCACTTATCCCATTAATGAGTCAGAGAATGAACAAGACCTGAGGATCCATGGCACAGCCATGTGAAGGATGGGGGAGTATCACTGGTGTGTAAGGAAGCCTGCTGGGTCAGGGAGGGTATGCAAGCATGTGCTGAGCACCATACTCTCACTCTGAAGCACACACTGGAAATCACCAGTGCCAACAACTCTTCGCTGGCCATTCTTGTGCTATCAGCCTACCTTGTCTTTTTTCAGCAAGTGCTTGTCAAAAAGTGTCTCCTGGCAATATCACCAAACAGCTTGAAGTACCTCTACCACTTTGGCGTTCATCTAGAGTTGAATTAAAGCAGGGAATTATCTTCTTTCTAGGAATAGGTTGGCGTTCCATAGAATTAGAGACATGTATTACTACCCTCTTGCCTGTGTTTAAATCAGGACTGAGAGCTGGTTTAAAGGAACATCTCTGAAACCCCATGATGAGTAAGGAGGTATTTTTAAAGAGATGCTAGACTGTTCTGTTCACAGGGGTGTTAGAGCCGCTCTAACAAATTACCGCAAATTGTGTGGCTTGAAACAATGGAAACTTAGAGGTGCCTGGGTGGCTCAGTAGGTGTGTCTGCCTTTGGCTCAGGTCATGATCCCAGGGTCCTGGGACCCTGGGCTCCCTGCTCTGTGTGGACTCTGCTTCTCCCTCTGCCTCTACCCTTCCTCCCTGCTTGTGCTCTCTCTCTCTCTATCTCTAATAAATAAGTAAATCTTAAAAAAAAAAAAAAAAAAAAAAAGGAAACTTAGTCTCTCTCATTTCTGGTGGACAGAAGTCTGAGGTCAAGGTGTTAGCAGAGCCACACCCCCTCTGAAGTCTCTACAGGGGACCCTTCCATACCTCTCCCAACTTTAGGTGGCTCCAGGTGTCTTTGACTGGGGGCTGCAAAATCCCATCTCTGCCTTGTCTTCACGGGGTCTGCCCTATGTGTCTGATCCCTCAATCCTCTCTCTGCGCTTCTCTTAAAAGGACACTTGGTGCTGGTTTTAGGTCCCACCTCAAACCAGAATGATTTGATCTTGAGATCCTTAATTACAGATGCAAAAATCTTTCTTCCAAACCAGATCACACTCACAGGCTCTGATGCTCAGGACTCAGACATCCTTCAACCCACTGCTGATGGAAATATTTCAGTCGTGATGGAGGAGAAAAGCTAAAACCTCTTTAGAGCAGTGTAGGTCACATCCTATTTTGCATTTCTCTGTTCTCTGGGCCCTATGTCTACCAAGCGTGGGCCCAGAAACCCAGGAACCAAGTCTCATCCCTCCCCAGAGCCCCTGTGCTCAGTCTCCCTCCTCCATCCTCTCCCCTCCAAGCTGAAAGTACACTTTTAAACACAAGAGCCTGGAAGAGTGAAGCTTTAGTCCAGATTATACATCCAGTTAGCAGTGGCAGGGCTGGAGTTCAGAGTTCCCGATTCCTAATCGGGAATAAAATAACCTTTCTGAAATGGTTATTTTCAAATCTTATTGCTGTGGTTATAAAGCATGAGGAGTAGAGCTGTTGAATTAGAACATTAAGCTTCCTGCATTCCTGGCAGGCTTTTGAGGCTGTTTCCAAAGAAACTTATCAGCCTGTCAACATTCTCACCAGCCCCTCTTACCTTGAGAGCGTCATAGGCACGACGAAGTGCAGGCAGACGCACTTCTCACAACCTCCTCAGCCAATAGCTATCTAGGCAATTTTTCATGTTTCGTCTCCAAGGCGTATGATGGCAGCGACTTTCAGGCAGCTGAGCCACACACTAGCTCTGTGAACTGTGCTGTCAATTTTTATTTTAATCCTCCTTTATTCACAGTTTGATTTCATTTAGTATTGGCCCCACTTCCTGTTCAAATGCCAGGCCTACGGCCCCACACTAACTGGCAGAGCTATCTAGTCATCACTACAAAGAAAGAACTCTGCCCCTAGACTCTCGTAGGGAAGTTTGGCTTCTGTATTAACTCGATCTTCCTGGGCAGCTCCCAGTCCTGAAGCAACAGTCAGGAGAGAGCGACAAGGAATTCCTTCTTCATTTTCTGTTTCTTGGAACCAAACCAGCTTGGAAATGGTTTATTGTTGTTGTTGTTGTTGTTTTTCCTTCTAATATCCAGTTTGCTTTCTCATGTTCTTGAAGAGTAGGAATAAATAGACCATATTGTGGATCTCTGGAGTGATAGTCTTCTTGAAAAGATCTTTAAAAGGGAGATGAATAAAGTATTCTGAATTTGGTCTTTGAGTGCTTATGACATCAGGAAATGCATTCTTTGGTAAAAGGATTCAGCTGAGGTCAAACACGAAGGTTCAGAGCTGATCCTTGAGCAAACACGTAACTAGAACTATAGTGTTGAGGGGAGCCTGGGTGGCTCAGTCTGTTAAGCGTCTGCCTCCAGCTCACGTCATGATCTCAGGGCTCCCTGCTCAGTGGGGATCCTGCTTCTCCCTCTCCTCTTCACTCATGCTCTCTCTGTTGCTCTCTCTCTCTCCAATAAAATAAATAAATCTTTAAAAGAGGAAGAAATATAGTGTAGAAAATAAAAAAGGAGCAAGAGGAGCTCACTTCCATTACACGTTCAGGTTGGCTTCTGAGGTGACCAGCAGGAACACCACCATGGCAAGGAAGGGCCCGGGGCGTAGCTTTGCCGCTGCTGCCTAAGTGAACACCCCTGAAAGTTGTTCCTTGGGTCTAGCCTGTGTTCCCTGATCTATTTGATATGAACCCACTTTAAATGCATGCCTCTTTGTAAAGCTCATTTACAGTTAGTTTTTGTTGCTCTCATCATCCATATAACTTTCTAAATCAAGGAGTTTAAAGCCTAAGACAAGGAGATGCAAACCTGAGATCAAATTTGATCTGACTCAAAAGCCCAGGTTTCAGGAATAGCCAGAGAATAAGATGAGCTGGACAAAGCAATCAACACAGGCCCTAGACAGCAGAGCAGAGGTCAGAACCAGGTTGGGACCAAGCAAGTATGAAATGAAGCATGGAACAGGGTTCAAAAGCAAAAAACGTCTGCTTCCCAACAGGGGGCCAGAAGCCAGAGCATGTTCCACCTAATGTGCATACTCAGATTTAAATCAGGTGGGTCCTTTAAAAGGTGAACATACAGATTTCTGAAGTTTCACCCACTCTTGAAGCTTAAATATTATCTTCTAAAAGTCTTTCCAGGCTTCCTCACCATTTATTCTGAATTAGCAGCTTCTGGGGCACCTGGGTGGTTGAGTCTATTGAATGGCCAACTCTGATTTTTTGGTCTCAAGTCATGATCTCAGGGTCCTGGGGTGGAGCCCCTGTGTAGGTCTCCATGCTCAGTGCAGAGTCTGCTGGTCCCTCTTCCGCTGCTCCTCTCCCCACTTGCACACCCACATGCGCGCACTCTTTCTCTTTCTGAAATAAATAAATAAAATCTTTAGGAAAAAAAGGCATTTGTTAGAGCTCACATGGCTAGGAAAACTCAAAACCAGGACTCATAACAAGTAGTTCTGACTCTACAACCAGTGTCTTTTCTGTATTTAGGGGAAGATAAGTAAACATTTTAGGTACATAGAGTTTGAGTTACCAACTCAATAGGCACCTATTTGGGGATACACAACAGGTAACAGTGGGCCAAAATGAAGAGAAAAGTCTAGGCTAGGAGTCAACTTGGAAGTCATTTGTTTAAAGGTTATGAGGCTAATGTGAATGTTTAAGGGAGAGAAGCAAAAATATGGGATGATAAACCCTGAAAGAATCCCCCAATTTAGAGAGTGAAGGACAAGATGTGGGCAGGCAAAAGACATAAAAGAGCAACCAGAAAAGTGAGCAGAGAGCCAAGAAAGGCTAGTGCTACAGAAACTGAGTTAAGATGGAGTTATAAGAAGGAAGTAGTAGTTAAGAGGATTTAATTGGAGATACCAGTTTGCAGGGGATAAGACCTAAGAAGCATCCTTCGAATTAAAGTTAAAGACCTAGGCCTCTTTTCAGAGTTATTACATGTATATTGACATATTTACTTGACTCCCCAAAAGTACCTCAAATCTTACATTCATATGAATTGAACTTCTCTCCTCCTCCCTACACTCTAATCCTCAAATCTCTTGCTTTTCCATCATTCTTATTTCAGTGAATGTGTCTATCATCTATTCTATTCTGTTATCCTAAAGTAGCCACTGGCAGTGACTTCTTCCTCACCTAATACACACAATCCAACATCCTCCTGGCTGCAAGGAAAGCTGGGACGTTGGCTTAGCCCAGAACTTGGGAAATGTTTCCTGTCCAGGGTCAAGTAGTTAATATTTGAGGGTTGCACACCCTATGCTTTCTGTTGCAGCTCCTCAAATCCTTGAAGTGTGAAAAGAGCCAAAGACAATAAGTAAATGAATGCATGTGTCTGTGTTCCAATATAGTTTCATTCACAAAACTAGGTGGTCGGCTGGCTTTGGCCCAGAGATAGTTTACCAACCTCTGGCTTAGATGAAACACACCCCACTTCTAAGAGCTGGGCACACTGTCGCTTCAAACAGTCCTCATTTCATAAGCAAGAAGTGAGAGGGGACTGGCTCATGAGGGGCCTTAATGGTGCTCACCATGCCTGGTCCACAATATTCACTGCCCTTCCTGATGACTTGCAGCTATGAACTATTGGAAGTATTTGTTGAATTATGGAAGATGTATTTTTGGCTTTTAATAAAGAGTACAGTTGAATTTTTTTTCCCCCTTACTATTGCTGGTACTAGACAGTCACTGATCAGAGACTTTGGCAAAGGGACTCACTAATTCTACAAAATACCAAATTACAAAATTTCCAAGCTGATGCTCTGGCTCTTGAAACTTGATGGAAGGAAAAGTAGGGTTGAAGTAGCTGGAGGGAGTTGTGAGGCCAGAGCACCTGTGCTCGGGTGTATGTTAATTTGTTTGGAAATATTTATCTATGCATACATAGATGGTGCACTTGATGAGTAACTATATTTATGCTGCACTTACATGCTTTTTCTCTGCCTTTAATGCAATCAGTGCACATTATGGAGGCATGAATATGCAAATGTTGAATAAAGCTTGAATTTTTTAATTAAAAAAGCTAAATCAGGGGAATTATAAGCATCCAATTTAACATTTTTAAATATGAAATGAAATGTTCTCCTTCATTCCCATTCATTGCCATGGATTTTGTTGATATTCAGCATGGAACTTGATTATTTTCTGCCTCTCTGTCTTTAAAGGAGTTGGCTTGGATTTTGGTGAGATCAAGGAGAGTAGGGGAAGGGGAAGAGTGAGAAGAAAATGAATGATGGAAGAATGACTTTTTTCCTGTCCTGGTTGATGTTGCTGGCACATGAAGCAGCTTATGGCTTGTGTATTTTCAAAGAGTATCAGCATATAAATACTCAGTTGGGAATTAAATTTCTAAAAGGAAGCATTTTCTCCACTCAATCTTCTCTTAATTCAGAAAAATTACTTTTAAATTGATGTAACACAGAGGCTTATAGCAGCTACATTATTCTCCCCCAGGAATAAACACAGACTTCTTTCTGCTCCCTGTTCAAACCAGCAAACAAATGCTCTCTCTTCAAGCCTCACTCTTTCTGAGAAGGAAAGGTAACCTCTCTACTGGCGTGGGATGAGAGCCCACATTGCAAACAGTTGATTATTTATTAAATACTTCCTCATGTGGGATTCAGAACTGTCCATAATTAAATTACAAAGACTCATGCCAGACTCCCTGGCATTTAGAATCTTCTATGGTCAAAGCAGCTGGGTGATCTTGGCTGATTGGCTGGTCTGATATCAATAGTAATGATATCTTATAATTATGCTGCAGCTTAGTCAAAGTACTTATGCCTCTGTGTCCTCTAATTTGAAAACTATCTCTGGGCCTCAAGAGAAGAATGGGTCAGGACATTTTTAAGACCTTTTTAGAACTACCATTTTAAGTTCCATAAGGTGCTTAAGTGGGGATAAGAAAAGAAAGGGCTAGACTAATGATAACCACAACAAATTACACCCTAATTGATCCACTAATGTGAACAAGGAGTGGAAAATCTAGGATGCTGTGACAAAACAATGCTTGGTCCATTCTTACCAATAAACAAACTCTCAGAATTTATAAAGCTTTGTACTTAGGTTTGGTCATTTGATAAGAAAAATTCCTCCTGCAGTTTATCTTATTCCTAGTATTTTATACCAATTCTGTCTTCAAGGCATGCAGTCTGGAATTCTACAAAGAATAGGAAATTCTTCTTACGCTAAGGTTCTTCCTACAACAGCAGTAGGAATGAAATGCTCAGGGAGTGACGGAAACATCTAATGACTACTGACATCAGGCTCATAACTGCAGCAAAATGTGAATCCATGTCTCTTTCTTACCTTGTCTTTTTTTTTTTTAAGATTTTATTTATTTATTCATGACAGAGAGAGAGAGAGAGAGAGAGAGGGAGGCAGAGACACTGGCAGAGGGAGAAGCAGGCTCCATGCAGGGAGCCTGACAGGGTACTCCATCTCAGGTCTCCAGGATCAGGCCTTGGGCCGAAGGTGGTGCTAAACCTCTGAGCCACCTGGGCTGCCCTCTTACCTTGTCTTTTCTGATGGAGGTGTAGCAGGATGCTACTTTGTAATACACAATTTAAATATATGTTACTTTTATTTATACCTAAGGGAGGGAAATATATATGTTTTTAAATAAATGTTTTGAGACAATTCTATATTTACAGAAAAGTTGAAAATTCCCCTACATCCCTCCCTCACCCAGTTCTCCCTAATGTTAACACCTTACATTATCATGATACATTTGTCATGTATCCCTAAGAAACCCTCAATGATACATTACCTTTTTTTTTTTTTTTAAGATTTTATTTATTTATTTGAGTGAAAGAAGGAGAGAGAGAGAGCATGAGCAGGGTGGGGGCAGAGGGAGGGGGAAAGCAGGCTCCCCACTGAGCAGGGTGCCCAATGTGAGGCTCGATCCCAGGACTGCAGGATCATGACCTGAGCCAAAGGCAGACGCCTAACTGACTGAGCCACCCAGGTGCCCTGCTATATTACTACTTTCAACTAAACCCCAGACTGTATTCAGATTTCACCAGTTTTAGGAAAATATTTCTAAGCTCCATATGTCTGAGTTTGTGTCTGGGGTAAGCTGTTTCAAATTCTATGAACCTGAGTTTATGAGATTAATATTATTGGATCATAGAATGGTACATTAGTAAAGAATTTTAGGATCCACATAGTACTAACACATTTTTATAAATAAGGCAAATAAACTCTTTGGGGAAACTAAAGTCACACAGGGCCAACATAACCTTCATTCTACAGCATGCTGTACCCAATGGCTCCAAATACTGGTCACTTGAGTTTGGCTGCCCTTTTCTTAGGTTCTTTCTTAGAGAAAGAATCCTGCGTACGCAGACAAACACGCATGCCATGTTGAAATGAAAAGTTGTAACGTGTCAAAAGATCCCAATTCTCATGGTCTTTTTAATCTATGAAAGGAGGAATGTTATGGCATAAGCCACTGGCAGAACAGATAGCTGGACTCTAAGAAAGGGGTATGTTTGAGGTATATTTCCAGCTTGAAACACTACAGTGAAGAAGTGAGTCATCCTAAAAGCATCCGAGTTTCCTGGGGGTAGGCATTTCATTTGGGGCGCCTGTGTGGCTATGGGTTAATCCCAGGTACATGTAAGGTAGTGTGATCTTGCATGTCAACACAGCAAGGAGCGCAGGAAACACTCTGTCAACACGCATAAGCATTAGTCTATCTACAGCTGATGCCTTTGAGCCATCTTATTGAGAATCAGGGCGACCCGAATACATTTCTCTCTAGCAGTACAGATGGATACCAGGAAACCGAGCAGATGCATTGTGGCTAATCAGGCAGCGGCGCAGCAGGGTAACTAAAAGCTAGGATTCACATGCCTTCATGAACCTTAATTAAAGAGCTTGGTACCTTCTTTTGTTTTATCTGTTGCCAGTGTTTGGTCTCCTATTGTGACAGGTTTGTGTGTGTGTGTGTGTGTGTGTGTGTGTGTAAGTAACCATCAATTTGCTGTGAGCATCTGATGGGGAGACAGAGGAGTGCTATGGCTGTGAAAAAGCAGGGATGGTTGTGGCTGCCCAAGAGTTAAGGAGATGCTGCTCTTGCAGCTGCAAACCAATACTTGCAAAAGCCAAACACAGAGGAGGCACAAGAGAGGGTGGGAGGAATCCAGGACACCTCCAAATTCATCCCGCACCATCTTAGGCAACAGCCAACAGAAACCAAATGTACTTAAGGGAGAGAGAGCTAAATTATTGAGTAGACTCTTAGCAGCAGGCAAGTGGAAAAGACATCTGCAGATCTGTGTTTCACGCCCCAGTAATAAATACAGTGTTGAGAGAAGAAATCTGTCCTAGCAAACGCATGGGGATGGGGACAGACGGCTAACAGGCTGGCTCTTCCATCTTGACAAGATTTGAGGCAAAGGTTGTTGGCGGGGTCCAGTGCCCTTCCGTGTGAGCTGGAGGAGGGAAAAAGGGAGGAAGAGATACCTAAGCTAGTAAATAACTAGGTTTCCTGTGGTTGAGAGATTAACCCCATGACAGTTCAAGAGAAGCCAAGAAAAAGCTGGATCCTGTGGGGAATGTGTCTCTGAGCAGTGTCTGGACAAAGAGGTGACCCGCTCAGTGCAAGCTTCTTGAGGTCAAGAACAATCTCAATGAATGGTTCTTGGGCCTAGTTTTGTAGATGCTTCTAAATGGCACAGACTTGCATCTGTTGCTGGAAGGCCATGGAAAGAGGTATTTTTTCTTGATAATTTGCATGTAAAGATAGTTGAGTACACTTGGAAAGGGCAAGAAGTCCCGAGGTCTATCTGTAGTCTATCTTTTAAATTTGGAAGACCCTTGGCAAAGACACTTCACCTCTCTCTGTGCTGATTCCTCAGGACAATTCTATTTGGTGGTGACAAAGGATGACAATGGGGTAGGCAAGCTGCTGTAGGCTCTGTTGCCCCTTTATATCTTCATCAGGCCTAAACCTAGATGAATTCATATGTTTAGAAAACTGTCTCATGCCATTACTCCCCTTCCCTCATCCCCTGAAGCAAAGAACTCCAATTATGGGGATTAGACTAGAGGCATCCAGAAATGAAAGTATGCTTTGGGCAGTGGACCTATCTAAGTGTGAGATCAGCCCTGTTAAAAAAAAAAAAAAAAAAAAAAAAACCTCAGTGCCCCTTCAGAGGGATTGTGCTCACTCACTTATCTCTAAGAGCATATAATCACAGTGACCCGGGCTCAGTGACCTCATTCCTGCCTCCTGCAGTGCCTGCTTGACCTCAGATTCCCGCTCTTATCCCCAGGCTCTTGGACCATCTGGCTTCATATTCTGGATCGTGATATTGACCTCAGGTCTGCCATGTTCTGGTGACCCATTGGACTCTTCCCGGCATGCTTGTCTGTAGTACACAATAGATCCAAAATGGTGACAGAAATGAGTCTTGACATGTGTGGGTTGAAGCCTGGTATTTAGTCAATTATAATTAGTAAGTTATTAAGTCAGGCCAGAAACGGAAGCATGGATTGGTCTCCTTGTAATCTCCAATCTCACAAGAGGCCAGCCGACAGACTGTGTGGAAGATTTATGCAGCCCACGTTTGGAGAAGCCCACCTTGCATTTTCTTCTAGTAAAAAAGATTGGGGAAGAAACCATTCCATGGCCCCTTCTCCTTCATTTGGTAACAGGTTTTTCTTTAAAGCTTTTATCTTTTGAAAGTACAAATTGCTGTATGAGCCTTCGCTTAGTAACCTGTGAACCACAGAGTGCAAGGTTCACAAAAGAAACATGGACACTGTAACAGGTGAAGATTGATCAGTTGTTGATCAGACTGATGGAAGGCACCTTCATTTTCCTTTAAATTAAAGCTTAAAACAGAATTCCCTGTTCTTGATTTTTTCCCCCTGTGTTGCAGGCCTGCAATAGAGAGTGGAAAGTATGGATGTAGATTGCTCATGTTGACTGGAGATAACTAATTGACAGGCTGGGAGGCTCTTCGGATTCGGAAGCCTTCATTTTGAAGCTCACTCACAGGTCTACTTAAGGTTTTCGTACAAGTTGGGAGTTCATGTTTGTCACATCCCTGCACACAGTATCTCTAAAGGGTCAATGCCAACCCGGTTCTCAGCAGAACACCGTGGAGAAATGCACCCATGTGCTCTCGTCAGCTCTGTAAGGCCCTTTCTTACATCGGTTGGGATTTGTGTTTGTCATCTTGGGGTGACTCAGCATTTGAGGCTGAATGAGCATGTTGCATTTGCTCCAGGGCATTTTGAGAAACATTTTAGTTAGAGAGTTGGCACGGTGCTTACACGTTTTGCTGGTCCTTACGGTTCAGCCAAAGACAAAAATTGAACTCCCAGTGGGCGGGTGCTGACGGTCATCTGGGAAGCCGAGGACAACCACGTGGCGAGGTCATGGTTCATTTCTGAGTAGAATGACAAAGAGAGAAGCTAAGAAGAGAAAGTGACAAGCAGGTCAGCACAGCCACAACCAGCACTCCCACCGTCATACTCCTTGGAAATAACCTTCCCAGCATATTGATTCAGGGGGGTCTTAGTTGATCCTGAGAGCAAGTGTGTTGCTCTTGCGTCCAAGTGCGACAGCTTTCCACTGCCAACCATGTCTGACTCCCTCGGCTTTCTCATTAATAGATGATAGGGTCTTTTGAAGTTGCTAAGTTAGATTTCAGCTACACTCTAAGTTAGAACAACATTACTGTCCACCAGTTCAGGCCTCAGGATGCCGTCATGGAACGTCAGATGATGTGAAGGTGGTGGAGCAAGGAGAACAGACTCATGCTAGATTTCCCTTCACTTCTCCCTCTCCCCCCACCCCATCCAGCTCTGTGTGCATTCTGTACTTTAAACGTGGCATTTGGGCATTATGGCAAAAAGGATGAATGTGACCACTGAAATGGGGTGAACAGAACCAACCAGGGCACAGGCCTTGAACCCGCCCCCCCTTGCACTTCCTACTTACCTATCTTCAGTCCACATTTATGCCTCTCTAACCCTTTCTGACCAGACACAACCCAGTATCTTGGGATATCAAGACCTCTGAGGTTTTTTGTTTTGTTTTAAAGATTTAATTTATTTATTCATGAGAGACAGACAGAGAGTGAAAGAGAGAGAGGCACAGACACAGGCAGAGGGAGAGGGAGAAGAAGGCTCCATTCCATGCAGAGAACCTAATGTGGGACTCGATCCCAGATCTCCAGGACCACACCCTGGGCTGAAGGCAGCACTAAACCGCTGAGCCACCCTGGCTGCCCCCTCTGAGGTTTTTGATGTGACTGTATCCTCAGGGTGATGGTTCTTAGGCTCTTTTCTTTCCTGATTGATTAGAAGGCCTTTCTCACTTATCTCCAGGGCTGTCTCACTGCCTCCACCCCTTTTACAGATTGCTCTGGAATCCTTCAGAACCCAGGCAACTGTCCATGGCATCATGCCTTTGAATCTCCATAAGCACAGCATAGTCCAGAGTTGTTTTAAACATCCCTTAATAACTCTAAGTACAAATAGAACTGTATGCATCTCCAAAATGACTTGGAAAACCCTGAATGGAGCTGATTAGGTGGAATTTGGCCAAGGGGTCATCATGGTTTTTGGCTTCCCCTTACACAGCTGGTCTATAAAACCTATATGCTTCAGATTGCCCTAAACAGTGTGTTAAAACTTCCCCTTATGATAACTACACTAATGTGTTTCTCAGATCTTGTCACATGAACAGTTTCCATTTCTCTCTCTCTCTCTCTCTTCTTTAAGATTTTATTTATTTATTTGACACAGAGAGAGAGAATAAGCAGGGAGAGTGGCAGGCAGAGGGAGAGGGAGAAGCAGACTTCCCACTGATCAGGGAGCCCTACATGAGGCTTCATTCCAGGACCATGGGATCATGACCTGAGCCAAAGGCAAATGGCTCCCAGAGTTTCCATTTCCTTTAGAAATATCTTAAATTCAAGGGTCTCTTAAGAGTTTCTGGGTATTTAATAGAATCTCATGGACCCAAACAGTAGATGGGTTAACCATGAGACCTGCTTAAGTAGTTAGGATTCTGAAATGATTGTGAGTTAGAAATAGTTAAAGGAGAAGTAGTTAAAGCAGAAGCCAGTGAGGAGTCTCTGGAGAAGATAAAAATGTTTAATGGGCATAGGTGGCCAGCAGCCTCTGAGATGGCCCCTAGTGACCCCACCTTCTAGTTGCTGGCCCTCGTGTAATCCACCCTCTTAAGTGTGGGTGGAACCTAGTGGCTTGCTTCTAATAAATAGAAAACATGATAGAATATCACTTCTGATATTAGTTTGCAAAAGATTGTGACTTCTGTTTTCTTGTGCCCTCCATTGTTTGCTTGATGAAGTCAGCCAACATATAGTGAGCTGCTCTATGGACAGACTCACTCGGGAAGAGCAGAGTGAGAGCCCTGGCCGACAGCTCATGAGGAGCTGGCTCCTTGCCAACAGTCACTTGAGTGGGCTTAGAGGTAGATTCTTCCCCTGTCCAGTCTTCAGATGACTTTAGCCCCTGCCAACACCGGGATTACAGCCAATCGGCGAATCTGAGGCAGAAGACCCAGTAGGCTGCACCCAGATTCTTGAAGGTTAGAAACAGTGAGGTAATGTTATTCTTTCAAGACACTATATTTTGGAGTAATATATTATGTGGCAGTAGATGACAAATCCAGCATGTTAAATAGTTGACCTCTGGTATCCCTCCCAGACTTAGGATTTTATGAGTTTCAGGGGTTAACAAAATGAGACTAAAGGTACCAACTGTATTGATGTCCAAGCTGTTCTTCCTTTTTCTTTCTCCTCTCTGCTTATGAAGCCCAATAAATAGTTGTGCTTATCTGTTAGGATTCATTCTTCCTTGTATTTCAGGCTTGTCAGCTAGCTGAAATCTTATTAGGCTAGCCAGAGAAAGTGAACTAATTCAGGCAAGAATCTTTGGGAGTTCTAGAAGGCCCACCAGGAAAAGGAAGATACCATCTGGTTGCTAATGTAACGTGCTTTGCATGTGAAATAAGAGCGATCCCAGCTCAAATAAGCAATTCTGAGGGTGTCATTGATTTGCTTGGGGTCTCTGTAGTTCTTTCTAATCTAACCTATTTTCACCGTTAGCACCAGAGCCCATCAGCACTGGTTCTGAATAGTTCCTTCTGTCATCTATTTGAGGAGCTGCCACAATTGCTTTCTGCATAGGTAGATTTGTGACTTAAATGCCCTTGGTTTGACGAAAAAACTACCATGCTTTATCGCCCCTTGAGGAAGCCCAGGCAGGGTTTTGCCACTGTAGTTTTGAAGATCTATTACTCTGCCGGACCAGCCCACTGAGTTAATGTTTTGTATTGAGATTTCTAGTCTCCATTCCTAGAAACAGAGAGGCAAGTGGCATGCTAACACTTGATGTTGTTGAAAGAAATAAAAGATGTAGCTTGAAACTTAAGCAATTTACATAAAAGAAAAATCTCAGCACAGTGAACCGAATTGCTCTTCTTTTGCCCACCAGGCACATGGGCAGACTTCACAATGCTTGAGCAATGGTGTATTTTAAACCAACAAAATGATCTAGAAGACAGACCCTAAGGAGTTCAATCGTGTGAAAAAATTGTCTTGTGCTCTCGGCATATCAAGTACCTAGAATACATTAGGAACAAACATGACTGCCTGCTTATGCTAACTAGTGTTCTGATTGTAAATTGTGACTAGCAATTTATCTTGGGAGCTGTTTTGCTCCAGGGGTGGGGGTGGAGAGAGAATAGAGAAGTTACAGGGATTATAATGTGTGGGGAGTACAATCGTCACTTTTACCATCTTGTCCCAGTGGCCTGATGTCATGAACAGTGTCGGCCACTGAGTGGTTCTTGAATGTCACTCACATGTCAGCATGCTGGTTCTCGAATTCCACTTATATACAAGTTTCCATCTGCAAAGATTTTCACAAAATAGTGCATTTCTCTATTTCCTGTAATGTGCCAAAGAAATACATCCATGAATGTAGCTCAGGAGATAGAAAGCCAGAGGTTAAATTTTTTTTTTTTTTTTTTAAATCATCATGGGGCACTTGGGTGGTGCAGTCAGCTGGTTTCAGCTCAGGTTTTGATCTCACATTCTTGAGATGGAGCCCTGTGTTGGGATCCACACTCAGCAGGGAGTCTGCTTGAGATTCTCTCTCCCCTACCCCTCCCGCTGTTGCTCTCTCTCTGTCTCTCATAAATAAATAAGTAAATGAATAAATAAAATATGCATAACATAAAATTGACTTCTTGTGACCATCTTGAAGTGTGCAATTCAGCACACTTAAGCACACTCACAATGTTGTGTAACCGTTAACAAGATCTAGTTTCAGAACTTTTCTTTACCCCAAAAGGAAACCTCTTACCTATTAAATAAGCACTCCCTGTCTTCTCTACTCCTCATTCTCAGCAACCACTAGTCTTCTGTCTCTCATTCATCAGATTTGCCTGTTTTGTATATTTCATGTAAATGGGGTCATAGAATATGTGGCTTATATGTCTGCTTCTATGCTTCTATCAGTGTTTCAATCCCTTTTATGGCTATTATCCATTGCACGGATATACCACATTTTGGTTATCCATTCATCAGTTGATGGACACATGTTAAATGCTTTTAACATGAATTAGCAACATGAACTAAAATTCTTTTAAGTATCTATGACTAATTAATAGATGTCTATATTAGTAGTAATCATTTAGAACTAAACTTCAGACATGGACTACTCTTTTTAGCCAGCAGATCACAGATATGGACTCCTTTTTCTGAAAGCCAAGATTCATGATTCATCTTTATCCTTTAAAATGCTGACAGAGAGAAAGTATTTGAAAGATGTGATTATCCTGAGAAAACTGATCTACTGAATGCCGGAGGACTTTTTTTTTTTTTTTTTTTTTAACAGGTTCTGGCATTTGCAGCTAGAGTTATTATGAGGAAAAGTTGGTCTTAGTAGCATGGTTGTGGAGAGCTCTCTGGGAGGTTCTAGGAGGGAGGTCCAGGAGCGGTCTCCTGGGTTACATGTGTGTGGAGGCACTTTTCCTCTGCCTTTCTGGCTAGAGTTTTGTTGATGCTCATGAATGATTCTACTTCAGGTATGCAAATGATCATTCCCTATCAAAGACACTCCACAGGGTTGGGGTTTCTGTGTGCTACTGCTGCACCTGGAACTGTTGACTTAAAGGCTGGGATGAAACATAGAACGGGAGACCCACAGCCACGGAGCCTGGTAGTGGGACTGACATGAAGAGAGTGGGGCTGCATGGATAGAGGCATCTATATTCATATGGGGACAAGGGCTAGCTAGTCTGGGGTGTAACCAGAAACCTTGTGTTTGAAACTGAGCTGGTTTAGAAACTGCTGAGGGTTGGTAGGTGTCACAGACAAGAGGAAGGTGGGCATATTTAGTTCTATAGTTTACACAGGTCTTGACCAGTTTTAATCAACTCAGCCTTGTGTATTTGGAGACTTACGTCAGTCTTCTTTCAAGACAGTTTGCAAACTCTGGTAGTTCTATCATAGGAGAAAAAAAATGCCAGTTTCTTAAACAGAGGATGTGGGAACATAGGTATTCGCTGTTTTTATGATAGTCTTTATACCTTTTATAGATTTTTTAAAAAAACTCCTATGTGTCTTCTGAATTTATAACAGATTCTTAAAATGTTCTACACAAACTAAGTGGTTAAAATTAAAATGGATAATAATTGCTTTTCCTTTTAAAAAAATAGCCCATACCCTTAATTAGATCGCTGTATACCACACAGCATCTGTCTGTGTGGGGCTTACCGGAAAGTCTAAATGAGCGATATTGAATAATAATGTCCTGCATCCTCTACTGCTGCAGACCCCAGATGTGGTCTGCCACTTGCACTTCAATTGCTGGTATCAGAACTTCTCCCTGGCCCACCCCTGCAGTTATTAGGACAAGATCCCAGATTGGTTCATGTCTGCAAGTGCACATCGTATGGGTCGAAGTTTAAGTGATTCACAAACTATGAGCATGACTTATCTACCTAGGCAGGATGGGTTTGGAGGGAAATGTGTTGTCTTTCTAGAAGGGTATTATCATAGTACCTTAGTCGTGCTAATGTGGCACATTAGGAGCTACCACATGGGATTAAGCATGAATCTAAGTGTAAAAGGAAAGTAACAAAATTTGCAACATGGTCAGTGCTTAATACATGATCCTTCATTTGAAAGCATTGGCAAACCTCTATGTCAGGAGGCCCAGAATATTTTCCATGTGGAAAAGATAGAAACAACTAAGGCATATTCTAGGCCTTTTGGCACATCCTGCAAAACATTTTTAGTTTTGACTGAGATATGATCAAAATGATTCAGTGTGATTCGATGTGGATTCTGTATACCTCTTGTGAAGGAACTTCTGGATGGAGGCATTGCATTTGGTGAGATGCTTCAGGGTGTTTCTAGAGTCCAGATCTTCGCATATAAAACTAAATGTTTCTTCAACATCTCTGTTGAGTGGGCATCCTATCTGTGTTTGGGCATCTTCACCAGCTCTTCAACCAGCATGATCTTACTCATCTTATTTTCTAAACATGAAACACTGGCCTCATTTGTACCTTGTGCACAGGAAGCTCACCAAATGCTATGAGTCCTCGTGATTCTCAGCCAGACCACTTGCACTCTGGATCGACTGCGTTACTTACACATTGTTGGAGGAAAGTTGCCACTTGTATTGGGCTGCCATAACAAAGTTATCACCAACCTGGGCAGCTTAAAACAATAGAAATGTGTTTTCTTACAGTTCTAGAGGTTAGGCGTCTGAATCAAGGTGTTGGCAAGGCCATATTCTGTCTTCAGGCTCACGGGGAGGATTCTTCTCTGGCTTCTGGTAGGCCCTAGCACTCCTTGGCTTAGAGATGTAGCATTTCAATTTCTGCCTTTAACATTACGTGGCTTTCTCGCTTTTTGTGTCTGTATCTCTTCTCCTCTTCTTACAAGGATACTAGTCATATTGGATTAAGGGCCCATGCTACCTCAGTATGACTTTATCCTGACCTAACTAGTTGTATCTACAACAACTCTATTTTCAAAGATTTTATATTCTGAGGTACTAGGACTGGGACTTCATATCTTTTAGGAGGATACAATTCAACCCATAATACCACTAATCTATTTTTCTATGTTCAAAAAGAGAACTCAGCCCTGCTGAGTCTCAAGAAAAAAAGATGTCCCAAGAATTGTTAACCATGAGAAGACTATAAGTGTGTCACCTAGAGTTCTTATCTATACCCAGTGGTATTACAGAAGGTTTTGCAGAAAGATACACCATTGCTGATTAAATGATTGGTCACTGAGTGTTCTGATTTTGTTCCCTATGAGTTCTTATTAGATTTTCTTTTGTTCGCTTTTGAGTTGGCAAGGCTGCTGTGTTTCTCAGCCCTTTCAAACTCATGTGATACTTTCCCCACCAGCTAAACCAACATTCTGGAACTTGCCTTTGGGAGTTTTGTCAATGAACATTAGATCAATGAAATGTGCTTTGCCACCTTGCACACATCTGGTCTCTGTTCTTTCACCTTCTGAGAGGGGATGTACTCTTACCGCCGCCCGCCCCCCCACCCTGCCCACTGCCACTTTGAACTCACTGAAGTAAATGTGTGCTGCTGTGATGCAGGGAAAGTGAGCACAGAGCTCATTGAAGGACTGCCCATACCCTCTTTTCTGCTCCTCAACACAGCATTCCATCCCATGTGTGAGGCCTAGTGCACCTCTACAAGTTCAGATAGGGTTGCTGCTTCGTAAGAAATGAATGGCGGTGGGAGAGGAAGACAAGGAGTTAGGCAGGAAATGGGGTGAAGAGAGGAGTAGACTGCCTTAGTCATCAGGATAGTCTGGAGGACTCCTGGAGGCCCCTGAGATGAGAGACATGGATCATTCCTACACCCTGATCACTTGAGTTACCTACTGGGCAGTTCTATGGTAGGATTCCAGGTGGAACACAGAGTCCCAAATGGGAGTGACGTGGGATACTGGTGACTGAGAAGGTCTGGAGCCAAGATATCATTTGTTTGGTGGTTCAGAAGCTTTAGAGTGACACTGGTTATGGTATATCCACCTCCCTTTTTTGTGAGAGAAAGAGTACCACTTCCAGTTGACTTCAAGCTTATCAATTATTGTCTACACCATTCACTTTCCTTTCTTAATAGAAATGGTTCATTTTAAAAAATAATTTTGTGTGGGGGATCCCTGGGTGGCTCAGCGGTTTAGCGCCTGCCTTTGACCAGGGGCACGATCCTGGAGTCCTGGGATCAGTCCCACATCGGGCTCCTGCAGGGAGCCTACTTCTCCCTCCTCCTGTGTCTCTGCCTTTCTCTCTCTCTCTCTCTCTCATGAATAAATAAATAAATAAATCTTAAAAAAATAATTCTGTGAATTAATGAGTCAAATCTGTGGTTATTGGAATAGCTTCAGCTAATGCTGATGGGGGAAAATTAAAAGAAATTGATTATTACTACTGTAGTTCCACAGTTTTATCAAATCCTGGGAACATCTGCTTCCCTGAAGAGGGCTCTACCTACACAGTTCTCAGCCCTACACTAAGAGATGGTTCACCCACTGCTTAGAGAGTCAGGTGTCCCCATCTTTCAGTGAAGTGAGTTTTTTGCTATAAGGAGAAGGAACAGAAGAGGAGATATGAGGGAGGCAGAAAGGCTAGGAGAATTGAGGTATACTTTTCTCCTTTGGAAACTCCATTTAAATTATGGAGAGAAAGCTTTGCCCAAACCCCTAGAGTCCCTAGAAGAACAGAGAAAGTTTGCACCAGAAGAATTTGCTATGTTCTAAACACTCTTTCCAGTCTTGGAGGCGATGTGCTGTAGGGTGGACATGGTGGGTGGTCTAGCGCAGGAGGAGCTGCAAAACCTCAGAATGGATCCCTTCACTATCCACTGCAAATTCCTTTGCTTTTGTGATTAGCAAGATTTGGAGCATTCCACTGACATTTCTCATCTACTAGAAGAAGAAAGTGTGCTAGATAGAACTGTGAATTCAGCGCTTATCTGCTGCATTAAAATCTATGAACCAACATGTCAAATTCTCTAAGAGCTAATAAAAGGAAATTTATCATAATGTAGTCTCCAAATAAAAAAAAAAAAGTATATAGTAGAAAAGCAAGCAACGCTTATTGCAGAATATTTAGACCATGGAGAAAAGCCCTAAAAAGAAAATAAAACTCTTTCTACTCCTACCATCTAGTGATAACTATTGACATTTTGACATATATCATGAACAAATATGTACATACTCCTAATATGGACCATATTATTCATACTGCTTTGTAACATTTTCCTCTACACAATATTGTTAATGATTTCTTAAGGTGTTAATTATTCCTGAAGAACTGATTTTAAATGACTAAATAATATTACGTTGAATGGCTACGACACAATTTATCTAACTAATGTTCTAATTATTGGTCATTTAGCTTGTCTCTAGTTTTTCACTCTGGCAAGTGGTACTACAGTAAGCATCCTTGTGTGAAAGTGTTAATGCACATCCTTATCAGATAATTGCTTTGTTGTGTTCTTTTCTGTTTTTGCTACTTTCTCCATACATACGCATTCACTTAGCAGTAGCAATTTCAAGTTGTACTCATGTATTATATTGAGGAAGCTCTTGTTTTATTTGCTCTCACCCATGAAGCAAGAATATTTTTCATTTTAAATGTATTTCTTGGGGTGCCTTGGTGGCTCAGTTAGTTAAGCATCTGCCTTTGGCTCAGGTCATGATCTCAGGGTCCAGAGATTGAGCCCCACATTGGGTTCCCTGCTCAGTGGGGAGTCTGTTTCTCCCTCTACTCCTCCCCTTTGCTCATGGTCTCTCTCTCTCAAATAAATAAAATCTTTTAAAAAATGTGCTTCTTAAATTTAAATAATTATAATAAGCTTAAAAAATTCTTATATTCATCTATAAAATATGCCAGAACCTGGGACTCTGTATTAGTCTGCTTAGGCTGCTGCTTAGCTACCCAGACTATGCAGCTTAAAGAACAGGTATTTATTTTCTTATAGTTCTGGATACTAGAAGTTGAAGAGCAAGATTCTGGTCATTTCAGATTCTTGTGAGAGCTCTGTTCCTGGCTTGCAGATGGACTCTCACTGTGTTCTCACATGGCCTTTTCTTAGTGTGCACACACAGAGAGAGGGAGCTCTCTGGTGTATCTTCTTATAAGGGCTCTAATCCTGTTCGATCAGGACCCCACTCTATAACCTTGCTTAACCTTAAATATTTCCTTAGTGTCTCCATCTCCAAATAGAATCACACTGAGGGTTGGGGCTTCAACATATGAATTGGGGGGGGGTGCTCATAGCATTCTACCTCTGGGTCCCCCAAATTCATATTCTTCTCACATGCAAAGTACATTTATTCCATCCCAACAGCCCTCAAAGTCTTAATTTATTCCAGGAGCAATTCTAAAGTCTAAAACCCAAGTCTCATCTAAATATCATTTAAATCAGATATGGGTGAGACTAGAGGTAAGACTGGTCCTGAGGCAAAAGTCCTCTGCAGTTGTGGAAACCAAAGTTATGTGCCTCCAAACTATAGTGGTGGCACAGGAATAGGATAGACATTCCCATCCCCAGAGGGAGAAATCTGAAGGAAGAAGAAGATGATGAGCCCCAAGAGAGTCCAAAACCCAGATAAGCAAATTCCTTGAGATCTTAAGGTTCACAAATGATCCTCTCTGGTTCAACCCTGTGCCCTCCAGGCCTACTGGGGTGGTGTAGCACCCTTAGGCTCTTCAGGGTGGCCTGCACTTTCCCTCCTTCACTGACTCTCTGCCAGCACCTCACCTACCCAAATCTCTCCAGCCCCTGAAACTGAAGAGGGGCCTAATTCTCTGAAATGGAGGAGGAAGCCATCTTGCCTTCTGGGGCAGTGATGAGAATAGCAGCCTGAGTATCTCTGAATCACCTCTGGGGTTGTTCTTCCTTTTTCCTGAATGATAATGCATATTTGCTGCCTGCCTTCTGTTCCTTTCTTTTCTGTTTCTTTTTGTCCCAGCCAGCAGTGTTTCTGCCGCTGTAATCCTGGCTTCTGAGATGGCTGAGTAAATGTGCAGATCATACCCATCCTAAGAGCTTCCTGAGATGGTTGTTCAGCCACATCCTTAGTGTTTTCAGAACATATTTCCTCAAATTTTGCAATGTGAATAGGCTTAGAATTTTCTAATTCTTCAAGTTCTGATTCCTTTTTTATTGTTGTTGTTAATAATTCCTTCCATTTAACTCTCCCCCTTGCATTTTTTTCTGTTATGCAGTAAGGAGGAACCAAACCACTTCTTCAACACTTTGCTTAGCTATCTCCTCAGGTAAGTATCCAGTTGTTCACTTGCAGGTTCTACCATCTACAAAGCACCAGGGCACAATTCAGCTAAGTTCTTTGCCACTTTGTAACAAAAACTGCCTTTCCTCCAATTACTGGGGACCTGTTACTCATTTCTGTCTGAGATCTCATCAGAATGGCCTCCAGTGTCCCTATTGCTCCTATCCTTTGGTTTGTGATGACGTACTTGTTCTTCAGGAAGATGGAGGCTTTCTGTGTTTTCTCCTCTTTTCTTTATGCATCCTGACCAGAGTTACTTCTAAGAGCTGTAATTCTAGCAATATAGAACCTCAAAGCCCTTCCAACCACTACTCGCTACCTAGTTTCCAAAACCATTTCTACATATTTAGTAGTTCCACAACCATATTCTACATATTTACAACAACCTGCTTCTTGGTGCCAAATTCTGCATTAGTCTGTTTGGGTTGCTGTAATAAAATACCATAGATTGGGTGGCTTAAACAACAGAATTTTATTTTCTCATAGGTCTGGAGGCTGGAAGTCCAAGATCAGAGTTCTAGCTGGTTCATTTTCTGGTGAGGACTCTCTTTTTGGCTTACAGACATTCAACTTCTCCCCATGCCCTCACATGGACTTTCTTCATTGTGTGAATGGGGGAGGGAGAGAGAGAGGGCATACTAGCAAGCTCTCTGGTGTGGCTTCTCTTGGGACACTACTCTTTTTGGATCAAGACTCCTCCTTTATGACCACCTTAAACTTAATTACTTTTGCAGAGGCCCTGTCACAAATACAGCCACACCAGAGGTTAGGGTTTCAACATATGAATGTTTTGGAGGAACACAAATATTAAGTTAATAGCAGATTGAGATTTTGAAACTTAATTATAAGTCCTTATCTTTGTACAGTACTTTTAAAATTTTTAAGCACTTTTGCATATATTATCCCATTTAATTTGAAAGGCATCCTATAATCTTCAAATTTCCCTCAGGTTAGCTTCTGTGAAAATCAGTGTTTTTTTTTTTTTTTCCAGAGTAATACATGGATATAGTTTTCAAAGTCAAATAATAATAATAAAAGCCTTATAACAGGGATCCCTGAGTGGCGCAGCGGTTTGGCGCCTGCCTTTGGCCCAGGGCGCGATCCTGGAGACCTGGGATCAAATCCCACATCGGGCTCCCGGTGCATGGAGCCTGCTTCTCTCTCTGCCTATGTCTCTGCCTTTCTCTCTCTCTGTGTGTGACTATCATAAATAAATTTAAAAAAAAAAAGCCTTATAACAACAACTGAAATAATCCCTCTCTACCAACCAGCCACCCCACCCCACCCTTCTTGGGTCTAGCATTTCAAAAGTAACTGTATTAATGCCTTTGGGCACATTTCTTCATATTTCTAAATACTATGCCTATGTATTAATTACTCTACATAAAAAGTTCCTACAAATTTAATGGCTTAATATACATTTCCCAGTTCATTATTTCTATAGGTCAGGAGTCCAGGCACAGCTTCAGTGTCCTCTCCTTAGGGTAACACAGAACTGCAACCGGGATGTCTGCTGAGCTGTGTTATGTTCTTGAGCTCAGAATCTTCTTCCAAGCTTACATGCTTGCTGGCAGAGGTTGTAGGACTGAGATCCTCATTTTCTTGCTCGCTGCTAGCTGTGGCCTGTTCTCAGCTCCTCAAGGCCACCCGATGTTTTCTGTCACCGGGGCCTCTCACTTCTTTCAGCAAAAAAATATCTTTTTAAAAGCTTTCACTTGATTAATTCCAGTCCACCAAGGATAACCTCCATTTCATTTACCTTTAAATCAACTGATTTGGGACCTTAATTGCACTTGCAAAATCTGTTCCCCTTTGCCATATTCTGTTGAAGGGAAACAAGTCAGCTTCCACTTTCACTTAAGGGAAGGAGGTATCCAAGGGCATCACACACTGGGGTCACTGTAGAGTATCTCTGCCACAACCTATAAAGCAATATCTGATCAATCCATTTTAGATATCACCAAGTTTCTTTTTTGATCCATAGTATTTTAGCTCTTATGCCCTTCTTCCTCTCCTTTCTCTTCCCCTCTCAATTTAGTTATATCACTTTTTAAAAATTAAATCCAGGGGATCCTTGGGTGGCGCAGCAGTTTGGCGCCTGCCTTTGGCCCAGGGTGCGATCCTAGAGACCCAGGATCGAATCCCATGTTGGGCTCCTGGTGCATGGAGCCTGCTTCTCCCTCTGCCTGTGTCTCTGCCTCTCTCTCTCTCTCTGTGTGACTATCATAAATAAATAAAGAAAAAAATATTTAAAAATAAATAAATAAATAAAAAATAAAAGTTAAATCCATATATGAAACTTTACTGTATCATGTACATTGTTGGTGGACATTTGTCATATTTTGTAGTCTCCTTGGAACACTGCTGCTATTTTTGAGGAATTACCTAATGATTCCACCTCCTGTACCACCCCTTGCATGTGTCTTTTATCTTCTAGCTTATTTTTTAAAAATATTTTATTTATTTATTTGAGAGAGGCAGAGAAAGAAAAGAGAGCATGCATGCAGGGGCAGGGGCAGAGGGAGAGAGAGAAGCAGAGTCCCTGCTGAGCAGGGAGCCTCACATGGGACTCACACCCAGGACCTTGGGATCATGACCTGAGCTGACGGCCGACACTTAACTGACTGAGGCACTCAGGAACACCTCCTCTAGCTTCTAATGTTGCTGTGGTGCTATGGACTGAATTGTCCAAAATTCATCTGTGGAAGCCCTAACCCCAATGTGATTATATTTGGAGATACGGCTTTTAGGGGATAATTAAGATTAAAGGAGGTCATAGGATGGGGTCCTAATCTGATAGGATTGGTGTCCTAATAAGAAGAGGAAGAGGGATCCCTGGGTGGCGCAGCGGTTTGGCGCCTGCCTTTGGCCCAGGGCGCGATCCTGGAGACCCGGGATCGAATCCCACGTCGGGCTCCCAGTGCATGGAGCCTGCTTCTCCCTCTGCCTGTGTCTCTGCCTCTCTCTCTCTCTCTGTGACTATCATAAATAAATAAAAATTAAAAAAAAAGAGAGATTATAGTTTCTCTGTGCCTACTTAAAAAAAAAAAAAAAAAAGAAGAGGAAGAGAGGAATCTCCTTCTCTTTATATATACACAGAAGAACATGAGGGCCCTGCAAGAAGGTGGCCATCTGCAAACTAGGAAGAGAACTGTCACCAGAACCTGACCATGCTACCACCCCAATCTTGGACTTCCAGCCTCTAGAACTGTGACAAAATAAATTTCTGTTGTTCCAGCCACCCAGTCAATGCTATTTTGTTATGGCAACCTGAGTAGACTAACACGATGCCCAATGCTGCTCTGACTCCTGCTCTTTTGTATGTAACTTAGGTTCCCTTTCCAGAAGAATGTAGGATCTGTTCATTGTTTCTAGAGTTCAGAAATATGATAGTGTATCTTTGTGTGGGTCATTAAAAAAATATTCACTCAATAGATATTCTCAGTTTGGAGATGCAGCTTCATTTACTTCAGTAATAGATTTTTTTCTTGTATTACTATAATGTTTCCCCCCCTAATGTTTTCTTTTTCTGGGACGTCCATTATTCGGTTGTTGGACTTTCTCATCGAACTCTTAATTTTCTTGCCTTTTTTCTCCTATTGTCAATCTTTATTATTTTTTTAAAAGTCTACTTTATCTTCCAGTTGCTTTATTGAACATGCAAGTTTGGCTGTCATATTTTTAACTTCTGGAAACTCTCAAATGCTGATCATCATCATCATTATTAAATAGTATCTTATTCTTGTTTCATGAATGTAATGTCTTGAAGTTTTCATCTTCTTTGTACATTGTCTTAATTTTCTCTGAGTTATTTTTTGGGGGAGAAGTATTTACTTATAGTTCTCTCAGTTTTGGAAGTTTGCCTCAATAAAGTTTGAGAAGGGGACCAGGATCAACTTGTTTCCCGTGCAGAATTCCAAACAATTTCCCTGTGTTTATCTCCTATTACATATGTACCTCCTTCATGATGAAAATGGTATCTCTGGTACATTTTCTGGACTTCTGAGATAGAGAATGGTTTATTTTTTCAGCATTTCCATTCCTACCAACACTTAAGTTTGATCTTTGCCTCCTTTGCAGTATTTACCATTTCTCAGTTTTCTTTCTGTCTTTATGTATTATTGTTTCAGTTATAGATATCTTCTGGTTTCATTAAGCATATACTTTGTATTCCTGCATCCTTGTTGGTTTGAGGTGCTTCTAGGGATTATTTTCATGAGAAAGGGCCACAAACATGTGTACTCTATCATCTTGAATCCCAAAGCACCCAAGATGATTTTAGAATTTTTTTTCTACTTCTCTGGTAAGGGGCATTTTAAGTCCCTTGTCAAGATAACAGAATTTGAAGCCAGGAGAGAGATGTTGTGTGTCACACATCAGATCAGTGGCTGTAGAAGAAAACTGGAAAACCTCAAATCCCATCAAGGATCTTTCTGAAATGCAGAAAATAGATAAATGGTCTATTTGGATTATGGAATTTCCTGTTTGATAATGCCCATTGCCTGTAGTTGGTCAAAATTAGATTTCACAGAAACATAATGTTTTGATTACCATGTTAGAATTCTACAGCAAGACTTACTATGTGATTCAAAGTCCTCAAACTCCCTGTCAGACTGAATTTTTGTAAGCCATACTTCAGCCTTTAGAAAAACAGAGAAAGGGACACCTGGGTGGCTCAGCGATTGAGCATCTGCCTTTGGCCCAGGGTGTGATCCCAGAGTCCTACGATTGAGTCCCACATAGGGCTCCCTGCAGGGAGACTGCTTCTCCCTCTGCCTATGTCTCTGCCTCTCTCTCTCTCTCTCTCTCTCTCTCTCTCCCATGAATAAATAAATAAAATCTTAAAAACAACAACAATCGAGGTGAAGGCTAGTGTTCCCCAGTGACCAAAGGGAAAGATCTGGAAGTTGGCTTTGGGCTTCTCCAGCATTTAAAATGGTGTTCTGGTTCCTCCCTTAAGGTTAGCAAAGGCATAATATCTTTAAAAAGGCTTAGTCATTTTGTGTTTGCTATTTACTGAACTCAAGACAGCATGGTTTGCGTTAGCAGAACTTCTGCAAAAAAAAAAAAAAAATTGTGTGGAAGGGATTTAAAACAATTCTCTGACTTGTATGAAAAATGAGCCCACAATTCCTGGCACCTCAGAGTTCCTGGTGGGATTCCTGGTATCAAGTGATCTTCTACATGCTTGGGTGAAACTATGAGCCAAGCAACATCTGCATTTTTTAAAAAATAAACATTTGCATGTAGAACTGAAAATTTCTTCTTCAGCCTTTTTTTAAGTGCTAAATAGATTGATTCATCATGTACGCACACTAGTACTTAGAGAAGAATTGTCGACAGATTTTAAATACATATTTGAAGAGATACTGTGGTGATTTCTGTGCATCTGTTTTGGAGCTATGGTTCTTCACTTTCCTTCCAAACATTGTTTTTTGTGTTAAAGGAAAATTTCTAATAGCCTGGCTTACAGGTGCATATGGGCAAGACAGCTTTTTCCCATAGGCAGGACGCTTTGATATGATTTTAGGAACTAAGAAAATGTCCCTACCTCCCCAAATAATGTTTTTCTAAATGTTATTACTCTCTAATAAAGCCTTTTATTCTACATCTGAAGATAAATTCTACACTTTAGCAGCTTTGGGAAAAGTAACACATTGATATAAATTTCCAAAAGTACAAATATACCAGACCCAGTTGTGAATCTATGTCTTAGCAAGGCACTAATAGAGAGGAAGAACTGAAGATGTCAATAAAACAAAAGGAAAAAGCTTGGTTAAAAGGAGGATTTTATGGCAAGACAGGCAATATGATTTGAAAACCACAAAGTGCTTAGCTGTCAGACTCAATTTTTAGAAGCCCAAAGCCAGAAAGGTGGCAGAGACTAAGGAAGGCAAATTTTTCCTACTTTTCAGTTTTGCTGAGGGCAATCCCTGAAGATGGGCTGGAAACTCTCCTGTCATACATGGAGAAAAGGCAGAATGACAGAGTAGCAAACTGGACCCTAAAGTATGGTTTCCCAGAACACTAGGTGAAGGCTGGGTTAGGTTGGGTAAACTCCCCTTTCTCCTCTGTCTGCCCAGATCAAGTTTCTTGGCATACTCAGACCTATGAATGGCGTTTCTCATCTTGACAACATGGCTCCAATCGGGAAGAACGGGAGTTACATTCCTGGAAGTACTTGTGCACAAAGAATTTCTAAGAGTAAAGAAATATATTTCTTTGAGAGGGTATAAGAGACAGAAAAAGAAGTCTTACTTTCTCTAAAGTAAGGATGGTTGTTAAAAATAATACTTTATAAACAGAATCCCACTTCTTTATAATCCAGGAGAAAAGATTCTGGATCATGACATTCTCCAGCTTAACTCCCTCTTATCTACAACAGTGGTTCTTTACCTACATGATAATTTTTTTTTAAAGTTTCTGTTAAGAAAAATGTGTGGGTGCAATAACTTTAGGAGCCTATAACATTTTCATATAAAGAAACCTGACCTGTAGGAAAATCCAATTCCATAAGCTTGCATTCTAGATCTTCCGTAGTTTGGCTGCAGTATACTTCTCCATTAAGGAATTATTTCTTTTGAGACAAGATTGTGCCTGGACAGTATGCTGATATCTAAGCCAAAATGATGTGTAATTGTGTCCAGACACTGTGTAAGGGAAGATATCGTGAGGTAGCATGCAAAGCACTGACATGGGCATTAAGTTTTGTAACTTAACTAGTTTTGTAACTCCTAATGGTGTAACCTTGGGGAGAAAATTTTATTTAGTCTTTTGGGTTCTAAATTTCCTCATCTGCATAATTAAGAGTATTTCACTGATCTCTCTTGTTTCTCTTACCTCTGAGTTTCTAGACTTTATGATCCCAGAATATCACCACCTCATGTGGGGCCAGTCCCACCTCCAAGAATCACTTATTAGGCTCCTTATGATGGGAGGGCATTATAGAGGACCCAAAGCTATAGAGCATAGGACCCTGACTACCTTGTATGAAGGCAGATTCATTTTTTGGTTCTCTCTCCGCTTTTCTGTGCTCTTAGCCAAAGAGTATTCAGTGACTTATCACCAGGTAAACCCAGCATTGCATACTCCCTACCTTATTTGATTCCTTTGAAAAGTGGAATTCCCGCCTCTGACTCATTTATCTACCTGGCCCTTCCAGTCACAGGCACTCTTGCAGAGATGTCTTGCCTACCTGACTCATGTTACCCTGTTCCTCTTGGCTGCTGGCTCCTATGGACACCCATATTTCAGTGTGACACAGAGATGTGGCTTAAGGGCAACCATCCTTTCTTAAGGACGTCTCCCTTTCTCAGTCTGTTTGGCTGCCATAACCAAATACCATAGACAGACTTAAACAACAGACATTTATTTTTCATAGTTCTAGAGTCGGGAAGTCTGAGATCAGGGTGCCAGCATGGCTGGGTTCTGGTGAGAACTCTCTTCCTGGCTTGCAAATGGCAACCTTCTCACCATGTGCTCACGTGGTGGAGAGAGAAGGGGCTCTGGCCTCTTCCATTCTTTTTTTTTTTAAATAAGAATACTAGTCCCATATGGGGGCACCACCCTCATAATCTCATTGAAATGTAATTACCTCCCAAAGGCTCCATCTCCAAACACCATCAAATTGAGGGTTTAGGGCTTCAACATACAAATCTGAGGAAACACAAGCATTTAGTCTATAACACTCTCCTCTCTGGCCATAGACTGAAGGGATAAGAAGTGACTTCCAAAGAAAAAGAGAATTTGGGGCAGGGAAAAGATGAGGAGAGGTAAGGAGCTTGTGTGTCTTTGGATTTGCATTCACCTAATATTTAAACTGTTTCTAATTTTAGCTTTAGAGAACCTTTCATGACCCTCATCCAAAGCATCCTGATGAACATACAATTTTCAGTGAACAATATCTTCTAAGTTGAGAGGGGAGGTTTTCTCGGGAAATATTGGGCTTCATTTTGAAACAAATGGAGTGGAGATGGTGGCAGTCATTGAAATAGAAATGCTTATATTATCCTCCTCCAGGTTCTATAGACCTTCTTTTTTTCTCAAAGAATCACATACAAATTTCATGCATCCTCTGGCAATATTCTGGCTGGAGACAAGAGTATGTCATAAACGCCAAGGATGTAATCTCTAAATAATTTTATCCTTGGCCTCAACAGAGCACAGTGTTTCCGTATGGTCGCCTTTTTGACGAAGGTCAAGATGAACAGAGACCACCAAGCACATTTCAAGAAGGATATTAGATTTCGCTGGGGCCAGGAGCTCAGAAGTGAGTTATTAGGGTTTTGTTTACGATACCCTCTGGCTCTATCCTTAATTAGGTGGAACTGATAAGCTTGATAAATTTTGAACTATTGCTTTCTGTTTGCCAATAACAAAATATTACTGTGTAGGATGTTAGTTATTTTCCGCATCAAACTCTTTCTATTTTCCTGAAGATATCACTCATTTCCATTTCAATGGGCCTATTTTTTAGAGGGAAAAGAACGTCCTTTTTACCTTTTTTAATTAAAGCATGTTGGTGACTAATACACAATTTCTTCAGACTTTCCTCTGAAGCTCATTCTCCATTATTCTTTCTCTTCAAAGCTCCAAGATTTTGCTCTTTCAGGTAATAATTAGACCAAGCAAAGGACTCAGACACAGATGACTTCTTCCCAATTCTCATCAGCATTTCATAGGTTATATTTTCTTTTTCTTTCTTTTTTTTCCCCCTTTTAACTGAATGAAGCAGACCCTTGTGTCAGGGACATCATATCTACAAACATTATATTTCTATTATGAAGTGGTGAGAAACTCTATCAGCAGTATTTTAACTACCAGCGAGAACAGCAAGAACAACAACAGCAATAAAATAGAAAACAAATGTGTATTTATGTTCATGAAGCAAATGCATAGGTTTATACATACAATCAAACAGCTATGACATGTTGGAATTATTTCCTTAGCGATGTCCTGAAACTGTAATTCTATCTTAATGAAACATTTAGTCAAGTTTTAATAGGTCCAAGAATAATTATTTTACTGTTCTTTGGGGAATGCAAACTTAGATGTCTAGGAATTCTAATTATCCTAGGGTTGAAACAGCTTGCATGTAGAAGGGTTCATTTTTTCCAGGGTGGTGTTTTATAGATTTAAGTCTGGGTTCAGTTTCTGTAGGTCAGAAAGATATCCTCCTGCCACCCCCTTATTCAGAAATACTGAGGAAGACTATTCCAAGTAATCACACCAAGGAAATGAACCAGCTCATCGAGAAGTAAAGGGAAACATCTGGATGTTAGAACTGTAGAGCAAATGAGATTGCAAGGAATATCTTTGGGAAGGAATAAATCAGCAACTGTTCAAGGATGAAGTTCATGAGTGTAGTAAGTTACCCTCAAAGCAGAAGAATGTTAGAAATAGAGTGAAATGCTCTTCACAGGAAGATTACTTCTAAGAGGCTACATAAGAAGATAGCATTTGACTCATTTTTTGAAGTTTCTTCCTTTCAGAGCTTATCTCAGAAACTTGACTTCTGGACACTCTTTAGTTTCAGGATGTCTTCTGTGATTATCACCATGTTTTCCTATGGCCAGGCCACTTTGTGAGAAGTAGAAGAGAAAGTTAAAGTAGAGAACATATGGGAAGAAAATAAAACCAAGGGTTACAAGGGCACCTGTGTGGCTCAGTCAGTTAAGCATCCGACTCTTGATTTCGGCTCAGGTCATGATCTCAGGGTCTTAAGCTCAAGCTCTGTTGTCCGGCTCCACTCTAAGCATGGAGCTCTCCCTCTTGTTCTGTCCCTCCACTCTTGGTCTCTCTTAAAAAAAACCCAAAAACTAAAAAAACAAGGGTTAGAAATAGCAAACATATGGATAAAAATAAAAGTCTGAAAAGACTGAATAAATTAATATTTCTCTTAAGTTCCTTAAAAGACATTTAAAATTGTATAGTGATCATTGTAGCACTAGGCTTATGACATATAGACATCAATATTGTGAGAATAATAACGAAGAGAGGGGAAATAGAGCTATATTGAAGTCAAATTTCTGTATTTTACTAGAATTTAGTCAGAATCAAACTAGAGTAGATCGTTATAATTTGGGATGCATACTGTGATACCTAGGACAGCCACTAAGAAAATAGCCCAAAAAGAGTTAAGAATTTTAAAAAGGGATTAAATAGAAAACTAGAAAATAACTATTTAACACAAAATAAAATAGTAAAAGAGAAACAAAGAAACCCAAAAAGATGTGAGACATGGAAACAAATAGCAAAATGGCAAATTTAAATCCAACCCAATCAAAGAGTTCATTAAATGTGACTGTACTAAACAGCCCAATCAAAGGGCAGAGATTGCCAGAATGGATACATAAGCAAGGTCTAACAATATGCTGTGTGCAAAAAGTCAAAGGCACAAATAGATTGAATGTAAAAATGTAGAAAAAGATATTCTGTGCAATTAGTAACCTTAAGAGAGCTTGAGTAATTATATTAACTTAGACAAAATAGACTTTAATTAAGAACTATTAGTATGTAGAAGAGAATGATAAGAGAATTATAAATGATAAAAGATAATGATAAAATGATAAAAGAATCAATACATGAAGCTGACATGACAGTTGACAAATGTATACATATCTAACAACAGTGTCCCCAAATCCATGAACCAAAAATTGACAGAAGGAAAGAAGAAACGTCAAACTCAACAATCAGAGTTAGAGATTTCAATACTCTCATTTCAATAATTGATAGACTAGCTAAACAGAGACCCAGCAAAAATACAGAAAATGTGAAAAATACTATCAAATGGTCTGAAATGGCATTTACAAAACATTCCACCCAGCAACAGCACAATATATATTCCTTTCAAGTGTAAAAGGAGTATTTCCCAGATAGATCATATGCTATGTCATAAGGCAAGTTTAATCAATTTAAAAGTATTGAAACCATTTAACCATAACAGACTTCATGTAGAAATCTATAGAAAAAAGAAATTTAGGAATACCCCAAATTATTGGGAATTAACACAATTATAAATAAAACTATGGATCTAAGAAGATATCAAAAGGGAAACTAGAAAATATTTGAATTGAGTGAAAGTGAGAGCACAACATACCAAAAAATTATGGATGCAGTTGGAATAGTACTTAGAGGAATATTTGGAAGTTTAAATAACTATGTTAGGAAAAAGGTTCTCAAATCAATAAGCTAAGCTTCCAGTGTAAACCAGCAAAAAAAGACCAAATTAAATCCAAAGCAAGGAAAATGAAGGAAATAAAAAGATTAGAAATCAATGAAATAGAAAGCAAAAGCATAGAAAAGAAAATCAATAAAGTAAAAGTTGATTCTTTGAAGAGATGAAGAAAATTGATAAACCTTTAGCTAGACTGATCAAGAGAAAAAGAGGGAAGACACAGATCATCAAAATCAGTAATGAAAGAAGGGACATCACTGACCCTACATAAATAAAAATTATAAATGGAATATTACATAATTTCATGCCAATAAACTAGACATAATACCAATAAATTCTCAGACAGGCATTATCAAAATTAAGAAAACAGTAGAAAATCTGAATATAAATGTTACAAGAGATTAAAATAGTAACAGAAATCTTCCCACAAAGGAAATCTCAGTCCCAAATGCTTCACTGGGGAACTTTATTGACTATTTAAAGATGAAATAATAACAATTCTAGACATATTCTTTTATAATATAGAATAGAAAAGAATACTTCCCAATACATTCTTTGAAGACACAATTGCCCTGATATCGAAGCCAAACAAAGACACCACAGGCCAATATTCAACATTAACAAAGATACAAAAATCTTAAAAAAAAAAATATTAGCAAAGTGAATCTAGCAACATCTAAAAAAAAAGATACAGCATGACCAAATGAGATTCATCCCCAAAATGCAAGGTTGGTTTAACATCCAAAAACCAAGCAATGTAGCATTCCATATTAATACAATAAAGGACCAAAAAAAAACTCCTCATGTGATTAGTTAATGGTAATCTCATTAAGTGCAGAAAAAGCATTTGATAAAATTGATCACCTGCTTATTATAAAAACTCATATTAACCAAGGAATAAAGGGGAACTTCCTCAATTTGTCAAGTGGCAGGTATGAAAAATTTACAGTTAACAAAATACATAACAGTAAACTAATGCTTTCACCACCCCTGTATAACATCATATGGGGATTCTAGCCAGTGAAATAAAGCAAGAAGAAGAAATTAAAGGTATCTGAAATGGAAAGGAAGAAGTAAATCTTTGTTTATAGACAATATGATTCTATATTTCTGTGTAGAAAATACTAAGGAATTTTTTTAAAAGCTACCAAAATTAGTAAGAGTATTTAGCAAGTTTCCAGGATGAAAGATCATTATACAAAAAACCGGTCATTTTTCTATGTATTAGTGACAATCCCAAAATGAAATTGGGAAACAATTATAGTAGCTTCCAAAAGAATAAGATATTAGGGAAAAATTAATAAAAGAGCAAGTCTTTTATGCTGAGAATTTGAAAAGCATCGATGACAGAAAGATCTGTCAGCTCTAAGAAGATCTAAGTAAAGGGAGAAACATTCCATGTGCATGGATTGAACAATCAGTGTTGTTAATTAAGATGACAGTTCTCCTCAAATTGATCTATAGATTCAGCATTCTCCATATGAAAATATCAGCAGGTTTTGTTTTTGTGTTTTTAGTAGAAACTGGCAAACTGATCCTAAATGTGTATGAAAGGCAAAGGACCTAGAATAGCCAAAACAATTTTGAAAAATAACAGTTTGTTGATACACATTACCCAATTTTAAAACACTATAAAGATATAGCAACTAAGATTATATAATTGGCATAGGAAGCACATACACACGAATGGAACAAAATTTAGTGTCCTGAAATAATCTCTTACATTTAATTATCTACTGATTTTGACAAGAGTACAAAGGCAGGTCAGTGGGAGAAAGAACAGTCTTTTCAACAAAGGGTGCTAGAACAATCGGCATTTTTTTTTTCTGTAGGAAAAGAGAAACCTCCACCTAAACCTTACACCATACACAAAAATGAACTTAAAATAGATGGTAGACTTAAATTTAAGATTTAAGCTCTAAAAGTTCTAGAAAAAATAGGAAAAGGTATTTTTGACCTTGAGTTAGCCTATGATTTCCTAGATAAACACCAAAATTACCTTCCACAAAAAGTTGGTAAATTATACTCAATTAAAATTAAAAATCTTTTCTCCTCAAATCACATTATTGAGAAAATTAAAAAACAAGCCACAGATGAGAAAATATTTGCAAATCTAATAGAGCACTTGTACCTATAAAACACACATACACACAGGGTATATATTATATATAATTTTACTGAAAATCATATATTTGCAAATCTGACAGAAAGCTTTTATATGGAATATATATTTTGAAACTCTCTTATAGCCAAATAATAAACCCAATTAAAAATTGGTAGATTTAAGTAGTCATTTCACCAAAGAAGATATACCTTTGTGCAGTACTGTTGATGAGATATAAGCTAGTTCAGCCACTATGGCAAACAAATTGGAGGTTCCTCAAAAAATTAAAAATAGATCTTCCATATGATCCATCAATTCCACTTCTGGGTATATATCCAATGGAAATGAAAGCAGGAGCTTGAAGAGATATCTGCACTTCCGTGTTCACTGCAGCATTATTCACAATAGCCAAGATATGGGGAGAAAATGCAAGTATCTGTCAATAGATAAATGACAAAGATAATGTGGTACACACACAAGAATATTATTCAGTCATGAGAAAGAAGGAAATCTTGCCATTTGCATCAGCTTGGATGGACGTGGAAGGCATTATGCTAAGTGAAGTAAGTCAGCCAAGAGAGGCAAATGTAGTGTGATCTCACTTACATGTGGACTCTAAAAAAAGCTGAACTCATAGAAACAGAGCATAGTGGTGGTTACCAGGAATTACTTGTTTTGGTTTTGTTTTTGTTTTGATGCAGGTGAGGATGAGGAGATGTTGGTCACGAGGTACAAAACTTCAGGTTTTAAGATGAATAAATTGTAAGGATCCACTGTATAGCACAGTGATTATAGTTAATTCTGTGCTGTATACTTAAAAGTTGCTGAGAGTAGATCTTAAATGTCCTCACCACAAAAAAAAAAAAAAAAAAAAAAAGGTAATTATGTGACGTGATAGAAGTGTTAGCTAACGCTCTAGCGGTGATCATTTTGTAATACATATCAAATCAACACATGGTACACCTCAAACTAACACGATGTTGTATGTCAGTTATATCTCAGTAAAGCTGGAAAAAAGAGATCTCTTGGTTTTTAAAAGGCTGAACATATCTGAGGTTTGTTCTGGCATCAATCCTTATCCTGCAGTAAGCGGTATTGTAGCTGGCCAACAGGGTTTTAAAATGCATTGTGTAATTGGGTAATTGGTACTGACGCTGATGAAATATATTTAGTTCCAACAGTAAATTTTCTTACAGGATATTTATCACCTAGCCCCAGTATTTTATGAATTTCACTGCAGATTTTTAGAAATGACCTTTTGCAACTTTGCCGGAGAATATATTGAGTGGAGAATAGGAGGAATTAGCTCTGTAGATTGTAACTATTATCTTGTCCTTCTCTGAACTAGTTGAAGCCAATGTGTGCTAGCCAGGAAAAGATGTGTTGTCAGAAACAAAAGTAATTGGCCTTCCTCTGTGACTGTTTAATGGGATCTTGCATAAATGTGTATTAGCGTATCCAAATTAGTGCCATTTTTTAAGCAGCCAAAGTTTAGAAACTGAACCAAAGGAATTCTGTTGCTTCTTTTGTTTTGTAAAAGTGAAACTGAACATAATGGTTGATTATAATATAGCTAGTTTGCATGTGTTGTAATTACATTTTGTTTGGCCCATCTCAAGAATAATGAGATTCTAGAAGTATTCCATTAGAATCTTGACAATGCCTCTAGTCTATGAAACATATATATGTATTCTCTGCCTTGTTTCTGTCACTCCAAAGTATACAAATATATGATATAAAATCATAAGTCTTATTTTTAAAAAATACACATGCTAGAAATTATATCCCAGTGACCTCTACCACCATTACTTTCTGAGACTATAAGCTTATTAAAACAATGTTGCCTAAACATTTCTGTTGCTCAAACCAGTTTTGACTTTTTATTTTTTTATTTTTTTATTTTTTTATTTTTTATTTTTTAAAGATTTTATTTATTTATTCATGATAGTCACAGAGAGAGAGAGAGGCAGAGACACAGGCAGAGGGAGAAGCAGGCTCCATGCACCGGGAGCCCGACGTGGGATTCGATCCCGGGTCTCCAGGATCGTGCCCTGGGCCAAAGGCAGGCGCCAAACCGCTGCGCCACCCAGGGATCCCAGTTTTGACTTTTTAAAACACATGCTGCCAGGACCTGTCTCAGGATTTTTTTTTTCAATAGTAAAATTGACAAATCTTTGCCCTAACAGGGATGAAATGATGTTCAGAAGCAATTGGGAGGCTTTCAGGGCCAAATTTGTTGATTAAGATAGTTTATCAGGTTGGAAAATATAATTTTTAATTAAAAACAATATCCTAATTAAGTCTTGAGATTTTTTACTTATGTGATTTACACACTTTTAATGAATGGCTGTATCTGTAGATATCGGAGCACTGTGTTCTTTCATGGAGATGAGTATTCTAGTGATGTTGAATGGGAGAAATCTTTTCGTCTGGCAATTAATTACCATGCAGTTCTTTGAAATCATAAAAATCATATTGTCAAACTGAGGTGAAATTTAGACACCCCAAAGAGTTTTTCAGAATTTTTGGAGAGTTGGAAAGGGTCAGAGCTCTCCGTCTATGTGGCTTCTCTTCCCTACAATCCCTCTTCTGTTAGACATCAAGAATGATCTTTTAAAATGATATGTTAGCATTTTCCCACTTTGAAATTTTCATTGGTTCCCCCAAGTCTAAAAGCTTATACCTGTTGGCTTTGTCAATTGACTCTTTAGTGAGATCATTTTTACAAGCTTTCCAGTCTTCCATTTCTTCCCATCATTGGTAGGTTTGCTTCATATGGACTGGGCACCGCTGCCCTGCCTTCCTCCCTTCCAGCTGTGACTCTCTCATCATCAACCCTGTCTCTGTTGACATCTCCAGGTCTCTGCGAAGGGCTCTCTGGGCTCAGCTTCACTTCCCATTGCTGAGGGATTTTTTTTCCCCCCCACAAACAATATTTGTTTCCCAGCTCCGTTTCCTCAGGCTCTGTTTCCTCAGGCTCTTTCTCCCACTGAAAGTGCCCATCTCTGGGGAGAAAAGGCCATGGCAGAGGGACCAGGCCCCTTAGTGAGAACATTTTGCCATTTTCCTTAAGGCTTCTTCCTCTCCATGGTACCCAGGTACTCTGGGAGACGTGGGGATGGGTGCAAATATGAACCTTGTGCTGTATCCTGACCTTCTCCAGACTTCTGTCACTCAAGGTCAACCATGTGCTAGAGCCCATTCTTCCAGGTTTATTGGCTTGGTGACTTCCTGTCAGTGACTCTCTGTTCCCATGTCATCTGTCATCTCCATCCCTGACCCGACCCATCTCACCCCCAGGGTCCATCAATCATGTTAATGGGTGTTGATCCCCAACTGTTGACAAGATTTGGGTCCTTTCTCATGGAGCTCCTTAGCTTCCTTATGAAGTGGCTCTGGCTATATAACTACTCAATTGTTTCTAAATATTCTGTAGCAATTAAGGAGACATTGACGAGAATGCACAGCAGATGCCAGGTGTAGGTGGGTGGGTATCGACTCTGCTCAGCCATGATATTATTGACATGTAAGATGCTTTATGCCCTGCTCTTTATGTTTTGCTCATGTAAGATGCTTTATGTCCTGACTCCTGGAAATCAAGTGTCGGATGCTTAACTGACTCCTGTCTACCTCTCCAGGCCCCTCTTTTGCTATCCTCCTGAACTACCTGCCAACCTGAACTACCTGCATTTCTCTAATAGCTCATGCACTCTGCTCTCGTTCATTCATCCAAAACAATATTTAAGCATCTACTGTGTTCTGAGCTCAAGAGACAGAATGTGACTGATAAAGGTTCCGAGATAAAGGTTACATTCCAGTAGGAAGGCACAGAAGTAAACCATTACATAAGCAAGAAACTACCAGATACTGATGGATTCTATGAAGAAAATAAAGCACACTTTCTGGTGCGGTGCTGGAAGTTTTTAAACAGGATGGTGGTGTGATATGGCTTAGCTGCTGGACAGTGGACTTTAGAGGGCTTGAGCAGAAGCAGGAAGAGAGGTATACACCTGCTCGGTTGGTGATAACAAAATATAAAGACTGAGACGCCTGCTTGGTCGGTGATAACAAAATATAAAGACTGAGAGGCTTAGGTAGCAGAAGAGTATGTCCCACACTTCTGGGGGCCAGAAGTCCAAGATCAAGGTGTGAGCAGGGTTGGTTTCTTCTGAGGCCTCTCCCTGGCTTGCAGATAGACGCCTTCTCCCTGAGTCTTCACATGGTCTTTCCCATCTGTGTGTGTACCCCTTGTGTCTCTTTGTGTCTTAATCTCTTCTGGTAAAGACACTAGTAAGATGGGACTAGGGGCCCCCTAAAATGGCCCCATTTAACTTAACCACTTAATTAAGGTTTTCTCTCTAAGTGTAGTACATTTTGATGTGTGAGGCTTAGGATTCCAATATATGAATTGGGGTGTGGTGGCAGGGGATGCAATTCAGAACAAGTTAGGAGGCCATTGTAGACTCTGGAGGAGAAAGGACAGGGCTTCTGCTAGGAAGTGGCAGGAAGCAAGAACTAGATGGATTCGGGACCTATTTTGGAATAAAAGTTGATAGGATTCAATGATTAGATGTGGGCAATGAGGGGAAGAAGGAGATCAAGGTGACTCCACGGTTTTAGCTCAGCCACCAGGTAGGCAGTGGTGGCATTTGTTGGGAAGTGGGCTTTGTGTCATATCTCACTGTGGTGGGAGCCCCCACTGGTGCACACCCACAGCCTACTCACCCCGACACTCACACATACATCCCCTCTTCCCCCTGTTCTGGAGAAGGGGTGATAAGAGTCCTCTGGGGAGGTGACTCCTGAACTGACATTTCAAAGCAGGAACAGGAGTTGGGCAGAACAAGGCGGGAAAGGGGACGTGTGAATAAAGTGTGCTTATTGAAGACAGCAACATGGAGGGGGTTGGAATGAGTCGAAAGCTCTGTGGTTACCACCATGCCTCAGATGCTTTAAAGGCTTCACGGGCCCCCGTGTTGACTGTATTGATTCAGTGGGATTTTCTATCACCATTTTCACAGCCTTATTGGGATTTTGTAAGCCTATATGCTTTGTTTTCCCAGGTACCTTCAGTACCACATAAGGAATGCTCATGTGATCCCTTTTCAAACAGTGCCTCTCTTAACTTCCCCTAAACTATTATTTGTTAGGATGCTAAGGGCCTGTGGGGTGATACAGACGTAACAGAAGTACGAGCCTTTCTCACACCTCCACGCCTTTTGCACGTGGAGGATATCAGTTGATCTGTGCACCACTGTAGAAATCCACCAGCACTCAGGCCGACTGGGCGAGACAGGGAGAGCGAGCCTTTACAGCAGTCTGCTCCTGGTCACCGGAGAGCTGATCAAAAGCTGTCAGAAGCATGGGACGCCTGGGTGGCTCAGTGGTTGAGCATCTGCCTTCAGCTCAGGTCATGATCCCGGGGTCCTGGGATCGAGTTCCGCATCGGGCTCCCCAGAGGGAGCCTGCTTCTCCCACTGCCTATGTCTCTGCCTCTCTGTGTCTTTTATGAATAAATAAAATATATTTTAAAAAAAGCTATGTATTAGTACACCCTGCTGTACTAGGAAACAACACAAGCCCCTATAGGTGGGCCTCTGTTTGGGCTCACTCTTCCCCTCCCTCTACCTTCCATGCACTGTCTCACCTCCTCACCTCTCCTCTGTCCCTCTCAGGGGAACAATGACGGAGAACATCAGGGCTTTACCTATAGTATATTATTCCACATCATATACGTATATGTCATTTGTACATATATATGGATTCCTTGACCGTGTGGCATAAAGCTTCATATTTCTAGCTTTTCATTTCAGCCTAGACATATTTTATAGTTTTCTCTCAAAAGCCTTTTTTCTCCCTTTAATTTGTTTCTAATTTAATGTGAGTCTTTCTTATTTATGTATTTTTCTTTCTAAGAATCAGTCCCTTCCCTCCCCCACCCCCACTCTGCATTCCTGCTTCAGGCGGAGTGAGAAGAGGGGACAGGGACGGGAAGAGATGACATGTCCTGTGGTGGACAGGGAAGGGGGTGAAGAAGCCAGGGCTTTGGACCAAAAACTTTATTTGAAACAGGAGCTACATTTTTCTCAGCAAATATAGAAAGCCATCTTTCCCATTAGGTGCGTTGCTGTCACCCAGAGTCTCATTTTTCAGGGGCCGCTTGACTTGCCAGCTCAGGGCACGGTGCCGGGGGAGCTTTCCCGGAGCTGCACTCTCTTGTCACTGCAAATGAACCAGAAAATTCTCCGCAGCGACAGGACCCAGCAGATAGAGGCTTGATTTCTTTTGTGTGCACATGTGTATTATGCATAAGAAATCATTGTCTTTCCTTAGATGGGGGTCATTTTCTTCCTTCTTTTACTACAGACCTATAAATTTAATTATTTGGTCACTGCTACTTTAATTAAAAAGTCTTACTTATCTTTGGAGGTTTCCTTTTTAAATTCCTAGAGATTAGGATTATCCACAGCATGTCAGCTCTTTTTATGTCCATATACTCTACGGTTTCTATAATGATATAAAAATGAATTACTGAGTTACTAGAAGCTAATCATATTCTGCATTTCTCCCCTAATAATCCCAGATTACATTAATCATAAATGTCAGCAGCGTCTCTAGATGACTTCTTGACTTTTGACAAAAAGCCTTCATCTTGGCCCTTTAAATTCCAAGGTCAAGGGGAATGTAACATTCAGAATAATTATCGGCATTATTTTACCTTGACATTTCATCCCCGCTTCCGGTTTAACATTCCACTCAGGCAATGAAGACGAATGTCATCTCTCGATTCACTGGAGGGAGTTGCTTCAATTAAACCTGACTTAAAGGCTATTGGAAATGCTGTATTAATTTGCTGTTCTTCTTTAAAATAGAAAATATTTCATGAAGGAGAAGAATTTTCATTAAAAGCATTAAGGATTTACCATGACATGAACAAGCAATTTCTGAATTGGCTTTTTTCCTCCCCAGGCTGGACTCGTAATCAGTGTGCTCCTTGGCCAGGCAGGGGCCTCTCTGTCAGTGGCCTTCCAGTGGGATGGGCCTCCTTCTTTTCCTCTTAGCTCAAAGGTCATCATCAGAGTCCTGTCACATCAAAAACGATTAGAAGTATCTTTTAGAAACCCTAGCCTTTCCGTGTAACAGGAACTCCTGCCTGGACAGTCTCTTGATTACACCATCTCCCTCCAAATGCCCTCCTCCACCACTTAAAAAAATAATGTCAGGCTAAGGTTATTGGGACATGTTCTAAAAAAGCCTCTCATCCTGCATTTGCTCCTTGAGGTGGGGGTGGTCAGCTGCTTTCAAGGACGTGAGTGCGGTGAACACAGAGACATTATCTGGCTTCCCCCGAGCCATACCTCCCTCTGGACACAGAGTCAGGTGAGTATTTTTAATGTGAATGACAGGAGATGATGACAGGGAATGAGATTGCAAACCCTGGACCCGGGACTGGATCCCAGTTGTGCCATTTACCGGCCTTGTGTCACTGGCTGGCTACACCACAGGCACAGTGTCCTCATCTCTACAATGAAAATAATAGTACTACCTTCTTGGGGCTGTTGTAAGATGAAGGGAGATCATGCCTGTCACGGGCCTAGCTCCAAGCCTGGAAGACATTCACTCTCTTGAGTGAGGCCGACAGGGAATCAAGGCTAATACCCCACCCTGCCCCCCAACATCTGTCTTCTCTGAAGTGCAAGGAGAACTAAACACCCAGATGCCCACATGCGGTGGGGATGGGGGACTCTGCTAAACTGCAGTCATTTGCTTCCTAAACTTCAGTTGTGAAGTTGTAGAATTCTCCCTCTAGAATTCTACTGCAAAATTTGCAATCCAGTACTGCTCCACAGAAGAGAATTCTTGATCCCGCACCAGTCTTAGCTTACTGCCTGCAGCACATCTGAATCTTGGATGCTTCTCTGTTTGGATGGCATTGCTGGGCCTGGCTCACCTGGATGTCACTTGCAACTACATGGCAGCCGCACCTCCCCTGCTGACCTTGGCAGTTTTGCCTGGATTTCGCCTGTGTGGACCTGCCCGATCCCCCCACGTCCTGTGACTTACAGCCTGACATGGGGCACATCCACCCTCCTGCAGGCTGGCCTAGATCCTGGTTTCAAGCCCCTGTATTTGTCCCTGCAAGTTGTCTTCACCTGCACAAAATTGATATTGCCTTATATCTGAGTTTGTCCCAATGTCATGTTCCTTTTTTTTCTTTTTTAAGATTTTTAAATTTATTTATGACAGACACACATAGACAGAGAGAGAAGCAGAGACACAGGCAGAGGGAGAAGCAGGCTCCATGCAGGGAGCCTGACGTGGGACTCCATCCCGGGTCTCCAGAACCACACCCGAGGCTGAAGGCAGCACTAAACTGCTAGGCCACTGGGGCTGCCCAATGTCATGTTCCTTACAACAAAGGATACCTCTTCCCCAATACTACGTTCTCGAACAAACACTTTGAAATATTTCAGAGGTGCCTGGGTGGCTCAGTCAATTAATTTCCTGACTCTTGATTTCAGCTCAGGTCATAATCTTGGAGTGGCAGGATCAAGCCCGGGAGTCAGGCTCTGCGCTAAGCAGGGAGTCTGCTTGGGATTCTCTCTCCCTCTCCCCCTCCCTCTGCCCCTCCCCATCCCCTGCTTTCTCTCTCTCTCTCTCTGAAAACAAATAAATAAATAAATAAATAAATAAATAAATAAATAAATAAATAAATAAAAATAAATAAATAAAATCTTGAAATATTTCAGATTTGGAAAAAAACACAAAGAATAAAATAATACCCCCTCCAGTGACATTTAGCAAATGTTGATGTTGAACTATATTTGCTTCATATTATAAAAAAACTGAATGGTGCAGGTACAGCCAAATGCCCTTTCCAGATCCCTTATAGGTACCATTTCCTTCTTTTTCTCCTTCCTCGGAGGGAAGCACTCTGCTGAAGTTGCTCATTTTTCTCTCATATATGTTTTCATAGTTTCACTAAGCATTTATTTGTATGCCCACAACTGCACTGTTTTGTATTTCAAAATTTTTATATAATTTCAAATTTTACATATTATGCTGACTATATCTGTAATGGGTTGAATTTTGTCCCCCTACATTCATAGGTCAAAGCCCTAACCCTCAGGTCCTCACAATGTGACCTTCTTTGAGAAAAGGACCATTGTAAGTGTAATTAGTTGTCACAATGATGCCATACTGGAGTAGGGTGAGTCCCTGTGACTGGAGTCCTTATAAAAAGAATGCCATTGGAAGAGACAGAAACACCTAAGGAGGGGAGATGATGTGAAGACAGAGGGAAAATACGTTCAGGAAGCCAACGGATGCCTGGGGTACCAGGGCCTGGGAGAGAGGCTTGGAAGACATCCTCCCGCGCAGCCTCACAAGGAAACAAATCTGCTGACCCCTTGATCTTGGACTTCCAGGCTCCAGAACTCTGTGGCAGTACATGTCTGTCGTTTAAGCCATGTTGCCTGTGGGACTTTGTAAGAGCAGCCCTAGCAGACGTATACCGGATCCTTCTGCAAAGTTGGCTTTCTTTGCCCAACTTTGGGCATGTTCTCTTAGTTTGGCCATGTTAGAGCAGCAGCCCACCACTCCTATTTTAAATATCAAATGTGGGCTTCAAGGGTGTGTTTGTTTCATAAGGAACACAGCCCAGTGACACCTGTAGCTCTTGTTTATGCTTTCATTCAATAGAAATGTACTGAGTACCAACTACACACCCAGCCTTGAGGAGAGCATGGGGAAGGCTAGTGAGCTTGGGGAAATCCCACTAGGAGCAAAGACAAGTGACCTGGGCTTTAAACATATGCTGACAGGGTAAGGCAGGGGATGGTGTGGGTGGAGGCCTGAGCATCTGGGCTGGCAGCTTCTAAAGAGAAGGTGGAACTGTTATCCACTGGTGCCATGTTCTGCAACTGCTGGTATGCCCATTACTCTATGTCATTGCTTCCCACACATCATCAGCCATCAGAATCCTCTGGAAGGCTTATGAAGAAAATACAGATTTCTGGGCCCCACTTTAAGGTTACTAATTCATCAGGTTTGGATGGGGCCCGAGAATTTGCATTTCTAATAAGTTCTAAAGTGATGCAATACTATAGATCCAGGGAACACAGCTGGAGAGCCATTGGACTCATGCATTTGATGCAACATGATAATTTCTACTTTCCTTGTGTAGTTTATGTATTTTTTTAGTGCATTCATTTTCAGCAAGATTTGTAAAATGTCCTATCCTGACTTGTAAAATGTTTGCTCAAATGAGTTGTTTGTGGGTGAGTTTTTTTAGTTTCTGATGGAATTCCAGAAACTTCAGGTCCCGTGGACCAGGATTTTTGGTAGTTTCTTAGTTTCCAGCTCCCATACCATGGTGGGAGGACAGATTCAGAGCCCATACCTGTACATTCTGTAAGCTTGGACTTTTATTTCTTACTGGTGATCTGTCCCCTCATCCCATTGAAGGCCCTGATAAACAGCAAGCCTTCTTAAGCTTTCTTCCTGCATCTCTGGTCCCACACATAGAGCTTTTGTCAGCCCCTGTTATGGACTCTGTTGTATCACTCAAAATTTCTATGTTGAAACCCTGACCTCCAGGACCCCCCCCCCCCAAATGACTGTTTGGAGATAAGACCTCAAAGAGTCAGTTAAGGTTAAATGTGGTCATAAGGGTGGGACCCGAATCCAATATGAGTGGTGTCATTATAAGAAGAGACACCAGGAATACACACACACACACACACACACACACACACACACACACACACAGAAAAGGCCACATGGGGACACAGGAGAGTGTCCTTGGGTGACACCAAATCTGCCAGTACCTTGATCTCAGACTTTCAGCCTCCAGAACTTTGAGAAAATAAATTTCCCAGAAGCCACCCAGCCTGTGGTATTACATAATGGCAGCTTGGGCAAACAAATACAGCCCTTCTAAGTCAGGAGTGGCTCTTCACTCAGAACATGATTCTCTCGTCACCTTCTATTGGCAGAGGTTCCACCTCTTACCTCGTGGGCACTGGAAACCCTGGGCCTACATCTCCTCAGCTCGTACTCACTCCACTGGCTCTGCTTTCTTTCATCTCTGGCACCTGATGGTTTCCCTTCTTTCCTTCTACATTTTTAGATGTTCTATTTTATCCAGGGTTTAGGTCTCTATGTAACTGGAGGAATCCGAGCGACATCAGGTTCATCTGCTATGCCGCTGAAGTTTGATATTACGTTCTTCAATCCTTCTAACACTTTCTTATATCCCATTTGATCCATATCCCTCCTGATGATTTCCATAAGACAGTATCATCAGGTGACAGATGGAAAACTGAAGGTTGGAGAGTTTGTGTGATTTTCCCAATGTTGCATAGCTAATAAATAATGGGGCTTGTCCTGGGACCTCCCACAGGTGCACCCACTCCACTCTGGCACCTACTACAGCCAAAGTGTTATGGTAGCATTTTTTCCAAAGTGTAAGAGTAATATTCTAGTTCTATAGAATATAGCTTTCTAAAAAAAAAAAAAGCCATAGACTCTAATTGAAAACTCTCCAAATTTCAGAAAACATTGCTAACATTTCTCCAAGTAAAGCTGTGAGATGCTGTCAGGAACATCCACATTTGACTGTTTCTCTTCCATGGCTCTAAAAGCATCTTTTGAGAATCTGAGAAAACCTTCTCTTCTACACCATCTCTGCCATCAATCCTAAGAGACAGATTTTCGTATCTGTTTATGCCTGAAATTTAGCAGACATTTTCTTTATTTTCTTCTAGTAGATTCCAGTGCCAACATCCAAAGGATTTTCCTCTTTAGGATATAATCTTGGAACGCTTTAAAGTGCAATGTGTAGTATGGAATGAGGAATATGGAAGTATGAGTTATCTGTTAGAATATGGGTTCTGGGCACTCAGCTTTGAAATAGATTTTAGAGTGAGTTTGCCTCTTATGACCACTGGCTTGGATATGAGGAAGGCCCTTTCTAGAGAGGAACTTCCCCACATTGACAGAGCATTCTCTCCTGATCTTGCTCAGAGTTAGTTCACTGTTGGTTGCTCTGGAGTCTGTAATTAGGGTCTTTTGTTCTGTCTTCATCCCTCACCCCCAGCCAGGGTCAAACACCTTGCATGCTGTCTTTCCACTCATAAAATCTAGAAGGAGCCTCTAGTTTCATTTAGGTTCCCTTAACTTCTGCCCTGGGTTCTTCCCATTTTCATTCACCTCCAACCTGTCTGGTCTGAATCTTATACACTCCTTGCCAACACCCCTGAGTCACTGCCCTTTCCTGAAACTTGCTTCCTGGCTGGTCTCAAGAAAGTAGCAGTGGATCTGCTTTTGCTTCCTGTGACTGCTCATCTTCACATCTGCTGCTGGAAGGCCTCCAGAGAATTCCGTGGCCTGGCTAATGCCAATGCACTGAGCCTCGCAACATGTATTGTATGTGTATGTCATTCTATGACATTTTATGTGTATGTCTATTCTATGTCATTCTACTGTTGCCTACCCTTGTGTCAGTCTACTCTAATTTCCTCACCAGCCTTTTTTAATCCATTAAGAGGAATTGTCAGGTTGGTAAGTAGAATGATTCCAAGTCAAAAGCTCTCCTCAACTGTTTGAGGAATCTCCATACCGTTTTCCAGAGTGGCTATACCAGCTTTCATTCCCACCAATATTGTGTGAGGAGTCTCTTTTCTCCACATCCTTGCCAACATCTGTCCTTTTCTGACTTGTTCATTTTAGCCATTCTGACTAGTGTGAGGTGATATCTTTATTGTGGTTTTGATTTGTATTTCCCTGATGCTGTGTGATGTGGAACATTTTTTTCTTGTGTCTATTGGCCATTTGTATGTCTTCTTTGGAGAGATGCCTGTTCGTGTCTTCTTCCCATTTCTTTTTCTTTTTTTTTTTTTTAAGATTTTATTTATTTCTTTGACGGAGAGAAAGAGAGAAAGAGAGAGAGAGCACAAGCAGGGGGAGCAACAGGCAGAGGGAGGAGGAGACACAGGGCCCCACTGAACAGGGAGCCTGCCTGATGCAGGGCTTGATTCCAGGATCCTGGGATCATGACCCAAGCCAAAGGCAGATGTTTAACAAACTGAGCCATCCAGGTGCCCCTTCTGCCCATTTCTTGATCAAATTATTTGTTCTTTGGGTGTTGAGTTTGATAAGTTCTTTATAGATTTTGGTTACTAGCCATTTATCTGAAAATAGAGCTACCCTATGACACAGCAATTGCACTAATGGGTATTTACCCCAAAGATACAAATGTAGTGATCGGAAGGGGCAAGTGCACCCCAATGTTTGTAGCAGCAATGTCCACAATAACCAAACTGTGGAAAGAGTGCCCATCAACAGATAAATGGATACAGAAGATGTGGTATATATATACAATGGGATGCTTCTCAGCCATCAAAAAAAGAAACCTGCCATTTGCAATGATGTGGTTGGAAGTTGAGAGTGTTATGCTAACAAAATAAGTCAATCAGAGAAAGACATTTATCATATGATCTCACTCATATGTGGAATTTCAGAAACAAAACAGAGGATCCTAGGAGAAGAGAAGAAAAATAAAATGAGATGAAATTAGAGAGAGAGAGACAAACTATAAGAGACTCAATCATAGGAAACAAACTGAGGGTCTCTGGAGGGGAAAGGGGTGGGGAGGAATGGGCATTAAGGAGGGCATGTGATGTAATGAGCATTGGGTATTATATAAGACTGATAAATCACTGAACTCTACCTCTGAAACCAATAATACATTACATGTTAATTAGTTGAATTTAAATAAATTTTTAAAAATTTTTAAATAAAAATAAATAATGGATCTTGGAAAAAAAGCTCTCTTTGATCACAATATGTATTTAAGACTGGAGCATTCTTTATAGCTACATACATTATGGTGCTGCTTCTTTGTCAACCGTTCAGTGCCTCAAAGTAACCCTGTCCATCAGATGCCGATGCTTAAGGGCCTAGGCTCCTTTGTTCTCTTTGGTTCCAGGATGGTCACATTACCGTAGCGCCCCCTGTCTGTGTTCTTGGGCACTGCTATGCTGTAGATACATAATCTTGGAAAAGAAAGTTTATGGTTTTGAAGTAATGTCTCTAGCTCTGTCTTCTAATTTATTAAATCTGAGAAAAAGGGTGGGCTCAACGCCCACATGGTCTTGTCAGCACAAAAGGCAGTTTTCAACCAAATTGTGGTGGAAGCATCATGCTGACAAGAAATCGTGGGAATGTTATTAAAGTTCCCTGGAAATGTGGTCTCTTCTTGGGGGAAAAATGGTACTGCTTACACCTGCCGCATGCCTTCCTATTATTCCCTCTGGCTCCACGCTGTTGCGTACATGCTACCCACACACGCAGATGGCCTTAGCAAAGCCAGGGATCTGTTTAATTGTCTCACATGATTTAAAGCTTCTTAGGAGATTCAGGTGATTATTTCAAATGGCAGGAATTTCTTTTAAACGGGTTGGGGGGTGGGATTCAAAAATCAGAAACATAACAACAGTTGGATTGTTTTTGGAATGAATCTATTTTTGTTTTCTGCCTGAGACCAAAATACCCTTGGCAAAGCCTGGCCCTGAAATGATAAATATCTTAAGTCACAGAGTCCAAAAGAAGGCAGGGGGCCAAGTCCTCTAGGAAGTGAAGCGGGAAACAGGATTCCAAACTTGAATCTTTGCCTCTGACTGCCAGATGAGCGAAGCTCGGGACAAAATAAGCCCCCAGATGAGTTCTGGTACCCACGCAGCTCACGGTAATGCTTGGCTCCAGCGGCAGCTTTGAAAAAAAAAATGCACAAGTAGTCACTGAGATCTCTTGCATCTGCAAATTAAATGCTCTGGGAGCTTCTTCTAAACACAGCAAAAAGAAAACACCGTCCAAATAATTGCTATGAAGGAATTCGGCTTCTCAGATGGACTTTGAAAGTGTATCAGCTAATCACGGTTTCCCATCTTTCCTGTCTCTTCATCCTTATTTGTGCGTGTTGGAGGGGGAATCAGCCAAGGAAGCTGCTATCCTCATCGTGCATTTTTATATCTTTACATCTTCTCTCTTTTAAGCCTGATGAACCCTTGTTTTAGTGTTTCTGCTCATTTTCCCAACTCACTTGGAAACGTTCTAGCACCTGGATGTCTTCAAGCAGCCAGTCCCATTTAAGCCCTGAAACTAGTACATTAAGCATTCAGGTTTATTATGGGGTGGTGTGGGGGAGAGGTGTATTTGTTTTTTGTTTTTTTTTTTTTTTATAATCAGTCTTAACTCCATTCTGTGTCCTCGAGGATTAAAAGTAGGTATTAATGGAAAATGCATTGGGCCAGGCATCATTCCTAGCATTTTAAATAAACGATTAACTCTTTCAGTCCTTCCACGGGCTCCATCCTTGTCCCCCACCCCAGGAAGCAAAAGAGGCACAGGGAGGCTGGGAAGGCCCCCTCTGTTTTCCAGGCAACAATCAGAGAAGTGGGGAAGGGGACCCAGGCTTCCTCTCATCCCACACCTGGGAAAGACTTAGCAACCAGATCTCAAGCAACCCCCCTCAAAGAGCCCTCGTTGTTAGTGGCAAGTGTCGCTCATCTCCATGCTTCAGCCTTCTGTGACTGGCAGGTTTCTGATGCCCAGCGGGAACTCAGCTGGCTCCCAAACTTGCCCTAGAGCTGAATCGTGGGCTTTCAGGAGTCTGTGTGAGCCGGCTCCAGACAGGTTTCCTGCATTTTCCTGTGTAGCAGCAGAAGGGGGTTCTGTGCACTAGGGGGGCAGCCCCCTTGATAACCACCCCCCCACCTGTGACTGGTGACTGGGCTGATTGCTTCTGTGCCTACTTCCCCCCTGCTAGGCCCTGTCCTGACTTCTGGGACCTTGACATCTTGTGATGGGAAAGGAGGCCCCCAGCCTCCACAGTGCTGCACCCCAAGTGTCAGGAACAGGTGAGGTCCCCTCTCAGGTCAGGTGTAGAAGCAAAACCAGCAGCTTGCTTAGGCAAATGAACACACACACACACACACACACACACACACAGGGTGAGGAACAGAATATTTTTGGAGGGAGGGTAAGGAGAGGAGAGTTCAGCCACTGAGGGGAAGAGGTGACAGGTGTTCAGAGCTCATGGGGACCTGACAACTACAGAGCTCTCCAGCTAAAGACCTGCCTCTGTGGGGATAACCACCCATGTCAAGGGAGCTGCAGTTAGTTTAGGGCACATCTGGGTCTCTTGAGAAAAGAAAATTTATTCTAATATGAAGACCATATTAGATGGTATGGATACCCCTGCCTACAGGCTGATTTTCATTGACACCTGGCCTGGGTTCACAGAGGGTGGTACCATGGTGTTGGACTATGGGAAGGATGCACAGCAGGAGGGGATGGTGGGCCTCACTCTAGAGTCCATGGAGGAGAGACATGGATTGGCCAGTTTCCATATTTATGTTAGGGCTTTTACTTTGATTCTTTGGGACTGACCTGTGGGGTTTGCGCTGTGTCTCCATACAGGCTTCCTTGAGCCTCTGAACTGGGCCTGGGCTTTACTTTGTGTCCAAAGAGTCCTTAGAAATAGGTTAAATCAATGGAAATGAAACCAGCCCATGAGTGCTCTGAGGGCAGAGAATGGGAAGATTTGTTCACAGCAGCTTCCATCAAGGTATCTGATACACAGAGAGGGAATTTCGGGTGAAACAAACTGGGAAAACCAGAGTAGGCTTTTCTTTTTTTTTTTTTTAATTTCTGGTTCATTTATCTGTTTGGGTGTTTTTGCCATTAAGGGGAAAGATGCCTTGTGTTTTATTGTCAATTGTTTCATCATTGTCATGTTCTACTGCTCACTATACCACATTTCAGGGATCCCAGCCTTGACCTCCTCGGGGAGGAAAACCTCACTGGGTTTCGTATGACATTGGGGGCTGGAACTGCCTCAGAAGGTGTGAGTGGGTGGGTGGGGGGCCTCACCTACCACGCAGGCCAGGGAGGTAGGGAATGACCCTCTTCATCATTACCTTCATGGCCCTGCGGCTGGGGACCTTCATCACTGCTGCCGAGCCTGGACGGGCCTGTTACCCTGTCCCTGTTTCCAGAGGGCTCTCTCTGAGCTCCAGACAGAATGATTAATGGCCCTTTGGGCCAACCCTAAAACACTGGGAGACAAATATACCTCATTCATGGGGAAGCAAGCCCCAGGACATATATTATCTCGGAAAAATGAGATGGCCAATAAGCTATTTCATTGGGTGTTTATCAGCTTTAGTTTTTATTATAGGACTTTATTTGGTTTTTATATCCATATATATTTATATATGTGTGTAAAGAGAGGTCTCTATGCATATATAGATGTACTTAGACTATATATACACTTTAATATATATTTTAAAATAATATGTATTATTTTACTTACTTATATATACTTATATGTAATAAAATATATTATATGTATGTATCTATACATACATGCACTTTATTTAAAAAGAATAAGAAGAAACCTCTATATACTATAATATTATTATGAGAAACATTTTCTTACATGTTTTTTTCTTTTTTTTTTTTAATTTTTTTAATTTTTATTTATTTATGATAGTCACAGAGAGAGAGAGAGAGGCAGAGACACAGGCAGAGGGAGAAGCAGGCTCCATGCACCGGGAGCCCGACGTGGGATTCGATCCCGGGTCTCCAGGATCGTGCCCCGGGCCAAAGGCAGGCGCCAAACCGCTGCTCCACCCAGGGATCCCATGTTTTTTTCTTATTACAAGAGGTGAAGACTTTGATAAAAGTAGGTATAGGCAAAAAAAATTAAATTAAATTAAAATAATCCATACTTTTTTAATCACACAAATAAACGGCTGTCAACAGCGGTATGTATCTTTCAGTTATTTATGCCTATGGAAACATTTCTTTAAAGAATTAGAATTTTATTGTGCATGCAGTGTTTTAATAGCTTTTTAAAATGTAATATATTGTGAGGATTAAACAGGATAAATTATTTAAAAATAACTTTTAACATACTACCTAAGAGTTTCCACTAAATAAAAGTTAGTTATTGTCATAATTATTTTCCTTCTGTATCAAATATCATTACCTATTTTATTTCCAGTTATAAACCATCCTATAGTGAATATTTTCACGGGCATAGTCTTACATATAGACATTATTATTTCTTGAATACAGGTCCTCAGAGAAGAAATGCTAGGTTGTAGGATATTCACTTACTCATTAAGCAACTCTTTATTTTGTATTTACCATATGCCAGGAGCTAGAAAGAATAATCAGAATAAGAAGATGTACTTGGTACCTGTTGTAGTAGAGCCTACACCCCAGGGAGAGAGGGAAAACAATTACATAATTAGAGGGAACTCAGGGAAAGCAAATGCACGTGGTCAATAAACACGTAAAAAGATACTCAGCCTGCCCTAGTAGGGAACAAAAGGCAAATTAGAATAACAAAGTGGTGCCACTTTACATTCATTAGATTGACAAAACTAACAAATACCAAAAGCCAACCAGGATGTGGAAGAGATGGGTGCCCCTGGAATCACATTGCTGTGTGAAAGGTGAATTATTATTAGTCTTTTTGGAAAGTGATCTGGCCACATTTAGAACAAATAAAATGCACATATACTTTTCACTCAGCATTCTGGGAAATATATCCATAGAAATATGTATGTATGTGTATACGTGTATATATGTAAATACGTATGTATTTAAAGACATACATTTAAAGAGGATCAGAGTATGCCACCGCCCAAAAATAGCCACTTTGGCAGAAGGATAATTTTAGTCAGAGGAGTCATCAGAGTGACTCTGCCCTCCCCTTTTCTTCCTAAAACACGGCACACGTTCCCTTTGTAAAGATCTTCCCACTCCCTGACTCAAAGCAAGAGGAGGAGATGACTTGTCCTGGGAGACTGCATTTACTTGATTCTGCATCAACAAGCCTAACCTTCCATTAGTCTCCACATATATGTACTTTCCTACAACTTACTACTCCTAGAAGCCCAAACCCCATTTCCTTCATCTTGTCATTTTTCCACACTTCATCACCCTTTGTTAAAGTAGTATATATACCCTCAGGCCTCCCCACTCCTTGGGTTCTCACTTTTTCCTATAAAACTCCCGTGTCTATGTGCAGTAAACTTCTCTTGTTAATCTGTCTTTTGCCAGCTTTCTTAGCAGGCCTCAGTAACTGAACCTAAGTGGGTAAAGTTTGGGCTTTTATTCCTTCCCTACACATTCAACCTTGTTTATTGCAGCTTTGTTCATAGTGACGAAGAACAGACAGCAAAAGGGGAATTATGGCATAGCCACTACATGGGGATTTTTGTACTATCATTATGTCTTATATGATATTCCACTGTGTATATGCATGTATATATTCATACACACACACATAAAGAAATTAGGGAAAATCAGATATATATACACACATATGCATTTACACATACATACACATATGTGTACACACATATGTACACATGCATATACACATGTATGCACACCTATGCATATACATATATACATGTATACATATACATACACAAAGAAATTAGGGAAGGATTGGATTTAAGAATATCCATGAGAAAAAAAAAATAATATCCATGAGATATTAACTAAAAAGAAAAGAAAAGGAAGACGAAAAAAGAGTTTCACAATAGTGAAAAAGGTATGAGTCTCTTTCAGTGAAAGGTAAGCCAGCAAAATCAAATATAAGTATAAGCTTGTCTATTTATATGATCAAGGAGAAATGTGTGCACAGAGACCTAGCACAGTATTAATAGTGACCACTGTGGGGAAATGGGATTGGGTAGATGATTAGCTTTTTTCTTTTACACCTTATATTGTATTACTACTATAAAATGCTAAATATAGAGAATTTTAACATTAGCAGTTTTATTACTAATAAAATAGTACAGAGAAAATTGAGGGTGTTCCAGGAGCTCAGAGCAGAGGCACCTAGCACTGCTCCTGTAACATCAAGAAGCATTATCCATCCAATGGGCTGGATGGAAGCCAGTTCCAGTCCAGGAAGCTGTGAATGGGCATAAGTAGCAAGTTGTGGTCATTGTGTTTAAGTCAAACACAAATGCACATGTGTGCAAGTCAGATATTATTCACTTACACAGGTGCCACTCTCGGGCTCACTGTAGTTAGTGAAAGAATTTCAACTGAGGCACAGAGTTTAAGACAGATTATATGTACTACAGAAAAGGGTGAGCTTTCAACCCTTGGACATTCCCTCTCTGATCCTCAAGTGTTTTGTCTACATGGTGGATACCTTCCCTTGGCCTGCCCTGTAGGATTGTCAACAGGATCACATGAGACAGAATACATGAAAATGCCTAGCACAGAACCTGGCACAAATGTGTCATCTGATCTGAACCTGCCCAACCCCATCTTATGGAGCTGTCATGAAGAACAAAGGAGGAATGGATATGAGGGCGCTCTGGAAAGTGTGAGGCATGATATAAAAAGCAAAGCCATAAGAAAAACAGCATGAGAGCCAGTGTTAGAACCCGAGGACCTTGGCATCCACTTCAGATCTTGGATATGCTCCTTGCACTGTCGCCGTGAAAAGTTTAACCAAGTTCAAAAAGTTGATTACTTGTGCAATGGCTGGGAGAATGAGGAACTGGCTGAGGTGAAGTGCTCCGAAGGAATGTCTGGCAGAGTCCTTATTTCCAGAACTTTCCAGCACTGGCAGGTGTGAGATTGTGCAGTCATGGAGAGCCTTGCCAGGGAGATTCAGTGCTAAGTGCTGAACACGAAGGGAAAGTCCCTTGGTGGACTGTGTGTGCCGTTAAAGGCAAGTCACAGAAGAGGATACAATAAATAGTTCCAGAAACACTTTGCAGGCATTGAGACTTGGCCAATTACAGAGCTAAAGTGTTCTGGCCAACTCTGAAGTGTGGAGAGAAAAAAAAAAAGTGATGAGACAAAGCTTGTCTCCTAGCGTTCTTTTTATAATGCTCTGTGTGTACCCAGTGTCTCATAGCACAAGGTGAAAACATTTGAAAAGAAAAGGGGAAAAAAAAGGTACTGGTTTATATTCATGAAATTGAAGTCTTGGAGTATTATCTCTATCCCCTGTAGCCACCTAAAACACAGCATGTGCTCCAGCCTCCTTTCAAACCCAGCTTTAATTTTGCCACAGTTTTCTTTTGTCGCCTGCTTTGACCTTGAGGTAGGAATCTGCGTGCAAACATTTCCCAGTCCTTGTCCTTCTTAGAGGAGAAACGGAGCTGCTTTGATGGATGGGTGCACCCACCTGTGGCCCAGGTGTGGAAGGGGCATGAGGCAAGGGCATCCTCCGGGCTGTGGGTAGAGTGGGGTCAAAGGACAAAAGTGCAAAGGGTGAGACTGTGACCAAACTTCGATACTGGGGTTCTGAGTTCTGAGGTAAAGTCTGTTCCTGGTCTGCCTCTCTCTTAGCTCGTCTTTAATCTGCCCCTTCTTGGCTTGGTGACCTCATTATCTTGCGTCAGGTCATGGTGGAAATCCTGTGAAATCACCGACCTCAGACAAAGTCCCCTCCTGTTCTTACATCCTGTGGTCAGTGGAGGTAGGTCTAGGTGGTCATTAATTAGCCTTCTAGTAGTGCTGGTTGTTTCTGTTGGCCACAGGCACACAAAGGCTTCGGTGTAAAAACAGCAACCACTAATCACAGCTCCATAGTTTCCTGGATTTATGGGAACAGACTTTCAGAAAAAAGTGAAGGGTCCTGTGTATTTATTGGCTTTTTTTTTTTTTGAAAAAAAAGAAAAATTAGTCATAAAATTACTATTGGTAGAAAATCAGCTCTCTGGGAACATTCTAGGCCTCTGTTCTGTTGCTGTTTATGGGGACAAGCAGCTTTGTTTCTCAGGGCCTCCTCTTTCACATATAGAAGATGAAGAGAAAGTCGGACGATCGCCTTGGTGTCTCTGGCAACAGTTTAGGATGACCAGATTTAGCAATTTGGGACACACTCCTTCTGAAAGTCTATTTGTTGTTTATCTGAAACTCAAATGTAACCGGGTGTTCCGGATGGTATCTGGCAACCCTATGACAGTTCAAATATTGTGGGGAAGGGAGTGACTAGGCCAGGTCCCACTGGCTCGCTGGTGGCTTGGGGGACCGGGTGGAAGGTGCCCGTGGGCGTGGGGCTCCCTCCCGCCCCCATCTCCCTGGCTCACCCTGGTTGCAGGGCAGGAAGAGGCCTCACTGTCCCAGGCAGCTGGTCTCTGATCGGGGACACTGCAAACTACAGTTCTCTCCAGTTCTTTTCAGGCAGAAATCTCAAACTTATATTTCATTTGGCTTCATTTCCAATCGGTATTGTTGTCTTAAAAAACAAACAAACAAACAAAAAAAAAAACGAAAAACAATTGCCTTTCATGAGGAGGAGACAATTATTTTTTTCTTTCTCTGTGGGATTAAATTCTAACACATGACCAAGGAGGTAGATCACTCCTCAACAGAAAATTGGACGAAAATTCACTCTGGGAGGGTGACATGTCCAGCACCTCAGTGCAAATAAAGAGGACTTGAAAAGAGAAGTAGGATTTGTCTTAAAAGGGGGGCGGGGGCAGGAGGGAATGACGTCTGTAGAGCATTTGGTAGCTTACACATTTTCTCTCTGACATCCTTTAATTCTTACAGATCACCCGAGGAAAGAGTTAGTGTATTAGTTCCGGTCTACAGGTGAGGAATTTGGCCTGGAAATGTTAAGTTTCTCACCCAAGTCACCCAGCGAGTAAATAGTGACTGACCCAAATTACCCGGCTAGTCAGTGCAAGAGCCGGGCCCTTGAGTGCTGGTCACCTTGCTCTCTCTCCACTCCACTGCGCTGCTGTGTGAGGCCTCTTCACGAAAGGAGTCACACATGCGGGGTCCCTGTGGACTTCAGAAAGTTCGAAGCATACCTTTCGATGCTTCTGGTAACGTGCCCGTCTCTACTCATGTCCCATTTTGCTTCCCTACTCGTCCAGCCCCTCCATCAAGCCACAGCTCAGAGGCTGCAAGAGCTAGCCAGTAAAAACCAACTGGATTGGTGAGCATTAATTCAGCAGGTGAGGAGACCGTGACATTTGAAGTTAGGATGCAGACCTTCAGGAGAGGCCTTACTCTGTTCCTCTCCCTCCAGTGATTAGACTGAGCTCCACCCAAGCAGCTCAGAAAACACTCAGAAAAGCTCAAATTCAGGGTAGGTAAGAAAGAGCATGTGGCTTAAGAAAAACAGCTCATACTTTCCTCTTCTCCCGTTGCTGGTATGGGAACCAGCACTGTGTTGTTTGATCCGGAACTAGCGATACCTCAGCAGCCATTGACCAAGTTCATTTCTGTGGTGGGTCTCTGGTTGGATAGACTAGGTTGGGTTCCAGGGGCGGTTTGTGCCAGCAAACTAGCAAACTGACCAGGACTCTCGTTATACCAACTTTGCCATGCTGCTCCGAAAAAGGTCAGCTAGTTTTAGGGTTTTGGATGCTAAATAGCATCGTCTGCTTTTAGATGGGTAGCCAAATGCTCTCCTGTTGCATTCCAAAATATGTGCTCCTGGTTTATCGTATTTATCCTAATTTCTAAAATTGGTTTGTTTATTTATTTAGCCCCTGAAAAATAAATCACCCTCATCCCCTGTGTTCTGCGTACACAGCATTTGTATTCATTCATTCATTCATCCATTTGTTTATCTCTTTTATAGATTTATATTGTTTTCGATCACTTATGGGGAAGAGGAGAAACTCCTGAAACCATGCTAGACGAATGACTTTAAGAAAATGCCTACCTGCTGAGCTTATGAATGATGTTTTCAGTTTCTCCTTTTACTCTCAAAAATATGAACTTCTTTTTAAAAAAGTGGAAAAACTTCCTCACAGGGAAGAAACCTTCCTTGCCCAAACCTATATCCACAAACCCATCTCTCGCAGTGCCTACCAGTCTCCTCTCTTCCTAGCTGTTGACAAACAACACACATTAACATAATTGAGATAATTAAGGGCAGTGCCAGGTACTGTTATCATACAGGCTTCTGCAGTTTGGGGACTGCCAACATCGGCTCCCCCGAACAGCCTGAAGGCGTGGGGATTAACACCTACCAAGTGTGGTGGCTTGAATGTAGATGAGGGGAGGGAGACAGGCTGTTTCCTTTGATTAAAACATTACAAGAATAATTATTACAATAGTGAAATGGCTTCAGCCTTCTGTTAAGTTTTTTTTTTTTCCCTTCTCCAGTTTACTATGTATCTATGAAACTTTTTTTCATTCCTCCATATGGCAAATGACTGTCATTGAAAATCTCACGGTACTTCAAGTCGAGAACATTGAGTTGGTGGTCCCCAGGATGGGGTGGTTTTCATTGGTGCTGAGGAGAGGAGAATATTACTTTGGGAGACTCAGCTGGCGTTTTATTAAACAATTGTATCAGCTGGAAACGAATTATTGCCTTTATTTGAAGCTACCATTTAGAAATTATATGCTTTTCTTTCGGTGGAAAGTAATCTAGACCAGCCGGGGTTCTCAGGCTGGTGGATTTCTTAACCAGGCCAACCTGAACCCAAACTGTGGCCAACACTGAGGCTCTTGGCTGCCGTTTTTACATCCAGGCTGTCATTGCTTTTAACTTAGAAACCGAGCCCACTGCCACTCTTTTTCTCTGTCTCAGGGTCTGGAATATTTATGATCGGCGGGTATCATCTGGCATAAATCAAGGGACACATACATATGGGGCAAAATCCAAATATGGTATTAATGCACCTCTTCTTCAGCTATGATTTCTGCCAATGGTTGCGTGTGGACTCTTGCTGCAGCCTCTGGGCCCCATCTGTGCTCTGCTATAAGAGACAGGCGCCACAGTTTTGCAAGAAACAGGGAAATACTGGCCATAATCTCGAAAGGCCTTGTGATCCAGAACCTGGTTGTGCTCTTGGAAAAAAAAAACCACACACACAACAACACACATGTTCTGCCAAAAGTAGCACAGGCCATGTTATCAGCTAATATCTCCATTCTGTATATTTAGTGGGAAAATAAAGTCTATCAGGACAGTGTAATTTAGAAGGGTGGAGAGAGCCACATAATTTCCAGGGCAGGGAAAAGAGTGCTCGTTGGTACATTTTTGGTGGAACTGATCTGTTTTGGCAGTAACTTCTAGTTTCCTTTTTTTTTTTTCTATGCATAGTCTTTTTTTTTTTTTTTTTGGTAATGGAAAAATACAGCACCAGACCCTAAAAACTTGAAAAGTGACTGCTGAGAACACTGCCTATTGCTTTTTTCCTAGAATTTGCTTACAGCTGGCTTCTGGCTGGATACCTGTTTATTAGAAAAATTAAGTGCCTTCCTCTCAGAAACTTAATTGAAATGGGCTTATTCAAATCCTTGTAGGGGGAGTACCCTTTGGTCATTTCATTCCTCCAAAATCTGCTATGCCTTTTGGCCCAATTGATTGATTAAAACAAAACAAAAAGGCCTTCCATGTAATTGTGCAAGTCAGGAACTCAGATAATTTTCTCAGCTAACCCATGCTCCCTGGTGCTCTCCTAGGCTCTATCCTAGCCCTTGTAGTTTCTCGCAGGAGACAAAAATCAACTCTGGGTAAAGCAGAAGCTTCTTCAAAGACAGTGAACCAAGACCAAATTAAAACACTGTCCTAGATTAAATGGGAGAGGGGATAAGGAGATTTGCACTATGGATTGCAGACCCAGGAAGTCAGCCAGATGGATTCCCATTTTAGTAGCTCAGAAAGGAGCTGTCCAAGGGGTGTCCCCACTGTTCTGAGCAGAGTGAGGGGGTGGATATGAGTTTGGTGGCATTACCTTAATTTTTTTCTTTTCTCTGAAACGAAAGTCAAGTCCCTGGTAAACGTTTCTGATCACCTCTTACTCCATTGGTTGGGCCTATGGGAAGGTTCCCATCCTCCCCACCTCAACAGTGTGCCGCCCGTAATCATGAGATGCTTCTTGCCTGTTCCAGAGCCAAGAGAGGAACTGAGACCAGGTCTGTGTGATGGGACACCTATGAGGTCTTGGTACTTGGAGGTACAGACTTGTAGAAGCCCAGTATGAGTGAATATCTGTGTGTGTGTGTGTGTGTGTGTGTGTCTATGTCTGTGTGCGTGCACAGGTGTGCATTTGAAATTTAACAAAAAAGTACCTTAAAAAATGAGCACCTTTATTCCTTTCCTGTAACAAATTACCACATGCTGGAGACTTAAAGCCACAGAAGTTCATTCTTTCACAGTTCTGGACGCTAGAAGTCCAAAAGCAAGGTGACAGCAGGGCTGTGCTCCCCCCAAAGACTCTAGGGGAGAAGCTGCTTTCACCTCCTCTAAGTTCTGGGACTGCTGGCCTGCCTTGGTTGGAGTCACATCATCCTCATCATCTCTGCCCCCATCTTCACACCACTTTTTCATCTGTGTGTTTTTACTGACAACACTTCTTATTGGATTTAGGGTCCCCTTGAATAATCCATAACCATCTCCTCATCTCAAGATCTATTACTTACTTCTATCTGCAAAGACTCTTTTTTTTTTTCAAATAAGATCATAGATTCTAGGGATTAGGACTTGGACATCTCTTTTTTTGGGGGGCGGGGAGGGCACCATCTAGCCCACTACAGTATCCAAAACTGTTTGATGGCTCACAGGAAAAAGTTTAGAAATAGGTGCGTCATTAGAGATTGGTTGACCAAATTGCATAAATGCCTTTATTTCTTTTGTGTACTTTGCTTCAGAAAAGTTTTAAGATAGATGCATGAAGTCACACACTCTTTATGAAGAGCAATAATTTGTAGTCTAGATCTATATGTTTCTGGCAGCTTTACCCTGTGGTCTCTGAGACTTGCAAGCCCTTTTTGGGTGCCTCCGAGCATGAGGAGCACTGATTCACAAAAGGTGGGGGAGGATAGTTTTGTTACTGTCTTGCCCACGTTCTACCAAGAACCTTGTCATCCCAGGTTTGCTTGGCCTCCTGGGAAGCTTCTCCTACAGTGACTGCCTTCCTGCAATTATAGACTCCTTAACTGCTTGTTGAATCATGCTCCTTAAACATTTAAGGGGAAGAAATGTCCTCAACATCCTACAGTACTCCCTGATGAGGTGACCAGAGAGGAAGAGACAGAGGACATTGAGTGACAAGCATTAACTTCTTTGGCTTGCAACAGGCAATGGAGCCAACAAGCTCCAGTGGGACTTGTGGCCTAGCTTGTAACACAATAGCCATGCTCTGCTCCCCCATGTCTTCTTATCCCTGTTCTGTGAAGCTCACAAGGAACTCCTCTCTTGCACATCTTCTATCACTACACACAGCATCATTAGTAGACTGAGGCAGGACCCCTGTTAGGGCCCTGCCATATTTTAAACTCTAGCTCCCCACAGACAAATCCAAGTGTGCTGGATTCTTGGATTTGATGATAAAGAGTGAGCAGAGCCTTCACTTAGACCTGGAGACCTCAGCTGTGGGCTCCCGTCCTGGTTTTACCAGAGAAAGCCAGCACTGGGGATTTGGGAGCATTCATGCCATTATTAAGAATGTGAATTTGGAATCTTATCCTGTTACTGTTCCTTTACTACTACTCCTTCCAGAATCCTGGAGGGCGATGGGGTGTTTGCAGACGGGGTTCAGACATTCCTGGGTTTCTAGTCATAAATACCTTTAAGACAGTCATCGAAACCTTTCCCAGGGAACATTTACATCTATGGTTGGCTCAATGAAATACTGTATTCACTGTAACTGGCAACTGTCATCATAAAAAGGAGCATTTCTTTAGACACTGTGGACTGCAACCAAACCCCATGCTGCATCTTGGCTAGTGCCTGTGCCCTCCACTCACGAGATTGCAAGGGAAAGAGGCCCAATCATCAATTTGGATTGTGACTAATCAGATTAGTAATTTCTCCTGGCAAGGAGGAGAAGAAGCAGAGACACATATAGTGTGAGCAGAGCAAAATGCGTTTCCCTCCTCAGTTTTGTGGGTTAACTGGGTTGTACTGAGCTTGTGTCTAGGGTATAGTGGTCCCCAGTTCCATTGAGTTATTGCTTTGCTGCACCAAGATCTGATCAAAATCCATGGTCTGTCTTCAGCGGGCTGCCATGGGCCCTCACCTGTCCAACTTCCCAGTTCAACATTTCTTCTCTGAAATGTCTTCTCTGTAGCTTGCATTTCTGCTTTGCAAAGGCTTTCCTAGACTCCGATCCAAGAAGCATGGAGTCTTGAAAGCTGCTTTGACAGGAAAATAGAAGAGGTCTGGCGTCTGATATGTTTAGAAAACTTAGCATGCTGTAATCCCCACTTGGAAATTCATAATAAACATTAAAAGCCTCCTTAACCTCAGTTAATGCGGGGTTTCCCAAACTTACTTGACTCCAGTACTTCTCTTTCACGTAACTCCTCTCAATGGGGAGAGACACATTCTGGAAAATACTGGCATGGTGGAAGACATGTTGGGACTTTGGAACAACAGACCTGGGTCTGAACCTTCTCTCTGTGATCTCCTAACTATTGGCATCAGATAAGTTATTAGTGAGCTTCAACTGCCTTACATATAAAATGGGCGTACACAGCACTGGCCTCCTGCCAGTTACGGTTAGGAGAAACAAAGGTGTCTGCAAAAGCACTTGCAAAATTGTAACAGGCTGCTCAAAAAGACTTATATATGTACATCTGTAACAGGAGAATGGCCCGTAGGCTAAATCTGTGACAATGCCCTTTGTAAATAAAGTTTTATTGGGACACAGCCATACTCATTTGCTTATGATCATCTGTGGCTGCTGTTGCACTCCAGTGGGGAGCTCAGCAGTTGAGACAGAGACCACGAGGTTCACAGAGCCTGAAATGTTTACTACTTGACCCTTAACAGAAAAAAAGTTTGCTAAAAAAGAAAAAAAAGAAAAAAGTTTGCTGACCCCTTTTCTATAATAAAAATCGTTTATATTCAAGGACACGTTATGTCTGTGGGAAGAGAGATGACAGATGTGTTTCTGCTTCACTTGAGAAAGTGTGAAGTGGCAATAGGGCGAGGCCCTGGGCCTGAATTCTTGTCTCAGGGTGCCCGGATGGCTCTGCCCTGCCTCTCCAGGTAGATCTAATGGTAAGGTCTCCACATCTAGCAGGAAGGTGGCAAAATAGCTGCACACAGACTTCTTCCAGATAATAGCTTGGGTGATGAACCTGTCTGGACACTGGCAGCAAATCCCTGAAGATTGCCCAGCCCACCCCGAGTAGAAGGAGGAGGGAAAAGCATGCAGCTCAGGGCCGGTGGAGCAAGCAGAGGGCCCGTTTGTCACAAATGCATCATTGCACACTGCAGCTGAGGGCATAGTGTTGCCACAATCCTTAGGGATCGGAGACAGGAACTCATTTACAAGAGCAATCCTGAAAGTTTAACAGCACACGGAGACGTCTGGGTGATGCTTCCAAACATCCATCCTTAGGTCCCGCTGGAGTGTGAATGAGTGTTTAGGACCACCGGGTCTCCCCTCGTGGATGGTCTGGATCATTCAGTGACACCAGCTTTCCGAAAGTCCATCTCAACGATTTTGTGGAGCTCGGCACCCTAAACTCAGCTGCCTGGTGTTCACAGACCAAGCGTGCCAACAGCAAAGCACAAAGGCCAGGGAGCTGTTCCTGGAAAGAAGATTGTTCCCCACTTAGTCAGTGGGTACTTGTGATAGGAGCCTGACCACCAGGAGCTAGACTATGCTGGTATCGCCAGGGCCCCTGTTTCTGGTCTTCACGGTTCCGAGCTGCTAACAGCATCTGGCATCCGCAGCTCGTGGCCGAGGAATGCTTGCAGGGCTATTTGTGGAACCTGTCGCTGAGAGCACCCTGAAGACACCTCTTACATGCCCAGCCTCCCCACCACGTGCAACCGTGGAGGCGGGGAGTCTGTTTATGGCAGGAGGGAGGGGACGAGATATTTTGGAGAGTCACCGGGACATTTCACTGCTCTGTTAATCTTTGGAGAATTGCTCTTGCAAGTAGGATACTTACATCTAGGGACGCCTGGGTGGCTCAGCGGTTGAGCACCTGCCTTTTGCCCAGGGCGTGATCCTGGAGTCCTGGGATCAAGTCCCTTGTCGGGCTCCCTGCATGGAGGCTGCTTCTCCCTCTGCCTGTGTCTCTGCCTCTCTGTGTGTCTGTCATGAATAAATAAACAAAATCTTTAAAACAACAAAAAAGGATACTTACATCTAGTCCCAAAGGAGTTTCGAAACTCATAGAAACAAAGAGTAAAAAATCATAACTTAGGGTCAGGCTAGCTAATTAGCATGCTGCCCATTTTACCCTGTGGAGCCATGCACTTCCCTCAGCAATTTAAGGCAAAGGGACATCCCCCTGCTGAGATTTCAAGGCCCTCTGCAATCTTGGGAACATTTTTTTGGTCATGACTCTCTGGTCTTCCGCTCTAGGCAGGTGGATGTTCCACAATATTCCAGCTCCCCATCATACTGCTGCCTTCCTGCTCCTCAGGCCTGTCTGCACGGAGCTGCTTCTGGCATCTTGGGGCCCTGTGCTCAGAACCTGAGCTCTGCACCACGTTTCGCATTGAATTAGATGCTATTAGTTAGAGCCCACTTAAAACAAATACACACACTCTCTTCTCTCTAGCAAGAACATCAGCATCTTGAAGGCAGAAACCATCTACTTCATTTGAACCTTCCCCACTGATCTAAAATAGTAGTTGGCATACAGTAGCTTGTCAGTAAATGCTGTTGAAGTGGAGAATTTTAGGGGTGTCTGGGTGGCTCAGTTGATTGAGCATCCAACTCTTGATTTTGGTCCAGGTCATGATCTCAGCATGGTGAGATCGAGCCCCACATTGGGCTCCATGCTTAGCATGGAGTCTGGTCGTCTCTCTCCCTTTGCTCCTCCCCTTGCTCATTCTCTCTCTCTTTTTCTAATAAATGAATAAAATCTTATAAAAAAAAGAAAATGAGAATTTTGAAGATAGGTTTTGAAGAGGACTCTCTGTCTACAACATTTAGAAAAAGACATGTTTCAGAGAAAAATAGCAGAAGCTCCAGCTGAAGAGGGTTAGCTGTTTTCATTCTAGGAGCCAGGTGTATCTGGAAGGGTGGGGTGGTCCCACTGAGACCCATTGGCAGGTGATCCAAGGAGCCTCTGGAAAGGGACTCACCCTCAGGGAACAGAGAGTAAAGGGTCATGATATTCGGTCAATGCCTGTAGGCCAGTGAAGGCCAAGGAGGTTTGTTAGTCTCCTGGAGCTGCCTATAGCAAAGTAGCACAAACCAGCTGATGTGAAACTGGAGAAACTGGTTCTCTCACAGCCAGAAGTCCAAAACCAAGATGTTGGCAGGTCTTTGCTCCCTCCAAGTCCTCTTGGAGAGGATCCTCCCTTGCTTCTTCTAGCTTCTGGCAGCCCCAGGCATTCTCGGTTTGTGGCTGCATTACTCCCACGTCTGACCCTGTCTTCACATGGCTGCCATCCCCCCTGTGTGTGTGTGTCTTCACACGTTCTTCTCTCTCTTATAAAGACACCAGTCATGTTGGCTTGAGTGCCCAGCCTCACGACCTCATCTCAACTCCATTATATCCACAACGACCGTATTTCCAAATAAGGACAGAGTCACAAGTATGGGCATTAGGAAGGGCTTCAGTCCATCCTTTTGAGGAACAGAATTCAACCCATAAAAAGAGACATCTTTAGCAGAGAGTTATGTGTTAGTCTTCAGGATCATTCCTTTCTTTAGGGGCTGAGCTAAATCAAGCCCTTGAGAAGAGAAGTCAGTAAACTAGATTTTTTTTGGGGGGGGGGATTATTCATTTATTTGAGAGAGAGAGAGAGAGAGAGTACGTGTGCCAGCAGAGGGAGGGGCAGAGGGAGAGAATCTCAAGCAGACTCCACATTGAATACAGAGCCAGTTGGGCTTGATCCCACAACCCTGACATCATGACCCCAGCAGAAACCAAGAGTCAGATGCTCAACCAACTGAGCCACCCAGGTGCCCCATAAAAGATTTTTTTTTATAAAACCATTGGCTTATATGCTTGTATGGTATATATATTTAGATATATTCATTATCTCTATGTGCTTATAATAATACTGTCTTGGGGCTGTAAGTGAAATATAGGGAGGTGAGTAAGATTTTCTCTGCTGTATCCTAGAGCCCGGGAACCTGACTGGCAGCTTGGTCTGAGCAGAGGTGGGCTTAGCCACCCCTGGGGCAGGAACTCAGGGTAGGGAGTGAGGAGGCTTGAACAGGGGAAAGAGGCCAAGGGGATTGTCCCTAAGTGCACAGAAGGGAAGTCAGACCTCCCTGGGGACCATAAGGAACTCCCTCCCTCCCTGCTTCACAGCTCCCCTCCCACCCCCAAGCCCCCAGTGCTTTCTTCTTGTATTTCATGTATCCTGCCCCTTCTGAGCTTCCCCTTCACCCCTTCTTCCTCATTCCAGGAGCTGGCCAAGTCATTTTCTTTAAGGGGGGAAAAGAGGATTTTCTCCATTAGAGAGTGTCATTGATGGATTTATATAGTTCTACTGACTCAGTCTTTAATTGTGCAACTTTTTTTTTTTTTTTTAAACAGGAGGTGGGGGGCAGACAGAGGGAGGTAGAGAGAGAGAATCTCAAGCAGGCTCCATGCCCAGCATGGAGCCCTCACAGGCTTAATTTCACAACCCGGAGATCACGACCTGAGCCGAAATCAAGAGTCAGACACTTAACTCACTGAGCCACCCAGGCGTCCCTCATTGTGCAACTCTTGAGGAGAGTATCTTTGCCTCTAAAAATGAAGCACCACTGTTTATGCTTGGAGACGAACCTTTGCAGGGTGCATGGCTCAGGGTGCATGGCTCAGTTCTCGAATCTGTCCCCTGCGCTGCCCCTGCCAGGGAGGGCGTCCTGTCATAGCTTTAGGTGGAGTGGGAATCCCTCCTGCCCTCTCACTCTCTGTCTCCCTCTCCCACTAATAGGAAGAGGGTAGAGACTCTAAGATGCTTCCAGGTAGTACAAATGCCCTCTAGCTGTAACAGCTCTGAACCCCTGCCCAAAACTGTGTGCATTAGAGCCATAGGCACCCGCCACTGGCCGAGCTGACTTAAATATTCCCACTGAGCAGTCTTAACCCATTTTTATTGGGTGTAGACATCATCCTTTCTGACATAAAATAGGAATTAGACTACTATCTGCCTCTGGGTCTTTAGACCCTAATATGGTGCCTTGGGAAAAACTGGGGTGGAATGCTGTCTCTGGTGACTTGGACTAGCCTATCATGGGGCATCTGCCCAGGAGGTGCTCCTAAGGAAGGTTGCATAGGCAGGGTTGCACCGGTAGCAAGCACAGCCCTGGTAGTTCCTGCAGAGCCAGGCCTCTGGGGAATCTTCTGACTGGACCTATGGCCTTCAGTGGCCTCTGTCTCCTGACAGACAGGAGGAGCAGGGAAGGAATGAGCTCATGCTTCCCCTCCCTGGTCAGCCCGCCTCTGTGCTGTGCACTTGCTCACTCCTTGTCACCCAGGTCCTCAGCAGGCTGGCACTGACAGGGTAGAAGGACACTGCGATCTCAGGCCTGCCAGCCAGACCTCACTTGATGCTTTTGCAGAATGTGTAACCAGGGCATTAGAGGGAACCAGACAAATGGAAAGAATAAAGAAAAGTCCTGAGATTTGGGCCAGTTTCTCAGAAATGAAGAAATCTTTGTTAACCTGATAGTGTCTATGGGTGATATGTTCTGGCCTATGTTTGTGCTTACGTATTTACTCACAGAGGCTTGATCATTAAATCATGTTATCCCCTAAAGATGTTCTCAGCAGCAACAAATCTCTTGGCATGACATATCATGGCAATAAAAACTGCTCATGACAGGCAGGATGCTGCTGGAGTGCGTAGAATAAATTTTAAAAACTGGGTTAAAACAGTAGGAGGCATGATAGTCAAGCAGAAATAAAAGTGATGATCTGAGATCAGCAAATCTAGACCCTCTTTTCCCAAATAATCAGTGAACTATATTTAGTTCTTATTTTTTTAGTGTGTAAAAATGATGATAATGTTGCATTTCTCCCAGTTCCTGCCCAGAGCCTCTCCATCTTTCTCAAGTCTGGGATCAATATAATGCAAAAAAGAAAGGAGAAGAAGAGAAGGAGGAGGAGGAGGAGGAGGAGGAGGAGGAGGAGGAGGAGAGATGAGAGATAGACATAGAAGAAGAGACGAGAAAGAAGAGAACAATCACAAGAGTGAAATGAAGAAACTCACTCCACTCCGAAAAAAAAAGACCAAAAAAAAAAAACAAAATAAAGACCTAAATCCAAAAATCCTAAGAAAGAAAGAAAGAAGAAACAAAACAAAAGAGATCATTAATTGATAGATTGATAAATTAATTCAAGAAATTGCATTCAGGATAAATGATAGGAATGAGGGAGGAAGAAGGAGAAAACTTGAGGAATATAAAGCATTGTTTCATGTTTTTAAAGAGTTTCTTGTCACATGACATCAGCTCTGACTTTTCAGCCTCACATCAGTTAGTCAAGATTAACAAAAATAATAAAAATTTGAGTGACCTGGGGCACCAGAGTGGCTTGGTCTGTTAAGCATCCAAGTCTTGGTTTCAGCTCAGGTCGTGGTCTTGGGGTCATGAGATCCCGAGCTCTGCGTTGAGCTCCATGCTGGGTGCAGGGTCTGCTTGAGATTCTCTCTCTCCCTCTTCCTTCTCCCCTCCCCCTGCTCCTGCTCTCTATAAACCTTAAAAGGAAAAGTTTAAAAAAAAAATGTGAGTGTCCTGCAATGCCTGTGACCACACTGCAGAGGCTGTTTTTCATTTAGTCACAGCATCTCCGTTTTATAGATAAGGAATCAAGAGGCTCCAAAGACTATATGATTTGCCTAAGGTCACGTGACCAGCAGCTGTGGACATAGGCCGAGATCCCATGAAAGGAGCTGGCCCAGGCATTGTGGATCTTAATGTTGACGTTCAGCCCTAGGTTTCTCTGGACTGCTTCGCTGTCTTCTGACTTTACCACCTCCTTCCCCGGAGTAACCTGCCAAAGCCTAGCTATGGACCTAAGCCCATGGGAATAGGTTCCAGAGTTGTCCTGCAGCAAATCTGGAGACCAGGACATTAGGTCGACCTGGCCATTGGACCAATCAGTGGTCCAGTTGCCCAAAGACCTTCATCCCAGCTGCCCTTTCCCACACGGAGGCAGGCCATGTGGGATGGAAGGGGTGCACCTCAGCTGACAGCCCCTGGGGAGTGTGTGGGACCAGGCTGGCACCGGTTTTACTTAGACCTAGGGGCCTGTGTGTTCCAAAAGCCCAGCCATGAGATAGACAGACATGGGTTCTTAATCTCTACTCTGCAGTGGGGCATGTGTACTCTGGGCATGGTGGTTCACTGCCATTGGTAATCCTCTGTCCCCACGTCTCGACGTAGCTCTTTCAAGGCTTCACTTCTTAGCTCTGCCAGCTAGTGTAGGTGTGAGAGAGCAACTGTCCTCGTCAAGCCGAGTGGTGTTCAAGATGCTTGGGCTGGCTGGGGACAGTCTCCTGGCACCTCTGTCCTTGTATACACAGGGTTTCAGGATGTAGCCAGCCTGGCTGTTTGCATGCCTCGGAATGCCATCTTGTTTGGTCCTGATTCTGTTACGTGATATCCACTGGAAAGTAAACTGAATCCTGCTGCTAAGGTTTGGGAATATGTGCCTCAAAGGAGTCTTTCTCAGACAGCTCTCATGGGAGTGCCTAGAAGGGCAGAGACCTGGGACTTGACTTACCTTCCCAGAACATGTGCTGTATGTATGACCGTTTGCTAGTAAATGTTTGCAGACCCAGTCTGAGATGTACTTTCACTGTAACACAGCCCTGGTGGTGAGGATGTGTGCCTGTGTGTACACCTGCTATCCCACTGGTGTGCTGGGCATATGCACTAGCCCCTGTGGCCTCAAAAGAGGTCAGCATGCAACTTTGCTCCTCAACTCTGCCTTCAAGACATCACAAAGTAGCTTGAGATCCACCATGAAAATAAACAAGGCCACAAATCAGGCCACAAGGCCACAAATTTTTCCCTTCCTGTGGAGAAGCCGCTCCTTACACTTATATCCACATACCACTCCCCCCAGCCCCTGGGGTATATAGGGAATGGCCACATTGGTCTAAGTTTGCTATCTCATTAAATTAAGTCGACCTACCTACCCCTATTTTTATTCCATAATGATGCTCAAGAAGGGTTTTAATTTGTCTTACAAGAACCCTAAGGTTTTTCAATGTATATGTATTTATAAACAAGGTTTTAAAATGATAAAAGCAACACATATTTCTTATGGGGTAGTGAGACACTACAGAGAAATAAAAACACTGCAAATTATCACCCTTGGTTTTATCCTCCAAAGAGGCTAATTTTTAAAATAGAATTTTACAAAGTTAAGTTGCTTGACCAAGCTTTATTTTTTTAAAGATTTTATTTATTTATTCATGAGAGACAGAGAGAGAGAGAGAAAGGGCAAGATACAGGCAGAGGAGAAGCAGGCTCCATGTGGGAAGCCTGATGTGGGACTCGAACCCGGGACTCCAGGATCACACCCTGGGCCACAGGCAGATGCTAAACCACTGAGCCACCCAGGGATCCCCCAACCAAGCTTTATTTTTAAGAAAGCAAGCCACAGGGGTGCGTGGTGGCTCAGTCAGTTGGGCAATCAGCTCTTGGTTTCAGCTCTGTTTGTGATCTCAGGGTCATGAGATGGAGCCCTGCATCAGGCTCCACACTTAGCACAGAATCAGCTGGGACTCTCTATCCCTCTCCCTGCTCCCCCACCACCCCTTTAAAATAAATAAGTCTAGGAAGGAAGGAGAGATGGAAGGAAGGAAGGAAGGAGGGAGAGAGGAGGGAGGGAAGTAAATTACAAGGCCACAAAAGGGAAGCACTCCTTTTGATTATGTTAAAATGACCTTTCTTGGGAAACCTCTTGCACTGTTGGTGAGAATGCAAGCTGGTGCAGCCACTCTGGAAAACAGTGTGGAGGTTCCTCAAGAGTTAAAAATAGAGCTGCCCTATGACTTAGCAAGTGCACTACTGGGTATTTACCCCAAAGATAGAGATGCAGTGAAACGCCAGAACAACTGCACCCCAATGTTTATAGCAGCAATGTCCATAATAGCCAAACTGTGGAAGGAGCCATGATGTCCTTCAATAGATGAGTGGATAAAGAAGATGTGATATATAATGGAATATTACTCCGCCATCAGAAAGAATGAATTTACTTCATTTACTTCAACATGGATGGAACTGGAGGGTATTATGCTGAGTGAAATAAGGCAGTCAAAGAAAGACAATTATCATATGGTTTCAATCATATGTGGAATATAAGAAATAGTGAAAGGGACCATAAGGGGAAGGAGGGGAACTGAGTAGGGAATAATTAGAGAGGGAACCAAACCATGAGAGACTCCTAACTCTGGGAAACAAAGAAAGGGTTAGAGAAGGGGAGGTGGGGGATGGGTAACTGGGTGACAGGCACTAAGGAGGACACATGACGATAAGCACTGGGTATTACACTATATGTTCATAATTTGAATTTAAATAAAAATTTTAAAAAAGATTTTATTTATTCATGAGAGACACAGAGAGAGAAGCAGAGACAGATAGGCAGAGGGAAAAGCAGGCTGCCTGCGGGGAACCCAATGCAGGACTCTATCCCAGACCCTGGGATCATGACCTGAGCCTAAGGCAGATGCTCAACCACTGAGCCACCCAGGTGCCCCTTAAATAAAATTAAAAAAATTTTTTTTTTTAAATGACCCTTCTTCACTGTTGAAAAGGCCAACTGGAAAGGTTAACTTTCATTCCTTCATGAGCACTTAAATTAGCCACAATTCCAAAAAGAAAAGATGCTTTTCCACAAACTGAAAATAAGTGCCAGTTGCCCTCCTTTTGTCCAGGATTCCAATGTCCAAAAAAATTAGGATTATTTTCTGACTTAGTGTGTTAACAGGAATTTTAGAGGCGACAAATAATAAGCTAAACTGTCCTGACAATTCTCCATTTGTTACATATGAGCTCCCTGAGAAATGGTCCTCTAAAGTGAGTTTAGTCTTTAGAATCATTTAAAAACGAAGGCCTCTTCCAATCACACAACAGGAAGGTCAGCAATAATCATGGTGTGTTCGAATATCCACACAGGGCAGCTGTCAGGGCCTGGTTGGGTTAGGAGGCACACATCAGGGCACATTAGCTGAGATGTATTTGCTTTGGATCTAAGACTGTTTTAGAAATAAGATGAGGATCCAAATGTAATGAGAGAAGCAGGGACAAGGCGCTCTCTTCTTTTTAAATAACACTTATAACTTGTTACCCTACATTTTGATGCTGTCACACTGGGGACTTCAGTTAAACACCCTGGACCTGGCACAGCCGGGGTACCAGTGCATTCTGCTGGCTAACCTTACAATCTTGAAGGGCATTGCAATTGGCCCTTTCCTGGAAGCTCACACACACAGTGTCATGAAAATAGCCCCCAATGGCTTGTCTAAAATCACTCTTGAAACTATTCTAAAACTTGAAGATAAGTTCATTTTTCTGTTCCCGAGCTTGAAGACAAGCCCATAGGAATAGCTTTGCAGAAAATTGAAGGCTGTTGGGATCAAACAAAACTCAGAATTGAGGTCCCTGACCTTAGATTGCCCTCTGATGCGGGATACAAGGTAAGCATTAGTTCAGAAGATCTAGCAGAGCTCAGATCACAGAGCAGGTGTCATAAAACCCGATTCTAAAAATGCTTCCATCTACCAAGAGTAAGGCTAACGTCCACTATGGACTCAGTAGTAATGGTGTGGCAGTGTAGGTGCATCACTGGTTAAGGTGTGCGCCTGTGGTGTGAGATGTTCGTGATTGTGGGGGAGGCTGTGCAAATGTGGGGCAGAGGATATATAGGAACTCTCTGTGCTTTTCGATTAATTTTGCTGTGAACTGTTCTAAAAAACGAAGTCTATTTAAAAAAATCCCTGTTCTAAGGAAGCCATTCTCAGGGTAGAAAAATGCACCTGCCAGAGTGGTGATATTTCTAATAGGTACCAGGAAAGCCAGGCTCTGAGTGTGTATTTGGAGAGGCTATGGACCTTGAATGACTAGAAATGAGGTGTTGTTTTTTTTAAGGCAGGAATGAAAGAAAAATTCATTTGAAAGCCTTTGTTTCCAATAAACACATCAAACATTGATCTATAAAGTTTTCAGTTAAAAGTGTTGAGAGGGAGAAGCTGTTTTTTCATTATGGTTCCTCTGAGAGCGTTGTTTTTGGAAGATTTCAGGTATTCTTTTCAGTGTGGTGCAGTAGAAAAGAGGAATAAAGGCCGAGCAAGGGAGGTAGTCAGAGGCTGAGGGGCCCGCAGGGTGACTCCTTCCTGGAAATCCACAAATTTCCAGCAAAATCCAGAAAAAAATCATGCGTGGCTGCTTTGAGTGGCTTTGCTGAGCAGGCTAGGTTTTGTATTCTGGGCATCTTAGGGTGTAACAGGGATAATTCTTAAGGGTTTAAGAGAATAAAAGCAAGAGGAAGCATGAAAGAGAATATGATTGTCAAAAGAAAAATAATTCTATTAGTGCTGGTGTTCTTAACTGCAGTGGTCAATTTGGGGAATATTGTTACAGCTAGAAGGATCCCTCTGGTGGATATATTATACCCCCTAACCTAGAAATTGCTGACATCAACGCTAAAAACAGATGGTTTCTAAATTGGTTTAATAATAGAACCCATAGTTATCACACAAAAGAACTTCAACTACTAAAGCGATTTACTCTAAAATGTTGCTCAGAAGGTATGATGATAAAAGACAGGATAGTTCCAGTTATGTGGGAAAGTACTCAAAGCTGTTAATCTTGGAAGGTTATTATAAAATAGAGAACGCACCTGGGGATTGACTGTGTTTATTATAAGAAGGTAGATGTGAAGGGCCCCTGGATAGCTCAGTCCGTTGAGTGTCTAACTCTTGATTTTGGCTCAGGTCATGATCTTGGGGTGCTGGGATCATGACCCGTGTTGGGCTCCCTGCTCATCAGGAGTCTGCTTGTCTCCCTCTTCCCCTCTCCCTCCCCCTGTTCATTCTCTTTGTCTCTCTCTCTCTCTCAAGTAAATAAATACATCTTAAAAAAATAAAATAAAATAAGGTACACTGAGTCACCCTTGGAGGAAGTCATTACATCTTTGAACTTGGCCAGAAATTCGTATCTCTCCTCAGTGATTGTTCTCCAAGATGGTTTTGATAATACTCACGGCTTTTCGGTATATCCACAATCAGACAAGAAAGAACGTGACAAGATTTTAATGCAATGCTCAAAGATACTGTTGGAAGAAACATATCTGTGGCAACTTTCTTTCCTGCTAGGGATGGAGCAGATCTGAAACAACTTTGTGTTGGATCCATGGAGACTGGGAAGGATGCTGGGGAATGCAGGTACTTCAGGAAGTGGATAATTGAGCCCACACATGTGCAGGCCCTCTGAGGTAGCAGGACCTCAGGAGTGTAGCAGTTTAATTGGAGACTACCGTGTCATGATCCTGATTGATAAACCTGGAGCTGAGGTAGGGGAGCCCAAAACAGGTCCACTTGACTTTGAAGGGACTATGCATGTAGACCCGGGGAATGATAGCAATATGACTACCACTAACTGAGGATCAGGCCTTCTTTTATTTTCTTGGGACCAGATGTGTTTTCTAACCAGGTTGGTTACAGCTGCTTGAGCATCTGTATCGAATTCTACTTTCATCGGCCTCCTCCCACTCTATTTCCAGCCAGCTTCGATCTATTCCTGTCTTCACTCAGGATTAAGCTCTTCTTGTCCACAACATGGACACTATCCGCTCTAGCTTGACTTTTAAGGAAATCTTTAGTGTAGTGCTTCTCAATTCTACCTGTTTTAAACATAAAAATGCCCATGTTCCAAAAGTAGATTCAGGTAGTATGGAGAAGGGTTGGGTATTCAATTTGGATTAACACATAGTCCAGTTGATTCTAATGTTGAGCCAGAGCTGAGAACCATTGCTCACCTGAGTCTCCATCTGGATTCTGTGTAGGGTTTATCTTTGCTTTTGTTGCGTTGATTTATATTGAGTTGGTCTTGCATTGACTCTCCAGTCAGCCTGGGTTCCAACCTCTGGTGACTTTTTGTTTTGTCTCCCAACCCACTGCCTACCTGGCCTCTGAAACTGGCATTTTACTATGCAGGCCTTCTTGAATATGGCTTTTCCTAGAGAAAAAAACCAACCGTGACAAAAGCACTTTTGTGATTCCAGTGACCAGCACATGATTTTCTGGTTCCTTCTTAAATGCCTGGCTGTGAGACATTAAACAAAGAGGATATGTGGTCATGGGAGCATCTGGGATCACAACCTCAAGGCTATAAAAACAAGTCTTCAGGGTTCTTGCCATCTTCATAGCTTCTTGAGCTCTAGACACAAGAGGGAGCTGGAAGGTGGTTGTATGGTGTCTCCAACTCAGAGACATCACTCCAGTTGAAGAACTTTATGCCCCTTGGAACAGGGAGATAGATAGTCTGATCAAAGTTCACACTTCGTCTTAAATGTACAGCCACATGAAGTAAATTTTCCATGAGGCAAAAAATACCCAGCCTCTACCGTAGGGCTCCTGTGTGTTGTTTAAAATCCTCATTTTATTATTGAGAAAACAGAAAGGACAATGTATGGCTTCCAGAATCTGGAAATAAGGTAGAATGCTTATAAAGTTTTATTAGGCCTTATGGATATCTTCCTCATTGAGTTGATTACCCTGAGGCATGGGCCATCCAATGAGGCTGTTAAAAAGAGAGTGAGAACTTTCCACATGTCAGCAGCTTTGGTTAAAACCTTCAGGAGTCCTGGTCTCTTGCAAGTGAGATGTTAAAAAAAAAAGTTGGGAAGTTGTGAGCTCTTCTTTGAAATTCTTATTTGCCTTTGAACCTACTGTTCTGCCTTAAAGAGGAGAGTCGTGGATATCACCCAAAGCCAGAGCTGCCTGGAAGAGATATTCAGTTCTGCAAAGCTGACTTGCTGTTTCATGGGATTATTTCTTCTTTCTTAAGTATTTTTTCGATGTGGTGGTTTTAAATGATGGTTTTCCTTAGCTCAGATTCTGTGATCTGATGCACCACCCCCTAGGCTATCAATCTGCAATATAGCTTTAAATACCTGGATAAGTATGGTACTATTAAAAAAAAAAAAAAAAAAACAACTCCTGAGAAGACTAATAAGTTGTCTTCAAAAGGTATTGAATCATATACTTGCTAAGTTAGGCAGAAAGATTGCTTTAAAGCAGCTTTATTCATTAAATTATTCTTTGTTCAAAAAAAATAAATTATTCTTTGTTCATTCTGTGAAGAACCCATACAATTTAAAAATAGTTTTCTAAGGCTTGCCCCCTTTGTAATTATACATAGGTAGTGGTGCTAATTTTTCAAGAAACTGGGATGAGGATTTAAAATAAAATATGGGGGCGCCTGGGTGGCTCAATGGTTGAGCATCTGCCTTTGGCTCAGGTGGTGATCCTGGGGCCCTGGGATCAAGTCCCATATCAGGCTCCCCATGGGGATCCTGCTTCTCTGTCTGCCTAGGTGTCTGCCTCTTTCTGTGTGCCTTTCATGAATAAATAAATAAAATCTTAAAAATATGGATGTAGGCTGCCCAGTGAAATTCGACAAAATCAATAGGAAGCTCCTATATTTGCATTCTTAGCATTGGAACTAAGGAGGTGTCAACACACGTACACTTCCCAGTAATGAAACTTCTAAGACGTGCTTCATAAATGGAAGATCATCAACTGCACTGCAAATTTAATGAGCTCTGATTCTAAAATGCAAACCAAATCCCATATCCCACAGAAAATTCACCTAGTCAGTAATCTAATTTGAAGTTTTAGGCTGTGGGAACAATCCACGGCACTGACCAAATCTGCCTTTTCAGATGCTTCACTGCACAGTGGTGGCTGTTCTCCTCAGGTGTCCCTGCCTCTCATACTATTGGCTAAAAGGTACCACTCCTGTCCCTAAGGAGGGTTCTCTCGGACTCACAGTTACCACCCTTGAAATGTTAGCCCCCATAAGACTTTGCGGAAAGAACAAAACAAAACAAAGACCCACCTGTCCTCACTCATAGAAAAGAAGGGAGGAGAAGCTCCTTCTCGGCCAGACTCAGCCTGAGTTAAGTGCAGCCAAACAGCATCTCCCTCCAGTCTTCCCTCCAGCCTTGGGGAGCTTCACTCACTTTCGTGGAGGCACAGAGACTCTTCCATGGCCCCTCTGTTTCAGAAAATGGGATGGATGCCCTGCACCACCCCTTCAGAGTAGAACTCCTTTTCATGACTCCATGGCTTATTCTCCTTCAAAGGCCCCTAGAGAAGGCCACCTGCACAGCATGCTTCTTTCCAGTGTAAAACCACTTCCTGTGATGATAGGGTGCCTCATCTCCAACATGCCTTTTTAAGAATGGCCTGCAATCTGGTGCAAGATGTTTTTCTGGCTCTTTTGATGAAGCACCCTTGTGCCCAGGTGGGGCAGGCTGTGTAAATCTGGAACTTGGGAAAGAGATCACAGCTGGAGACAGGCCTTTTGATCACCCCCTGTGGAGCTGTTAGTTGACATCATGGCAGAGGGTAAGATTGTCAACCGAGGAGATGGAAAATGGAAACAAAATTCCACAGCATCTGGAATGCTCTGGGAAGGTGTGGACAAGCTCCATAGGGCTTGGTCTCCTGTGTATGAGAGAAAGAGAGAGAGAGAGAGAGAGAGAGAAAGTATAGCAATTGGGAAGCTACACCATGTAGAGAATGATTATGGCCCAGAAAAAGGATGCTATGCAATTTTGTGCAGCTTTTCCTAAGTTAATGAGGAATGCAGGTCATTAAGCCTTTTGAAGCATATTTTGGAGGCAAACAAAGCCTTCTGTAAAAGTTAATTTATAATGATTTATAGACTCGGTACTGAGCAACCGTACTAAGAATGAATGCATAAGGGACACAAAGACTTAGCAATTAGGGCCTGGAGACAGTAAGGGGCCACCATGGCGCAGTTGTGTGATCTGTGATCCCCAAACCACATGTGGCATAGACACTGGCATGGAGACCTGAGATCAAGAGAGACTGTTTCAGAAGCCACGTTATGTTAAAGGTTATCCCCCTCCCTGCCGCCTTGACCCTTAGAGGAAAAAGAATTGGAGGCATGCGCAAAGCCCACCGAGTAAACTTTGTGATTTGCTTCATACAAGGAGTCACAGTACGCATTATAAATTGAATCCGGGTTCTCGGATCTAGCAAATAAAAATACAGGCTGCATAGCTAATGTTGAGTTTCGGATCCACAATGAACAATTGCTTTCACGTATCCCTGTCCTGTGCAATACCTAGCCTGTATTTACAGGACAACCATAAACTGGATCGAATTCCCATTAGAGGGCCATCATATCCAACATTCTCGACAAAACCTGCTGTTTCTCTCATAAGGACTCCAGTTAAAGGCCCCTCCAGGTATTGCTGTTGTCCTCTGAGCTGACTTGTCCTTGATGGCTTCACCACATGTTTCTCCCATTTCTCTGTAACATCTCCATTCCCTTGAATACCAAAGGCTTCGAGAAACATTCCAGATTCTCGCCTTCCAAAGCCACTAGGTCCTTCATGTGGTTTTCTATTCCTAATCTTTTCTTCTATTTTTTTCTCATCTTTCCACCCACTCTCCCACCATTTGGCTCTTCAGAGGGTCTTTGCTTTGCCAGGCGACCCCCTCCTGTCATCTGTAGATTCTCTTTGCTTCACACCCCACAGCTGAGAGCCAGCCTTGCCCCCTTCCAAGTAGCAGTTGAAGGATTGTGATCCAGAAGGTTCTCTTCTTACCCTTCTTGCCCCAATTGGCAAGACAGATCTGAGAAGTCCTCCCTAATGTATTCAAGTCAAGACTTCCATGCCCACGGTGGCCAAGACGAGGAGAGAAGTCTCTCTGACAGAGCACTATCTCGTTAAGGCTGAGTTCTGCAGGGTTTTCAGTGATGGATGTTTGGACAGGCCCCACAGGGAGTGAGGAGCCAGCTCTTAGCAATCATGTGGTTAAGGCAGAGGCACATCTGAGAGTATTTTTACACTGTTTTATGTCATAATACAGTACTAGGATTTGGGGGGGGAGGGGTGCCACATTATTTCCTTAGGATCTCTAGAGTCAAGCTCAAAGCCTAATTTCAAAGAACACTTTCATATTTATTCACCCTGAAATAAAAAGATTTTAATTCGAGCTGACAATCTCGACATTTCATTAGCACTGAAATCATGTAAAATCAATTCATGTCACCAGGATTGTTTATTACAGAGAATGAAATATATATACATATACACACACACACATTTATATATATAATCCAAGAGTGGCAGATTTCACCCAGTGGTTATGGAAAGAAGATGCCTTTTTTTTTTTTTTTTTTTTTGCTACAAGATGTACTTGATTCCATTGAGTCCTCTGAAACTGGGCTCCTTGCTTTTATCTCTGTGGTGACATCTGAGCATTTCTTGTGACCTAGAGCCCCAGGAGTTCTCTTCTTGGTCCTCGGAGGCATCTCTGCTGCTGCCCAGACTGGCAGTGATAAATGCCATGGCTCCCTCTACCAGAGGTCATATCTACCCAGGGTTCTGCTGAACGAGTTCTATCAGTTCAGTACCTGAGGATAGTTTCTGCAGTGACCCAGGGTGCGTTAGATCTGGGCAGAGCTGGGGCAAGCTCCAGGAACCACTCCCAGCTAGTTAAAACATTATTTCCATGTGAGCTAATGCCATTCCTACAGCTTTTTATGGAAACAGCTCAGGACTATCTAGCAACATCTGGAATGACTCTCACTCTTTTCCCCTCAAAACGCGAACACCCTCGGAGCCTTTTACTTCATGGGGACTATTTGCCCTGTTAATGTGATTGTCGCTGTGACCATGTTCATCCACGTGGACACATGACTTGGGACGTGTCAAAATCTTTGAGGCTGAAGCCCAGCAAGGTCTTTTTCAGGAACATGGACCTTTGCTACCCTTCTTCGTTCTCCCTAGCTATTTTTACAGCAGCCCGAGAGTCTGGAGCTTTGGGAAGGAGCCAGATGTATCGGGTGTGTCTGTGCAAACTCAAAGATCTTCGGGGCAAAAAAAAAAAAAAAAAAAAAAAAAAGCAGTGAAAGAAAACAATTTTCCTCCTTTCCTTGGTCTCTAGTAGTTCTGTTAATTAGCCTCATGTATGTGCATGGTATGCTAAACTGTTTTACATTTTGGGCAGTAAACTGTACTTGAATACTCTCTGTGATCTCGCTCTTTGCTCCCTCCCAAGCCCTTTATTCTACTGCCAAATCACTGACCTGTCTAACCTCTGTTGCAGAGATCAACCCTGACCTTCATGGAAATTCCAACCACACTCAGGAAAGGAAAATTTTAGCTCCAGCCAGGCCTAGAATCTTGCAGTGAAGGGAAGCTGAAATGAGATTTTTTATGTGCAATAAGGCACCGTCAAATGGTTGTGACTCAAAATGGTCATTTTAAAGAATTTCTTTTGTTAAAAAATTGGCCCCAGCATTATTATTTTGAAATATATAGCTTTAGAGGGTGCCTGGGAGTTAGATCGTAAAAAAAAAAAAAGTTAAAATAATAATAAACTTAATGTTTTTTGATAGTGTGCAGATCCCTAATTCAAACCCTAAAACTTTATAGCAGTGACTATAGTTCTTACATCACTACTATGAAAAACTACTTCTTGAATGATTTAGTCCTTTTTCCAGTCTTCCCATATCCTCTCCCCATTCTGAAGGGTATTTTCAGTTACCAAAGACATTGTTATATTGGTTTTCCATACTTTTAATTCCATTGGCTATGGAGGTTTCATTAAAATGAGGGTGATTCCAAAGACTGCTGAAAAAGTATTCCCTTTCTCTGGCGGGGCAGGCGGTGACGGTACCAAGCTATACTATTACACTTATTGACAACATTATTTGTTGCTGTTGTTTTATTTTATTTATTTATTCATGACAGATACAGAGAGAGGCAGAGACATAGGCAGGGAGCCTGATACAGGACTCGATTCAAGGACCCCAGGATCATGCCCTGAGCCGAAGGCAGACACTCAACCATTGAACCACCCAGGCGCCCCCTTGATAAAGTGTTTGATTTCTAGAAAGAATTTACTGTTGGTCTGAGGCCAGCGTGTCTTTAGCCAATATGAAAGGTGACATAGAAGTCTGTGGTACTTAAGCTCCAACCAAAGTAGAGGTTCAGGGTGAAGTTGTCTGCTGCAGCTGCAGGGTCAGTGGAACTAGCCCATGGAAGAGCAAAAGGGGCCATCCTTCCATCAGAAGTCTGAGGGGCTCTGGAAAATGGAGGAGAAATCACTATGAGCTGGCTGATAGGAGTTCACAGGTAAAATGCTATTAGCATGAGGCCCTTCACCTGCCCACTCTCTTACTGGCATTTCATGACCCATCCTCTCTTCATCAAAAGCAGGGCAGACAGTGAAGCACATTTCCATATGGAGCACCCATGATATGCTGTGAGATATTCCAGAAGGGAAAGACTGGGCTCTTACCTTGCCACCCTGCCTCGCCAGACAACCTGTGCACTTTCTTAGCCTGGCAAGAACACATCTACCTTCCAACTGATACTTATGTCCTGGAATAGGAGATCACGACTGTGATAGTCTCCTGGGGAGCATGTCCACAATGCAGACTACTGGCCCTTCACCTGCTGAGATTCTGATTTAGTTAGTAGAATACAGAGCCCAGGAATCTGCATGCTCACAAGCCCCCACGGGTTCTGGATGCAACCAATGAAAGCTGTCCTCGTTTACACCAGGCTTCATCTGTTGAGAAAATGTTAGGTAGGAGGGGGGCGCCTGGGTGGCTCAGTTGGTTGAGCTTCCGGCTCTTGGTTTCAGTTCAGGTTGTGATCTCAGGGTCATGGGATCCAGCCCCATGTTGGGCTCCACCCTGGGTGTGGAACCTGCTTAGGTTCTCTCCCTTTCCCTCCTCCTCTGCCCCTCCCCCATACACCCTTGTGTGCTCTCTCCCTCTCTCTCTCTCTTTCAAATAAATAAATAAATAAGTCTTTTAAAAAAAAAATGTTAGGCAGGAGAGATGGGCCCCAGCTAAGAAGATTTTCTCAAACTCCATGCCCTGAAAGATAGCTTCAAGGATTAATATAGATTATACATAGCATATGTAATATTTGTATGTGCCTTGTTTTTACATTTTAAATATAAATATATGTATACATTTATGTGTTTATAAAATTAAGGTACACACAGACACAACTTTCACTTTAGGCTGGAAAATATTAATGCTCCTTACTAAAGAGAAGTATTTTTGTATCGTATGAGAATTATTTTTGGAAAAAATGCAGTATGGAGCTGTTCCACTAACTCTTTTAGCTGGATTCTAAAAATCACTCAAATCTGTTGTGAAGGCTTCTTGCTGCAGAACGTCCCCATGTTGTTATATAAAGAAGTTGTGTGCGGATAGAGGGATATATATTAGCTGTGTGCATATAAGGGAGAGGAGAGGGAGCAGAGCTCTGAGTAGTTTTAATTTGGCCATTTGCTCCTCCAGCCGTGCCCAAAGTACAATTGTTATAGCTGAATGTGGGAAGAAGTTAAAAGCCCTGAAAGAGGGGTGTCACATTCATGACACCAACAGCTCATTTCAAAAGCTCAGCAACAGAACTATTTTCAGAATTTCAAAACTGGCACAGATTTGAGGTGACAGCTAGTTAGTGAAGAATATATGAATAGACTCAGGTGGTGTGACCCAAAGGTGGTGTGACTTTAACATTCTAAATAAGACCCCTGGTTTTCAAAATGTAACCCCCCCCACCTCCGGCCTCCCATACCCCACATACTAATTGGTCATAAATCCCCAAGTTCCCATAGTTAAGAACAGTGCCTTCCACTAAAAAATCCCTAAGATTGGCTAGCAAGTGGACTGAAACGCATGCTAAGCCCAAGCAGCAGAGCTCAAACAGTCCTCCCTAATATTCTTATTCTGTGGGTCTGCGTGAGGCCAGGGGTTTACAGTTAACAAGCACCCAAGGGCTTCCTGATGGGAATTCACCTGGATTCCACTTTGAGCCATTCTACATTCAGGTGTGTGTGCCTGAAGTCGGGTCCTTTCTCCAGAAGAAGAGGGGTGCTGGGGAGGTACACTGTGAGAAGGGCAGGGGACATGTAGGCACGGGCCACACCACCACCTCCTTCACCCTTTCAGTGTGAGCTCTGGAGAGTCATCAGTACTAGCCAGGCATTTAAAAAATAGAAACAGGGATCCCCCTGGGTGGCTCAGGGGTTTAGCGCTTGCCTTCAGCCCACGATGTGATCCTGGGGTCCTGGGATCGAGTCCCCCATCAGGCTCCCTTCATGGAGCCTGCTTCTCCCTCTGTCTATGTCTCTGCCTCTCTCTCTCTCTCTCTGTGTCTCAAGAATAAATAAAATCTTTTTAAAAAAATAAAATGAAATATAGAAACAGATGACAAGGAATACAAAAAGCTCCCCACATTCTTAAGGACAATGTAGGTATGGTCGTATTCTGGGAAGCTTTTTACTGGGCAAGAGGGTCTGAAATCTTTAACATTTGCAGTTTGGTGAGCAAATAGTAGCAGCGTTTGATCTGGAGAATGTTCCCCTGAATACCCTGCAGGAGAACTGAGGGCGTACACCCTCTCATCCGTTCTTCATCAGGAACATGCACCCTGGGAGGTCTGAGGGCATACCCTCCACCATGAGGAAGAGTGCGGCCAAATATGTGGCCTAGACTTTGGGAAGTCTGCCGAGGAGACTGGGAACCAGGTTTATTCTCAAGCAGACTTTCCAGGAACAGCGAGGGCCTCATAAAGACTGAGTCCGTGGAAATGGAAAGGCCTGGGATGGGCCTCCCTGGCCAAGTTGAGGCGTCCAGGAAGACCTGAAAGCTGACCTTATCTCCAGTGAGGAGCCTCCTGGGAGATGTGAGGCCTTCCCTGAAAGCAGAAGGGGCATCTCAGCCAGAAAGGTGGCATAGGAGTCCTGGCATAGGAGACCTCTCTGATCTGAATGGGACAAGGGCTGATGCTTATAAATGTTCCTAGCTGCCTGGTGAGATGCTCAAGTGGAGAAAAATTTGCTGCCAACCCTGAATGCCAATAACTTGCATGGTATATAGGTTATAGTTGTAGTTCAGTCTGCATGTAAGCATTTCTATTTGTGCACATAACTTAATTTTTATTTATTTGATTGGTTGATTGATTTTTAGAGATAGAGAGAGCATGAGCAGAGGGAGGGGCAAAGGGAGACAGAGAGAGAGAGAGAATTCTCAAGCAGACTCCCCACTGAGCACGGAGCCCAACATGGGGCTCGATCCCACAACCCTGAGATCATGACCTGAGCTGAAATCAAGAGTCAGATGCTCAACTGACTGAGCCACCCAGGTAACCCCTATAACTTATTTTAGAGCACACATTTGATTATATGTTGGAAATCAGAGTCATAAAAGAAAGTGGGAGAAAATAAACTCTTCCTTTTGAAAAAGGCGATCACATCCAGGAAATAACTATTTTGGGAGGTGGGGGAGGGTTTAGGAAATAACATTATTGGTGAAAGCAGTTAACTTTCTGTTCTGTAAACAGCAGGCATTGTCTTAGGTGTTGGGAGGAAGAGGAACTTAAAGATCTTCATAATCTAAATCATTAGTTTCATAGATGAAGGTCCTCTGTGGCCAGATGGCCTGTTCGTGTGGAACAGCTCGCGGAACTCAGGTGCACGACTTGGCTCCGCAGTCCTTTGTACTGGGCCAGGCCTTCCCCACGCCGAAGCCACAGGCTCAGAGATGCTGGTGGGAAGACACAGGAGAAGGCACCGAGGCTTCCAGCCATCACTTTACTGACTGAGCAAGATGGTTTGGAGAAGACATTGGAGAGAAATGCTGAGCCACTAAGAGCAGGAGGAGACTCAACAGGAAAGTTGCCACAGAGTGCAATAGGGAGAGAGCATCTGAGAAAGGTTCTGGAAGGAATAACATCAGCTGGAAGGAGCTTGAAGAAAGAAAGGCCTCTGGAGTCAGATGGGGTAGCAGGGGAAGGCCCAGGGGCCCAGGGGCCACAGAAGCTTGAAGTCTTGCAGTTGGTCCAGTGCATTGTACAAGGTAAGACTCAGAGGCAGGAATAGTTGTATGTCAGGTCAGAGGTGTGTCTGTGTGTGTCACCCATGTGCTTGAACAGGTGAGCACCACGGCCGAGCCCAGGCTTAATCTGGAAGCAGCAGAGAGGGTGGATTCCTTCTGGGCAAGAGCGGGGTCACACATAGAGATCCTTGCCATGGCAAAGGGAAGCTTTCACGCAGGCCTGGACGAGGGCAGTGGCCATGATGGCCTTCGGGACACACGAACCAGAAGCGCAGCTGGGCCTGCTCGGGGAATATTCTGGCTTTCATCTTGGACCTATTGCATCTGAGACGCTGGCAGGCTGTCCCTGGGGAAGTGCTCTGCAGGCGGCTGGAACGCTGGGCCCGATGGTAGAAGCACTGAGTCAGGAGCAGAAGGAAGCATTCTGTGTTTAGGGACAGGGGGAGGGGGCGCACACAAACGGGAGGCACTGGCGGTGTGGGGGGCCGCCGAAGGGCAGCATGACAGAGGCCACGGCGTCAAGGAACTTCAGGGCAGAAGGGGCAGTAAACAGTGTCACCTGCTGCAGCAGGGCCAGGGCTGAGGGCCCCTGGGCCTGGGGACACTGGCGGTGGCGCCTAGGCCTTGAAGTGAAGGCAGAATTAGTCTCACATCGAGGGAGCTTATTATGGAAGGAAGGGTTTTTAAATAAATGAATGAATAAGTCAATAAATAATGGTGGCGCCTGGGTGGTTTGGTCAGTTGAGCTTCAACTCTTGATTTTGGCTCAGGTCATGATCTCAGGGCCAGGGGTTCGAGCCCCACAGTGGGCTCTGTGCTCAGTGTAGAATCTGCTTGAAACTCTCTCTCTCTTCCTCTGCCCCTGACCCCACTCATGTTCCCTCTCTCAAATAAATTAATCTTTAAAAAATACATATATATATATATAGTCATTCATTCATTCGTTCACATGAACGTTGGAAGGACAGGCCTTGGCAGGGAGAGGCCCACTGTCCAGCAAGACAGCGTGGAAGCTGCTGCTGGTGGCACAGAGGAGGGAAGGTAACAGAGAAAGGATGTTGTCTGGTGGGCACAGTGGGTGGCGGCTGCACAAAACCGTGCGTGTACTTAATGCCACTGAACTGTACACTTAAATATGGCAGAAAGGTCACATTTTCTGTTGGTATGCTTTTCCACAATGACAGAGGGAGAGAATGATAGTCTTCCAGTCGAGGAGAGACCAATTTTTTTTTTATGCTGCCAAGTTTCCAAATCAGAGCTTGCATTTTGCACATTAGCTCCTTTGATCCTCACAACAACCCTCTAGAGTAAGTAAGCTCCTGAAGTTCGGACAGTGAGCAAGGTGGCTCAGCCCCCGTGAGCCCGAGGCCTCTCTCTACTTGCAGACGCTGGGCTCTCCTCACTCCCCTCCTCTACCGAGTGTGTGCAGCTTCACGTTCACCAGTGATCATTCCAACGCAGTCGTGGAGGATGGAAACGCAGGCAAAACCCTCAGAAGGTTTACAACAGGCAGATCTTCTGTATGTCCATGAGAGACAAATAGTTGGTCCTCCCTGCTCCCCCCCTCCCAGCATTTCATTGTCAAGTTACTTCCATTTGAGCCTAGAATCTTTTCTTTTTTGCAAACGGCTGCTTAAAATGACCTGGCCCAGAAATCTATCCTTTTTTGATGATGGGTTGATTGGAAAGCCCTCATGGAAGCGCCACATATTGGGTTCCATTTGCGGTCACCCTTTCTCTCCTTTTAAGCACCAAATGGTATCTTTGGCACTTTGCAGATTGGACATAAGGTGTTGCCTTCAGGGGCACAGAGTGAAAGCCATAATTTTCTGCCCTGCTTAATGCTAATATTCTAGACTTCAGTTTTGCTGTTTATAAAAATTATTAGGACCGGTAGTATGGGGAGCAGCTTTTGGGGTGGAGTTTTGTTGAAATTCCAGCATGGGAGCTTGGAAGGAAAAAAAGCCAGATCAAAGTGAGGTAATGTGAGGGAAAGTAAATATAAGGAAACAGGCTGGAGAGAGGATGATGAAGTGCCAGTCCACCTCACAGCATATTTCCAAGAAGAAACGTATTTTCACGATCGGCTCACATGTAAGTCGTCAACCGGATGGATTATTTTGGCAAGAGTCAGTTCAGAAAATCTGCTTGATAATACTCACCCAACCTGCATGGCTTTCCTGTTGATGTCACTGTTTCCCAGCAGAAGCCGGTGTCCCTGAGCCACAAGGAGGGTGCGACCCCAGGCAGGAAACCTTCCCAAATGGGCCTGCTCTGGGTAAGGCAGACGTGGTTCCATTGGGGATCTGCTGGAATGGTGTTCGGTCCTGGCAATCACAATCACGAAACCCAAAGAAGTCAATTGGTGCATTGAAAGATCCCCTGCCTCCTTTCCAGACTCTTGCTGAGCCCTTGGTAACTGATCTTATGAGTAATAGATTTTAATATACTGAAGAGTTGGATGCAGGATGACTATTGCATGGCAGAGGGAATGTTGATGTCAAGGCCCCAGATATTATTTTTCCTTAGTTCCATTTACATCTGTGATGCTTTTAGAGTGGTGGTAGCACATGGGGGAGAGATGAAAGTGACATAAAGAATATGGTGTGGGTTTTATAGGAAGTTCAAGAAATGGTGGTAAGGTCCCTCTCATCTTCATCAGATCACTGCTGTGGAACTAAATTAACCTAGAATCTAAATTTAAAAAAAAAAAAAAAAGAAAGAAACTAAATTAACCTGCTAATAACCTGATGTGGGGGCACTTGGGTGGCTCAGTGGTTGAGCATCTGCCTTTGGCTCAGGTCATGATCCTGGGGTCCTGGGATCAAGTCCCCCATTGGGCTCCCTACTGGGAGCCTGCTTCTCCCTCTGCCTATGTCTCTGCCTCTTTCTCTGTGTCTCTCATGAATAAATAAGTAAAATCTTAAAAAAAAAAAAAAAAAAAAAAAAAAAAACCTGAGGTGGACAAGACTTACCTAGGGGTGAATGAGTGAAAACAACACATTTCACTTTTCATCATAACGAAGATTCCTGTTCAAACTATGAGAACCTCACACATCACCTCACAGACACAAAGCAGGTTGGGAACCTGTCTAGAATGTACATGGTACCTACACTCTTCATGATCAGAAGGCCCTGTTTGTCAATCACGATGTTTTCAAATACAAAGACATATTGAGTTCTCTAGGGCTGGGGTACAAAGGACCCCACAGACCAGAGGGCTTAAGCAGCAGACATTCATTGTCCCAGATCTGGAAGCTGGAAGTCAAGAGGAAGGTGTCAGTAGGATTGGTTCCTCCTGAGGCCGGGAGGGAGAACCTGTTCCAGACCTGTCCTCTAGCTTCTGGTGGCTGCTGGCGATCTTTGGTATTCCTTGGCTTTGAGAAGCACCACCCTTACCTTGGCCTTTGTCTGTGTGTGTCTCTGTGTCCAAATTTCTCCCACTATTCAGGACAACAGTCCTGGATTAGGGCCCACCCTGTTCCTGAAAAGTATCTTAACTAATTACCTTTACAGTGATCCTATTTCCAAGCAAGTCCACATTCTGAGGTGCTGTGGGTTAGAACTTGAACATATGAATTGGAGTGGGGGGCACATAATTCAAGACATAACAAAAGAGTTGGTCTCTTAGGAGGTTAGTAACTAATTTCTAGATAATATAGGCTCTTTTTTTTTTTTTTTTTTTTTTGTCTTCCCAGCTTCTTATAATAAAGGTTACTAAAGAAAAGGTGCCTGGATGGCTCAGTCGGTCAAGTGTCTGCCTTTGGCTCAGGTCCTGATCTCAGGGTCCTGGGATTGAGCCCCACATCGGGCTCCCCGCTCACTGGGGAGTCTGCTTCTCCCTCTGCCCCTCCCCCTAACTCGTGTTCTCTCTCTCCAACTCTCTCTCAAATAAATAAAATCTTTATAAAAAAAAGAAGAGAAAAAAAAAAAAAAGTCCAAGCCAACATATCTCACTTTGTTGCACTAACTCCAGTAACAAGTTGGTGGTCACAGTGAGGCTTTTAATTCCTCGGGGTGTAGGTGGCTTCCCATCAAAATGACGAATAATAGGGTGGTGGCCGTGTCCAGAAGTGCCAGAACTAATTATAAATGACAATGATGAAGTAAGCATTGTCATCCAGTTTGACGTCAGGAGGCACAGTGTTAGTGTGTCTCGTTCTAATGATGCTCACTGGTGTGGGATGTGTTTACTTGACACCGTCAGGTAGCACAGGTGGCACTTCTGGTCCAGGTTGACCCGAGGCTGCCTGTGGAGCATCCCTGGAGCATCCCCGTCCAGAGGACGGGACCCAGGATGGTGCTGACGTGCTGTCTGTGCTTGAGACATGCTGTCGTGCCTTGAGCAGATGGGGACAGAGCTGGTGGGCTTTCACACCCACGAGCAGACCCGTTTGCAGGTCAAAATGTGACACAGCCCTTATTTTTTGGAAAACAAAACAAAAAAACACCTCTTCCCTCCCACACTTCTCTGCCTTGTTTTCTTTCTAACTCACTCTTAAGATCTCATGTTAGACATACCGCCTTGCCCCCTCTTCCCATCTTATTAACTGAGTTTTAGGAGAAGGGATTTTAACAGCTTTCTCCTAAGGAAACTGAATTCTGGAATTTCGACCACCAGAGTCTTTCCAGAACATTTCAACCCTCAGCAGAGAGTTTTTAAGGTATCAAGGAGGAGATGTTTAGAAAATGAAATTTCATTTTACTAATTGCCATGCTGCCCAGCTTTTAGAGGGCTGTGGTTAGGATTACGGGAGCGAGGCACCAGAGTGGATTACAACACAGCGCTGACCTTTTACCACCCAGCCCAAGCTCCAAAAACAAAACCAAATCCCATCTTACTAAACCGTACCTGCGTCTTTTCTGGGAAATGCCCCAGAATACAAGCTTGTTTGTTTTTTAAGATGGTTTTCCTTGCCTGGGAGAACAATCCTGAAACTTAAGTCAATAATGTTCTCATAGTACATAAGCATTTTGCCTCGTCGGGTTGAGCTTGAGGTTTTTTTTTATTTTTTTTCCCCTTTCCTTTTTTTAATGCACATCAAATGCTTTATATCACAGTTTGTCCTGGGCAAGTTATGCAATCTTAATCTTATAAATATGAAAATTAAAAGGCGTAATTAGAGCTAAAAGCGGGACACTTTATTTTTAAACCCAAGGAAGCAAAAACAGCAACCGAGAAGAAAAGAGTCTAATTAGGGCAGTCTCTGGGGCAAATGCACGTCAGCCCTGGTTCCTTCTGCATTTTTTCGGCGTCCTCTACCTCCTCCCCATGCTCCGGGCCTCCTGTCCCTGCTAAAGCTCTCCTGTTATCATTCCGTCCCAGCTCCTTCTACCAAAATAATGAGCCTTTAGAAACAAATTTAATCTGTGTAACAATGTACTTTTCCCTCTCCAGAGTAGAGGGAGTTTGGGGATGAGGAATTGGAGGTGTCAGGTAAGGGTGACCCTAGGTGGCACAGGTGTCTTTGCCTACTGCTATATGGCCCCCACCCCCCGCCAATGGCTCATAGCCATTAAACATGTATTATGTAGGTGCCTGGGTGGCTCAGTCAGTGAAGCATCTGCCTTCGGCTCAGGTCATGATTCCAGGGTCCTGGGATCGAGTCCCGCATCGGGCTCCCAGCTCAGCGAGGAGCCTGCTTCTCCCTCTGCCCCTCCCCCTCCTTATGCTCACACTCCCGCTCGCTCGCTCTCTCTCAAATAAGTAAACAAAAATCTTTTAAAAATATAAAATTAGATAAACGTGAATTTTGCGCTTAGACGTTAACTCATTTGTGTTTCGTAACAACCCGTGATGAAATGTGCCGCGATTTCATTTTACAGGTGAAGAATGTGAGGTTGAGAGAAATCACAAGTTACCCAGCAGTCCTGGCAAAGTGAGGATAGGAACTCAGGTCTTTCTGAATGAAACTTGAGCCCTAACTATGTAGTAACCAGGGGGAAAGAACCAGGAGAACACGAAGGAAGAGATCATAGCGTGTTCTTGAAAGCAGCATCATTCAAGAGTTGAGAGGGCCAAGTCAAGAGTTCCAGTATTTTCCATCTTCCTTCTTCCACTGGGTGTGTGTGTGGGGGGGTGTTAGGGGGTTGGGTTGGGGGTGTTCTTGGCCTCAGATGAGGCCGGGGGAAAGGTTAAAACTGGTTAAAAGATCAAATATGTGCATACAATGGAATATCATTCAGCCTTTAAGAAAAGAAGGAAATCCTGCCCTGTGTGACAGTATGGAGGAACCTCAAGGATGTTATGCTAAATGAAACAAGCCCCTCACAGAGGAACAACCACTGCGTGGCTCCACTTACAGGAGGAATCTAAAATAGTCAAACCCCTAGAAACGGGGATGCTGGTTGCCGGGCCTGGGGGGAGGGAGGAGGGAGAGCTGCTGTTCAAGAGACCTGAAGATCCAGTTCTATCAGGTGAGCACGTCACAGAGCTCTGCTGTGCCACCTGTCTCCAGTTACCAGCGCTGTGTCTACCTAAAAATCTGTTAAAGGGATGGAGCCTGAGTGGTAGATTGTGGGGTGAAGGGGTGGGGACACAGCGAATGGAGATGCCAACAGGAGCGTGTGTGCTGGACCATCTGGGGTCCAGACCCAGAGAGGAGGGAGCCAGGCCAGGGCTTGTCCTCCCCGATTCCCTTGCCCTCTCCTCCTCACCTCCTCCTCACCTCCTCCTCACCTCCAGCTCATATGCCGGCTTCCAGGTGGAAGGATTGCAAAAGGTGTCAGCTGCGTCTGTCCCCTTCTATCAGGAGAATGTTCTCAAGAACACTCCCAGCGGTGGTGGCCTTGTGTCTCGGGAACCCAGGGTAGCCCTGGGCTGAGAAGGAGGGGGGTGGGGGAGTCAGAGAGCTGGACAGGTAGCTGCTGCCAGAGAGAAGAGCTGGGTGAGCGAGTCACCGTGTCTGCTGGCTGCTGTTGCTGTTCACACCTTAGTATGAATAACGGATGGGTTTGCTTCTTATCTGAGGTCAGTTGCGCTGTGAGACAGGAACATGGAGAGGTACGCAGACTGGAAGGATGCCCAAGGTGAGGATAAAAGGAGGGATCGTTTCCATGGACGGTGTGCTCTAAGGAAATGGGTTTCTGAGACGTTCAAATGCAGATTGCTGTGTAGACAGAACAGCTGGATAGGTGGGGGGGGGGGGGCCAGGTGCCCCTAAGGTTCCAGGATCCTGAGGAGGTGATGAATGCAGGAAGGGATGGCAGCAATGATGCGCCCGATTTATTTTGCAATTTCCCCAGAATTGAGATTTTTTCTGCTGCACTGTTGCTAAAAATCTTCTCCAGTGCCTCTCTTTGCTGTGCAAACTGGACTTCCCAGATGCCTGCTCTAAGAAACACACCCCCAGGGCCCCTTCCAGGTGACCTAAGGCAGGGGCTGCAGGTGCAGGGACCCAAGGAACTGACCGGCCCTCGGGGCTTCTGCCCTTCTCTCTGGGAGGCCACCTGGTCCTCACGTTGCTGTAGGGCCTGGAGTGGAGCCACCATGCACCCTGGAGGCTGCCTTCACTCCCCCAAAGACTAGTAGGGCCAATCTTGAATTCCTTTATCAGGAACAAGACCAAGCAGGAGTTAATTCAGTGGAAGGATCCCAAAGGAGAGGAGATTCTCAAGCATTCCACTGGATTTCTTCTCTCTCATTTTTTCCAGTTAATATTTTGTTGGTTTTATCTCAAAGTTCCCTGGGCTGTGGAGGCGTGGGTTCCCTCCACCGACCCCCCCTGCCAGCGATGAGGCCCAGGCACGGGGCTTGGGGCGGATGCTGACCACCTTGGTCTCCCGATGGATAGAGCTGCAGGCAGCTCTCAAATGCAGACACTGCAGCTTTGTGGGCACCGCAGTGGGTGACTCGCCAGAGGGTCATCTAAGGAGCCAGAGGAAAGCTGCCATCCTCGGGACTTCCAGTTGACCTCACAGCTGGCGGGCTGTGAAATCTCTCATCTCCACCTTATGCCTTTGGCAACAAATTGCTGGAAGATGAGTTTTCAAACTTGCCTTATTTAAAGAGATTCTATTGATTTATCATTCTCCTGGACTTTCCCAATACACGAGTGAAGGTGATCCCTGAAAAAGTGTTCATTCCCTAAAGCTGCGACTTCTGAACCTTGGTGTCCTCATGCTCCCGTGTACTCAGCCATGGGCTCTGATTACTGCTTTAAAGTCAAGCTCTCGAGTCACCTGGGTGGCTCAGCTGTTGAGGGTCTGCCTTCAGCTCAGGGCATGATCCCGGGGTCCTGGGATCGAGTCCCGCATCGGGCTTCCTGTGTGGAGCTTGCTTCTCCCTCTGCCTATGTCTCTGCTTCTCTCTCTGTGTCTCATGAGTCAAAAAATAAAATAAAATAAGTCAAACTCTCCCCTCCAAGGCCAGATTTCTGTATCCAGTAACTTGACAGTACATGCTCATCCTTGTTTACCATAAGCAAAACAACATTTAAAAAAATCAAATCAAATATTTGTAATTTGGGGAAAGTCGGATAATAAAAGACCATTCTATTTGATTTTGGAATTTTGATAGTCTAGTGAAATTAATAGGCTAAAAGAGTTCAATTAATCTTCTTAATTACCAAAATATATTTATCAAGTGCCAGTGCTAAAGGCTCCGTTAGGCCTTGTATAAAGAAAACAAAAATACGTCATCTTCTGGGAAGTCATTTTCAATCTAGGGAATGAATTGATATTTTCTATTCAAGTGCACAAATTAATTGCAACGTGACTTGAAAATTAATTGTAGTACAATTGACTGTTTTTAGGTTCGACCTTCTTGTCTCTTTGGTCTCACGTGTCTTTATAGATACTTCCACCGTTTTGTGTGCCACACTGAATTCCAACATTTTCCAACATTTCCAACATTTCCTTGCTTATGTCCTCTACCAGCCGGTCACCGAGTAAATGATTGGGGGGTGAATAAATAAATGTCCAGCCATCGGGAGGAGAGTGAAACCGAACAATCAGGACTGAGTTATAGCAGTTGTATGAAGGGTGGTAATTGCTGGAACAGAGATGCACAATCAGGGGCCATCCTGACCCCTCCACTCAGATAAGCTTTCCAATCATATGTCCATATGGCATCCCTTCCCTAAAACCACCTAATGCCTCATCGTCATCTTAAAAGAAACGAAGCACCTCATCCTAATCTGCCTGTTGGGCTCCCCCCATCCCCCATCCCTCTCCACCTGCCACCAGGTCGACTGTATACATCAGTCATGATAAGTCTCTTGCAGCTCTCGACCTTGCTGTGCTGCTTCCCACCTCTGCACTTTGGCGCATGCTGTTCCCTCTGCATGGACCTCCCCCCAACACCCCCCCCCCGTCTCCCTACCTACCTTCAGCATTTCAGGGTTAGCCCAAGGGGTAAGTGCATCAAAATCCGCCCTTCCTCTTCTCTCTCTCCTCCTTGGTGACTGCCTGTGTCCGCTCCTATGATAGCACCTCTCCGCTCCTATGATAGCACCTCTCGTTCCGCTGACATTACACGGTTTATGTGACAGCCTCCTGGCCACTGGCAGAAGCTAGGTTCGGTTCCTGTGCGTGCCCTGAGGTTCCACAGAGTATCTGGTACGTGGTGGGTGTGAAGTCCTATCTGTGGGGAGAACGAGTGAAGGAAAGGATGTAGATGCCATAGAAGGGATAGGACAAGTGGTGGGGACCACAGGTGTGGAGTGACCTTGAATTCCAACGTGTACATGGATTTAAGAGCAAATTCCGTCTATAGGTGTCTCCCACTCTCCGAAAGTAGACCGGTCCCATGGAACTTTCTGTAAGCTGAAAGTGGTGTAAAACAAAAAAGGAATCACCATTGATTAAAAAGGAATGCTTTTCTGAGCATTCTCGGACCTCAGCCTGCTAGGCTTTCCTGAAGCCTTAAGACATACTTTGCTCACAGATGCACAGAATAAACCGAGGTAAAATGCAGGTGCTCCCAGACATGGTCCGGGGCTCTGGGGACCCGATGCTGAGTGTAGTTCCCAGGGGAAGGAGCTCCTCGGGATCCGTCTCCCTTCTTGGGGTGCGCTTCCTCTGTGAGGGCTTCCTGCAAAACACATGCTGAACGCTATTTTCACATTTTGCCTTTTTGTGTAAGAGCGAAAATCCTCATGATTTCGATCAATTAATGAAAACAGGTCATAATGTAGGTCTTTCGTTAGAGTGAAGCGATGTAATACCCACTTGTGAAAAGTGGAGGATGCCTGTGTTATTTTGGTCCTAGAGCAGTGGTTTTCAGGGTAGGATTCCCCAGACCGGCAGCATCAGAGTTACCTGAAAAGGTTTCCAAGGGCACCTGCATGGCTCAGTGGTTGAGCATCTGCCTTTGGCTCAGGTTGTGATCCTGGGGTCCTGGGATCAAGTCCCCCATCAGGCTCCCTACTGGGAGCATGCTTCTCCCTCTGCCTATGTCTCTGCCTCTCTCTGTGTCTCTCATGAATAAATAAATAAAATCTTAAAAAAAAAAAAAAAGTCCGAAATGAATATTCCTGGGGCTCCCTCAAGACCTACTGAGGCAGAAACTCTGGGGCCGGGACCCAGCAATTAGTATTTTATAAGCCTTCCAGGTGATTCTGAAGCACACTTAGATTTGAGAACACCTGCCCTGGAGAATAAGGAAGTCAGGATTTCACAATATGCTGGTGTCCTAGTTTGAATTCAGTACAGATTAATGAGTTTACACAGGCTCTCCGGTGTGAGGAAAGTTGCTGATGACTCTCTTCAATTTATTTAAACACCTAAGACCCTCGTTCAGATCTATTTATTGCTCTTACATTGGATTTCCCACACCCTTCAGTTTTCTAATGCCAGGACAGAGAGTTCTAGAGGATAAGATCTAGAACTTTTGATGAACATGAAAAGATATATCTGGAATGAAAAAGGCCTGTTTATGTTGAAACAAGTCCATTAGCCTCAAGGTCTGTCATGCCTTAATTGGGGAGGGAGAAGGAGACTGTGGCAGGTAAAGGACAGATCACAGATGGGAAGTTAGGAACGCCTGGGTTAGAATCCTACCTGCCGTAATTTAAAGCTGACAAACCCTTTGACTTTCATGGGCTTTAGCTCCATCACAGTGAAAGGGGAATAATAGTCCCCATCCTCTGGGGTTCTTGAGGGGATCATGTTGCATTTAGTGTCTACAGGTGCTCAGCAAATGCTAGCCCCTTTCCTTTCTCCCATCACCCAGTAGAGAACCTCTTTGTTGCACTCTGAGGCCAGGCTACCCTGAGATATTCTAGCAAGGTTTGGTGACAGAGGGACCCTAGGAGGGTTGCCAGATAAAATACAGAGCATTCAATTAAACTTGAATTTCGATGAACAGTTTTTTAAGTTACTATTAATGTGTCCCATGCAATATTTAGGACATATTCATGCTAAAAAAGTATTCATCATTTATCTGAAATTCAAATTTAACTGGATGTCTTAGGTTTTTATTTGCTAAACCCAGCAACCTAGGATTATCTTATGGTAGAAGCAAGTTCACTGGCATAGCTTTTTTCCCCTCCCTCTCTAATGTTTTATGATAAATGCCATTTTTTAAAAAAAGACTTATTTATTTATTTATTTATTTATTTATTTATTTATTTATTTGAGAAAGAGAGTGACTGCACAATGGGGAAGGGCAGAGGGAAAAGGAGTCTTAAGCAGACTCCTCGTTGAGTGCAGAGGCTGATGTGGGGCTCAAACTCATGACCCTGAGAATAAAGGCCATTTCTGAGCTGAACAGGCTGGGCGCACCTGATGAGAGTGTCCAACACCGGAAGACACTGGATGATGTGGTCCCAAAGGAGGAGGCCCATCTACTTGTCTTGGGGATTTGGGGGAGAGAAGAAAGGAGAGGCGAGGACTGACATGATGGTAGATGCAACTCAGCTTCTTACAGAATCTGGTAGAAGGACCAGGAGGTGAGGTTGTGGCCATGGCCCTATTTCTGTGCTGTTGCTGCACAAATGTGAGTCAGACAACGTATTGTTTATTTTTTTCAGATTTTATCTATTTATTTGAAAGACAGAGATCACAAGCAAGGAGTGGGCAGAGGGAGAAGCAGACTCCCCACTGAGCAAGGGCACCCGATGCAGGGCTCAATCCCAGGGCCCTGGAATTATGACCTGACCCCAAGGCAGTTGCTCAACCGACTGAGCCACCCAAGTGCCCTCAGATAAGGTATTAAAAGCGATAACCATCCTTTTCTAGGACTCTGTGGTGCTTATTTTTATTCTCCAATCTGGTGTTGGTATGATAACGAGGCTTTACTAAATCTAGCAAACGAGTTGGATCTTCAAGCGCTTGCTTATTTCCACCCCTTTGAAACTGTTTAGCAGTTGAATTATTTAAACTAGAAAAAGATGAGGAGGGAGTTAGAAGGGAGGGCTGCCTGCCCCAGGCACAGCCAGGGGAGGGTGCTAAATGTGGTTATCAAGAGATCAAAGAACCAAAGAGAGACTCCTTTGATCTGATGCTTGTCAGAGTTGCAATTAGATCTTTGAGACTCTGCACTTGTCCACACCCCCACCCCACCCCACACCCGCCCCGTTGCTTCACTTTGCTTCTCTGTCCTGAACACCTGGAAGTGCTAGACCAAGGCATGCCCTAGAGACAGCCCCGTGTGGCCACGGGAAATCTGAGTGTGCCCTAGGACGCGAGAGACATACACTCTCCTGGAGGAAAACCCCTTTTCTAAACACTGGTGCTTTCATTCATTATTTTTTGGGGGAAAAAGGGTAAATGTGAAATCCCCCCGCGCCAGTTATACCTGCAGATGCATGTCCCAGTGTGTGAGCTGATATTAATCATCCTGTGGTTTCAGGGCTTTTCCTTTGATACAAACAGGAAAGGTACCAACTGGCTGGGGCTATCTTTTGGTTGCCTGGATTTTCCAAATGTTTGGGGCAGGGGGTCCCCAGGGGAGGTCTGTCAAATCTGAGCAAAGGCCGCTGCAGACCCAAGCTGAATCCTACCTCTTTTTGATTTCTGTGACCTTTATTTTCCAAATAACATAGACTGTACCACTGCGCCGAGAGCCCCGCTCTGTCTCCCCTTTACCCCGGAAAGCTGCTTATCAGGGGCTTTAAGATATTATTTATGGCAGTCTTCTAAGCAACGTCAGTCTCATTCTGAGAATTTTTTACACAACTTGTACTCATCAAGAAAGTGCAAAAATAATGGGGTACATTTCTACAGATGGGTCAAACGCTTCATCCCTATCGGCCCCTGCGAGATACAGGATGTCTGTGGGTTTAACGTTTGTTTCCTTAATGGGCAAGATTTGATATGTGTGTTTCCTAATCCCAAGCTATTGAAATATTGATTCTCCTCCTGACCTGGCCTCCTGGGAACGGAGCCAGCATATCTGCATCTCTGCACTCCACATTTAGACCGTCTTCCTGCTGGCCTAGCCTGTGAACACCAGGATGAGATTAGATTTGTTTGGGGTGGAGAATCTAAATCCCAGTGACATAGCTGTCTGGCTTCATTTCTGTTTGACAGAATGGGGCGGCCATTCCCAACATTTTTGGCCAGTGTTATCATGTGTTTACCCTAATATCCTCTTAGCTCCCCTTTTCCCTGCTTGATTTAAATGTAGGTAGGCTATTCGGTGAAAATAAGAAAAGAAATCCTAGTTAAAGATTCCTTTGAACTTCTGAATAGGGTTGTCTGAAAAATGTAAAATATCTTACAAGGAATGCCAGAAAGGTGAACAATTCACACCACTGAAAAATGTTTCCTGCCACAGGAGACGTTAGAAGCCCTTCCGCTACTTGTGTGCTCTTTGAATATAGATCAAAGGTGGTTGGAATCATGCTGCCACAACCTGGTGCGGGGCACAGCGCCTGATCAGTGGTAATTCCAGCCTATTTGAAAATGGAGAGGCTGAGGAATGTGTGTGTCAAGTGACCATTTATCATCATCAGCTCAACCCCTTTGCACCATGGCAAAATTTAGGCAACAGAACCAAGGTGAACCCTGAGGGGACTAATAGGACTTCCCACAGCATGTTTAATGTCTTTTAAATGCTGCTTGACTCTCTTCCTCATCTCTTTCCCTTCCACCATTTCGCCAGTTAGGACCCACAGTGTCATTCATCTGGACCAGGGATGATGGTGTTCTACTGGACCTCCCCTCTGTCGGTCTCGTGGCTTCCAATATTCATCCTCCTACCATTGCCAGACTGAGATTTGAAAAATACCTGCTTATTGGGTGGCTCAGTCAGTTAAGCGTCCGAGTCTCGATTTGAGCTCAGGTCTTGATCTCAGGATCATGGGATCGAGCCCCATGTCAGGCTCCGTGTTGGGTGTGGAGCCTGCTAAGATTCTCTCTTCCTCTCCCTTCCCTCCCCACCACCCCCATCCCTGCTCACACCTGCTCTAAACAAACAAACAAATAAAAATACCTACTTGTTTAATCCTCTTGAGGCTCCCTATCATCTAGCCCCATGCCCCTTTTCTAATGTACAGGATCACCATGATCTCACCCACTTCCCCCTGCAGACTTGGCTTCCACGTTTGCCTTTGACCCTACAGTTTGTTTTTCTTGGAGGTCCATTCCTTGCTCTTTTCCCAGTTTTCCCTCTTAGAGACTCCCCTCAAGGACATCTCCAGGAATCCTTCCACATTTGCTGTCTCTTCATCTATCAGCTACCCTTCCTCATACTTTCTACCAGTACCTGTGTTTGCCATCATCACCATGTTTACTGGGGGGTTTTGTCCATCCATCTCCTTGACAACACCATCAATTCCTTGAGAGTAGCAGCACCCCTTACTCAACTTTGTAACCACAGTGACTTACTCAGTGGTGGAACAGAGACAGTGTTCAGGAGGGTTTTTGAACTAAATTTAGAAGAGGATGCTGAGCATATAAACAGGAAGAGTATAAGGCAGAAAGAAATGAGCACCAATAACATTCTGAGTTTAGTATCAACACTCTGAGGAACGATTATCATTACCATTTTGTTGAGGAGGAAACTGAGGGCCACAAAAAATAAGTTTGGGATTAATCGCTTGAGATTAAGCTCAAGAGATAGTTTGAGCAGGAACACCTAGAATAGTTCCAGGAAAGGATCTGTAAGGATCAATAAACATTTGTGGCATTGAACCGGTTGCTAGTGTATCTGCAGGTATTACTCTTGAGTGGGTTCATCATCAAATCACATGTGGGAAGAGGTCTTTTTTTTTTTAAGATCTATTTATTAATTTGAGAGAGAGAGAAAGAGAGAGAGAGAGCACTCAAGGAGGGACAGAGGGAGAGGGAGAGAAGCAGACTGCGCTAAGCCCAGATCTGGATGTGGGGCTCAATCCCATGACCCCAAGATCACAACCTGAGCCAAAATCAACAGTTTGACACTTAACTGACTGAGCCACCCAGGTGCCTCAGGACAGAGGTTCTTTAAAGACCTTCTTTGTTGCTTCTTTCTGTAGGGCTTTTACCTTAACAGTATCAAATTGGCTTTATTTTGCTTTTAAGATTTTTTTTTTTTTTTTACTTATTTGACATAGAGAGAGAGCACAGGTAGGCAGAGCAGCAGGCAGAGAAAGAGGGAGAAGCACGTTCACCACTATGCAGGGAGCACAATATGGGGCTCTCTCCCAGGACCCTGGGATCACGACCTGAGCTGAACATAGACACTTAACCAACTGAGCCATCCAGGCGCCCCAACAGTACCAAATTTAATAGAGTAAAATGAGTCTCCTGGATTTGAAATATTCATTCACTAGTTCCTTTAGCAAGTATTTATCAGGTGCTTAATATATGTCAGGCACTGTGCCAATACAAAGGAGTGTGATTTAGGGCAAGAAAAACTGCCCCATGGAAGCTTTTCTGGAAAATAGTCTGCCTGGAAAAATCTCTCTAATAACGTGGAATGAATTAACCATTGACTCACCAGTGGATGAGATATTCTATCAGCCAGACTCACATAAATCATGCCCACTGGTAGACCTAAATCCTTGAAGCCAGAAGCATTTATGAATCACCAAAGAGTTATTGATTTTTGGGTTTGTTAGTTGCAACAGAAAAGACTCTAAGCAGAAAAGGAATTTATTGAAAAGATTAGTTGGCTCAGAGAACCATTAGGACAGTTGGAGGACCAAATTTGGGAATTGGACAGAAACAGAAGGAGGTAATAGCTCAGACCCTTGGCTCAGTCTGTTGGCAGAAAGTGCCAGTGGAGACACTACTCCTGGCCCCCTCCCTCTGCCTCCAGGTCACTGTGGTCCATGTGGCTTGCTGGTGCTGAACTCTGATGCTGCTGGTACCATTACTGCCACCAGAGAAGAATCATTTTCTTGTTTCCATACCTTACTGTCAGTGGCATGTACTGAGTGGGCCCTATGCACTCGTAAGTCTGTGTCTGGCTGAATGGGATGCTGGGAATGTGGATAGTCCACCTCTGCAGCTCCTATAGACAGTCAAGACCTCTGCCTCCCCAAAAGACTTATACACAGGGCAATTCTCCAAACATAGAAGGGCATCTGGGTAGCCAAAAATATGACCAATGTCCACTATAGTCACTAAGATTAATTTTAAATCTTAAGATTAAGGTATCTCAGAGCACCTGGGTGGCTCAATCATTTAAGCATCTGACTCTCAATTTTGGCTCAGATCATGATCTCAGGGTAATGAGATCGAGCCTCGCATCAGGCCCCATGTTGAGCATGGAACCTGCTTAAAATTCTCTCTCTCTCACTCTGCCCCTCCCCTTGATGTGCTCATTCTCAATCTCTCTCTCTCTCTCTCTCTGTGTCTGTCTGTCTCTCTCTCTCTCAAAAAAAATTAAGGTCTCACCAATGGCCACATTGTACCATATGAAAATGAGTAATATCTTTTTTAACACTACTAATTGAATTCCTGAAATGCCTCGGGCAATTAGCTTCAGGACCTTATAGAAATCATGGTCAAAGTTTTGTCACATGCCTTTTTTTCTGGAAATAAAAAAATGGAACGATATTATATTATGACATATGTTTTTCTCCCTCCCTCCCTTTCCTCCTTCCTTCCTTTCTCCATTCTGAAAACACTGTCAAATGCCTACTAAATACCAGGAACTGTGCTTCATCCTAGAAAATCAAAGATAAGTAAGTTATGCTCTTTACCATCAAGTTGTGCCCAACATCCTGGGGGAGAGACAGACATGAAACAAAGAATTGCCTGCAGTGTTAGAGGAGCTAGGATAGACATCTAAACAAGGCTCCATCAGGACACACAAGGTAGAGCATTCATCTTTACCCTGTGTGGTTGAGAGGTTAGAGAAGCTCCATAGAGATGGTGGCACTTGAACTGAGTCTTCAAAGATGTAGGCAGTAACCAGGCTAAAAGGTAGAGGGAGATTCCCAGGTTGAGGGGAACTCACAGTCAGAAAACAGGTCCATGAAAAAGAGGTGGGTGCCCAGAGGGACTCTGAGAGCTTGGCGTGGCCAGGATGTAGCATCTTGGGTGGCTGGTAAAAGGCGAGTCTGGTGGACTGCGTGGAAGAAGGCTTAGATGAAATAAAGTAGAAGCTGCATCGTGGGGGCCCTCGGCACACGCAGAGGGGTTTCGAGCTTATTGTAATGGGTTACAGAGCCATTGAAAGAATAACATGATCAGACTTATGTTTGTGAAAATTTGTATTGGTGGCAGTAAGGGAACAGATCTGGAATGGGATCAAAACCCAGGGGGCCAGTTAGGAATTACCGCAGTGCAGGTGGGAGATGGTAAGATCCTACAAAGTTACCACAGCAGCAGTGGGAATGGAAAAGAGGAAATAGAATCACTTTTGAGGAGCTGAAATGTGTGGGACTGTGTATGGCTGAGGAGAAGGCTGGCAGGTGCTCTTCTCCAAACAGAGGACTCATGAGGAGGAACAGGATTTTATTTGGGGGAGAAGGAGCTGGTTGGGTGGTGCTGAAGATACACACTAGGCTTTAACCAAGCTTATTATCTAGGTGGTTACATATAAAGGACTGGAGCTCCAGGAAGAGGGTAAGAAATAAGAGGTTCATGTCTATAGTTACCTCGCCAACAAACCTCTAGGCTCTCCTCGTGACCAGAGGAAACCTAATAACATATGTACCAATGTGTGAAACTGGAAAAGTAGGTTGTCTCCGAATTCCAGAGTAGGAGCTAAAGTTTACACCCTGTTAAATCTCAGTTTGAAGCGAACCATACTGCATTTAGGGAGAGTTACAAGTTTGGACCATGGAAATGACCCAGGGGTGGCGATCAGCTCTGTGTCTTCTATACGGATTCTGTCCCTCACTTGTTTTGTGATGGAGTGTGTGGATCTGCACTTGATTAGTTCTTTTCTGCAAAACTAGAACTAAACGATCTCTGTGGTCACTTTTGGTTCTAAATTAGCCTGAATGACTGGAGTACCACCCTGCGTACCAAGGAAGCCACGTTCTTCTGTCTTTCAAATTAAATCTAGCTCGGGTCTCCAGAGTTTGGCAGGCTATCCAGTCCCTCTGTCTACATTATCCAGATTACTCAGTTCTGGAAATAAACCCCTTTTGGTGAGAGAACTGCATGTGTGACCAGTTCACTAGGTAGCCCACTTGTGGTTGCTTTTGCTCCATCACTGCCTCCCTGTAGACCCACAGAGTCACGCCTCAATGCCCCCAGCCTCTCCTGTGACAAAGCCAATGCTGGTCCAGATCTTTGTGCCGAGTGGGTCTTTAAGGCAAGATGACGACCACAGTGTCAGGGTCCATGGCTCTCGATTTGCATTTCCTTGCTTTTCTGTACTCCTGCACCTCAGCACACCCACCTTGCCCCTCTATACCAGAACCACCTCTTCATCCTCACTGGTTGTGGAGTTGAGGTTACATTTCTAGACCTTTCTTTTGCTGCCATGGTAAGTCCCCCTTGGTGGCCCTTGGTGTTTTTTTCTGCCAGTGCCTCTTGGTCAGTCTACTTCAATCCACCAGAGACCCACGTGTAGACTTACCCACTTACATTAAACTTGTTCTTAGAGCAAGGGGACCCCCCAAGAGGACTTGCCATCTCTAGGATAAAGAAGTGGCTGGCAAATTTCAAATAACTATGTACTTTCATTGAAAAATTAACTAACATGAACAATTCCGATTACCCAGGCACTCATTTACCATGAGAGCTCTCTGTAAATGATGAACCACAGTAAGAGAAAGGGAGTCATGAAAGGAGGGACCAGGAAAGAACTCTGAGAAGTGAAACTTTTATCAGTCAGCATCCCATTAAGTAGATACAGTCACTGGTTGGAAATCATCTGCCAGGATCCAGCTTTTCAACTGAGGCTGTGGGAAATTCTTGTGGCATGTGGGTAGGGGGGTGTCCATCATCGCGACAGAAAGGATGGGTAGTGCACCACCACCCACTCAGCCGATGGTTGGGTGCAACATATGGTTGCCACATGCTGAGAACCGCCCTTCCTGCTTCTCCCAATTTGGATATGAAAGTGGGGGGGGGGCGGAGGGTGGACTGGGAGTGAGAAGGTTCCCCCACACACACACACACACAGCATCACGGAGAGTGGGTGGGGCTGCACCAGCAAGTGGGAGGGCCTCTGGGACTGCCCAGTGATTTTCAAGAGAAAGGTCAGCTTTGTGGGGCAGCATGGGGACATACAAGCTGGATTGGTGCATCAGGAGGCAAAAACACACTGGGAAAAAACATCACCATTTCTTGCACAATCAACCACTGAATATGTGTCATCAAACACGAGACCATCCTTACCTGGCAATAACACAGATGAAAAGGTCATTTAAGTAGTTTCTCGTTGTTACTGAACCCACCGTGGCCTTTGCCCGATAACCATCCCATAACAAGAATCCTGACATAATAGCCTGAAGTGCAGGCAAAGTTTATTTTCTTCATAATCAGATGAAAATGTTGTGGGTACAGAGCCAGAGAACAGGCTTGTATTGGATGTGTTTTGGTGCCTTTAAGTTGACCAGCTGTACTTTTTTTTTTTTTTTTTTTTTAACAATACCTGTACCATCCTAGTAAAGCTTTTTGAGATGAAATGAGGGATTTGGGTTTTACTGGGAAATCTACGTTTATTTTAAAGATAATATGCAATGTCCTCAACTTTGCTATCCTCTAAAGATGCATTCTTTGAGAATCAGGATCCTGTTTTTGCTTCATACTCAACCCGTGGGTCAGGCAAATCTCAGAGACCAAACCTAGCAGATTGACTTCAGCCACAACAGGCTGATGATGTACAGAGCATGCAACACACAGTGTGTATAGTTCCAGGGATGCTGCATCCCATCTAACGAAAACCCAAGAAAGTGACTTGCTGATCCCTGGTTTCATAATTAGAAGTCTGCAGGAACAGACCAAGTCAAGAGAAAAGGTACATTTTATAACTAGTGGTTGCTATAATTAAAGCTATTAGTTAAGGAAGGGCTGTTCCCCAGGGCAAAACAATCAGAAGGAAGTTTGAGCAATTAAGTCGAATTCACTGTGGTTGTAAGGATTTTCCCCCCTTGCTTTCTTTCTTTCTGGAAAACAAAACAACCCCAGGCAAGTGTTCTGTACTTCTCAAAGAGCGTCTTGACTCTGTAGTGGCTGGAGAGCAAACAGTGAACTGTGCTGTTGACTCTATCAGCAGGTTAATTAAGAAAGCTGTTAGGGATGATAAAAAAGCCGGCACATTTTCAGTGTGTATTGACAAAATCCATGACCTAGGCAGAAGTGATGTTTGTTCGATACTAGGAAGACATGCTAGAGGCATTTAGAGGAAAAGATTGGCAAAGAACACTTAAAGCTCAGTACAGGATGTCCCTTATTTATACTGTTAGCAGAGTCGATCGTTTGAAATTCCACCTACTTTTTCCTTTCATAAAAATGATGTAAGCAGTAGCGTTCACGGCCTCAGATTTGCCCTGGGAAGCCCAGTTCATCCCTAATGGAATAGTTACAAGGGAATGCTGGTCTGGCAGTTGGGAAACTGGGTTCTACTCCTGGAACTTATGTGTTGTGTGGTTTGGGACAATGGGTTTGACTCTCTGGGTTTCCATTTTAGACTCTGTGTACCATCAGCACAGGCCTGTCTCAGGAGCCCAATAAACCTACTTTTCCCAGATTCCCACTTGGGCGGGGGGGCATCTGTTCAAAACCCTAATATGAGGCAGTAGGAATGCACTGCCCCAGAGGGCAGTGGCCCTGATAGGACCGTCCTGCTTTGAAACAGAGTCCATGTCTCCTGCCCCAACTGTCGCTGGTTGGCTGGCCAAAGGCTGATGATGAGTTTGGGAGGGGGCAGGGTTGGGATTTGTCCTACATTTGCAAATCCTGACGTCAGATCTTAATAGGGAAAAAGCTCTCAGTTCCCTAGGTAAGCTTCTGTTTCACTGAGCCCAGGTTTAGCTGTCCTGCTTCTCTTCCATGGCCAACACTCCTTCCCAGTCTCTCAGAATACAGCCCCTTGAAAACATGAACCATCCCCTCATGCTGCTACTAAGTGCTACCTACAAGCACACAAGTGCTTGTGGAATTGCATAGGGGACATGGAAAAGAAGGAAAGAGGGTTCCTGTTAGACCTGGCATTGGCCTTCACTCCCTGCTCCCTTTCTCCCTTAGGGAAGACACCACTGGGGAGTTCCCACTGGAGCCTGGCCCAGCGCAGGAGCCACTAGAGCAAGAGAATGCATGAGAGAAGAGACTTCTCTTACGTATCTCTAGGTTGTAAGGGGGATATAACTGACAAAGCGTGGACTGCAAATAAGAAGTCAGATGCTTTCAAAATATAATTTGAACAGTTACCATGTCAAAGATGAGTTATCAACATTGTTTCTGGAGGCCTTTTCTGCCTGTGAATATTTGAGCATCTATTCGGATCTGAGCTCTAAATTTTATTTATTTTGGACCCTTTTAAAGTCTGAAGGTGGGATACCTGGCAGTTGAGTGTCTGCCTTCAGCTCAGGGCATGATCTCGAGGCCTGGGATTGAGTCCCATCGGGCTCCCTGTGAGGAGTCTGCTTCTCCCTCTGCTTATGTCTCTGCCTTTCTCTGGGTCTCTCAATAATAAATAAATAAATACAATCTTTAAAAATAAATAAAATAAAGTCTGATGGTACAAGATAAAAAATTGGGGCCCCTGGGTAGCTCAGTCAGGTAAGCGTCTGACCCTTGATTTCAATGCAGGTTGTGATCTCAGGATCCTGAGATGGAGCCCTGCTCAGTGGGGAGTCTGCTTCTCCCTCTCCCTCTGCCCCTCCCGCCAGCCTGTGCTCTCTCTCTCTCTCTCTCTCTTTCTCTCTCTCTCTCAAATAAGTAAATAATCTTAAAAGAAAAAAAAAGTAAAAATACATTTAAATAACTTCACTCCCTCTGGTGCCCAGGGACAAGGATGCTGTGTGTCCAGATGCAGTGACAAGATGGCATACAGGAAACCACAAATGAAAAGAAGGGGAGAGAGCTTCCATGGTGGGACCACAAGCCATCCCTGGGAAGGTCTTTACAGCAAGAGTAGAAAAGGGGTATGATGAGAAGTGGAAGGAACAAAGTAGTTGGAAGAACTGAGCTCAGATACTATAGAGGGACATGGAAGCTGAACTTGAGAGAACTCAGATGTTGATAAAAGCAGAACCCCAGAACCAGCATCTATGCTAGGGGCACAGAAAGGTACTGGTTTTGTCTGGAAATGGCATGAAACTTTCATGGGAGTAGCGTGGGACTTTCTCAGTTACTGTTCCCTTCCATCCTGAATCCCCTGGGATTTGCTCCCTATGCTCGTAAAGCCGACTGTGTATGGCTGAGCTGACCAGCTGCCAGATAGAAGGTTCGGGAAGGGGTGCTCCTTGAAATGGAGAGCAAAGAAAACTCGTGAAAGTTAGACATCATAGTTTTGGCAGGTAGCTGTACAACATTTGGGTACATGTGCATTTTCTCCATTTTCACAAATTCTTTCTTCTCAGTCTCTAAATATCATACTCCGGTTATACCATTTCCCTGCTCAAAATCCGGTACATCATTTCATGTCTGTGGAATGATGCCCAGATAGCTCAGCCTGGCCCTTGCAAAAGCTCTTCACTATCTAGGTGTGCACATGGGTTAAACTAAAATGTATAGCAAGCCCCGTGCCTGTACATAGAAGGCCCGTGGCCACCGTGGTCCCTATAATGGATTTGGTTTCTATCCAAATTCCATCTTGTCTTCCTTCCTTTCTCCTGAGTGAACCCTCACTTCACTCAGATCTCCCACTTATCCCACACTTAGAGACAAATCTCAGGAGAAGAGGGAGGCCCTGATCGGTCTAAGAATAATCCCAATCCCCTCTCCAGTGATCGCTTTTGCGATGCTCTTCGTGACTCAGTTCTGGTCAATGAGAAATGAGCAGAAGTGTGTTGGAGGCCTCTGAAGAGATGTCCTTGCTTATCAGAGAGTCTCAGGGAGAGAGGCGAAGTCTGGCTTTGGGTGTTGCGTGTTTGGTGTTGATTCCTGGAAGTAAGCCAACCCCAAGGATGGAAGAACACAGCGGTGGAAAGAACCTGGGTCCTTAACTCATGCCCAGTCATACTGCGGAAGCGAGCAACTCTCGAGTTTGCTCTGCCTCTGGAGATCTTGTGATATGATTTAATGTGATGATATGATATGATACATGAGATGTGATATGATACAGCTTTTCATTTTAAATCAGAGTGATGATATATGATATGATATATGAGATATGATATGATACAGCTTTTCATTTTAAATCAGAGTCAGTATTTCAACTACTTGCAGCTAAAAGCATTGTGCACAGTCTTGTTCTGCTCTCATTTTCTCTCCCAGCCTAACTCCAACCTGGATCTTTACAACCTCAGGATCCCCAGCCAGATGCTTCTCTATGTATGTGTCCCCCCCACCCCCAATCCATAATTCCCTTCCTCTGCCCACCTACTGAAATCCTAGCTCTTAAAAACCTTATTGAGACGTCTTTCTTGATAACCCACATTTTCCTTCCCAGGTGCCAGAAAGTTTTCCATCCTTTGAATTCCAAAAGCCCTTTACTTATACATTTCTTCAGGCATTTCTCATATTCCGGCATCACAGTTATTTGTGTGAACCACACGTCTTTTTCTAATTGGAAAGTCCCAGAGAATAATGGCTAAATCATACATATCTTTGTATTCACCTCCCACTTGGAAAAAGAGTCTGAGTCTAACTAAAAGCACTGAGACTTGTTGAAGAAATCAAATACCGCCAGACTGATTTACCACCCACCCTCTGAGAACTCAATGAACACTAATTGGTATAGTTAATAAAGTAAGAACACTAATTAACGCAGTTGATTTTTTAAAATGTCACCTCGGTATGAGAAATGTACAAAAATGGAATCTTAAGGATGTGGTCCCTCTGGTAGGTCTGACTGAGTGAAATTTAATGATAACAATTGAATGGCATTGTAAACAGTAGTGTCAATTCACTTGGAAAGCTCTTTGCATTTAAAATGTGAGAGTAAAATAAATAAATAAATAAATTAATTAATTAATTAATTAAAATAAAATAAAATGGGAGAGTAAATCACCTAGAGGGATTGGTTTTGGTTTTCCAGTTGAGTGAGACAGTCAGATGCCCAAATTTCAAGAGCAAATTGACAGCAAAAAAACAAAAGATGGGACAGAAATCATTTTACCAACCCATCTGATGAAACCTTGGCTCATAAGATTTATAATGCTATGATAAACCTAACAAATTAGGAAACTGCCATCGTGGGCTGAGACAAAGGTTATATTCCATACTGTGAAGTGGCAATAGAATAATGACTCTTTACTTGCAGAAATCGTGGATCATGAAGCTTGAATTTCTCCTTCCTGACGTCTTTTAAAACAATCACATAATTTGCTGAACTCTGACTCAAGCCTCACTGTAAACCTACAACTAAGGTTGGAGAGACATTTTAAACTTCATCATATTTTATTTATTTTAGTTTAAGTTGAAATATTTTATACATGCAGAAAATTCACAGAAGATGAGTTTTAGATACTCCATATATCCAGCATCCTGACATGATAACATTTTGCCACATTTGCAATATTTATTTAATATTTTACATCTCATCATTTTGTGTGATACTCAGAATAAAATTTCTGCTCAAGCTCTGAATTCACTTAAATCATCATGATCTTTTGAGTTTCATTTTGAACGTAGGCAAAATTTATTGAGAGTGAAATGTACAATTAATAAGTGTAAGTCCAATGACTTCTGGCAGACACATACACTTGTGCAAGCAACATCTCGATAAAAATGTAGTTTCCTCACCTTCAAAGTTCGTTTGTATCATGTTACAATCGCCCTTTGAAAAGCAAATTCTATTCTATCACAATAGATTATTTTTGCGTGTTCTTAAATGTCATTTAAATGTATTCATATGGTGTGCAATGATTTGTGTCTGACAACATAATGGGTTTAAGATTTATCCACGTTGTTGCGTGGTAGCAGTGTTCTTTATGTTGCTTAGTAGTATTCAATTGTATGAATATGACACAACTACTTTACACATTGTCCTGCTGGTGTACTTTAGAATTGTTTCCACCTTGGGATTATTATGAATAAAGTTGTGATGAACATTCTTGTGCAAGTCTTTCTATGGATATATATTTTTTAATTTTTTGAGTAGAGTTGGCACACAATGTTACATTAGTTTCAGGTGTACACCTTAGTGATTTGACAAGTGTATACATTATGCTATGTTCACTGCAAGCGTTATACTGTTACATCACTATAACAATATCATTGACTGTATTCCTTATGCTGTGCCCTTTATCCCTATGACTTATTCATTCTATAACTGGAAGCCTGCATCTCCCTCTCTCCTTCACCTATTTTCCCCATCCCTCCAGTCCCCTCCCCTCTGGCAACCATCAGTTTGTTCTCTGTATCAATAGGTCTGATACTGTTTTTCGTTTGTTGATTGATTTATTTTTGTGTTAGAGTCCACTTATGAGTGGAATCATATGATATTTGTCTTTCTTAGTTGACTTATTTCACTCACCATAACCCTCTAGGTTCATCCATGTTGTCTCAAATGGCACTATCTCATCCTTTTTAGGGCTGTGTAATATTCTTCTGTGTGTGTGTGTGTGTGTGTGTGTGTGTGACATTTTCCTTATCCGTTTGTCTACCAAGGGACACTTAGGTTACTTTCATGTCTTGGCTATTATAAATAATGCTACAATAAGCATAAGGGTGCATATATCTCTCAAATTAGTGTTTTTATTTTCTTTGGGTAAATATCCAGTAGTGGAATTATTGAATCATATGGTATTTCTGTTTTTAAGTTTTTGAGGAACTTCCATACTGATTTCCACAGTAGCTGCGCCAATTTACGTTCCCATCAACAGTGCTAAAGGGTTCCTTTTTCTCCACATCCTCACCCACATTTGTTATTTCTTGTCATTTTGATTTTGGCCATTCTAACTGGTGTAAGGTGATATCTTGTGGTTTTGATTTGCATTTCCCTGATAACGAGTGATGTTGAGCATCTTTTCATGTGTCTATTGGCCATCTGTATGTCTTCTTTGGGGAAATGTCTATTCAGGTCCTCTGCCCATTTTTAAATCAGATTGTTTGGTTTTTTGGTGTTGTATTATATAAATTCTTTATATGTATTGGGTATTAAGTCCCTATCAGATGTATCATTTGCAAATACCTTCTCCCTTTTGGTAGGTTACCTTTTTGTTTTGTTGATGGTCCCCTTACTGTGCAAAAGCTTTTAGGTGTAGTCCCAATACTTTATTTTTGCTTTAGATTTGCTTTCCTGAGGGATGCCTGGGTGGCTCAGTGGTTGAGGGTCTGTCTTTGGCTCAAGTCATGATCTCAGTGTTCTGGGATTGAGTCCTGCTTCTCCCTCTGCCTGTGTCTCTGCCTCTCAATCTGTGTCTCTCATGAATAAATAATTTAAATCTTTTTTAAAAATTTTTTAAAAGATTTGCTTTCTTGAGAAGTCATGTCTAGAAAAATGTTGCTAAGGTCAATGTCAAAGAAATTACTGGGGTGCCTGGATGGCTTAGTCAGTTAAGCCTCTGACACCTGGTTTAGGCTCAGGTCATGATCTCAGGATCCTGGGATCGAGCCCCGTATCAGGCTTGACACTCAGCAAGGAGTCTGCTTTCTCTGCCTCTCTGTCCCTCTTGCTCATGCTCTTTCCTTTTCCAATAAATAAATAAATCTTAAAAAAAAATTACTGCTCATGTTTTCTTCCAAGAGTTTTATGATTTCAGTTTCACATTGGTTCCTTAATCCATTTTGAACTTATTTTTGTGTATGGTGTTAGAAACTGGTTCAGCAGAACATGAAGACTCCTAACTCTGGGAAATGAACTAGGGGTGGTGGAAGGGGAGGAGGGCGGGGGGTGGGGGTGAATGTGTGACGGGCACTGAGGGAGGCACTTTATGGGATGAGCACTGGGTGTTATTCTGTATGTTGGCAAATTGAACACCAATAAAAAATAAATTTATTATTAAAAAAAAAAGAAACTGGTCCAGTTTCATTCTTTTACATGTAGCTATCCATTTTTCCCAGCACTACTGATTAAAAAGACTGCGTTTTTCCCATTGTATATTCTTATCTCCTTTGTCATAGATTAATTGACCATAAAAGTGTGGGTTTATTTCTAGGGTCTCTATTCTGTTCTATTGATCAGTGTCTATTTTTGTGGCACTATCATTCTGTTTTGATTACTATTGCTCTGTGGTATATCTTAAAACCTGCCTCCACCTTTGTTCTTCTTTCTCAGGATTGCTTTGGCTATTTGGGGAACTTCTGTGGTTCCATACACATTTTAATATTTTTTTGTTCCAGCTTTGCAGAAAATGCTGTTGGTATTTTGATGGAGGCTGTGTTGAATCTATAGATTGTTTGGGTAATGTAGAAATTTTAACAAGTTTAATTCTTCCAATTCATGGAGTATCTTTCCATTAGTTTGTCACCTTCAATTTCTTTCATCAGTGCTTTGTGGAATATATTTTTTGGAATATAGATCTTTCACCTCTTTGGTTAAGTTTATTCCTAGGTATTTCATTCTTTTTGGTACAATTATAAATGGTGTTATTTTCTTAAAATACTTCCTGCTACTTCCTAATTAGTGAATGGAAACACTACAAATTTTGGGGTATTAATTTTGTATGCTGCCACATTGCTGAATTTGTTTTTTACTTCTAGTAGTTTTTTGGTGGAGTCTTTTGGGTTTTCTATGTGTAGTACCATGTCATCTACAAATAGTGACAGTTTAACTTCTTCTTTACCAATATGGAGGCCTCTTATTTCTTTTTCTTGTCTGATTGCTGTGACTAGGACTTCTAGTACTATGTTGAATAAAAGTGGTGAGAGTGGATGTCCTTGTCTTGTTCCTGACATCAGAGGGAAACCTCCAATTTTTTTTTACCATTGAATATGATGTTAGCTATGGGTTTGTCATGTATGACCTTCCTTATGGTGAGATACGTTCCCTGTTTTTATCATGAATAGGTGTTGAATCTTGTCAAATGCTTTTTCTGCACCTGTTGAGATGATTATATGATTTTTATCCTGTGTTCCTGATGTAGTTCATGAACTTGATTGGTTTGCAAATATTGACCTATCCTCACATCCTCAGAATAAATCCCATCTGATTGAGGTGAATAATCTTTTTAATGTATTGTTGCATGAAGTTTGCTAATATTTTGTTGATGATTTTTGCATCTATATTCATCAGGGATACTGGCCTACAGTTTTCTTTTTTTGCAGGGTTTTTGTCTGGTTTCGATATCAGGGTCATGCTCGCCTTGTTGAATATATTTAGAAGCTTTCTTTACTCTTCTAGTTTTTAGAATAGTTTGAGGAGAATAGGCATTAACTCTTCTTTAAATGTCTGGTAGAATTAACCTGTGAATCCACCTTGTCCTGGGCTTTTATTTTTTGATTATTTTTTGATCACCGATTCAATTTTGTTACTTGTATTGGTCTGTTTAGGTTTTCTATTTCTTCCTGGCTCAGTTTTTGAAGATTGTATGTTTATAGGAATTTATCTATTTCTTCTAGGTTATACAGTTTGTTGACCTATAATTTTTTTGTAGTATTCTCTTATAATCCTTTGTATTTCTGTGGTGTAAGCTGTTAATTCTCTCTTTTCTGATTTTATTTTAATTTTTAAAAAGATTTTATTTATTCATGAGAGACAGAGAGAGAGAGGCAGAGATACAGGCAGAGGGAGAAGCAGGCTCCATGCAGGGAGCCTGACATGGGACTCGATCCCAGGTCTCCAGGATCAGGCCCTGGACTGAAGGCGGCCCTAAACTGCTGAGCCACCCAGGGTGCCCTCTGATTTTATTTATCTGGGTTCTTTCTTTTTTATGTTGAGTCTAGCTAAGGGTTTTTCAATTTTGTTTATCTTTTCAAAGAACTGACTCTGATTTCACTGATTTTTTTTCTCTTTTCCTTTTCTTCACTCCTCTTTCTCCTCCTTTTTTAGTCTCTGTGTCATTTATTTCTGCTCTGATCTTTATTATTTCCTTTCTTCTACTCACCTTGAGCTTTATTTATAGGTGTAAAATTAGATGTTTATTTGAGCTCTTCCTTGTCTCTTGACAAGCCTGTACTGCTATACACTTTCCTCTTAGAACTGCTTTTACTGTGTCCCAAAGATTTTGGGCCATTGTGTTTTCATTTTCATTTGTCTCCATGTATTTATTTTATTTCTTCTCTGATTGCTTTGTTGGCCCATTGGTTGTTAAGTATCATGTTGTTGAATCTCCATGTATTTGTGTTTTTTCCCGTTTTTTTTTCTTGTGATTTATTTCTTGTTTCAAACTGTTGTCATAAGAAAAGATGCATGGTATGATTTCCATCTTTTTCCATTTATTGAGGCTTGTTTTAAGGCCTAAAAAGGATATATTCTGGAGAATGTTCCATGTGCACTTGAAAAGATTTTGTATTTTTGTTGCTTTGAATGGAATGTCCTGTATACATCTGGATCCAATGTGTCATTCAAAGACCATGTTTCCTTATTGATTTTCTCTCTGGATGATCCATCCACTGATGTATGTGAGGTGCTAAAGTCTCCTACTATTATTGTATTACCATTAATTTCTCTCTTTGTGTCTATTTACATTTGCTTTATGTATTTAAGTGATCCAGGGCTGGCTACATATGTATGTTCAATTGTTATATCCTTTTGTTGAATAGACCCATTTATCATTATGTAATGCCCTTTGTCTCTTGCCCTTTGTCTTTGTTTTATTTATTTTTTTTTATTTTTAAAAGATTCATTTATTTATTTTTTTTTTAATTTTTTTTTATTTATTTATGATAGTCACACACACACAGAGAGAGAGAGAGAGAGAGAGAGAGAGAGAGAGAGAGAGGCAGAGACATAGGCAGAGGGAGAAGCAGGCTCCATGCACCGGGAGCCCGACGTGGGATTCGATCCTGGGTCTCCAGGATCGCGCCCTGGGCCAAAGGCAGGCGCCAAACCGCTGCGCCACCCAGGGATCCCAAGATTCATTTATTTATTAATGAGAGACACACAGAGATAGAGGCAGAGACACAGGCAGAGGGAGAAGCAGGCTCCCTGCAGGGAACCCGATATGGGACTCGATTCTGGATCCCAGGATCACACCCTGAGCCGAAGGCAGACGCTCAATCGCTGAGCCACCCAGGAGTCCCACAGTCTTTGTTTTAAAGTCTATTGTGATAAATTCTTTATCAGGCATATTATTAATCTCTGTTTCATTTAGTTCCTTTTCTCGGTTTTTTTTTTTTTCCCGATTCTTTCTTTCTTTCAGTGCATATTTCCCTGTCTCTCCATTTTCTTGACTTTCTGTATTTGTTTCTATGGATTAGACAGAATGGCTCTTTCTGAAGGAATGATCTTATGCATGGGGTCCCCTATGTAGATGATGGGTGTTTGGTGAGTCTTGCTGGCTGGCTGGAGTTGTGGATGTATGTGCTAGTTACTCTTCTAAATCACAGTTGTTGCTGTTCACAGAGGAAAAACTATAATACTAATAACAGAAAACTGGAATAAAAGAAGAGAGAAGTTAAAAAGAGAAAAAGATAGAAAAGTAAAGAGAAAAGGGGGAAAAAACAAAACCAAAAAGAACAAAATAAAACAAGACAAAATAAGAAAATTTTAAAAATTAAATTTAAAACATTTTACATCTTTTTAACTGAAAAAAAGGGGGGCAGTTTATTTTCTGTGTCGTAGTACCAGTAGGCCTGGTGTGGGCTTGCAAACCCTGGGCTTGCTGAAGTCACAAGCTCACTGTGAAGACCAGAACCACCTATTGTGGGGTCCACCTCCTACACTGGTCTAGGCTTTTAGGGTGGGGTGGGAGCATTAACTGGGTAGTTCCCCAGCCCCTCTGACCAGAGACTTTTCCTATATCTCTGCTGCTGGTTGGCAGAGTTCTAGTGTTGTCGCTTTCTTTTAAAAAATTTGTTTTTAATTTAAATTCAATTTGCCAACCTATAGTATAGCACCCAGTGCTCATCCCATCCCATCAGGTGCCCTCCTCAGTGCCCATCACCCAGTTACCCCATCCCCCCCAACCACCTTCCCTTTCGCAACCCTTTGTTTCCCAGAGTAGGAGTCTCTCATGGTTTGTCTACCTCTCTATTTCTTATATTCCACGTATGAGTGAAACCATATGATGATTGTCCTCCCATTGACTTATTTCACTCAGCATAGTACCCTCCAGTTCCAACCACGTCAAAGTAAATGGTGGGTATTCATCCTTTCTGATGGCGGAGTAATATTCCATTGTATCTATAGACCACATCTTATTTATCCATTGATTTGTCGAAGGACTTCGAGGCTCCTTCCACAGATTGACTATTATGGACGTTGCTAGTGTTTTATATACTAATTGCTCTTTTAAACTGTGGCTTTTTTTTCTCTTTCTGTGCCCAAGCACAGAGGAATCCATTCCCAGTACCTCAATACTATTTCTCCCCACTGAGTTCACAGTGTGGGAGCTGAAGGTCCCCTTTGTCACCATGTCTCCGACTCTCTTGATGTTCTTCTATCTTTTGGTGTTCAGAAGCTGTTCAGTCAGCCCTCAGTTCTTCTTCTAGAATTGTTCTATTAATAGGTATTATTTGATGTGTTCTGTGGAGAAGGTGAGTTCAGAGCCTTCCTACCTTGTCATCTTGGAACAAAGCTGTGGATATATGTGTTTGTGGGTTTTTTTGGTTTTCATTTTTTGGGTTTGTTTGTTTGTTGTTAGTTTTGGTTAAATACCTGGTATGGAATTGCTGAGTCATAGGGAGGTATACTTATAACTTTATAAGACACCAACAAATACCTGGTAGCACCTCATTGTGGGATTTTTTTGTTTGTTGGTTTTTGTTTTATATATATTTTTAAAGATCTTATTTATCCATTCACGAAAGACACACACAGAGAGAGGTGAGACACAGGCAAAGGGAGAAGCAGGCTCCCTGCGGGACTTGATCCCAAGATCCTGGAATCATGACCTAAGCCAAAGGCATCTAGATGCTCAACCACTGAGCCCCTATTGTGGTTTTATTTTGCATTTTCCTCATGACTAAGATAGACCATTTAAAAAAATCTGCTTATTTTTCATCTGTGTACCTTCTTTCATGACACAAATGTTCAAATTTTGACCATTTAAGAAGATCGGGTTGTTATTTTCTTATTGAAATCCATACTGAATTTTGAATATTTGAATTTGAATTCTTACTGAATTTGTATTTTCTGGACACCCATCTTTTATCAGATATATGATTTGCAAGTGCTTTCTCCCAGATTATAGCCAGTCTTTTCAGCCTCTTCATTTGCTTCTTGTCAATGGCAGAAGTTTCTAATTCTGATTAAATTTAATTTATCAGTTTGTTCTTTTATGGGTCTTGCTTTTAGTGTCTTAAGAAACCTTTGCCTTACTCAAGGTCACAGAGATTTTCCTCTTGTTTTCTTCTATAAGTTTTAGAGCTCTTGGCTTTATATTTTGAGTTAATTTCTGTATATGTGTGAGGTATTGATTGAAGTTCTTTCTTCTTTCTTTTTTTTTGCATATCGCTATCCAATTGCAAAAGCAACATTTATTGGGCATCTGTTAACATTTAAGTATTCCTCTTTATATTTTTAAAAAAATCTTGTTGCCTTAGGGTTCATATTATGCATTCTTAATTTATCACAGTCCACTTAAATTAATATTATACCACTTCATGTAAACTATGAGATTCTTAAAATAGTGTAATTCTGTATACCCCCGTTTCATCCTTTATGAACTGCCATATATTTTACTTCTATATGTATTATAAAATTCACAACCCAGTGTTATTATAGTTAGAGTCCACTTTCTTTTAAAGAAATTTTTAAAATTTCAAAAGGCAGGGGTTGTTGTTGTTGTTTTTTTTTGACTTATTCACATATTTACTCTGCCTCGTAGTACTGATTTCGCACTGTATAACTAAGTTTCCATCTGTTATAATTTCCCTTTAGTCTGAAGAACTTCCTTTAGCATTTCTTGGAGTGAAGATCTGCTGGTTATGAATTCTCTCAGCTTTCTTTTTCTAGCAATTTAAACCTCATTTATGAAAGGCTATTTTCACTGGCTGTAGAATTCTAGGGTGCCAATTTCCCTCTGCTTTATGGATCTCATTCCATTATTTTCTGACTCTCATTGTTTTCCAGGAGTAGTAGTCATACATAATTCTTATCTCTGATAGACAATGTGTCTTTCGTTCCCCTCTGAATACTTTGCAGTTTTATCTTTGATTTTCAGTTCTTTGACCATGATATACCTAGATATGATTTTCTTGATGATCAATGTCTTTTATCAGTTTTCAAAAATTCTCAGCTACTATTGCTTTTTTTTTTTTTTTTTTTTTTCCTATTCTCTCCCCTCTCCTCTATACCTTCATTTACCCTATGCTAGATTACTTTATATTGCCCCACGGGTCACTGAGGCTGTGCTTATTTTTATTCCAATCTTCTTTCTCTATGTTCATCAATTTGGAAAATTTCTATTGAGCTTTCTTCAAGGTCATTGACACTTTATTCTGTAGTGTCCAATATGCTATTAAGCTTATGCCAGGGATTTTTTATTTCAGATTTTGTATTTTTCAGCTCAGTATGTCCATTGGCTCTTTTTTATAGTTTTTATATCTTGACTAAGATCTCTTACTTCACATTTATTCATGTTTTATTTCACATCCTTAAGCATATTATAATAGGTGTTTCTAAATCCTCTTCTAAAAAAAAATCTTCTGATAATCCTAACATCTGAGTCATTTTAGGATCTGTTTCCATTTTTTCCCCTTGATTATAGATCATACCATCTACTTCCTTGCAAGTCTAGTAATCTTTTATTGCATGCTTGACATTGTAGATGATACATCATAGGGAAAATTGATTATGTTGTCTTCTTTTAAAGGGTGTTAAGTTTTGTTTTGGTAGCAGTTACATGATTGGTTGATCTTAATCTAGTTAGACTTTGTTTAAGCTTTCTTAGGGTGGTTTATTGCTATTTTTGTTCTATGTCCTAGGGTGTGGCCCTTATTCTAGGATATAGATTTTACTCATAAAACATAGCTTTGTAGGGTCTTAATCTAATGCCTTCTGTTTTCATTGAGGATTCTCCACTCTGACTGAGCCATAACCCAGGATCTTCAAGGTCTGTGTGATCTCTGATATTTTTCTTTGGCCCTCAGCCTCCCACCAGCACAGTTCACAGAATCAAGACAATGTGTGCACCTCTCAGGGAAATCTCCATGTAGACTTCTTGGGCCGCAGCTGTGTAGCTCCTTTCTCTGGCTATACCCCTATCAATTCCAGCTGTCTCCAAAACACTTTTTGAAGAATATTGTAATATTGGGCAGCTTTTTCTTATTTCTGATTTTAATGAAAATTTCTTTAATATTTCATTATCTGTTACTTTCCAATAAACACTCTATCTTGCTTAGGAATCCCCTTCCATTTTTATTTTACTTAGAGATGTTACTATGAATGCCTACTGAATTGTATCAATTACTCTTCTATCACACAACAGTATAATCCTATATTTTCCCCTTGCTATATTAATGGAATAAGTTATGTTGATAAAAGTCCTAATGTTCAGTCATTATTTGATTTCTGTAATAAATTCTTATTTTCTATATTATTTAAGTATGCTTTTCAAATGTTCAGGCCCTTAACATTCAACTTGTTGGGATGCCTGGGTGGCTCAGCGGTTGGGCGTCTGCCTTCGGCTCAGAGTGTGATCCTGGGATTGGGGATCGAGTCCCACATCGGGCTCCCTGCATGGATCCTGCTTCTCCCTCTGCCTGTGTCTCTGCCTCTCTCTGTTTCTCATGAATAAATAAATAAAAATCTTAAAAAAAAACAAGCATTCCACTTGTTGAAGTAGAATACTATGCTTTAAAATTTAAAATGCTTTGAGAGGTGACTGGGTGGCTCAGTTAGTTAAGTATCTGACTTGCTCTCAGCTCAGATCTTGATCTCAGCGTCATGAGTTCAAGCTCCATATTCAGCTCCATGCTGGGCATGGCGCCTATTTAAATTAGTATATATGACTTTTTAAAAAAAAAAGAAAAACACATTGTTTCATTCACTTTGCTTTACTTAAATGTACAAAGGCAAGTTGATTATTAACCGTGAAAAGTTTGTACTGCATTTCTGTACTAGTGCTTTTAAGGCAATTGCATATTTGTTTCAGTTTTATTGAAGCACAGTTGCATAGCAGAGACTGAGCTGATACTATGAAGTGAACAGTATTGAGAATCCAAAGCCCTGCCACTTATGAACCAAGTGACCTCATTGAAGTCATTGCTTCAATTACCTTCTTTGTGAAAGGGAGATGAAATTATATCTACCCTGGAAGGTTCCGGTTATTGTACAATGTGAGTGGCATTTTTTTTTTCCAGAATTGATCCACTATATTTCTTCCCCCACCCCACTTTTCCTTTTAAAAAAAAAAATTCAGGTTCTAATTTTTGATAAAGCATTTTAAGGTTCACTGCAAAGTTGAAGAAAAGGTACAGAGATTTCTCCTATGCCCTGGTCCCCACACATGCACAGCCTTCCCCATTATCATCATCCCCAACCAGACTGGTTCATTTATTACAACTGATGAACCTTCTTTGACACATTGTGACTACCCAAAGTCCATAGTTTATGTTAGGGCTCATTCTTGGCGTGCTATATTCTGTGAGTTTGGACAAATGTTTAATGGCATGTATCCACCATTATGATATCATACAGAGTATTTTTGCTGCTCTCTGCTCTGGCTTTTCATCCCTTCTTCCCCAAGTCCCTAACAACTACTGGTCTTTTTACTGTCTCCATAGTTTGACCATGACTATCTTTTACTACCAGTGGTTCCTAAGGACTACACAGCTGACATCAGATATTTCCTCTTTAGGAATTTTCTGTGGGAAGATTCTCTCTTGACCCTGTTGTCACTGTTCATATCAGATTCGCTGTTCTGGCTGCTGGGCAGAACCTGAGGGTCCTGTTGTTATTCGAGGAGACATGAACAAGAAGAAGAAACCCACTCTAATTTCCTGGGTAAGAGTTAAAAAGGAAAAAGTGAAGAGAGGACTCATCTGTCCTTGAGTGGAAAAGGAAGAGAGACATATAAGGGAAATTCAACTCTGGAGACTGGAACTGTATTTAGGGCACAGTTCTCACCCTACTTTCAAAATTCATTAGGACTAGTTCATTGTGTTTCCCAAAGAAACAATTGGAAATGATTTTTAACACTCCAATTCACCTGCCTTAAAGTTTAAATAAATTTTCAGAGGGCTGACCTAGAAACCTAATCCTAAAGAATTCTGTTATGCAGAAAAAGCAAATGCATTCTGGATTTAAAACAAAAACAGAGAAAAACCTTACAAAGATATTTCTACCCAGATCCTTTATATACATCTCATTAGCTCAAGCACAAAATGCCTGAACACATGACAGCAATACTTATGAAGAGTTTTATGTGGAAAGGGAGCTTCCAAAAGGCTGAAAAATGATGATCAAACCTCAAGATAGAAGAAAAGCAAGAAGAAAGCATCTATTCTGTTTTGGAAAGCCATGGAAATGCTTTGGCATGGTCTTTTAGGAACGGTCACTGAACCTCCAGGTAGGTGTTAAATAGTCAAAACTTCCCTGACACCAGACAATATGAATAATGGAAAGTTGCAAGCAATTTCAGAGAGTTGAGAGTGCCTTTAAGGAAAATCCCAGTAAGCCCGTTCTTGGCTAAGTGGCCAAAGTTTTACATGTACCCAGACATAGTAATTAAACAAATGTGCACATATGCCCTCAACTTGTGATTCTGGACAATAGGACTATTAAGTTGCAATACTAAGACTTAAGTACATTCACTTGAACTAATTTAACTTATGTTTCAGATAATGGGGCAGCCAAGTTCCTGGAATTTGCCTTTTCTCATTATTTTTCTTTCTTCTGAATTTAAATCCCAGTTTACCTAAAGGTTTCAGTACTTTGACAGTTCTGATTTGCCTTAAATAGAGGTCAAGAGAAGCTCTTCTTATTTATAACCAGAAAGAGCATGTTCAGTGGTGAGAGAAATATCCCCACATGGTTCAACTCTAAAACTCCAATGGCAGATAAAAGTGAAGTTGGTGGCATGATGCACTTAGAAGATCTGCTTTGCATTTGTAATATTATCTGTTTGGTTGGTAGCCTAGTTTGCGGTTTTTCAAGAAAAATACTGCAAAGATTAATATCTGCTTCCATGTTGCTGTTCCTCTGGTTTGCACCATCCAGGATATAGGCCTGCCTGCTTTTCCATTTGTCTCCTTTGGGAGACTCAGAATTGATTTATTAAGTTGGATTAGCTTAGCTTGATGCAAAGAAATGTCAACGACTACTCAAAAGAAGTGATGGAAAAAGGACTAAAGAAACAAGTCAACCAAAAAGTGGGAGAAAAGAAAAAAATAAGGAAGGAGGGGAAATGATGATTGTCAATATGCTTTCTTAACTGAGAGTTTTAAAGACTGCAAAACATTGAGAATTTAAAGTAATGGCCTGGAAAATAAACTCAGATTAAGAAATGTCAGATTGCAGGATAATCTTGATGGGGTGGAAGAAAGAGAAACAGTGACTTTCCCTCACCCTCCCCACCCTGCACATAGAACATTGCAAATTCTTTGGATAAATACTTTTCTTTAAAAGTTTTTATTTATTTGAGAGAGAGAGAGAGAGAGAGAGAGCATGAGCAATGAGAGGGGCAGAGGGAGAGAAAGAAGCAGACCCCTAACTGAACAGGAAGCCCAATGTAGGTCCATCCCAGGACCCTGAGATCTTACCTGAGCTGAAGGCAGATGCTTAACCGACTGAGCCACCCAGGTGCCCCTGGTTAAATACTTCCTAATTCCTTCCAGAAGTCGTATCTTAATTTCTCTAAAACTTGAAGCATATAAGATGAGAAATTCTTGCAGGAAAAGGACAAATGTCTTAATGTCCTCTGGCCTCTGATTATTTTCTGTTTCTGTGGAGAAGTTCACAGAGCCACTTTTCGCTGGCTTTCAATGACATAGGGCTTAAACCAAAGTTGTGAAGGGTTCCAAACATTATGAGTCAAATGCTTATCTGGCTGACTCCAGTTGTCATATTTAAAGAATACACTTCCTTGAACTATTGTCTTGATAAGTATCTTTTCAAGACTGTGCTGAGTCAAAAGAATTTTTGATTAGTAAAGAGGAAAATGTCTTGGAGAAGAAATAACCTACCAAACATTTTCCCTGTTTGTGATCCTACTTGGAGTTCCCAGAATCATCCTGGAGTTACAGTGGGTGAATGGCCTTCTATTAATGGGATCATTCATGGATTACTTATATCACATGAATAACAGATAACAGTAATTGAGCATTTGTTCTATGCCAGGCACCATTCCAAGTGCTTTATATGTACGAATTCAGTTAGTCTTCACTGCAGTCAAAGGTGGAAGTATTATTATCCCTGTTGTAAAGATGAGAAAGCCAAATTTGGGTCATTGCCTGAGGTCACACAGGTCTTATAAGAGAGGCAGGATTCATATCTGAGTTATTCTGACTCCCAAATCCACACTTACAACCACAATACTGTGGTCTTCCCACTATATAAAGACACTCAAGGTTTTTTTTTTTTTTTTAAGATTGTATTTATTTATTGTAGAGAGAGAGAGAGAGAGCAGAGGGGAATGGGACAGAGAGAGTGAGAGGGATTCCCAAGCATACTCCCCACCCCACCAAGTGAGGACCCCGATGGGAGCTCAGTCCAAGACCCTGAGATCATGGCCTGAGACAAAACCATGAGTCAGACGCTCAACCAAATGAGCCACCCCGGTGCCCTGGGACACTGAGGTTTTTTGTTTTTTTTTTTTTTAGATTTTTTTTTTTTTTAATAATCCATTTCTGGCCATTGGTAGGAAGATATATTCATTTATCCTGGAATAGTTTTGTTGGCAGGAGGAAGTCTCTTTTCTGTTACTCATTCATTTAACAAAATGAGTTTAAATACAAAACAAGTCAGTCTTCACACAGCCGGAAGATGACAGGAAGGTTTGGAGAGAATACAGAAGACAAGCCTGTGTTCAGAAGAGATCGCTAACATCTTCCTGGCCCTCCTGGGATCAAGTGTGATAAGTTCCTTCTAAGAAAAAAGAAATTGTGATAAAACTTAAATAACTGATCATGTTTTTAATTTATTTTCTTTTCTTTGACATAATGGATGGTTTAAATTACTCAGCAGCAGGGAGTGATAAGAGACATGCTTTAATTAAGCGCGTGAAAGAAACATGTTTTGAACCATGAAGTCAGAAGGTGTGAGAAACTCCGATTTACCAGGGGCCAGCTGCTGGCAGAGGAGGAGTTGGTTGCCACACTCCTCAGAGCAAGAGGAAGCACAAGTGTCTCTTAATATGATGGATGTCTCAGCACCACAGGAGTAGAAGCAGCATCTGTTTCTTCCACCCAAAGAATAATTGACACAACCTCTCAACATGGTTGAAGTGGCTGTGAGCTGGGCAGTGTTCCTCGAGGGGTAGAGAGGGTGTGTGGTGCAAACTAGAGAAATTAGAGCAAAGTGGAAGAGATCAGCCCCCCAAATAAACTGGAGAGTTGTGCCGAATCAGGAACTCAGGAAAGGGATAAAGGGAGAAGCCCGGGGCTGGCCACTTGCAACCCCATTACTAATAGCACGTATCCCTTTTATTCTTCCTGCTTTGCAAGGTATGATGTTTGCACAAAAATGTAAGAAAATACCCTTGTGAGCCTGAAAGCTCTACCCCGTGAGGGAGAAGGCACCTAAAGTAACAGTGGTAAGAACTTAGAAAAATATTAAAAGCCATGGAGATTCCATAAAAATGCAAAAGCAATAGCTGTGCATCTAGGATGCCATTGCTTAGGGTCCAAGGAAAGCTTAACTTCGATCTTCTACTTTCTGCATTGATATTAGGGAAAAAGTAAATTTTCTCTCTTTTTCCAATATTTTCTAACTATGTAAAAAAAAAACCTCACAATTTTGCACAAGGAGAAATGGATGAAATAACTGCAGATGTTCTCTCTGCCATGAGAAGACAGTGTGCTTGCAATTTTATTAATTCACTTATTTGTGAGGTCCCAGGTTCAACACATATTTGCTGAGAATCCTGAGAGAGGGAAATATGGCCATGCCATGATTTAATAATCTAAGAATCCAGAACTTGGAGACATGAGCACAGCCAATACAAAGTCTCTCTGCAGGTATTTCTGCAGAGAGGTATTTCTGTTGGTAAAATGGAACAGCATTTGTGGATGCATCCCAGTAGTGGGGATTTGGGAGACAGCAGTGTTGAACATGTCTTCACCACCAACACAGCACCAGGCTTGACTGCCTGTGTGTAGATTCGAGACTTTTGGAGGTTGCAGAGTTCAAGCCATTATCATCCCTTGTAATTTTTTAAATTACGGAATGACATATAGCAGCCCTTATTGCAGATGGCACATAAAGCCTCCTCTCAAAGGCATTTTACTTCATGCTTTACCGTGTGGTGCAACTATGATCAACTCTGTGCAAATCCGAAGGAAGAGGAGAGCTCTGTTTCGTGTGAAACATGAGGTTGTCTCTCATTTCTGCTACAGCTGATACAGTGCCAACGTATAGCAGGGGGTGAAGAATTAAAATTCTACTAAAGATTTCTATTCTTGAAAGATATATTCCATCTATAGTTTCCAAAATTATGCATTTTATGATTTTATAAAATTAAAACCCATTCTTTAAAATATAGAAAGAAAAAAAAAACAGAGGGGCACCTGAGTGGCTCAGCAGTTGAGCATCTGCCTTTGGTTCAGGTCGTGATCCTGGGGTCTTGGGATGGAGTCCCACATCAGGCTCCCCAAAGAGAACCTGCTTCTCCCTCTGCCTATGTGTCTGCTTCTCTCTCTGTGTCTCTCATGAATAAGTAAAATCTTCAAAACAAAACAAAACAAAACACAAGTATAAATCTCCCTTAGAGTCAAGGGCCTCAACCAGTTCCACAAGGAGTCAGTGGTGGACTCAGAGGAAGTTAGAACCTTCTATCAAGTGCTCCAGAGTGTTTTCGAACATTGAAAAATAATATTTTGTGGAACATAATTGTCAAGGGTGAAGATCATGGATGCGGGGAACTCTACTGTGGCATCTAGATGCTGCTGGAAACACAGCTTTTGTGCAAGGACCTGCTCTCCTCAACCTGGGCTGGGGTTTTGCATAGTCAGTAGGCAAATAGTCGGTAGGCAGGGCAATGACCACACCTGTCTTTCTTTCTAGGAAGTCAGAGGTTTAGTAGGTTTTCACTGAGAGGGAGACAGCATTCTTGAAGGAATATTTAAATAAGAAGAGAAAGAAATGTAAGCTTATTCCCTGGGGGTCTCTGAAGGAAGACAGGAGACCGGTCTCATCCATCTAGCGAGGTTGAAATGTGTCTCTGTATCAAGAAAAGTAGAGAATGGTGTGTCAATTAGCTCTTATAGGCTTTAGATCTGTAGGGAATGGAAAAATGTAAAAAACAAAGCAAAGCAAAAAGGTAACTCGGTGTAATATTCTGAAAAGCCAAAGTTGAGTAACAGTAGCATCAGGTTATTCTAGGACATGGATTTTATGGCGGCAGGATTGGAAACCCTCCATTCCTCCTAGGCATCTGTTGGCCTCCTCCAATGGACCTCTTCCCCTCCCGTTGCATTGCTCTCCCCCAGGAAGCTTCTGGCTGCTTCTTCACCCCTCATTTCTGTACTCCCCAGTTTCTTTCCAGGAAGTCACTCCACGCCAACAAAGATACACGTGTTCCTTGTCATGGATACCCCTCGTATGTAGATTTACTGCATGGTTACTGAAGGAGCAGACTCATTTCGCAGTGCGTGAATTAATTTCAAATTCAGTCTCAACCTCTCTGGCACAGCTTTTGCAGCCAAGAGCTGCAGCTCAGATCATGTGCCCGAGTAGCCCCCACCCCTGCACCCATCAGCCAGATCTATTTTCTCTACAGAAGCACATGCATTGCCCCATGCTGACAGTCACTTATTTTAGCATTGGCTAATCACCAATATGTTCTGTTAAGTGAGATTCATAGATGCTGATTGCATTTATTGCATAAATTACTTCATTATTAAAATCAGGTCATTTGAGCCCCCAAACCATTAACATGAAGGTTATTAACATAATTTCATAAGCTAATAAATCAAGCACAGGAAAGGAATTAAAGGGTTCTTAGTGATAAGTGTTTCTTCAGAGATTAAGGAACACAATTTTCTTATGCATATATTAACATTTTATGAGTGGATTCATGCAAGAGCAGTTTTTTCTCTCTCTGCACACATGACTCACACTTCGTCTTCATGCTCGCCCTCTGAAGCTCATTTTCAAAATTAAGTTTTTTTTTCTTTTCAAATAACTGTAGAGCCGTTTTCAACGGAATCCATTAGCCTTCTGTAATGTGCACTACCTATAAAATTCTTATCTTTTCACACTCCTTAGACTGCAAAATCTTTGGAGTGGGGGGAGGAAGCAAGGTAAAGGTGGAAGGAAAAAATAAGTTGGATTGGTCTTAGATAATGCAATTTTCATTCTAGGTGAATTTCAAATGTATCCCTCGTCTTAAAAGGTTCTAGTGAAGTTCTAATTATCTCTCTAATTACAACACATACTGAGGTTAAGTGTTCTTATCAAATGGTGCATTAAAAATAGGTTTTATTCCCAGGCTAGATCTAATAGGTTGAGATACCGGCCTTAACACACAGAAATTGTGTTCATTCCACTTACCAGATTGTGAAAGATTCTGAGGGTCGGAGCCATCGTTATCCAGTGCAATGGTGTTGCCTAGAAACGGAGATAAGTTCCCAATGTAAATTAGACTATACAACTTTATCCTTTGTGCAATTTGTGTAATGTTTTTAGCAAATAGCGACTGATGGGTCATAATTGAAATACGTGGAATGTTGTTAGCAAGCATTGGGTGTAATTTTAGAGGAGCATCTGGGAGATGGGTGGGACTTGCCTGTTCTTTCGAAGAACAAATGCAGTGACCGCGTCATACCTTTCCTCTAAATCTTCAGTGACTATGAATATTCCCTTGAACAAGTTACAGGCTTCCCTGGCCCTCCTCCTACCTGCCAGCTTTTAAACATTTCATTGCTCCTAGGATAGAAAAACATTTCTCAGCACAATCTACAAGTCCCACATGGTCTGCCCTGCCCAGCCTACTGGTCCAGCCTTGCTCCCCAGCTTGCTTACTATGCCGCTTGCTCTTAGTTCTTCATAAGCACCACTATCTCCCCACCACAGGGCCTTTGAACAGGTGTCCCTCTCTGATTACAATGCTCTTCTCTGCTCTTTGAACTCACCAACTCCTATTCATTCTTCAGATCTCAATAGCCACTTCCTCCAGAAAGCCTTCCCTGACCTCTCTGGTTAGGTCAAATCTTTCCTGGCTGTAACAATACCATGAATGTCTCATTTAAATATTTGTCACAGTTGAAATTTTTAGTTGAAGAAATTTTTAATTGTTATAATCTTCATGGCTAAAAACTTAAAATGAAATAACAAAGATTATCTAAAGCTGTCTAGCTTTTTGATTCCCATTCTCATGTATTCCATTACGTCTTCCACTAGAGAGCTACTTTTTTTTTTATTAGTTTCTTATTTATCTTTCCAGTATTCTTTTTTGCAAGGACAAATGCAAATATATATCCTAAATATATATGTTGGTTTTGCCCTTTTTAACACAAAAGATAATGTACTTTGTACATGGTCTACATCATGACTCTGGAGCTTATTCTGTATTGAGACATTAAGAATGTTTCTCGGGATCCCTGGGTGGCACAGCAGTTTGGCGCCTGCCTTTGGCCCAGGGTGTGATCCTGGAGACCCGGGATCGAATCCCACATCGGGCTCCCGGTGCATGGAGCCTGCTTCTCCCTCTGCCTATGTCTCTGCCTCTCTCTCTCTCTCTGTGACTATCATAAATAAATAAAAATTAAAAAAAAAAGAATGTTTCTCCTTTTTATAGCTGCATAGACTTCCACTGTGTAACTCTTCCATTGTTTATGGAACCGATTCCTTAGGCTGGCAGTTACATTGCTTTCAGCCTTTCACTGTTACAAATACTGCTGCAATTAGTAACCCCATGTATGCATGCATGTCTCTCTCTCTCTCTCTCTTTCTGTTATTTATGCATGCGCAGGTTATATGTGGAGTAAATACCCAAAGATAGGTTTACTGGGTCAAAGGATGAATGAGTGTATGAGTAATTTCAGTAGATACCACAATGCTGTGAGCTGTATCATCTTGCAGCTTCATCAGCAAAACATGATCGTCCATTTCTCCCCGACTTTCCAGTCCTGTTTGTCCCAAGTTTGTGTCTGGGAGGTGAGAAGTGGTCCTCTGTACAGTTTAAACATGTATCTTTCTTATATTGATTACAGTTGGCTGCCTTTTCAGGTGCTTCAGGACCCTTAGTGGGTTTTGTGTGTATAAAATGTATGTCCATGTTCCTTGCCCACTTTCTATTGCGTGCTTAATCTCTTCCTTCCTGTTATCTAGGTGCTTTTTATTACAGAGATTAGCCATGTATCTGTGATATGTTTTGCAAATGTTTCCCCCAGTCTGTCATTCTTATGACTTTCCATATGGTGATTTTGGATAGTTAGTAACTATTTCTCCTGCTAAGACACTAATAATGCCAGACACACATCTCTTTTTGGCACCTCTAACATCCCAAAACCTTTTTTTTTTTTTCAATCTGTAAAAAAAAAAAAAAAAAAAAAAAAAAGGTTAGCTGTGTTGTAGATGGTCTCCAGGGCCCCCTCATCTCTGAAAATGTTCTGGTTTGCTTAGTTTCCCCTGCCTTCCCCTCCCTCTGCCTCTCTAAGCTGGAGCTCTAGGGGCTCTTATATCATTGGGAAAGGCGGAGGCTAACATAATGTTACCTGGGAAGCGCCTGGAAAGGCTCCCTACCCACAAGGATTCAACCTAATTTTCACCATCAGTGATACATTCAGTCTTAATTCCCACGGACTTTGTTCAAGTCTTTGTTACCTCTTGTCTGGATGTAAGCCCGTCTCCAAGTTTGGCTGCCTAGATCCTGTCTCTCTGACCTCCAGCCTATATGCTGCCTCCAGATGACACTTCTTATAGAATAGTCCTGATCAGACTACTTTCTCCTCCAGCTTTCTTGTATTGCCCATTTCGTTCAATATTACGCTTTCCACTTCCTTCCTGAGAAGGTCTCAAAGGACTTGTTCAGCTGCATGTCTCATTATGCTCTCGCTGATACCTTTTGTTCCATCCCATGGGCTTCTTGCCTCATCCACCTCAATGCTCTTCTCAGGTTGTTCCTTCCACCTGGCATGTCCTCTTTTAATCCAGTCTAATCTACCTACTAAGTATTTCCCATTTCTCACCATCCTCCTCTCAGCTGGGTTTGAGTTCTGTTTTCTCAGGGTGCTCACAATATTTTAAAAAGATAAAAGATCAGGGGTGCCTGGGTGACTCAGTCAGTTGAGCATCAGACTCTTCGGATCAGATCATGATCTTAGAGTCCTGAGATCAAGCCCTGTATTAGGCTCTGTGCTGAGTATGGAGTCTGCTTAGGATTCTCTCTCCCCCTCTGACCCTCTCCTACTGCTCACACACATGTGCACTCTCTCTCTCCCTAAAAAAAAAAAAAGCTAAAAGAACATATTCTATGCTTTTCTTGGAAGGTATGTGCATGGCTCTCCATCTACCAGAGTATGATCTCTTTGAGGGCAGAAATATCCTCATAGGGTTCTGTAAGAAGTAGTCTCTAAGGCACTTGTTGACTAGAATTGAGGCAACACTCAATTCTAGGAACTTTAATTTTAAATAAATTTGCACAATACTCCTGGGATAGATAGCAACTTAAGACTTACATAAGTAAGAGTTAGTTTAGCACAGTGGGTTTTTTCTTAAATTATGGTTCATGAAAACATTAGTGTGTGTGTATGTGTGTGTGTGTGTGTGTGTGTGTTTATGAGAGAGAGATAGAGGGAACATGTTCACAGGAGGAGAATGGTGTCAAGACGGAGGGAGAGTATATGTAGACGTTAGAAGTGAAGGTCAGTGAGGAGAATATCTACTCTGCATTTTGCCAAAGAGTATCTCTGCTCATTCCTGAGGTAGCCTGTCTCATTATCTTACCAAACTATATCCTTCCCATCTTTTTGACTTTGGATGAAATGTATCCATGAAAACTTTTCTAGTTAACTCGCAACCATCCACCTTACATCACTCGGCTAGGTTAATATATTCTGCATGGGTGTGCCAAGACATTATTGTATTGTATCTTGAGGCTACCCTTTGTCTGTCTTATCTCCTCTTTGGATTGTTCTTCTTGATTGTATTTCCTATTTAACCTTGTAGCATTTCTAGAGAAAGAGCTCATTAATATTTGATAGCGGGAGCATTCTTCAGGATTTGTGAGTGGGTCAGACCCAGCCTCTCCCATGACTGCCTAGAATGGAGATTAGGTTTTCCTAGGCTTCTTTGCATCTCTGTGTGGCCATGTGACTGAGTTCCCGTCAATGAGATGTAAACAGAAATGCCACATATAACTTCCAGAACTGGCTTTTGAAGTAAGAAGTCTCCCCCTTTGGGGCCCTTTCTCCTTCCCACTGAGAGGGATGCCAAGGTAATGAGTGAAACTTGAGCAACCATCTTACACTGAGGTGTAATCTCTAATGCTAAAAACAGCTGTGTAGTGAGATACAAAGAGCCTGAGTCTGTGATGACTTTCTGAAGACGCATTTCTAGACTGCCTATCTCCAGACTTCTTAGACATGAGAAATAAGGCTTCTGTCTTGTGTGGGTCTTCATGATTTAGTGTTTCATTGTTCTTGGCCAAACCTAATCCCAAGTGAATATAGTCATAGGATAGGACAGAGTGTGGAGATTTACAAGGATCCCTCACGCAAGAACCAAACTGATACTCTGCCTGGATAAGAATAATTTACAGGGGTACCTGGGTGGCTTAGCGGTTGAGTGTCTGTCTGCCTTTGACTTAGGTCATGTTCCCAGAATCCTGGGATCGAGTTCTGCATCAGGCTCCCCTCAGGGAGACTGCTTCTCCCTCTGCCTCTATCTCTGCCTCTCTTTGTATGCCTCTTATGAATAAATAGATAAAATCTTTAAAAAAGAATATCTTACAAATCATTAAAGGGGAGAGGAGGAAGATCAAAATTGTTCACTAATGGTCATATTTCCTTCTTGTTGAGAGCAGAGACTGTGCCCATAATGCAGTTCAAATACTCTGGAAGGGCAAGGAGTATCAGAGAACTGAAGCAGGAACAAGACAAAAACCACAACGTGTTATGGAAGCTCGAATGTAATGTGTCCTGGCTTTTCAGACTATCAGTAGCTAACTTCAAAGCATAGGAGATGTAGAATTTGATCACATGGTACCTTCATTCCTCAACTACAGCTAATTTTGTTTATGGCAACTAACACATTAAAATGAAATTTTAGTAATAATACCTCTCTTTATTTGAGCTATTGCCAGGAATTTGAAAGAAGAAAGCAAAAAAGAAAATTCTAGTCTGGCATCATTATTCCACAGAGCAAACCACCCAAGGAAATCCTTGCCAATAATGCAGTGACATGGGCATTACGTTCTGGTAGAGAAACTGACATCCAGAAGGGAAAGTGATTCACCCCAAACCACCCACCTACTTGGCTAACAACATGATTAGGCTTTGAACTCCCCTTGAGGCTCCTAGGCCAGTTGTCTCAGCACAGTCGTGTCAGCCCACTTATTCCTCTATCCATCAGGAATATTCATTGTGCCATGGAAAAGTGGGGGGAAGTGGAATGGAATATTCATCTCTGCCATAAGGTTGTGGGTAACCAAACATTGAGCTTTCACCTACCACCCACAAAAGAGAACTTTAGCTTTCAGAATGTTTGTAAAGAAACATTCCTTCATGTTGTGTGTCTCCCTGAGTCTAAGAAGTGGGTTTTGCTTGAGAGAATGAGGAATAAGATGACATGTGTGCTGAGAAGAACAGTGTCAGGCCATACCAATGTCTTTCTATGGGGTTTAGAAATCTCCAAGTCTTGAGCTGACAGGTGGGCTAGTCACAGTGACAGTTTACAACGTTGTAGTTGGGATAATGAAATGAAAAAATAAATATGAGGGGCACCTTGGTGACTCAGTGGGTTGAGCAACTACCTCTTGGTTTTGGCTCAGGTCATGATCTTGGGGTAGTGAGATAAAGCCCTGCATTGTGCTCTGCACTCGGTGAGGAGTCTGCTTCAGACTCTCTCTCTCCCTCTGCCCCACCCCCTCCTCTCAAATAAATCTTTAAAAAAAGAAAACAGAAAATATGACCAACATGTTCTTTGGTAGATGGCAATGTCCCAAAGCACAGAGCTCTTCAAACAATAATATTGCTATTAAAAAAAAAAAACAATGTGTTGCCGCTTTCTACTCAACCTTTCAGTGTATTTCTTGCTTATTATAAATTTCTGACACCTGTATGTGAACGGTGCTAAATCAGACTTGGCTATAACAAATCCTGATGTAATGGGAGATGTGCTTTTTCACAGGTTCTCCTCCTTGGCGCTTTAGGTAAAGTGGCCCAACTTAGAATCTCAGGTTTTAACATTGAAAGAAACCTCTTAGCTCAATATATAAGTAATCCAGTCCCCTCATTTATAAATGAGAAAATTTGAGGTCTTAGGAGATGCAAGATTGTGCCCAAGGTCACAAAGCTAGTGGAGTATCCCTTCCATTCCTTTCATATCTTTGCAGAACAGATTAAAAATATATTTTTCCCTCCCCTTCTGTTTTCTCAGTCACCAACATTCCAGATGCGACCCAACTGTTTGGAATCATAAATATGGCACAACAAAGCAATACTATATACAATTTATCAAATGATGATGATTATTTTTTGTACTCTGTAGGAGCAAAATGTATCATCACCATTCACTCTTTCTCACTTTTGTTGTCAGCTTTTTATGCCTGGGTTGAACTGGTTGTTCTTTGCACTGAGGTGTGTGTGTGAGGATGTCATGTGTTAACAAGCTAATTAGTAGCATTTCTGAGCAGAAGTAGACCTTGCTAACACAACCTGAGTCTTTGTGTCACAGTGCTGCTGGATGCAGGTGCTGCTCTTAGGTGTCAACAAACCTCAATACAATGGAGACATTACCCAGGGCTAGGAGAAGTCTTCTGAGAGCAGCAGATGACCTCATTTGGAGCCTTCTAAGTAGCTGTATTGGCCATTGGTCTGAGAAAAGTGCTAGATGCCTGAAGGCCCCTGGTAACCCAGTGCTAGCTCCCAACACCTCTCACAGATATTCACATGGAACCAACTGCTGGCACCCAAAGAAGCAGCACGTACTTGTGAAAAGAGCCATAGTGCTAAGGGAAAGAAACTGAATTCTACCCACCAGCCTGCCTCCAGCTGGGTGATGTTCCCACCCCATCCACACACTTTGTCAAAATTGTATTTGGCCAAGCTTTCATTCCTGGGACAGAAGTTATCAGGCAAGAGTCCAACAAGTAATGAAATCTCATGCTTTCAGGGGTGGAGAGCGATGCTGTATTAATGTAAGAGGACGAGAAGGTGATCAAATCCACATCTTGTAGACATAATTTATCTGATCTACTTCTAATAGCATCACTAGGACATAAGATAGCAAAGTTCTATTTGACGATTCCAGGGGATTTTGTTATTTCACTTTCATTGAAAAGGATCGATTGTGGCACTTTCACGTTTCATTTCAGATGTTGAGAATAGGAAGTTTGCTTTCCCAGCTTGGACTCAGAAAAACAACTAATGAATTCACCAAGTATTTATTCAGCACCAACTCAATAGGCTTGAGCCTGTGCTCAGATGCTGGGGTGAAAGCTCGGACCTGCACAATCCTGGGAGTGCATTGAAGGCCTCATGCAATCCATATAAATGCCCTATTGAGTACCAATCTGGCCCAGGCAGAGAAGGCTGTTTTGACATTCCTATTTTGAGATTGCTACGTGGTAATTGCCACCTTCTCTGCATTATTTTTTTTTTTCCTTTTCCTTCAGAGGGAATACAAAAATTTCTGAACTCTTGTCACTGGTGTTTAATGAAAACTACCAGAAACTGACTGTCATGCAGAACACAAAGAGTATAATTGGTTTCACAATTACTTAATGCTCCTAAAAAACAAACCATAGGGACTTCCAGGGAAACATGGAAGATTTAAAAAAAAAATGACTTTACCTCCAATCCCTCTCAAACTCCCATTAAGATGACAGGAAGAGAAAGGAAAAGGAAAAAAAGCACACATCAATAAGGACTTTGAGGACAAAAGGGGAAATAGCAATATTTTGAAAGCCAGGGAGCAGATGGATAGGCAATAAGTGACTTAGGAGGGCAAGAGAAAGATGAATGGCAAGAGCCCATGAGAAGTGAAGCCAAAAAGCAGGATTAACAGAGCCACAGAAGTCTATAGTGTCAGCAGCAGTGGCACCAGCTGCTTCCAAAGGGGTGTATGCAGGACTGGAACCAGGAGGAGTGGTTGGAAGTCTGTTGAAGTGGTAGTTCCACCGAGGATCTCCTACAGCATCCCTGCCCTACCTCGTATAAGACAGGAGGTGTATTCTCAAAAGAGGTTGAGCAAGAAGATCCTGGACTAGGGACCACTGGGAATGACTGAGGGCATCTGTGACATATGACAGCCATGGAGACTAAGCGGAAGGGGGCGGGGGAGGGCGGCAGCATCTGCAAACCTAGCAGTGACACCACCAGCACCATTGTACTCTTGCTCCTAGACTGCTGGCAGCCAGGCCAGCAAATGCACTGACAGGAGAAAGGAGACTTTGTTTTGGGTAAACTGGTCGACCCAAGAGAAAGTATCTACAGATACTGTGGTAACTGTGATAAGCAGAATAGTTAGTCCATGTCCCAATCCCTGAAACCCGTGCATGTATTAGAGTACAGGGCAAAGCAGAATTACACGGCAGTGGAATGAAGATTATGCTAATCAGCTGCCCCTGACATAGGGAGAGTGTCCCAGGTCATCTAGGTGGACCCAACATAATCACCAGGGTTCTGAAAAAGCAGAAGAGAGAGAACAGGTCAGAGGGATGTGACGTGAAAGAAGCTGACCCAATGTTGATAGCTCTGAAGACGGAGGAAGGGAGCCCAAACTCAAAGAGTATGGGTGGCTTCTAGAAGCTGGGAAAAGGAAGAAAATGGATCCTTCCTGAGAGGCTCCAGAAAGGAATGCAGCCCTCCCAACACCCTAGTTTTAGCCCAGCGAGACTGTACCAAACTTCTGACCTCTCCAGAACTGTAAGATAAATAAAATGTGTTGTTTGAAAGAACCAAGTTTGTGGTCATTTGCTGCTGCTGCAATAGAAAACCCATGCAGATACTATGGGAAGGGGACCCACCTCCTGGATCCCATCAGTTGCAAATCCTACCCATACTCTCTGGACTGCCATTAGCTTTTTACAACATCCAAGGAATAACATATATTTGATGGAAATATCATAAAAGGCAAAGTTCAAAATTAATAAGCATCACAGAGGGAAGAGACCATGAAGGGACCAGGGGACAATGTAAAGAATAAACAGGCAAACAAACAAACGAACCCTCAGAGAAATAAGAGAGAATATTGTATCCACTAAACCAAAGAACCAAATGCCCTTAAAAAGGAACATCCAACAGATTTAAAGAGCTCTCAGTATTTAAAAATATAATAGGCTAAATAAAATATTAAATTAGAAATGTAGAGAAATAAGTTTAAAAACCTCCAGAAAAAGAGGTCTATGGCAAGCTGTGGACATGGGTCCTTATTAAAAGTAGATACTCTACTTTGAGCAATACCAAGTGAAACCTAGGAGAAAACAAGAGGATAAAATGGATTATTATGCTCAGAAACATTTATTAACCCAGGACAAAAATAAGTACAATTTCCCCAAAACAGTTCGAGTAACTGACAGAGAAGTTATTTGTCAGATTGCTCATGTTTACATGGAAGGGGATATGATAGCCTGTGCGGTGAATGCTCATGAGCTTCCAAAGTATGGAAAGCCTGACAAAGCATGCTGCCCCATATTATACTGACCTACTGCTGGCCTGTAGGCTTCTCAGTAGGTTTGACAGAGACAAGATCTATGAAGGCCAAGTGGGGGTGACCAGAGGTAATCACAAGGAGGATTGTCCTTGTCAAGCTGGTGTTTCACCTACTATTTGAATGCAGGCCTTTGACAGAACTACCGCTAGATACAGTTTTGGAGGCCCTCACAAGACCACATGACTCCCTGGTTATGATTCAGAAAGCAAGGAATTCAATGCAGAAGTCCACTGAAGGTATACCATAGGTCAGATCACGGCAGAGGACATGTATTACCTAATGGAATGGAAGAAAGATGATGCTTACAAGAAACAATTCTCTTGCTCTGTGGAGAACGACATAAACTCCAAACAAGAAAACTCATACTACTATATGGAAGAATCCAGACTATAGGGTGAAGCCTAAGAGGGCACCTGGGTGGCTCAGTGGTTGAGCGTCTGCCTTCAGCTCAGGGCGTGATCCTGGAGTCCTGGGATTGAGTCCCATATCGGGCTCCTTGCATGGAGCCTGCTTCTCCTGTCTCTGCCTCTCTCTCTCTGCCTCTCTCTGTGTCTCTCACGAATAAGTAAATAAAATCTTTTTAAAAAATAAAATAAAACAAATAGTTTTAAAGTAAGAGAAAAATGAGAAAATAAGAGTCTCTATAAAGGATACCCAAAAGGTGTCCCAGAATGAGATGGAAGCTACTGGACCCAGAGTCAACAAGCCTAGTGCAGGAATGGAAGAAGACCCCCAATGAGATACAGACAGCACTATGTTTTTTCAGAAGTCCAGTAACACAGGTGATTCTTCAAGAAACTTCTAGAGAAGAATACCTGATGATGGACAAAGGATCAGGCTTCAGAATGATCTCAGTGGTCTTAAAAGTAATACTGGAAAGTAGAAGAGCAGTGCCTGAACAGCTCTGGAGAAAGTGGTTTCCCCCATTAAGTTTCCAAGTGAGCAAACAAGTCTGCAAGTGCAACAGCATTGCTCTTCGGCCATTTGAAGACTCAAAAAGTTGCCTCCCATGCACTGTTTTTCAGGAATCTACTAGAAGTTATGTTCCTCCAAGATGAGGAGGAAACTCAGAAAGCAGATGCTCTTAGCCAAGCAACAGGGCACTCTACAGAAGAAAGCGGAGAGAACCTCAGAGTGATTACTATGTAACAGGCCCAAAGAACACCCAGCTCGGCTTGGAACAGAAGGACAGAGGGCTCAGAAGGGATGAATCCAAGGCCGTGGGGGAAGCAACTGGCAATTCATCTGTTGCATTGGTCCTTAGGAAGTGCATGCTTACTGCAGAGAGCTTCCCTGGAGCTGAATTCGAAAAACACAGCACACAATTCAAAACAAGACAATTATTTGCTCGGAGGATTGGAGCAGAAATCTGTGTATGTAAAAGAAAATATAATCCTAGGCCAGGATGAGCTCTAGTCATACGTGGGTGTCAATCACTACAATAGGGCAAATACTGAATACTGACTTCACTCCGGTGGGTGCTATAGGACATGCTGGTGGCTCTATAAAGACGACGGTGGTGAGGAGGACTGAAGACGCGTGTATACATGTTATTCACTGGGCTGGATTGTAGGAGTGGCCACAACACTCTTCTCCCTGTTCTTTCACAAAGCATAGCATCTCCTGTCAAGAGATAGAGTTTGTTTGTCCTTCCCTCAAACCCAACCAGCCTTCTGTGAGAATGCAGCGGGAGCACCAGAAAGCCAGTTCTGAGCTGGGTCCTCAAGAAGCTTCCCGTGCTCTCACTTTGCACCATCGAACTCTGACCCTCCCGTGTGTGAGCAAGCCCAGCACAGTCTGCTAGAGGATGAGAGAATCCATGGAGTGTGAAAGAGCCACCCCAGCTGAGACCACTTAGACCAGCCAGCCCCCTCCCCCCAGCCAACCCCATAACCGACCACAGCTGCATGAATGAGCTCAGCCAAGTCCAGAAGGATTGTCCAGCCCAGCCAAGTTCAACTTGGTTCAACTGCTGATCCACAGGCCAATATGTTTCGGAGTCCTTGGTTACACAGTAAAAACTAATTGATATTGTGTGTGTGTGCGCACGTGTGTGTCTGTAGGAAGATGTTCCTGCAAATGCGGAGTTTTGGTGTTCTGTCAGGGGAATCAAGACATCTACATAAATCTGGAAAATCAAGCAATACAGCAGAAGCAGGTTATTCAGAAACAGGAAGACAAAATAGTGAATAGATTTTAAAGTGGATATTCGAGGAATGGAAATCAGGGGTTGGTAGGGACAGACTGGAGGGCTGTGCTTTTTTTTCTCAATTGTTTAAGAATTGCTTGATTTTCTTAAAGTCATGTACACATTTCACTTTGATATAATTGCAAATTAAGTGGAAACAAAAAAGAAAAACAACCAACCTTCCAAGTTATTGATAGTCCGCTGGGGTAGAGCGTTTGCCCCGGCCGGCGGTAGTCATGTGTGCAACACATGCCCTGGTGGCTGCAGGAATTCCCTGCTAAGCCATTGCCACAACCCTTTGGATTTCCCCTTGGATTAATATTCAGTCTTCAGGCTTGCATACTTGTGGTCAGTACACAGTGGGAGCATGGAAGACAGCCCCTGGAAGAGGGGCTCAGCCCCTGCAGGTGTTCCCCAAGCTGTGAGTCTCCATTCTAACAGAGTCAGCGAAGGACCACAGGCATCAAAAATAATGGAACACTGGCTGCCGCCAAAATCAGGGCATGGAAAAATTGGTCATTAAAAATTATTCTGTGGTAAAAAAGCAAAACTATTCTGTGGTAACACTGTTGAATTGGCAGGGCATCTAGGTGGCTCAGTGGTTGAGCAGACGCTTCTCCCTCTGCCTATGTCTCTGCCTCTCTCTCTGTTTCTCTCATAATTAAATAAATAACATCTTTTTTTAAAAAAACCCAACATTGTTGAATTGGCATGAATAAAAAGTGGAGCAATCACTTTGCATAATCACCATTATGTAACATGATGAAACAGCACTGTAAAAACCAACCCCTCCAACACACACACACAGTTTTTTTTTTTTTACACACACACTGTTGTAGCAGAAATGGTTTTTGTCAGATGATCATTCTCTTCCCTGTTACTACTCTCTGTGCTTTATGTGTATTTTCCTCTTTGTCATTATGATTTTGAGGTGTGTTTATTAAATTCCCTCCCCTGGGTGAGGTTGGGAAGAAGTAAGCAATGTTTAGAAAAGGCACAGAAGGTAAAAGCAACTAGACACCAAGTTGACGTGTTTGTCAGTCCGAAGAGCCTAGGGAATGCCAGAGCAACAACCCCCCCAGATCTCTGTGACTTAACATCTCAGGCTACATGTCCAGAGTTGAGTCTTCAGGAGGAGTCTGGTTAGCCAAGTCACTCAAAGATCCATACAGATCCAGGCTGCCACTCTTGCTTCCTCTCAAAACTGACCAGAAGTGACCAGAATCATTTCGCATGGCTCTGTCTGTATTCAAAAGGATGGGAAGACACCATGCTGCCATGTACCCAGAAGGAGAACTGGAGTATTCGGGACACATTCCAGCTCAATCTGGTGCTCTGTCTGCTGTTCAACATTGTTGCACATCACCTAGAATATAAACTAGTTGTGTTTATTTTTATCCAAGCACAGGATCTTTTCCTAGACATGTTTTCCTCCAGCAAAGTATCATGCTTTAAAGGCAGATCATGAATCTGGCTAAAGAGGGAGGGCCCAGGAGGTTATACGAGGTACGAAAGTTATGTAAAGTGATGTGGTTTCCTTTTTTTCTTCCTGCGGTTTAATGGTGGAGCTCAGTATTTGCAGACCAATCCTCGTCTTCCTTAAGTGGTTTCTATAACAAGATCATTTTATTTCACCTAATCACTAACCAATGTATTTTTTGCTTCCAAGTAGAACCTTGTTTTTGCCTAAATTTTTGAAGATTGTGAATTTAAGCAAACACCACTTTTGGCCCATTTAGGAAATGACCCTAGTTGGCCTGGAAATAGCAATGCTAATGTATAAATGAGAAAACTGCATTTATCTAAGTCTCAGAGCAACAGTTGCGCCATGAGAAGGAGAGGTTAAGGTGAGCAGGGCCTGTAGGTCTGGATGATCAAAGTAGAGTTTTCGGATGAAACATGTGGCATGGGAAAGGAGCAGAGTACATTCCCATCTCCGGTGACTAAGGAAGGAAACTACTTTTCCTGCATTTATTTGTGAAGAACTATAGTGATAAGACCCGGGCTTTTCTCTTGCAGAAAGATGGAAATAGAGAAGCAGGGGTTCCAAATCCTTAGCCAAAGTCCCCAAACCCTTTGATCCTGCAGCTTCTAATGTGTCATGCCTCACATCCAAGTATGAGTTCACCTGCTCCGTGAAATCCAAACAAGCGAAAGGCTGAAATAATTGGAACTCTTTATTGCATTGGAGTAAGAAAAATAATGCATGGCAAGGAAACCAGTAGAAATCAGGCAACCTCCGAAAGAAAAGCAGGTCCAGAATGTTACAGGGTTAGGACCGATTTCAGTCCATTTCTTAACTTCTCAAAAACACATGGCACTTTGAGGCAAGAATAAATTTCACTAGGATGAACCACTTATCTAATAACTTTGCTCATTTTGAAATCTAAAATCCTTATTATGGAAGGTTCCAACTCATCTGAATGATAAGTACCGTGGTCTTCAGCATGGGACCTAATGAGATCTGTTATGCTTATTTGTTGTGAACATTCATACCCGTGAGTATATGCCATAAGCTTCAAACCATCTATTATGGGTCATGAGAGCACTCTCCAGGTCTTCCTAACTAAATGTCCTGACATAGGACAATCAGAGGTTGGAAGGACTAATGTGAGCTGGTCTGTTCTTTTATCTCATGCCACATGCATAGATTGTTTCTGGCCTTAGCACGCCCTCTTTTAATTAATTTATTTAATTTTTAAGTTTTTAAATTTTATTTTAATTTCAGTGTAGTTAACGTACAGTGTTATAATAGTTTCAGGTGTACAATATAGTGATTCAACAATTTCATATTTTACCCAGCAGTCATCAAGATAAGTGTGCTCTTAATACCCTTCACCTATTTCACCCATCCCCCATCCACCTTCCCTCTAGTGACCATCTGTTTGTTCTCTAGAGTTAGGATACTTCTGGCCTCAGGCCCTTTATATTGCAAATGGTAGTTTACTGGTTGTAGATTACTATATCATAAATATTCCATCATATAAGTATAGATTTGTAGATGTTTGTTCACTTTAAACCGCTTTTATATTCTATTAATTGATTTTTCTAGATCAGGGTTTGTCAACCATGGCATTAGATATTTTGGATGGGTAATTCTTTGTTATGCGGGGAGGTTGTCCTGTGAGTTATAAGATGTTGAGCAGCATCCCAGGCCTCTATTAAGTAGATGTCAATAGCACCTATACCCTCAGTGGTGACAAAAATGTCTCCAGACATTGCCAGTGTCCCTTGAGGGTGGCCAAAACCACTCTCATTTGGGAACCACCAGGCTAGAGCACTTCTATTTAACAGAAATGTAATGCAGTTCATAAGTGTGGCCTCAGAAGGAATTTTAAATTTTCTAGTAGCTACATTAAAATAAATGTAAAAAGAAATTAACAAAACAAATTGTAATGATTTTTAACTATATATACTCAAAATGTTATTTTAACACGTAACAATATAAAAATTTTCATGAGGTAGTTTCAATAGTTGTTTTGCTTTATGTTCTTACTAAATCTTTGAAATCTAGTGTGTCTTTTATACTCACATCACATCTCAACTTGGATGAGGGCTCAGTTACCACTTGTGGCCAATGGCTATCTTGTTGGACAGCAAAAGACTACATGATTGTTATGGATTGCAAGTTTATGTCCCTCCAATATTCAGTGGAGGAGGCAGTTCAAGATAGTACATAGGAAGATTCTCAACTCACTTCCTCCCTTGGACACAACAAATCTATAGCTGCATATGTACATTTTCTTCTAAAAAGAACCTGAGAACTACTTGAACAACTACTCCACAACAAAGGATAAAAGGGCCAGTAGGAGACGCAGAGATACAGTTTTACAAAAAACCTAGCCCCTAGTGTGGTAATCTACCATCAGAGAAGTCTTACAAATACAGAACTCCCCCTTGAAGAGTGAGGGGTTTGTGCCCCACAGCAAGCAACCCCAACCCTTAGGACATGCACTAAAGAGACAAACCCCCAAAGTCTGGCTTTGAAAATCAGTTTGGCTTATATCCAAGAGAACCATGGAACATAGGAAATGATGAGTCCACTATTAGCATACATGCATACAGACTCATTTGTCCTAGGATCCAGTGCAAAAAAGCAGTTTGAAAAGACTCCAGACCATATGTGAAGGAGATTCATTACTAATCTTAAAGCATCTACCAGAGGAGCAAAAGCCTGTTGGAACTCTCTTCAGGATGGCTGGCTGGCAGGTACCACTTTAATTTTAATTTATTTTATTTTAGATTGTATTTATTTATTTAACAGAGAGATAGAGAGAGCCAGGAGCACAAGTGAGAGGAATGAATGGCAGAGGCAAAGGGAGAAGCAGGTTCCCCACTGAGCAGGGAGCCTGATCCCAGGGGCCTGGGATCATGACCAGAGCTGAAGGCAGATGCTTAACTAACTGCACCACCCAGGTGCCTCAGGCATCACTTTTATATTCTCTCTCTACCTTGCTAATGCTTGTGCTAGTGGGCACTCTGACTCTAATTTGCTAGCACCTGCTCATGGGCCCCATTGGAAGTGGTGGGTGAGTGCTCCCCCCTGCACTGCTGCCCAGCCTCCTGGAGGTAGTGGGCAAGCAGCCCCCCTTTCCACAGCCATCAGGCACATATAGCCCACACATGAGATGCTTCTTGATCTCAAGAGTCTGGTGGCCATGGGGGATTGTGTTTCTGTGCCCTGTAAGTCTGAAACAATTGGAGAGACAATATGAGAGACAATCAAGAACTAAGGCAAGGTTAAATGATAAGGCTCATCATCTATACAGGGCCATCCCTTTAAGACTAGGAAAGATAGCTGTTTTGGCTACTACATACAAATAAATACAGAGAGTCAAGCAAAATGAGGAAACAAAGGAATACATTCCAAATGAAAGAGTAAGATAAAACCTCAGGGTGGGGGCAACCTGGGTGGCTTGGTGGTTTGGTGCCGCCTTCAGCCCGGGGCCTGATCCTGGAGACCTGGGATCAAGTCCCACATCGGGCTCCCTGCATGGAGCCTGCTTCTCCCTCTGCCTGTGTCTCTGCCTCTCTCTCTCTGTGTCTCTTGTGAGTAAATAAATAAAATATTTAAACAAACAGAAACAAAAACCTCAGGGTGGAGGGAAAGCTTGATGAAACAGAGATAAGTAATTAGTAATATATATATAGAGAGAGACTGTTATATGTGAGCTTCATGGTAACCACAAAGCCAAAACTTATAATAGATACACAAAAGGTAATGAGAAAGAAACCTAAACATAATACTACAGAAAGTCATCAAACCACGAGGAAAGGAAGCAAGAGATGAAAAAAGGAACACAGTAGAGCTACAAAATAGCCAGAAAACAACTAACAAAATGGCAATAAGTACGTACTTATCAATAATTATTTTACATGTAAATGGACTAAATTCTCCAATCAAAGTGTTAGAGTGGCTAAATAGATAAAAAATACTAGACCTATCGATATTTTGTCTATAAGAGATTCACATCATGAATGTGAATGGAAGGCTGAGAGTGAAGGGATGGAAAAAGATGTTTCATGTAATCGGAAACCAAAAGAAAGCTGGGGTAGTTAAACTTACATCAAACAAAATAGACTTAAAAAAATATATATTTTATTTATTTATCCTGAAAAACACACACAGAGAGGCAGAGACGTAGGCAGAGGGAGAAGCAGGCTCCCTTCAGGGTGCTGAATGTGGGACTTGACCCCAGAACCCCAGGATCACACCCTGAGCTAAAGACAGACATTTAACCACTGAGCCACTCATGTGTCCCGAAAATAGACTTTAAAACAAAGGCTATAACAAAAGACAAGGATAGGCATTACATAACAAAAAGGTGTTAATTCAACAAGAAGATATAACATTTGTAAATGCTTTTTTTTATCCAACATAGGGGCCTATTAACCAAATATTATCAGAACTAATGGGAAAAATGAATAGCAATACAATAATAGTAAGAGACTTTAATACTCCACTTACATTAATGTATAGATCATTCAAATAGGAAATCAATAAGGAAATATCAGCCTTAAATGACACATTAGACCAGGTGGACTCAATGGAAACATTTAAAACATTCCATCCAAAGCAGCAGAATATATATTCTTCTCAAATGCATTTGGAATGTTCTCCTGGATAGATCATATACTAGGCTACAAAACAAGTCTCAGTAAATTTGAGAAGACTGAAATCATATCAAGCATCTTCTCTGACCACAGAGGTATGAAACTATAAATCAATCATAAGAAGAAAACTGGAAAAATCATGAATATGTGGAGATTAAACAACAGGCTACTAAGTAATCAATACGGCAACCAAGAAATCAAAGGAGAAAAACAACAACTAAAACAAAACCTTGAGACAAATGAAAATGGAAATATAACATACCAAATCTATGAGGTGAGGGAAGTTCATAGTGATACAGGCCTACTTCAAGGAATAGGAGAAATCTCAAAGAAACAATCTAATTTTACACCTAAAGGAATTTGAAAAAGAAAAATAAATGAATGCCCATGCTAGTAGAAGGAAGGAAATAATAAAGATCAGAGTAGAAATAGAGACTAAAAAGATAGTTAAAAAGATCAATGAAACTAAGAGCTAGTTCTTTGAGAAGATAAACAAAATTGGAAAACCTTTGCCAGACTCACTAAGAGAGAGGGCTTGAATAAAATCAGAAATGAAAGAAGAGAAATTATAGCTGATACTATAGAAGCACAAAAGATCATAAGAGACCTATGAAAAATTATAGGCCAACAAATTGAACAACCTAAAATAAATAGATAAATTCCTAGAAACACACAGTTTTCCAAGACTGAATCATGAGGAAATAGAAAATCTAAATAGACTAATTGCTAGTAAGGAGACTGAATCAGTAATCAATATACTCCCAACAAAAGTCCAGGACCAAGACACTTCACTAGTGAATTCTTCCAAACCTTCAAAGAAGACTCATACCTATCCTTCTGAAACTCTTCTAAAAAACTGAAGCAGTAGGAATGCTCCCAAACTCATTTTATGAGGCCAGCATTACATGGATACCAAAACCAGACAAGAACACCATAATAAGAGAAAACCACAGGCAATATCCTTGAGAAACATAGATATAAAAATCCTTAACAAAATATTAGCCAACCAAATTCAACAATACATTAGAAGGATTATACACCGTGATTAAGTTGGATTTATTCCAGGGATGCAAGGATGGTTCAATATCTGCAAATCAATCAACATGATATACCACACTAGCAAAATAAAGGATAACAATTCTAGGATAATCTCAATAGATGCATAAAATGCAAATGTTGAAACTAATCCACAGTGGAGGTACTAGTGAGTTTGGAAGGTAATTATGTTTAAATGATCTGCCAAAGCCTTAATCTTGGACATCTGCCTCCAGAACTGTGAGAAATAAATGTTTATTGTTTAAGCCACCCAATAGCTTACATGAATATGTGTGCACCCATGCACCCATGCATGATGCCTTCTTCCTGTCGACTGTCTTCTTGCAAGTTGTGGTGATGAAAAGGTAGATAGAACACAGACATTCTTGTTTAGTTATGTCATGCTAATTTCGTGTGGGTGCACTTGTGTCTAAAGAATTGCACAATGACAACTAAAGTTATGGCTGACCATCCACCATGCTCTTTGGTTTATCATAAAGGATTATATTCAGGAGATGTTTACTGCTAAAAACATTATATGAAATGGTAAACGTCCTAATCACAGTGTCTCACAATGCTGGATTAACTAAATTTCTCTACCAAGCATTCCAGAGGAATAGTAAGTTTGTAGTTTTGTTTTGTTTCAGTGTATTCAGTTTTTGGATGAATCTTGTTGTAACACTGGTTAATAGAACTGTGTGCAGCAAAGAGGATAAAAGAAGTTTCATTGATGGCCATTCTTCCCTGTAGAGAGCCTTTTTTTTCCATTCAAGGCTACCTACCATTTAGAGAATTAAAACAGTTTTCAGAGTGAGACTTGATTATTGAACTAGTGTAGTTGAGTCTTTTTACTCCTGGCTAAGACAGGTCTCCTCTCTGTATATATTTCCCTTTGTGTTGTTTTGTTCACGAATCTTCTTGCCCTGACAACCATCTGTAGAAATGCTGCCAAGATGATGAGTAAGACACCTTCAGCCCAAATTATTTCCCTTTAATTTTTTCATTCTAAAACCGAATGTTCTTGAGATCTTCTAATACTATCTGCCTTCCAAACCTTCAAGATTATCAAAATCCTTTGGGGGGGATATTTTCAAAAGACTAGGGGCACAGAAAATATAGAAAATAGAAATGACAAAAAAAAAAGAGGATTATGAAGATCAGGACATTTCCAAACAGGAAATAAAAAGCAATATACAAGTGTGTTAGGCAGTTCATTAATAAACACATGTTATTTTTCTGGAAAAAGAAGTCTCAAAAGACTCCACCTCCAGAGATTTTATTTTATTAGCTCTGGTGTGGGTCCTGACTATTGCATATTTTTAAGCCTCGTGGGTGATTTTAATGATTAACCATGTTTGAGAACCAGTGGTTTAATTTCCTGCCTGAATTAGAAGAGGCAGCAAATGCTAAGGAGACTTATCCTAAAATCCTTTGTTTTTGTTTTGTGAGCCCTTCTCTGGGCTGAGTAAGATCCTGTCCAATGTGGGTATATATACCTGAGGTTAATGAGACGTACTCTGGGGTTAAAGTGAAGATTTGATTTTATCTGTTACTAATGGTCTGTCTTCAAACAAGTCATTTATTCTTGCAATCAGTTTTTTCTACCTGCAAAATGGATTTTGTAAGCAATGACCCTTACTTTAGTTTGTTGAAAATGTGATTTGACATGTATTTAGGCTGTAGGAGGTACATTAATTAAAACTGTTATGATTATTCATTGGCATATAAAACAAATTATCAAACTTGCTTCTCAGTATCTTCCCCAAAACATTTTTTTTTTTTGCCAGCCGTATTCACTGCTAGAAGATCTCTTTTATTGTTCACATAAGAAATCATCCTAAAATTCAGTCTGCTGGAGATATAGACAAATGTAGTAGGGCTACAGATATATAATATATAATACAAACAATGTAGATAGACACAAATATATATGGTTTCTCTGATCTCAAATAAAATATAAAATTAACATAAAATATGTTCCACAAAATTATTTCTTATTGTTTTTAAATATGTCATTTTATCATATTTGGGTAATGTTTCATATTTAATGCATAGATATTTAAAGCATTCTTTTGTTAATATTTTGTAAATAATAGGGCTAATTTCAATAAGACATAAAAAGAAAACTGTGGTTAATAACTAAGTATGAAAACATGGCTAGTTAGAATTAATCTGCATATGTAAACTTAATTAACATTTATTTTATTCAAATTGAGTAGTTTGCATAAACGTTGAAGGGTATTTACTTTATGGCATGTTTTCATTTTGTGAAAGCTCCAATACTTTATGAATATCACAATGGCTTCAAACAGTTATTCCGAGATAATCAGGATGTTATAATGATTGCTCAATTTTGGTGGTGAATTTGTTTTCATGGATAGTCATTATTATGTAATCCATCAAGTGTGTTTTGCGTTTGTCTTCAGAGACAACTTTTCTATCTATGCAAAATCTTGATGATCTAGAAAGATGGAAGGTAGTATCACCCAACATTGAGCTATTTTGCCAAGAGGATACTGCTTTGATTTGTTTCTTATCTATCACGAGAAGTGGCACACATGTGGAAACCATCTCAGATCTAAGCCAGTGCCATATGCATCTTGTAAAATACCACCCTCTGAGGCAGTGGAGAAAAGCTCTCTATTCCCATCTCCACCCCATTTCCTGCAACTTCTGTGAAGTCACAGAACTTGGGGAAATAGTGGCGCTTCCTGGCCTAGATTTATCACCATCTGGAAACCAGAATGCGATGCCTGGTGATGCCACCACCACTTTCATCTGCCACATTCTCGGAAGTTCACCACCCACAGGGTCATTCTGGCCAACACAAATCACCTCATCCACTGGGAAGAGGAAGAGAAATAATGGGGAAGGAGTCCTGCTCAAAAACCTCCCAGCCTGCTTCTATTTGCTACCACATCCTGTGTTAAAATTCCTTAGGCCGACTTCCAAGGCCATTGCTGATTTGGCCTCACCCTGCCAGTTTCTCTCCCAAGCCAAATTGGCCTCCATGGTCCACAAACAGACTCATCTCAGCCTCTGTCTTCATTGCAATTATTGCTCTTTCTCATGATCCTTCCAGGCAACAGCCCAAGTCTCGAATCTCATAGAAATCTTACTGATTCTTCTGGTTCATACTACTGTTTCTCCCCTCTGACCTCACAATTTCATCTGTAACAAGTAATTTAGAGCCTCATTATGTGCTAGGATGGACTGTCCTTTGATTGTTTCATGTGTTAACTTTAATTCCCCAATTAAATTGTAAGCTCCTTAGGATAACTTTTGTGACTAATGTCTATTTGCTAAATTCTCCTCACTATCCCTTTCCTCCAGTAACGATCAGAGTACTAAGTCCACTAATAGGTATTCAATAATTCATAGAACCTTAGAGTTGGAACTTTTAAATCCAGCTAATAGATGGGCAAATAAACTCTGCTATTTTAGAGAGAGAACCACATTCATGGCTCTTCCTTCCTTCCTTCCTTCCTTCCTTCCTTCCTTCCTTCCTTCCTTCCTTCCCTCCCTCCCTCCCTCCCTCCCTCCCTCCCTCCCTCCTTCCTTCCTTCCTTCCTTCCTTCCTTCCTTCCTTCCTTCCTTCCTTCCTTCCTTCCTTCCTTCCTTCCTTTCTTCCCATACTCCCTGTTTTTTCCCCACCCTCTGCCACTTCATCCATTCATTCTTTTCTTCCTCTCTGTCCCCTTCCCTCCTGACTTTTCTCCTTTCTTCTCTCGTTTCCATATTCGTGGAGAGTTGAAACCTCTCCTCTAATGACAGTGATACAATGCGCAAAGATTATGGAAGAAATTTAAAGGTGCTAAGAGAACACCTGCCTCCCTTTGAGGGTCACAGCTTTGCAGTTCTATAAGGTCAAAGCAGATTGTTACTAAGGCTTATCTATCATTGATTCTATTGTGACGATTTGCTACAAATTCTTAGGAAGGAAATGACTAAGGTTGACTTAAAAAATCATACAGGGGGTTCGCAAATTATACCATTTATGTCCTAATGGCTCATTGCTAAGACTATTTTTTGGAGCTTTGAGACAACTTGTTTCTAATTCAAATAGTTTTGCATAATGATTATGTCCCAGGACTAGCACATGAAATCCTGTTATATCCACTATGCACCTAAAGTTTAGCACAGCATAATATTAATGTTCTAAAATCTAACCAGATGTAAATGGATTTTTTTTCAGAAAGCAGTAGAGCTCCAAATCTGCACAGAGGGACCATGGCATCCTGCCCCCTCTCACCTGCTTCTCTGTGCTCCCCTTATCCTACCATTCAAGAAGGAGGAGGCACTCTTTTCCCCTATTCCCACCAGACAAACAACATTGGGATAAATGATCATCTTGCCTCTCCCATGTTGACTGGGAGTGAAGTTTCAAGGAAGAGCAAGGAAAAACACGAAGGGAAGGTTAAGAGAGCTCTGTATACCATAGCCATATTTTCTCACTTTGAAATGGGGCTAAGTTGTGCAACCATAGGTTTTTGGATCATTCTTTTGGTAGGAGAAGCAATCTGAGAGATGATGCTTTGTCACCAACTTCTAGAATTTCTCAGACATTCTACCCCTTCCTGTGTTGTTGAGAGGATTAGAGATAGTGCATGTTGGGGTGCCTGGGTGGCTTAGTTGGTTAAGTTTCTGACTCTTGGTTTCAGCTTAGGTCATGATCTCAGAGTCATGGGATCGAGCCCTGCAGCAGGCTCTGTGTTGGGTGGGCATGGAGCCTGCTCAAGATTCTATCCCCCTTTCCCTTACTCCCACTACCCCCCCAAACTCTCTCTCTAAAATAAATAAAATAAATATTTTTTAAAGAAAAGAGTGCATGTAAAGTATCGACATGTGTAGTAATGACAATTTTGAGTAAAATAAGATTAGTGTTTTTTGAGAGCTTACTATTACTATGAGAGACTAATTAGATATACTATTCAATATTAGCATAGAGGGATACTATGCTAAGCTATTCTATTGTCACTTTTAATTCTCACAACAACCCAGTGGGCTGTTCTGGCCAATTTACAGATGAGTCATGAAATGGAGACAGAAGGTTAAGGAAGGCCACTCAGTAAATAAGTGACAAAGCTGAGATTCAGAACTGTGCAGTCTGATGTCAGAGCCCAGTACCCTGACTTTTGCTGGTAGGGCCAGTAGAGCAGACACTTAGACAGAGACTGTCTCAGAGTGTTCCAGACACATGCTTTCGTAGTTTCCACTGGGTGAGTGAAGGAGAGGGAATGGAGGATCATGTGTGAAAGTGTACGAGGGTGGTGGAAGGAATGGGAGAGCTGAGGTGTCAACACCACGGTCTGTAGGCTTCTTGCCCACACCCACCTGCTCACACACCTGCTCGGAGCCACTTGAGCTCCAAAGCAGCTCCTTCTCTCCTGCCCACATGACCTGTTTTTTTTTTACTTCCAGCTTTTACCTGCACGCTCTTAGAAACCAGGGCTCCTCTCTGCCTTGATCCTACAATTCCCTGTTTGGGGCTCCGAAGAGCAAACACGTAAGCAGCTTGGGGCTTTCTGCCCCCTCCATACCCATCTCCTTGTCTTCAGCTCCTCTCAGGGACAGAGATAGATACATGAGGTCATAAAAGCCAACAGCAGTTACTCCCAAACACCACTGTCTACAGTAAGTATTACTGTTTGTTTTAGTAAAATCCCAGCCTCAGAACACCACTGAGGACTTGGTTTCTAGAACACAGAAAAAGAAGCATCAAGGGCTTTTGAAAAGTGAGGCTGTGGGATGGGTGGTCAGTAAAGCTGAGGAAACCATCACAGGTGGGGTGCAAGAAAAAGTGTTCTTTCTGCCTTTTCTCTCACTCTCCTCCCTTTGCCACATACCTGTGTTGACAGCGGCAGCCCAGGAGCCACGAGGGTAGGGGGCTGGAGCAGGAGCTCTAGGTCTGCTTATGTGTGAGAAATAGATAGAAACTGCCCAGCGAACTGCATTTCATAAAACTCAAATGCCCCACTGAACTTTGAAAATTAGATACACGATGCAGAATCACTACAGAAAAAGCAGGATGACTGTTAATTTGGGTGGCACTTCTTCTAATCTCTTTTTATCCCACCCAAATAATGGGATCTGTGGTCATCTCAACTGCCCACTGCTCATTTGTGGTTTTATGATAACTTCATATTTGAGGGATCATCTTAGATTTAGATTGCTCTGGGTTCATGAATATAAAGAACCTCAGTAACTCCTCTACTTTTAGGCCAGAAACCATACGTAGAATAAAATCTATAAAAATAAAAGGAACAAGACAAGACAAGCTTTAAGAATGAGAATTTTAATCTTCCCCATTCAGTGTAGTTCATAGGTCAATTTCTTTCTTTCTTTCCCTCCTTCTATCCCTCCTTCTTTCCTTCTTTTCTTTCCTTCTTCCTACCTTCTTTTTTCCTGTTCTTTCTTTCTTTCTTTCTTTCTTTCTTTCTTTCTTTCTTTCTTTCTTTCTTTCTTTCTTTCTTTCCTTTTCTTTCTTCTTTCTTTCTTTCTTTCTTTCTTTCTTTCTTTCTTTCTTTTCTTCTTTCTTTCTCTCTTTTCTTTTCTTTCTTTCCACCCCCCCTTTCTGTCTTTCTTGTGGGCAGTGATTTTGCCATCTGCAGAGAGAGATAGACTGAAATAAGTTGTCACAGGAACATTAAATATTATAGTGAAAAATGAACAGGGAATTAGGGCAGAATTTTATACAGCTGGAATGGAAAAATATACAGCTCAATGGAAAAATAATTCCATTGAGAGCTAGAAAACATTAAGATAGGAATTCTGGAGTGATAATGGGAATTGTTTTCAACTCTCAGAGAGTACATTGTAAAGAAAATGTAAAGTTGATGACTGCCTTTTGTGTGGAGAATATTGACTTACTACATAAGAATTACTCACTACCTGGCTGGCTATTGGGCAGAGTTTTGGGAGAACAAGACACCTCAGGGCTGAAGTTTTGGGGATTCCACATCCCACAGCTATAAAAGGTGGGCAAGAGTTTGAAAAGCATTATGATAAATAAGAGCCAACGCCATTCCTCTCCTTACCTGGAAAGGTGTGATCTGTGGGAGGAAGTTCTGATCCTTTTCCTGCTCAGGAAGTTTGCTGAGTATGGTGTAGAACCAACAGAGATGCTCTAGATTTGTCCATACAAATGCAAAGTATTAACAGAGACTTCAAAGCAATATCCAAACCAAAATAGTGAAAACTGTATAATCCCTGTAATAAATACCTATATTTTATTCAACTGATATTTACTGTAAGACTGTTACGTGCAACACACTGTGCTAGGTGCCATGGCAAATAAAAACTGGAGCTTGCCTTCTTCTTGGGGAATCAAGCCCTGCAAAGTGTCTCCAGGCTCTTGATTTGCCAAGTAAATGTGTAGGACTGTGTCCCAAAAATGTGAAGGTGGGGACAGTTGGTTATCAACAAGGAACCTAAACATAAAGCCCAAAGGAAATGATCTTCCTAGAGGTAAACACTATGTTTGTAATTGAAACCGAACCAACTGCAAGCCTGTACTTTGCTTCTTGACTAATGGTAACCTTAAAAAAAAAAAAAAGATAATTAATGGAAGCGGAATGGTACAAAATCAACAATCACAGGGACCACTTTATGGGAAACTTACTCCCCGGGCTCCTTGATTTGTGTATTCCACAGCTACTTTCCCCTTGCCCAAAAGGTAATTAAGAGGTGATAATGATATGTATCTTCCCTTATCAAAGTCATTAACACGTTATTATTGTTGTAAGGAGGCTAGCTATTGCCTGGTTGCAGAGATGCCGGCTTTCTGCGAAAAGTCTTTATTAGTCTACCAGGGATTTCTGCTGTGATGAAGAAATTGCAGTTTGGGGATGAATTAGCAGGTTACATTCTCTGTGACTCTTGAGCATCTTATTTCCCCAAACCTTGCAGGTTTCTGAAAACCCCCAGGGCCATTGTGACTCTCGATTTGACCTACAACTTTACTCCTTTCCAAGCTGTTCTATTCGAATCAGGGCCACAACTATCTACTGCTCATCAAATTGCACATCTATTATACTTGAAGATTTGGCTCAAACCCCATCTATCCATGGTGTCTGCTCTGAACTTATACTCAGATAAAAAGACACCACAAATTCTCCCAACATTAATTGATTTCTGTGCCTTGGTTAGCAAGTGTTATGGTGCACAAATATTCACTCCAGATTGCAGGGAAGGTTTCATAATTAATCTCTTAAACATCTTGGAAAAATATGGGAGTACCTACTCATGCAACTTTTTAACACTTTAAGGATTTCTACAGATGGAAGAAGAGAGGAAGGAGCAAATATACTCACATTGGTTCTAAACTCTCTTAGGCTTCTTTAGATTAGAAAATAATCTGTATGATTTTTCTGAGGGTTGTGTTTAAAAACCTTGATTCTAAGCCATTAGAATCAAACTTATGGCAGCTTGTTTTTAAAAACTATTCAAATAAATATATACATTTTAAGAATCAAATATTACTGAAGGGCTTTTTGAAATAAAGGAAAAAACCCATAGCAATTCTCCTGTTCTACCCTCTTCAGCCATCAGTTCCTACAGGCAGCTACTTTTAATTAATTTTAGCAGTTTCTTCTGTTATTTACCTACATATTTCTAATTAATATATATGTTCTACTAGATCATTTTTAGTGACAGACAATTGGGGAGGATTTAAGCCTGCTATCCCATAACACTGCTTCCTCTTGTTCCCCTTTTTGGTTAAATCAATATTCCGGGTTTATATTATTATAACTATATAAATAACATTCTTTACTGAGCTAAAACTACACTATAATTACCTTTCCTTTCTTGTACAGCTTTTTGTTTTTCTTGGAGTTAATAATTGCCTTGTTTTCATCAGCTTGGCTTTGTATATAACTATACTTAAGTTTGCCACAACTTCCAACAGTCTCCCCAAAACTTTCCACATAGTAATATAGAACAGATAATCTATTAGAATCTAAAGACCTCCTTCTTGGTGCCCTTTTATTCCTTTTTCCAACCTGGACCAGTGTTTCTCCACTGTATCACTGTTATCCCACAACTTCTCTCTGTCTCATCTCGGTGATTCTACCTCATTCTTGTGTTGGAGCCTCTCCTTCCTGGTTTTCATGTTTTCCTCTTTCTTGCTTTATTCTCTCATTTTGGTGGCACACCCTTCCTGAGAAAGGGTGCATGTGAGGTAAATTTACTGAGAACTTTCCTGCCTGAAAATATCTTTACTCTACCCTTGCATTTTTTTGGTAGTTTGGCTGAAAATTGAAATCTAGGTTAAAAATAATTCTCATTCTGAACTTAAAATGCAAAATAACATGTCTTGGTTGAGTCTTTTCCTATTTATTGTATTGGGCTTTAGTGGTTCCTTTAATCTAAAGATCCATATCCTTCTATCTATAAAAATTTTCCTGTATTGTTTCCTCAATAGTTAGTTTTCTTCTCCCTCCCCCCAACCCCAGTTTCTCTTATAGAACTGGTATTGGACAGCTATTGACTCTTCTGGATTAATCTCACATTTTCTTTTCTCTTCTCTCCTAATGCCTGTGTTATCTTTTAGTTTTACTTTCTGGAAGATTTTTATCTTCTTCATCTCCCAAACTTTCTATTGATTTTTTTAAATGCCAGAACTCATATTTTTAATTTCTAAGGAATCTTTCATGTTCTAAGATTGCTATTGCAAGGATGCAGTATGTTTTTTAACTTCTCTGTGAAAATTCATTATATTTCATCGGAAGTGTTCTTTTAATCCCTGTATTGTGTTTCTTCCCCCTGATTTCTCTGTTTTCTGTTGCTTGTTTTATCCTTTTATGCTGGAGGCTCTCTTTCAAATCTCATGATCTTTGGTTGTAATGGAATCACATGCCAAATGAATGTTGTGTGTGCATGTGTAAGGCTCACTGACTGAGAGATCCACTATAGAATTATAGGGCAATGAGTAAACACTTTTATTAGAATACCCCCTGACTTCTACAAGGTTTTTCCTTAATACCCTTTAACTTCTCCACAGAATGATCTTCCAAATATGTTCTGAGGGATATCAAGCCTGGCTGTGGCCTTCTGGGTAGTAGGTAGAAAAAGGAGGCTAACAGAGTTCAATGATCAGGGTTTTGCTAATAGCCCCTGTTGCTCTCTCTTCTGTGTCTTGTGTCATTGGTCCTGAGCCTGTCTTGTTTAGAATAATTCGACTGTCTTTGGGGGTTGGAGGTGATGATGACAGAAAGACCTAAGGAACTAACTGCTTTACGTGGACTTTCACTAACTCCATGCCAGTACCTTCTGTGGGCCCCATGCTTCCAGTTCCGGAGTCTTCCAAGTTCTGAAGGAGGACTGGCTTGTTTCTTATTGGGATGCCTCTATGGGAGACATAGAATCCAGCCTTCTGTGTTCTGCTTAAACTGTTATCATTACTCTAATAGATTGTATAATGTAGGCATTTGTTAACTTTCTTGTCCACTGTTGTCCTCTTTGCTGTTCTGTTCATTCTTGTAGGTTTATACTTTTGCATTTTTTAAAGGTTTTTACTTTTTAAGTAATCTCTACACCCAACGTGGGGCTCAGACTCACAACCCCAAGATCAAGTGTCACATGCTCCCTGACTGAGTCAGCCAGGCACCCCCTGCATTTTTATACTGACCCTTTCCAGGAGGGAGTGGAGGTGGTATATATAAATGCACACAAACTTTGTAATTTAATTGATGATTACTTCTGTGTTAAGCTTTTTTTTTTTTTCCTTCTTATTAGGCTCCATGCCCAGCGTGGAGGCCAACACGGGGCCTGAACTCAGGACCCTGAGATCAAGAGTTGGATGCTTAACTGACTGAGCCACCCAGGCACCCTGAGTTATAGCTTATTTTTTAAGGAATGTTGGACCTTAACATATTGATAAATAAAATCATATGAAAATATCATTTATTCCAACACTGATACCTGCAAAGACTGGGTCTTTCCTTATAAATCAAACTAATAATATGCTAAGGTTGATGTGCTAACTAGGGTAAGACCAGGGCCAGGGTTTGTCTTATTCATTTTTGTGTTTTGTGTTAAATCATTCTAGGATTTAGCACAGACTCTTGCAAAGAAACTTAAAATCAAAAGCAACAAGAAAACAATGAATCAAAAGAGCTCCAGTTTTCTTTTTTTTCTTTAAATAAACATGTTAATGGTCACCTGTTAAGTGTAGTGAAGAGCTGCATGAGTTGGAGATACAGTGAATGGGACAGAGTCCTTAGCCTGGAGAGTTTCATGATCTAGTGGGAGAGACTAACAAGAAAACCAGTGTATACTAGGTAATGTAATTTGTCTTGGTTTAGAAATGTGTACCCAGTTCAGTGAGAGTACCATTCCCCCAGAAGTGATAAGATGCCTAGCTAATGTCCTCTTGATGCTCTTCATGGAGGAATCCAAGGCTCTGGTTAGTGTGAAAATTAGAAATAAGTCCACAGAGCTGTGTGCTATGTCTTAGATACAGAGCTATGTGCTAGAGCTAGATTCCTAGAGACACAGAGAGATACATGCTATATTTTAGCAGGTCCTGTACCTTAGAGAAGCATCACTGGACATAGATGAAAGCTCTAAATACATCTCCTCCTTAGGAGACTCCCAAACTTTCCCCTTCAAAGCTGATCCAGCAGCATGGTTCAAAACTTCTTCCCAATGCTGAGAAGAGCCCGGGTAAGCCTTGAACATGATTATATTATTATAGTAATCGTGTTGTTATTGTTTGTAAACACATCTGCATAATCTTTGAAGGCAGGTTGAAGGTCTTATTCATTTCAAGTAGATCCTGTGGCATGTGGCAAAGAGCATGAACTTTGAAGCCAGGGCATCTAGGTTTGAATTCCCATATTAGCTGTGTGACTTCAGTCAAGTTACTTGATCTTGCTACACCTAAATCTCCCACTATGTCAGACTGACATAATACCTAACTCGCAGATTTGTTGTATTAAATAAACAAAACTAGACAAAGGGCCAAAGGCACTTATTGATGGGAAGTAGGTGAAGAATAAATGGTAGATCTTGTGTTTTTTTTCTTCCTTCCCCACCAGGCTGTGATCCTCTCAAATGCAAAGAACATATGCTATTCTTATGTGTAATCCCACCCTTAGTGCAATGCTGGGCATGAAGTTGGCACTTAATGCATATTTATTCAAAGAATGAATAAATAAAAGGATGTTTGGATTCCGCAGACTGAGGTATTTTCCTGCTCTTTGAATCATTATTTGCCACTTTCTTCCTTTAGACTGCACTTCCTTAACTATTTGCTGATACTAATAAACCACCATTCTTTTCTGAGCTCCTGGATTACATGTTCTGTGGTGCTGCAAATAGTACTAAGGAGGACTAACATGATTTTTAAACACCCAAATGGCACTTGAAATCCAGCCCTGCTTATGTACACTGTGGCACCAAATATAAAGAAGGACCCCTGAAGTAAAAGAGGTGTCTGAAGCAACAGATTGTCTCCATTCTGAGTTTCAAAGGCCATTTGGCAATCACGTCTCTTGGCAGCCCCAAGATAGGAGAGCCTTTGGCTGTGAGGCTCTGCAGTGAGAGTAAAAGGTGGGAGGAGATGGTGAGGTGAGTTCATGTGTGCCCCATGTGTTTGCAGATTTCCTCCACAGAGCTGGAGTGCACTTTCCAGTTAGGTCTACCATCCACTCTTCTCTTCATGAAAGCAGAAGCAGTGTTTGGCTAAGCCATCCTTCATCACTTTCTAGCTTGGGCAGTTATAGTGTATCAGGGTTATTTGTAAACAAACAAGCAAACAAACAAATAAAAAACTATACACACACAAAACCAAAAAAACAAGTCCTAGCCTCAAGACTTCCAGTCCACTCTTCCAGTCAGGCTTGGCTCCCTCTCAGGTACGTTGGAAGCCTGTTGTGCGCTGAGAGCGTGCCTTCCTCACTTACTGACACACATCTTGCTCTGAAGGAACCTACCAGCCAAAGGGTTCTTATCTGATAGTGCCTGCTGAGGTCTCTGCAACACTGGACTCTCTGAAACCTCTCTGAATTACACTCTCGTACAAGGATGTCGTTGAGCTTGTTTTGCTTTTTTATTCTCTTTCACATTCTCCAGTGTTATTGTTGATCATGTCTTTTTCTTGCCTTTCCCACCCCTGGGTGGAGGGACATTTTGTCTACCCCCAGGGCTCTGATTATGACTTCTATGCTAATGAAGGCCACTCTGCACACTCATTTCCACCTCTTAGGAAATTCATAATCAATAGAAAAAGGAAATTTATTATCTATTTGCACAATTCAGTTTTCCTCTCCTTTGGAATTCTTTTATTCTATCCTGTATTTATTATCTTAGTATGTTCCTCTTGATTTTAAACTTTCTGTAACTATACCTATAAATCTAGACATATATCAATATTGATATCTCTGTGTGTATTTATATCTATACTCCCCCCAATCACTTGGTCTGTGTAGGTGCCTAATGAATGTTTGATGGTTTATCTTGATTCACTGTTTCGGCCTTTATAATTAAATACAGTCAAGTCAGGAGGGCAGTGCTTTCAGCTGATGATCCTTCCAGTCCCAAAGGAATGGATCCAGTATGTTCTCCAGAGAAGATCATGGGGCTTAAGATAAAACAAATGTAAAATAAAATTGTAAGACAGAAATGCACAACATTTAAAAGTTGATTTTGTGAGGGAAAATACCAGGCCATTACATCACCAAAATCAGCTTAACTGAAGTGTCTAAATTAGTTCCTGTTTAGATTTTTGAGGTATCTGATGCAGAGATTTGAACAATTCTGTGCAGTCTTCTAGGGAGCTTGAGTTAAATCATCTCTTTCAGAATAGCTTTGAAGAATGCAAGAAGTTTTCCCTTTTTAAAAAAGATTTTATTTATTTGGGGGGTGGGGGCAGGGGACAGAGGAAGAGAAGCAGACTCCATGCTGAGCACAGAGCCGGACGTGGGGCTCGATCCCAGGCCCCTGAGATCATGACCCAAGAGGAAAACAAGAGTCCAATACTCAACCGACTGAGCCTCCCAAGGCGTCCCAGTGTTCATTACTTCTAAGAGATTTCAGACGTGGCTCTGGAAACACAATGCTAGATAGGGTCTTTTAAGTTCAAGATTATACAGTCTCCCATTATCAGAAGCACAGGGTGGCAAGACCCAGGAGCACATCATCTATGGGGGGCTGCTGTCCATGCCCGTCTGGATCAGAGGAGGAAAGCCTGCCTGACTGGCCGGGCAGAGCAGACTGACCTCTAAACACTTCATCACTGCAGAACCTTCCTGACGAATCTCTCCCCTTGCCTGTAGTCATATAATGTGGGGGGTCAGATTCACCAGTGTTTTTCAATAATGCCCAAACATCCCACCCTGCAGACTTACAAGGGAGGGAATTGGAATCTGCTGCTTCAGCCCTGAGATGTCTCTCTGGAGCCTCTGATCTGGTCTCTGTTTAGACTGGACCTGGAAATGCCAAGCATGGTGCTTTTTCTCCCCCGGACCCTTGGGAAAGGGACAGTGAGATTTACAGCACAGTTCATTGCATGGCCAGGATATTTTAAAACAGTGGTTTATAGTGTTCAAGCAGGCTGATTAGCCAGCAGGGATTTCTGCTGATGGTCCTCAGGATAGAGAGTTAAGAATAGCTGCCTGCCTGGCTTTGTTTTGGGTTTTGAAGTGGTTTTGTTTCTCAGGCCACATTATCTCAGACTTCACTGCATTTTCAAACAATGCACATAATAAACGACATCTCCAAGAATCACTTAAGTCTTACCTGGATCTCTCCCTCCTTGCTTTGCACTCAGCAGTCGTTGCTTACATTTAGAAGTCTACTGGAGACTGTTTTTCATCTAGCTTACTAAGGCAGCCTTTTCATAAAGAATTGGGTTGCGGAAGGGATTGTAATTCTTCTTCCCAAAATCTTGGCAGCCAGAGTCAACTTACGAATGTACACATTTGGCTGGGTTACTTTGGCTGGTCCTATTTATGATGGTGGGTTTGGGTTGAATTCTCAGGCCAGAGCCCTAAACATTCACATGCCCCAGTGCTTTTTATTAAACTGGCACTTGTATCTGCAAAGTCTCCAGTGAGTCCCATAATATTTAATGCAGTTGAGAGATTACAAACAACAAAACTTTACATATGACATTGAAATAGGAGTCTATTAAGATTCTAGTCTTCTGGTGGGATTCCTCAAAGCAGCCCCACCTGACAGTAGCAATGCCAGATGGTTAAGTAAAAAGGCTGATGGGCATATAGGTCTTTTGAGCTCAGTTAGCAAGAGTGCTGCTCTCTCTGCTTCTTTGAGACTCGTGCTGTCTGTAACCAGACATAATTAAAAGATTAAAGAGACATTTGGAAATGTGAAGCTGGTCACTTTTTAATCAGTGAGATTGATTTTCCAATCCCAGTGTGAAGGTGGAATTTTAAATAATTTATAGGGTAGAAATCAGTGGCTTGTCACAACTTGGCTGAAAGAATACAAGCTAGGGGAAAAGGAGGACTCCTTTTTTTTTTTCTTCTTCTTCTCTAAGTTCTTTATGGAAAGGAGCATAAAAGGGAGTAAGCCATGGCTGGTTGTTACAGAGGAAATGTTTCCCAGCCTCTGTATCTCTGCTGGAAGAATGAAGATTAGTCTGGTTCCCTCCCGCCCTCTCTCCTCTTCTCCCTCTGGCTGGAGGTCTGGACATATTCTCTTCACTACTCAGCAACATTTCTCTTTTATCCTACAGATACCAGTCAGGTTCCAGTCAGGTTAAAACCAGAGTCTCCTGAAAAGGGATTGTGACTGCAGAAAATGATGCTTCCATTAGCCAAGAGGGTGCATTCCAGGGACACATTATCAGAAAGCACATAATCAGAGTCAGAATACAGGAGGGCTAACGGCAGGCTCCATGGGGCTCTATCAGGGCACTTCTGGCACCAAAGGAGAAACAGTCTCCCGGTATCAATGTAGGTTCCAGCAGCTATGTGAAAAAGATATAAAATAGGCATCTAGAAGCCTTGATGTTAAGGGGAAGAATCGACTGGTTGGCTGGCAGAAATCAGAGAAAAACCTGCAGGGATGGGATTGCCAGCAGAGGCTGTTTTTTAAGGGTAGGTTTGGTTTGGGTTCAGGAAACACTGAAACAAATGTCTTCTCTTCCCAAGTAGGCCAAGATGGCTAGTCCTCCCTAAATCAGGGAGTATCAGGTGACGGAGGCTCCTGGGCTGGGTCCCTCCCAAGTAGGAGCCTGTGATAACACCTCTCCCCTTTCCCAGGTAAACTCTCAGGACTAGCACAGATTTACCTTCAGACAAAGTGTCATGCTTCGTGAAATTTCCAGACCGGGTTTGCCCTCACCCAAGATCTCCCTGCTACTTTTCACATTTGGAGTGCACTTGCCAAAGTGGAAGGTGGAATGGAGAAACCCTTTTATGCCATGAATATCCTATGAGATGATGTTTCCCAAGGATAGTTGCTATTAAAGTGTATCAATCAATATGGGAAATAAGTGAGGGCAGGCCCTCTCTACCAGTTCCTGGCTGCCCTGGGCCTTGGGAAGGAGGGAGTAGGATGGATGAGAAGGTGAACAGAGTGGGCTGAAGAGTGCACACTCCCGGAGGGGTGGAAGAGGCAGGGAGAAGATGGCCTCCAGCGGCACTTGTCTGCCATGAGTTGGGCTAGAACAGTAAGTAGAAACTAAGGCATTTTTGCTACTCTTCAAGATGCATCAACTGAGTGATTTATTATAGGCAATTTTCTCCCATAAAACTCACTGATTAGAGGTATCACTGTAACAGGGGCCCAGCACCTCCTTACATGAATTGGCTCAGATTTACGGCTTTCCGGTTACTGAAAGGGCAATGAATAATCCACTATAGGGACCGAAAACCAACTCTCAAATAGCAGGTCAAGGGGCTGAATGTAACAACGGCTTTCTTTTCTTAAAGGTTTTGTTTATATATTCATGAGAGACACACAGAGAGAGGCAGAGACATAGACAGAGGGAGAAGCAGGCTCCCTGTGGGGACCCCGATGAGGGACTTGATTCCAGGACCCTGAGATCACAACCTGAGCCAAAGGCAGACACCCAACCGCTGAGCCACCCAGGCATCCCTAACAATGGCTTTCTGAAGATGAATGACATTTAGGGGCCATTTTCTGTATTTGTGCTTCACGTCGGTGCATTCCTGTTGCTCTGTAAGGTATAGCCAGAGGGTACCACACCACGGTTCTATCATTCCCCATTCCTACTTGCTTACAATCCCAAAGCAGGGTTTCTAGACATTTGGGGCTAAACAGTTCTTGTCTGGGTGAGGTTGTCCTGCATATTGTAGGATGTTCCTCAGCATCCCCAGTCTCCACCCATTTGATGCCAGTACCACCCCTTCTCCCATTTGTGACAACCAAAAATATCTCTAGATATTGTCAAAAACCCCTGGGAGAGGGGGGCGCAGAACCGACCACAGTTGAGAGTCACCACCCTAAAGAAACTTATCGTTTATATTGACTTAGTAGGGCAATTACAAATCAGGTTGAATCAGCCCTTATTTATTAGGCTTCCTCTAGATAACTAATAAGACTACATTAGTCATAGGCCTATAGGGTTGAGCTGTACCAGAACCATTCTCTCATAATTGTTACCTACTCTGTTTGCACTCATGTTGCAATGCAGCCCTGAATAAACCTCTCAGCAAAGGTAAGTCTTACATTACCACCTTTTATTCAGGCTCTCTTCCTTTTTCCTCTCCTTGCTGTCTCCCCTCTCACCCCCTTGACCACCAGTTGGCTTAAATATGATACCTCTTTGAAGAATGTTTTCCAGGAGGCAATGCTTAATGCAGAGATGTGATTCAACAGTGGTGGAATCTCGGGTGGCCGGGCTCAGAGGGTCTGAGAGAGAATTCTGCAAAGGAGCCTCTCTGCTGTCCTTAAAGCCTACCAGGAAGAGGCTACAAGATCCTTCCATCTGTATGCTTGGCTCTGTCAGAGCAGATCATGTTATTAGTATCCACTAACAACTGCCAATAATAGTCAGAATGTTGGGTAGCTTTGCTGGGAAACAGACCTGGTTCTGAAGACAAGGGTCTGGTCTCAGAGGAAATGGAAACTGTTTTGCCCCAGGAAAGGAATAAATGCAATCAATGGTTCTTACAGAGCTCTCTGCCCAAGCAATTTTGGTCAGGTTAAGTGTGTCAGCAAAGTGAACCAAGTGTTACCATCATAGATTATGAAATGCAGAGTCTAATGTTAATAAGGTTACCAGTAAATGTGGGAGTTCTGGGTCAGTAATGGGGAATTGGGGTGGGTGAGAGCCAAAGAAAAATCAGTAAGGCAAACACATCAACAATAACCTGTAGGTAAACATGAGGAACTATTCACTTTATGAGAACAGGAAGTAAAATTTCTGCCTGCATTAGCACAGTGTTGCAAATACACGTTAGGTCATCAGTGCGCAGTAGAGGGAAACTGTCCTAAGGCTCTTCAGTATCCAGGTAGCTAGAGGAGGGAATGAGCCTTTGGGAACAGTGAGACCTACATCTCTCTGAAGATGGAGCCCTGTATTAAAACCAGTCCCTTGGGGCGCCTGGGTGGCTCAGGAGGTTAAGCATCTGCCTTCAGCTCAGGTCATGATCCCAGGGTTCTGGGATCGAGTCTTGCATCAGATTCTCTGCTCAGCAGGGAGTCTACTTCTCCCTCTCCCTCTTCCCCTGCTTGTGCTCTCTCCCTCTCTCAAATAAATAAGTAAAATATTTTTTAAAAATTAAAAAAAAGTAAAACCGGTCCCTCCAATGGGAGTAGTTGGTGTATTCCATACTGTTCTGCTCATTGAAAAGAATGAAAAAGAAAAGATCTTGTCGGTTGAAAATTCTCATGGTATATATTCTGAGGAGCTCCTTCAACTGTCCTACTACACGTGTCTGTTCAAAACAATGAAATGGAGTAAATGGACGAATTAATAGGCAATCCATTCTGTGCTTCCAACTTTCTTGAGCGGGGATGCTGTTATCGTGAAGAACCCAATTTCCCTGAAACCTGTAGAATAGAGGGGGTGATACAACCAACAAGGTGTAATCAATGACTGCCAGGCCTCTCCCTTTTAAACCAGTTCCTATCTGTCTTTGGAGACAGGCTGTCTTTCCTGTCTGTACAAATGCATTGACACTTTCCTGAACCATTTTTGAGATGTCTGGTGAAAAGCTTTGTAATGACTGCTTCCCTCCCCACATAAATGATCTGCATAGTGAAAGACTTAGGGCTGTCTGTTTTTTAGTTGACTCTCAAGCATTGGGTAACTCGCAGCTAAGGTGATCTCATTCAGTTTCCTGGCTTAAATACCATCTGCTTGGTGATGTCTCTCAGTCCAGACTTCTACATGAACCCTTGCTTCTTATTCAGTATCACTACTTTGAAATCCCATAGACATCTCAGATCTAGCATGTCCAGAACCTTAATTCCTGGTTCCCGTCTAGCAAACCTATTCTTCCTGCAGTCTTACACATCTCAGCAAATGTCAACTCCACCCCCCCAACCTTGTTCTAAGGCCAAAAACCTTGGTATCATCCCATCTCCTACTTAAGTACATCCAATCCATCAGCAGAACTGTTGGTTCCAACCTCAAAGAACATCTATCCAGAATCTAATTATTTCTTAATACCTGTGTGTTTGTATCTGGCCCAAACCACCCTTTGTCTCTTGCCCAGTTAAATGCAACAGCTTCTTTCTTTTTTCTTTTTCTAAAAGATCTTACCGTTAAGTAATCTCTACACCCCACATGGGACTGGAACTCTCAACCCCAAGATCCAGAGTCACATGCTCCATTGACTGAACCAGCTGGGCGCCCCTAAATGCAACAGCTTCTTAACTCGCCTTTGCACTTCCTCACTAGTGCCCTTGGTATCAATATTCTTGGCATAGTAGTTAGAGGAATCCCTTTAAAATTGCTGCTCTGCTTAAAATTTTCCAAAATCTTCCTGTCTTAGAGTCAAATCAATGTCGTATGGATAAGAAGGCCATAGTGATCCTTCCACCTTCATTTCCATCCTCTTCCTCTCTCTCACTGGGTTCCAGGCCCACCACCCTCCTGGTTTTCCTGCAAGCTCTCGAACAGTTCTGCGTCTGGGTTTTGTACCCGCGCTGCTCTGCTCAGACTGCCATTTCCCCAGAGAGCAACATGTGGCTTCCTCCCTCACTAGCTTGGGGTTTCTGCTCAAATGGCAGCTTGCCAGTGAGGAAGGCCTTGACCCAACTGTCTAGCAGCATGTGGACCTTTCCACACACAATGCTCCATCACCTTCCCTATAATTATTTTTCTCCAAGGCCTTTATCATGTATACTGTTATGTTCAATTGTTTTCTTTTGTCTCACACGGGGATGGGAGGATTCTGAGGGAAACAACTTTGTTTCATTTGCTGCAGTACCCCAAGGGCCTGAATTGATGGCTGATATATTCTGGGTGCTTAGTCCACATCTGTGAACTGAATGGTGACTTTCTATTCCATTTACATGTTGGTTTTGTAGGAAATCTTCCATGACCCTCTAAATAGGGGTGAGGAGATTTCAGGTTGTACTACAAAGCTGTTCATCAAGACAGTGTGGTACTGGCACAAAAACAGACACATAGATCAATGGAACAGAACAGAGAATCCAGAAGTGGACCCTCAACTTTATGGCCAACTAATATTCAACAAAGCAGGAAAGACTATCCACTGGAAAAAAAAAACAGTCTCTTCAATAAATGGTGCTGGGAAAATTGGACATCCACATGCAGAAGAATGAAACTAGACCACTCTCTTGCACCATACACAAAGACAAACTCAAAATGGATGAAAGATCTAAATGTGAGACAAGAGTCCATCAAAATCCTAGAGGAGAACACAGGCAGCACCCTTTTTGAACTTGGCCATAGCAACTTCTTGCAAGATACTTCCATGAAGGCAAGAGAAACAAAAGCAAAAATGAGTTATTGGGATTTCATCAAGATAAAAAGCTTCTGCACAAGCAAAAGAAACAGTCAACAAAACTAAAATACAATCTACGGAATGGGAGAAGATATTTGCAAATGGCCTTTCAGATAAAGGGCTAGTATCCAAGATCTATAAAGAACTTATTAAACTCAACAGCAAAGAAACAAACAATCCAATCATGAAATGGGCAAAAGACATGAAGAGAAATCTCACAGAGGAAGACATAGACATGGCCAACAAGCACATGAGAAAATGCTCCACATCACTTGCCATCAGGGAAATACAAATCAAAACCACTATGAGATGCCACCTCACACCAGTGAGAATGGTGAACATTAACAAGACAGGAAACAACAAATGTTGGAGATGATGTGGAGAAAGGGGAACCCTCTTGCACTGTTGGTGGGAATGTGAACTGGTGCAGCCACTCTGGAAAACTGTGTGGAGGTTCCTCAAAGAGTTAAAAGCAGAACTGTCCTACGACCCAGCAATTGCACTGTTGGGGATTTACCCCAAAGATACAGATGCAATGAAATGCCGGGACCCCTGCACCCTGATGTTTATAGCAGCAATGTCCACAATAGCCAAACTGTGGAAGGAGCCTCGGTGTCCATCAAAAGATGAATGGATAAAGAAGATGTGTTCTATGTATACAATGGAATATTATTCAGCCATTAGAAATGACAAATACGCACCATTTGCTTCGACGTGGAGGGAACTGGAGGGTATTATGCTGAGTGAAGTAAGTCAGTCAGAAAAGGACAAACATTATATGGTCTCATTCATTTGGGGAATATAAAAATTAGTGAAAGGAAATAAAGGGAAAGAAGAGAAAATGAGTGAAAATATCAGTGAGAGTGACAAAACATGAGAGACTCCTAACTCTGGGAAATGAACAAGAAGTAGTGGAAAGAGAGGTGGGCGTGGGCTTGGGGTGACTGGGTGATGGGCACTGATGGGGGCACTTGTCAGGATGAGCACTGGGTGTTTTGCTAAATGTTGGCAAATTGAACTCCAATAAAAAAAAGAGAGAAAAAAATAAATCGGGGTGAAGCATCCCTCCCACAGCTGTCTGTGCTTCCCTGTTATAGTGTTTCTCATACTGCATGATGATTTCATGGTTAATTTATAAAAACTCCATAGGGATTGAAGTAAGTTTTTCTTTCTCGCTGATAAATCTCTAGTAGTTGCAAAGTGGTCCACACATTGTCCACACTCAAATATTTGTTAAATTGAATACACACACACACACACGCATGCACGCAACAGGGTTATAATTTAGCAAGTTAAAATTCACATCATATAGAATCAACTGTGTTAAAGTCTGTGGTTCAGTGGCATTTTGTACATTCATAATATTGTAACATCATCACCTCTTTCCAGCTTCTAAGCATTTTATCAGCCCAAAAGGAAACCCCACACCTGTTAAGCAGTCATTCCCATTCCCCAATTCACCTCAGCCCTTGGCAACCACTAATCTGCTTTCCATCTCTATGGATTTACCTATTCTTGATATTTCATGTAGATGGAACCATACACTATGGGGCCTTTTTGGCCAACGAGGTTTTAATGTATATGACTTAGAAAGGTTTTATCATGGCAAGACTGTTTTTAATCCTATTGGCACATGTAGCCATAGGTTTAGCCTGTACCTCTTTCACGTGCATACCACTCAAAAAGGCCAAATCAATCCACGTGTAGAACTTTCTTCCGAGTTACTGCTGGTAATTTACCAGCAGCCCTTACCTTGTGCTACAGCCAATCCCTCAGGTCTTCATCCTCCCCCCTCTCCCCTTCCATGTCCCCTTATAGTTTACCATCCCTCCCACCTCTATCTAGATGCTTGCCAGGATGAAAGGAAGGGCAATAAAAGACCAGAGTTGAGGGGCGCTGGTGAAAGTCCATAAAGTCATGAAGGGTAGGGAAAAATCTGTGTAAGAACGTGTCTTCCAAATCCCAGAATCTTTTTGAAGCTTAAAGAAGTCAGTTTAAGGGAAAAGTAAAAAGTTCTATTTTATGTAGTAGATTAGATACAGACAAAAGTTGTTACCCTGGTGAAAAGATAAATAGCTTTAGGGTTTAGACAAATATCCAGACAATAAATCAATACAAGGCTGTTGAGAGGAAGCAGAGGACAGGAGTTAACATCCAAGAGCAATTACCATCCTCTCTCACAAATACCCCTGGTTGGGACGGCCTGGCCAGGGTGGGCCCCATGGCGACATGTTAACTGCAGCCTTCTCAAATGATCTGCTGAACTGTGTCTGCCTCACAAACCTTTCTGGAATTGCAGTCCGCTTCATATTTTCAGAGGCTAATTTTACAAACTATCCATGAACTTGCCCTGGGGATGAGCATTATTAACATGTTCCTGACTCTGGGCTATTTCAGAATCTGGAGGTGACAGGATAAAAGAGGGAGAGAAGGGCATGGAGACCAGTGCATTCTTCCCCTGTTACCATACATGGAAGTTTTATCCTGGAGGAGGCAAAAGTAAAGTTGTGGATGACTTCAGGTTTTTAAGAGCCTCCGTGAGGGAGCATTGGAGAATTAGCTGAAGAGGCTCAAAACTTTAGGTTAAACATCTTATTGAAGAAACAACACTTCCATTTTATGCTTTGACTTCAACTTATTATGTTCTTACTTCTAGATGTTGTAGTAATCTATAACTTGTGGGCAGGGCAATATTAGCTTGACTTGGTTAAACGTAACTGAATGTACTGTAGAATCTCAGCACAACTGTCTGACACCTATTTGACCTCCAGATAGTGCATTTTCTACTAGACAAATGTTAAGATGTATGGTTTAAACTGAGGTATTACAAAGTTTCCCTGGAACAGGGATCCCTGGGTGGCGCAGCGGTTTGGCGCCTGCCTTTGGCCCAGGGCGCGATCCTGGAGACCCGGGATCGAATCCCACGTCGGGCTCCCAGTGCATGGAGCCTGCTTCTCCCTCTGCCTGTGTCTCTGCCTCTCTCTCTCTCTCTCTGTGACTATCATAAATAAATAAAAAAAAATAAAAAAAAAAAAATAAAAAAAATTTAAAAAAAAAAAAAAAAAAACAAAGTTTCCCTGGAACAAATAAATGAACAATCACCAAATATTGTTTCCTTTTGCCAATGAGAGTAGCTGGCTAGATGGACAGGCCAAAGAAAACTAAAACCAGTGTGATGAGATTCACTTTTAGGAACTCAGGCCTCTGAAACAGGCAATTAGAAAAACAGGAGTTTTGACTTTTGAGATTGAGGGTGTGCTATTTTTTTTAATTGGGTGAAATTTAGTGTAGAAATGAAAATAACATCAAGGTTTCAGGCATGATGCAGAGCTTATTAATCTGGAAACAAAGGGCATTTGGCCAGTTAAAATAATAATTTTAAACAAGGACTACAACTTCCTCTGCAATGGCTGAAACCCAATTAGGTCTTTCCAACTGGAGTTGTAGTTCTTTCTTTCAGAGTATGCGGTTTGGCATAATACGGAATGAGTAAACTTTCTTAGATGGGGAAAATATTATCAAAAGAAAATAATATCATGGAGTAGCCTGCCCTTGCCCAGTATTAATGAATGGAGAAGGTGCATTTGCTCATCAAAGAAAACGTGCTAAAGCCCAGCAGTAGGACATCACGTGAGGAAAGCCAACAAATCAGAAGACAAATGTTTTTGATTTGTGTGGTTTCCAGTAGGAAATAACTCATCAACTCACATGTATTTATTTAGGATCTACTTCACATCTAGCCCTGTGCTTGGGATTGTGAAGTCCACAGGAATTTACGTCACTTGGGATCCTTGCTCCATTCATCATATCACCACCAAGGTCATGAACACTGGCTCCATGTAATGAAATGTGTGTCAGGCTCTTTAAATGTGTTATTTTGTTGAATGTTCGCAAGCCCCCTGCACAGGAGATATTGTTTTGCCCATTTTGCAAATAGAAAAACTCACACTCAGAGAGATGAAGAAGCTTGCCCACAATCTATTATCAGTGGCAGAGTAAAGAGGAAAGGACCATGTGTGACCACAGAATGTCTGTGCCTAAGAATATGAATGAGTATGGTTTTGTGAAACATGAATTGTTTAATTCCAGGCAATTATAGGGGCTTCTGGGCCATTTATTTGACCAATTTTCCCTAACTAGAATGAAGGCCAAGAAAAGAGAATGAACATTTTCCATTTCCATCCCATTTTTCAGTTAACAGAAATTCAAATCAGGTGGTCAGAATCTCAGACGGTCCTCATGGCCCAAATAATCAACACAACCATCTTAACTTTAAAACCCAAAATTTTATTGAAATATAATATTGAAATATATCTATAAATCTTGTCAGAACTTACTGAGGTGGTTTTTTAAAAAGATTTATTTATTTATTTTGAGAGAGATAAAGAGAAAGAGAAAAAAGCAGGAGGGGCAGTAGGAAAGAGAATCTCAAACAGGCTCCACGCTCAGTGCAGAGCCTCAAGTGGGGCTTGATATCATAACCTGGGCTGCAATTAAGAGGCAGACACAACTGACTGGGCCACCCAGGCATGCCAGAACTTACTGAGTTTTTAAAATAATCTCCATTAAATCTTGTTAGTTTTAGTTTTCAACATTTTGAGGACCTTTGAGTTCAAAGCCAAGTGGAAATTTATTTTTTCCACAAAACAACTTAGATAGTTTCTCCAGCAATTTCCACATGACCGTAGTATCAGTATGTGTGACAGCTTTCTTTTTGTTTGTGACAGCTTTTTAAAAGTCATTTTGAAAGTCGCCTCTAGAGCTTTAAAATTCTTTTTATTGTGCACATATGTTAAAGACAAGGGACAAAACTTTTGTTCTTCCAAAGGCATTTCTTAACAAAGTACACCTAAAATCATTTTCTTTGTATCTTGACTAAAATTTGAAGGATTTGAATTTTTTTTAGAAGGATATTATTCACATACCACTCTTTACCCTGTAAAATACACGACTGGGGGCTCCTGGGTGGCTCAGTCAGTTAAGCATCTGCCTTCAGCTCAGGTCATGATCTCAGGGTCCTGGGATCGAGCCCCACATGGGGCTCCCTGTTCAGAGAGAAGCCTGCTTCTCCCTCTGTCTCTGCCCTCTGTTTATGTTCTCTATCTCAAATGAATAAATAAAATCTTTAAAGGAAATAAAATAAAATACACAATTGAGTGGTTTTTAACATAGTCAAAATCATGTGACCATCACATCTTTGCTATCTGAAAAAGTAACTCTAACCCATTAGCAGTCATCCCTACTTCCCCTCCCTTCGACCTTTGGCAACTACTAATCTACTTTCTGTAACTATAGATTTGCCTATTCTGGACAGTTCCTGTAAGAGGAATTATAAAATATGTGACTTTTTTTTGTCTACATTTTTTCATGGACCATGATGTTCATCCATGGTGTAGAGGTATTTGTAATTAATTCATTTTTATATCTGTGCAATATTTCATTATGTGCATATATCACATTTTGTTTATACATTTGTCTGTTCATTTTTATTTCCTATTATAATACTGCTGTCAACACTCATGTAGAAGTTTTTGTGAGGAAAGGCATTTTCACTTCTCTTGGTATATACCTAGGAATGAAACTGGTTAGTTTATATGGTAACTAATTTAATGTTTTGAAGAGGTGTCATACAGTGATTTGTACAGCAGCTGTACCATTTTATATTTCCACCAGTAAGGTATGAGGCTCTAATTTTTCCATATCCTCCCTAATACTTGTTATTCTCTTTTCTATTTTAGTTTTTATTTTTATTATTTTCTTAAGATTTTATTTATTTATTCATGAGAGACAGAGAGAGAGAGGCAGAGACATAGGCAGAGGGAGAAGTAGGCTCCCTGTGAAGAGCCTGATGCGGGACTCAATCCCAGGACCAGGATCACTACCTGAGCCAAAACCTGTCTGCTTTTGGCTCAACCACTGAGCCACCCAGGCATCCCTCTATTTTAGTTTTTAATTATAGTCATCACAGTGGGTATGAGGTGGTATCTCATTGTAGTTTTGATTTGCATTTCCTTGATGATGAGCACCTTTATATGTGCTCGCTAGCCATTGTATATCTTTTTTTGGAGAAATGAATCTGTTCAGGTCTTTTGCCCACTATTAAATTGTGTTGTTAATCTTTTTATTAAGTTTTAAAAGTTTTCTTTTTGTATATTCTGGATACCAGACCCTTACTGATATGTGATTTGCAAATATTTTCTCCTGTTCTGTGGATTGTCTTCACTTTCTTGATAGTGTCCTTTGAAGCACAAAGGTTTTTAATTTTTATGAAGTCCAATTTGTTTGTTTGTTCTTTTGTCATTTATGCTTTTGGTATCATGCCTAAGAAACCATTGCCTAATCCCAGGTCAGATACATTTTCTATACGGTGTGAGGTAGGGTTCCAACTTCATTTTGTTTTCTGTTGCTAGAATTAAATGTCTTTGCAGAATAGCAGAATGATTACAAACTCAGGTGCTAGAGTCCAACTGCTGTACTGTAAAACAATCCCTCTTCTTAAGTTACTAGTTGCGTGATCTTAAGGAACTTCCCTAATTTCTCCATGTTTCGCCATTCTCATCTATAAAAGGGACAGAGTAGTAACTATTTCACTTGTGTTCATTAAAATTAAATTATAGGGGCACTTGGATGGCTTAGTTAGTCAAGTGTCTGACTTCAACTCAGGTCATGATCTCAGGGGTCCTGGGATCGAGCCCCACATCAGGCTCCTCACTCATTGAGGAATCTGCTTGTCCCTCTGCCTCTCTCTGACCCCCACCCCCACTCATTCTCTCTCTCAAATTAATAAGATCTTTTTAAAAATTTTTAAAAAATAAATAAAATCATAGAGTTATCATAAGAACAGAGTCTGTACATAAAAAGTGCTGATGTATTGATTATTAGTTATAATCATTACTGGCTCCGTGAACATTTAGAACTGTCTCATTGTCTCCTCTGGGTGCATGTTTTCAATCGCTGACTTGATAAGTGTCTTATAAAGAATACGCTTTAACAGATAGATTTTAATGTACCTTGAATGTTCCAAGGGGATTGGATGTGGGCTGAATTTGTAGCTGTATTTCACCCCTAAAAGAAGCAAAGTATTTGGCAAAAGGCATTTCCAATCTTTTACAGAACTTCACACAAAGAGACTAAAGCATGGTGAAAGTATAGTTTGCTAGTAACAAAATACTGCAAACTGGATGTTGTAAACAACAGCAATTTATTTTTTTCACATTTCTAGAGCCTAGAAGTTTGTCTTTAGTTTCATCTTTTATCCTTTTTGGTGTCTTCAACCCCCACCCCCCACAATACCCTCCTTTCCCACCCCTAGACTTCTCTGGGGGCCATTCCTCTCCCCCAGCTAGCATCATTTTGATCACGTGGAAAATTAGAGACAAAAACCTAATGCTTGCTAATGTTCATGCAACCTAAAATGTTGCATGTCTATCCAATAATGGGCTTCTTACCCAAGTAGTACCACCAAACTATCAACTATGTGTATTTGATTCCCAACGGGAAGAAGCTCTGGAAACCCAACGGTATTCATAAAAAAGGATGCCAGCTCTGATTTGATTTTCAGCATCCTGCCAAGAGAGCGATCCTCTGCTACCCGTTGTCCACCAGTGCTTCCTGCAAAACTAAGCCTCATGTTCCAGGGTTTGATGTGGCCCTTATGACCTGTCTCTGCTGGTCCCCACCACATGGGTGAGTTGTGGTAGCAATCAGAAGTTACTTCTTCCAGGAGTGGTACCTACTGATGTAGAAGCAAAGGCAATGGTTAACTGTAAAACTGGCATATTTGCTGTGAGACTCAGGCATTTGCAACAAGCCAGTGAAGGAAATGCTTTGGAGAGAAACACATTTTTGTTACCTCTCTAATCATCTCATAGAGGCAACTAACTGCCTTCTATAGAGCATCATTCCTACTGAGATGAAAGGTCCTTAATTCGGGTAGTTTGTGGAAAACAGTTACCAGGAAACTTTCAGCTCACATAATGAGAAGCTTCCAGGTAATTTAGAATTACTTGTTTTCTAATGTGAACTCTGTATTCTTAAAAAGGAAAGACAAGGGTTTAGCATTTCCTGAGATTGGCTTCACCTAATTAATACACAGTCGCTAACTTCAACTAGGGGAGCGGGCAGGGGGTAAAAGTGTTGCCTTAGGGAGACTTTCGTCAAATGGAGAATTCAAAAAAGTCATTCCTTTTGAGCTTAAAGCCATTAACTCCTCTAGTAACCAACTGTGAGAGTTATGTTTGAGCTTGTCTCGAAAATTACTTTGAAAAAAAGGAGCAGACAAGGGGCTGCTGACTTGGCTGCCAGTTTATTTACACGTCTTAAGCAAGAAGCTGCATATACTTGTTTTAAGATCTGTTTGGAATACTACTGGCACTCCCCAGAAATCTTGTAGAAAAGCCCGTCTATGTCAGAATCAGCACCTGCTGCAGTGTGGGTCAGGCTGAGAAATTGTTACAGACCCTAAATAACTCATTTCTTCTTTTTTTCTTCAGTAAAAGTAATATTCAAATATGTGTTCTTATATATGCAATCAGTTGAGTGGATCAAATTAAAGGAAATTCTTTTACAATAGGCTATCTGGTACCTTGTTCAAAATGTAGCAGCTCATCAGAGCACTGTTAGGTCTGTTGGATCTTATTCATTTTGATGAACATGAGGAAGGAACAGAGAAATCCAATTGTCATAGTATGGAGTGGGGGGCATTTTAGTTTGTTAGGGCTGATGTAACAAAGTACCAGAGGCCAGGTGCCTTAAAGAACAGAATTTATTTTCTGGCCATTCTGGAGGCTGGTGAGTCTAAATAAAATCAAGATGTCAGCAGGGTCAGTTCCTTGTGAGACTGTGAGGGAGACTCTGGAGCTGGCCTCCCTCCTTAGCTGGTGGATAACTATCTTCTAAAAAAATAAAAAATAAAAAAAATAACTATCTTCTCCCTGTGTTTTCCCTCTATGAGTATGCCTATAGATCCAAATTTCTCCCTTTAAAAGGACACCGGTCCTATTAGATGAGGGCTCATCCTAATGATCTCATTTTAACTTGATGACCTCACATAAGGTCACATTCTAAAGTAGTGGATGTTAGGACTCCAACATATGCATTTCTGGGGCACAACATTCAACCCACAATTCTGGAGGTGAAAAGGTGTGGCATTTAGTGAAAACCCATGTAGGAACCACACACTGCTGTAAAGGCACTGATCCCTGGTAGCCTCACTGATACACTCAGTAGACTAACAAACACTTTCAGGGTCTCAAAGACAAACCTTCTAGAAGTGGTCAGACTAAGGCTGCTGTGTTCCATGAACTAATACACAAAAGTATCCGGTACCCTTTGGAAAGACTCTCACCAAAAGGTATAAGCAGTTAAAAGACTCGATATCTGGAGGACCATCACATTAATTGTCAGAGACAAGTAACTTATAGATCAATACCTCGTTCACTGATTTTTCATTCTGGATAAATGAGCTTCCTGGGTTTCAAATTGTGCTGTGGCCCATTTCATTTTTATCCGGAGGGTGCCGAGAATAATGCGTCTTTAGCATTGAGTCATGAAGACAGTTTTAATGATACTTTGTTAAGGTGCCATGCTTTGGCAACTGATTGATTTGCTTTCTTAAAATTTGGATTAGTTTGGGCATGTCACTTCACCTCTCTTTTTCCTGGTCTATAACATGGCTTAAAAATACCCGCTTCATAGAGTTGGAGAGTCAGATGAGGTGATGTGGGTAAGCTCCCAGTTTGGGACCTGGCCCATAGTCAGTGCTCAATAAATGGTAGTTTCTACAACATGATTATTGTATTTTATATCATTATACACTACAGCTGTGGATCGAGGCCAGGTCTTCAGTGTCCACAGAACAAGAGCAGGAAGGAGGGCCACTTGTCATGAAGAGGAGTCTTTATAAGCAGGGTGACGCTGAGGAGGACATGCTAGAGGCTTGTGATGTGACCCATGCTTTCCACGTCCTATCCATCTCTGGAAACCACAGAAATCACAGGATCCTTGATATCACTAGATTTCCTTGTGCAAGTTGGCATGACATGAAGCTTGGCACAAGTCTGGTATTGAGTTTGGGGTAGAGACAGAGAGTCAAAAGGGAGCAGAGACAGAGGAATCTATGAGTAAATAGGATCTGAAAATCACAGTGTTAAGCCCTGCAATCACCTCTGAATAAATGAATGTGTGAGTAAATGAAGCCCACGTGGTTTGAGATATGATTGTCTACAGATAGAAAAATCAGAAAACTGTGCAGCCTGGTTGCTTTCAGCATTCTTCAATATAATTAATCTTTTGCTTAATTACCAGTTTTTCCTTCCTAGAGCCCATTTTCTTGGCCTTGCTTTAGATCTCCTGGTTGTTTGGCCACTGGCTTTTTTTTTTTAAATCCAAATAATTAATCTCTTTGTGATTTTTTTTTTTTTTTTTTTTTTTTTTTTTTGCCATACAGTATGTGCAGCTATGCCTTTTGCTTCCTCTAAACTTCTGGCTACTTGTGATCACTTATAGTCCAGGTGGGGAGACACTGCTTAATGGAGAAGTTCACCCAGCAGACAGTTCGACGCTACCTAAAATCTTTCTTTAAGCCATGTTCCCAGCCTCATTTACCATTATCCTTTACAATAAACCCTCTATTTAGGGCACATAGTGACTTACTGACCCTGAATTCCCATTTTCCATGTTGGTTTGTCTCTCTACAATCATACTACACACACACACACACCTTCCCACTCAATACACACATGCAAAACTAGAGTCTCCAAGGTCCACTAAAAAAATATCACCCCTGCCCTCCCAAGAAGAAACAGCTCCATGAGTTCTCCCATCGGCATTTTCATCTGATGCCATCACACACCTTGTCTAATAGTATTCTCAGCTGCACTCTGTTTGCATGGTGAAACTGTGGCTCTCCTCTCCTGGGAGCCTGGCTCACTGACTGACATAGAAGGGAAGCCTAGTATAGGTTTCCATGAAGGTGTAAACTAATGAGTGGAAGTGAATAGCAACAGGAAAAATCCAAAACATCAAATAACCCGAAAATAATCTATATGTTACTTTGGAATGTATTTTATGCACACACTCAGGGAACATCAAACACAAAACTTCAAATACAGCAATGAAGCCAGCCTGTGCAGATCCCAGTTGGGTGAGGTGGCCTGGAAAAAGGGTGGGAATCCCAACAGGAAGGGAGGAACCCCTTACCAGCCAGCTGCCCTTCCCTAGCCTCAGTGACTTATCTAGAAATCAGAGAGACTCCAAATGGCTCAAAGCTCAAGGGCACAGGGCTGGGTAATTAATAAATGATTGTAACGCCTGCAGAAACGGAAGTTCTGAGAAAACACTAAATCATAATGATACAAAAATAAGCATCTTTCATTTTCTTCTTTAAAATGGAAATGGCATAGTTTTTTTAAAAAAAATCTAAAAGGGGTTCAAGAAACAGCAGAAAGTTTAACAGGGAGATGCACCAAATGATCATGCAAACCCATTCAGTGTTCTAAATGCAATTATAGTGCTGACCATCAGCCCTGGAAACAAATTACAGTAGCTAATAACAGCAATTAGGATGTTTTTAGAAAATCACTTGGAAGCAAAATTGTCAACAAAAGACCACTCAAATATAGCTGTAAACAGCTTAAATAAGAGAATAATGCGGTGACCTCTGCCCCAAGTGACATGAAGAAGATATAAACCACATGCAGGGTCCCAAGGAACTGTCTTCCAAGTGATTACGGACATTTGTTTTTAACCTCAATCTTTGGGGGCCCTTCTCAATGTGGTGGAGCGCCAAGTGCCCTTGAACATTTCTGCTGCCTGCTAAGTCTTATCCTGGTTCGCTCATCTACTCTGGATAATTCTCCCCTTCTCCTCTCTTTTGCATTTTTTGTTATCTTTGGCATTCATTTTTGAAAAACATGCGCCTCACTTGGAACAAATCCACTAAAGCAAACAACCTTAAAACTTTCCAAACAGCCCTGACTGTTGCGATCCACAGGCAGCCGCCTCCTGGGGCTCATGGTGCTTGCGGGGATCCTGGTGGGAGAGCCGCTTGTTGGCTCTAATAGAAACTGACATTTACATATCTCAATATTAATTCCCAGGAGGCTGGGCCGGCTCACGTCTGCGATAAGCAAGGGGGGGCGGTGCAGAGTAAAGAGGAGAGAGGGCTGGGTAGAGAAGGGAATGGAAAGGAAGACAAGCCTTGAGATTGAAAAATGTTCTCTGTTAGCGCTTCATTAATAACAGAGCAACATAAGGAGCGAGGTCCTTTCATAAATTGTCACTTTTTTTCATTTATTTATTTATTTATTTATTTATTTATTTATTTATTTGAATTTTATTTATTTTTATTTTTATTTATTTATATTATTTTATTTCTTTTATTTCATTTATTGCCTGTTGAGGAAGAGTGAGCGATTCCTTGCAGGGATGTGTGTGTATGTGTGTGCACGCATGTGTATTCATGTGCACGAGTGTGTATGCATGTGCGCATGTGTGTTAAGGCAAAACAACAAACAAATAATTTAAAAAGAAAGCATATTATGTGGAATTCTTTCCAAAATGTGTATCCCACATGCTCTTCTGACTAGATAGCCTCCCAAGTAGGGTAAGTGTGTTGCTATTGAGAGCTCCAATGTCATTATTAGAGCCAACTGCCATAGAAAATGCTGGAATATAGTTATGCTTGGCATAACTATATATATATATATATATATATATATATATATATATATATATATATATATACTATAACTTGGTAAATAGTTTTCAGGACATTTTGGTCCACTTTGGAGGGGTTTTCTCTACCTCTGGACTTGATGGTCAGGCTGGCAGATGTCTTTTTTTTTTTTTTTTTGCAACCCCATCTACTTTTCAATTCCTTGCTTTTCACATTCTGTGGACTAGAAATTCTAGCTTGTTCAAATTGTGGCAAGAGTAAACCTATCTGGCTGTAAGTACCTGTGAATAAAGCATATGGGTTTTGACAGTCCTTTTGCTTGCAAGAATTTTTACTTTTGCTTTTACCTGTTTCCTGACCAGATTCCAGAGATTTGAGCTGATTACATAAGTGGGGTATCACTGAAATTAATAAAAGGTGAATTTATAGCATAGAATTTAGGCACCTGATAGAGATTTAAATGAAATGTTCAGATTACATGTAACTTTATTTATATCAATTCTTTGGCCCTTAATTTTATATCTTCAGGAATATATAATACATTAAAATCACATCATTTTGATTAATTTAATTGGTAAATTGTCCACTAATAGAACTGAGATAATTTTATTTGTTATACAGAGGAAAGAAACAAACAGAAGTCCTATAGTGCTATTGCCCTAATATAAACATACTTTGCATCTGGGTATATAGTTGACCTTTGAAAAATGTGGGGGTTAGTGGAGCCAACCCCCCCAGTCAAAGATCCACCTATAACTTTTGACTCCCTAAAAACTTAACTGCTCATAGCCTACTGAGACCAGAAGATTTACCAATAACATAGTCAATTAACACGTTTCATGCTATATGTATTGTATACTGTACTCTTACAATAAAGTAAGATAGAGAAAAGAAAATGTTATTAGGTCATAAGGAAGAGAAAATGCATTTACAGTGCGTACTATAAAAAACCGGGTAAATGGATTCACACAGTTCAGACTCTTATTGTTCAAGGGTCCACTGTACTTCCTTAGATATTTTTCCTATGCATGCTTTTGCAAATAGAGTTGTACTATGATCCTCTATATAAGTTTATATTCTGTTTTTAAAATGTACTTTTAGGGGCATGTGGGTGGCTCAGTTGGTTAAGTGTCTGCCTTCAACTCAGATCATGATCCCAACTCAGATCTGGATCCTGGGATCCAGCCATGCATGGCGCTTCCTGTTCAGCAGGGAGCTGCTTCTCCCTGCTTCTCCCTCTGCCTCCTGCTCCCTCTGTTTGTGCTCTCTCTCTCTCTCTCTCAGTCAAATAAAGGAATAAAATCTTTTAAAAATGTACTTTTAATGACTACAGGATATTCCACTGAGCTGCTATAATATGATTTTTTAATTATTTATTTTATTATTCTACATAGAACTCCCAATTACATATAAAACATCCTAAATGCTCTTTTCTTTGAGATAGTCATATACTGTTTTATTGAGACCCACCTGCCCCTTCTGAAATGAGTTTAGTCTGTTTCTAATTCACTAGAGAAAAGTTTAGAATATATTTAAATTTTTACTATTATAACAACCCTGCAATGAACACCTTCCTGAACATAATTTTGTTTGCTTGATTGATTATCTTGGAGTTATATCTTTTGGAGTCCCAGAAATGGAAATACGTAAAAAAAAAACTACAGCAATTTAGAACCAAATTTTGGAAAAGGAGCATTCAGGATGACTCTTGGTGGTCACAGACAAAAGCTGATAGCAACAACGAAGCCAGTGGGCATGAAGCCTGGAGATGAGAGTTATTGGGCTAGGGAAACGTGTTTCATTTCTCAAGCACACATATTGCTGTACAATGGTAACAAGGGACTTGCAGTGTTTTAAATAAGATAACGTGTAAAGTATATACGTACCGTGGCAACATTTCACTTGTGTTCAGGTTGAGTCTTGGGAGGGAAAAAGGAAAAGAACTAGCCTGAGTAAATCCTTAGAAGAGTGTTCATCCAGAAAGAACTTCTACCCTAAGGCAAATTAGCAATTGTCTTACACTCTGTCTTTCCTGGATGTCATCTAAATGCACTGGGATGATCTGGGCAAGTAAGAGAAGATCCAAATAAAAGCTGAAATGGGAAGGGGTTTATTATTTCATTTGACAAAAATCCATAAGTAATAATAATATTAATCATAATTAACGAATTAACATTAAGAACTAAGTTCCAGGTATTTATCCTATGCTCTTAGGGTGCATTAGCTCATTTGCTACTTTATATAAGCCATATAACATATTCCCAACTTGAGATGAGGCAACTGAGACATGGTGAGTTTAATAATTTACTAAAGATTACACAGATATTAAGTGTAACCTAGTAGGTGGGAGATTCAGAACTTAAACCCAAGCCATCTAGCTCTAGATCCTACTCTTTCAAGTATTACAGTAGGGCTATTCTCAGTTAGTTCGGTGATTCCATAACTTTGTAAGGGACGGAAAACACCACTTCGACCATACCAGTTGATTTACAGTTGGTGTGCCTTCTGATTGCTTGCTGCCTAGGGTGTATTGGTTTTAAATATTTGGTATCACCCCTGGACCTAGGTAATCCCCAGCTTTCTACTTTGCTGTCTTCATCACATCAACAGTGTCTTTCTTCATGGTTGAGGGAAGCTTATTAATTTGAAGGATCACATTCGAGTTCAATGTCCAGCAAAGAGGAGTTAAACATTTTCCTTCTTTCTTAGAATTTGTTACTATTTAACTTCTTTTTAAGATTTTATTTAATTAATTAATTAATTAATTTGAGAGAGAGAAAGTGTATGCATAAGGAGGAGCAAAGGGAGAGTGACAAGCAGACTTCATGCTAAGTGTGGAGCCCAATGCAGGGCTCAATCCCACGACCCCGAGATCTTGACCCAACCTGAAACCAAGAGTCAGATGCTCAGCTAATTGAGTGACCCAGGCACTCTACTATTTAACTTCTTAAAAATCATAACATACATACACACACAAATCTTAAATGTTCAGCTTGATATTCATCTTGATGAATTTTTATCCTAATACCCAATTAATCACCACACAGGGCTATAGATCATTACCAGTGCCTCATATCCCCTTCAAGATTCCTATGGTTTTTCTGATAAAATCCAACAATTTTCTTAAGCATATTAACCAGAATTACTTTTCATTTATTGTTTGATAACTACAATAACTTGATCGCCAATCATCCTCAGGTTTATGAATAGTATCTGTTTCTTCTTTTGGTTTTTGTCATTTGATCCTATCTGTTCATATACTGGTAATTTTTTTAATTGAATGTCAGACATTGTGTATGAAAGATTGTAAGGCTGGGGTGCCTGGGTAGTACAGTCAGTTAAGCATTCAACTTTTGGTTTCAGCTCAAGTCTGATCTAACGGTCATGAGATCAAGTCCCACATTGGGTTCCACACTCAGCACAGAGTCAGCTGGAGTTTCTCTCTCCCTCTTCCTCCCCCCCTCAAATAAATAAATCTAAAAACAGAAAAAGAAAAATTGTAAGGCTCTGGCTGATGGTATTATTTCTATCCAAAGATTTCATTCTATTCCGGAAGACAGAGAGGCTTTTTGCAGATCAACTTGATCTAGTTGAGCATGAGTCTTAGACTTTGTTCGGCTTGATATGTTAATGGTTTTCTCTTACTCCCATGGTAGAGTCCTCTGAGTCTCAATGGTAACCAGGCCCTTCAATCCTTTTAGGCCCCCAAAATCTGTCCATCCTCTTTGGAAACTCCAAGTCCCAATATTTTCTAGTCCAGCAAGATTGTCCTTGTCCACAGCCTTCAGTTTTTTTGCCTATCTTTATTTTCTATACCATTACTAGGTAGAAGTACAGGCAAATGTGAAGCTTCTTTCAGTATGTCTTCTCTCTCCAGGATTCTGGCCGCTCAAGTCCTGTGTGCCTTAGTTGCCCTTTTATTGAAACTAAGGTTTCAATAGTTGGTTCAAATATATTTTTTAAAGATTTATTTATTTATTCATGAGAGACAGAGAGAGAGAGGCAGAGACACAGGAAGAGGGAGAAGCAGGATCCCTGTGGGGAGCCTGATGCAGGTACTCGATCCCAGAACCCTGGGATCACACCCTGAGCCAAAGGCAGATGCTCAACCTCTGAGCCACCCAAGTGTTCCAATTGGTTCAAATATTTTATCCAGCTTTGATAATGAATAAATCTATCCAGAATGCTCTTAGCAGAATTCCTCTTAAATCCCAATGGCAGGGATTGCCTAAAAGAGTGAATGACAAGGGGCATGAGACCATCATACACAGTTTAGACCAACTTGGGCACATGGAAAGGTGAACACGAGCAAAATCAAGATTCTGCCAGATAAAAGTGGCAGAAACTGGGATTCCGTATTATTTATTTCTATGATGATGGATTTCCTTATAAAGGACTATCACCTATTTAAGTAGCATGGGCTCTCCATAACTTCAATCTTCTCCAGAAAGACCTGCCTTCTGATTTAGACTCTCCTTTTCTGCCTTAATTTACAAGCTGCTTTGGATCCATTCTCTACCTCTCTCCATATCCTTCCTCAATCTTTATATATATATATATATATAATTGGAGTTCGATTTGCCAACATATAGTATAAGACCCAGTGCTCATCCTGTCAAGTGCCCTCCTCAGTGCCCGTCACCCAGTCACCCCATCCCCCCACCCGCCTTCCCTTCCACTACCCCTTGTTTGTTTCCCAGAGTTAGGAGTCTCTCATGTTCTGTCTCCCTCTCTGGTATCTCCCACTATTTTCTCTCCTTTCCCCTATAATCCCTTTCACTATTTTTTATATTCCCAGTATGAGTGAAATCATATGATTGTTGTCCTTCTTCGACTGACTTACTTCACTCAGCATAATATCCTCCAGTTCTATCCACATTGAAGCAAATGGTGGGTATCCTCAATCTAAAGTGTATCTGTAATCTAGATATGAAGCACTTGATTTTAAGTGACATTTCCCTTTTCTAAATGAAATATAATTGACACACAATGTAACTTAGTTTCAGTTGTACAACACAATGATTCAACAACTCTATGCATTATACTCTGCTCACCAAAAATGTAGCTACTGTCACCAAAATGCTATTACAATACCATTGACTGTATTCCCTATGCTGTACTTATCATCTCTGTGATTTACTTATTTTATAACTAGAAGTTTATAACTTTTAATTCGCTTTATCTATTTCACCCATCGCTCCTACCTTTTCTCTGGCAGCCATCAGTTTGTTCTATGTAAATGTCTGCTTGGTTTGTTTCTTTATTTTTGTTTTTTAGATTCCACATGTAAGTGGAGTCATGTGGTATTTGTCTTTCTCTGTCTGACTTATTTCACTTAGCATAACACCCTGTAGGTCCATCCATGTTGCAAATGGCAAGGTATATTTTTTTATGGCAAAGTAATATTCCACTAAATATATACAGCACATCTTCTTTACCCATTCATCTATCAATAGACACATGGACTGCTTCCATATCTTGGCTATTGTAAACAATACTGCAATAAACATAGGAGTGCATATATATTTTCAAAATAGTGTTTTCATTTTCTTTGGGTAAATACCCAGTAGTGGGATTATTGGATCATATGATAATTCTATTGTTTAATTTTTTTAGAAACATCCATACTGTTTTCCACATTGGCTATACCGGCTTGCATTCCCACCAACAACAAGGGTCCTTTCTTTCCACATCCTGACCAACATTTGTTATTTCTTGTCTTTTAATACTGGCTATTCTATTAGGTGTGAGGGGATGTCTCACTGTGGTTTTATTTGCATTTCCCTGATGATCAGTGACCTGGAGCTTCTTTTCATGTAGCTGTCGGCCATCTATGTAAAGATATCTATTTAAGTTGTCTGCCTTTTTAAATTAGGTTATTTGGGTGTTTTTGGTTTTGGTTTTGGTTTGGTGTCAAGTTCTATAAGTTCTTTATATATTTTGGATGCTAACCCTTTATCAGATATGTCATTTGCAAATTATCTTCTCCCATCCAATAAATTGCTTTCTCTTTTTATTGATGGTTTCCTTTCCTGTGCAGAAGCTTTTTATTTGGGTTTAGTCCCACTAGTTTATTTTTGCTTTTGTTTCCCTAGCCTGAGGAAATACATTCATAAATATGTTGCTAAGACCAATGTCCAAGAGATTACTGCCTAAATTTGCTTTTGGGGGTTATGGCTTTAGGTCTCATACTTAGGCCTTTAATCTATTTTGAGTTTATTTTTATATATGACATAAGAAAGCCATCCAGTTTCATTCTTTTGCATGTAGCTGTCCAGTTTTCCCAGCACTATTTATTGAAGAGACTGTCTTTTCCCCATGGTACGTTCTTGCCTCCTTTGTCAAAGATTAATTGACCATAAAAGTGTGGGTTTATTTCTGGGCTCTCTATTCTATTCCTGATCTGTGTGTCTATTTTTGTGCCAGGACCATCCTGTTTTGATTATTAAAAATTCAATTTTCTTATGTGAAACCCAAAAAACATTTAAAATTCTACTAAAATTAAAATGAATTGCAACACATGGAAATAATACACTTTTCTTCTGGATACTAGTACTTCCAAAAAGTATTTTAAAATATTCTATTGGAAGTTTAAAATATAGAATCTATGTGAATTATTTATAATTGGTTGTATGTATATTCTTTTTAAAAAAATACTTGGCTACTATAGGATGTTTGAAAAATTACAGAAATGCACAAGGAAGAAAAGAAAATTAACCTTAAACTCATCATTTTGGGATATCCCTTATTCACTTTTTGGGGAATATCCATCTGATACTCTTTTCCTGTGTGTGTGTGTGTGTGTGTGTGTGTGTGTGTGTGTGTGTTTAAAACTCATTAAGGGGTGCCTGGGTGGCTCAGTGATTGAGCATCTGCCTTTGGCTCAGGTCATGATCCCGGGGTCCTAGGATGGAGTCCTGCATCAGGCTCCACATCAGGAGCCTGCTTCTCCCTCTGCCTATGTCTCTGCCTCTCTCTGTGTGTCTCTCATGAATGAATAAATAAAATCTTAAAAAATAAAAATAAGACCCATTAAAATGGTTCTGGCATGGATCATTTTCAAAAAATTTTTAGTATTTATTGACTTTTTCTTTAAGATGAAGATAAAAACTACAGTATTTGATTATCTGAATATGAGAGCTTTCTATTTAACGGCAACTATAAAAATATAATCCTTAAAATACTTTTGATAATATTTTTCTCCAGTTAAGCCATATGACCACACATACTTTGAGTTTTGAAGAAAATAAAGATAAAACAAGTGTTATGAGTTCAGTAATAATGAAAACAAACAAGGAATTCAAGAATAATCTGTCAGATTTCACACTGTTATGCCTACAACTTCACAGCAAACATCTGAGATTAAATTGTGACATTTCCACACTGAGAATCCAGAGCCCTAAACCCTCCTTCTGTTTTATTTCACTAATATTTGGAGAATGTTGGTGGTCTGGTATGAGAAGAACCTGAGTAAGGAAATAGCCAACACTGGGGAATAGTGGAGGAAAAGTAAAGCATGATTTCCTTCCTTCTACCAGAAAATATAGCTGCTCAGCCAAGATTGGTCTCTTCTTGTGCCAGACCATTTATTGGGGTACAAAAAGAAAATATTAACATATTATTTTCATTTCTTCATTAAAAATTACATTTTCTGTTTATCTTATATATTATATTAGTTCATGTACATAATTTATAAATGCATAAGTATATGTTTTTGGGGGTTAACTAAAATTTTGTGTATATTTATACACAAAATGGGCATGTATCTTTCAAAGGTTTTTTTAAAAGATTTTATTTATTTATTTGAGAGAGAGAACAGAGTGAGAGAGAGAGAGAGCATGAGGTGGGAGGAGGAACAGAGGGAGAGGGAGAAGCAGACTCCCCACTGAGCAGGGAGCCCAACGTGGGGCTTGATCTCAGGACTCTGAGCTCATGACCTGAGCCGAAGGCAGACGCTTAACTGTCTGAACCACCCAGACACCCCTCAAAGATTTTTTAAAAGATTTTTATTTAATTTTGAGAGAGAGTGAGAGCAGGGCTGGAGTCAGAAGGAGAGAATCTCAAGTAGACTCCTCACTGAGTGCAGAGACCTATGTGGAGCCCAGTCCCACAACTCCTGAGATGATGACCTGAGCCGAAATCAAGAGTCAGTCACTCAACTGACTGAGCTGCTCTGGTGCCCCTGAAGGTTTTTTTCAAATATCTTTTTCATGATAGAAATATACAATCAAAACATTTGGAGATCACTGATTATATTCTCTCAAAATCACTTCTTTACTGGGGTCTTGCAAGAGCTTTTAAGTGGTAGAGAATCAAATCCTCCCTGGAAAAATGCACTGTTTAAGATTGTTTTTGATGACTGAACTAATTGCTGAATGGAGTCTGGCCAAGGAAGAGGACCTTTTTCCTTAATCCCTCCCATGTACTAATTAAGAATCAATTCATTTAAAAAAAAAAAAAAAAAAAAAAGAATCAATTCATTTACTCATCTAGCATTTATTTAGCACCACTCTGTCAAACACTGCTCTGAGCACAGTGAAGGAAAAGGTGAGGACATGGTTTAGACAATAGTCTGTCGTTCATGGAAAAGTGAGACTGTGGTAGAAGTATGGGCTTGGTGCTGTGGGAGCGCAGAGGAGGGCTTCTTTATTCAGGTCCAGGCTCCAACTGGAGTTGATTTTCATAGGTTAGGAAGTACGGGCCTGTCCTGGTTATGCAACCAAACAGCCATGCTGGTATGGAAAGTATTTGGTCTGTTGGAGAAAGAAAATATTTCCAGGAGGTTGGATCCCAGGGTCTTCAGAGTGGGACTGGAAAGAAGATCATAAATGTTCTTGGATATCATGCAAAAGAATCTGAGCAACAGCCCTCAAGACTATTCTTGCCATCCCTGTTTTTATATATGAAGAAACTGGGCCTCAGAAAAGTTCAGTAATAACATGGATGTCAAGCAGAGCTGGCCTCTAATCCAACATTCTTTATACCTTTCAACTTGTAACTCTTAGAAATGTAAAAACAAAAATGCAGTATAAAATGCTTTTCTGCGTTATTGGTTAAATGTCATGTGGGTTTACTAGAGGTAAGTTGAAGCACCTGATAGGACTTAGCAATTGTATTATCGGTTCTTTTAAATCAATAGGTTTGAAAACTTGCTACAGTGCTCACAACTGTGGTCATTAAAGCATAATGACAGACTGAAATATATGTGCCTCCAGATCTCTGGTGTCTGAAGAGTGCCTGTGCCATGGCAGGTGCATAATAAATGCAAAGGGGGAGAAAAGATTTATTTTCTTTCTAGAATAAAGTAAGTCCATTAAATTTGAATTCAGTCAAGGAAGTTGATTAGAGAAGCATGCACACCGATACATTTGTAATAAACTTATGTCCCCTAACTATGGATCTGGCATTTTATTTATGAAAGTTAGCATCTTTGAACTTCTGGTGGAAAACTACCTAATGGTACTATTGGACAGAGCACAAGGGTGGAAAGTACACAGGAGTTAGAAGTTAGACAGATTCAGGTAAAATCTTGGTTCTACTCTTTATTTATCCATCAAAAGACTTTCTGTAACCTTGGATAATTTCTAGGAGTTTCTGTTTTCTCATCTGTAACACGGGAATATTATTACTACTTTGCAAGGTTGTTGGAAGGGCTAGAAATATCAACTACATGTAAAGTCCCTGTCACATACTAGGCATAAAATAAAGTCTTGCGCTTACTGTTTTTGTTTTCTGTTTTCATGTTTTGAAAACTCTGGTACACGTCCTGACAGTCACTTTTGTTGGATGGAATCCTGAGCTAATAGAATCTTTGAACATGTTCTGTAGCCATATAATTTTCTCAACCTTTGGACAGTAAAATTAAATACAGAATAATCCTGTGGGTATGGATAACTTTAGCTCAGGTGTTTCATATCTGTGAAAATATCATTTGTTTAATAACTGATGTCAGAATAGGGTTAAAGCAACCTAAGAGCAGTAGTGAAATTGGGTTTAAACAAATCTGTCTGTTTATATTAATTCCCTCCACTTTCTGATAGAATGAATGGTTTTATTAGAAAATAATCAGTGTGTGGATCTCTTTTTTTCTGCACTTTCTATCCACCTTCACTACATAGACCCTCTTAATCTCAATGATTCTTGTTTAGTTGGGTTCTTCACAGATAACAATGAATTTTAAGCATAGTATTTACAGCATTCTTCATTCTGTAAGGAAATTGATTTGATGGGAACAGTAGATTTGGAGTTCCAGCCTGAGGTAGTGTGGAGAATTTACAGAAAAACCAGATAACTGGCCAAAGTAAACAATATCTATAGAGAACTTATCATTCCCTCTTCAGAAAAGGCCAGCAGAGTCATTCATTTCTGTGTATCTTCTTTTGTTCGAGACATAAATCTCCGTTATAAAATCAGTGGAGGACTCTGCTACACAACTTTATAAAACACATGCTTGTGAGCATTACGAAGTTTCCACATACTCGGCGCATCCTCCTCATTCCCTCATGAATCTGCCAGTAGAGGTTTGGGACATGTGAGTTAATAGGGTTCATGATCCCCATTCTGTTTTCTTCCAAGCAGATTTCCTGAGAGTATTAATTTACGCATTCAATTCCAATAAAGACTTTAATGCTAAAAATGTCAAATTATTACCCACATAATTTTTGTCACTTATTAAGTGAAATCTCAGTTGTCAAGTCCCCACTTCACCTGGGATATTTGCCTGAGATGAGCTCCAACTTCTTTGCAGTTATCCCTGCTACAATCCAACACTCTGGAAATTCTGTGTGCAAATCTCAACCTGTAGGCGAACAGGACCTTTTAACCTCCAACTCTTCCTTCCATAAAGGCAAGTTTCATCCTGCTTCATAGTAGACACTTGTTAACTTCTAACGGTCCAATCTTCTTTGCCTTTGCTCCAGTCACACACTTTCCCCAAACTGTTTGCTCTTCTAGTAAAAAGGAATTTTAAAAATGGAAATATCCCATGTTGTAGTGGGCTCCTGTTTTGAGACAAGAGTTCAAGGTCTCGACAGAGGGCCCTTTGCAGTTTGCAAGCTATGACCAGTCTCCATGGAGAAAAAGCAAAGTGAGAAAATGGGAGGTCCCCCCCCCCCCCGCCCTTAGACCTATTCTTACCTGTTCTCCCATTGCAGTGGAACCAGCAACCCTTAGGTCAAGGTGTGGGCCCTGTAGAACTCTACCTTAGAACCCTGGAGAATGAATCAGTTGATTTATAAGAGGTGTTCCCTGACCTCAAAGGGTGTTGGAGAATAGATACAGAAATAAAGTAGAATGGTGTCTTCTAGGGGCTTGGGTAGAGGAGAGATGGGGAACTCTTATCTAATGGGTATAGTTGTAGTGTTACAAGATGAAAAGAATTTTGGAGATGGATGGTGGTGATAGTTGTACCCTATGACTATATTTAATACCACTGAGCTGTGTAAATTTTTTTAAGATTTTATTTATTTATTTATGAGACACACAGAGAGAGTCAGAGGCATAGGCAGAGGGAGAAGTGGGCTTCCTGTGGGGATCCTGATGTGGAACTTCTTCCCAGGACCCCAGGATCACACCCTGAGCGGAAGGCAGATGCTCAACCACTGAGCCACCTAGGCGTCCCCTAAGCTGTATACTTAAGCCCAGTGAAGTTGGCAAACATTATGTATTGTGTATTTTACGACAATAAAAAAATGGAAAAAAAAGGAGTAGGTCCAGAGCTATGACTCCACCTTTCAAGGAAATATGCAACTGGTTGCAGCTTCACAGTTGAGCCAGGTCTGTGCTTGCTCAAGTGCCTCATTGCTTATTCTTGCCATTGCTTTCTCAGATGCCAGCTGTGGGCCTTTGGCCATTGATCAAATATTTGACAAAAACGATTGCCTGAATCCTCTTTTGGGATGCCCTACACAGCTCACCTTTGGGGGTCAAAGGGCAGAGCTCCTGAGTAACTTGGTGACTTCTAACTTCCCACTACGTCTCTTTGGGCTTTTTTTTTTTTTTTTTTTTTTTTTTTTTTTTTTTTTTATTTATGATAGACATAGAGAGAGAGAGAGAGGCAGAGACATGGGCAGAGGGAGAAGCAGGCTCCATGCACCGGGAGCCCGACGTGGGATTCGATCCCGGGTCTCCAGGATCGCGCCCTGGGCCAAAGGCAGGCGCCAAACCGCTGCGCCACCCAGGGATCCCTGGGCTTTTGTTGACTAGATCGACTTGATTCCTCTCCATGTTCAGACCTCCATATATAACACAATTTGAAAACTGCTCTATCTTTGGGGAACTTCACTTTTAGATGGTTTTCTACTGAGGGAGAAGGTAAGATAAATGCTCAGATGCTCTCAAAATTCAAGTTTCCAAACTCCAAAGATTTTGCTGTACCATGACTTCTTCCTAACGAGCCTCTCCTTGGAAATATTCCAATGGAGAGAGTAGTTCTCTTGTATAAAGTACAAATTCTCTCCCCCCAATAAGAAAATCTTCATATTAAATCATTCCCTCTCCTGCTCCATACTTTCCCAAAGTTTCACATCTTGGTAAAATGCATAGTGATTAAAATGGCCTCAGGTCTGTGTGATCTGGCTCTGCCCCATCTTAAACCTCTTTCTCCCTCTTTCTTATTCCATTCCCGCCTCAGTGGCCTCTTCACTGTCCCTTTAACCTGGCAGGTATGCTCCTGCGTCCAGTGCCTTATTACTTATTCTTGTCATAGCCTTCATGGATGCCAGCTATCATTTTTCAGTCTGACATCAATTAGTCAAGATTAATAATAATATTAAAAATTTGAGTGGCTGGGGGTGCCTGGGTGGCTCAGTCAGTTGAGCATCTTGATTTTGGCTCAGTTCATGATCTCAGGGTCATGGGATAGAGCTCCAAGTTGGGCTCTGCTTTCAGTGGGATGTCTGCTTCAGATTCTCTCTTCCTTTGCCCCTCCCCCCACTCACACATGAACACTTTCTCTCTCTCTCTCTCTCTCTCTCTCTCTCTCTCTCTCTCTCAAGTCTTTAAAGAAAAATTACACTCATCATGATGAGCACTGAGTAATATAGAGAATTGTTGAGTCACTATACAGAATGAACTAATAGAGCACTGTTAAGTATACTGGAACTAAAATTAAAATAATAATTTTCTATGTTCTTCCCATCATCCTTCTCTGCTTCATTCTTATCCTTACAACTCATTACTATATGATGTACTGTGTAGTTTGAAAAGGTATCTTATCATCTGTCTGCTTTTAAAAACATAAGCCACATGGCAGGATCTTTCATTCATGGTGTTCATTCCCCTATCCCTAGCACCTAGAATAATGCATGGTATATATTAGATGCTCGGTGAACATTTGTTGAATAAATGATTGCTTAAATGAAGAACAGCTCAGGGCCATTTACTGCCATTCCTGACTGTCCTCAGCCAAGAACACCCAGCTCATCCTCTCCCTAGGGCCACATGATACCTCTATAGATGCTCAGAGACGCTGCACAGACTCTGGCCTAATGTCTGATGGATCCTCTTTTCCTTGGTCATTGACCTGGTGGGGGGAGGATGTAATAGATATTCCCTGGCTCTTTGCACGCATAAACTGATAAACTGATGCTCTCCAGCCTCACCCTCCTGTAGGTGAGATTGTATTTACATTGTACTTACAAATGAGATTGTATTTACATTGAAATTGTAATCATAGGCACTCTCAGCTTCTACCCCCTATACTTGCAGGACCTCTACGTATCTCCCTCAATTTCTTTCTTTCACATTCTCCCATGCCCACTTTGCCAAGGCACCTGCCCACATCTCTGCTACCAGTGCCCTCTTGAGAAAGGCTGCCACATGCCTGCCACATGCCTGCCACCTGAACCACTTGAAAATCTTCTCTACTCAGCACCAGGGCTTCTCTGTGGGCTCTGGAGGATTGAGAGGAGGATGGCAAGCAGCTTGGTTTCTACTCAAGACTTGGTAACCACAGCTGCTCTAAAGCAGCTTGGGTCTGTACTATCCATACATTGTACACAATTTATGGAAAAACCCTCAGGCTAATGGGGCAGTAGAGAACTTGCACCCTCTCCTTGCTCCCCATCTTCCTCTTCTTCTAGTGCTCACGCAAAATAACACCCCTTCAGCTCCTGCATGCATACACACGACACAGATGTCTCTGTGCAACCAGGTGCTAGGGACTGGGCATCTGGAGTTGTCACCAATGGGCCAGAAGTATCCAGTCTCTGACCTGCAACAGGATGCCATGCAACTCATCCTCATGGTATGCAGAGTGTCCCTCTCTGTGACTCTTCAGTTCACTCACAGTGGACCAGGAGGCAATGGGAGCACATTGCCAATTCTCTCAGGGTTTCTGGGCAAATCTGCAGATGTCTCTGCACAAACCCACTTCTTTCCTTCTTTATACATAAGCTTGTTGAATTAAGTACAAACCAGCAGAGCCCTGATGGGATTTAGGTCCTCTTGCTCTAAACTCAAAAATTAGTATTCTCGCACATTACAATGAAGAGTTTCCTGGTTAGAGAAAAAAATATCGCCCTAAAGTCATCTTCCCATGGCGTCTTCCTTTACTTTTAAGACCCAAGATTATGCCCTTTCCAGATCCTTCCTGTGAATTTAGCCCACCCTCCCCTTACCCACACGAAGCCTTGGTCAGTTTATGATACCCCATGGGCCTTGGGTTTGAAAAAATATGGATCTGAAAAGAATAATGCAATCCTTCAAAAGGAATATGCTTTTGATTTCTGCCTCTTTTAATGATTTGGTTGTAGCTGAAAGATGCCTGTGTCACCCTACTTTGCTGTAGCTTTGGGACAATCAGAAGTTTGCTGAAGCTCCCCACATGGGCTTCTCTTATAAAAAGGATCAAAGCTGAAAAAAACAATGAGGATCAACTGTTTCTCAGAGGAAGAAGAAAATATGTAGGATTTGTCACTGCCGGGAGAAGTGGCACTAAATGTTCACCCAGAATCATATACTGACTATGCTTTTCTAAAGGCTGCTTCTAAACACCCGGCTGGCAACCAGACTGTCTGCCGAAGTGGGGCTGCAGACAGCTTCTTAATCTCCTAGCTAGCGACCTGCAGGCCACAGGCCAGCTCCCATCAAAGCTCTGTGCTAGATGGTGGCCTGCTCTGCTGTGTCTCAGGCTCAAATGTGCCTGTGGAAAGGGTGTTTTAAAGTTGCTGCTTTGAGAATCTGTTTTTCCAGAAAATGTGAACTGTTTTTATCAAATGTCTTTTAGCCTTGTGACCTGAAACAAAGTATCACAAATGTTTGAATGCCTTAAACTTAAAAACAAAACAAAACAAAAAACCCTGCATGCTCTAGCATTTTAATAAGTGAAAATGTCAATTTGTAATTAGAGCTCGGACTTTCAATGGCCTAAGTGGCTGACACTGGTTCTACTTGGAATCACTGCTGATTTATTTATCCTGGAGTAAATGCAATGCCATTATGTCTTGGTGACAACAGAAATAAGCTTTGGCCAGGTCTGTGCATAGTTTGGGGATGAAGAAAATAAGTTTTGAAAGGCAATGGGTATTGCTGATTATAGATTTTTATTAGGAACAGATGTGGGGCTATGGCTGTTAGTGGTGGACAAACTTATTGAAATAAGCAGCTAAGAACCATATTATCTTCTTTTTCCAGAAAAAAAGAAATATCAACAAGTCGAATTTGTAATCTTTTTCTCCAAGGGATGGCCAGATCATCAAAAACAAACTCTTAAGATATTTATTTGTGCATATTATGAATAGTGAACAAACAGGGGGCACCGTGTTTATTAACATGTCTGCAGGCAGAAGCAGAGGTTTGGAAAGTAACTCTAGAAACTTCTTTTACCACTGTGCTAAAGCTTCAGATCTCTCCACTTTAAATTTCTTCATGGCTGATGCCTTCTAACCAGTGTCATCCTCTTAGAGTGGAGAGCTGTCAGTACTATGTTACATACCGTTATGACACTTTGTGTATTCTGGGGCTGTTTTGTCCTCCCTTCAAGGACAGCATAAATATTTTGGATCACTTCCTGCCTCATCTATGGCTAGGTCAGTGAAGGGGCAGGCTTTAGACATCACAGATCATTTCTATCTCTCTCCACCAGCCTCCTTTGTCACTATTTATGGAGACCATGTCACATAAGGACACTCCCCAGAAATTTCACATGACATTTCCCATATATACTGTTGGCCAGAACTTACGTGGCCATGCCTAGCTTCAAAGGAGTCAGGAAATGAAGAGTAATCTGAGCGGCCATGTAACATGTTGGAGTCAGGATGTGACTCTGTGGAAGAATGGGAAATTCATATGGAGATTGGCTAATAGGGTGTTCCATAGGCTCATACTAACTTACATTCCTATCAAGAGTGTATGAGAGCTCCATTTTTTTCACTTTTTCAATAAAATTTGTTTATTGTCAGATGCTTTGAATTTTGCCCAACTGATCAACACTCAAATATTTTTTCAACAAACCTTATATCCATAAACTATTCCATTCCCTCTCCTCACAGCCAACCAATCTATGAGGCATAATGGGTATTATTTGGTGTGTGTCTATTTTTAATTCTTTAATTCACAAAATCGTTCCAGTCGGTGTCTTTTATCACTAAGAGCTGTGTTTGTAAGCTCCATTTGTGTCACCAAGGGTGCTCCTACTCTGTTGCGCCTGACTGCCACGTAGTATTCTGTGATTTTCACCCACACATCTTACCTGTCCATCCTCCCATTGATGGATTCTCAGTTTGCTTCTAATTCCCAACATCACTTAATGCCTGACAACGAGCCTGTGTGATGAATATTACTCCAGTTTTACCGATAAGATGACTGAAGTTCAGAGAAGTTAAAAAAAGAAGTTTGCCCTGAGTCCCCTAGCTAATGTCTTCCTCCTGGTTTCAGGTAATGGCCTCGAGAAATAATGCCAGTGAAAATCCACCTGTGAATATAAAAAAAGTAAGGGTGATTTCAGAGATTCCAGGAAAACCTCTCCTGCTCCAGAGTATCTCCCCCATTCAGCTCCAATGCTGCATTCCAAGTTGAAAGCCGAGATTCTTTTCTTTGAATTGATGATGATTCCTTTTTGATCAGAATCCAAATAGATTGTAAGCCTCATTGATTTTTATGCCTTGTAGTTAAATGAGCTTTCAGCCCTTCTCTGGAGGTGAAGGATCAGGTGAGCTGCTGTAGCTACCCAGGGATTAGAGGTCATTGTATCAGCTGAGACTGTCTTCTGCTATGACTCTATGAACCCAGAAGCTTTCACAGAGGGCAGTTCAGTTCTCCATGTGGTTCTCAAGCCCAGCATCCAGCCAGTGCAGTCAGCATCACCTGGCAATCTATTTGGGGCCCTCACTCCAGATCTTCTGAATCAGATCCTCTGGTGGAAGATCCTAGAAACCCGTGCTTTAGTGAGTCCTCCAGGTGATTTAGATGCCCCCTGGAGTTCGGGAGCCACAGGGTTAGCCTTTGTAAGAGGAAGCCCAGGGCAAGCAGCCAGGGCTGGCACTATGGCACAGACCGCCGCTGAGGACCCTGGCTCCTTCTCCCTCCCTGCCCTGACACCTCTAGCATGTGGTTTTCATCTCTGCCGGATGCCACATCTGCATTCCAGGTAGGAAAAAGGGATGAATTCAGAATGGGTGGAGCCCCTACGGAGAAAACAAACCTCTTTCCATCTTCTGCTTCCATCTCCTTGACAGCAATGTCACGCAGCCATGCCCAAACACTGCAGTCTCGCTACACATGGGCATGCGGTCGCTGTGCATATGACCGTGGGAGCCTTGCACCTAAGCTGGGATTCTGTTGATAAGAAAAGTGGGGTGTGGGGGGAAGGGTTGCTGTCGGGTGCAGGCAGATCCACAGGTTTTGCCACGTGCACTTCCAGATGGGCTTAACCTGCTCCGTAACTGGTCCAGAGGCTGGCCTCAGTACGCAGAGCAGAGATCCCCACTCTTCACAAGCCCATGTCCTGGAGACAGGGTGCTCTTTCCCTGGAGTGAAACAGCTGGGATCTGTAGCCAGCACGTCCCTGTCATCCTCAGAGATCCAGAGAAGTTCCTTAATTCACAGTAACTGAATCTGAAACGCTAACCTCCTCGCTGAGAATGTATTTCATCCTGCAGAACCCCCAGCAATGTTTAGCAGTGGGACCGAGATTAAGAAAGGCTTGTTATGGTGAGTTTGTTTACACGAGCTCCCCCGCAGCCCAGGAGAAAGGATCATCGTTTATTTTTTGCCTCTTGGCCTTGAGCCGGTTTTCATCCCTGAGTATCTCTGCCTGTTGACTTACTCTTTAGGTGAACATGGGGCTGGGCCCTGGATTGGAAAGAAAATAAAGAGCTTTATCTTGGTCCTCCAAAGGCCACCTTTTGAGAAAGAAAAGTCAGGCCTGCTCTGTCTTAAGCAGTGGGAGATTACAGCAGCGTGTGAGGGAGATGCTCTTCCCTGGCCCTTAGGCAGGCGAGCTTCCTGCAGCCTTCTGCCTGGGATGGGTGGGGTGCTGCACTCCCGGGAGACCTTTCATGTTCCCCGTCCCCCCTCCCCCGCTCCCAGGAGTGGGTTGTGCCCGTCAACACTACAGGTGGGTCCGAAGCAAGTGCCAAACAGGCAGCTGCACAGCCCAGGGACTTTGAGCTGTTTGCAGCCCTCCTCTCTTTGTACCCCTGCCAACTCACACACACCTGGGATTTCACCAGCTGCCTGCCCACCGCAGCCCCCTTTCCACCACGTGACCTAATCCTCATTACACCTGCTCCTCTTCGGGGCGCCAGCCCAGTCCCCACCTTCCTGGAATAAGGCCTGAGGAGGTTTGCACAAGACCCGCGCTATTCATGCCTCAAACAGCCAACTCCCACTAATTTCATGGCAAATTACGAGGGATTAAAGTTGCCTTCGAAGAAAGGCCAGAGCTGACAATTAATCAGCTTGGTCATTTGGGGATCAAATTAAATTGGACCTGAGACCCCAGCTTTAAAATGGAATCAAATTCTCTCTTTGGCATGGTGTGCATATTGGACTGAGAATACAAACACAGACTGTCCCCATCTTCCTTCTTTGCATATAGATGTTGGTTTGTAATTTTAAAACACAGCAAGGGGTAGAGCGAGGACTACAGCTTGGTTTTTCAAAGTGAATGGCAGGGCTTCTGTTGAATTCAGCAAAGACGTATGTTCTCCCTTTGTCTGAGGCGTCTCTCAATTAGGGGCTGGGGCAATAGGGCAGTAAGATCTGAATAATTCCAGATCCATGTCTTCAGGGAGATCCAAATCCAGTTGTTTTGGAAATGATATTAATATGAATTTGCCTAGCTAGCACTAGAAGTGTAAAAAGCTATAGAAATTACCAATTCCGACTGGGGATTGGCAATGATTTTACGGTGGAGGTGATATTGGAGCTGAGTCTTGAAAGATGAGTTGTAGCCTCGTGTTCTCTCTCTATGGGAGGCACTGGTAGGTCACCTGCAGTCAGGATCTTTTCTTTGGTTGTGTCTGACATTGTTTTGCACCACGATTGCTCCTGACCTTCTGTGCGTGACTATAGTCCAAGGCTAAAAGCGGTAATCACCTTTGGAAACTGCCAACAAACATGAATAACTGTTCTGGGGCCAACTTTTCTCAAGGAAGTAATAAATGTGTGCTTGTGGCTGATGGCAGTAAGCATGGAAGTCTTGGTCTAGCCCCTCACTGCCTTGTGACTTTGAACATGAAACATAATATATCAATTCACTGCCTTTGCAAGTGTGGTTTCTTTATGATGATGTTAATCAGCAGATGAGTTGTAAGCTCTTACTGTGTGCTCGGTGCTATTTATTGCCACTTCTCGGAGTCACAAAAGTGCAGAAAAGCTGAAAAACAGCGAGTGGAAAGCATGTTAATAACAATACAAGGAAAACAGCCCTGTTATTTTAAAACAGTATCATTTTCAGAAATGACTGGAATGGCTCCAGAACATTTTTTTAAAGTAGTTTGTGAAGTTTAGAATTCAAATAACTTTTCTAGTAACTTTGAGAATGCACACAAGCACGCCCTGACCTTGCCCTGGCGCTGCCCTCATCACTCGCTGTGGTAGGCTGGTGGCCCTCAGTGCTGCTCACCAGTATTTACGGTTCTCTTTTGGGGACCACAGTGGATTGCATTTCTTTAGCTCCTTGAGTTTAGGTATGACCACATGTGTTGTTTTTACCAGTGAAAAGTGAGTGTCAATGGCTTCAGATCTGAGCCAAGGCATCTGATCACCAGTGCTCAGTTACACAGTTCTTCAACCTCAGCATCACGAGAGCTACTTCCATAAGGAGATATCTTGCCAAGCCGTCTGAAGGAGGATAGTTTCCTTCAAGAGTCACACAGACCTGCAGTGGCCTCTACTTAAGTAAAATAAAACAAAGTAAAACAAAACCTTTTGAGATTCTTCGAAAAGCATTGAGCTTTAGGAGTTGCTTCTTATGGCAGTGTAACCCAGCCTAGCCTAACTAATGCAACAACTGGTTCACTGTCCTTAAGTGTGTCCACATGTGAGAGACTGGAATTTATTAGAACACACACACCCAGGCAGGACTGATGCACAGAAGTCATCCCAAGGGCTGTGTATCACATACAAGCCTACAGCACATCACATAAATGATCTCATCAGAATTCTCACAAGAGCACCGTCTGATAGATACTATTCTGCAGATGAGCGGGCCAAGAACCACAGAGTTCAAGTAACCTGCCCAAGATCACATAAAAGTGGCCAGTGTGGTGCCAGAGGCCATGTTCTTTCCTTGTACTGCCTCCCAGAATGCTTATCTAGATTTTTCTCTCCTGATTGTATTATTTTATACACATGCACATAAATCCAAAGCCCCCACAGAGCAGGTAATTAGCTTCCCTTTTTTCCAATGGTCACTCATCTCAGTCTCACCCAATTTCTGAATCAAGGGTATGATGGATGTCAGTGTTAAAGAACCTGATGGGTGGGGTGCCTGGCTGGCTGGGTCATGGAGCATGCATGCAACTCTTAACCTCGGGATTGTGAGTTTGAGCCCCATGTTGGGTGTGGAGATTAGCTAAAAAATAGAGTCTTTTTATTTTTTTATTTATTTTTATTTTTTCAAGATTTTATTTATTTATTCATGAGAGACATAGAGAGAGGCAGAGACATAGACAGAGGGAGAAGTACGCTTCCTGTGGGAACTGGATATGGGACTCCATCTCAGGACCCCAGGATCACGACCTGAGCCAGAAGCAGACGCTCGACCACTGAGCCACTCAGGTGTTTTTTTGAAAACAAAAACAAAAACAAAAACAAACAAACAAAAAAAAACAAAGGAAAGGAAAGAAAAAAGAAGAAAAGAAAAAAAAAAGAAATCTGGTGGGAAAATGTGGACAGGAGGCAAATGTATCCCAACTTCTGGAAAAAGCAAACCAGATAACTGACTAACAGAGTTATCATTCTGTATGAAAACCACACAAGACTTCCATGTATTATGAAGATTAAACAAAAACAACTAAAAAGTTGTCTACTCCCTGTATTTCTAGAAAAAGTGGTTGCAGCCCAACCCAGGTAAGTGTTGATGAGTCCTCTACCATCAGTGATCTCCAGTAAGGTTTCCATGATTTCATGTAGTCCTTTGGCTCATACCCCTATCTGTGGATCAATCAATGTACCAAGTTCTCCTGTATTTGCATATGGCCCTACGGCCCAGCATCAGGTTATTCACAGGACAAAGTGAAGCTCGGTGGGGGTGAGGGGGGAGGGAGGAGGAAGGGGAGCAGGAACCATGACCATCTTGTTAATTTGTGGATCTCAATGCTTACTTGATGTCTGGAAGGCAAGAAACTGTTCAAGACGTCTGTTAAGCAGACAGGTAAGGGTAAAGAACCCATGACCACTGACAAAGATAGTGAAATAAACACAGAAAATGAGTGGTTTTACCAAAATAAAAGAAAGCTTTCCTTTAGCTGATCACATGAAGGGTCATCACCCAGGATCTGGTTGTACAACCTTAACGATATGGTGCAAGTTTATCTGAGGTCGAAACTCAAAAATGAAAAATAATTCTTCCCTGTGTATGTAAGCGGAAGACCTTAGGTTATTCTGTTTTGTGCATGTTGTTTTAATATCAGTAAGAATTTCATTTCTGTTCCTAATCCATTCTTTTGGTGAAGGAAGACATATAAATTAGGGGGCTTTGGGAGAATTTTGATTGGGGATATGCTAGCATCTGGACTTGGCTTTTACAAGTGGAAACCAAAGCAGTGAATGAGTGGACATGCACTTCAAAGCAAGCCGTCTAAGGAACAAGAGGCTATTTGAAGAAGCACTGTGTTCCTCTTTGAAGTGTAATCACCCGCCTGGCAATTGGACTTTTAAGAACCATCCATTGCTTCAAAAAATAAATAGTTCCTTATTTGGCAAGTCTAAATTCAATGTATGTCTCATCAATTCCACAGTGAAGATAAAAGAAAAAAGTCACCAGAGAGATTTTTGTCAAGTATACATGCACACCTATGTGGTATTATAAGGACATGAGCTCCGCTACATCTACAGGTGCCCGCCTTGAGAGTCCAGTTCTGAGAATCTACAATTGGCCATGAAGGTGGCTGCTTTCCTTTGTGTTCTTAAGTCAGCTCTGGACTCTTAGCTCCATTTCCTTTCCTTTCTGCAGTTAGTTGTGAACATGTGTGTAGTTTGAGGGAAAGGTTTTAATCAATGTTTTATTCACTAGAATCACACAGGATGGAATTATGGTCAGGAGCATGCATTTGTAACTAGTGTGTAAGTTCCTTGCAGGCAGGGTACACCCTGGACTGGCTATTTTTTAAAAAACCATTTAGCTTTGCATTAAATAGGTGTCTAGTAAGTGCCTGTCAGGTAGGCTAAGTACATACTCGTGTCTTGTAATAAGGCTAAGTTTGTATTGGTGCAAACTCTACAACAGGTTGCTGTCTGCTTTTTTTTAATTAAAGACTTTATTTTTTTTTTAAATATCTTATTTATTTGAGAGAAAGAGAGTGCATAAGCAGGGGAAGTAGCAGAGGGAGAGGAAGAAGCAGACTTTCTGATGAGCAGGGAGCCCGACATGGAGCTCGATCCCAGAACCCCGAGATCATGACCTGAGCTAAAGACAGATGCTTAACCAACAAGCCACTCAGGCACCCCAAGACTTTATTTTTTGGAGCAGTTTTATCTTTATAGCAAAATTGAGAAGAAAGTACAGAGATTTCCTGTATCCTGCCTGCCCCTACACATGCATGATCTCTCCCAGTATCAACATCCTCCACCAGAGTGGTTCATTTGTCACAGCTGATGAACCTACATCAGCACATCGTAATCGCCCCAAATCCATAGTTTAAATAGAGTTCACTCTTGGTGTTGTACATTCTAGGGGTTCATAGTGTCAGCTTTTTGATAATGGAAACATAACCGATCTTGCTTTTAAGAGGTAACAGGTTGGTTGTAGATGCCTAAAAACCTTATTTTAATTTTTTTCTAATTTCAAAATAATCACAAATTTACAGAAAAAATTGTAGCTGCAGCACAAAACTTCTTTTCTGTACCATTTGAGAGTAAGTGCTGGCCCAACACCCCATTACCCCAAATACTTCAGTGTGAATTTTTCCTAGATCGTGGACATTCTCCTACAGGACCACAATATAACCATCAAAGTCAGAAAATTAACATCGATACACTGCTACCCTCTGATCTTTAGGGTCTATACAAGATTCTCCAGTTGTTGCTGTTATTTTTAATAATCTGTACCCACAACATGGGGCTCGAACTCACGACCCTAAGATCAAGAGTGGCACACTCCACCTACTGAGCCAGGCAGGCGCCCCTCCAATTGTTTTAATAACATCTCAACTTTATAGCACAAGGATCCAGTCCAGAATCACATTTCTTCTGTCAGAAATAGTTCCTCAATCTTTGGTTTTCATAAGACTGACATACTTTTGAAGCGTACAGGACAGTTATGGTATAGACCACACCTCAATTTGGATTTATCGGTTACTCTCCCATGATTGGATTCAGGTTATGTATCTTTGGCAGGAATAATAGAAGTGGTGCTCTGTTCTCTCTGCATCCTGTTAGGTGGTGCAGGATTTCATTTTGCCCCCTTACAAGCGCTATTCAGTTCAACTGCTTAACATAGTGTTCACCAGGCTTCTTCACCTGCCAAGTTACTCCTTTTTCTCCTTTCTGATGAATAAGGATTTTGTAGGTGATATTTTGAAACCATGTAAATATTCCATTCGTCATCAAGTTTTTATTTAATGATATGTAAGGATTCATAGTTTGCTATTTTATTTGATGGGTTAAATCTTTTAAAATTATCTTAAGGTCGGGATCCCTGGGTGGCACAGCGGTTTAGCGCCTGCCTTTGGCCCAGGGCGCGATCCTGGAGACCCGGGATCGAATCCCACGTCGGGCTCCCGGTGCATGGAGCCTGCTTCTCCCTCTGCCTGTGTCTCTGCCTCTCTCTCTCTCTCTCTCTCTCTCTCTCTCTGTGTGTGTGTGTGACTATCATAAATAAATAAATAAATAAAATAAAATTATCTTAAGGTTCAAATCATAGGATGAGTAGGAACCCATTCAAGTTAGCTTTTGTGCTTTTTACATCACTAGATCATTCTTTGACCATTTCTTTAGTTTATGACACAGAAAAATTGTATTTCACTTGCCCCAGCCCTGGAATTAGCCATTTCCTCAAGGAGCTCTGGTTCCATTTAGCAGAGAGGTCAAGATCTGGACAATAAGGATACTCCTTTCTACTGGCAGTGCTGATTCCAGGCACCATCAGTGGACAGAGCTAGGAAATATATATGTAAATACACATGTCCACAGATATGTTTACATCTTTATTTCTGTATCTGCCTATATAGACAATACTGAGGGCGCCTGTGTGACTCACTCAGTTAAGCATCTGGTCATGATCTCAGGGTCCTGCAGTAGAGCCTGGAGTCAGATTCCCTGCTCAGTGGGGAGTCTGCTTCTTCCTCTCTCTCTCTGTTCCCCACTGCTCATGTGCACATGCTTTCTCTCTCAAATTTAAAAAATTATATATGTACATATACACACACACACACATAAAAGAGAGAGCCATGGGTTTGTACCAGTTTTTGCACTTCACTCCCACAGGTGTATCCTAATTTTCTCTAGTATTTGTAACTTGTACCTCCCTTCTCTGGTAGTGAGAAACGTGGTATTAGGGACTGAATTGTGTCCCCTTCCTCCATTCCCCCCACATCAAATTAATATGTTGAAGCCCTAACCCCCAATGTGAGGGCATTCAGAGATCAGGACCTTCGGGAAGTAATTAGATTTAGATAAGATCATGATGATGGTACCTTCATGATGGATTTAGTGCCCTTAAAAGAAGAGTAAGAGATAGCAGAGCTGTCTGCTATGTGAGTACAAAGCAAAAAAGCAGTTGTATGTGAGCTATAAAGAGACCCCAACCATACTGGCACCCTAACCTCAGAACTACAACCTCCAGAAGTGTGAGAAAATAGAGTTCTGCTGTTTTAGCCATGAGGTCTATAGTACTCTGTTATGGCAGCTCAAGCAGATTAATATAGATGTTTTCCATTACTCTTAATATATTTGTTTATTTGATCAGTGTTCTTCACTAGGGCCTCTGACCCTCCATGCTGAGCTCTTTCTTTTTGGGGATGCCCCCCTCAACCTCCTTGGGTTCTGATTTCCCATTCTGGCCATCATGCCCCCTTCCTCCCCACCCCCACTCCCCACCCCCCGCCCCGTTAACATCTACTTTCCTCTACCTCATCTAATGGCTTTGGGGTTGACCTCTTCAGGAAGAGAAGGAAATAGATTTTGCTTGGTTCCCTAAAATATCACTTGATCATTTGGGGAGAGGTGTTTTATCAAACAAAAGTCTGAAAAGTTCATTATAATAATAAATTGAAGCCAGAAGGAACCTTAAAGATCATCCACAACCATCTCATTTTATTTCATAACTATTTGATTCCTAGGGATAATTTTTCTTGCTTTATTTTTTTAATGTCTTAAAGAGAAATTGAGTCATATATTTTGCATGAATGGAGCTGCAATTGTAAAGAAACTTCTAGGGTTAGAACCACTGCTTTATAGAAGCTACTTCTTGGACACCTGGGTAGATCAGTGGCTGAACATCTGCCTTTGGCTCAGGTTGTGATCCTGGGGTCTTGGGATTGAGTCTCACACCCCTCGCAGGGAGCCTGCTTCTCCCTCTGACTATGTCTCTGCCTCTCTCTGTGTCTCTCATGAATAAATAAATACAGATCTTTTTAAAAAATAAGCTACTTCTTATTTTTAGAAGCTCCATGGTTCCTGGCATGATAGAAGGAGATATGCTATTATTTTCTAAGTAACATGGCTACTTCACATAGCTTGTTCGTCCCATTCAGTGTCTTTCTCTTGCCTGTTCTTTGTGTTTCCAGCAGAGGGACTTGGAAGAACAGATGAGCTGTACCATGGCTGGGAAATCTGCTCTGTGAAGAAGCTAAAATGGGAAGATGCAGTGACTTTACTCTTCAAACTAATATTGAACTAAAAGAAACTAATTTTATTATTGTCTTACCACCACCACCACCACCACCACACACACACACACACACACACACACACCAGGACGTGTGGTTTCACAAGTATAAATGCATTTACAGAGGTAGTGTTACTACAGTTGAGCCTACACAGGAAAGTATAGGCAACAGCAATGTTAAGTGTCTTGCTGGGGAATTATATAGGGCTCAGTCCGTGGGAGAGACTATCTACAAGGATGTGCCTTTAAAGATGCAGATTTAAGGATGAGGAGCGTAGAGGGAAGTAAACCTAGGATCAAGAGAGAAAAGCAACCAAGGAACCAAAGATTCATCACTCTGATTTGATTGGGGAAGGGAGGCACTCACAAAAATTCAGTGGGAGAACAGAGCCTGTCTTGAGAAGTCGAATGGATTTGTGTCTCTTCAGCCATATGAAGTCTTTTAGATGATGCATCTCAGAAGGCACTGAAGTCAACTGAGAAAAATGGAAACCCCAACCAAAGTGGCTTAAAGGAACAGGGATGGGTTTATCTTTTATCCTTTTTTTCTCTTTTTCTTTTATTTAAAGAAATAGTTGACATACAGTTCAGTGTTGGTTTCAGAAGTAGAGTTCAGTGGTTCATCATTTACATATAACACCCAGTGCACATCGTAACAGGTGCCCTCCTTAATACCCATCACCCATTATCCCCTACCCACTGCCCTCCATCAACCCTTAATATGTTCTCAATAGTTAAGAGTCTCTTAGGATCTCTCTCTCTCTCTCTCTCTCATTTTCCCCACTCCTGAATGTTATCCATATTGTTTCTTATAGTCTACATAGGAGTGAAATCATATAGTATTTATCTTTGTCTGACTTAGTTCACTTAGCATAATATACTCTTGCTCCACCAACATCATTACAAATAGTAAGATTTCATTCTTTTTGATGGCTGAGTAACATTCCATTGTGTGTATGTGTATACACATACACACACCACATCTTCTTTATCCATTCATCAGTTGATGGGCATTTGGGCTCTTTCCCTAGTTTGGCTATTGTTGATAATGCTGCTATAAACATAAGAGTGCATGTAGTCCTTCACGTGTGTATTTTTGTATCCTTTGGGTAAATACCTAGTAGTGCAATTGCTGGATCATAGGGTAGTTCTATTTTTAGCTTTCTGAGGAGCTGCCATACTGTTCTCCAGAGTGGTTGTTCCAGCTTGCATTCCCACTAACAGTGTAAGAGGGTTCCCATTTCTTCACATCCTCACCAACATCTGTTGTTTCCTGGGTTGAGGTGGTATCTCATCATAGTTTTGATTTGCATTTCAAACAGGGGTGGATTTATCTTACCAGAAGTCTGAAGGTTGGTGGTTGCTGGCAGTGGTTCAACAGCTCAAAACTGTAGGGCTAGTGTCTGTGTGATTCTCTTGGCCTTTCCCTCATGGTTCCAAGATGGCAACTGTAACTCCAGGCACCATATATGCATGTAAGAGGAAAAAAGGAAAACAAAAGCTTGTCCAGAGCCTTGCTCCGTCACCACCTCCAGCAGATATGCATCCATTGAACATTAGCCTGCCTTTTTACATCATCACTTCTACATACAAAGAAACCTGGAGAAATGAGTAATTAACTTTCCCAACTTTTATGGTGGAGACAAGAAGGGAAAAAAGTGATTAGGAATGGGTGTCAGGTCTATCAATCTATTTAGAAGACTGATCCATTATTTTCCATTTATCGTTTGGGAAATGAAGTTTCAGTTGGACATAGGAAAAATGTTTTTAGCTCTCTGATTAAAAGCCCACTGAGGCAGAGAGCAATGCCTCTATCCTTGGAGATCTTCACATTGAGAAATACTCTTGTGTCTTAGAAGAGTTAGACATTCGGTTGCCTAAAGCCTGGAAACTAGACCAGATGATTTCATTAGGTCCATGATTATTTGACTCACTGTTTCCAAGCTACACATTCCCTACCTCTCAAAGCACTGTGAAAAAAAAAAAAAAATACACAATGGCTGCCCCGTGTCATCAGTTCCCCACCCTCCTCCCCCAACTTCATTGGAAAATTTCCAACAGCACTTTGCAATTAGAGCCTCTAAGTCTAATGCTGTTTCTCTTAATCAAAACTAGTTTCAGATATGACAAGGAAAAAAAAGAATTTGATAAATGAGGTATAAGTAAAAGATCAGAATATCAAGATTTATTTAGTATACTGAAATGCACTTGGATAAAACTAAAAATTGGTCTAAGATCCTATTAGGTAGATGTGAAGCAATTACTCGAATTTTATTGCAGAGTCACAAAACTTCCCCAGACATAATATTATACAAGATTATGTCTTATGCTTACTTTTTAAGTAAACACAGTTGTAAATCACTTGGCAAACATGTCAAGAGCCCATGGTTTATTTCTGCTTCACATTACACTGTAGTCTTGGCTACACCAGGTTCCCTAATGGCAACAGCTAACCTTTTCCAGACAACCCTTCATGCCCCGGAGCAGGGAAGACAATGCCCCATTGTGAACTTACACAAGATTCGCAAATATGGTGCAATTTTGGTGAACCAGTGGCCTGAACTTCACAAACCCACCAAAGATTCCAGCTAGCCTGTACTCGTCAGCCAGGAAGCATGAGGAAGACTGGGGTAAAGTCCCCATTCTTAACTGTGTTTAAAGACAATCTAAAAGACGGGTTCTTCCCTCTTGTCTTTTAAATGGCCAGAATGAAAATTGGGATTGGTTTCACAATAATCAAACAAATCATCTCTTTCATACACATTTATTTTTATGACACTGCTGGATTAGTTTAAGGAACCACTAGCCTCCAGGGCTTCCACGAGTTCTGCTAGCTGAGAGCTCGTTTCCACCATGTGCCAGGCTTTACGTGAGGTGCGACATATATTATCTCAAATGCATTTTATCTGTTTAGCAGATTTTTATTGAGCACCTACTTACGAGCCATTGTTCTAAGTGTCAGGGGAACACGCTATTGTGACCTCTTAAAATATCACAAGCTGGTTATTTTCTACCTTGTAAAAATTAAGAAACTAGGGCCCAGAGAGAATATACAGCTTGTCAAGGTCACACAGCCAGTCCGCGGCAAAGCTGGGTGGAGAGCCAGTGTGTTCTCACTCCATGTTTCGTGCATTTTACCCAGTATCTTGCTGCCTGGCCTTGTCATAATGGGCCATCATTGTAAATGCAGGACATCTTCTCCAAGACTACAATTCATGAGCATTTCCAGTTCCTCTGCCAAAAGAGTTAATGTTCATGATAGGAAAATTGAAAGGGGATTCTGACTCTTTTTTTTTTTTTTTTTTTTTTTTGACTCTGACTCTTTGGAACCTGGTATAAAAGTTCATTCCTTTTCTTTCCAAACTGCTCAACTTCAGAATTTGATTTCAGAAGGCTTTTAGCTCTGAGGCATGCCAACTCAGGCTTCCACTAATCATCCTGGAAGGCCAGCCTCGGATTGGGAGTTACATTGGGTCCTGGTTGGAATATCCTCAAAGGGGTGAGGAAGAACCCTGAATCTGCAGTCATGCCCTGAGTTTCTAATCTGCTTGTTCACCATCTGGACAACTCTCTGTGTTTTCAGATCCCGTATGTTTCAACTTCAGCATTGTGAGAAACAAGTGAGGTAACCTATAGCAGGGCGACTCGAAAGTCTGGAAGAGTCTTCCATCTAGAATGATCACCCTCCTTGCTTGCACCCAAGAGGGATTGAAAACCAGGAACAGCATGACACAACGCTTCGGCCCAACATCACGCCACTTCTAATCAAATCTCATTTAATTAGGAGGCTCCGAGGATGGTCATGAGCTCACACACTGCCTGTCACAGCCCTGTGCTTCTCGGTAACTGGGAATGGGATTCTTTTTTAAAAATATTTTATTTATTTATCCATGAGAGATACAAAGAGAGAGGGAGAGACACAGGCAGAGACACAGGCAGAGGGAGAGGCAGGCTCCCCATGGGGAGCCTGACTTGGGACTCAATCCCAGGACCCCAAACCCCCGGGATTATGACCTGAGCCAAAGGCAGATGCTCAACCACTAAACCACCCAGGCGCCCTGGGGGATGAGATTCTGAAGAGGAAGGACATTCCTCCTTCTCAGATGCAAATGCAGGAGAGGCCCAGGGGGGATCCGTCCAGCTCTGGCGATCTTCTCAACAGCCATAAGATGGTTTAGCAGAGACAGAGAACAAGTGGGGTCTCCATTCCAGCCTCTGAATGCAAAATTCACTGTGTGTCAGAGAACAGAGGGCATGTGGCCCTTCCCATTTGGTGCATGAACCCTGAACCACCTCCACGTGGGCGGGGGCCAGAGTCACAGAGGCAGGTGTGCTGGGTCCTGCGGCCTAAGGAGGAAAGAGGGCCTGCATGGTTCTGGGGCCCAGAGCCCTCTGCCGAAGGGTAAAAGGGCTCCCTGGTCCACACCTTTAGCGTAGAGGCAGGGCCCATCATCCAGCCCGTCCCTTCCCCTTCCCAAAGCACCTCCCTAAACCATGGCCTTCTGTGTTCCTTTCCTCCATGGGCCCAATCCATATTTCCGGCCGGCTCTTGTGTCTTCAGGATTTATGTTGCCCTTTCAAACTTGTGACCCCTCCTCGGAAAGGTCGGTCCTTGGGCAGAACCCCATGTGGTGCCTTCTAGAGAGAGCTCTAGGGAGACAGAGCTGTGTCATACCCATGACATGCCGCCAGGTGGGATGAGAGGGGCCAGGCTCCAGTTCTGGCACTCTGGGCCTCAGTTTCCACATCACTAGCAGTGGAAATTATCTCTGCTTGTTTGTTCCATGTGACTCAAACGAGACATCTGTGGAAATGTTTAAAAACACTTTACAAATATAAAACGCTCCCACTCTCCCCACCATGACCCTTGACAAATGCAGTCATCTAGCCAAGGATTATTGAGTCTCTACGATGGGCCATACAGGGCTGGGCCCTGGAGACAGGATAAAAAATGCAGTGCATCCCCTGGGCTCAGGGGGCTCCCCTGGGGACAGGGGACAGTAGGGCAACAGGCAGTTAAAATACACTCTGCTAAATCCTCTCACTGAACATCAGAGGGGTGCCCAGCTCATGCCGCAGGGGTTTTGCAGGAGGAGGGATAACCCAGGAGCTACATCTGGAAGGATGATAGGAGAATCTGCTAGGAAAAGTAGAGGTAGAAAAGCAGCATGAGCAAAGGCAGGAAAAATGACAGTGTGGGAAAGTCAGAGCATGGCAAATATTTCAGCGTAGCTGGAGCCGACAGTGAGAAATGACCCTGGAGCATCTGGGGCGGGGGTGGGGGTGCGGGGTGGGGGGGGGTGCCGGCCCTCCTTGGGTGGCATGCTGCATGCTCATGATGTGCGGGGGCTTTTCTTAAGTACATCATACGTATTAACTCTAATTCTCCCGCCGCCTCCATGAAGCCAGTCCTGATTACCCATTGCTTATGGAAGGTGAGGCCCAGAAAAGTTAATTAATTTGCCCAAGGTCATGCAACTAGAGTGTCTGCCAAGTTGTTGGGTTTTGTCCTAAGACCATTGAGAAGATACTGAGTTTTTAAGCATGTTTTGGGGCCAGTTCAGGTTTATTTCTATTTACTCTACTATCTGTTTCCAGTCTTTTAGATATTTCTTGACAGCCTGCATAACCGTAGAGTATACGTCACTTTCTCTTGTGGAGAGTTGTGCTGTTTGCTTAAATACTTAATGCTTATCTCCTGGGCTTACCAATAATGTAGTCCAGTAATTGGAATCTTCTGGGATGGGGTAGATTATAAATGGAAATTTAGACCTAAAGGTCAATTATACATAATGATCAATTAGCTTGGCTAATTTTGCCTTTTCTCCTTTCCTTAACAATCTTTTGTGTGGGATAAATAGAATCAGTGGCCTTCAAAAATACAGAAATTTGTCCCTGTGGCGCAGCAGTTTAGCACCACCTGCAGCCTGGGGTGTGATCCTGGAGGCCCGGGATCGGGTCCCACGTCGGGCTCCCGGCGTGAGCCTACTTCTCCCTCCGCCTGTGTCTCTGCCCCTCTGTGTGTGTGTGTGTGTGTGTGTGTGTGTCTATGAATGAATAAATAAAAATCTTAAAAAAAAATCAAAAAAAGAAACTTGTAAATAAGACACAATACATACAAAAAACTTCAAACTGTTTGAATTTTTTTTTTTTTTTTTTAGTAATTTCATTTCTAGGAATTTATCCTAAGCAGATAATCAGGCATTCTAAGTCACACATGTAAGAATCGTGTTATTTCAGTAACAGGCATGGAGTCCACCTTAGCACCCTTTTTAAAAAACTTAGTGCTACACCCAACATGGCACTCGAACTCATGACCCTGAAACTGAGACTCGCAGACTCTACTGATGAAGCCGGCCAGGCATCCCAGGCATGAAGTCCACCTGATGCCCGAGTACCACATATTCTCTCCAAACAAATTCAGTCTGGTTTATCACCACCAACAGGGTTGGCAGGAAGCTCAATCAGTCATTTTTCTAAGTTCTAATTTCTTCTATTGTCCTTTGGGATGGTGGAGAATCCCTGGTTTTAGGTAATACAGGAATTTAGGAAAAGGTATAGTTCCTGGGAGTTTTGCTATCTAGGCTTGCATGGACCTCACAACCCTCTGGACCAAACTCTGCCAGATGAATGTAGAACAGTCCCAGGTACCCTTGAAGGCCTCCACCCAAGCCACCTCTAGGTGCCACCACCAGCCTCCTGATGGTCCCTGCCCCCCTGAGGAATCCACCCCTCCTCCGTTCCCAGTATCAGAATATTCCACCCTCTGCTTCTGGTCTGGCCCTTCTGCCTCTGGACCCTGTGAGTTCAAAACCCTTTTCTATCTAGGACTCTTGGTTTATTGGACCTCAGTTGACTTTCCTTCCCGAACACATACTTTTGCAGAGACCTATTATCTTGCTCCTGGGACCAAGGAAAGGCCAGATGGCCCCAACTCAAAGTCCTTGGGAAGAGAAAGGAAGACCTCTGTTGCTTTATAATGAACCCACTACCTAGAAAACAGGCCTAGTTGATGCTCAATGCATTCTACTGCATTAAAACTTTAATGTCATCAAATTACATCTACCTAGTAAAAGTCTGGAAAAGTTTAAATGTCCCACTGAAAGAATTGTATATTGGAATAATCCACAAGGCTCTGTTTTTAAAAACTGTTTCAATGATTTGGAAAAATACTCTTGAGATGCTCATTTTTAAAAAGTAGGTTACAGAGCAGGGTGTGCAACTGAAGTCCAATCTCTAGACTTTATTTCCACGCAGGCACACACAGTGCTTACCTCAGGAGTAGTGGAATTATGGTTGAGAGTTGTTTTCCCTTTAATGCTTTTGTGCATGTTCCCAATTCTTTTCATCTATTTGTATTACTTTGGTAGTGACCCTGAAAGGCACAATGGTGTGTGTGTGTGTGTATGGCACTGGCCCTTTTTCTGGGGTAGTTAATTCAAGTGAGGCAGCGAGCCATCTTGACATATTGGTTGGGAATAAGAAGCTAACTTGAAAGGGGCATAAAAATGTGAAAAGCAAAATATAAAATATTCAGGAGGTAGGACAAAAAATCAAGTTTTACCGGGATAATGGTACTATAATATTTTTTTTTACGTTGTTTTAAGTCTCTCCTTTAGAGATGTAAGTGACCCAAATATCTTTTTTTTACTTTGGCCAACATCAGCTTTCAGGCAATGTGCGACTTTCAGAAATGGGCCTGATGTCTGAATACCTGTGTTTGATGATGGGTCTTTTATTCATTGTGCGGCTGGAAACATGTCAACCATCTCTTTAGACTTTCATTCTTCGTCTTTCATTTTTACTGTTACTCAACAAATACCTCTCTTTTTTTTAAGCAGGCTCCATGTCCACCCTGGAGCCCAACTCAGGGCTCAAACTTACAACCTTGAGATCAAGACCTGAGCTGAGATCAAGAGTCTGACACTCAACCAACTGAGCCACCCAAATGCCCCTCAACAAATACTTCTCTAGCACCTGCTACCTGCCAGCCGCTCTTCTGTTTCTCCGAATATTAGTGAAGGTAATCCTCATTCGTACCCTCTGAGGAGGACACTGTTATCCCTACTTCATACATGAGGAGACTGAGAAACAGAGAGAGGTTTGAAATTCATCAAGTTGCCTGGGTGGCTCAGTTGGTTAAGTGTCTGCCTTCGGCTCAGGTCACAATCTCAGGGTCCTGGTATCAAGACCCATGTTGGGCTCCCTGCTCAGCGGGAAGTCTGCTTCTCCCTCTGCCCTTCCCCATGGCTGTGCTCTCTCCTTCTCTCAAATAAATGGATAAAATCTTTTTAAAAAAAACTCATCAGAAGTCACACAGATCATAAGCTAAAAAACCAGGATTCAAATCCTCGCTGTCTGGCTGCAGACTCTCTAGCCCTGTGTTATTGCTTTGCTGAACTAAATGACATCATCTGCCATTTACTGTGTGTAAAAACCCTGCCTGGTCCCAGGCACACTCCCTGTCTATCCTCCCTAAGTCTCTTCCTCTCTGTCCCCTGAGGTTTCTTATGGAAAACCAATGGAGAAAACGATCATAATCATGCCAGGTTTTATTTTATGACACAAGGACTCTCCGTTGCATATTAATTTCTTAACTTCTCTGTTTTAAAGTTACCTATTCAGTATTGAATATTGAATTCAGTGCAGTGAAACAGAGATCACACCTTCAGCTAGCTCAATAAAATGCCCCCACTGAGTCCATGTCCTTCAGTCTGGCAATCTGTGCTGCCTTTCTCACCAGGTCAAGTAAGAACAACAACACTGTTTGCCAGGAGAGAGAAAGAACTATTTTCACTCAGTAGAACATACCCAAATGCAAAGTACTTTCATACTTTGAGAATTGACTACCTTTAGAAAAATGTTTTTGGATTAAAAACTTCAACTGAAGAACAAGCTGGCTAGACTTTCTTAACAGCCTTCTTCCCTTTGCACTTAGAGTAAAGATTTAGGGGTGCCTTGGTGGCTCAGTCGGTTAAGAAGCTGCCTTTGGCTCAGGTCATGATCCCAGGGTCCCAGGATTGAGTCCTGCTTCCGGCTTCCTGCTCAGTGGGAGGTCTGCTTCTCCCTCTCCCTCTCCTGCTCCCCTGCTTGTGCTCTCTCTCTCCCTATCAAATAAATAAGTAAAATCTTAAAAAAAAAAAAGAGTAAAAATTTATTTGCCCACCAATGCGACAACTGCCAACCGATCAGGCTTTGGAGAACCAAGACCTCCAAAAGCTCGTACAGGCTTCATGCCCAGCAGTGGCAGGGCCTGGGCAAGAGAATTCGGATGGCCTCCCTCCCATGCTTCCAAATATTTAAAAGGCACAAATCAAACCAACATGTCATTAAATAAAATAGATTCTGCTCTCTTACCTTGACAAATGCAAAACCAGAATTGAACTTAGGGTTCTCCGCTGCTCTGGCAGTATGTGTGGGCAGTAGCCTCTGGCCTCACCCCCTCCTCTGCCCAACCCCCCCCCCCCCCCACTCTCTGTCACATTAGGAGAGGCTTCTCCCACACCTGTGGGTATCCAGCCCCCAGGAAGCTGCTCTCCCACAGCCGCCCCCACCCACTCCTGCCATGTAGGAGCACCTACACTGGCAGCATAGCTCACCTTGACCACACAAGCCCTGGTGGTGCAGAGATGTACATGGGGGTTCAGCCTCAAGGTCTGGATACCCGGAGCACGCTGCAGGTGTGAGGAAAAGCACAGGCCCTGGGTGGACCTGTCCCCTTGACCCACTGGTTTCCTGTCCTGTGGGGAAGGCTGTGACAGGGAATGACAGTGAAGGGACAGAGCCAGGCCCTCTGAGTGCAGCTCTCAAGAGTGGGGCCCAGGGTAGTGGCCTCTCCTGCTGGGTCTGAAGGCTGGATTTCTCCAGTATATCCTCAGTCATCTGCTATGTTTTGTGGGATGGAAGGATTAGGAACTGATGTGATAGAAAATGAATGCTTCCCTGATGCTACCTTTAATCTTCGTATGGCTTAAGCCTTTATTGAGTTCTATTGGTTGATCTTATCTCATGCTGAGCTAGAAGCTAGATGCATTTTTAGACCTTAAAAGAAGGAAACTTTAATGGGAAGTCCCTCAAGATAAGCAAATTTGAGCACAGGAAGAGAAGGCCATCTGCTAGGATTTTTTTTTTTACTCGGGGATTTAAAAAAATTTTTATTATTATTTTTAAGTATGCTCTACACTCAATGTGGGACTTGAACTCACAACCTTGAAATCAAGAGTCCCATGCCCTACCAACTGAGCCAGCCAGATACCTCTGCTGGGATCTATTAATAGCCGTGGTGAAAGGAGGGCCAGTTGAGTTCTAGGATGTTGGTAACTTCTTTTAATGTGATGACAATGGTGATGACAATGACACTGATGTATGGTGAGTACCAAGTAGGTGCCAGGCACTGTACTAAATACATTAAATATATATGATAAAATTTCATATATACAGTTTATATATAAAAAGTAATTTATAACTATATATAATATATATCATATATATAATTATCTTTTAATATATATAATTTAATACTTAGCTAACTTTTGAAGACATGAAGCTCAGAATGCTTCCATAACTTGGCCTGGAGTCATGTTGCTAGTCGAGTCACAACACAGACTATAATCCAGGTGTGTCTTACTACAGAGACTCTTACCCAGTCCGTTATAACCAATTAGTACTTGATAAAAATAGGACATTGGTGGAATTCCAGCCAAAGACAGACCCAGCATTAACTATTGAATAGTATCTTTAATATCTACTGGGCACCTGGATGGCTCATCAGTTAAGTATCTGCCTTCAGCTCAGGTTATGATCCTGGGGTCCTGGGATCGAGCCCTGCATTGGGCTCCCTGCTCAGTGGGGAAGCTGATTCTCTCTCTCTCTCTCTCTCTCTCTCTCTCTCTCTCTGTCAAATAAATAAAATCTTTAAAAAATTCTTTTAAATATCTACTGAAAGTTTTAGAAATGCTGAACTGAATAAAGAAACATGGCCTGAGGGAGACACCACCTAGAAAATGCCTGCCATGTGTAGGTGGGACCAAACCTTGGGAAGAAAGCTTTGAGAATACCTGTACCCCTACCCAGGAGTTGGGGCCAAAGACATAACCTAAGGCCTTGTACGGCTACTGAAAGGAAGTGCTATGGACCAGAACTTGTGAGTAGACATTTGGCAGATTTTGGAAGCATGAAGACTGTCTTCATTCCTGGGAGCTCTACCAACGCAAATCCCGGAGAAGCTTGATCTAGGGTTCCGTTAAGAGAATAATGGATAAATCTCAACCACAAGACTGGATCCAAGAGCTGAAGATGTGAAGAGGTCTTGAGAGGGCAATCCTGAACTCATTTTTATTAAGACCCAGAGAAACTAATCCTTTTAAGAGTTCTTGTGATTTTTTTCACTCCCCATGTTTGCTTTTCCCTGAAATTGCATGCAGTAGAATGATTTGAAAAGTGAAGAGATCTTTCCTCTTGTTCTGAGAAAAAAAATAGGAGTTGGGGGAAAGTGGAAAAGAGAAAGCTGACTGGGAAAAGTAGGGGAGGAAAGAGGGAGGCACAGAAGAATCCACACAGAAGAGCAGTTGGTGGTTGTTCAAGAGGCACAGGTCACTGCGTATGGCCTACGGGAGAGAGAAAGGAAAGCTGGTCCAAGAACAGAGATAGGCCCTGGGAATTAATGATACTGATGCCAAGTTACCAGTGTTCACCCGTGTAGTGGGCAAAGGCTCCCTGGCAGTGGAGACCAAGACTGGGAAAAGCCCACCTCCCTCCACCATCAACGTGGGCTGTGTACTTTCCACGTCAAAACACAGCATCTGGGCAGCCCGAGTGACTCGGCGGTTTAGTGCCGCCTTCAGCCCAGGGTGTGATCCTGGAGACCCTGGGTTGAGTCCCATGTCAGGCTCCCTGCATGGAGCCTGCTTCTCCCTCTGCTTGTGTCTCTACCTCTGTGTGTGTGTGTGTGTGTGTGTGTGTGTGTGTGTGTGTGTGTGTGTCTCATGAATAAATAAATAAAATCTTAAAAAAAAAAAACAGCATCATTAGTGTTTCCATCAAACCACTCATCATGTTAAAGAAATAGTTAATGCCTCATAAGAAATAACAGTAATGTTGTCCTTCAGAATTCTTTCTTCACCATATACAAAATTTTTTAAAGATTTTTAAGTAACTTCCATACCCAATGTGGGGCTCAAATCCACAACCTTGAGATCAGGAATCACACACTCCACTGACTGAGCCAGGTGGGCACCCCTTCTTCTTCATCATGTATAAATTTTACTTAAAGGAAAGCTCTGTAAACAAATATTGAATTCTAGCTAAACCCTTCAGCAGGCATGTCCTTAGGGGTCAAGTATATTGATGTCTGCAACTTACTTTGAAATGTGTCAAAACAATAAGACGGATTGATGGATGAGCAGAGTGGTAGATAGTTGGATATAGACGTGATCACACAAGTACAGTAAAGTATTATTTATAGAGTCTTAGTATATGGGTATTTACACATTTTCAGCTTTTCTGTGTGTTTGCAAATTTTCATAATGTTGGAAAGATTCTCATTCTAGAGAGAAGAGGCTCTTTAAAAAGATAGTGCATAGATAGAAGATTTTCAACTTTTTTTTTGATCATGCCATTTAAAAGTAAGCCATGGTGAGAGTGCTTCCTTTTGTGTGTACCTGTTTCTTTTGTCTCATTGGCATTTTTCTCTTTGGCAGCCTAGTGTGGCACAAATATTGGTACTTGGTAAAAAGCATGTTTCATTACTTTACACTTAAAACTTAGGGAGAAATATGCTATGTCGTGGTTCTCATAACCTGTTAGAGAAATCTCATACCAACTATGAATATTCTATTTGATTATATGTGAGATGCATCTATTCACTATAGTATTTGTTAACTAGTTAACAAATATTAAGTAGAGATTAATATATACTGTCCCTGAGGAGTTTTTTTGTTTTATTTTGCTCTAAGCTGGACTGTAATATTAAGCTGAAATAAAAAATGCAGTAATGCCCAGAAAGGCTTCAGTTACTAAGTGATAAAATTCATATATTCTTTTTTTGATTAGTGGGATAAAGTTTTTTTTTAATTAAGGTAAAATTGGCATATATCATTATATGAGTATCAAGTGTACAACATTGTAATTTGACATCTGTATGAACTACAAAATGATCACAACAAAAGCCTAATTATCGTCTATCACCATATAACTGACTCCCCTCAACCTTTTTGCCCAGCCCCCACTCCGCCTTCCCCTCTAGTAATCATGGATCTGTTCTCTGTATCTATGACACACATTCTGTCTTAAAGCATGAGGCATTTTGGTGGATTCTATGAGTGTGCTTCTGGGTATTTACATTTTAAATCACCCTTTGTAACTACAGTTGATGCTCTGCAGTGATTGGGAGTTCCGAGTGAGGAGGGAGGGACTAACTCTGTGCCTATCTTTCTCATGTCCACCAAAAAAGAAAAAAAAAAAAATAGAACACTACAAAATAGTGTTAAGCCCTGATTGTCTGACATTCACCCAAATTAACCCCTAAAAGTATACTTCTATAGCTGACTATTTTTCAAGTTACCTGCAACTGTAGTTATTCTATGTTATGCTTATTAGAGCATTCTAAGTAAGATATAACCATAAATAGTGAATATGTTGTCAATAGATTAAAAGTTATCTAATGAACTTATTTTTTTATATTCTGTATATTTACATTCAATTACTTAAATAGTGTTTGAAAGAAAACTTAATTTCAGGCAAAGACTAGAGTTTAAGTTTTTCAGTTAGTGAGCAGCTCTGTTTGACTTTACCTGTTTCTTGTGGCAAAACAATCAAATTTCAATATTATTAAGCACTAACACGCGATGGTGTTAGTACATGATAGGCACTTGCATCCTAAAGAGATAAACCCTTCACTTTCCAAGAATTTAAGGTATAAATACCCGAATCATAAAACTACAAGCTTCAAAGTAGCTCTCCTTATCAAGTAAATACAGTTAGTTTCTGAGTCCCAAAAAGTTACCAAAAGTCTGATTTCCAATTATTCTTAGATAATTTCAGCATGCCTATATTACTTAAACATCAGACACAAAAAGCAGTGTGTTCAGTAATTATCCTGCTCAAACTACGGCTATTGAAGAGTTTTAAAATGCCAGAAATGAAAAATCCTTTACAGAATATCAAGACTATGTGTTAATAAAAAAAAGAAAAGAAAAGAAAAGAAAACACTGGCCCATAGACAGTGTAGGTTTGTGAAAAGCCCTTTGTCACTATCAGGCAAGCCTCTTTCTTGAAAGGTAAGAATAACGGTTTCAGTATTAGAAATGTGAGCTATCTAAGAAAAACAGGATGGCAACATAATTGGCATCTAGTGAATTGCTTTACTATTTTTTAAAAAATATTTACCAGGTAAAACTGTGTCTCCCTTTCCTTTGAAAAGTATTAGAACCTTGAATGTATTCACATAAAGGGAACAGACACTATTTTTAAGTCACTTTTCAAAATACTATGTTTTCAATTACATTTAGGGAAAAAATACAGAAAAAAAAAGGTTATTAGTTATCCTGAGGGCATTGAGAGCAACAATAAGTGGAAAGAAAGTACAGTATAAAACACATATGCCCACCGAAACCAGACAAGAGGAACATGAACATAATCACTTGTACTAATGATTAGAAATACGACTTACCTCCTTCTGACAAAGGTATTTGAAGGTGTATGGGAAAGGCTAACACCGTAATAATGGATTAATTAATGGATATCAGGGATATGCAAAACACTCACAACATTAGACAGGTAGTTCCAAACCTACCTTCCTCCCCATGGACTGTCATCCCTCAGAGACCCCATCCCTCAAGGAAATCAAACTTAAATCACTTGACTAGCAGAAACCCACACACTGTCTTCATGCTACTGAGAAGTAAAATTCCAGACGTCATCATGGCTCTTAAATGATGGCACAATGTCTGCTCTCCAGCAAGCTTTATGAACCATGCCACTTTCTTGAAAGTGGAGGGAGGGGAGCACAGTTACCCTGAAATGGACTGTGCAGGCTTTCAGAAAAAGTCCTCTCTCTTGAGGTTAGACTCCACTAGAGAGGCAGCAGACATACCCACAGCCAAAGTCACAGCTGCATTTGATCACTCAATCGGAAATGCATGCCTTTAACAAAAGCTGCACAGAGTTATTACTGGATGTGTCTCTTGAGCTCCTTCTCAAATCGGAGAGGTTTTTTAACACATCACACCAGGATTAGAATTTCCTGAAGGAATCTCTAACCCGAAAGCAGACAGGGGTTTCGAAGAAGAAACAAAGACATGCACCTCATCTTGACTGCATTTTTAAACTCCTCTCCCAGAACAGAATCTTTCCCCCCTTCTAGTAGACACAGGCTTGTATACATTAAAATAAAGAGCATATATACATTAACAAGTCTATGCCGTCCTGTATCACAGCATCAACCCCCAATCCACGACAGGCTCACCATTTCTCCCAAACAGGCATTTGGGGTGAAAGCATTGGAAAAACAAAACAAAAAAAACCAAGAAAGCAAAAACACAAACCAAACGAAAGAGGCACTGCAGCCTAGGAGAATGATCTTTGCTAGGGCTTTCGGAGTTAAGGTATTTATTTCATGCACCGCCTCACTTTTGTTCCGGTGCGAGATAGATCCACGGGTGCCAGGCATGGTGACACATACAATGGGCACGAAAACCACACAGTCAGCCTTAGCAAATTAGGTAAATAGAGATCATTTGATGGCATTCTATTGTTGCTATTGTAATCATAGCCATTTTCCCTGGTAATGGTGCTTTGTGATGAAGTGCAGTCCTCGCAGGATAATTGTGAAAGATCCCGAAAGATTCGGGGATGCAGCATCTGGTTTTAAAAGCTCTTCAGATTCAAATTGGCATTTTACTTTATCTTGAAAATGTATTAGAGATTCAGATCATGCCGGTTTAAATGGAAAGGTGAAAGCAGGGTAATTTCAATCTATGAATTATTCAATCGCAGCCTGGCGAAATTGCCATCCATGAGCTGATGCTCTGACAGTCCTCTCGCACAGTCTCCATTATGCTTGTCACTTCTATTTCTCTATCTAAGATCTCTTTCTCAGTTACCGAGCTTTGTCCCTTAGGGCTCGGCTTCACAAACCAAAGTATTTCGAATTGGCAATAACCTAAACGTGCTGCTGCTGTCTCCACAGGCTGCTTCCCCCACCCCCACCCCCAAATCATTAAAAACCACATCCATGATGATATCTGTTAGGCTCCTCGATTAGATAAATTAAAACACGCGCGCGCTCGCACACACAGGAGAGCATCACTGCAAAGAAGGCTTATGTTCTGCCAACATCACAAGAGAAGACAAAGTGATGCTCCCTGCTTCTTTCTTTGTTGTCACCGTGACCCATCCCAGTTGCGTAGCATCACGCAGAGAGGAGCCAGTACTAAAGCAGGCTTGCCTGGCACCCTGATTTCCAACCAGAGCAGATGAAGGCTGCGCCGAAGGCAGCTCTGCAGACAACTGTATACTTAGCGAGCACGGTCACTTAGGAAAATAAGAAGAAGCCATCGGATGACCGGAATCAGACTGGCATTCTCTTGGGCTGCGCTCAGCAATTCTCCACTGGTGGCTGGTTGTGTCACTGCTAGTCGACAGCTGTCCCCGCATCCAGAGAGGACTGGGATTGAATTAGGTCAGTGAGTCTGGTTTCTCCTTGACACCGTGTCCTAACTGAGGAGTGGGGGCCCCGCGCCAGCCCCCTGCCCGGCCTGAACTGGGAGCGGGGAGGGTCCCAGGGCTTCAGCTCGGTGGAGCCGCCGGCGCAGGCCCGGGCCGGACAAGCCGTGGCCAGCCTGGTCTCCTTTGTCCTAGCCTTTATCCCCGCGGGTCCGGCCGCCCGCAGGCCCGTCCCCACGGTGGCGGTGGCGGTGGCGGTGGCGGGGCCCAGCCGCGCTCCAGGGAGGCAGTCTGGCTGCGAGGCTCCGCGCGGCACCTGCTCGGCTGCAAACTCACGCTGCCAACCTAGAAGCCACCGTACACGCTCAGACGGCTGCTGCGCCCCTGGCCACACAACGGTAAAGGCTCCTCGTGTGAGGGATGCTGAGCAGTGGCAGGCAAATGACACTTTAAAACTCTGTCGCTTGGCGCCTAGTTGGATGCCTCGGCTCCGCTGCAGTGCGGCTGGGGAGCTGCAGGAGCGGGAGAGCAGGGCTGTGACGCAGCAGCCGGCTGATTGGCAGGGCGCTGCCCCGGTGTCCTGCACGGCTCGGCCGGGCCAGGGTGGCACGGGTCAGGTGACCTTGGAGGCACGGGCTCGCTGAAGGGGGGCAGCCTCGCTCCCTCCACACCTGGCGCCCCCCCCCCCACCCACACACCTGGCAGGGACAGCCCCCTTGGCTTTCTGGCGGGCGCCGTGGTTGTTTGCTATTTCTTGTGGTTTTTTTTTTTTTTTTTTTTTAACTCCCAGCCTTTACAACTTAACTGTTTCCGTCCTGCCTGCCAAGATGCCAGGTCCTTCTTGGAGTGACCATCCCACCGCGAAGATGGGCTGAAACCGTCTCTGTCACCCAGCATTTTCCTTAAGCTTCAGCGTCAGAAGAATAAACGTGGCTGAAGCCCTGCCCGGGGTTCTGATTTCAAAAACACATCTTTTTTTTTTTTTTTTTCCCCTAATTTTTAAAAAATAGGTAGCAATTGCCTCCGGCTACTTGTGCGCTGTAACGAAGTAGCGAATGGTGCCTAACCGGGTGGCAAGAGCAGTAGGGAGACCTCCAGGGTAAAGGGGTCCCGCAGCTGCCGCCAGTGCACATGCTCTACCACAAAACGCAGGTTGTGCATCCCAATTAATCTGACAATGGAGCAAAAGCCTTATATGGCATCACCCCAGTGGTTTGAGGAATGCCGAAAGAAGAAAGCAGTCATTACCAGGCATTTGTTTAATGACTGTAATCATACTGAATTAATTTAACTTGCTGCAGTGTTTAACAGAAAGTCAATTATGAATTTGTGCTCGAAGAATAACAATACTAGTATTTGCATAGCACCTTCCTCTGAGGAGACCCCCTCTGAAGATAAGCTCATATCCTCGGCGTTTACAGAGCACTCAGAATGTGCTAAGTGCTTTACAGAACAATCCATGACCAGCCTCTCTGAGGACAGGTGCTTATGATTCTGAGTCAGAAGGACACATGCATACAGTAGGAAGAGCATACAGAGGATTGCTCCATGGCCCCCGCTAGGATTCAGCAGGGTTTGGGCTGGGCTTTTTTTTTTTTTTTTCCAATTTATTTCCTACGAATTTTATTTTTCTGTTTTTTTCTTATCTGGTTGCCTTGACATGAATCCCACTTGAAACCAACAGGAGGTCAAAACTAGATGAAAGAACTTCATCTATGTAATTACAGAATTACTGTATTAGGGATACTACTTTGAGGCAGTAGGTGGGCAAGAGGGAGCCACAGGCCCATGCTGAGGGATGCTACCTGCAGAGAGCCCAACATAGGTCTTTCCTTCCCATTCCCTCATTCTCTCATTCCAGAATCCAAGTCTCTTAAATTCACCTTGCTACGTTCCTGCAAAATGTGTTGCCAGGAAATGAGCACCAAATGATACAAATAACCGATAAGTTTTACCATCATTCCTCCAAAGTACTTCTATTTTTCGAGGGAAATAAAGCTCCCAGAAAAGGTATGGCTATCTAATTGGGGTATTTTGAGCGCTGATTCACTTCTGAGGTGAAAAGAGACCTTCTCCATCTGCGGTAGATCTGTGCCCATGGTGCCGACATTCCCACAGTGTATGTAAGGCTCAGCTTGGAACCTCTAAAGCATGCACTACAAATGTGGGTGGTCACAGTGGGTCATTGGGGTAGGCCAGAGAGACTGCAGCCACATCTCTCCCTCCCTCCCTCTATGGCATCCCATCTTTGCTCATGACTTCTCTCAGGTCCTTGCCCACCAAGAAAAAGTGGCTCAGGCATTGGTATTTTTAAAAAGCGTGCCCAGGTCATTAATTCTACCCCATGCCCAAGATCGAGAACTCCTGATTAAATACAAAATATTTTCCTTTGTGCAGCATGTGAATCTGCAGTTGGAAATTCAAACATACCGTGTATACTTTAGTTGGACTACCAGAACGGAGATTTAAAAAAATGAAGTCTTCAATTTGCCTATCTGTACTGTTAAAATTCTGTACAAATCAATGAAAAGGAAATGGTTTTTAACAGAGCACATCCATACAGCTCCAGTACACCCACATATCTGTCATGGAGAACAGCCACACGTGATAGTCACACCCTCACATGGTACCTTGTTCTTTCCTCTCTTACAGCACTGGCTGCCTCATGTTGAGATTTTTGTTGACCTGGTGTCCTCCTCAGGGGACTTGAGAGCTCTCCCAGGGCAGGGGAAGGACACATTCATCCTGATGGCCTCAGTGCCTTCACTCTGCCTGGCAAGTGGTAGGTCCTCAGTATTCACAAAAGGAAAGAGGGAATGCTGTCAGAGAAGAAAGCCCAGAGACAGCCAAGTTTCCCCCATGACGACACCAAGCTTTCCTCTCATTGCAGCTTCTCCTGAAATAGCATGCATCCCAATGACTACAAGAATGCCAATTCTCAACCATAAATACTGCTCTTAAACATAGGTGGCAAAGAATTTAAAAAAGGGTGTGTGTGTGTGTGTGTGTAGAGAAATGGATGGTGGGCTTTATGAAAGTTGATCGAAATCCTATTTGTGGGATCCCTGGGTGGCGCAGCGGTTTGGCGCCTGCCTTTGGCCCAGGGCGCGATCCTGGAGACCCGGGATCGAATCCCACATCAGGCTCCCGGTGCATGGAGCCTGCTTCTCCCTCTGCCTATGTCTCTGCCTCTCTCTCTCTGTGACTATCATAAATAATAAATAAAAAATAAAAAAAAAAGAAATCCTATTTGTATTTAATAACTAATACATTTCTCTTAATTTTAGGTATTTGGAAGTAGAAGGCATACATTTCATTTTCCTTTGCATTTTGTAGAAGGAGGCCAGTAGGGTGGTGGCCATCCATGCCTTTGTGAAAAGTCTGCCCTCTCCAGCCTAGACAAGGAAAAAAAAAAATCTGTTCCTAAACTCTCTGGAAATCTCCATTTTCATATGTGCACCTTTTTTTATTTCTTTTCTTTTCTTTGGCCACATAATCTCTGGAAGTCTTAGGAAGTTTGTGGATTACTTCTCAGAGCTCTTATATGCATATGCAGTACAAGAAACAGGATTATCAAGGAAACTAATTGTTACATATTCTAGCTTAAGAACTCTTGCCTTAGAAATTCCAAATACTTCCAAGGTGAAATTGCAAAGTGACTCTTATGGTCTCTGTTCCAACTTCTGTCCAATAAGAAAGACAAGTTCAAGAAGAACCTAGACAAGATAAAAGGTTAGAAAGGAGAAGAGATGACTATATTTATTGAATTTCATTAAACTTGAAATCATGTTTCTTCTCAAAAGTGATCTTTTTAATGACTAGCAGATTCCCCCTTTTCACATTTAAAAGAACGCTATACTCTCCAGACTGTCAACTCACCTCATATGGACCCTTCCTAAGGCTTTAAAAAAATAACATGGAGGCAATTTATTCTTTCATCTTTTTGTTTTACAGGTGAGGGAGACAAGTGGAGCTCAGAAAGACTGCATCTTGCTTACAGCAGCATGTAAGTAAAAAGGCAGTCAAGCCTGGGGCCCCAAATCTCCTACACCTACCTGCATCAGGCCCCCCTCTTTTTACATATTTGGCCATATACAGGGATTGTAAAAGCTGGGTGCCAAAGCATTGGCAGCTTGAAATCAACCACGGTGGGAATATTTACACCACAGAAATGGGCAAATGCTATCATCAGGGCTGTTGTCTTCCTTCTGGAGAGCGGATTTACGTGTTGTGATATATCTAATCTCATCAAGTTGTAATCCCGTGTTCTTTCATTTCAACCCCAGAATCCAAAGTGCTTAAGAATATGAAGCATCATCATTAAGCATAAAGCTGTCGGGTCAGAGGGCCTTTAATCCGACACCACTGGTTATCTGTGTGACCTTGGGCAAGTTCATTCCCCTGTCTGGGATTCAACTTCTTTTGTAAAATGAAGATAATAATACCGTGCACATGGTTATATCTACTCGTGAAGCCGTGCATGTAAAGTACTTAGCATGGACTTAGCATGGCATGCTAAGCAGCCAATGACTATTAGCTGTGATTATTTTCCTCTTCCTCCTCCTCCTCCTTTTCTGATTCAGTTAGTCATCATGGCAGATTGATATTATTTGCACCGAGATGGGTAAAGATATTTTTAAGAGACTACAGGCCAAAAACAAAACAACCCTCCCCCCAAAATAACCCTATACAACCAATTTGGGATTGTAGAGAGTGGAGTGTCTACAGGTGAGGGAGACAAGTGGAGCTCAGAAAGACTGCATCTTGCTTACAGCAGAATGTAAGTAAAAAGGCCTATGGTTCCTGACTTTTGTGTGTAACAGAGACTGGACGGACCTGTGTCATTTCTGCAAAAATTCCGTAATCTAAAGGAGCATCACAACTCAGCAGAGAAATTATTGAGAAACATGTCTTCAGCATGATTTTAGAGATCTTATAGAAGTATACACTGTATTTGGGGTCTCTAGGCAAAGACCAAGTTGCAGATTGTATGGAAAGCATGCAATCATGGGGCCTCTGGCCCCTGCAGTCACAGACCTCCCTGCATGAATACATTTTCACTTGTGGAGTCCAGTGGCCAATTTGCACACCTGCTGAGCTCAGTACTGTATTTTTTAGAGCTAATAATTCTTCCCTTTATGAGATTGAGCTTTAGGGGAAGAGGCTTTGCTTGCAGGATCTGGGAGGACTTAGTCCACAGAAGCAAGGAGTTGGAATGTCAACTCAGCTCTGTCTAGAGGGCTACAAGCCAGGGAGACGTCCCCTCCCCCTTTTCACTGGCACTGGCATGCCCATGGAATGGGTCCCACAGGTTCTGTGCCATCTTTTGGGCTTCTCTGAAATCAGAGTGCTATGGAACACAGGACTGCCATTACAGGGAGAGGGTAGAGGAGCAGCTTGGAAGAAGTAGGGCAGAACTACCCTACTTCCACTCATCCCAGCCCAACCACAGAAGAGCAAAAGGGGAACAGTGTTATCAACGTGGTACCCTAGGTTCAAACAAAAGCCCAAGGGAATATAGAATGAAGTCATGGCATGCTTGCAGACTGTTTATAGTCAGTAAGTTCTATCAGTTCAAAGAAAAGACAAGTCACCTGGCTCTCCTTCCCCTGCCTCCTCCACAGGCTCCATCTGGTCTACCTACTTTGGGCTTGCTCATTTACAGAGTTAAAGGTCCACTCCCAGGAAATGGCATCAGCTGGGAAAACAGGAACTGTCTAAACAGCCAGGCCGTGGCCCAGGAGACATCAGCCTTCTGGTCCCTGAAGAAAACGGTGTTTTAACCCAAATATCAATATCTAATAACAGAACTGCAAAAAAAGAAAAATAGACACAATTACCATCTATTGAATGTTTACCAGGTACCAGGCACACATGCGGAATCTTCCCAGTCATAAATACAATAACAAACACCTGTGTAGGGCCTTCCGCGGTCAGAGTTCCAAATGCTTCGCATATAATAACTTATTTAGTGCCCACAACAGCCCTATGAGGAAGATCTTCCCCTACCAACTCCATAGGTCGGAACTACTAGGTCTCTTTCACAAATAAGAAAACAGAAACATGAAGAGAGTATGGTTCAAATCACACTTGTGGATTCAAACCCACATTGTCTAATCTGGGTTCAAATTCAAACCTCATGCTCTTAAACACTAATATTCAAAAATGGGATTCCTATAGATTAGCGTTCAGTTGTAACAGTCTTTGAGCAGCTTGGAAGAGCCTAGGAGAGGAGGAGAAAATAGAAACTAGTCTTGGAGTCATTCAGGAAAGGGTTAAAATCTAAAAGCTGATGAGGGAGATCCTGTCCCTTAAGAATTATTAGCAAAACGGACTTTTCAGCAAAGGATTCCTTTAGAGATGTCTGAAGTCAGTGGTATGCTAGTGTATTGGCTCTCTGGGGGAGAAAAGAATGGCTTGCAGAGTTAGCCAATTTCTGTGGTGTAAATACTCCCACCATGGCTGGTTTCAAGATTCCAATGGTTTAACAATCTGTTTGCAAGATTCCTGAGTATATAACAATGGGTTCTTGAAAGCCTATAGCAGTTGGCTTCAGCACATGGCAGTCTAGGCTCTAGTGGGGCTCACTCCCTCCAGGAACCGTATCATTTTATAAAGCCTATGCATTCAGGGCAGACTTCACAGTAAACACACAGCTCTGCGATGTTCCAGGACCTTATGTAGTCAGTCTCTTTCTCGCTCCCCCTCCCAAGCAATGTGTTTTTACTTCTTGTATTTAACGAAAGACATTTTTACTTTTGTCGTTCTTGGCTTTAAGAGGAAGGTGAGACATTTATATTTCTCTTCCCTTGACCTTCTAATAAATCTAACAAACGTGTGTGGCTTTTTAAGTAGGAATGACTCTTGGTTGGGTAAAAGCTTTCCTTTGTGAATTGGTCGGCCTCTGGGAGACCTGAGAAACTCTCAGATGTTATGCTTACATGTGTACAAGCACATGCTCGCCCACGCACATGCACATGCACATGCAAACACATTCAACACTATTTATGGTGAGCTCTGTGTCTGAACACACAGCACGCGCCATTTGGGATTTGCACCTGTTCCCAACTACCTTCTCATGCTTTAGCTGTGCACAATATTCTGAGGCCCCAACAGCCAGCCAAGTCACTCTGTAAGTACATGATTACTATGAGGTCATGATATGAATTCAGACCTAGCAAATGAAATGGCAATTACCCTTTGAAAAACAATGTAACTCTAAGGATAATCACCATGTTCTGTGTAATTTTTTTTTAGATCTTAGGGGGTGCTAATTTGTAAAGCACATATAACCAAATGAATAATTACATAGCAAAGGGCTGAAGGCAATTACAAAATAATTGCATGTTATTTGATCCCTCCATGAAAACATGCTCAATAGAATGATCCCCTAAACTGTTGTACCTGTGGAAGAATTTGAGGTTATTCTTTTTCCTTAACTCCTTTAAATTAATGTTGTTTGGTAAAATATACTAAAGTGTAGGCCCTAAGTGGAGGTTAGAAACTCAAAAGTTTGATTTTTTACCCCTGTATTATATAAAGTAAATTTACGAGATATTCAATACTTTATTATAAAATAGGCTTTGTGTGAGATGACTTTGCTCAATTGCAGGCTAATGTATTTGCTCTGAGCACATTTAAGGTAGGCTAGGCTGAGCTATCATGTCCAATAGGTCAGGTGTATCAACTGCATTTTTGACTTAGGATATTTTCAAATTATGACGGGTTTATTGGGATATAAGTCGAGGAAGCTCTGTACTAGAATCACTCAAAAATTTTAAGAATTTGGTCTTTGTTTTTTTTTTTTTTGTTAAATCATGTTCACATGCATTATACATTTCTGTGCATCCCTCACAAAATGTTTCCATTCTCAGCTGAAAACAATAAGCCTGAGAGAGAGAAGGTAAGTGATTTGTTCGATGTCTTCAATCTCTTGGCTCCAAGATTTTCCTCCCATGCTACCTACATGTGCTGACTTACTTTTATCCTGATCTTTATTAGTTTCCATTCCTGAAGTCAGATGAAAAAGAGGGAGACAAAGGCAGAAGCACAGCCACACTTGTTATTACAATAAAATGGAATAAGAGGTCGGGGAAACCCGGGAAGCATTTTGTAAGCACATACAGAAGCTAGAAAGCATCCCATGTTAATAAACACACAAGGAACTTGCCCCACTATGGATTCTTCTAAAACAGACAGCATTTACAATAAACTTTTAGAGCCAATGAATAATAGTGTTGAGTATCTCATGTAATTTGTTGAACCCTGCACTGAAATGGAGAAACAGAATGGATGCATGCGTACAGGATGATCATAGGTGTATTGGCCGTTTACCCTCATGATCCTGTGGCTGACCAAGAGCTAAAGCTTGTTGCCACTGTCCAGTGTCACCAGATGATATTATACCCCATATTGCTAGCCTGGGAAAAGATGAAAATTCAAGTACACTTTCTACGGACTTAGAATCCCTTTTGCACTGTCGTGAAGCCAAAAAATCATAAGTCAAACCAACATATTTTGGGGCCTCCCTATAATCTAGAATGATCAGCAGTATGCCACAGCTAACTCTCCACCCTCACTGCTCTGGGCCCCGCCTCTCTCTCTCCATCTTGCTTTTGGCAATTTCTTATTCTAATCATGTTTTGCAAAATTTCAAGAATGAAAAACTACTAAAAGCCAAAGAAGTATCTGGTAGAAAAATTATTTCTTGTATTTTAATGAGATTAATTACAGCTGACCTTTGAATAAGATGAGTTTGGGCTGCATGGGTTCACTTATATGTGGATTTCTTATCATCTGGTACTGTAAATGTATTTTCTCTTCTTTATGAATTAAAAAAAAGATTTTATTTATTTATTCATGAGATACACAGATGGCAGAGACATGGGCAGAGGGAGAAGCAGGCTCTTCACCAATGTAGGACTTGGTCCCCAGACACCGGGATCACGCCCTGAACCAAAGGCAGATGCTCAACCGCTAAGCCACCCAAGCGTTCCTTCCTTATTTTTAAATAATATTTTGTTTTCTCTGGATTTATTGTAAGGATATATAATATAATACACATAGCATACAAAATATGTTAATTGACCGTTCTCAGTAAGGCTTCTGGTCAACAGTAGGCTATTCGTAGTTAAGTTTTTAAGGGGTCAAAAGTTACAGGCAGAATTTTGACTGCACAGGGTTTGGTTATCATGCTGTTCAATGGTCAACTATACTGTTTTACTTCTATTTTTAGGACATTTTAGAATTTTTCCTTGAAGGATCCAGTGGATACAGAAGTGTTCCAAGAGCTGAAATTGGCAGCATTAGAACTTTCTGACACCATGAGTGTTCTTAATAAACTCTAGATGATGGAGTTTAGAAATATAGTTATATGATACTTGGAGTTGAAACTTGTGGTTTTCCAAGCAAAGGCTTGGAAATTATCTACTTCCAAACTATGCTGCCAAAGTGACTCAGGTCTCTCCCATCCCTAGAGGATGTGATGCTGGGGAATGACAAGTATAGGGGTAGATGCAAACTGTCAACAGACGATCTTTTCCCAGATTCATGTCACTAATGCTTCTTCCACTGATAATTAAAAATGGAACCGCCATATTTAATCCATTGTATCACTCAACGTGCCTTTGTTTCCATGATAAGTTAAATATGGTCACAGGCATTATGTAATGGTCACACAAGATTATGTAAGTATAAAAGAACAGAAATAGCTTTCTTATGTTAAGCATAATATGAGAAAATGAACAGCAAGCTATCACAGGGTTTAGGTTCACCCTTTCATAGTGAATTAAAAGTCATATTGAGTTAGTAAAAGAACACATTTGTGAAAACTAGACTTCTTAACAGATTTAGGAATGTTTTCAAGATGCATATCGGACAGATGAGCAGCCCTTAAAATACAAGGACAAAAAGCATCCGGCTGGTCAGCTTCTCTGATTTATAAAGAGAACTGCCACTGGGGATGGACTTGGATTTGAAAATTGCCAGAGATGTTCGATATAATTGGAAATTGAAAGGGGCATAAATGAGAAGTAAGGAGGTAAAGATAGCACACGTTAAATATTCTTTTAAGAAGTATGGTTAACGGGATCCCTGGGTGGCTCAGTGGTTTAGCGCCTGCCTTTGGCCCGGGGGCATGATCCTGGAGTCCCAGGATTGAGTCCCGTGTCAGGCTCCCTGCGTGGAGTCTGCTTCTCCCTCTGCCTGTATCTCTGCCTCTCTCTCTCTCTCTCTCTTTCTGTGTGTGTCTGTGTGTGTCTCTCATGAATAAATAAATAAAATCTTAAAAAAAAAAAAAGAAGTATGGTTAACAAGGACTCATTAGAAGTCACAGTTAAGGGCACCTTAACTGGGTGGCTCAATAGTTGAGCATCTGGCTTCGGCACAGGTCATGATGGGGATCGAGTTCCACATCAGGCTCCCCATGGGGAGCTTGCTTCTCCCTCTGCCTATATCTCTGCCTCTCTCTCTGTGTCTCTCATGCATAAATAAAAATAAAATCTTTAAGAAAAAAAATAGAAGTCACGGTTAAAAAGGTACCTATTTCTACAAATGAGGTTTTGGAGGGCTATTTATTTAGGATGGAAACTTTTAAAATAAATGTATTGGCTGGCAAGTTAGAAGTATGGGAGACAGAAGAGTCGATTGTTGGAGCTCCAGAAAGACATGGGACAGGGCCAAGAACAAGGTGGACATGTTGGCCTTGAGCATCTGAAACTGAGGTAAAGGTGGCATGGGGACAAGAAGGAGTTAGCACTTCCCATCTGTCCAAACCTGGCTTCCAGAATGAAGAGAAATGCTACCAATATGTCTGATCAGAGACAAAGACTGTTCTGTTCCCAGATATAGCTCCTGTGATACTATTAATGTAGTCCAAGACTGAATTAGCCGTTAGACGCCTGGCTGGCCCAGTTGGTGGAGCATGTGGCTCTTGATCTCAGGGTTGTGAGTTCAATCCCTATATTGGATATAGAGATTATGTAATGAAATAAAATCTTAAAAAAAAAAAAAAAAGATTGAGGGACGCCTGGATGGCTCAGTGGTTAAGTACATCTGCCTTTGTCTCAGAATGTGATCCTGGAGTCATGGGATCAAGTCCCACATCGAGCTCCCTGCATGGAGCCTGCTTCTCCCTCTCCCTATGTCTCTGCCTCTTTCTGTGTCTCTCGTGAATAAATAAATAAAATCTTTTTAAAAAATATTCCATTGGCTTTTTTAGACAATAAATCACTTTTCCTTGGGAAATAGTATAACATAAAGGTAAATGATAAGAGTTCTGGCATTAGGTTTCTGTCCTGACTCACCCACTTACTAGCCAGAGGATTTTGGTCAAGTACCTTATAAGTCACAATTTTCAAAAAAAAAGTAAAATAGAGATAATAATAATAATAATAATAATAATAATAAATCTACCTCAGAGAATTACCCTGAGAACTAAATGGGAGATAACTAATAGTAAACATTCAGGAAATATATTATTTTTTTGTTTGTTTGTTTGTGTTTTTTTTTTTTAAATATATTATTTTGATTGCTATTACTACCCGTGCGGTAAATGAAAATCAGTAGATATTTTTATGGAGTTATTAAGAAACATTTCCCTCATTCTATATACTGTTGACTTTTTTAGACTCCAGCATAAGGTTTTAACCCTATTGAATTTTGTGCATGTTAGATTCATTTTATTGTTCCGTTTTCCTAAGATCCTTCTGTGTTCTGACTCCATCATTCCATGTATTTATTGCCCTCTGCAGCCTGTGTGAGCCGTGAACCTGAGAGTCCTGGCCCACCACTACTACTGCATACCCTGCATCCACTTCCACCTTCTTCCCCGCTGACAGATGCTAGATCTGGTTCAGCCCAGGCAATGGGCTCAATGTCAACATGCTGTCTCCCCGCATCCCTTGCAGCTAGGGGTGGTCATGTGACCAGTTCTGGCCAACCAGGTAAAAGCAAAAGTCACAGGATGGGCATCCAGGTATTGTTTATTAAGGAGGCTAGGTTCATGAGAATGAAAACCAGATCCCCAGAATGATGGAAAAGAAGGAAGAGGAGCCTGGGGCTTGATGCCCTCCTGCAGCTGCTGTGCAGGCCTTTCACTGTGCATCACCAGGGTCCTTGTCCTGTGACGAAAACAACCCCTTCTTGGTTAAGTCTCTGCCATCAGGACTCTGTTACATTTAGCAACTACAATTCCTACCTGCGACAGGTGCCATCTGTAACACATCTAAGTATTTGGGGGCAGGAAAAGAAACCTAAGCAGAACAGAGCTAAAGCTAGAACACTGTAGGGGCACCTGGGTGGCTCAATCAGTTAAGCATCTGCCCTCGGCTCAGGTCATGATCTCAAGGTCCTAGGATCAAGTCCCGCATTGGGCTCCCAGCTCAGTGAGGAGATGCTTCTCCCTCTCTCTCTCCCCCACTAGTACTCTCTCTCTCTCTCCCTTCTCCCTCTCCAATAAATAAAACCTTTAAAAAAAAAACTAGAACACTATAGTATATCTTTACAAACCATCCTCTGCTTTGTTTTATTCCAGATTTGAGATATATCTATCATATAACATTGTGTAAGTTTAAGGTGTACAAGTGTGAGGAGTTGATGTACATATATAGATTGCTTTCACATTAATGTCTTACTTTGCAAAAACTGTCCATAGGTAATAGTTGCAAAAATTGTCCATAGGTCACAGTTGTGTTGGCCTTTGTCTCTATGATTAAATCATTGAGATTGCATCCTCTGGGTAGGTGGTATGCATTCAGTATCAATTTGTAAAACCAAAAAGGGTCATGCAGTGATCAACTCCCTGTGGTACAGACGAGGGAACAGGGGCTCAGATGCCTTGTTCCAAATCAGGCTTCCAGGAAGTCCTAGCACTGTGCTCACTCCGTATTCTCACAACCAGGGCTTACTGCACTGCACCATGCTGTTTGGGGTGAAAACTTTCAAACCTTTCATTTGTCTTATGCTCTTGCTTCAGGATCTCATTTTACTTTCCCCCAAATTATATTATTAACTTTTAAATATCCTTGGAGCACGCATGTGGGATTAAAGTGTTTGTTTTCTAGGTGAACATACTTTGGTTCCCAGTACCTTCTGGTGTCCTGTCCACAGTCACAAAGAATTGGTGGTAGTAAGGCATGAGGTTGAAGACCACTGTGCAGCTATACGACAAAGCCAGACAGAGGGCCTCAAATCACCACCTAGAACTTGGGGCGGGGGGTCACTCTGCCCTCCTCCCCTCCAATTGTGAGAATGGCTTCCCCCCAGTGATACCTGTCATGCTTCTAGGTGGAAAACAAATTGTGGATTTCTGTACCACCCCAAAATGGGACAATACTAGCACAAACATTTCCTTGATATTTAATAGCTCCCTACCTCCCTCCAACTGCTGCAGCTGCCGCGCTATGACAGCCACAGGGGAGATTAGATAGGGCATCTGCACCTGGCCAGCCATAAACTGCTCCTCAGTCGCATAGGAAGGTGAACAGGCCCAGTGTCCTTCCCTCCTTTGACCTAGAGTGTGAAAACATGAAAGAGAGCTGTAATTATTTATAAACAATAAAAACTTCTGTGGTGTGTGTAAAATGAATGGATTTATTTACCTGCTCAGAGTGGAAGCAGAGCTTTTCCCTGGTTGTTGACCAGGACTTCACTGGGTCCTTTATGTATTTATTTATTTTTAATTTTATCTATGTATTTGTTTGTTTGTTTGTTTTTGGTAACCTCTACACCCAACATGGGGCTTGAACTCACAGCCCTGAGATCAAGAGCCACAGGCTCTACTGACTAAGCCTGCCGGGTGCCCCTCAGTCTGGTAGCTGATGATTCAACCCTTCACAAAGCAGGAACTTTGCTCTCCATAACTCTGCCTGGTTCTTTCTGGTGCACCTGTCCCCCCACGCCCAGCCAGGCTCTGGCCTCCTCCCTTGTTTTTCTGACCCAGCACTGATCCTGAGGCAGGACAAGTGGGGCTCAGCTCGGGAAGCCGGTAGAGCTGGGTGCGCTTTGTGGAGTCCTCTCCATCATTATGATTCAGTGGATCCTGGCTGGCTAAAAGTACGATTAAAATGAGTTTATAGACTTCTGTGGCCAGCTGTCATCTACTTAGCTGCAATGTGGTAATTTGAGAGCATTAAAAAAAAAGACTCCACATTAGCAGATCATTTGAATGTGCCCCCCTCTTTTTCCTCCACAAATCCTAATGCTCTACACTTTTGTTACCAGTAGGTTATATAAGCATGAATCATTCTTAGAGTTGAATAACTCCTTTGACCATGTGGAGTTCAGAGGCACACAAGGAACTCTAGCTGAAATGGAAGCTTGCCATTTTGGTGACACTTTCCACTCCAGTTTTCTACTAGTTTCCAAACTTGTCAAGTATGAGAGCCCTTTTTTTTTTTTTTTACCTAATACTAGTAGTTTTGTTTTAGTCTCTGTTGATTGAGATTACCAGAAGCTACCATGAAAACAGCCTATTTTATATTTATTAATCATCCCAACAGCCACTTACACATGAAAAATAGTACATACATTCCAGTATATTCTTTATTCTGTTCTCAAGAATACTTGGTATAAATATAGATTTCAGGACTCCTCAACGAAACTTCAAGGGTTCCCAGGGGATTGAGGGCCAAATTATAAATACAGCCACTCTTCGAAAGAGTGAATGACTCTTTCAGAAGGAATTTAGAGAGAGAGCTGTTAAAAGAATCTTGCAAAATCTTGCAGAATAAGATCATTGGTATGTCATGTTCCACAAGACAAATGGAGAGAATGCTAGGAAGATAGCTTCTGAGTTTCCAGCAATAACTTTAGGTGCTGTGCTCTTGCAATTTAATTAATCTATGGGCACTGTGGTTTTTTTAATGGACCAATGTAATTAGATAGAATTCATAATCAACTCAAATATTTATCTACTTGGGGCGCCTGGCTGGCTAAGACAGTGAAGTGTGTGACTCTTGATCTCAGGGTTGGGAGATTGAGCCCTATGTTAGACGTAGAGCTTACTTAAGAAAAATTTTTTTTTACTATCTTTTATCTTCTTATAGTGCATAACCCTTAACAGTATAATCACCATACATTAGCAATAGAGATCATAATGCACAATCTGATTTAATTTTTTTTAATTTAATTTTTATATGAGATTTTTAACGAAATACTGAGCTATCATACAGAATCTAAATCATGTTCTCTCCCTTTATTCAGACCTATAAAATAATAATATTCAGAGAATTGGATATGTTTCAGAAGTTATTTCTAGCTTCATTTTCCTTTTTGATTTGAGGCAAACAATGGTTTCCACAAGATTCTCAGATTCACATCTTCAAACACAAAGCAGAATTCTAGTGTAAATTATAGTCCTTTCTTCTCTAAAAAAGTGCAAAGAAAAAACACAGTGTATCTCATTTTTCAATAATTCTCAACTGTTGATATTTCCTCCTGGGAACTCTTCCTGATGAAATTACATTCAGTTTATAATCTAAAGAACCTGTGTTGCACTGGAGAGAAGAAATGTAAGGATCAGTCTCACCCTAAGCCAAACCATTCCCTGGATAATCTTCTCCAGATAACAAACATTAGAAAAAGCAAAGATCACCCTCACATGAGCAGTTCCAAGGTCGCACATCCCCAGGAGGAATACTTCGAGACTTCCTTGGGTGCCTAGTTACAAGAATGATAGGGTCCAATGTGACAAAAGATACACATTCCCATAAAGCATTTATACAAGTTAAGTAGTGACCCCCACCAAGCAGGCAGGGGACCTGATAACCTCTCCTAGTCAGGCTGTCCAGAGAGATCTTTGAAAGCCAAAGGGCAGACTCACATAAACTCAACTGCCCTGATAATATGCAGTTGACCTGCCAACATCTTATGGTTACACACCTAAGCAGACTTTCCAAAAGGACAAAAATCAAAGGCTTCACTCTCAGTCTTGTTCTGTAGCACAGGACTGAATTCTTCACAGAGTGTAATACCTTCCTTGACCCCGAAGACACCAACTGCCTCTCCCCAAGTCCACCACAGAACCCACTCTCCCTGGATTTGCATCCAGGTGCAAATTCATACATGTGGTGGGAATCCTTCATCCAAATGCAAATCATTTTGTGAGATCAAAATTCTTTTGCTATGAACAGTAGGGGCCAGCCTCTAAGAAAATTTGCATTTTAACCGGTAATATAGGTACAGCCATGGGTTAGAGAAATGAAGGGACAAAGAGATCATTACAAAAACAAATTAACAAACAAATGAGATATGAATATACTCTATTAACTGTCTACATTTTTGAAACAGGAAGAGACTAGAATTTAGAACACTGAAACACATCCAACTGAAAAGGAGCAAAAGGAATTTTAATGAATTACACCACAACTTGAGATGCAGACTGGATAATTAGAGTCTCCATTATTGTAACTCAGTGGAAAAACTGGCTGGATTTAGCTCCCTTTAGATGATTGCCTGTAGTTTAAGACAGCTAAGTTATAAAGAAAGCCAAGCTAATATTAGAAAAAGTTAAAAACATTTCCTGCCAAATATTTTTAAATGACTTGCTAATATAACACTTTAGGACACTGTTTTCTATATTATATATATAAAAAATGAAACCAGAGAATTTCCCCAAATTTAGTTCCCAAAACTCCTGCATTAGTTTGTTATATCACCCTCCATAATCCAAATATATTGACACTGAGAATAACCAAGATATCCAGAGTCAGTGATATGGATACACATTAAAAGCAATAAAAATGACTGATGGGAAAAGTATTACCCACAATTTTTGAGACAGAGCTGTAAGTACCTTGACCATCGAGGAGATCCACCATGAAAGCACAAAAGTGAGCAATGACCAATATCACATGTCTTTGTCCTCACCACCAGACATGTAGATTCACATCCTCAGGAGCTTTAGGGTTAGACACTGGCCCTCTGAAGACCTGAGCCCCCTCTACCCACAGGCTAGAAAGGGTTCAAGGCTTACCTGGCAATGGATCCTCTGAATCCAATATGCAGGACAGAGTAAGATCAGCCTTAGCAACCATAGGGGAATGAAGGCCACCAAGACCATTTTCTTCTAGGCTTTCCCGAGTCTGGTGAAAATTGGTCATGGACAATAATCTACAATTGTCTTTGAGCAAGTCAGGTCTCCCTACTACTGTTTTTTTCTGCCAGGCCCCTACCCCAAGCTCATGCCTGACGTTTGACTTCTAAACCATTGACTAGGAGCAGCCCGGGTGGCTCAGCGATTTAGTGCCACCTTCAGCCCAGGGCCTGATCCTGGAGACCCAGGATCGAGTCCCACGTCGGGCTCCCTGCATGGAGCCTACTTCTCCCTCTGCCTGTGTCTGCCTGTGTGTGTGTGTGTGTGTGAGAGAGAGAGAGAGAGATGAATAAATAAATAAAATCTTTTAAAAATATATAAATAAATAAATAAACCATTGACTATAGTAGGGACTATGGGCTAGATTAGCTGACGGACTCTATTTGGAATTGTTTAACGTGGTTTAGTGTAATTACTGGCACATAATAATCACATATGTGTTTCTCTTCTCTTTCATTCTCACCTTCCCTTCCTGCCTTTCTGAAACCAGAGCAGAAGTGTGTGCATGCGCACTGGAGTGAATGTCCTAGTCACATCAGACTGGAATTGTAAAACTCTTCCTTATCACAAAATACATGTAAAGCTTATTGTTATTAAAAGAAGGAAAAAGCTTAGCCCACCCTTACCTCCTTAATCCTTCTTCAGTCTAGCCCTAAAACTTGTGCTCAGGGATGTCACAGGGAGCCAACAGTTAGGCTTCTACAAACGGTGCTTTATTAATGCTTGCTTTAAAAAACACAGAACTTTATATTTTCCCACCCAGTCCTTCCCCAAGGTCAATACGTGACTCAAAGTTCAATTTTTTTCAAGTTCTGTTACCACTATTGTTTGATATGGATTGTTTAGGAAGTGCCAAACTCAAGGTCAGGTGTGTATTAAACATTCAATAAAAATTCTTTACCTTCTCACTCCTTATACTTTTTTTTAAAAAGACTTATTTATTTATTTATTTAACAGAGAAAGAGTGATCATGAGCAAGGGGAGGGGCAGACTTAGAGAGACAAGCAGACTCCCTGCTTAGTGGGGAGTCCGACACAGGGCTCAATCCCAGGACTCTGAGATCATGACCCGAGCCAAAGGCAGATGCTTAACTCAGTGAGCCACTCAAGTGCCCCTCTCCACACTCCTTATATTTAAAGCTAAATGGAAACCGGGTGTTGCTTACGTTCTATACTATCCATCCCACTGAGAAAGCTTCAACCATTTGAACACTAAGCCTCTTTATTTTCTGCATGATTTTAGTTTATTCATAGTTTCTGGTATATATAACACTATTGCTCATTCTATGGTTCATTCAACGGACACTTTGCAGTGCCCTTTAGGTGGAGTGTTATGAACAGCACCATAGTGAGGCTAGAAGTAAGGCAGTGTTATGGTTGACAGAGGAGGCTAGTGAAGAGTGCGGGCTCATGGATAGTTGTGAGCAAGTTACTTCTATGCTGGTCCTCTGTTTCCTTATATTTAAACTGGGGATATCCAGAGTATCTACCTCATAGGGTTGTTGTAGGTATTAAATGGGGAAGATCCTGTGAAGTGCACAGAACAATGTCTGACACACAGTAAGGATTTAAGTGATAACTATTTTGATGTACCCAGATGCAGTGCAGGGGTTCTTAATTAGGGGTCCATGGAGTTCTAAGGTCCACAGATGGAATTAGAGTATCCCAGAACTCCTTGAAATTACTTGCAAAATTCAGAGTTCTTCATCTAGAGATCCAAGTTTATGATTTTCGTCAGATTCTCAAAGGGGCGTGTGAAGCACAAAAGGTTAGGATGCCCTGAACTAAGGGCTACAGAGACACAAGACAAAACTTTTGCCCTCAGAGACCTCATAGTCTAAAAGAGGAGACAGACATTCAGTAACAATAAAATAAGACAGCAGTGACATAGAAATGGCCCAGGATGCAATGTGACACATAGGAGAGCCCCCAAGAGGGGTGATGCAACAAAACTTCCCATAGAATAGTTGACATTTAAGAGAAGTACTAAGTATGAGGTAGCCAGATGTAATGGGAAAGTAAGAGTGTTCCAGGGATAGCAAGAGTCATATGCAAAGGTAGGCGCTGATGTGCACTATTTAGGAAAGAGAAAATAGTTGAGTATGCTTGAGCTAAGAAACTAACCGGAGGTAAGGACACTAGAGGCAGTTAGGAGCTTACTGCGTCAAACCACAAAGTGAACCAGTCATTACCTCAACAAAGGCATTGGTCTCAGGTGGAGAATGAGCAATAAGCCCAGGTCTTTCCTTATGCATACATCAGGAGCTCATGAATCTGTCAATTAATTATTGCAAATATGTACTGAGATATGTTCCCTAACACTTACCTAAAGAATCTTATTCCGACCATCCATGACTATCAGTTGTGGTTAGTGATTTTCATTTCAGAATTAGGAAAATCTATTGAGAAAAAAAAAAGGCAAATTTAAAAGCTAACTTATTTATGAAAAAACATTTCCAATTCTATTTCAATCTGTTCCTGAAATCCAGTTGGAATGACCGAAGTATTCCTTGCGCATGTAACTGAAAGGGTATCTGTGATCATTTCAGTGGTGGTGACTAGTTTTTATATATCCTGTAGCTAAACATAATCGATTTTGTAGCTTCCTAATGATCTGCCTTGAGGAGTTATTATTTCTGATGGCAATTAATCAAAATTAAAACAGACTGCATAGAATGAAGCAAATTCAAAATCTAGCCTCAGTTAGGAACACCTGCACGTTAAGATTAATCATGGGCCCTGCTTGAATGTGACAGGTGTATCAATATTATAGAGAAAGAGAAAGCTAACATTTTCCAGCAGAGTTCCAAGTGTATTTCCAAGAAGCAAAGGTTCTGAGCCGGAGTCTGTGTTGAACAAAACCACACAAAATCCACAGTGGCCCATTACATTGGAATTAAAATTATTTTCTTCCAAAAAGTTTAGATATTTGTGGCAATCTGCATTACTAAACATAAAATGCAGGGAGAGGTGACAGTGAAATGGAGGAATGAAAGTTTTCCACTGTCTTCCCCCATGAAAAAAACCCCACCAGTTTGGACCATCACCCACAAATGAGAGTGCTTTTGGATTTCCAGGAGTCCAACAGAGAAGTTCCAACACACTTATGGAGGAAAATCTAAGATTGGACACACTAAAGAGGAGGAGAACAGTTTCACTCGATCCGTCAGCCTTCCTCCACAGTAGCACAGCTCAGCACTGAGGGAGACCTTGTTTGCCAGTGACTTCTTCACAAGGAAAGTGCAGGCATGTGACTAAGTGCCTCACTTCCCCAGCTATGCAGGATGCTGCCGAAGAGGCCCCAGTGCTTCTTGCCTCATCCAGGATACTGAGATGTGCTATATAACTGAAGGGTCAGAAGGGCCTGAAAGAACAGCAGCCAGGGCATTTGGAGAACAGAAGTGGTTTCCTTCGAGAAGCCCAACTGTGAACCACTGGGGGTGCCTCACCTGTGCCTCCCCCCAACTGGCCCACAGGCGCCCTCAACACTTGGCACAACTTCCTCTCAGCCACCCTTACCCTCACCAACCACCATCACCACGTGGCCTGCTCATTTTCACACTGCCAAGGTCAATGACTGCAAGTCTTAGAGACCGCTAATGAGCATGTGCAGAAAGCCAGCATGAATCCGTAGGATTGGGAAAAAGCACAAAACTTCAGCATTCAGAAGTGCCCTAAGGAAGGTAAATTGGAGGATGTCAGCAGTGAGCTGGGCTTTGCGGGGTTAGGAGGCAGAAACACCATCTTAAGAATCACCCCCCACGCACTCAGCCACCAACAGAGAACAAGAAGTGCGGAGGATGTGTATCCACAGAAAATGTCTGAAAGGGCACCTGGGTGGCTCAGTGCTTAAGCATCTGCCTTCAGCTTAGGTTGTGATCCCAGGGTCCTGGGATTGAGTCTTGCATCAGGCTTCCCACAGGGAGCCTGCTTCTCCCACTGCCTATGTCTCTGCCTCTCTCTCTGTGATCTCTTGAATAAATAAATAAATATAATCTTAAAAAAATAAAAATAAAGAAGTTTAAAATAAATAAATAAAATCAAGGAGAACTTTTTTTTAAAGATTTTATTTATTTGACAGAGAGTGAGAGGGCACATAAATGGAGGTGGGGGGCAGAGGGAGAAGCAGACTCCCTGCTGAGCAGGGAGCCTGACTCGGAGCTCAATCCCAGGATCCCAGGATCCCAGGATTACAATGTGAGCCGAAGACAGATGTTTAACCAACTGAGCCTCTCAGACATCCCATAAAAATCAAAGAAAATTTTAAAATCAGCAAAGACAAAACACAACCTTATATACAAGGGAAACTTCATAAGGCTATCAGATTTCTCAGCAGAAGTCTTGCAGGTCAGGAGAGAAGGAGATGATATATTCAAAGCACTGAAAGAAAATAAAATTGCCAATCAAGAATACTTCACTCAGCAAAACTGAACTTCAGACATGAAGGAGAAATAAACAGATAAACAAAAGCTAAGGGAGTTCATCACCACTAAACCTATTTTTTTTTAAGATTTTATTTATTTATTCATGAGAGACAGAGAGAGAGAGAGGCAAGGACACAGGCAGAGGGAGAAGCAGGATCCATGCAGGGAACCCAATGCGGGACTCAAGCCCAGGTCTCCAGGATCACACCCCGGGCCGAATGCAGTGCTAAACCACTGAGCCACCCGGGATGCCCCACCACTAAACCTATTTTATAAGAAATGCTGATAGGATTTTTTTTCAAGCTGAAATGAATGGACACTAATTATTAGTTTGAACACAGGTTAAAATATACTTTGGTAAAGGTAACTATATAGTCAAATTCAGAATAGTCTAATATTGTAATGTGATAGTGTGCTAATCACTTAAATTCTAGTATAAAAGCTGAAGGATGGGATCCCTGGGTGGCGCAGCGGTTTAGCGCCTGCCTTTGGCCCAGGGCGCGATCCTGGAGACCCAGGATCGAATCCCACGTCAGGCTCCCTGCATGGAGCCTGTTTCTCCCTCTGCCTGTGTCTCTGCCTCTCTCTCTCTGTGATGACTATCATAAATAAATAAAATTAAAAAAAAAAAAGCTGAAGGACAAAAGTATCAAAGTTTGTGTCTGTGAAAGAACAAAAACATTAAAGCTTGTAATTGTGGCTTATAGCTACAATAATTTAATGGACACACAATATAAAAAAGATGTGAATTGTGACATCAAAAACCATAAAATGAGGGAGAGTGAAAGAGTATCTATATGCAATCAGATTTAAGTTGCTATCTTTCCTTTCCATCCTGGGCCCAACAGCTGGCTCCTGCAAAGAAAGGTGGTGAGAAGAAGGGTTGTTCTGCCATCAACAAGTTGTGACCAAAGAATACACCATCAATATTCACAAGCCCATCCATGGAGTGGGTTTCAAGAAGCCTGCCCCATGAGGCACTCAAAGAGATCTGGATATTTGCCATGAGGAGATGGGAACTCCAGATGTACCCATTGACACCAGGCTCAACAAAGCTGTTTGGGCCAAAGGAATAAGGAATGTGCTATACCATATCCATGTGTGGTTGTCTAGAAAATGTAACAAGGATAAGGATTTACCAAAGAAACTCTATACATTGGTTACCTATGTACCTGTCACCATTTTCAAAACTCTACAGACAGTTAATGTGGATGAGAACTAATCACTGATTGAGAACTAATAACTTGATTGTCAAATAAAGATATAAAACTGCAAAAAAAAAATTAAGTTTCTGTCACCTTAAAGTAGACTGTTACAATGATAAGGTGTTCTGTAAGCCTCATAGTAACCAGAAAACAAAAACCTGTAATAGATACATAAAGGTAAGGAGAAGGGAATCAAAGCCTAGCACTATGGAAAATCATCAATTCACAAAGACAGCAAGAAAGAAAGGTTCAAAGCAACCACAAAAGAGCCAGAAAACAACCAACAAGATGGCATTAGTAAGCCCTTACTTACTGATAATTGCATTGAATGTAAATAGATTCAATTATCCAATCTAAAGACATACAGTGGCTGAATAGGTTAAAAAAAGATCCAACTATCTGCTGCCTGCAAGATACTCACTTCCTCTTTAAGGAAATACACAGGTCCAAAGTGAAGGGAAGGGCTGGAAAAAAACATTCTATGCAAATGAAAGCTTAAAGAGACCAGAATAGCTCTACTTGTATCAGACAAAATAGACTCTAAGTTAAAACTATAACAAGACAAAAGTAGATCATTATAGGGATGCCTAGGTGGCTCAGTGGTTGGGTGTCTGCCTTTGGCTCAGGGCGTGATCCTGGGGTCCCGGGATCGAGTCAAGCATCCATCTTCCTGCGTGGAACCTGCTTCTGTATCTGCCTCTCTCTCTCTCTCTCTCTCTGTGTGTGTGTGTGTCTCTCATGAATAAAAAAATAAAATCTTTAAAAAAAGTAGGTCATTATATAATGATAAAGGGTCAATTCAACAAGAGGATATAACAATAGTAAATATGGGGATCTCTGGGTGGCTCAGTGGTTTAGCGCCTGCCTTTGGCCCAGGGCGTGATCCTGGGGTCCCGGGATTGAGTCCCACATCAGGCTCCCTGCATGGAGTCTGCTTCTCCCTCTGCTTGTGTTTCTGCTTCTCTCTCTCTCTCTCTCTCTCTCTCTCTCTCTTTTTCTCTTTCTCTCTCTCTGACTCTCATGAATAAATAAATAAAATCTTTTAAAAAAATAACAATAGTAAATATATATACACCCAACACTGGAGTACCTAAATATATGAAGCAAATACTAATATATCTGAGGAGAGAAGTAGACAACCATACAACAATAGTAGGGGAATTCAATACCCCACTTACAATACTGGACAGATCATCCAGGCAGAAAATCAATAAGGAAACATTGAGCTGAATAAGAAATCAAAAGGGAGGGGCACCTGGGTGGCTCAGTGGTTAAGCATCTGCCTTTGGCTCAGATGGTGATCTCGGGGTCCTGGGATCAAGTCCCATATTGGGCTCCCTGCAGGGAGCCTACTTCTCCCTCTACCTATGTCTCTGCCTCTCTCTGTGTGTCTCTCATGAATAAATAAATAAAATTTTTTAAAAAGAGAAAGAAATAAAAAATAACGTGGAATACATGAAAATGGAAACATGGAAACACAACATACCAAAACTGATGAGATGCAGCAAAACAGTTATAATACAGAAGTTTATAGCGATAAATGCCTACATTAAGAAAAAGATCTCAAATAAACAACCTGACTTTATACTTCAATGAACTAGAAAGAGAGGAACAAAACCCAAAGTTAGCAGAAGGAAGAAAATACAAAGAGCAGAAATGTGTGAGATAGGGACCATAGAAATCATAGAAAAGATCTACAAATTTAATAACTGGTTTCTTGTAAGGATAAACAGAACTGACAAAACTTTAGCTAGACTAACCATAAGGGAGTTACAATCTAGGAGTACAATCTTGGAGTTACAATCTAGGAATACAACAACAACAAAGAGGGGAAAAGAAAAGAAAGACAAATTCCTATCCTTTCTAAGGAGACCACTGGAGCCTCCAATCTCATGAGGAATAGTTGAGTGGACAGGTAACTTCCTGTATAGGGTGAGAAGTGCTTTCACAGGGAAATGACAGGGTGCTCCTTTTAATAGGGCTCTGGAATTGTCAAGGACAGCTGCTCAATTCTAGGTTGACACCTGAGAAGTTTACTACAGTGATTTTTATCAGATTTGCATATTTGGAAGATCACTACCAAAAGGAATAGGAAGAGATGGAGGGGGACAATACTGAAGGTAGCAGGTAGGAGGCCAGGGCAATGATCCAGGCCAGAGATGATGGCAGTGGGCACTGCACTAGTGGCCATAGGACTGGAGAAGTTTAACTGAGACAGGGAAGAGCTAGAGAGAATAAAAACTGAAGATATATCTAATCTATATCTATATCTATATCCCTGAAGATATCTGAAGATATTGTACCTGTAAAAGACCATATAAATCATATTGTAATGAGTTTTTAAAAACAAAGGTGAATATCAGGTTAAAAGAGGACTTATGGGTGAAAGAATGATTGTTAATAGAAAATGGAAGAGACTCTTAAAATGTTAATGGGAAAGTAAAAAAAAAATGTTAATGGGAAAGAGCAAACGAAGGGGATGGAGATGAAGGTGCAGGAGAAATGCTAGAAAGGCATGAAATCTCTAGAGAACAGACAGATTGAATCCAGAGATGGGGGTTGGAGGTGGGATGACCTCAGATGGACTTAGTTTCTTCTGTCACAAGTGGGAAGGAGAAACATGGTGGGTCCCGACCAAGGCTAATTTGTAAATTTGGTGACATGAAATTAGAAAGGTATCTGTGTATTTACTCTGAATTAAGAGTTGAAGAGAAAGGTGTGAGGGAGGGGAAATCGGTGATGCCACAGTTGTAAGGAGCTTGTGGATGGAATGACTCCTCTCTGGAGAGAACTGAGAACAAGATGGTGAGGTGAGCTGTGCACAGTGGCCCATGTGTAAACCCAGAGACTAAATAGTTGTACTTCCTCAAGACTGGGTTTGAAATGGGTGAACGAGAACGATGATGGGGCAAGAGAGTTGCAAAGTGTGTAAGTGAAGACAACAGAAAATCTAAGCAGCATGGGGAAGAATTAAACAAGGGGAATGATTGATAGCAGACTCTCACAGGAATGGTGTTCTAGCTTCCACTCAGGGCGTTCTATTTCCAGGGTTTGGGGTAAGGGGAGAGCATACTACAAGGGATATCTGTCACAAACAGGAGCCTGTGTAAATGGATGAAAGTTGACAGACATTGATTAATTTGCCAGAATAGAAAGATAAAGCAGGAGCTGGCTCAGAAACCCAGCATGAGGGAAGGAAAGCAGGGCAGCCATGACTGCAAAGTGACATGGCTGGGCCAGTGTCTAACGAGTGTATTCAGTGATCCCGGTCTGTCCGCTGCTCTGTCCCTCTGTTTTGGGTTGAATTGTGTCCTCCAAAAAGATACACTGAAGTCCTAACCCTTGGGTTCCTGTCAATGTGACCTAGTTTGGAAAAAGGATCTTTGTAGACATAATCAAGAAGAGGTCATTTGGGTGGGCCCTAGGCCAATATGACTGGTGTCTTGATAAAAAGAGAAGAGACATAGATAAAGACACACAAGAAGAACCCACGTGGCAATGGAGGCAGAGACTGGAGTGATGTCTATAAGCCAAGGGATGCTGAGGTTGGCTGGTGACACCAGAAGATAAAGGCATAGAATAGATTCTCTCCAAGAGCCTTCAGAGTATGGCCTTCTCTGACACCTTGATTACAGATTCCCAGCATCCAGGACCAGGAGAGAGAACAGATTTCTGTTGTTTAATCTGTTTGTGGTATTTTGTTACAACAGCTCTAGGCAATGAATACACCTTCGTGCTTCTATATAACTTAGCCTGGGTCTGGGGTATATTCCTTCATGTCACAGGACACCGAGGGATGTCAGCCTGTCGTTGACAGGTCCTGGGACAATCCTCAATTTCTAAGTAGAAATTGGACATTTTCATTGTCATTAAGTATCGTTTTCAACTCTCATCCAGCAATCTGGTAATTCAGTGTACTGTTATTACCAAGCAAAGATGTCCAAAAGTTAAGTTCATCCAAAAGGAAGAGAACTTAAAAAAAAAAAAAAAAAAAAAAAGCCAAAATGCCTTGCATGTAAATTTAGAAGTGTTAGGGTATTTTAGACTAGAGTCAATGCCAGAATACCTGACATTTACTATATTTTTACTTACAAAAAGAAGCCAGTGTACTTTTTTCTGGTGACAGTACGTGCCCATTTTGTGTACTGGAACTTTTTTCATTCATGGCAATGTTGACACACAGTGATTTAATGTTCCCATCTCGACTGATTGATTTGGCACAAATCTTTTTGTGCCAATGAATTAGAGATCTGCGTGACACCTTTGTCTCTCTCTCTCTCTCTCTCTCTTTCTCTTTCTCTTTCTTTTTCTCACATACACGAAAATGTAACACTGTCTTCATATGAACAAATATTGAGAACACTAATTAAATCAATGAATTAATGAATGCCCCACAGATGTCCTCAAAAGTCTCAAAGCTATAGCACTTTTATTAACCAAAGACTTGAAAATTAGAGATTTTCTGTGACCTTCAGATTGTGTTAGGTTTTCAGCTTCACACAAATTATTTAAAACTTAAAGTAATAAACAGTTTGTATAAGTCAGGGAGGCAAACCCCCCTCAGGAGTTGGCGAGGTAATAAAAATAAAGTTGGCCAGATTGTATTCTTGGGGCGTACTTTGTTTACACATTAAACACACAGCTTCAGTTCCACCAAGAGATGTGTTTTCTCCCAGTTTTCTTGAAACACAAGGCCCTGCTCAGCCTACCTTTCATTTCCTCATCTTCGTAGAGGCTTAGCTTTAAAATTATTCGACCATTCTGTGAAATGTGCAAAGAGAAGCGCAAGCACCAGGCTCAAAGACCACAGTGCCAACAAGAACACAGCGTGGGTGGTGGACATCCAGGCTTTATGTAGGGGGATCAGGCCTTCCTCGGCTCAACCGGTTGTACCCAAGTAGGAGTGTGTGTCCACAGTTACTAGGCAGCCCCGTTTTAGAAGGGATTTTATATAAAATCTCCAGATTTTAAATGTTAGAACTAATTTCATCTTTTTGTACACACAGAATGGCCAAAACAGTGTGAGGCCAAGCAAAACATGTCTGAGAGCAGATTTAGCCAACAGGCTGCTCATTTACAACCTTCACTAAATGGTGCATGGGATTTGTGTGTGTGTGTGTGTGTGTGTGTGTGTGCGGTAAAATATACATAATATAAAATTTACCAATTTAACTATTTTTTCCATGTATGATTCAGAGGCATGAGGTACATTCCCAGCGTTGTGCAACTATCACCATCACCGGTTTCTCAAACATTTTCATCATCCCAAGCAGAAATTCTATACTCATTAATTTGTTGTGCATTTTTATTATCAACCTTAAAATGAAAAGAGCCTTAAAATGAAAATGACCCAAACAGTTACCAAATTTATTGTTTTTAAAAAAAAAAATGCTTCAAACTTCAGTTAGGCTAAGTGCCACCTTCTTCCAAGAACCATCCAGGAGTAAATCTTCTATCAGCTATTAAAGCCTCTCCAGAAATCCTTTATCTCGTCAACTCTCAGCCCCAACCGGCTTACATCATCCATCCTCCATGTGACCCAACTCTGGACCTCATTGTGCTCTTGGAAATGCTGCTCTGTGCCCAACCAACTTTCCTGTGCCTTCACCTCGGCTCTCTCTGCTCTCCACACCCCCTCCACCTCTCTGCCGCAGGGACATCTAAGGGCTGTCTGAGAACATCCCCTCCAACCCCCTGCATCAGCCTCTTAAGCAGAAACTGCTTATTCTCACCTCAGGTTTGGCGGCTGGGTCAGTGTTTGCCTACTTGCAGACATTGAACCTGCTTCCTCTTGTAAATATCCCCTCTCCTTTGAGACTCAGCCGAATCACCCTTCCCTCCTCATCACCGTCATCCACTGTCACTTCTCTTCATTCATTGGAGATTTCAACACCTGACTTCCAATCTTCCAGTCCACCTTAGCTTCTGTCATCATATTAGACATCAACATATATTGGATGACCCATCCAAAGTGCTGAGCTGCTAGTTGGCTGAACTCTCTACCTCAGCAACTTATAAAATCAGAAATCAGGGACACCTGGGTGACTCAGTGGTTGAGCATCTGCTTTTGGATCAGGTCGTGATCCTGGGGTTCTGGGATCCAGTCCTGCATCAGGCTCCCCATGGGGATCCTGCTTCTCCCTCTGCCTGTGTCTCTGCTTCCCTCTTTCTGTGTCTCTCATGAATAAATAAGATCTTTAAAAAATAAAAAAAAATAAGAAATCAGACATCCCATCATCTAATAAAATTATTTTACTTCCAACTTATTCAATCCAACACCCTGCTCTTCTTCCATCTTATTAAGACTCCCAATCCACAACCCCTTGGCTTTCTCTTTGACCATCAGCCCCACTTGTCTTTACTTCTTTATGTACATAGATCCTTACAGTTACTCTCAGTGTGTAAAGTCCCTTGCAAATGCCGTAGCAATTGACATGCTTCTTTCTCCTCTGTCAAACACTCCAAACCCCACTTAAGATGAACCCAACCATCCTTCTGCTCTCACACACAAACTGGAGAGAACACACAACTGAACTGATTGGTATGGATGAGAAGTCAATGCCTCCAACCTAAACACTGCTTGGCAACCTAATTATGTATCTCTAGGCAGCTCCACTGATCACTCCCTAAATGATTATTTTGTACTTCTCTAACCCCAAATCTTTTTCTTCCTCATCTCCCCAAAACAGTCCATCACTACATTCTATCAATTTCACCCCCAGAATATATCACAAACTATTCACTTCTCTTTCTCTCTTCCTACCCAAACCATCATCATCACCTCTAGACTGGGTCACCATTGTAGTCTTCATATTGTGCCTGTTGTCTTAGGGCCCTCTCCATGAATTCTCCACAGAGAAGCTAGTGTGATGTTTTTAAAATGTTAACCAGAAAAAAAATTTTTTTAAATGTTAATCAGGTGGGGCACCTGCCTGGAGCATTTTGGTGGAGCACGTGACTCTTAAACTTGAGTTGTAAATTTGAGCCTCACATTGGGTATAGAGGTTACTTTATTTTTTTAAAAAGATTTTATTTATTTATTCATGAGAGAGACACACACACACACACAGAGAGAGAGAGAGAGAGGCAGAGACACAGGCAGAGGGAGAAGTAGGCTCTATCAGGGAGCCTGACGTGGGACTCGATCCCAGGTCCCCAGGATCAGGCCCTTAGCTGAAGGCGGCGCTAAACCGCTGAGCCACCAGGGCTGCCCATGGAGATTACTTTAAAAAGTCTTTTTTTAAATTTTTATTTATTTATTTTAAAAGGTTTATTTATTTATTCATGAGAGACACAGAGACAGGCAGAGACACAGGCAGAGGGAGAAGCAGGTTCCCTGCAGGGTGCCCGATGTGGGACTTGATCTCAGATTCTGAGATCATGCCCTGAGTGAAGGCAGACGCTCAACCACTGAGCCACCCAGGTGTCCCCCCAATTTTTTTTTATATTTAAAAAAATGTTAATCAGGCCATGCCATTCACTTACTGAAAACCAGTTCATGACTTCCCACTGCATTTTTAATAAAATCTAAACTTCACATAACCCAGTATCTTGTGTGGTCTGGGCCCTACCCACCACTTCATTTTCATCTCTGCCACTTATTTGCTTGCTCATTGCATGCTAAGCATACTAGTTTCATGGACTAAACTCTCCTTTCTCCGGCCTTGGCACAATCTGCCACCTCTGCATGATATGATCCCCCTGTCTCCCTCATATTCCTCACCATTCATGTAGATGAATTCTGTTGGTTCTTTTGGCCTCATATTTGATGACCCCATCTTGGAGAAGTCTGCTCAATCAACTCCATCTTTAAATTATGCCCTTTCTATTCCCTCTAACTTGCCAATTTCTTTTTCTTTACAACACTTCCATAGTTACTTATTTCATTGTGTACTTACTTGTTTCTGACTCTCACCAGACAGTTCCTTAGGGGCGAGGAACCATGTACAATTTGATTTTTCCTATATATTAGCTCCTGACATAGTACATATTATCTAATGAGTGTCCCAGAAGTATTTGTTAAACTAATGTTGAGTGAAAATTTACTCCTGATTCAATAGGAAATAAGGGAGAATGTATAGGAAAGAGAAATAGGTGGGAGAGATATTTTACAATTATTTTGGTATGGTTACTTGGCACCTCTTTTTGCCCTTACCAAAGCAAACAAAAAAGCACCTTTCAGTACTTCAGAAACAATCATACTATGGTGCCTGGCTGGCTCAGTCAGTAGAGTGTGTGACTCTTGATCTCCAGGCTGTGAGTTCAAGTCCCATGTTGGGTGTAGAGGTTACTTGAAAAAAATTTTTTTGAAATCTTAAAAAAAAAAAACAATCATACTATATTTGGGCTACAAAAGAGCTTACTACAATAACCCCATATTATAGAGGGAGTATTTGTATTTTGTGACTCATTTTAACTGTGGGGTGATATATTTGCTAATGTTTTAAAGCAGTTTTTGTAAATCAAGTTTATTAGAACACAGCCATGGTCATTTATTTACATAATGTCTGCATCTGCGTTTGCACTATAGCAGCAAAGAGTTTTAACAGAAACAATGGCCTGCAAGCCCAAAATATTTGCTATCTGGCCCTTTACAGATAATGTAAAGGGTCAGTTCTCTCACGGCCATTTCCAGTCAACCCTTCAATGACAGATAATCACCTTCCTCACTTCTATCACTTACTATTGTATTTGACTATTTATGAGCTTCATATAAATGGAATCATGCAGCACATACTCTTTTTTGATAACTTGTTTTGCTCAACATAATGTCTGTTCTTTTGTTTCTGTGTAGAATGCCATCAGATGAAAATTCCATAAGATACTTATTCATTCTCCTTTTAATGGTCATTTGGGTTGTTTCTAGGTTTGGGGTGTGAACATTCTTGTATGTGCCTTTGGGTTGAGATGGAGATATATATATATATCTATATCTATATATATATATATATATATCTCCTCATTTCTTTTGAGCATATATTTGAGGGTAAGTTTGCCGGACATATTAGTTTAGTAGTGGTGACAGTTTTCCATATTGGTTGTACCAGTGTACATGCTCACTAAACACATGAGAATTTCAGATGTTCCACATTTCTGTCAAAACTTGATATTGTTATTATTTAATTTTATTAATTTTTATTTAATTTTAACCCATTCTTGTGGGTGGATAGAATGATCTAATTCCCATTGTATTTTGTATTTCATACAATTAATGGCCATTTACATAGCCTCTTGTGTGGTGGCTGTTCAAGTGTTTTGCCCATTTTTTAAATGGGGAAAAATATATATCCTTCATTGTAGTATCAATATCTTCTATCAGGATTTGAGTTTTCTTATGCCTAGATTTTTTGTATCCTGTGTATAAAATCTTTGCCTACTCCAAGATCATAAAGATATCCTCCTATGTCTTCTCTACACATGTACAACTATGATATATAAAAAGTTATTATTTTTAAAGATTTTTATTTATTTATTCATGAGAGACACACAGAGAAAGAAAGAGACACAGGCAGAGGGAGAAGCAGGCTCCATGCAGGGAGCCCGACGTAGGACTCGATCCCGGGTCTCCAGGATCAGGCCCTGGGCTGAAGGCAGGCTCTCAACCACTGAGCCACCCGGGCTGCCCCCAAAGCTACTTTTTGTATATGGTGTGAAGTAGAGATCAAGGTTCATTTTTTTGCCATGTGGATATACAATTATCTTGGCATCATTTTTGATGCCAAATAAACCCACTATCCTTTCCCCCACAGAATTGCAGTGGTGTCTTTGCTAGGAATCAAGTAATTCCATAAGTGTGGGTCTATTTATGACTCTCTTTTCTGTTCATTTAGTCTATAATTTGCCTACTCAACACTTATACCACACTATGTTAATTACTGAAACTCTTAAAGTCTGGTATTATAATCAATTCTCCAGCTTTGTTTTTAGTCTTCTGGATTTTTTTGACCATTCGGTTCCTTTGCATTTCCATTTAATTTTATAACCTGCATGGCTATATACATTTCCCAGCCATCTTAAAGTAGAGCATATATGAAACCTTCTGTAAACCAAGCTGCCATAAAATCTAAGAATATCCCGCACTTTGCAAAAGTTCCCATTAGGCCACTTTGCTTTTACAAAAGACCTAAATTGGTACCGTTTTGCTAACTAAAAGAAATCCAAAGAGGAGTTAACTTTTATGGAAAAAATCTATTGACATACTAATGTGGGTCTTTCATAAGAATTAAGTGGCCTAACGCAAACTTTTGGAAAATGGGGATTACCTGTGTCTGCATCAAATTTAGAATTAGCCTGGCTATCTCTACAAAATAAACAAAAAACTAGAATTTCATTTGAGATTGCATTTAATATATCAATCAATTTTTGAAGAATCAACATATTTACAATATTCAGTTCTCCAATCCAGAAATAAAATATACTTCTTAGCTTAGATCTTTTTAATTTTTCAGAAAATCTCCATAATTCTCAGGATAAAGGCTTTTCATTTCTTTCATTAGATTTCTTCCTACGTACTTTATGATTTTTAACACTATTATAAGTGGCATATCATTTACATTTTGTTTTGTTTGTCATTAGTACATGGAAATACAACTGATTTTTGCATCCTTGGCTATATTGAACTCACCTATTAATTTTCATAGCTTGTAGATTATTCGAATTTTCTGTATACAACGTCATGTCATCTGTGAATCTTTTTTTCCTGATCCTTATATATTATGCTATTCCTTGTCTTATTATATTGGCCAGGATCTCCAATACAATGACTGAATAAAAGTGATGAAAATAGATATCCTTGTACTGTTTCCCACTGCAGTCAGGAAATGTTCAAAATTCTGTAATTTTACGGTTATCAGATTGAGAAAGTTCCCATCTATCCCTAGTTTGCTGAGAGTTTTTATCCTAACTGGATGCTTTATTTTGTCAAATGCTTTTTATTTTTAATATTTTATCTACTAAGATTATCATATGGGTTTTTTCCCATATTCTGTTAATGTGGTATATTATATTGATTTATTTTTAAGAGTTAAACCAACCTTGCATTCCTGGACTAAACCCTACTTGGTCATGATGTGTTATCTTTTTTTATATTGCTGGATTTAATTTATTAATATTTTTAAGATAACTTTTGGATCTAGGTTCAGTAGAAATATTATAGTGTCATTTTCTCTTGTAATATCCTTGCCAGGTATTTGTATTGAAATTACATGCACTGATAAAATCTGTTGTGAAGCATCCCTTTTCTTGAGTCTTTGAAATTTTTCTTGCAAAATTGGTGTTATTTCTTCCTTAGATTTTTGGAAAATTCACCAGTGGACTGCTGTGAGCTTTGCATTTTCTTGGTAGGAAGGTTTTTACATTATAGATGCAATTTCTCTAATAGGTATAGAACTATTCAGATTTCTTATCATGTCAATATTTGTAAGTTATTTTTAAAGGACATTTCTTACTTCCTTTATGCTGTTAATTGATTGGTATACCACTGCTGATTCTATTTTCTCATTATCTTTTAATTATTTGTATAATTTCTATGGATATACCCTCTTAATTTATGATATTGCCAATTAATGTTTCATTTTTTTCTCTTGATCATTCTTGCTAGGAGTATTAATCTCTTCCAGAAACAAATTGGTTATTTTTCTCTGTAGTGCATCTGCTTTTTATTTCATTGATTTCTGAACTCATAAATGTTCTTTCTTCTATTTCCATTGGGTTTAATTTCCTATTTCTTTCTTCAGTTAGCACCAAAGAGGTGTTTAATTTTCCTTTTACACATGTGCAACATATATGTTGAAAGTTATAAACTTGAGAAGCCCGGTGACTCCGTGTGAGTGTTTGCCTTTGGCTCAAGGTGTGATCCCGGAGTCCAGGAATCAAGTCCTCAGATCGATCACATCGGTCTTCCTGCATGGAGCCTGCTTCTCCCTCTGCCTATGTCTCTGCCTCTCTCTCTCTCTCTCTCTCATGAATAAATAAAACTTTAAAAAATAAAGTTATAAACTTTTCTTTGACGACATATGTTTTGATATGTCACATTTTCATTTTGAATTTGTTCAACTAATTTATAATTTCTAACATGAATACTCCTTTGGAGTGTGGGTTTTTTTTAATTTATTTTATTTTAGGGGGCAGCCTGGGTGGCTCAGTGGTCTAGCATCACCTTCAGCCCAGGGTGTGATCCTGGAGACCCAGGATCAAGTCCTGCATTGGGCTCCCTGCATGGAGCCTGCTTCTCCCTCTGACCGTGTCTCTGCCTCTCTCTCTCTCTGTGTCTCTCATGAGTAAATAAATAAAACAATTTTTTAAAAAAAAGATTTATTTTATTTGAGAAAGAGAGAAAGAAAACACAAGCTTGGGGAGAGGTAAAGGAAGAGGGAAAAGGAGAGTGATAATCCTCTAGCAGACTCCCTGCTGAGCACAGAGCCCAACTTGGGGTTTGATCCCAGGACCCTGTGATCCTGACCTGAACCAAAATCAGGAACTGGACACTTAACCAACACCCAGGCAACCTCGGGAGTGTGGGTTATTTAATTTTTTTTTTTTTAATTTATGATAGTCACACAGAGAGAGAGAGAGGCAGAGACACAGGCAGAGGGAGAAGCAGGCTCCATGCCCTGGGAGCCCGATGTGGGATTCGATCCCGGGTCTCCAGGATCACGCCCTGGGCCAAAGGCAGGCGCCAAACCACTGCGCCACCCAGGGATCCCGAGTGTGGGTTATTTAAAAGCATATTGCCTCGGAGTGCCTGGCTGGCTCAGTCAGTAGAACATGTCACTTGATTTTGGGATGTGAGTTCAAGCCCCATGTTAGGCATAAAGTCTATTTTTTTAAAAAAGTTAAAAGTAGTTTGCCTAATTTTGAGACACGTTGGGATATTCTGATACATTTCTATTGCTGATTTTTAGTTTAATACTACTTAATCAGAGGTATAGTCTGTGAAATACCAGTCTTTTGAAATTTACTAAAAGCTGATTTATTACCTACAATTTAACCTCTCTTTTTTTTTTTTTTTGTCTATTTTTTTATCGGAGTTCGACCTGCCAACATATAGTATAACACCCATGCTCATCTCATCAAATACCCCCTTCAGTGCCTGTCACCCAGTCACCCCATTCCCTCATCCACCTTCCCTTCTACTACCCTTGTTCATTTCCCAGAATTAGGAGTCTCTCATGTTTTGTCACCCTCTCTGATATTTCCCACTCATTTTCTCTCCTTTCCCCTATAATCCTTTTCACTATTTTTTATATTCCTCATATGAGTGAAACCATATGATGATTGTCCTTCTCCGATTGACTTACTTCACTCAGCATAATACCCTCCAGTTCCATCCATGTTTAAGCAAATGTTAGGTATTTGTCATTTCTAATGGCTGAGTAATATTCCATTAAATTTAACCTCTCTTGATAAAGATTGTGTATCTGCAGTTGTTGGGTGTACTGTTTTATTAAGATATCTGTACCTATCTTAATTAGGTCCAGTTAGTTGGCAGTGTTGTTTAAATCTTTCATATCCTCACTGGTGTTTTATTGTTTTGATTTATCAGTTACTCACAGGTGTTGAAATCTCCAACTTTGATTTTTATTTTTTTTATTTTTATTTTCTTTTAATTTTATGATAGTCACACAGAGAGAGAGAGAGAGAGGCAGAGACACAGGCAGAGGGAGAAGCAGGCTCCATGCACCGGGAGCCCGACGTGGGACTCGATCCCGGGTCTCCAGGATCACGCCCTGGGCCAAAGGCAGGTGCCAAACCGCTGCGCCACCCAGGGATCCCATGATTTTTAATTTAAGTTCAGTCATTTTGTGTTTGTTTTACATATTTTAAAGCTATATTACTGGGTGCACACAAGTCAACTTTTTATTGTCTTCCTGTGGACCCATTTATTATTATGAAATATTTTTGCCTCTAGGAATATTCCTACTTTAAAGTCTCTTTCACATTAATATAGACACACCAGCTTCCTTCTGGTTAGCCCTTATAGCATAGCTCTGTTCATCTACTGACTTTTAATTTGTATTCTTTTTTTTTAAGATTTTATTTATTTATTTATGAGAGACACAGACAGAGAGAGAGAGAGAGAGAGAGAGGCAGAGACACAGGCAGAGGGAGAAGCAGGCTTCATGCAGGGAGCCCGACTTGGGACTCGATCCAGGGTCTCCAGGATCACACCCTGGGCTGAAGGCGGCACTAAACCGCTGGGCCACCCGGGCTGCCCAATTTGTATTCTAATATTTATTCTTATATTTATATGTATTCTTATATTTAAAATATATCTCTTGTAAATAGCATATAGCCATGTCCTCTAAAAAGCCAATTTGCCAATTTTGGTCTTTTAATAGGAGTGATTGGTTCATTCATATTTAATGTCATTACTAATTTGGTTTGCTTGTACGTCTATGATCTTGCTATTTGTTTTTTATTCGTTCTGTCTGTGCTTTGTTCCTTTCTTCTCCTTCTCTGCCTCTTTCTGAATCAAATGTTTTTTAATATTCTATTTTCTATCCTCTGTTAGCTTTTAATTATATCTATTTGTATTGTTCTTCTAGTGGTGTAGTGGCTACACAAAAAATTCACATTTGTGTCCTTGATTTATTAGTCTCCTTGAACAGTGCAAGAAATTCACAGCAGTTCCACTCTATTCACATCCCTCCCCCCCTGCACTATTGTTGCCATATATTTTACACCTATATGTAAGCTCCATAAGGCATAAGATTGCTTGAGGGGCACCTGGGTGGCTCAGTGGTTGGGCACCTGCCTTCAGCTCAGCATGTGATCCCGGGGGTCCTAGGATCAAGTCCCGCATCAGGCTCCCCACAGGAAACTTGTTTCTCCCTCTGCCCAGGTTTCTGCCTCTCTCTGTGTCTCACGTGAATAAATAAATCTTTTTAAAAAATAAGATTGCTTGAAATAGTCAATATTCTTATATATTTACCCTTTCTTTTGTTTTCACTCCTACTTTACTTCTGTGCTTGTAACTTGGAATTATTTTCCTGTAGCCTGAAGGACTTTTCATCTTTCTCACAGTATGTGTCTGCAAGAAACAAAATCTCTTAGCTTTTGTTTACCTATTTTTTTCTTTTTAACCATTTTTTACTGAGGTATAACTGACAGATAACATTACATTAGTTTCAGGTGTACAAAATAATGATTCAATATTTGTATACATTGCAGATAATCACCACAATAAGTCTAATTAACATCCATCACCACACATAATAAAAATATTTAATCTTTTTTTTCTCATAATGAGGACTTTTAAGATATACTCTTAGCAATTTTCCAATATGCAATTACAGTATAATAGTAATAGTCACCATGCTGATATTACATCTCCATGACTTACTTATTTTATGACTGGAAGTTTGTACCTTTTGACTCCTGTCATTCATTATGCTCACCCCCTTAGCAATCACCTCATCTATGTATCTATGAGCTTGTTTTTGTTTGTTTGTTGTTTTGTTTTTTAGAACCCGCATATAAATAAGATTATATGGTATTTGTCATTCTCTGCCTGACTTATTCCACTTAGCATAATGCCTGCGAAGTCCATCCATGTTGTCACAAATGGCAAGATTTTGTTCTTTTTTTATGGTTGAATAGTATATAGGTTTTGTTCTGTGTACACACACACACACACATACCACATCTTCTTTATCCACTCATCTATTGATGGACACTCACATTGTTTCCATAACTTGACTAATGTCAGTAATGTTGCAATGAACATAGAAGAGCATATACTTTTCTCTAATTAGTGTTTTCATTTTCCTCAGATGAATATCCAAATGTAGAATTGCTAAAACATAGAATAGCTCTATTTTTAATTTTTTGAGGAACTTCCATACCGTTTTCCACAGTGGCTGTACCAATTTACCCCCTCACCAACAGGGCACAAGGGTTTCTTCACATCCTTACCAACACTCACTATTTCTCTTCTTGTTGATAATAGTCATTCTAACAGGTGTGAGGTGATTTCTCATTGTGGCTTTGATTTGCATTTCCCTGATGGTGAGTGATATTAGCCATTTTGTCATGTGTCTGATGGCCATCTGTATGTCTTCTTTGGAAAAAGATCTATTCAGATCCTCTGCCCATTTTATAATCAGATTGTTTTGTTTGACTTTGTTTGCTCTTGACTTGCATGAGTTCTTACATATTTGGATATCACTCCCTTATCAGATATACACTTTGCAAATATTTTCTCCCACTCAGTAGGTTGCCTTTCATTTTATTGATGATTTCCTTTTCTGTGCAGAAGCTTTTGAGTTTGATATAGTTCTACTCATTTATGTTTGCTTTTGTTGCCTTTGCTTTTGGTAATTCAGAAATCATTGCCAAGACTGATATTATAAGGAGCTTATCGCCCATGTTTTCTTCTAGGAGTTTTGTGGTTTCAGGTTTCAGATTCAAGTCTTTAATCAACTTTGAGTTAATTTTTGTACGCTGTCACATAGTTGTCTGGTTTCATTAATTTGCATGTGGCTGTCCAGTTTTTCCAACACCATTTATTGAAAAAATTGTCCTTTCTCTGTTGTATATTCTTGCCTCCTTTGTCATAAATTAATTGACCATAGAATCATGAGTTTATTTCTGGGATCTCTATTCTGTTTCCATTTAACCTTAAGTTTTGAAGGATATTTTCATTTGTTAGAATTCTAGATAGTTTATTTTTTTATTTCAGAAGTTTAAAGATATAATTATATTCTTTTGACTTTTCATAGTTTCTGATGAAAAGTTAGTCATAAATCTATTCTTTTTTCTTTTAGAATAATGTGTGTTTCCCTCTTGCTTTGCTTTTAAGATTTTTTTCTGGATTTGCAAAGATGTCCCTTTGAATAGTTTTTTTTCAAGCTGCTTGAGGTTCACTAAGATTCTTTGACATATATATCATCAATTTTGTAAAATTCTGTCATCATTTCAAATATCACTTCAGACTCATTCTCACTTCTCTTCTTATATGGCATTAATAACACAATGTTAAACTGTTTGTCTGTATCCCTCTTGAACTCTGTTTCATTCTTTCCATTTATTTTTTCCTGTACTTATATTTGCATATTTCCTATTGACATATCTTTGGATTTACTAATTCTGTCTTTTCATTTTCCCGGTCCTATGTAAAACATTTTCAATGAGAGGGGTACCTGGGTGGCTCAGTGATTGAGTGTCTACCTTTGGCTCAGGTCATGATACTGGGGTCCTGGGATCAAGTTCTATATCAGGATCCCCGAAGGGAGCCCACTTTTCCCTCTGCCTATGTCTCTGCTTCTTTCTGTGTGTCTTATGAATAAATAAGTAAATTTTTTTTAAAAAGCCAGAGAGATTGAAATTGTTGCTCTTTCTCCCTCAGAAAAGATTTGTGGTTTGGTCTATTAAACAGACAAGGTGAAGTCCTGATCATCTCAACCCAACTAAGAATGGTACTAGAATGGTGCTCACACATTTAGTTAGACTCAGTCCATCTGTGTTTCAAATGTCTTGAGGGCTAGGCCTTCTTGTGTTTGTTCCTGACACTACCCTTCAGTGGAACTCTGAAATTTTACATTGTGCTTCTTGCCCAGCCAATTTCTTGAGCATGGCCTTCCTACAGAAAGACTGGTGGACCTCTGTCTCTGTCTGCTCCACCCTTAAAGTTCTGGTATTAGAGATTTGGTTACTTTGCTCTTTAGCTTCCCATGTCATCCAGGTTAAATATTTGGCAAATAGTTTAAAGGGGAAATGATAGATAGATGATAGATAGATAGATAGATAGATAGATAGATAGATAGATAGATAGAAATATATTTTTGCATGTCCCCTTCCTCTAATATGACTTGGTCTGCAGCTGACTTCTCTCCATCTTTGTGACTCAGCCTCTTGTAATACTGCCCCAGCACCCAGCACATATCCTGTGAAAGAAAATAGCTGTTTGATGATTATGTAGATTCTAATTTGTCCATGCCAACCATCATGGATATGAAAAATTCTGGTTTTCCCCTTTACTTTCCTATGACAGCCTTTGTCCAGACTCAGCAAATGCTCCCAGGCAAGAAAATGGCCAGCAGTCTCAGCCCTCTCTCTCTAAAATTTATTTCTTCTAATCTTACATGCTTCTATAGCTTCCCAATGTCTTTATAAATATGATGTCTGTAATCTCTATTCTTTTCTATTTGTGATAGCTTTCTACTATTATGTAGTATTCAGAAGCATACATGTTCTTGTCTCTAATGACTTTTTAAAATCTTAATGTGTTTTTTAAATTTTTTTATTTGTTTTATTTTAGAGAGTGAGAGCACAAACAGGGAGAGGGAGAGGGGGAAAGAAAATCTCAAGCAGGTTCCATACTTAGCATGAAGCCCAACTTGGAACTCAATTTCACAGTCCTGAGATCTTAACCTGAGCTGAAACCAAGAGTCAGATACTTAATGGACTGAGCCACCCAGGTGCCCTTTTAACATGTTTTTTTTTTAAACAAAAATATCCTAAAATATTAGTCCAGGTAAAAAAATTTTCTGGAATAGCATAACTTTGATTTTTACATGCAGCTGAAAAGAAAATATGATTTATTTAAATTCACTTTATAGAAAATGTAGATGAGGTATATCAGTTCTATAAATAATGTAGCACAGATTTCTCATGTTCACCCATACTCATTTTTCCTCTATTCTGGGGCACAGAGAAGAGTCCTAATCCCAAGCCTTCAGGTTGGGCCATATGCCTAGTTAAGTCCAATGGGTTACAAGCACAAATGATATTCTGTTCCAGGAAGAGGCATTTAAGAGTGAGTGAGAGTTCTCTCCAGTCTTCCTTTCCTGCTAACCAAGGAAGTCACCTATTTGGATATGGAGACACTCAACCTGGTTCTATAAACGACTACTGGGAAAAGGGAACCACTTTGGAGAGTTCCCAGGCCCACAGTGGACTTTGTATTAGTAAGAAATAATTTCATGTGGGAGTCACTGAGTTTTCTAGACATCCCTACATCTCAGCATAGTCCACCCTATTAAGGTAAATTTAGTAAGAATACCTAAACTACACAAAGGCATAGCCTTTTCTCTGATGATGACTGTTTTTTTAAAAATCTCTGAAATTTTAATACTCTAGAAACAATTTTTTTTTACTACTAGATATGATAGACACTGGTTATCATAATAAATTATTTGTAAAAGATGGGTTAGTGAAGAATATCCTTTAATTACATGGTATGGAGTTTCCTTAGGAGCCTTTTTTTTTCCATTTTACCCTTGAGGCATAAACATGAAAAGGAAAACTATATCTATTCTGAGCTATGCTATATCATACCTTAAAGTAATTTCAGTGATATAATCTTGCATATTAACATAAGGGACTTTCCAGTCTCAAGAAATTAAAGCTATGTATATAAAGAAGGCAGCAAATTTTAACCTTAAATCTTCCTTTTCTCATCTATCATACCGTACCCTTTAGCTAAGGGCACTTTAGCTAAGAGTGCTACATTTAAACCTCTCCTTCTCAAAGTTATCTTTTCTTTCTCTCTCCCCAACCCCTCCCACCCATGTTAAACCCTACCTGAACCTACTAGAAAAGAACTGCACTGAAGCTATTATTGCCTAATAGTGCCTCCATACTATTCTTCTTGGATAATCTACATTATAATTAGACAAATATATATTATAATCTAAAGGGATAAATCCTACTTATGAAAGCATTGCTATCATAAAGGTGAGGGTAAGATTTCAGAAGGGAAGATTGAAAATCTCCATTTTCTATCAAAATACCTTTCTTGGGTGGCTACTTACTCAACCTATACATAAAGATCATGCTTGAGTAAAGTCAACTCTCTAAAGCAGGACTGTTGGTGACTGTCTGTGATGGTTAATTTCACATGACAAGCTGAGTGGGCTCCAAGATGCTTAAATATTTGATCAAATGATTCTGGGTATTCCTGTGAGGGCATTTTGGGATGAGTTTAATATTTGAATTGATAAACTGAGTGAAGTAGATCACCTTCCCTAGTGTGAGTAGGCCTCATCCCGTCAGTTGAAAGCCTGAATAGAACAAAGGCTGACTCTGTCTACATAAGTGAGAATTTCTCCTGCCTGACTGCCTACAAGCTAGGACATCAGTTTCTTCCCTGCCTTAGGACTCCAACTAAAACACCAGCTCTTCCTGAATCTTGAGCTTCCTGGCCTTTGAACCAGAAGCACACTACCGGCTCTCCATGTAATGACTGCAAATCATCATATGGGATTTGTCAACCTCCGTAACAGATAAAGATATACAGATATAAATGGAGATGGAGATACAGACCTTCTATTGGTTCTGTTTCTCTGTAGAACCCTATCACACCATTCCATGGCATTACAATTACACTCTGTATGTGAACATAACACTTTTGCAGGTCTATGGATCTGATGATTATCCCACCCCCAACAATGGACTGAAAGAAGTTTTCAAGCAGAAGCAATAGCAAAAAAGCCAAGGTAAGCTAAAGAAGCAAACTAGGGAAGGCTTAACATGGTTGGCTGGCTTATTGACCAAAAGTAAATAAATGTTGAAGCAACAGCAGAAAATGAAGACAAGTGAGACCAGAAGAAAGTGAGAAGAAGAAAAAAGTGTCAAAGGAAGAGCTAGCCAGGAAAGGCTGTGGACAGCAGGAATGACAGAGATGAAAAATAACAGTGCTAGTGAGCAGCAAGCCTCCTGAGAAGAGAAAGAATTTCAGGAATATGTGGGAAAAGGCAAAGGAACACAACTTGCAGCTAGAATAGATAAGATGTCTGGAGTTACTGAAGTCTAGCTAAAACCTACATCCACTGTAGGCAGTGGTGAGTATATCAATTAAACTCATGGGGCACCTGGGTGGCACAGTGGTTGAGCATCTGCCTTCAGTTCAGATCATGATCCTTGGGTCCTGGGATTGAGTCCCACATCAGGCTCCCCACAGGGAGCCTGCTTCTCCCTCTGCCTATGTCTCTGCCTCTCCCTGGGTGTCTCTTGCAAATGAATAAATAAAATCATAAAAAAATAAACTCAGGGGGATCCCTGGGTAGCTCAGCGGTTTAGCACCTGCCTTTGGCCCAGGGCGTGATCCTGGGGACCCTGGATCCAGTCCCGCATCAGGCTCCCTGCATGGAGCCTACTTCTCCCTCTGCCTGTGTCTCTGCCTCTCTCCCTCTCTCTCTCTGTGTCTCTCATGAATAAATAAATAAAATCGTTAAAAAAAATAAACTGAGAATGAAGACCTGAAGTCATTAAAAAAAGATAACCACAAAACTTGCAGAAGAAAACACAGGTGATAAGTTCCTTGACATCAATCTGGGCAATGCTTTTTTTTTTTTGGATCTGTCACCAAAACCAAAGGCAACAAAAGGAAACATAAACAGGTGAGATTACATCCAACTCAAAAGCTTCTGCACAGCAAAGGAAATCATCAGCAAAATGAAATGGCAACATACTGAATAGGAGAAGATATTTGCAAGTCATATATCTGATAAAGAGTTACTATTCAAAATAGATAAAGAACACATATGAACTAATAGCAAAAAGAAACCTCCTCATTTTAAACTGGACATAAGATTGGGGCACCTGGCTGACTCAGTCAAAAAAGAGTGTGAGACTCTGGATCTAAGGGTTTGTGAATTTGAGCCCCATATTGGGTATAGAGATTACTAAAAAATTTATATATATTCTTTAAAATGGGGATTAGATCTGAATAGACTTTTTTTTTTTCCAAAAAAGTTCATCTGTATAGATGATCAATGGCAACATGAAGATGTTTAATGTTGCTAATTATCAGGGAAATGCAAATCAAAACCACAATGAGATATAACCTCACACCTGTTAGAACGATTATTAGAAAGATGAGAGGGTTAAGTATCTGCTTTCAGCTCAGGTCATGATCCCAGAGTCCTGGGATCGAGACCCATATGGGGCTCCCTGCTCAGTGAGGAGCCTGCTTCTCCTTCTGCCTTTCCCCCTGCTGTGCTTTCTCTTTCTTTCTCTCTCTCTTCCTCTTTCTCTCTCAAATAAATAAAATCTTTTTTAAAAAGCGAGAAAAAATAAGTGATAGCAAAGATGGGGAGAAAAGGGAACTCTTGTGCACTACTGGTAGGAATGTAAGTTGGTTCAGTCTCTATGGAAAACAATATGGAGATTCCTCAAAAACTCAAAAATAGAACTACCATATATTCCAGCAATATTTGGATATTTATCTGAAGAAAATGAAAACACTAACTTGAAAAGATATCTGCAGCCCCACATATGCACCTCATTGCAGCAATACCGACATAGCCAAGATATGGATGGAAACAACCTAAGTGTCCACTGATAAATGAATAAATAGGAATGTTGTGTATATACAGAAGACAATTCAAACATTAAAAAAAAATGAATGAAATTTTGCCATTTGTGACAACATGAAGGGACCTTGAAGGCATTGCGGTAAGTGGAATAAGACAGAAAAATAAACACTGTATGCTCTTACTTCTATCTGGAATCTTAAAAAAGCTAAGCTCAGAAATACAAAGATAGATACACAGAACAGGTTGGTGATTTGGTGGGGGGTTGAGTGAAGGGAGTCAAATGGTACAGACTTCCAGTTATCAAGTAAAGAAATATTGGGATATAAGGTACAGCATAGTGACTACAGTTATACTGTGTTGCATATTTGACATTAAAAAGAGTAAATCGGGATCCCTGGGTGGCGCAGCGGTTTGGCGCCTGCCTTTGGCCCAGGGCGTGATCCTTGAGACCCGGGATCGAATCCCACGTCGGGCTCCCGGTGCATGGAACCTGCTTCTCCCTCTGCCTATGTCTCTGCCTCTCTCTCTCTGTGACTATAATAAATAAATAAAAATTTAAAAATAAATAAATAAATAAATAAAAAGAGTAAATCTGGGACGCCTGGGTGGCTCAGTGGCTGGGCGCCTCCCTTCGGCCCAGGGTGTGATCCCAGGGTCCTGGGATGGAATCCCACATCGGGCTCCCTGCATGGAGCCTGCTTCTGCCTCTGCCTGTGTGTCTGCCTCTCTCTGTGTCTCTCATGAATAAATAATAAAATCTTTAAAAATAAATAAAAATAAAAAGAGTAAATCTTTTTTAGGGCACCTAGGTGGCTCAGTCATGTAAGCTTCCAATTCTTGATTTCAGCTCAGGTCAATGGCCTCAGGGTCCTGAGATTGAGCCCTGTGTCAGAATCCATTCTCACCGGGGAGACTGCTTATCCATCTCCCTCTGCTTCTATCCCGTGCTTGAGCTCTCATGCTTCTTTTTTTTTTTTTTAAAGATTGATTGATTGATTGATTGGAGAGAGTGCACAAGCATGAGCTGGGGGTAAACGGGGGAGTAAGCTGGAGAAGGAGAGAAAGAAGCAGACTCCCCGCTGAGTGTGGAGCCCCAGGCAGATCTTGATCTCAAGACCCTGAGATCATGACCTGAGCCCAAATCAAGAGTCGGAAGTTTAATTGACTGAGCCATCCAGGCACCTCTAAAAAGAGTTAATCTTAAAAGTTTTCATCACAAGATAAAAATATATATGGTGGGATGCCTGGCTGGCTTAGTTAGAAGAGCATGCGTCGCTTAATCTGAGGATTGTCAGTTCAAGCCCCACGTTGGGTGTAGAGATTCCTTATAAATAAAAAAATCTTATTGTTGGGGGCAGCCCCGGTGGCACAGCGGTTTAGCGCCGCCTGCAGCCGGGAGTGTGATCCTGGAGACCCGGAATCGAGTCCCACGTCCGGCTCCCTGCACGGAGCCTGCTTCTCCTGCTGCCTGTGTCTCTGCCTTTTTCTCTCTCTGTGTCTCTATGAATAAATAAATTTTTAAAAAATCTTATTGTTGTATGGCAACAGATGTTAGCTAGACGTATTGTGGTGATCATTTTGCAATATACACAAATAATGCTTCATTATGTTGTCCACCTGAAATGTTAGATGTCAATTACACCTCCATTAAAAAATAATAAACATTATCATGTCTTTCAAAAAAAGAAAAAAGACAACCTTCTTGAGTAGATTTGTATTTTGGCATCTATCACAGGGTATCATAGCTAATACTACTTGGTTCTCTATTACTGCAAAACAAGGCACCCAAAACCTAGTGATTTAAAACAATGATATATTGTTCTCATAATCCTGTGGGTTTGTCCATCTAAGTGATTCTTCTGCTGGATTCATCTCGGATCCCTCATGTGTCTGCAGTCATCTGACAATCCTACTCAGGTCCAAGATAACTTTGGTCACATGTTTGGAATGCTAGCATTGGCAAGGCATTTCAGTTTTCCCCACAGGGCCCTTCATCCTCCAGTAAACTAGACTGGATTCTTCACAACAAGAAGATTTCACAGTTTCAAGTGGACAAATCCCAATAGGAGGCACTTTTTAAGTGTCCATATTGCAGGGGTCTTGCTTGTTAACGTCCCATTGGCCCAAACAAGTCATATGACCAAACTGAGAGAAGCAGAGAAAGGTCCATAGTGAGGCACAAATACCAGAAGGTTGATTTATCATAAAAACGGACCACACCCACTCTAAATTGAAGAATTTACAATATTAATAGCATTCCCAATACTTAGTACTTGCCTGATGTTCACAGGTCATAATTCACATCTAGGCAGCAGTACTATCCAGGGAGAATTTTATAAATTCTAGACGTTTCGGGAGTGCTAGTGAAAAAGAGCCTGAGGATGCACATTTGAAATGTATATCGTTTTATTATAAATTATGTACCTTGTACTTTTCCTTTAATACTGTAGTTTGACCATTCGGTTGATTTTTATAAAAATATCTGGTGCGAGTAGGTTGTATTATCCATGAATTTTCTTTAGTAGTAAAATTACAAAACACTTGTTAGGTAAGCAGTGGTGGGGTCCCATAGCTTGCGAAACTGACTTCAGTTTAAGGACCAGCCTTCAGTTATTTTCAAACTCTGCTGGCCAGACGGTCACTAAATCATTTGTTTCCATAGTTATTGGTAATTTGTATCTCTGCACGAGACTGTGGGACAAAGCACGGCGTGGGGGATGGGGGGGGGGTCTCTGTGGCCTCAGGCAGCAGCGTAAAAATCACCAAACTTCACACTTTACTTTGCCAGCCCCACCACTTGCCCAAGCCCCCCGCACTGTCTCAGGCACTCTCGTTGGCGCGGCGAGTTTACTTCTAGATTATGGTTCGGAGCGTGAACGTGTTGCGGAATACACGGGGCTCCTTTCTAGCTCGAGGGTGTGTCACAGAACAGATGGTGCAGTTCCCGGGCCCAGCAGCTGCAAGGGACCCGGCTGCGCTCGGCACACAGTAGGCGCACCATAAACGTTGATTGACGGAGTTTATTGCGGCGGTTGCCACGAAGCCATCCCTTCACCAGGCGGTACCCTTATCTCTCTCATGCCCACACCCCTACCCCGGAGGCGGTGAGCCCGGAGCAGATGGCGACTCGCGGGTGCCAGGTGTGCACGTACCGCGCGGTCCTGGGCACCGGGTTCGTTGGGCCCGGCCGCCGCCCGCCCCGCCCCTCCCAGGAGCTCCCCCCTCGCCGAGGGCGCCCCCCGAGCTGTAGGGCCGCGGCGGGGTCCCGGGAGGGGAGGGATGCGAGCAAGGAGACCCCGCGCCCGCCACGTGCCCGCCTCCCCCGCCCCGCCCCGCGTCCCTTGGCTGCCCACGCGGCCTCGGTGCCCCCCTTGTCCCTCCCTCTCGTGTCTGACGTTCGCCTCGCTTGCCTCTGCCCACTCCCCAGCGGCTTCCCCTCCCTGGCAGCCGCGCCCGCCCTCGCACAACCTCCAACAGCAGGTCAACTGGTTTGCTAACGTTGGCTGGGGGTTGCTGTGGTTTAAGCGTTTTTCCAGAAGTGAAATCAGCCGCCTTCCCCACCAGGCTCCAGCCGTAATCGCTCCGACTCGGCGGTTGGGGGTGGGGTCCCGTGGGTGCGCTCCCGTTCGCAGCGCTCGCTGGGCCCCGGGGGCGCCCGGGTAGGTGCCCCCGCGCCCCAGACGCTTCGCGCTCGGGCCTGGCCACCGCGGGGGCCCGCGGCAAGTCCGAGACCCACGAATCCAAAGGGGACACGGCGAGCCGAACCCCTACCGCTTCCCGGGGACCGCGCCTGGGGCGCAGCGTCCCCCGGTCCTCTGCCGGCCAGAGGCTCCCTCGTCTCGGACCCGGCACCGGGTCTCAGTCACGGGGGCGTCGGGTGCACCCCTCGGCGAGGCCGCTCCGCCGGGCATCCCGGCGCCTCTGCGACTCCCGCAGCCCCTCCCCGTGTCTGCGCCCTGGCGAGGGGCGAGGGGCGAGGGGGCTCAGGCACTCCGGCCCCTCCGAAGCCCTAGGGAGGGGACGCTCGAGGACTCGGGTGCAACCAAGGGCAGCCGCCGCCCGCCGCCCTCTGGCGTTGTCCTCGCCGCGCTCGGCCTCCGAAGGCCGGGGCGGCCGCAGCTCCGCAGGCGCTCGGGGTGCCCGCGCGGGTCCGACGTCGCCTGCGAGCCGGCCGGGGGCTCCGGGCAGAGGGCGCGCGGGCGGGCCGAGCGCAGGCCGCGGGCACGCGAGGGAGGGGGCCCCGCGGCGCTCAGTTCCGGTCAGTGGCGGAACCGGGCACCACCGCCGGGAGCCGCGCTGGCTCGGGGGCGGGGGCGGGGCGCGCTGGGGACGCTCCCCTCCCCCGCGGCAACTTCAAAGGGGCGCCAGGAGCCAGCGCGCCGTGGAGCGCGCGGGGAAGAGGGGCACGTCCTCCCGGGGGCAGCGTGTGCGCGGGGGACCGGAGGCGGGGTCCTCCCGGGGGCAGCGTGCACGCGGGGGGGGGGGGGGGGGCGGGGTCCTCCGGGGGCAGCGTGTGCACGCGGGGGGGGGAGGCGGGGTCCTCCGGGGGCAGCGTGTGCACGCGGGGGGGGGAGGCGGGGTCCTCCGGGGGCAGCGTGTGCACGCGGGGGGGGGAGGCGGGGTCCTCCGGGGGCAGCGTGTGCACGCGGGGGGGGGAGGCGGGATCCTCCGGGGGCAGCGTGTGCGCGGGGGGCGGGGGGGAGGCGGGGTCCTCCCGGGGGCAGCGTGTGCGCGGGGGGACAGACGGGGTCCTCCTGGGGGCAGCGTGTGCACGCGGGGGGGGGAGGCGGGGTCCTCCGGGGGCAGCGTGTGCGCGGGGGGACAGACGGGGTCCTCCTGGGGGCAGCGTGTGCACGCGGGGGGGGGAGGCGGGGTCCTCCGGGGGCAGCGTGTGCGCGCGCGGGGGGGGGGGGGGGATCCTCCTGGGGGCAGCGTGTGCGCGGGGGACTGGAGGCGGGGTCCTCCGGGGGCAGCGAGTGCGCGGGGTTGGGGGGAGAGGCGGGGTCCTCCGGGGGCAGCGTGTGCGCGCGCGGGGGGAGGCGGGGGGTCCTCCTGGGCGCAGCGTGCGCGCGCGGGGGGTGGGGCCCTTCCCGGGGGCAGCGTGTGCGCGCGCGGGGGGGCGGCGGGGTCTTCCCAGGGGCAGCGCGAGCGCGCGCGGGGGGTGGGGCCCTTCCCGGGGGCAGCGTGTGCGCGCGCGCGGGGGGGGGGCGGGGTCTTCCCAGGGGCAGCGCGAGCGCGCGTGGGGGTGGGGCCCTTCCCGGGGCAGCGTGTGCGCGCGCGGGGGGCGCGGGGACGTCTTTCCGGGGCGGCGTGTGCGCTCTAGGAGCGGGGGCGGGGGCGGGGGTGCGCGGGCGCGCGTCTGCAGCTCCTTCCCTGGTCGTAAAACCTCGACGGAAGACGGGTGTTAAAATGCTGCTGACAGGATCGCCTGAAACATGTTTACAGTAGGAAAGACTTTCCTCCGCAAGCACCGCCTGAGTCGATCCCGACTTATTTCCTCCCCGTAACTGTGACCGAAAGGCGAGGCGCGGCGGCGGCAGGAGGCTGAGCACCGTTCACCGTGGCCGCGTCCTCGCCGAGCTCAGCGCCCGGGCAGTGCCCAGCCTGCGCCACCGAGCGAGGCGTCCCGGCCCAGGGAAACTTTTTTTTTTTTTTTTTCTTTAAGGAGGAGCGGCGGCCTCTGCTCATCCTTAAGTAAGGCGCGCCGGTTCCTCCAAAGCCGCGAGCGCCCGGCTGGGGACTGCGTGCCGGCTCGTGCCCGCTGCAGCAAGACGATACGGACGTGGTAATTGATCACGTCCCGGGTTCGGGGACTGTGTCCAACCGGGAGGCCAACCTCGGCTTCCCCGGCCTCTGCGAGCAAGGACAAGGGAACAGGAGGCGGTGGTTGGCTGCCTTTAGTTTTGATTTATGGGGGGGGGGGGGGGGGGGGGGAATCATCAGAATTCGCCGACACACCCTATTAACCGCTGGTCGTTTAAACTGCTGCCTAAGAAAGGCAGAGTCGTGGAGGTTGATAGGGGTTCGGGAGGAGGAGGGGAAGAAGAAAGAAGCCTGACCATCCCCACGTTTTTCCCACGTCTGGGCGCGCGCAGGGAGGCTCGGCGCTGCCACCTGGCGGCTGCTGCTCCGCAGACCGGGAGCCCGCGGGCGGCGGAGCAAGCCCAGACTCCCGGGGGTGTGGGGGTGTGGGGCTGTGCAGGGCCTGGGCCTCGGGACGAGGAGAAGCTCGAATGCAAGCTTCAGATCTACGTGACCCAGGCAAAAATTCGTCGTCTCGTGGGAAATTGGGAAGGAAAGCAAAAGGGGGATGGTAATGCCATAAAGTGGTTACTTTTAATCTCACCAGGCGCTAGCTACCCGATGGTTGGGAGGGGAGATAAAGTGGTCAAAATCATTAGAGATTCTTACCCTTCAGCTTCTTCTAAGAGTAAAAATAAATCACGATTTCATTTTGCACCAGACTCCCTATTTTGGTATTTTGAAAATAAGAGTCACTGACATATGTTATTTTTTCAATGTAAACCCTGAAAAGAGTAAGTCCAGTCCTAATAAAACGTGGGCCCAAAAGGATGAGTGGAAGTTGTATTTGCCAACTTGAGAAGTAAATCAGCCTCCTTTGGAGGGTTCTTTTCCCTCAAGTGTGGAACTGAAAACCCTGGGCCTTTCAGTTGACAAAGTCCAATGACATCAAGTTTCCCAGGGCTGCTTCTAAACTAACACAGGAGGGGAGGGGAGGGGAGGGGAGGGGAGCGGAGGAGGGTGTCCCCACCCCCTCTGTTTCATTTGAACTGAATACTTGTCAGGTTAGACCAGCTCCCACAGTCATGGTTTCTATAGCCAAGGCAAGGCAAAATCTTGCAAATCAGTGCAAATCCAAGAGATTTGTTAAACTAATTTCCCTTCGGCGCCCTGCCCCCACACTATAGGAATATATTCAGCAGTGGGAGAGAATCTGACTTCCATCTATACCCATACCGTTCTATGGATGTGAGATTTTATGTTGTACAGGTGTGAGAGCAGAAGAAATGAGTTAGCAGATACTACATTACATCTCAAACAGAATTCCATTATTTTATAGAAAAGAAGATCATTTACCTTAATTCAGAATTGGAAATGTCTAACAGCAGTACCAATGAAAACAATTGTTTATTATTCTATAACAGGATTTTTTTTTTTTGCAAAATTATCTTGATTTTCTGTTAATATGGCTTAAAGAGTAGCATTAAGAATTACTTCATGTACTGAAAAGCCAGCAGAGGGAACACTGAGTACTGATTTAGTAGAGGCCACCAAATATCTGGTATTTGGGGGAAAAAAATGTCAGTAATGGGGAACTGGTTACAAAGCATATGAATTTAGGTATTAAGAACACAGAAATCTTTTCCCATTGCTTGGTTTTCAGAGGCCCAAAACATTCCAGCATGCACATGTTTACTGGGTTGGTGAGAAAGGTGACTTTAAAAAAAGCTAAATGTCTTACATTTGACAAGAAATACTCACATGGAAGAACAAATGTACTTTAGAAGTCTGAGCGTTCATATATACCATTATCACATTATAAAGTCAATGGAAATGATTAATACCGTATTTCTTCAGTTCTGAGAACTCCTTTTCACTTCCAACATCTGTGAAATAAACAGGGGCAGGTTGATGTCTCTTTGGCAGTTATCTTTCCTTACTTGCATGGAATGATGGTGTATCTTTTTTTTTTTTTTTTAAGATTTTATTTATTTATTTATTCATGAGAAACACAGAAGGACAGAGAGAGGCAGAGACACAGGCAGAGAGAGAAGCAGGCTCCATGCAGGGAGCCTGACGTGGGACTTGATCCCGAGTCTCCAGGATCAGGCCCTGGACTGAAGGCGGCGCTAAACTGCTGAGCCACTGGGGCTGCCCATGATGGTGTATCTTAAAATCCACTGGATTTGTTAAAATCCAAAAACACATCTTGTAATATGTAATAGATCAGTGGCTTTTTTATTTTTATTTATTATTATTATTTTTTTTTAGTATCTACTTTGGAAAAAAACCTATGTGCAGGGTGCCTGGCTGGTTCAGTCAGTGGACCCTGAGACACTTGACCTTGGGGTTGTGAGTTTGGGCCCCACATTGAGTATAAAGATAACTTAAGAATAAAAATCTTAAAAATAAATAAATAACCTGTGTGCTTTAAAGATAAACAAAATTACTAGGGCTACTTTGATTAAATCCCACTTTTCCCCATCATTTTCAGCGGTGAAAGCAGGACTGGTTCTAGAAATGTCATCAATTATGTTGATAGTCACCCTGACCGAATTTTCACAAACTAGCTACATTCTCAAATCATGAGTTGGTACAAATCTCAAAATATAGTATTTATTCTTTTTTTTTAATTCGAGTGAAGATACTGATTTTATAAATAATAGGCCTCTTTGAGTAATTTTTGATGTCAGAGTATAACATTTAGGGTTGTTCAGGTGTTTTGGTGTGCATACCAAAGAAAATAAAACACATGATGACACACCCAACTTTGTTACATGCAAAAAAAAAAGATGCCTGTAGGTTTTTGTTTGTTTCAGATTTGTTCCCCCTTCTAAAAGAAAAAGTATATAACTTGGGTAGCTAATGGTCAAAGATTACTTGCTTTTACTCACAACATTCTTGCTTGTGATTGATCCTTACAGATCCAGTCAGATGTCTCCAAAGAGTGTTCTTTCCAGTAAAATTCTAAATCTGACAACCTGGGCCTCTGGCCAGCCTACATACTTTAAAAGTTTGACAAGATAAATAGAAATCTGCTGCCTAGCACTAGTTTGATCTGAATCAAAAGCTTACTTAATTATGTTGGGTTGGCCCTACCTAACCACCACCTATCCCTGGCCTATAGAAAAACAGTTTATTATTACGGCATTAAAAAAGACGAATTTTTACCAAAACTCTAATTTTCACACTTTGGAATGGAGGTAATTTTTGTGGCCAAATAAACATGTATCTGATTACCTATGTACCTGTTCTCTGCCAGAATCTCCACAACACTCTTGACAAAGTTCCTTTCGTTTAAAATCATTAAGACCACAGGATTGCCACTGTCGTCCTTGGACAGTTCACATCATGTGATTCGTGATTACTTTTGAAATGGCTCAGTCAGTAGAGCGAGCTACTCTTGATCTCAGGGTCCTGAGTTCAAGCCCCACCACAGTGGGCATGGAGCCTATTGAAAAAAAAGAAAAAAAAATTCAGTGACCATCCCCAACTTTGATCTCTTGGACGACAACATGCTGCTACTACTAGAAGGAGTGTCTCTGGCATTTGAATTACCAACAGAGGGATAAGAGCATTCACTGAGGGCTTATTATGCATCAAACTCCTGGAACCCTCAAGACAACCCTATATAAGGTAGCTCCTAGTGTTCCCATATCACAGATGAGGAAAACTGAGACTTAACCATCTCTACAGAGTACAAAAACAGTAGGAGGGACTGACATCCAGGTCTAATATAAATCCAAGGGCTCCAGTGTCTTCTGCTACCAGTTACACCATGTCCTTTCCCTTAGCTCAATTTGATTCAAGTAACATATAAGTAACATCGGAGGAATACATAGGAGAAAATATACGGAAAATAAAGGGAAAGTAAGAAGGGTTGAGGGGTGGGGAGAAAGTGCAGCACTTTAATTTTGACAAATACGGGAAACGAGTATTTGGAAAGTAGAAAAACGATCCCGATCCTTTACTCGTGGACATTACCGTCCTATACAAAAACCCTGTGGAAATTCTCCCCTTGAGTTAAGTATGGAATACTGCATAATGTGTTCCAACGGAAAGCTCCCCTGTTTGGGCTACCCAGGATTTATAGGGGAGTTTAAATCATTAAGTAACCATAGTTAACCCCTGCTTGGTTAAGAGAGCAAGCAATTACTGCAAAAAATTCCTCTTCTCTGCCTTCCACAAACAGCACACACACAAAAAAATTGCTCTGAAGGGATCTACACAATACATCAACATCTGTGCTGTACCTAGAGCTGTTAAAATAATTGTGATGACAGGTGTCTAGGTACCACTTTCTTAATGGTTTTCAATATCCATTGATTTATTGTTGTGGCTTTCCTTCCCCCCTTTTACATCCTTGGCTTTATGAAGGATCCGAGGAACAGATTTTGCACTAGAGGCTGATTCTTTATTCCAGTACTGAAAAGAACTAATAAAAATAATCACTTGGCTTTTAAGCAGAAAGCTTCCATTTACAGTATTTCACCCTTACCCCCCTCCCCACTTCCAAGCCCCTTGTTATCTAACATAATGGTTAGAATACATTTCCGTCTCTCCCCTTAATAATTTCATGCATTAACATCCTCTTTACACACCGCACACACACACACGCACACACACGCACGCACACACACACACACAGAGCAAAAGGAAAAAAAGGCAGCAGAAATCTCAGCTGTACTTCTAGCCCTTTTAAAAAGTTTGCTCTCTAAATTGGAATGAGGTCAGATTTGGAGCTTCTCATTGCACGCGGAGATTATTATTGCATCGGGTTCCAAGCCAATGGGAAGGCCGGGGGCGGGGCTTGGCACGAGGAAGCGTTAGTTACAGCGGCTGATTGGCCGTGGCCAAGACTGTGAAAGGATAAAGAGGCGCGAGGCGGAATTGGGGTCTGCTCTAAGCTGCAGCAAGAGAAACTGTGTGAGGGGAAGAGGCCTGCTTCGCTCCCGGGTCTCTAGTTCTTGCACGCTCTTTAAGAGTCTGCATTAGAGGAACTCTGCCATCACCAGCTCCCTTCTTGCAGAAGGGAGGGGGGAACATACATTTATTCATGCCAGTCTGTTGCACGAAGGCTTTTTGGCTTCCTACCTTGCAACAAAATAATTGCACAAACTCCTTAGCGCCGATTCCGCCCACAGAGAGTCCTGGAGCCAGAGTCTTTTTTGATTTGCATTGTAGGGAAGGGACTAAGTGATAGAGACTATGTCGCTTTCCTGAGCTCCCGAGAGCGCTCGTGAACTGGAACCAACTGCTTCAGGGGAAGAGAGAGAGAGAGAGAGAGAAAGAGAGAGAGAGAGAGAGAGGGAAAAAAAAAAAAAAAAAAAGACTTGCCTGGGAGGCGGCGAGAAACTTGCATTGGAAGCTTCGGCAGCCAGCGTTCAAGAAACTCCTCCACTTAGCACGGTCTCCAGACTCGGAGCCGAGGGACGGCGCAAACTGCGGCGCGGTGAGAGCGAGAGAGCGAGAGCGAGAGCGAGCAGCAGAGGGAGGGAGAGCAGAGCCTCTCCAGCCTGGGAACTATAACTCCTCTGCAGGAGGCAGCGCGCTCCTTCCCCGCATCTCCTGGGGACACTTCTCCCCGCGCCCGGCGCCGGCCCGGCCAGGAGCGGAGGGGCCCGCACGGCCGCCGCGCGCGTCCTCCCGCTCGGCGTGTGCTGCGCCCGGGGAGCCGGGAGGGCCCGGCGATCGCGCCGCGGCCGCCGCGAGGGTGTGAGCGCGCGTGGGCGCCCGCCGAGCCGGGGCCATGGTGCAGCAAACCAACAACGCCGAGAACACGGAAGCGCTGCTGGCCGGCGAGAGCTCGGACTCGGGCGCCGGCCTGGAGCTGGGCATCGCGTCCTCCCCCACGCCCGGCTCCACCGCCTCCACGGGCGGCAAGGCCGACGACCCGAGCTGGTGCAAGACGCCGAGCGGCCACATCAAGCGGCCCATGAACGCCTTCATGGTGTGGTCGCAGATCGAGCGGCGCAAGATCATGGAGCAGTCGCCCGACATGCACAACGCCGAGATCTCCAAGCGGCTGGGCAAGCGCTGGAAGCTGCTCAAGGACAGCGACAAGATCCCGTTCATCCGGGAGGCGGAGCGGCTGCGCCTCAAGCACATGGCTGACTACCCCGACTACAAGTACCGGCCGAGGAAGAAGGTGAAGTCCGGCAACGCCAACGCGGGCGCGGGCGCGGCGGCCGCCGCCGCCTCCAAGCCCGGGGAGAAGGGCGACAAGGTCGGGGGCGGCGGCGGCGGCGGCAGCGGCGGCGGCGGCGGCGCGGGGGGAGGAGGCGGCGGCGCGAGCGGCGGCGGCGCCAACTCCAAACCCGCGCAGAAAAAGAGCTGCGGCTCCAAGGCGGCGGGCGGCGCGGGCGGCGGGGGCGGCAAGCCGCACGCCAAGCTCGTCCTGGCGGGCGGGAAGGCGGCGGCCGCGGGCGCCGCGGCGTCCTCGTCGTTCGCGGCCGAGCAGCAGGCGGGGGCCGCGGCCCTGCTGCCCCTGGGCGCCGCCGCCGCCGACCACCACTCGCTGTACAAGGCGCGGACTCCCAGCGCGGCGGCCGCGGCCTCGGCCTCCACCTCCGCCGCCGCCGCCGCCGCCCCGGCCGGCCTCGCGGCGCCCGGCAAGCACCTGGCCGACAAGAAGGTGAAGCGCGTGTACCTGTTCGGCGGCCTGGGCGCCGCGTCCCCGTCGCCCGTGGGCGGCGTGGGCGCGGGCGCGGGCGCGGGAGCGGGCGCGGGCGCCGACCCCAGCGACCCCCTGGGCCTGTACGAGGAGGGGGCCGCGGGCTGCTCGCCCGACGCGCCGAGCCTGAGCGGCCGCAGCAGCGCCGCCTCCTCGCCCGCCGCCGGCCGCTCGCCCGCCGACCACCGCAGCTACGCCAGCCTGCGCGCCGCCTCGCCCGCCCCGTCCAGCGCGCCCTCGCACGCGTCCTCGTCCCACTCGTCCTCGTCCTCGTCCTCGGGCTCCTCGTCCTCCGACGACGAGTTCGAAGACGACCTGCTCGACCTGAACCCCAGCTCGAACTTTGAGAGCATGTCCCTGGGCAGTTTCAGCTCGTCGTCGGCGCTGGACCGGGACCTGGACTTTAACTTCGAGCCCGGCTCCGGCTCGCACTTCGAGTTCCCGGACTACTGCACGCCCGAGGTGAGCGAGATGATCTCGGGAGACTGGCTCGAGTCCAGCATCTCCAACCTGGTCTTCACCTACTGACGGGCGCGCGCGCGCGGGCCGGGGGCCGGGGGCCGCGGGCCGGGGGGCGGGGGGCGGGCGAGGAGGAGGAAGGAGGAGAAAAATTAAGAAGAGCGCGAGAGAAGTGGACACAGGACGAGTTGGAAGAGAAAAAGGGAACGGGAAAAAATTAAAAAGGAAAAGGAAAAAAAAAAAAAAAGAGAGAGAGAGAAAAGTGAGCAGGGCCGGCGCGGCCGCCCGAGAGCGGAGCGCGGCGGCGTTTCGGGGACCCGCGCTCCCATCCCCCACCCGCCCGGCCGCCGGGGCGCGGGGGGAGGGGGGCGACCTTTTATTGTTGTTCGTGATGTCGTTGTTGATGGCAAAAAAGCTACTCGGAGTTTCCTCCCCTTGGCCCGAAGAGACCCCCCCCCCCGCCCCCCCGACTCCCCACTTCCAGCGACCTTCCGGACTTGTCTGCTGCACCCCCAGCAAGAAGCCGACTCGGTCGTCCTTTTTTTTTCTAGAGACTGAAGGAATCTCGCCCCTTTCTCATCGCCCCCAGTCCCCCACCCCCCACTTTGCTGTTTTTTTATTTTATCTCATTTCTTGGCCAAGAGAGGAGGGAAAAAAAAAAAAAAGAAAAGAAAAGAAAAGAGCCCCAGCGCGCCCCCGCCTGCCCCCCCCCCTCCCCGTGAAGAAGACCCGAGGCTCCGGGCGTGGAGTTGGACCCGCGGCGGATACGGGGCGGGGGGGGGGGGGGTCCGCGCGGGCCGGAGCGCCGGGCCCGAGACTCCACGCTGGCGGGTTCCCGTTTTGGTTTTTTTTTTTTTTTTTTCTTTTTTTGCTCCTGTTTCCCTTTCTTTTTTTTTCTCCCCCCCTCTTTCTTTCCTCCTTCCTTTTTTGATTTTTCCTTGCCCCCGCCCGCAGCCGGAGGAGGAGGAGGAGGAGGAGGAGGAGGAGATGCGGGGCGCCCGGAGAGCCCCCGGCGGGGAGCCCGGCGAGGGGCGCGCGCGGGCGGGGCGGGGCGCAGGGGGCAGGGCGGGGGGCGGCGGAGGAACTGGGACGGATTTGCACGTTCTGGGGCAGGTGGCGCGTCCCGCCGGCCCCCGCCCCGCCCCGCCCCGGCCCGGCCCGGCCCGCCCCGCGCGTCCCCGACATCCGAGCGGTGGGACGCGGCCCGCGGGGGCGCAGAAGCGCGGACTGGGCTGTGGCCGCGGCGCCCGGGGGCGGGTCGGGCCGGGTCGGGCCGGGCCGGGCCGGGCCGGGGCGGGGAGAGAGGTTTCGGGCGGTGGGGGGGGAAAAAAGAGGTTTTTTTTCTTCTCTTAAAATCGGAATCGTGATGGTGTTGGATTATTTCACTGGTGGGGTTAATATAGCATGTTATCCTGTCTATCTTTTAAAGATTTCTGTATAAGACTGTTGAGCAGTTTTTAAAATAGTGTAGGATAATATAAAAAAGCAGATAGATGGCGCTATGTTTGATTCCTACAACAAAATTATCACCAGCTTTTTTTCATTCTTAACTCTTTAAAGGATTCAAACGCAACTCAAATCTGTGCTGGACTTTAAGAAAAAAAAAAAACCACAATTCAGGACCAAATTTTTTCTCAGTGTGTATGTGTTTATTCCTTATAGGTGTAAATGAGAAGACGTGTTTTTTTCCCTCACCGATGCTTCATCCTCGTATTTTTTTTTCCTTGTAAATGTAATCAGATGCCATTTTATATGTGGACGTATTTATACTGGCCAAACATTTGTTTTTTCTTATTTTGTCCCTTTTTTATTTTAACCTTTCGTTGGCTTTCTTTTCTTTTTTACTTCCTTTATTTCTTCCTTCCTTTTTTTTTTCTTTTTTTTTCTTCTTTTTTTTCTTTCTTGCTTTCTTTTTCTTTTTCTTTCTTTTTTTCTTTTTTTTTTTTTTTTTGGTAGTTTGTTGTTACCCACGCCATTTTACGTCTCCTTCACTGAAGGGCTAGAGTTTTAACTTTTAATTTTTTATATTTAAATGTAGACTTTTGACACTTTTAAAAAACAAAAAAAGACAAGAGAGATGAAAACGTTTGATTATTTTCTCAGTGTATTTTTGTAAAAAATATATAAAGGGGGTGTTAATCGGTGTAAATCGCTGTTTGGATTTCCTGATTTTATAATAGGGCGGCTGGTTAATATCTCACACAGTTTAAAGAATCAGCCCCTAATTTCTCCATGTTTACACTTCAATCTGCAGGCTTCTTAAAGTGACAGTATCCCTTAAACCTGCCACCAGTGTCCACCTTCAACCCCAGTCTTACAAAAAAAGGGGAGGAGAATTAGCCAAACACTGTACGCTTTTAAGAAAAGACAAAATTTTTAAGTAAAATACCGTTCTGTCCAGAGGCTTTAAAACTGGTGCATTTACAGCAAAAAGGGATCCTGTAGCTTTAACTTGTAAACCACATCTTTTTTGCACTTTTTTTATAAGCAAAAACGTGCCGTTTAAACCACTGGATCTATCTAAATGCCGATTTGAGTTCGCGACACTATGTACTGCGTTTTTCATTCTTGTATTTGACTATTTAATCCTTTCTACTTGTCGCTAAATATAATTGTTTTAGTCTTATGGCATGATGATAGCATATGTGTTCAGGTTTATAGCTGTTGTGTTTAAAGATTGAAAAAAGTGGAAAACATCTTTGTACATTTAAGTCTGTATTATAATAAGCAAAAAGATTGTGTGTATGTATGTTTAATATAACATGACAGGCACTAGGACGTCTGCCTTTTTAAGGCAGTTCCGTTAAGGGTTTTTGTTTTTAAACTTTTTTTTGCCATCCATCCTGTGCAATATGCCGTGTAGAATATTTGTCTTAAAATTCAAGGCCACAAAAACAATGTTTTGGGGGAAAGAAAAAAAAAGAAAAAAAATCATGCCAGCTAATCATGTCAAGTTCACTGCCTGTCAGATTGTTGATATATACCTTCTGTAAATAACTTTTTTTGAGAAGGAAATAAAATCAGCTGGAACTGAACCCTAAATCTCGACTTTTGTCATTATTATGCTCAAAGCCTAAGGGTGGGAGGGCCCCTCTCGGGTAGAAGCCACCCCATCCGCCTTAGCTCTGAAACGAGTAACTCCTCCGGGGGCAGCCTGTTAAATGCTATTTTACTGAGGAATATGAAGTTCCTCTGGGCCAGATTTGGCCTGCCCTGACCCCGAAATGACGGCGTCAGCTGAATATGTGTCAACTCTACATGCTTTCTAGGAATTTTCTGAGTTTGCCACATTTAAATAAATGCCCTTTGTCTTAAAATTTTAAGAACAGTGGGGGAAGGGCGGTGCGGATCAGATTCTTTACAGATGAAAACTGATGTGTATTTTTAACCTTCTGTTCCTAAAGCTCCTTCACTTCCCAAGTTACCACCTGGCAGTGGCTAGAATCGCTTCACACACGGATGAAGATCAAATAAGCCTGTTACGTTATCTATTAATATATTGTGAGAGGACGAAGCCATCACTACTTTAAAAATGGGAAAGTTGCATAAATTTTTCCCTCCAAAGCAAAGAGGTTCTTCACATGGTGCTCAAAATCTCCCATTCTGTGCTATGCCCATTTTGTGGGTTATTAAACGTAAGAGAAATGCAACAATAGGGATGTCCTGGAGAAGTTGGCTCCCTGAGGGCTGAGAGGAAATCCAGCCCTCCCCCCTTGGATCTGTGAATAGCACGCATTCAGCTAGTGGAGATTTATACTTTTTATATGCATCTGGCACAGCAGTATTATTGAGACCTGTTTGCAAGGAGTAAAAAAAAAAAAAAAAAACCATTAGTCCTTGGTTTGGAACCTGCAACTTGCTAAATAGCAGTATTTCCTTTCTGCTTTGGGAGTTAACTATTGCCATTAACAAAACCCATCCAGGCTTCCAAACGTTTGTTAATTAAAAATGTGTGCTTTGTGTGTCTTCGAGTTCTTTAGCACCGGAGAGAAGGGGTTAATGAGCAGAAAGTGTTTGGAAATAACCCTTTAACCGTCAGGATTGAAGGGAGTATCCTTCATCCCAGGAGATTCTTGGAGACTAGTACAAAACAAGCATTTTTATTTTACTTTTTGTGTGTGTGTGTGTCCAGTGAAGAGCAGTAATGCCTACCTCCAAAGTAGTCTAACTGTTGTGTTACAATATAATTTCACCTTTAAAAAATGATTATAGCTACTAGTTTACAATTTTTTCTTGTATTTTGCTAATACGATTTTAATTGCATTTGTGTTCTGCAATTTTAAGACCTCATTTTTTTAGGAAGAACTTAAGATACCATGGCATCTTGAGTCTCTTCAAAAGCTTTTGCAGAAGGAGGGAGGACTCCTTTTTTATAAAGTGCTTGAATTTAATTTTTGTTCACTGTAGTTACGATAATGTGCTAGTTTTAGTTTTTTTCAGATCCAAAATATCAAAACCTTGACCTTAAAATGAAGCATATGTGATGCACTTTTTTTACATTCTATTTTGTAGGGTTCTCCTTCCAGAGCTATGTATTTCCCCTTCATGTTCCATGTAAGGGCAGATGCTTTGAGTATTTTCTTTACGAATTTTGATAATGTTCCTTTAAAAATAAAGGCTCAAATGTGTATGTCTTCCTAGCAGGTGATAGAGTAAATGTAAGAAACATTTTTGTACCTTCCTCTGAAGCAGTTCTCATTCATAAGGGATACTACCGCGTTGGGTGGGTGGTACAAGGCATAATAAGCCTGAGAAACCAAACAGTTTAGTATGGCCTTTTCTTTCAGGAAAGTTGGATGAACAGAATACGCTTCAGATTTTAAGACTATCAAACCATTTTTCTTTAAATCCACTGCTTCTGGCCCTTTGGCTCCAACAGAAATGTGAATCAGTAATAGACTTGCTGATGCAAGTTTTGTCACTTCCTAGCTGAGTACCTGTAAGTGCCAAGAAAAAAACACAGAGCATGTAAGCTGATCCGGTAGGCTGAATGCCTAAAATGGCTTCTTGGATTTGTGATCCAACTTCTCTGGGGACTGGGGATGAGGGTGCTGGAGACATTAAAGGGATTCTGAAGAAAGTGAAAGCAAAGGGTTGGAGAGTGGACAGCAACAGAAGTTACTAAGTATTTCCTGTATTTATAGGGTGCTCGTGAATTAGAAACTGTGGTTTGGGGAATGCTAAGGGTCAGAATGCTTAGTCATAAATTTAGAACAATTTAAGGATCCCAAGGAAGCATTGGAAAGATCCCTATGTCCAGGAGAACTAAATTCTGCTAGAAATACAAATCCATCTTACCTATTTGGATTTCTCAGAGTGGAAGGTTGGTATATGCTTTATTCTCCTTGTGATTTTGTTTTATGCCCTTTCTCTTATCATTTGAGGCCCACAAACTGCTTTTTTAAACCATATTTGCTAACATCTATCCTTACCCCTCCTGTCCATCCTGGGAAATTATCTCCATATTCATTTCTAGGTGTTTACTCTCCCTGTCTTTGAGAAACTAAAAAGAGGGTGGAAGGAGGAAGCATCTGTAGGCATCTGCCTGGTGTTTTCAGACTCTCCTAAAAATCTACCAGATAACCCTTCTATCCAGGATAGAATGCAAAATTCACATGCTGCTGCTTAAGGCTCTGCTCAGAATGGTTTTAGCCTGCCTTTCCAGTTCTCCAGAACTCCCAAGAGAGCCAAACTGGTCTCTCCATTAGACTGGGATATTTGGAGGACTGAAACCAGGCCTTAAATACTTCTGGTATCCCCAAATGTGCCTGGTTGGTTGCATAGAATAAATGTTTTACTTATTGACTTTACATTTACATTGTTTCAATGGGGGTCTTAAGAGCTTCCAAAATGCTTTTGCATATTAGCCTGCTTGCTATAGCAGCTGTGGTAAGGGTCCTGGGATTTAGGGAACACCAGGCTCAGAATTCTAGCTTAGGGACTCTAATCAAATTTCTCAGCCTCTTTACACCTCAGTATTCTAAACTGTTAAACAGGAAGAAGACTTTATAACATATAAAGCCATTGTGAATGTGGAGCAAAATTACATATGCAGAATTCCTGCTGTAATGCCTAGCCTACTGTGTGGGCTCATTAAATGCTAGTTCCTTACCTTCTGGGTGGTTATATTAAAAAAAAAAATGTAGCACATGTACAAGCCTACTACAGTGCTGGCAACATACAAGACCCTAAGTTCGGGATCCCTGGGTGGCTCAGCGGTTTGGCACCTCCCTTCAGCCCAGGGCCTGATCCTGGAGACCCGGGATCGAGTCCACGTCGGGCTCCCTGCATGGAGCCTGCTTCTCCCTTTGCCTGTGTCTCTGCCTCTCTCTCTCTCTGTCTCTCATGAATAAAAAAATAAAATCTTAAAAAAAAAAAAGACCCTAAGTTCTTAAAAATATATCCCCCAGAATCAGTGTCTTCCAGTCTGATACATGAACCCCTTCATCAGATTTACCTGGAAATTCTTGTTAAGGGCAGAGATTATAAAGATGATCAGACTCGGGTGGGTCCCTAACACATACCCCCCATATATTTCCACTAAATATGAGTTTGAGAATCCTTGACCCCCATCCCTGCGAGGATGGTATTTTAGCTTCTTCTCCCAATAAATATGCAGCAAGGGATTATCACTCCCTTTTGTTAGATGGAAAAATTGAGTTCTGAGTAGTTCAGTGACTGCTCTGAGGTCCTGAGGTCAGAAGTGAGAGACAGGGCATGGGAACTCCTTGAGTCAATAGTTCTGGTGTCCATACTAGACGTCGTCTCCATTTCAGTAACAGAGAAAACAGACTTTAGCCAAGGCCTTAGGCCTGTGAGCCAGGATTCGTCAGCCCTGCAATTTGCTATGCACTTCCCAAGGATGTCCTCCTACCATCCTGGTTGAAAGAGCAAGAGCAAGTGATGATGAGCTAGTTTGAATATCTGCGTATATTCCAGTTCAACAAATGTGCTCAATGAAAGATGAACTCAGGGACTGAGGTTTGGAAGGAGTAACAGACAGAGGAGAGAAAGGTATAAAATACAGTGAGTGAAATTTCTGTGTGGTTGCCTAAAAGGCAGAGAAATTCCAGCTAGTGAGAAAATTGGAAATTATTCAGAGGAAGGCACTCGGCCTGTAGAGAGAGGGCTACAAGCTACCCATTATATCCTAATGAGATTGACCGTTGGCTACAGTTAACTTGAAGGGTTTTATGGTTTCCTGCATGTGTTGTTTTCCTTCTCGATGTTAAAAAGAAGAAGAAGAAGAAGAAAAAAGCCTCGCATCACCAAGCGGTATTTCCCTGGGGGCTGTTTGACGGGGGCGCTGCATGTTGGCTTGTACCTTAGTTAACAATGCACCTCCGTACATGGGTGTCAGTGGGTACAGGTGATGATAAATTTCACCCATTTTATTTTCTTCCGACACTTTCAATTCAAGGCAATTGGTTTATGGAGGACTGCCAAACAGGCCTAAGTCAAGTCATAGCAGGAAGATTCACGTAGGGCCTTCCTCTAACCCTGCACATTCTTTGTCGAAGGACAAAGTTGTAGCTCATCTGTGTGCCAAGACACAGAACTGCTTTGCATCACACATTTAAGGCATGCAAGTGATATTCCATGTGTGGTGGCGTTTTGTTTTTTTAAGGGTAGAACATAAGAATCAAATGAAACATCATCATCATGTAGCCTGCTTGGTTCCTTAGATATTTTCCCCAAAACATAATTCCTTGGACCAGTTTCTAAAGACAACGAATGTGCCGTTTCCTGACACAATCTACAGTTGAAAGACAGGAGGCACATGAAAACACTATTATCCTTGGTCGGTGCTTGGGGTAGCGAATGCCCAGCAGTGCAGCGCGATGACTGGCTCAAGTGTATGGTGCATGTAACTGCTTTTCTGAGAGCCAAGCAGCCAAGTCTTGTTTAACAATCAATTAGCTCCAGCTGCAGATGTGGTTAATTGCCATTTTCCTACCAGTGCTTGTCCTAACTTCCCCAGCTCCAACACCTAAAACCTGTGAAAATACCTCTTCTGGAACTCCTGACCTTCATCGTGGCCTCTGCTTTTTCCTCTCCTAATTCCCACACTCTCTATGATATGGCCCCTTTATCTCTCTTGTTTGCCAATCCCCTGAAACACTGAATAATTTATTTGAAGTTCCTGGGAAGTTGTGGGACTTTCGTCTAAAAACACATTGCACTTTGTTCTTACCCCTGGCAGGAGTAGATCCAGAAGCCTGTCTTTGAAAGAAGGGATGCTAAATACATTTGAGGACTTGCTAACTGTTTTATTTTGGGGGTGAGCACCCCGTGAATCCAAAAATTGGAGGAAAGAAAAAAAAAAAAACGGGTGGAGGGAGGAGGTGTTGCTGAAGGTGAAAAGTACCTTGCATTTCCCCAGTTGGGTCCCCAGAAGACAATTCCCAAAATCACCTCTCAAGATGTTAACAGGCGTGCTGTGAACACATACCTTGTAGGCGAGTAGGTTAAAATATATTGGTTAGGAAATTTCCAATTTTTATAGTTATAACAATGGCAAACATTATAAAATAGCAAACATTTCTTGAGCAGCTCCCAGAAGTGAAATTGCTGGGTCCTAGGGCCATAAAAACATAGGCTTATGATGGTTTTTGCATCCTGGAGCTGGTTAGTGTAAAGTGGGTGTTGGGGATAAAAATTGGTGATAGGTCGAAGTGAACTAAGATGAAAAATTAAACAAACTTAAAAAAAAATGTAGGGGCACCTGGGAGCCTCAGTGGTTGAGCATCTGTCTTTGGCTCAGGTCGAGATCCCCGGGTCCTGGGATCCAGTCCTGCATCAGGCTCCCTGCAGGGAGCCTGCTTCTCTCTCTACCTGTGTCTCTGCCTCTCTCTCGCTGTTCTCTCATGAATAAATAAATTTAAAAATCTTAAATAAATAAATAAATAAAAATCTTAAAAGAAAAAAGCCACCAAACTTTGAAACAATCCTTTCCTCCACCCCCAGAGAGGGTGGATAGATGACTGTAACGTGTAAACAGGGATATCTATAAATCATTCTGAGATTATTTTTCTGTCACAAGTCTCTGATAATCACATACATGATTTAAAAAACTCAACAATCAGAGAAACAGCCTTGATCCCCACTTCATGGTGCCAGTGGGTAGGGACTCTAGTACTACTGAAATGAGGACAGAGATCACCTCTCTTCGGTGTTTTTCTCCTGCCATTAGAACTCACCAGGCTGATTATCATTACTGTGTTATTGGCTTTGCTCTTGCTAGGCTCTGTATCTGCAAGAAACAGAGGCTGACTCAAGTAACCTCAAATCATGGGGCTTTATTTCAAAGAAACACATGACTCTAAGGGAACTAGAAATTTCATGAGAGTTCTGGAAGAAATATAATTTAAAGTCCATGGCTCAGGGGCGCCTGGGTGGTTCAGTGGTTGAGCGTCTGCCTTGGCTCAGGGCTTGATCCTGGAGACCCGGAATCGAGTCCCGCATCGGGCTCCCTGCATGGAGCCTGTTTCTCCTCCCTCTGCCTGAATCTCTGCCTCTCTCTGTGTCTATCATGAATAAATAAATAAAATCTTAAAAAAATAAGTCAATGGCTCTTGTGAGCACTGTTAATTGGTTGCCTAATTTAGCATCAAGAAGGTGCAGATATTAATACTAATCAGGTATGCTCTAGTTTTCCTGTGTCTTGACTTTCTCCTAATACCAAATTCTTCATTCTTTTTTTCCAAATAATATCCTCAAATTCCCTTTTAAAACAGAACTTTGAGGGACGCCTGGTGGCTTAGTGGTTGAGCATCTCCCTTAGGCTCAGATAATGATCCCAGAGTCCCAGGATCGAGTCTCACATCGAGCTCCCTGCAGGGAGCCTGCTTCTCCCTCTGCCTATGTCTGTGCCTCTTCGTGTGTATCTCATGATTAAATTAACAAAATCTTTAAAACATAAATAAATAAAATAGAATTTTGCATGCTTCGTTATCTCACCCCTCTATTTTTGCCTTTGCTCCTGGGCTCTGAAAGCCTTCATACTTTGTCTCACATCCTTTCTTTGTCCTCTCTGTACTCCACGAGAGTAAGCCCAAGGTCCATGGAGCATCTAGCCTTCCTCTTCTACCATCCACACTATTCCCACTCAAAACAAGTTTGGTTTCTATGTATTCCATATATTAGGTCTTTTTTCCGTAGCCCTAATTTTGGCATGGAGGCTTCAGGATACAAACAGCAAGATAAATACAGCAGGATTAAGCATATCACATTCTTAAAAAAAATAAGATTTATTTATTCATTTGAGAGAGAGAGAGAGACCATGGGGGAGGGAGCAGAGGGAGAAGTAGACTCTTTCACTGAACACGGAGCCCCACATGGGGCTTGATCCCAGGACCGCAAGATCATGACCCGAGCCAAAGTCAGGTGCTTAACTGACTGAGCTACCCAGTGCCCCAGTATACCACATTCTTAAAGAGAGTGCCCAACGTTGTGGGCCAGAGCTCCTACTGTAATCATCCAGAGAAGAATTAAGAAAATGTAATCAATACTCTCCTTCTCAGCCCAAGTCCAACTAAGCAGGAGACTAGAAAAAAGGAAGGAAAGGAATCCAAGAGTCTTGAGACATCCCTGTGGGGAGCACAGCAGATCCTCACCTCATTCCAAAGCCAAGTGATGGGAAGGTTCTGAGGGATTCTCCAAGGGATTAGGATACCTGTAAGAAGTGGGATTGGCATTCTGTTTGGTCATGTGCTTAGGCAGCTGAGTTGAAATCAGCACAAAGAGACAAAGCTCTATGGCAGCGGCCAGTTACATAAAGGAATATTTATATTGTTCCCTTGCTCCATCCCCCAACATACTGGAGGAACTAAGTTTTGAAGTGGCATGAGAAGAAAGCATTTTTCCATTTCAAGCTACTCAAATTGACTGCAGAGAAGAGGAGAGGACATTTAAGTCAAGCCTGAGGATGAATTTTAAAACTATGAACTTTTAATTTTTTTAACATTTTATTTTTAAGTAATCTCTATGCCCAACATGGGGCTCAAACTCATGACCTCAAGATCAAGAGTCACATGCTCTACTGACTTAGCCAGCCAGGCACCCTGAAAATTGTATGGACTTTTTTTTTTTTTTTTAAAGATTTATGTATTTATTTTAGAGAGCAAGCACAAGCAGGGGGAGGGGCAGAGGGAGAGAGAATCCTCATGTAGATCCCGTGCGGAGCATGGAACCCAATGCGAGGCTCAATCCCAGGATTCTTAGATCATGACCTAAACCAAAATCAAGAGTTAGCTGCTTAAACGACTGGGTCACCCAGGTGTCCTTGTATAGACTTTTTAATACTTGGAAGTGATCAGAAAGTTATGGACTCATACCACAATGTCATTAGGCACCCTATTTTGTTTTCTTCTTGCACTATGACACCACAATCTTATCACATTATGCTGGTGGAACATCCATGTGGCAAATTGGTAAAAGATATTTGGGGATGGGCATAACACTCCTTTATATATAAGTAAGAAAGGCAGTTCATCCCATCTAGTCCTCATAAAGCCCAAACTTACTACTCCCTTTCTTTCTCCTTTAAACAGATGTACTCAAAGAAAATCACACATAAACATGCAACCAGAACAGTTCCTCTTTCATCTATTTTACATAAAAATTTTGCTTAAAAAAATGAAAAAGAAAACACACTTTGGGATATGATATAGAGTCAGTGATCAAAGAAATATTTTTTAAGTGGGCTCCATGCCCGGCATGGAGCCCAGTGCAGGGCTTGAACTCATGACCCTGAGATCAAAACCTGAGCTGAGATCAAGAGTCAGACCTGCAACTGGCTGAGCCACCCAGGCATGCCATGATCATAGAATTTTTAACTTTTTAGATTACAAAGAAACTTTAGAGGCTGTTTGACCCATTTCACTAGACTAATCCTACCAAATCCCCCAACTCTCACATAATCCTAGAAAGCAGTGGTCTACACTCCCAAATTAACTATTATTATCCAAATTGTTATTAAAATCCCTGACCCCACAAAATAAAATAAAGCCCAGTGTCTTTCCATTAGAACTACTCTCAGGTTGGTATTAGAAGAACATCAATATGATTGAAACTTTTTAATTAAGTGATTCTCTGCCTCTTAAACTAGACATATTTGCAGTTTTTTTTTTTTTAAGATTTATTTATTACAGAGACAGGGGGAGGGGCAGAGGACGAGGGAGAAAGAGAATCCTCAAGCAGACTCCCAGCCCCAAGATCACAACCTGAGGCGAAATGTGGAGTCAGATGCCCAGCCCACTGAGCCACCCAGACACCCCTAGACATATTTACGTTTTATTTTTTTTTAATTTTATTTCTTTATTTATGATAGAAAGAGAGAGAGAGAGGCAGAAACATAGGCAGAGGAAGAAGCAGGCTCCCTGCAGGGAGCCCAATGAGGGACTCAATCACAGACCCTGGGATTATGACTGAGCTGAAGGCAGATGCTCAGCCACTGAGCCACTCAGGCATCCCCATATTTATATTTTAAAAACAGGATGTTAGTTAAGTTCAATAAAGCTGTCCACTTGTAAAAGGGTGGGTAATTTGACAAAGTGAAGTGAAAACATTCAGGAAACTCAAGGGGACATCTTTAGCTGTAGGTTATTAATTGGCTGTCATTTTGGAAGGCTCACTGGCGGCGGCAGGGCCCTTGGGGATCTCCCGATAATTTTCCCTTCCACTTCCAAACCCACATGTTCTCTAAAAGAGTGGGAGGGTGTTACGGTCAATGTTCCAATGTCACAGATACCTACTATGTCCGAATACCTTTACCTACTATATTTAAATGTATATTACTAACAAGATTGGCTCAAAGAATTTCTTAATAACCCATAAGCATTTTATGGATGAAACCTAGCCCTAAATATTTATGGAAAATCCAAGATATTCCCATTTTCTCCAGGCCCGCTTGTAAGGAGGCAGACATTTGCAGACTCGGACTGCCAAATTGTTTTCCTTTTTGGCTACTGTGAGCAGAGGCCATAAAAACAACTGTGGAACATTTAGATAAACCTGACAAAAGATCATTGAAACTATCCATTTCTAGGTGTCCCTACCCTAAGTGGTGGGTGCCCACTGTGGTTCCCTAACCTGTTCCTACTCCTCATACAGACGGGAAGGCCCTCCTCAGAAAGCATTTCCCACCCCTTGATTCCTGCTTGGTTCACTCCCCTGGGAAGCAGCTCGTTTCTCTCTCCTATCTCTATGACATCTCTGATGCCAGTTGGTCCATCTGGAAGTAATATTACCCAAGCGTTTATACCCGGAGCCCAGCTCTCCACAAGTGACTGCATGTTTCCTGAAACCAACCATTGGCAGCTGTTACTAGGCATTTTCTGCTTTTTAGATACCTATAATTACACCAATTATGCCAATCATTGATGTTTATAAAGGATTTAAAATTTTATACACCCAGAAGATTCTATCAGAAAGCAGCATCTGAGGCAGAGTGACACCCCACAGAGGGGCCTACTTGGCCATTGCAATTGCTGCTGAGAGTCCCTTAAATTGAGCGTCAGCAGAGTGAGTGAGGCTCTTATGAGCCTATACGTCTTAGGCAAGTTAATCCTGTCACTGGAATAAAATTCTGTCTGGTTAAGACTGCAGAACTCAATCTAACTTTTATTTTTGAAAGAAGAAACAATGTCCCCATTAATGAATTAGGGTTTTGACCTAAAACTTTCTGAATGGCAGCATGAGGATGAGATGGTGGACACACATGTCCCAGTCTCCACTCCTAGCTACAGTAAGAGGTCGGACTGGTCAACATGCTGACCCAGAAAGCGAGGAGTGATCCTGGCAGGCCAGGGGGACCATATGAGAGCCAGGAGCAAAAGGAAAACTTGGTTAATACTGACCCTGGGGATGCCTGGGTGGCTCAGGGGTTAAGCGTCTGCCTTTGACTCCTGGAGGCCCAGGAACAAGTCCCACATTGGGCTCCCAGCATGGAGCCTGCTTCTCCCTCTGCCCATGTCTCTGCTTCTCTCTGTCTGCATCTCTCATAAATAAAAAAATAAGATCTTTAAAAAAAAAAAAAAACTGACCCTGTCTTTATTTTAAAAATTTGGTACTTTGCGGCACCTGGCTGGCTCAGTCAGGAGAGTGCAGGTCTCTTGATCGTGGGGTCATGGGTTCAAGTCCTGAGCTGGCTGTGGAGCTTACTTAAAATAAAACAAAATAAAATAAAATAAAAATTGGGGATCCCTGGGTGGCTCGGCGGTTTAACACCTGCCTTCGGCCCAGGGCATGATCCTGGAGTCCCGGGATCGAGTCCCACGTCAGGCTTCCTGCGTGGAGCCTTCTTCTCCCTCTGCCTGTGTCTCTGTTTCTCTCTCTCTGTATCTCTCATGAATAAATAAATAAATAAATAAATAAATAAATAAATAAATCTTAAAATAAAATAAAAATGTGTTAATCTGTTCGTTGTGGATTTTTTGGCTTTAATTTTGTCTTATTATATTGCATTAAGGTACTATTTATCTTGATTATTCACGGCTTGGCTCCCCCTTCAGTTTCGTGCATGGGTAAGTCCCTCGCTTGTCTCCTCCTAACCCCTGCCCTGGGTTCCCGAGTGCAGGCTTGGTGTCGGACGTGCTGGCTGGGTGGAATGGCCTTAATTCCGAGTCTCTTCCATATGCCTGCGTTTTATGTATTTGCCACTTGCCTAGCAGCCCGCTGGATGGAATTTCACTCTCTCTCGTAGAGTTCTTAAAACATTGGAACAATTGTCCTTAATTGTTAGTGTGTATAAGAATTGTCTGGGGTGCTTGTTAAAAAGGCAGAATTCCAGTCCTCGTGCCCAGAAATTGGGATTTACCGTGCTGAAGTGGGATTTGGATCTCTGCCTACCTGGGCTTTTAGATAAAAAGTTTCTGATGCAGGTGGTTTACAGACCACACTTGTTTAGAGGGCTCGATTTCAGAGGAGAGTTCTATTTTGTGTGTGATCCTCTGTTCCATCAGGGGCAAAAGGGATCACTGCCACATATGGAACAGCCACCAAAAAAGTAGCAATAACTATGTTACTCTCCAAGCCAGCCTATAAGGAAAGGAGGCCTAGTGCCAGAAACTTCCGCTGCAGTATGCCACAGCAATCCCCAGCAGGTAGGATTTGCTGATAATTTGGCAGACGTTAAATAAAACAACACATGTGTACACATTTGATATCTAAAAGCAGCTCACAAATGTAAGGAGTTATTGTTACTACATTTATTCGGGCCTTTTAGAGGCGCTTAAGAGGTTCCACAGAACATTACATTCCTTTGTAAATCTCCATTCAGCCAAATTTTCTTAATTTAATAGGATTATCCCCTTATGGAATGCCTTCACAGTGTTTCTCAAATTGAGGTCTGAGGACCACCTATTTATCAGGCGGTGCACAGCTGGTACAGTGACTTTTCCTGAAAACGTTATCTGGAGCTCCCCCGAAATGCTTCTTCACAGCCTTGAGGCACCTGTGGTAAGTCCTGGCTTTATCTAGATCAAGATGGGAGGAACTCGGGAGCAGAGGCTGATGCTGCCGGTTACTGTGGGCAGACTCTGGGTTTGCACCCAGTGTCTGTGGGACGTCATTCTCACGGAGCTGGGGGGCAGAATGTGAATTCGGGAAGTAGGACACCAGGAACAGAGCACCTAACCACTCTGGGACAGCCAGTGCCTCGGCAGGCTGTGCTTCTGGAAGCCCAAGGCTGTTGCTCTGCAGGGTCACCTTCCCCCTTAGCTTGTTGGGATAATAAGCTTCTTCCCTGGGCGGTCTATCAGGTGAACCTACATCTCTGCTCTCTACTGGACACTTGGTATTTATGAAAGGCCTTTGCAGACCGAGGATCTCCACCACTTACCATGAAGCCTCCATGTGCTTGGTGAGTCCAGAACCTTCCTGAAGTCACCCCATCTTCTTGGAGGTTGGCCACACTGCTGCTGTGTCTCTGAGCTGCCTGCCCTCTGAGATGAGGACTTGCTCTCACGTGGCTGCTGAGCCTCAACATCCTTACCTGATGCTCCGGGGACCCACCATTATCCCATAGTGACTTTGGCTGGTGTAGAATGATTATGATTTTATGTCTTCAGCGGTACCTAAGCATTGACCTGTCCAACTCAATGCCAGGCTCACTGGCCCACGCTGGCAGGGAGGGAGGCATGCTCCATGTTTCGGATTCCCTGTGATCTATCTGGAACAAGATTGCCCCAGGACAGCTGGTTAGGTGAGTCCCACGGTGAGGGAAAAGGAAAGAAGTCCTTCCTGTGAAAGGCAGGGAGAAGTTTCAGCTCTAGCCCCTGCAGACTCTGCCATAGAAAAGAGAGGGGGGCTTCTAGTTCTCAGGATTTCTGCTTTACTTCTTCAGCAGATGGAGGCCTTTTTCATCTCCTGACTTTTTTCTTTTCTGGGGAAGTGGGGAGCAGGGAGTGCCGGGGCCAGGAAGAGAAGCAGGGGGGAGGGGTGGAGAGAGAACCAAGCCTGGGAATTATCAGAAAGGGGGGGATGATTTTTAAAATTTTATGTTTGAGACATAAGAGGATGAAGTTAAAAGGCAAACCTAGTTTCCCTGTCCACATTCTCTAGACACACACACACACACACACAATCACACACAGTCACACACACTCCCGCACTCACTTATGCAATCCCTTATGGCATACTGTTTCTACTGCTGTTCTCCTGTTGCATTGCCAGAAAAGGAAGGTGATATTTTGAAAGACATTTGATCCATCTAATGGAAGAGGAAGAAAACAGGGAGATGAGATCAGGGGGATTTCTGGGAAAGAAAGTGTGAAACACAAGGGACAAAGGAGTGAGTCATGAGGCCAGAAGCAATTGTGAGAGACCATCTGGCTCAGTGCTTCCCAATTTTTGAAAAGATATTTGTAAATCTTAGGGCCCCTGGCTGGCTCAGTTAGGAGAGCTTGCCAACTCTTGATCTCAGGGTTGTAAGTTCGAGCCCCATGTTGGGTGTAGAGGTTACTTAAGAATAAAATCTTTAATTAAAAAGAGAGATTTGTAAATATTTAAATTGGATGACAGAAGTAAGTAAACAAATAGAATTGCTTGATAGTTACCTGTTTGGCTGCATTAGGGAGGTCAGGCCAGGGAGTGGGGGGAGGGGCCATGTGTCTCACAAAATGACCTAAGAGAGAGGCTGCAGGGGAAGGGAGGGGGTGTGAGAGCGATTTCCCTGCCGGATAATGGGTGAGAGGCCTTTGATGAGTGCCCATTCCTGTTTCCTTCCTGTTTGGAACAGCTGCTGTGGCTTATCCTGTGGCCCTGAGAGAGATCCCAAGAGCACCATGGAGGTGCTGGCCTGGACCCATGACGTGGTGAACTATGAAACCAGTTCCAGAACAGCACCACTGACCTTGCTGCATGGGGAAGACAAATCCACATTGACCAGGTCATTCTTAGTCTGTTGCTTGTAAACAAAAATCTTACCTGATACAGATAGGGAAGCCCATTTTCATGCACACACGTATTGCTTGGTCTGCTCTGTGGCAAATGGAATTACTATTAATTTGTTCCAACCACCGTCACCACCACTAATGGCATCCACATTTACTGAGCCCTTTATAAACTTGTGCTTTATAGTTTCATTTAAAATTGGCCCTTCCAGATACTTATTATTAGCCCCATTTTGTAGATAAGAAAATCAAGTCCAGAAACGTTCAGTCATTTGCCCCAGGTGTAATAAGAAGTAGAATTGACCTATGCAATGTGAATTCTTTTCCACTGAGTCTAGATAGACATTTTTTTTCTAGATAGACATTTAAAGTACAGCATGTAGGGCCTCTGGCTGGCTCAGTCAGTGGTGCTTGTGACTCTTTATCTCAAGATTGTGAGTTTGAGCCCCTTGTTGGGTGTAGAGATTACTTAGAAATTTAATTTAACTTAATTTAATTAAAAAAAAAAAGGCAACTGGATGGCTCAGTGAGTTGAGCATCAAACTCTTGATTTGGCTCAGGTCTTGATTTCAGGGTCTTAAGTCCAAGCCTCGTGTTGGGCTCCAGGCTGGGCATCGAGCTTACTTTATAAATAGTAAATAAGCAAACACATAAACAAAAATAAAGTACAGCATAGGTTTTAAGGCAATTTTTGAAAACTGGTAAGCTACGTGTCTTGTTCATACATAATAGCATTCATTTGACCATCGTATTTACATGGATTGATACATCTATTTTCACATTATTTTGAATAGCAATTTATTAGAATTAATTTGCAAGATTTCCCAATACCTGGAGTAATAAAGATTGCCAAGAGTCGGGGTGGCTCAGTGGTTGAGCATCTGCCTTTGGCTCAGGTCATGATCCCAGGGACCTGGGATTGAGTCTCCCTCTGCCTATGTTCCGTTTCTCATGAATAAATAAGTAAAATCTTAAAAAAAAAAAAAAAAAAAAAAAGATTGCACGTGATGTCACAAAAGTGATGTCACAAAAGAAAAGGCACTTCTGAAGGATTATCAAATTTTAGGTTTGGAACAGACGTGGAGAATGTCACATGCAATGTGCTGAAGTCTGAATTTACCTTAAATATGATTTTTACATTGACCAGATTGTAGCTTTTTTGTTGCTGTTGTTAAGAAACCAGCATGTAGTGATTTTATAAATTTAATCTGGCTCCAAGTGTTTGCTGATTTATTTTCTCTGATCACAGTGAAAATTCTTGAACGTTTCTAGAACTTAATGTAAAGCACTTCGGTCTGTGGTTGATCTTGCTCCTTTTCTTCCCTCTTGGAAAAAGAAGAATGTTGGTCCTTTTGTGCCAACTGCCATGATTGCTGGAGATGCCCAAGGATGGTCCTTCTGTCCTCTGGATGCCGGGATGCTGGGAGGTAGTCCCTCCGAGATGACCTTGGGGAGACCCGGAGCCTTGGCTGCTCTCAGCCAACATGCACTTGGCTTTCCGGAGTAGGCTCCTGATGGTTAAAATGGAAACAAAATGGAAATGAAAATGTTCTGTGTTTTCTCTAGACCAGGGAGAGGGCCTGTACCTTTCCTCCTGTGCTTCATTTCTGAGCCACAGCCCTTTCAGCTTTGAGGAATATGCTTCAGAGGCCTTTGGGCATAAAACTTTGTGAATCTCTTTCAGGTCCCTGGTTGTGTCCCGGCTTTCATCTCTCGCTCCTGCCCTTTCACGTCTGAGCACACCCAGAAGGCTTTGCAGGCGGCTTGCTTGTGGCTGACTTCACCTTTTCTTCCCTCGAGAAAGTTCTAATAATACAATCACAAGTGATTCCAATTTTGAGAGTCCTCTGTTCTCTTGTGCTATTTCTCAGGTTTGAATCTCTGGCCATCCAATTTTACCTATCTTCAGACATCCTGAAATCTGCTTTCCTCATCTCTAAAAGAGTATTGTTGGACTCTATTTAGCTTTTCTTTCTCTGTGGGATAATAATGATTCTGTGGGTCTCTTTCCCACGGTTTCTTGTTATTTCCACTGTACTAAAGAATTCTTTTCTTGACAAGAGGAAGTCCAGAAAGAGCATCCAAATCCTACTTTAGAAATTCTAATTTAAAAAAAAAAAAAAAAAAAAAGAAATTCTAATTTATTCAAATTCCAGTGTAGCAGGGAAATTCAATTATTTCAAAATTAATTAAAATCTCTAAACAAAAGAAAAAAACTTTAAAAAAATCTTTTTTTTTTTTTTTTAAAAAAGATTTTATGAGAAGGAGAGGGAACATGAGCAGGGGGAAGGGCAGAGGGAGAGGGAAAAGCAGACTCCCCACTGAGCAGGGAGCCTGAGATGGGGCTGGATCCTAGGACCCCAAGATCTTGACCTGGGCCCAAATGATTGAGGCACCCAGGCATCCCAGGACTTAGCTTTAATGGAATTCCGGTAGTAGATGTGGGATGGTGTTCTAGGTTTTTGCTAATCATATTCCACATACAGAAACTGTGTTACTGGTTTGAGTTAACAATAACTTTTGTGCACACAAGCCCAGCTTGAACCTGATGCTACAGCAAACCCATTTTACGGATGAGCCTGTTGGTACATGAAAGTGAATAGACCATGAAAGCTGTAATTAAGGAAAGGGTATGTACAAGCACTTAGCTTATTTAATTGCCAACTAAATGAAAGTGCTTGAAAAAAGTTTAAACTGTGTCATTGGCACAAAGCCTTTAGCAAATAAGAGTTGTGGACGTTCTTTGTTTCATTCAGGAAATTCCATGAGATGAGAGCTTTCTCCTGGCTTCCATTCCCACATCTCCAGGGACCCACCTCTCACCTTGCCGGCCAATGTCATCTTTGTTGTTCACTCCATTGTGTGCTATTTGACCTTTATCTGACTGGCCCTCCAGGAAGTATTCTGTGTTGTCCTTGAAGTGTCTCCTCCCTTGGCTTCTGTGATATCAGATTCTCCTAGGTGTCCATTGGGCCATGTTAGCTTCTCATGGGCTCTTCTGCTGCTGACCATACCTTAAACACTGGTGATCTGTGCCTCTCTCTTCTCACTGCCCCCCACAACCTCTGCTGTGAAGTAAGAGCATCCAACCCACATGGCCTTATTCACTTCCATGGCTTTAAAAATGATATGCGAACTGTTGGCTTCCAGAATCTGGGTGTAAGTGCCCTGGACTCTCTCCTGCAATCCAGACCTACTAAGCAGGTCCGTGTGGGTGTCTCACATTGATATCAGACTCATGTGTCTAAATATGAACTCCTAGGCTTCCTCTCAAGACTGTTCTTTCTTGAGTGGCAGGGTCTGGGGAAGGGGCAGCAGGCACTACGTCCAGCCAGGAAGGTAGCAAGAAGGCGCACCCGAAGCAGCCCAAGAAGCAGGCTAAGGAGATGGACAAGGAAGATAAATCATTCCAACAGAAACAGAAAGAGGAGCAGAAGACACTCGACAAGCTAAAAGCGAAGGCAGAGGGGAAGGGCCCCCTGGTCGCAGGTGGAATTAAGACATTTGGCAAGAAGTAAGCTGTTCCTTGTGCTGGAGGTGATGGTGATCCTTAATTCCATTCCTGTTTAAACATCTGGATTCCCTGTCATTGCGTCTATTGCCACTTACAGCTAGAATGAAGTGTTGTCTTAGGGTCTGTTGTACATTTAAGAATAAACTTTTGGGGACGCCTGGGTGGCTCAGTGGTTAAGTGTCTGCCTTCAGCCCAGGGTGTGATCCTGGGGCCCCGGGATCGAGTCCCACTTTGGGCTCCCTACATGGAGCCTGCTTCTCCCTCGCCTGTGTCTCTGCCTCGTTCTCGTTCTCTCTCTCTCTCGAATAAATAAATAAATACTCTTAAAAGAATAAACTTTTGTAGGGTGCCTGGGTGGCTCATTCAGTTGAGCATCTGGCTTCGGCTAAGGGTCCTGGGTTGGAGCCGCTGTCAAGCTCCTCACTCAGCAGAGAGTCTGCTTCTCCCTCTCTCCCCACCTTATCTCTCATGCTCTCTCTCTCTCTTGCTCTCTCTCTCAAATAAATAAATAATATTTTAAAAACAAGTAAACTTTTGTAAAAAAAATCATTTAAAAACCCCCCAAAACAATACCCCCCTGCTCTTTCTCTACCACTCATTTTGATGAATGACACTACTGTCAACCCACTGGTACAGCTCCCTTTTTTTTTAGTTTATTTTTTTTTAAGTAATCCCTACACCTGACATGGAGCTCAAACTCACAACCCCAAGATCAAAATTCACATGCTGTACTGAGCACGCCAGCCAGGTGTAACTCCTGGAAGAAGGATTCTAGATTCCTTCTTCAGCTTTCCTTCACTCTACCCAGTGATGTACCATGTTTTCCCCAGCCTGCCTTCTTGAAGACTCTGGAATTTCCCTACCCTCTCCTAATGCACCTATGGCCGCTACTGTCATCAGGCACCTATTGCTTTCCAGTCCTGGACGTTGTGGGAGCCTTTGGACTGGGTCCTGTCCTGTGTCGTCTTTCTTCCATCTCTACATCACACTGTGTCTAGCACCATCTATTTAACCTATAAACCCAATCATTTCACTCCTCTGCTTGAAGTCTCTTCATGCCTCCCTGAATCAGGAAGATTCAAATGCTGTAGCAGGTTTACAGGACTCTTGGAAACTGGGCCCACTTAGCTCCCTGATCCAATTTTATTACCACCCCTCCTTCCTCATTTAGCCTCAACCTCTACATTCTAAGTTCTAGCAATGTTAACGTATCTTCGGTTACCAGAATATACAAGACTTTCTCACCTTGGTGCTTCTGGTATTTGGTCTCCTGGCTTCCTGATACCCCCTTTCTGTAATCCTTCACGGGGCTAACACTCTTTCCTTGGGAGAAACCCCACCCCAGTCTGGTTTAGGCCACCTCTGATGTGAGCCCTATCACTCTGTCACTGTCAGAGCCCTTATTTTCATGGTCATCTTTCCTACTCACCAGAAAATCTCTGAGGGAGCCACTCTGTCTTATTGATTCTAAGTGCTGCACCCTGAAGAAGCCATTGGTTAATGTGTACCCAGTGAATGAAGCATAAATGAGGCAACTAGTTATAACAGAAAATAAGTTTAGTTATTTTTTCAAGAAAAGGGAGAAAAAAATTAAAGAGATTTACAAATGGCTTTTTTGAGGTCATATTCTGGTAGGGAATATGGATATTTTGATTGCAGTAAAAACAGTATTTTCCTTTTTTTGTTTGAAGGCCTGTCCTTGAGATGATATAACTTAGATGTCAGTGGGAAACAGACAGCAAGCCAAGGCTCCTCTGGTTGGTTGCTCTCAGGTGAGTTACTTAAACTTTAGGAATTCATTTTCCTCATCTGCAGAATGAGGGTTGTGTTTGCCTAGAAATGTGTTGTGAAACTTTAAGTCAGACACTTTTTTTTTTTTTAAGATTTTATTTACTCATGAAAGACAGAGAGGCAGAAACACAGGCAGAGGGAGAAGCGGGCTCCCTGTGGAGAGCTTGATGTAGAACTTGATCCCAGGACCCCGGAATCGTGACATGAGCCGAAGGCAGATGCTCAACCACTGAGCCACCCAGGTGGAGCATAGGATTCTGGTGATGAGTTCCAGTCCCATGTTGGGTGTGGCGCCTACTTCAAAAAAACAATAAAATAAAAGTATCTGGATATAGTAAGTGTTGAGAATATATCGATTAGCTTTCTATTCTCTGAATAGCTTAAAGGTTAACAGATAATGCCATTTTCAAATGAGGGAAACACACATTTGGCCTTCAGATAATATGGATTATAGAAACTAAATACCTAAAAATTTGGTCTATTTGTTCAATTCTTCAATTATGGTAACTTTGTAAATTGTGGAATAGACTCATTGGATAGTCATTAATTTATATAAATTATTATTATTTTTAAAAGATTTTATTTATTTATTCATGAGAGACACAGAGAGAGAGGCAGAGATACAGGCAGAGGGAGAAGCAGGCTCCTTGCAGGGAGCCCGATGCAGGTCTCCATCCCAGGATCCCCGGATCATGACCTGAGTCAAAGGCAGACGCTCAACCACTGAGCCACCTAGGTGCCCCTATTTTTTGTATAATCATAGAGAAGTATCTCTAATTTTCCTGATTATTATATCAATTCTATGATATCGACTAGCACATTAACAAAAGTAGCCTAATTTCACTCCTTTCCTGAAAGCATTTTTAAGTCTATTAAATCATGTGTAAGTATGCAGAGTTAAAATAAGTACAAATACTCATCCATATATTGAAAATTACTATGTGGAAAGATGTACATTTTAGTTTTTTAATTGTTTTTTTAAAGATTTTATTCATTTATTCACAAGAGCCACAGAGAGTGAGACAGAGGCAGAGACACAGGCAGAGGGAGAAGTGGGCTCCATGCAGGAAGCCCAACGCGGGACTTGATCCAAGGTCCACCAGGATCACACCCTGGGCCGAAGGCAGCCTCTAAACCAGTGAGCCACCCAGGGATACCCAGATGTACATTTTATAATTTATTTCTCTATTATTGCAAGTTGTCATAAAGCCACTGCTCATAATTCTGGGAGGTAAATCACATGAATGTGGGAAGCTGAATTAAAAGGAGGACTGTAATTCAGATAGTTACTTAGATAAGTTTTCAGATAAATTAGCTAAGTCTAGGAAGTAAATTGGGCAATTTAGCACTTTTTAAATGGCCTACAGACATTTGAAATGGCCTTTTATTTATTTATTTTAAGATTTTATTTTTTTGGGGATCCCTGGGTGGCGCAGTGGTTTGGCACCTGCCTTTGGCCCAGGGCGTGATCCTGGAGACCTGGGATCGAATCCCACATCGGGCTCCCGGTGCATGGGGCCTGCTTCTCCCTCTGCCTATGTCTCTGCCTCTCTCTCTCTCTCTCTCTGCGTGTGACTATCATAAATAAATAAAAAATTAAAAAATAAATAAATAAAAATAAAAAAAAAGATTTTATTTTTTAAGTTATATCTATACTCAATATGGGGCTCAAACACAACCCCAAGATCAAGAGTCACATGCTGTACTAACAGAACCAACCAGGTGCCCCTGAAGTGGTTTTGTCAAGTTTCCCCCTTTTTTAAAAAAGATTTTTATTTATTTGTTTATTCATGAGAGACACAGGGAGAGAGGCAGAGACATAGGCAGAGGGAGAAGCAGGCTCCCTGTGGGGAGCCAGATGTGGGACTCGATCCCAGGACCCTGGGATCATGCCCTGGGCGGAAGGCAGAGACACTCAACCGCTGAGCCACCCAGGCGTCCCTTTTCAAGTTTTCCTAAAGTCAACTCTGTCATTTTTTTCAGGTAAATAATTGCTTGATTCCCTTAATTCCCTTGGCAAAAGGAATAAGGCTCCTTTCCCCAATCCTCTCACTTTCTGGGCTCTTTCACCCACGAATCTCCAGCAGGTTAAACTGGCTACGCATTGGCTTCTTTTCACAAGATATGACTAATTACTTTAAATTGCTCTGGTTTATTAAGTGAAATCCAAAGTAGCTTCTGTACCTACCTGACATTTAGTTAATGAGCATCGTGGTACCTGCAGGAGATTAATGGAACTTTGGTAAAGGGGTAGTTTAATTGGGTGAAGTAGCACATTTGGATTGCACTCGGAAAGGAGTGAAATAATCCATATATGTGAATGCAATTTAATGTAATTACATTGTAATTTTGTGATTGCCAAAAGACGGTTTGCCATTTGAAGTGAGGATAACTCATGTAAGTAATTGGCATCTATCAACAAATATTAATCGAGTACCTATTATGTTCCAGGCTTTGGGGTAAGTATTATGAGAAATACAAAAACCATAGGACTCAGTATCTATTCTCAAGTGACAATTCTCAAATTATATATATACACAGTATAGTACATAATTTAATTGAGAAGTGTGTATATATGCATGGCAATGTCCTGGATACGTCCATGTATTTTGACTTTATAAGTTTTCACTGATCTGGGGCACCTGGGTGGCTCAGTGTATTGAGCGTCCAAGTCTTGATCTCAAGTCATGATCTCAGAGTTGTGGGTTCAAGCCCCATGTTGGGCTGTCCACTCTGAGCACGGAGTCTACTTAAAAAACAAATAAGTTTTCACTGACCTCTCTGTGTAGGATATTGTATTGGTGACACTGGAAAGTATTAAACATGATTTATTAGTTCATTCAGAATTTGTGTGGGGAGGGATGCCTGGTAAGATGAGTTGGTGGAGCAGTGACCCTGGATGTTGAGGTTGTAGGGTAGAGCCCCATGTTGGGTGTAGAGATTACTTAAAAATAAAATCTTAGGGGGCACCTGGGTGGCTCAGTCAGTTAAGCATCTGCCTTCAGCTCAGGTCCTGGTCTCAGGGTCCTGAGATCGAGTCCTGCATCAGGCTTCCTGCTCAGCCGGGAGCCTGCTTCTCCCTCTCCCTCTACTGTTCCCCCTGCTTGTACTCTCTCTCAATCTCTCTCAAATAAATAAGATGCTTTTTTTTAAATTTTATTTATTTATTACTGAGAGACACACAGAGAGAGAGGCAGAGACAAAGGCAGAGGGAGAAGCAGGCTCCATGCAGGGAGCCCGTTGCAGGACTGATAACCGGGTCTCCAGGATCACACCCTGGGCCAAAGGTGGCACTAAACTGCTGAGCCACCCGGGCTGCCCAAAATCTTTAATTTAAAACAGGACTTTCATACATGCCCTATATTACAATTATTTTCCTTGGGCCTGCTTTCCCTTGAGCTACAGATCTATCTTCCAGATTACCCGAAAGTCTCACGTATACTCATGTCTGGCTGCGTGGCCTTTCTGTACCATCTTCATCCCTGAAGTATGAGTTTGCCTGTCTCTACCCTCCTGAAGTGTTTCTTCCATTAGCCAAATTCAATTGGCCTATTTCAGTTCCTTACCACTGGATCTCTCAGTCATGGTCGACACCAGAAACTATTCTCTTGTTTTTGAAACTTTCTCTTCTCCTTCTCTGATACCATGTCTGTGGCTTCCCCTTCATCTCTTTCACACTAAGTGGAAGGAATGGCCTTGAGCCATGGGCTCCAAAGTCTTAGGTATACTTCTGGTGGCCCCTGAGACAGTAATATGACTTCATACAATATGTGGGCCCATGCAGAGGGAGACCTCAAAGGATGGAAAGGAGGATGGGGTTACGTGGTGAGGATTGTAGGGAAGGGTGGTGGTCCCTATCTGATACCAAGCCTTCCATTGTGGTCCCTTTTGTATATCCTCCACCACCAGCCCCAGATCCAGCCCTCCTTTCCTCTAGTTGCTCTGACATCTGTACCTGCAGCAGCCCAAGGTCTAGGCTTAAGGAGGGTCCAGGGTTTCTCAAGGCCCAACACCAGGAGTTTGGGATTAAGAGGTTGGAGACGATGGGTTGCTGTAGCGTTGGGCTTTTTTGATTCAGCAGCCACCAGAAAAAAGAATAGGGCAAATAATAGCTCTGAACCAGACCTTGGGTTTAATATAGCTTTGAAACCAGAGGAAACCTGCTCGTATCAAAACCAAGAGGTCTTTCCTGTTTCTTCTCTCTCTCCCTGAATCTTCCCACACAGGTCAGCATGTCCAGTCCACTCCATCTCCAGAGCCAAACCCTTCTGTCCATTATTACCCTGGTTCGGTCTGCCATCATTTCGTGCTGGACCTCTACACAAGCTTTTAACTTTGTGTCTCTTCCTTCTTTTGCCCTTTATTCTTCAAACAGTACCCAAAGGATATTTTTGAAATGAATTCAGATTATGTTGCTCCCCTAATTAAAACCTTCCAAATGTTTTTCATTGCTGAGAATAGCTTCCAAACTCCTCAACATAGCTACAAGGCCTTATGTAACACTGGATATAACGTTCCTCATCGCTCAGTAGATTCAAGCCATACATTCTTTGTTTTTCCTGAGCATGCCAAGCTTGTTCTTGTCTTAAGGGCTTTGCAATAGCTGTTTTTCACGCCTGGAATGCTCCTTCCCAGTCTTCATAAGGCTGATTGCTTCTCATCATTCCTTTTTAGCTCAATCATTCGTTCTCAGACAAGACTTCTTTAATCAGCCCCTCTTCCTCTATCCCCTGCCCTCCCCCAACATATCTCTGGTATATAACTTACTATCCTTACAGCTTGTTACTATCAGAAATTATCTTGTTTATCCTCCTCTCTCCCCCAACCATCACTAAACACAAATGGCCTATGTCTATTCTGTTTGTTTCTGTTGTCTCAGTGCCTGGATGATGCCTGGCACAGAGTAGACAGTCAAGAGTCAATAAATATTTGTTGACTATTGAATGAATGAGGTTAATACATCTCTTTGTGCCTAGAGTTTCCACTGAGAGAAAATTAAATGAGTTTTTTAAAAACATATCACATATATATTATAGCATTTAGATATATAATCTCATTTTATACATCTAGAAGTAATATGTAAAATCTCATTATATATAACATATACATAAATTGACATTCTATAATATAGAGATGCCAGCTCTTTCTCTCTAGCTATATAGATGTCTACTGGCCCCTTAACAAACTGCCCGGCCTGTAGTAAGAATGCAGTAAGGGCACCTGGCTGGCTCAGTTGGTAAAGCATACAGCTCTTGATCTTGGGGTTGTGGGGTCAAGCCCTACACTCTGTATAGAGATTACTTAAAAAATAAAATCTTTAAAAAATAAATAAGTAAAGGGGCACCCGGATGGCTCAGTTGATCAAGCATCTGACTGTCAATTTTGGCTCAGGTCATGATCTCAGGATGGTGAGATCGAGCCCCTTATCAGGCTCTGCACTCAGTATGGAGTCTGCTTAAGAGTCTCCCGGCACCCCCTACCCTATTCACACTCTCTAAAAAAAAAAAAAAAAAGGGATCCCTGGGTGGTGCAGCGGTTTAGCGCCTGCCTTTGGCCCAGGGCACGATCCTGGAGACCCGGGATCGAATCCCATGTCAGGCTCCCTGCATGGAGCCTGCTTCTCCCTCTGCCTATGTCTCTGCCTCTCTCTCTCTGTCTCTCTCTGTGACTATCATAAATAAATAAAATTTAAAAAAAAAAAAAAAGTAAATATATAAGAATTTTTTAAAAATTGAAAAAAGAGTACAGTAAATGATAGTTCTTGTCTTTTCTGAGTATGTGACATGATAAACTCAGGACCCTGGGAACAAATTCTGAAATGTACATCCATTCTGCTGACAATGCTTGTTGACAAACTTATTGTTTCTTTAAAAGTTTCATCTGAAGAACTTGCTGAAAACACTTTCAAAATTATGAGAAGGCCACTTGACAAAGGTTTTTATAAATGTTTTCTCAGACCAGATGGCAACGATTCAGGAAAAGGAAATCCTCTGTAAATCGCTGCTCTGGTTTTACCAAATAACCTGATCCATTCAGAGGATTTGGGAGTTCACTTTGGAAGTCTACTGGGACAATAAAATTTGTTAAACATCATTTTGAGTAGGAATTAATAATCAGTATCCAACCTTATTTGAGAAGTCCATTAAATATCTTTTGGATAGGGATGCCTGGGTGGCTTAGACATTGAGCATCTGCCTTTGTCTCAAGTTGTGATCCCAGGGTACTGGCATCAAGAACTGCATCGGGCTCCCCGAGGCTGCTTCTCCCCCTGCCTGTGTCTCTGCCTCTTTCTCTGTGTCTCTCATGAATAAATAAATAAATAAATAAATAAATAAATAAATAAATAAATAAAATCTTTTAAAAAATAAAATTTCAACCCATTCCAGGATGCTACTTTTTTAAAAGTGTATTTACTTATTTATTTTTAGTAACCTCTACACATAGGGCTTGAACTTACAACCTCAGGAGAATCTCATGCTCTTCCAACTGAGCCAGCCAGGCACCTGTGCAGAATGCTACTTTTATAAAATCCAATAATTATTAACTTTTAGAAAAAGAAAAAGACATTAAAAGGATACGCTTGCATTTTAAATTACTAGATTCAACATTTATAAGGTAATTCTATCAAATGGCTATAAAAGTTTTAAATACTTACTGTCAGTTTCAGAGCTGATCTCTTTGCATATAGGTAAGAATTTGCAGATGGGCAGCTGGTTCACTGACCATACTTTGAGTGACATTGGCCCAGAAAAAGGGTCCAGACCAGAGAAAGACCCTTATTTAAGGGTGGAATAGAGGAAAGGTAATTCCAATGTCTCCTTTTCCAGATCCTTAATTCTAGAGGGTCATTATGAATTCCTATTCATTCTCTCTTCTCTGTTCCAATTCTCTTAGCTTCAAGCCCTCCCTAATGAACTGAGTATAGATGTAGTGTCTTAAAAAGTGCTGTTTCTCATCAAGTTGTTAAAAACAAATGAGGCCTATAAAATTTGCTAATTACCCCTTGGCTATTGAGCATATTATCCTGTATATAGTTCAAAATTTCTTTGAAGATGGCTCTGTAAAAACTTTCCTTTGGAGATATACCTGGCTGGCTCAGTTGGTAGAGCTTGTGACTCTTGACCTTGGTGTCATGAGTTCAAGCTCTGTGTTGGGGATAGAGTTTACTCAAATAAGTAAATAATTGATTAATTAAAATTTTAATTTTTTAAAAAAAATTAAAAAGATTTTATTTATTTATTCATGAGAGATACACAGAGAGAGAGAGAGAGGCAGAGACACAGGCAGAGGAAGAAGCAGGCTTCCTGCAAGGAGCTCCATGTGGGACTTGATCCTAGATCCCTGAAACACACCCTGAGCTGAAGGCAGACATTCAACCTCTGAGCCACCCAGGTGTCCTGATTAATTAAAATTTAAAAAACATTTTCCTTTGGAATTTAGTGCCAGGAAAAGGTTTTGTTCTTAGGAAGTACTATGTGTTTGTTTTCTTCTTCCTTTTTTTTTTTTTTTAACCCTTCAATCAGAGAGTAAGCGTTGTATAACACACCCTGGCTATATATACCTTATGGGTTTGTTAGTTTGTTTTGCCAGAAAGATCAGAGATAGATTTAAATACATAATACAGTAATTATACTGGTGTTCAATTCTCTCTCCTCTTACATAGGTTTGCATTTCTATTGTATAGAATCCCCTAACTGAGAAAAGAAATAGCCTTTGGAAAATCAAAAGTATGACTACTTTTTCAGTACTTCACTTCTATTCAAGTCAAGGGTAAAGAGTTTAAATCTTAGGAAAAAGTAAGAATGAATGAACAGCCAACATTAAATAACTCATTATTCTTCCTATTTTTGTGTATTTCTGAAGCCTTCTAAAAGTTTTGAGTAAATAAAGGCTACAAAGCAGAGATTTAAGTGTTGGGCTTTTTTTTTTTTTTTTTTAATTGGGTCTATTTCATTGGCATGGAATTTAACTTGTCCTTTGAGATTGAAACAGTTAACAAGAGAGCTGGTGATGGAGCTAGTTCTACATGTATTTTCTGGTAATTGTTGGTAGGCTGTTGGAATTGGACCTAGATTTGTTCAGGATATGAAGTAGGCATGATTCATCCAGTTATTTTGAAAGGGTTGTCTGTTCCAGTTCCGGGAGAGAAGCTGTTGTTTTGCCTGCTGCCCTAAGGAGGAAGGCAGGAGTGAAGTGGATTGTATGACACCATGATTACTGGTCTTAGATAAGGAGTCGGAAGTGCAGTGTCAACCTGAGGGCATCTCAAGTGGTGGGAATGGGATTTGGAAATTCCAGGGAACAAAATCCATTCCTCAAGTCAGTTGAATCTGTGTTCCTCCAGGTGCATTCTTGATTTTGTCTGTTTTTGTGCTGTTTTTCCAAATGAGTTTAACTTGCCACATGTTCTTGTGGGAAGTCCAAAAATTCTAATTTTTCAATATTTTCTGTGTAACTGCTGGTCAGGAAGAGATACCATTGCAGGCCTATCTTGTAAGATGGTCAGGGGATGAACCAGTGAACAGAAGGTGATTCAGAGTCTCAGGAAGATTGGAACTATAAGATGATAAAACCTCAGGGAGGAAGTGGAGAAAGGTAGGAAAATATAGCTTTGGTGGCAATGACAAATATATTGCAATTGGGATTAATATTGGGATTTTTCATCTATCTTGAACATTGGTTTAAAATCAGGAACATATTACAACATCAAAATTACTGTCACCCTTTATCCTGATAGGGGGCTGGGAAGTCTCTAATGTTCTACTCAGTTGACTGAATGCAGAAGAAATGAGAGAAGAAACAAGCTATTGAAATTTGTATGCTAGAAGAAAGTGCTGGCTGCTTGCTCATCTAAAAAACAATAGTAATAGTGGTGGGAAGAGGGTAGAAATAATCATCATCATAATCATCATCAACAGTACTGCATTTAAGGCATTTATATAAAACTGACTTCACTGATCATGATAAAGTATTTATCATATGTGAGTTCCTGTTTCATGGAATATCCACTTGTATTGAAACTGTGACTAAATTAGTGGTTTACTTGTGATGAGAAGAATGAGATAGCTTCTACTATCTGCCTTTCATGGAAGAAATTCTTTTCCAACTGTATTAGAAATGTTCTGGAATACAGCCACAATGACATACCGAGAAGGCTTGGCTACTTGACTAAACATTCTGTTTTATACTGTAAAAAATATGATAAAAAGCAATAAATGAGGGCACCTGGGTGGCTCAGTTGTTGAGCATCTGCCTTTGGCTCAGGTGGTGATGACTGGGTCCTGGGATCAAGTCCCACATCTGGTTCCCTGCAGGGACCTTGCTTTTCCCTCTGCCTGTGTCTCTGCCTCTCTCTGTGTTTCTTATGAATAAACAAATAAAATCTTAAAAAAAAAAAAAAAAGAAAGAAAGAAAGAAAAAGAAAAAGCAATGAATGATTGGGCACCTGACTGGCTCAGTCAATGGAGCATGTGACTCTTGATCTTGGGGTTGTGGGTTAGAGTCCCACATTGGGTATGGAGACTACTTAAAATCTTTAAAAAAGCAATGAATTATTGTTGTAGTAATGGCATTTGTTGCAAAACAACAACAACCCAGCAAAACACAATATAACTTTGGCAGAGAAATTAAAGTATAAACAGGAAAAGTACATACCAGTTATATTAGTAAGTAACCAGATTTCATATATAATAGAAACACATCGGGATCCCTGGGTGGCGCAGCGGTTTAGCGCCTGCCTTTGGCCCAGGGCGCGATCCTGGAGACCCGGGATCGAATCCCACGTTGGGCTCCCGGTGCATGGAGCCTGCTTCTCCCTCTGCCTATGTCTCTGCCTCTCTCTGTGACTATCATAAATAAATAAAAATTAAAAAAAAAAAAGAAACACATCTTAGGAAACTATAATATACCTCATATTTTGGCAATGATTTAATAAGCAATTTACTTAACACTTGCTGTAACTTCAGAACATTTATATTAGTAAAGCTGATTTGCTTAGAGATGATGTTTCTACTGTTATAATCTAATTTTATAGAATTATGAGATTTGAAGGCTAAAAATAGAAACAAAATAGTAATACTCCCTTCTGACCATAATGAGAATTGTTTCTAATTCATATTAATATCCTTAAGTTATTCTATGTTCATTCTAAACAACTACTTTGGGATTCACTTTTTAAGATAACTAATTTATACCTTGACATTAGTTTGACTGTGCAGATATTCTAGTTTCAAATATGTAGTCACTGAGAAATTAGAGATCCCCAAATAAACTGCTTTCTTTTTTTTTTTAATATCTTATATCCTTTAGATAGTTTTCTACTCAGATGAAATATTTTAAAAGCATAAGAGAAAAGAGCAACTTCCTCTAATATGAATTTCTAGTGAAATATATTTCATTTTTTAAAAGCATTTATTTATTCATGAGAGACAGAGAGAGAGAGAGACAGAGACATAGGCAGAAGGAAAAGCAGGCTCCCTCAGGGGAGCTCGATGTAGGATTCGATCCCAGGATCCCAGGATCATGACCTGAGCCAAAGGCAGACGCTCAATCACTGAGCCACCCAGGTGTCCCTGTAGTGAAATTTTTTAAATACATTTCAAAACTTTTCTTTCATGTGGTGTCCATGTAACCTAGCCACAGAGTATGTAAGTAATCAACCTACAACTGGTAGGAATCAGATTGTCAAAGATTTTTATATTCACTTTGTAATTAGTTTTCTAGGATCTTTTAGTGCTATAGCACGATGGTTTTCTAATAGCTCCATGAAATTGCTGGAACCCCTATTCCTTGCCATATAATACACCAAATTTCTGTGACCTTACAGGGGACTTAGATTGTCATGGTCTTCTGTGGTTTGGGGCTCTTTTTCCTACTGAATTAATTTAGATCTGAGACTGACCATTCTTAGTTTTTCCCTGTTCTGCATCATGTTGAGCCAGTTAGAAAATTTGTTCTTTTTTTCTTAAGTTCCATTGGAAAAAAAAAAAAAATCACTTCCAGAAGGCACTACCATGTGTACAAGTCTTAACTGAATTTTTTGCGATAGCAGAGAAATGTAATTAAGAAAGTACAAACATCTTAGAATGGAATGTCAAGAACACCTAGCTGCATGTTCTTTGATCTTGGGCTTCCAGAACCATGAGAGAAATAAATGTCTGTTGTTTGAGCCACTCAATATATGCTAATTTTGTTATAGCAGAACAAAATGGTCTGTCCACCATGCAGACAATGGGTAATAGAAATGTGAACTCTTGGGGGTATCTGGGTGGCTCAGTTGGTTAAGTATCTGCCTTCAGATCAAGTCTGGCTTTCAGGTCCTGGGATCGAGGCCCACATTGGGCTCCCTGCTCAGCAGGGAGTCTGCTTCTCCCTCTCCCTGTGCCTGCTCATGCTCGCTCTCTCTCTCTCTCTCAAATAAATAATAAATAAAATCTTTATTAAAAAGAAATGTGGACTCTTCATCTGCTTACAGTACAGTCTTGGCATTGTGGTTTTTCACAAGATTTTTTTATGCGTCAGATCTGTAGACTGGTGAAAAACCTCTCTGGTGTGTCCCTCAGGGGGAGGGTAGAGTTCTTTTGGCTCCTCTTTTTTTTTTTTTTTTTAAATTTATTTATGATAGTCACAGAGAGAGAGAGAGAGGCAGAGACATAGGCAGAGGGAGAAGCAGGCTCCATGCACCGGGAGCCTGACGTGGGATTCGATCCCAGGTCTCCAGGATCGTGCCCCGGGCCAAAGGCAGGCGCCAAACCGCTGCGCCACCCAGGGATCCCTTGGCTCCTCTTCCATAGTATGAGCAGCTGTATGCAGAGACCTCTCTGTAGTTATAATACTGCACAGTAAAGATCCCATCTCTTGTCAAGGCACAAAAAGCCCCACTGACTAGGGCCTCATTTGGTGTCTGCTGCTCTTCTGAGTCTTTGCGTCCTCAAGATATGTTTTCACTACTCTGAAGTTCTGTCTTCTCTCTGACACTTTGAGCTTCCTTTGTATTCTTTCAAGTATGTATGTGTGTGTGTGTGTTTGATCATTCTTTTCTTTTTTTCTCTTCTTTTTTTTCTTTTCTTTTTGTCAAAATGGTGATGGGAGAGGGAGACTCACATCAGTTGGGTCTCCCAGTTTGCCATATTGCTGGAATTTTGAGATCATCTATTTGACAAACAGGTTGCCAGGGCAGAAACTTTGGCATGGTTTTCTGCAGTGCCTTGAACATGGTGATTGTGTAATCTGCTGAGCTGTGGAAGACTCAAGTGATGGTACTGTCCTAGGTGATCCGATCCACACCATGCAGACATAGAGGTGTGGATTACAATGAATGGAAAAAAGGAATGTGTTTACAATCTGAGAATTTTAATAGAACAGAGGCATTTAATCTCTGAGGAGGAGATATTGCAGATTTACAATTTAAAGGAAAAGATTCGGGGCACCTGGGTGACTTCATCCATTGAGTGTCTAACTCTTGATCTCAGCTCAGGTCTTGATCTCCAGGCCATGAGATCAAGCCCCACATTGAGCTCCATGCTAGGCATGGAGTGAATTAAAAATAATAAATAGAGGTGCCTGGGTGGCTCAATCGGTTAAGCATCTGCCTTCAGCTCAGGTCATGATCTCCAGGTCCTGGGATAGAGCCCCACATTGGGCTCCCTGCTCAATGAGGAGTCTGCTTCTCCCTTTCTCTCCATATCTTCCCTCTGCTTGCACTCTTTCTCTCTGTCTTTATTGTGCTTTCTCTCAAATAAATAAATAAAATCTTAAAAAAAATAAAGAAAAAAAAAAAAAAAAGAAAAATGGGGCATCTGGCTGGCTCAGTTGGTTAAGTGTCTAACTCTTGATTTCAGCCCAGGTCATGATCTCAGGATTGTGAGATCAAGCTCCCAATGGGATTATGGGCTCAGCATGGAGTTAGCTTTAGATTCTCTCTCCCTCTGCCCTTCCACTGCCCCTAAGCGTTCACCTCTCTCTCTCTCTCTAAAAAAAAAATAATAATAATAATAAAATTTTTAAAAAAGAAATGAAATGAAAGAAAGAAAGAAAGAAAGAAAGAAAGAAAGAAAGAAAGGAAGAAAGAAAGAAAAAGAAAGAAAGAAAGAAAGAAAGAAAGAAAGAAAGAAAGAAAGAAAGAAAAGAAAAAGATTCAGCAAAGCAGGCAAGGCACAATGATTTGATTAGTCTTTTCAAAAAGGGCTGTGGCTGATTAGTCTTTATTTTGGTTTCTGAAAATACAACAAAAAATAGGTTATATTTGGCATACCACTAATTACACATCCACAAGGATTTTCTTGTAAATTCAAATATTTACTTGTAAATACAAATGTTTTAAAAAACTTACATCGGGACACCTGGGTGGCTCAGCAGTTGAGCGCCTGCTTTTGGCCCAGGGTGTGATCCTGGAGTTCTGGGATCGAGTCCCGCATTGGGCTCCCTGCATGGAGCCTGCTTCTCCCTCTGCCTGTGTCTCTGCCTCTCTCTCTCTCTCTCTCTCTCTCTGTGTCTCTTATGAATAAATAAATAAAATCTTTAAAAAAAACTTACATGAATATTTTTGGTGTTAGATGAAGCCACAAGCATACAGATTAATTCTGATTTTTGCTGTAAAACTTTTTATTTTTTTTAAGTTTTAATTTTTTTTTAAGTCATCTCTATATACAACCGTGAGATCAAGAGTCACATGCTCCACTGAATGAGCCAGCCAAATGGCCTGGCATAAGACTTTCTGAGCAAAATGTATTCACTGTCCTTAAGCTCATAATTTTCTATGGTTACATGTTATATTTTCTGGTAAGTCCAGATGTTTTCGATTGATATAATCATGACAATGGATACTTAATGTGCTCTTCTGTTTTTTTCAAATAATGTATAATTTAAAGAATGGCTTTCTAAACATATATGTTTTAAAAACTCAAAACTCACTTGTTTCTTAACATAGTTTATGTCCCATGTTCCATACTTTACTTTATATGCTAATATTTTTTTATCATCAGCCTCTTTTACAGGTTGGTATATATAAATGATGACAATATTATAACTCCAAACATGACGATGCTATAATTTCTATAATTTCTACATCTTAGTAAGTCCTGTTAATAATCTTCCATTATAAATTCCAATGACTGAGAGATTTTTTGTCCTAGAATCTATGAGTTGTTTATTGGCCATGTTGGAGGAAATCATGGAAGATACCAACACTAGGTCTAGCACCAATATTAAATGTTAATAAAGGTTGACTAATAATGTTGGGTGGTCAAGCCTGAGTTATAGTGATTCAGCAGGATATAAGAGTGGTATCTGGTTAGAGCATCTCAAGTCACTTCCCAATTTTATTTTTTATTTTAATTTTTAAAAGATGTTATTTATTCATGAGAGAGACAGAGAGAGAGGCAGAGACACAGGCAGAGGGGGAAGCGTGCTCCCTGTGGGGAGCCCGATGGGGGACTTGATTCCAGGACTCTGGGATCATGACCTGAGCCAAAGGCAGATGCTCAATCACTGAACCACCCGGCATCCCAAATTACTTCCCAATTTTAAATCTTCCATCCATCCCTCTCACTTTCCTACATCTTTTTTTTTTTTTTTTTTTGAAGTAAGCTTTAAGCCCAATGTGGGGCTTGAACTCATGACCTTGAGATCAAGCTTCATGCTCTACTGACAGAGCCAGTCAGGCGCCCTTCAATTTCCTACATCTTTTATTACACAGGTTACGGTCTAGAACTCAAAGTTCAACTAGCCATTTTACAGAAAGGAAAAGATTGAATAGCAGACTCTTGTCTCGTACTTGAGATTGGTTTTAGTGATCTCAGTATAGAAATGAAAAATAGATGGGAATTCAAGTGAGCTCTGTGTGGGTTTTGAATTCTAGTTCTGTGGGTTTGCTACCCAGTGAGCTTGAACGAATTGTTTAGCCTGTTGAAGAAATAGGCATGATGGGTAAGGCTGATGAGTTAATGTAAGGACCAAATGAAATCATGACCATTAAGGCAGTGCAATCATCTTAACACATTCCTCATTTTTCCAGCATAGTTCCTAGCTTTCTCATATGTTTAGATATTACTGTAAAATCTGTCCAGAGAATCTTATTTTGAATTTCATTCAACACACATTTAAAGATTTTACTTATTTACTAGACAGAGAAAGAGAGAGAGAGAGCAGGAGCAGAAGGAGGAGCAGGGGGAGAGGGAGAAGTAGGCTTCCCACTGAGCATGGAGCCCAATGTAGGACTTGATCCCAGGACTCTAAGAACATGACCTAAGCTGAAAGCAGATGCTTAACCGACTGAGCCACTCAAGCACCCTCAGCAGATATTGAATAGGTACGTATTATCTGTCAGTGCATGTTACACAAGAGTAAATACCACCAGTTCTCAGGAATAGACTGTGCCTGAAATCGATTTGTCTCTCTTTAACATATTAACTTTCATAAATGAATTTGCATTTCAAGTGGGCCTGTATTGATTTACCCACAATGTTTCATGTCATCCCTCCCCTGACCCAGGTCACATGTACTTCCGAGTGGACAGGACCCCATCAAAACCAGAGTCTCACTAGGGAGAGAGCAAGGCTAGGGCCCATCTGCAATGCTGGTAGTCAGGAGCCGTTTACCAGAAGGGCCTATGAACAGGCCCAGCTAAGGAATAAAATCTGACTGACCCTACCTTATCACTTCTGTCCAAACATCAAATCAAGCAAAAAAAAAAAAAAAAACATTTGAAAAAATGGAGACAGTACAAACAATTAGCAGAGGACAAAAATAACCCATTGCCTGGATGAAGAAGGAAAATGAGAAGCCTCTACGGGAGGAGATTTAAACCTGTCCATGATGGCTAAACATGCCATGCATATGACCAAAGATCAGTAGGTGAAACTTTCAAAAGTAGGAGTTGTTTTGTTTTAAATATTTTATATATTTATTCATGAGAGACGCAGAGAAGCGGAGACATAGAGAGAGAAGCAGGCTCCCTGTGGAGAGCCCCATGTGGAACTTGATCCCAGGATGCTGACATCACAACCTGAGCCAAAGGCAGATGCTCAACCACCCAGGTGCCCCTCAAAAGTGGGAGCTGAATGGGGTAATCATGTTTACTGGGTAGAGTTTCTATTGTGGAAAGGGATTTTGGTGATGGTTATACAACAATGTGACAGTATGTATGTATGTATGTATTTATTTTTAAAGATTTTTAATTTATTTATTAGAGACAGAGAGAGACAGGCAGAGGGAGAAGCAGGCTCCATGCAGGGAGCCCGACGTGGTACTCGATCCCAGGTCTCCAGGACCATACCCTGGGCTGAAGGCGACGCTAAACCGCTAAGCCACCGGGGCTGCCCTGTATTTATTTTTTAAAAAGATTTTACTTATTTATTTATTTATTTATTTGAGAGAGAGGGTGCATGCGAGTGGGGAGGGGCAGAAGAAGAGCGAGAATCTCCAGCAGACTCGACATTGAACGCAGAGCCCGATGTGGGGCTCGACCCTACCAAGATCATGACCTGAGCCCAAATGAAGAGTTCCATAATTAACCAACCATGCCACTGAGGTGCCCCACAACATGCTGTTATTTAATGCCACTGACTTGTACACTTAAAAATGGTTAAAATGATGTACGTATTATCTCTATTTTATCACAACAAATATAAATTAATTAAAAAGCACAATGCAGATATTATACATGCCCTCCCAAGAAAGTAGAAGTTGGCTGGTTGAATCTGGGGGTTCTCAGGGAAGCCATCTCACTTCCTTATTTCTATGGCTAAAATACTGCACTGCAGTTCTTTTTTTTTTTTTTTTTTTTTAATTTGTGAACGCTCATGTAGATGTTTGTTTCTGCTTCTTCTGACCTACTCCAATTCAGAGAAGTCAGAAGCTTTGTATGTACAGTGTTGTGTGTGGACCCTAACAATGCACTTTCAGACTCAATGTCATTCTCTGATGATCCATACCACACTGGACACGTGTTGCAGTTGATCTGCGGTTGATCTGCAGAACCCAGGAGGCATAAGCTTTATTTCAAGGATTTGGAGGCTCAGGCCTCCCTATAGTCTCCATATAAGCAAGACTGGGACCTATGTCTCCTGGGATGGACATTCTGTGGATACATGGTATTTTGACTTGTCTTTTACAGGCACAACACTAAAACTTTTGTGAGATGAGTGAAAACAGTCACCAACTGCATAAATGTTTGCCATCTCTGGAAGAAAGTAGTGATAGGTATGACCAACACCAACATAGTGGAAATTTTTACTTTCTACCCAAATAGTTTTGGCATCATATAGTCATGCTCTGAAAATAATTCAATGCAAATGTTGGATCAAAATATTTTTTATAAAGATTTTATTTATTCATTTGAGACAGGGAGAGAGAGAGAGAGCATGAGCCAGGGGAGTCAGAGGCAGAGTGAGAAGCAGACTCTAAGCAAGGAGCCCGATGTGGTACTTGATCTCAGGACCCTAAAATCACGACCTGAGCTGAAGCAGATTGTCACTTAACCATCTGAGCCACCCAGCCACACCAAGATCAGAGTAGTTTTAAACCAGTCTGAACTTGTGATTGTAGCTAGCAAATGCAAAAGGTTAGTCTGAGGGGCACCTCGGTGGCTCAGTTGGTTAAGCATTCAACTCTTGATTTCAGTTCAGGTCAAGATCTTAGGATTGTGAGATCAAAACCCTTATCTGGCTCTGCACTGGGTGTGGAACCTGCTTAAGAATCTCTCCCTCTCCTTCTGCCCCAGCTCTCTCTTTCTATACATAAAAAAAAAAAAAAAGAAAAAAAAAGTTAGTCTGAAATGTTAGGTGTCATTGGCTTAATCAGTCCTAAAGCAACTTTGCCTAATCTTGTCATCTTATCAAGGCATTCAAATTCCATATTTGTAAAAAGAGACAAAATTATTTATGCCCTAGAGTACCTGGCTGGCTCAGTCAATGGAGCATGAGGCTATTGATCTTGGAGTTCTAAGTTCAAGCCCCACGTTGGGTACAGAGATTACTTAAAAATAAAATCTTAAAAAAAAATTATTTATGCCCTGATTCATTGTTACATTTTACATAAGTGCAAAAAGATAAAACGGATTTTTTTTTTCAAAGTTAACTTTGAAAAAAAAATAAAAATAAATAAAAGTAACTTTGTTGGGTAGAAAATAAGGGTAGAAAGACTAAATTAATAATGCAAGGGATAAGATTACACACGTTTACATTTTCCCCTTGAGTAGGTGCTAAAGAAAAGCAGCAGTTCTGAAGAATATTCTAAGGAACAAAGCAATGAGGGAACCTGCTTAATTACAGGATTTATCCATAAGATTAAAGCCAAACTATAAATGAAACACATTTTCTGATCTTAAAACCTGTGAAATATTTTTTCCTGTAGATTTACATGAAGAATACATGGTATGATACAGTGAAAAATGTCCTTGGCAACATTTACAATAGACACAAAACTGGCTCTCATGTGTCTTTGATAACTTTTAGTAGAGGCCAGTATTATATCATCAAGCACGTTCTACAAGGGGTCACTGCAAATCTGTGTTCTGAAGTCTCAATTCCACATGTAGTAAAAATAACGGAAATGAGATACAATTTGAGCTCAAATTCACTGTCGAAGTCCATCGAAAATGCTTAAAGTGGTTATAGTAAACTTTACCAAATCCCAAGAGTATGCAGATTAAAAACTGATGTATATCAGACTCTGTAAGGAAGGGGTGGGAGATGGAGCAATACACTTACCTATTAGAGCACAACATAATGGGTAGGATGTTCCGGGGACTGGGTTTACCCTTAGGCAGACACAGTTAAGGAGTGAAAGTTACAGCGGGTTGGCTAGCAGTAGAATTCAGTGGACAGGTAAGCAGGGGAAATGCGAAAGTAGTTAGATAATGAATTGATATCAAAGTAGAGGGAGATTTTTTAATATCCTTCCTCCAGGCTCTCACCAGGACTTATTAATCCCTTTATGAAATCAATGACTTAGTTGAAGGTACAGAATTGTGATTGGTGAATCCATCATATTCGATATAAGTGCCAAAAAAATCTTGATGGATTGATGAGATAATTCTGGCAAGATCAAAGTGAATAGAGATGAAATAAGGTCATATATTTTCAAAGTAGTGGGAAGGAAAATACTATTCTGATTATTTTTCCCCAGCCTTTCTGTGTCTTTCTTCTGATTTCAGAAACATTGAGGGCCTGTTGTGTGCCAGGCACTGTGCTATGCACTAGGCATACAATGATAAATGAGGCACATGACCTAGTAGGGAAGACATGTATAAAAATTGCAGGTGGGGGGCGCCTGGGTGGCTCAGCCATTAAGTGTCTGCCTTTGGCTCTGGACATGATCCTGGGGTTCCGGGATCAAGTCCCACGTTGGACTCCCTGCGGGAAGCCTGCTTCTTCCTCTGCCTATGTCTCTGCCTCTCTCTCTCTCTCTCTCTCTCAAATAAATAAATCTTAAAAAAAAAAAAAAAAAAAAAACCTTCAGGTGGTGTGACTGGCTGGCTCACCAAGTCACATGTTGACTCTTGAACATGTGATTCTTGATCTCAGGGTCATGGGTTCAAGCCTCACATTAGGCTCTATAGAGCTTACTTTATTTTATTTTGTTTTTTATTTTTAAAATATTTTATTTATTTGAAAGAGAGAGAGAGAGAGAGAGAGAGAGAGACCACAAATGGAGGGAAGGGCAGAAGGAGAGGGAGAAGTAGATTCCCTGTGGGGAGCCCCATGCTTGATCCCAGGACCCCCAGGATCATGACCTGAGCCAAAGGCAGATGCTCAACCTCTGAGCCACCCAGGTGCCCTGCCCTCATCCAACCTTAATTACTTCCTTAGAGGTTCTAACAACAAATGCTGCCACCCTGGACTCCCACATCTTTTTGTTGCTGTCCCCTTTACCAGTATAATAGCGTTCTCCAGAGAAACAGATACATAGAGATATAGATATCTTATTGGTCTATATATCCTATGGTTCTGTTTCTCTTCACAACCCTGGTACTTATGGCCTCCATGGTCACAGGAGCCTGCAAGAAGTCCCACATCCTGCTGACTGCAAACTAGAGAACCAAGAAAGTCACTTGTGAAATTCCACCTGACTCCAAAGTTCTGAGATCTAGGAGCACCATCATCTGAAGGCAAGAGATGATGGATGTGCCAGGTCAACAGAAAGCAAAGTCACCCTTCCTCTACCTTTTTGTCCAATGTTGCCCTCAATATATTGAATGATACCCACCTATATGAGTGAGGGCCATCTTCTTTACTCAGTCTACCTATTCCAAGGCTAATCTCTTCCAGAGACATCCTCAGACACACCTGGAAATCACATTTTATCACCCTTAGTAGAGTCAAGTTGACACAAAATTAAACCATCACAACTGGTTATATGGTAGTACTGCTAGTGAGAAGAAGGATTCTGGGGAAATCTTCCGATTTTAAGAGAAAGCAGGCAAAATCAGTTTAAGATACTCTAAGATAGGGATCCCTGGGTGGCGCAGCGGTTTGGCGCCTGCCTTTGGCCCAGGGCGCGATCCTGGAGACCCAGGATCGAATCCCACGTCGGGCTCCCGGTGCATGGAGCCTGCTTCTCCCTCTGCCTGTGTCTCTGCCTCTCTCTCTCTCTCTCACTGTGTGCCTATCATAAAAAAAAAAAAAAAAAAAGATACTCTAAGATACTCCAAGCCAATGGAGGCATATGTGCGGTGAGCAGTTTGGATATATAGGTGTTTGCTTCAAGAAGAATAATGTGGAGTGAAAGTACAGGGATGGGGGAGGTCAGCACTCAAAGCCATAGTGGAGAGGGTCACCTGGATAGTCAGGTGTAGAAGAAGGCAAGAGGATCAAGGATTGATTTGTGGGAAGAAACCAAGCACGGAAACACCAAAAAAACTATTGTTAAACATCTTATTATTTCATTTTAAGTTTAGGAGAAAAATTATATAGAAATACTTTTGATTTAATAATTTATATTTGTTCACATCAGATTCTCACCCTTATTCTTAGTAATTTTGTATGAGCACATCCTCACCGTTATTGCTGACTCAAAGTGATATTTTTGCTAATAAATGAGAGAATCCTCTGGAAGGTGCTGTAATGAGTAAAGGATTGTACTTAGCTGTAAATTTAACCTCTGTAACTCCAGCTGCAGAATGAAGTCATTTATTATGGGGAAAAATTGCTGGCTCTGGAGGAGAAGACAAATGGTTGCCTCTTTGCCCTAGTTTAAATAGGATGATGGCCCTAGCATCGTTCCCTAGAGACAAGGTCTGTGCTTTAGAGGCTCCTGGCAGCCATTAACAAGGCCAACTGTGATCAGGTTGCTATGGGTGCCAAATGGTTTTTCTTATAGGGTGGGAAGGGTTCCTGCCTGTGCTCTGGATCAAGGGATCTGTCTCCAGCCCTCTTTATGAGGGCTAAGCTTGCCTACAAATAAAAAGCAAGCTAAATAAATAATGAGAGAAGAAAATATTGCAAGACTGAAGGAAATCTCTTATGAGCTAACATGAACTGAAATGAAAAATGAATATCAAGCTTGAGTGTATAGAGACTACCATCCTAAAGCAGGTGATAATGCATTTGAAGTTAAAAGTTCACGGAGGGTGGTGGGGGGGGGCACCTGGCTGGCTCAGTCAGTAGAACATGAGACTACATCTTGGGGTTTGTGAGTTCAAGCCTGACGTTGGGCATAGAGCTTACTTACAAAAAATAGTTAAAAGATCACCTCTTCCAAATCATGGTAGAGAGTGTGTAATCAGTGTTCCCACTGGTATATAGGACAATACAATAAAAAGCATGGGATAGAAAGCCAGTGGCTGAGGAAGAAACCACCTTGTTTATCCCTAATGCTTTTTAGTTGTATCCATTAGTGACAGGCTTCCTGAAATGAGTAAGTCAAAGCTATAATAGAAATGTTTCTCTGCGAGGCTTCTTTGACTTGGATAACCTTGATTTTTTTTTTTTAAGCCTAGAGGAGAAAGTCTAATAATACCTTTCTCTAAAAAGCAAAATATTTATCAGTTCAATTCTTTTTTAAAGCTATTATCACCACAAATAAGCATTTCCACAGGAAATCAAAAGCAATAGCAAAATTGCATGCATTTTGGAGTACAAAAAATATTATAAAGTTGAAAGACAACATGTAAGACCATTTCCATTCAAGTGTACTGCTTTTGGCTTAAAGATTTTATCTAAGTTAGATATAAGGGATACATGTTATGACACAGAAAATCTGAAATTAAAACCCAAAATAATGCCATTTAACATGGAACAGGATCAAGTTTTTCTTCTTGAAGTTCAAGATATTCCTGTGGCATAATCATGTTAGCCTGAAGGACTGCTTCATACATAGGATAATCATCTAGGAACTTGACTTGTAATCAGAAGTTCTAATGTACATTGTTCTACAGAAAGTACCTCCCATCTAATTAATGCAGAAGGCTTCAGAGAAACTCTATAATGGATGGAATCCTGATTCCACTGGGAAGCATACATTATAACAGCAAACACTAAATGGGTAAAGGTAGTGGAGAGAGAAGGAAATATACCTCAACAGAGGGAAATGTTGGGGCATCCTGCTGCCTCAGTCTCTGGAGCATGCAACTCTTGATATCTGGGTTGTGAATTCAAGCCCCAAGTTGGGTGTAGAGGTTACTTAAAAATAAAAAAAAGAGGGATATATTTAAATATGTTTTTAAAAGATGTGCTATTTTTTGAGGGGGGAGGCAACAGCCTGGCTCAGTTGGGAGAGTAGGTGACTCTTGGTCATGTAAGTTTGGTCCCCCCATGTTCGGTGTAGAGATTACTTAAAAACAAAATCTTAAAAAATAAAGATATGCTGTTTTAGAATCTTCTACAATAATGTCATGGAAATGACCCTTGGTTTACATGGGAAGAAAGTAAGGAGTTGTAATGTATTAAGAAGTACAAGCAGACACTGATGGATTATCTTGGGGAGAGTCCAAGGGTGGAATTGTTGAGATTTCTCTTGCACCACTCTGGGAAAGTACTGTATGGGACAAATGTAACAAGACAGAATTATATTCCTGGTATATTCCTACATGTAAGGTAAGATATTTCTGCCCAATCTATCCTTCAGAAAAGGAATTTCCATTACAGAAAAGTTCTTATGATACGATTTCTCGATTTCTCACTTTATTTTGAATGACAAATTGTACTGGTGGAGCTACATTACCTTCCATCTTTGGGCCTCAAGCTAGTTTTGAATGCTTCTAGAGGTCACTTAACAAATTAGAAATAAAGGATGCTAAAATATTATATATCAATTTTTTTGAGATTTTATTTTTTTTAAGTAATCTACATTCAAGGTGGGTCTTGAACCTACAACCCTGAGGTCAAGAGTCACATGCTCTACAGACGGAGCCATCCAGGTCCCCCTCAACTTGTTTTATTTTAAAGAATTTGTTCCTAGAGATATTTGCTGTCTTTGTAAACAAATGTCATAAAAGGTAAAGCAAGTGTCATGTTGTGGCTCACTCAGCTACACATCTGTAGGAAGAATAAATAATCTTGCTAATGTTATATGAATGACTATTTGTGAGATGGGATAAAGATTCCAATGTCAGTATCACGTGCTCAAGAAGAACTATGTTTTATTTTTTTACATTTAAAAAAAGTAATCTCTATCCCCAACGTGGGGCTTGAACTCACAAGGCTGAGATCAAGAGTCACATGGTCCACTGAATGAGCTAACCAGGTGCCCCCAAGAGCACTATGTTTTAAACAATTTAAAGAGAAATAAAGATGATGGGCTCAGAAAAGTAGATAAAGGAGTTTAATGGCTCTGGGGATGACAAATGAATGTGTTAAGAGGAAACAAAATTGTTTCATGAACTGAGTGGTAATAAAATAATATTTCTAAGTTATTATTTCTAAATTTATTAATGTAAGTAAAATATGTTATGTTAAATAAGCAAACATATGATCCAAAAGTGTGTAGGGATACCTGGATGGCTCAGTTGGTGGAGTGTGTGACTGTTGATCTTGGGTTCCTGAATTTGAGCTCATTGTTGGATGTAGAGATTATTTTTTGTTAAAAACTTAAAAAATAAATAAATAAAAGAGTTGACCAAAAACCCTTTAAAATAATCTTATGAGGGGGTGCCTGTGTAGCTCAGTCAGTTGAGTATCTGACTCTTAGTTTCAGCTCAGGGCATGATCTCATCGGTCATGAGGTCAAGCCCCATATGGGTTTTGTGCTTAGCAGGGAGTCTGCTTGAGATTCTCTCCCTCTGCCCCTCCCCCTACTCATGTGCACACGCACTCTCTCTCTCTCTCTCTCTCTCTCTCAAATAAACAAATAAATCTTAAAAAGAAACCAATCATATTGGGAAAATGGGATATTACCTTATATAGTAATATATACTACCTACTACTACTATACCTTATATAGTAGTCCCATATACTACATAGAGCAGAGATTTTCTCAAAATTCACTGTAGCCTGGAAGAGATACATGAGCCTCCTTCCTTTTTCTGAACTTTATAACGGTCTAGTGGGACCCATATATATTGAGAGAAAAACTGGAATACTCTTGATCAGGAAATCTGGTTTCTGGTATGCCTCCTATAGCATAGCAGCCTCTTGAGAGTTTGGGTAGCTTTTTGTTTTCAAGGCCCATCATACTTAAGGTAGATTATTTATTGGAGTCCCAGATCTTTTAATCTGCAAAGAAAAGCTGAGAATCAAAAAGAAATTTACCATCTACTATTTTACTACTTTAACTTTCTTTACATCTACTGGAAGGGTATCAATGCTATTTTTATTATTGTGAGGCTTATATATGAAGATGTTACAGTTTAAAGATTTTATTTTATTTATTTATTTTTAAACGATTGATTTGTTGTTTAGAGAGAAAGAGCATGGGCAGGAGGGGCAGAGGGAGAAGAGAGAGAGAATCTCAAGCAGATTCCCTGGTGAGCACAGAGCTGGAGGCAGGGCTCAGTCCCAGAACCCTGAGGTCATGACCTGAGCTGAAATCAAGAGTCAGATGCTTAACTGACTGAGTCACTGAGGTGCCCCTTAAAGATATATTTTTTTTATTTTTTAAAGATTTATTTATTTATTCATGAGAGACACAGACTGAGAGAGAGAGGCAGAGACACAGGCAGAGGGAGAAACAGGCTCTTTTGCAGGGAGCCTGATGTGGGACTCAATCCTGGATCCTGGGATCATGACCTGAGCCGAAGGCAGGCGCTCAATCGCTGAGCCACCCAGGTGTCCCAAAGATTTTATTTTTAAATAATCTCTACACCTTAGGTGTAGAGATTCTACAACCCCAAGATTAAGAGTCTCATGCTCTGCTGATTGAGCCAGCACTGGACTTCCAGGCATACTAGCATTTTACATTTTTAATGTATTTTATTCATACAATCCCCTCATATGGGTAGGGTTATGTTATTTCATATGTGGTAATGGGGTAAAAAGGTGAAGTAACGTCATTGTGGTCACAGAGCCAGTGAGTGGCAGAGCCAGGTGATATACACCAAGCTGATGATTCCAAAATTTGCATTCTTTTTTTCTTTTTTAAGATTTTATTTTTTTCAGAGAGAGAGAGAGAGAGAGAGAGAGAGAGAGAGCATAACCACGAGCAGGGGGAGGGGCAGAGAGAAAAGCAGACTCCCCATTGAGCAGGAAGCCTGACACAAGTCCCAATCTCAGGACCCAGGGATCATGACCTGAGCCGAGGGCAGATACTCAACCGACTGAGCCAGGTGCCCCAAATTCACATTCTTTTTTTTTTTTTTTTCAAGAGGCAGAGACAAAGGCAGAAGGAGAGGCAGGCTCCCTGTGGGGAGCCTGATGTGGGACTCCGTCCCAGGACCCCAGGATCATGATCTTAGCTAAAGGCAGATGCTTAACCACTGAGCCACCCAGGTGTCCTCCCCCCCCTTTTTTAAACAAAAAGATAAAGCTAATCTTTCATAAAGAAAGTAATTTACCCAACACAGTGCTATTAAGCTGGAAGTCCAGCTAGAAAATACTATAGGAAGTTCATGGGAGCTATCCTATAAACCTTCCAAGATCTAAAGCCCATAAGGAAAGCAGAGGTGTAACTTTGCAAAGACAACTGATGAGTATCTGAACAAGTGACGATTAGTCTGGCTGTGCTGTGATTACAACTAACCCTAAAATCTCAGTGGCTTAGGAGAGGGTTATTTTCCCCTCACGTAAAGTAACCACTGAGGTTTGGTGAAGGGCTCTCTCTGGTACCTAGACTAAGTGAGCAACCCTACCCAGCACTGTGGTAGATGGAAAGGGAGCACATACAATGATACACTGGCTGTTAAAACTTACACTCAGGGGTGAGGTATATAATTTCTGTTCACATGTCATTGGCCAGAACAAATCACATGGCCACATCTGATTCATTCCTACCAGGTGCCCAGAGGGAGGATAACAAAAATTTGGTGAACAGCATTTAAGGATGGCCATGGTGAAATCTTCAGAAAAATTGCAATGAGAGGAACCTGGATGGCTCAGTTGGTAGAACATGCGACTCCTGATCTCAGGGTTGTGAGTTCAAGCCCCACATTGGACATAGAGCTTACTTAGAAAAGAAAAGAAAAGAAAAGAAAAGAAAAGAAAAGAAAAGAAAAGGAAAGGAAAATAGAGGTAAAAACCACTTAAGAAAAGTTGTGGAGTGAGGAATGGCATTGGGGCTTATAATTATGTGGATGCTGGATGACTTATTCATAATGGTGGTTAAGAGGATAATAGGGCTTAATGTATGATTTTATAAACTGTGTTGCAGTCGTTGGCCAATTTATGCTGTGAGAAGTTTGCTGAAAAATTCCATAGGATCTCTCACTGGACATATTACTGGTTAGGTCACACCAAGGCATAAAATGGTTTGTATTAATCATTCTCCTTCACTGTCATCAGAAGTTCAGTCAAAATCCTACATGTTACTTCTTCTTTTTTAATGCTACTGACCTACATCTTTTTTTGTGTGTGTAAGGATTTTATTTATTTATTCATGAGACACAGGGAGAGAGGCAGAGACATAGGCAGAGGGAGAAGCAGGCTCCCTGCAGGGAGCGTGATGAGGGGGCTTGATTCCAGGACCCTGGGATCATAATCTCAGCCCAGGGCAGATGCTCAACCACTGAGCCACCCAGGTGACCCCTCTATGTTACTTCTAATTTTTTTTTTAAGAAGTGATTCTAATAGTTTTTCCTATTGCATTGCTATCTGCTGGCATTAGACCTAAGGAACTTCTTTTCTTATGAATTTATGTACAAACATTTCACACGTGAGACACGATCTACATATCGCTGTTTCTATAGTTTATTCAGTAGGATATCTAATTTTAAACTATTACATAAAAAAATGAACTAGATAACTCAAACATTTTTCATTACTGAAATAACCTCCATTCCAGGGAAAATCTGATCTTGTAGCTTCATTGTCCAAAAAGAACAGATCCCTCCCTTTGGAAAGCACATATATGAGAGGTTAGGTTGAGTTCTTCCAGAAGCTGAGCCTAAGACCAGGATTTAAGTACAAGGACTGTAGTTTATTTGGGATGTGATCCCAGGGAGAGACAAGGAAGGAAGCTAAAATAGGGTTCCTTAAAGAGGAGGTTACTGCTATGGGCAACTGAAGTTCAAAATTGGGGACCTCTGGGAAACAGTGTAGAACACAGCTGAGCATAGTCCTACCTGTATGCTGGGGTATTTTTTTAAAAGACCTTTTTTTTAAATTTATTCATGAGAGAGAAAGAGAGGCAGAGGGAGAAGCGGGCTCCCTGTGGGGAGCTCAATGTGGGTCTTCATCCCAGGACGCTGGGAGCATGATGTGAGCCAAAAGCAGATGCTCAACCACTGAGCCACCCAGGAGCCCCAACGCTGGGTTATTTTTAGACCGACTCCCTGATTCCTTGAGACTATGCTAAGACCATTAATTGCCTGGCACTTCTGGCCTATCTGCACTGGCAAAATGGGGTCTGGCAGCCAGAGGAAGTCCTTGGAAAGAGAAGCAGAGATGGGAGAGAATCATAGAAAATTAAGATGCCATTGGCCTGCTAGTAGGAAGCTGAATAGGGGTGTGGTCCCAAATGGAGCTCCAACACTGCCAGTAGAGAGAGGATCCTTGGGTTTCTAAGCCCATCTGCTGATACATCCATCTTTGACCCTAGATGCTAATCAGCTTTAAAAAAATATAAAAAATGTGGTGTCCTGTGAGAAAAGATGGCATCTTTTTAAAAGTTAGTGGTGGCTAGGTCATACACAGTGTGGCCCAGGTGTGAGCCTTCTGATAGAGATAGGGAAACTGGCCTATTTAGGACCAAGATTCTCTGGAGAAATCACTTTATTCATTTTCTTTTTATTTGAGAGAGAGAGAGAGAGAGAGAGAGAGTGAGCACACAAGCAGGGGAGCAGAAGAGGAAGCAGAAGAGGAAGAAGCAGAGCAGGGAGCTCGCTGTGGGGCTCCATCCCAGGTCCCTGAGATCATGACCCAAGCAGAAGGCAGATGCCTAACAGATTGGGCTACCCAGGTGCCCCTGGAGAAATCACTTAAAAAAAAAAATTATTTATGCAAGCAGGGGGAGGGGCAGAGGGAGAGAGAGAATCCTCAAGTAGACTCCCCTCATGGGGCTAGATCCTAGGACGCTGAGATCAGGACCTTGGCCAGAAATCAAGAGGCTGTGGCTCAACCTACGGAGCCACCCAGGCTCCCCAAAATCACTCTGTGCATCAGCTGGTTGTGAAAGAGCTAAGCTCGGACAGGAGTGTTTCATAGAGCCCAGAGAAGGCCTTTTTAGGGTCATATTGACTTTTCACCTAGCAAATGGCCCTTACTTCTCCCTCCTTGAGAAAAGAGAGAAACAAGTTGATATTTTCAAAGGATTGGTAATGTTTTAATAGGATCCGTAGGCACACTCTAACAGTAGGTGGGGGATTGGGTGTTACCCAGAAGTTCTGGAATATCTCCGCTGGTTTGCCCTATAACAAGTAGTTCTGTAAGGCAGCCGATGAGAATTGTCTCGAAGCACCGACTTGTCATTATTTTCCAAGCCGATCCCCGATGATAGCAAAAAGTAAGGGGTTTGTCTGGGGGAGGGTAGCCTTCTCCTAAAAAACGAGAATTGCGGAAGTCATCCTAATTAAATTGTGGAAGTCGTCCTAATTAAACAGAGATGTGCCAGACTGGAGCGGGCGGCGGCTGCTTTCTCTCGGTGCTGGGTGCCGGGTGCTGGGTGGTGGGTGCTGGGTGGTGGGTGGTGGTGCCGCCGGGGGACCCGGGGGAGGCCGCACAGGTGGCCCAGCCTCGGGCAGGTGAGGCGGCCTGAGCGCGGCTCGCGGGTGGGGCCGGGCCGAGTCCCGGGAGCGCCCCGGCCTCCCGCCGCCGCCCGGCCTCCCGGTCCCGCGTCCCCGCCGCGCGCATCCCGCCCGCGCCAAGTCCTTTCGCTCTCTCGGGCGGGGCAGAGCGCGTGCTCCTGCCGCCCTCGCGCCGTGGGCAGCCCGGGGTGCGCTGCGCGGAGTGGCCTCGGCGCCCGGGAGCCGACGGGGCGGAGGGCGTCCCCGGGCCAGATGCGGTCGGGCCCGCTGGTCCCTCGGGGCCCCGCGCCGCGCGCGCGAACTCGGGGGCAAGTTGTCGCAAAGTTTCCGAGAGCGGCGTGGGCCCAGCGAAGCCCTGGGCGGGTGCGGGCGCGGGGGGCGCGGGGGGCGCGGGGGGAGCAGGGGGGCGCGGACCCGCGCTCCTCGCGGCGCCTTTGTTCTGCTCTGGGGCGCAGCGGGGCCGGCCCGCCGCGACGTCGCGTCCTGCTCCTCGCCCCCCGCCCCGCCGCGACAGCGCCCCGAGTCCCCACGCCTCCTTCCCCACCTCAAACTTTACCCACCCGCCAAGATCCCAAGTGTGGGGACAGCCAGAGGGTGGAGGGGAAGGTGCGCGACGGGCCGGATGCCTCCCGAAGGCGGGGTGTTTGCTTTGGAATGTCTGGGTTTTGCTCCCGCGCCCAGAAGCTGCTTCCCCACGCGGCCCCCCATTTTCTCCTTCCCCCCCGCCTCCCGGCTCTCCTGCTCTCCAAGTCTAGTTGAATGTGGGGGGGAAAGCGAGCGCTGCTCGGGGTCCCCCAGGGAGCTAGTGCGGTGGCCCGGAGTAGGGATGAGGGACGAGGGATGGGGCGAGGTGAGGATGGGGGGGGGGGCTCCCCGATTCTGGAGGTCGGGGAACGAGTGGTAAAGGCCCTGGCGAAGGATCTGGGATTGTTCTGGGCCCGAGACACCTGATTTGCCCAGGGCAGGGCAGTGGGCGAAGGGACGGAGACCGGGGATGCTCGGAGGGTACCAGGCGCGCCAGGGGGGAGAAGACGGGGGGCGGCGAGGGACCCCAAGGCGGAGGGTCGGGGGCGGAAGGCTGCGGCCAGGGCAGGGCCGCGGGGGTCACGGAGCACTGCACGCGGGTCCCCTGAGCCTGGCCGTCGCGGTCTGGGGCTCGGGCAGTGCGGGGCGGGCGAGGTGGGCGCGACGCTCAGGTGGGACGGCGCCTCCGAGTCCCCGCACGAGCCCTGCTGCGCGGGCAGCAACAGGTAGCCCCGGGGGTGGAGGCGCCGCCGCCCCGCGCCGGCTTTGTCCTGCGGCTTGCAGTGCTCCCCCAAGGGACAGCGCTGGGGTGGGTGGGGTGGCTGGGGTGGCTGGGGTGGGGAGTTCTTTCTGGACACTTGGAGCCCCTTGGGGGTTCTTTTGGTGCGTTGGGTGGAGGAGGGTGAGTCTGAGCGTCGGAAAGAGGATGGAGAGCCCAGGGTGCGCCCCACCTCTGGTAGCGTAAATGCGCTGATCTCGTGGGGTTGACCCCCTACCCTTCGCCGAGCGTCTCCCGGGAGGACGGGAAACTGACAGAAACTCGATGCCAAAGTGGATGGTTCGCATTGATTGGCAGGGAAAGTGCAAACAAAGAGGTGCATCTCCCGGAAACAATGATTTTGGAGATTCCCCCCCGAGACCCGCGCGCGTGGGGCGGGGGGGACGGCGTGGGGGGCAGGATAAAAGGGCGGTGCGCGGGAAGGGGCCGGGACCCGCATCTCCCGGGGAAAGTTTCGAGTGAGGTCGCGGGAGGAGAGGAGGTCGGGGCCGAGTTGCGTGGAACTGGGGACGGAGCCGCCCCGAGCCGGGCGGGAGATGCGGGGAGAGGGAGGGGGCGGGGAGGGGAGGGAGGGGAGGGGAGGGAGAGAGGAAGAAGGGGTGAGAGGGAGAAACCTGCCGCCGCTCGCCGCCTCTTTGTCTGCTCCGGGACTTGGAACAAAAGGGGGAACTCTGATGAACTCTCCTCCCCTCTCCCCCGGCGCCCGGGTATCTCCTCCTCGCAACTTTGCCGCCGCGACTTTCCCGGCTGTCAGGCCCCACGCAAGTGTCCGAGCGCCTCGCGGGCTGCACAGCGGGGAGGGTCCCTCCCGAGGGCGACGAGGCGGGGGCGGAGGTGAGCGGGGACCGAGGTCTGGGTTCCCTCTCCCCCCGGCGCTCCGGGCTCCCCGCCCTTCGGGGGACGGAGGCGTAGTCCGGTGGCGAAGTTTGGCTGGTAAGTTCTACCTCCTTTCCCTGTTTCCTCCTCTTTTGTTCTTTAACGAACTTGCACAGATTGTTTTATTTGTTGCTTTTTTAAGAGGCAACAGCCGGACAGGCCAGGCGTGGGTCGCAAGTGCCTCGTTACCGGAGGAGCTGGGGTGGGGTGGGGATGGGGGTGGGATGGGGGGCAAGGGTCTCTCCAGGGGGCATTGCCTCGTTTCCCCCCCCAGCTACACGCAAACGGCAGGGAACTTGCTGAAACGGATGGGGACCAGTCCCGTCCCCCCCCCACCCCGCCCCGACTTTGGTCCTGCGAGAGAAAGAGATCGGGGAGGTGAGGGTTTCAGAACTTAACCGTCTGCGGAGCGCTCTGCAGAGCCAGCGCACAACACCAAAGCTGCAACAATAGAATGCAAGAAGAGGTTTGGGCTGCGGGGGAGTGGACACTTGCGTTTGCGGGCTGGGGGTTGGAGCGCGCAGGTAAGAGTTCCGAAAGTTTTCTTTCGGGCTGGGGGAGGGTGGAGGAAGCCACAGGTTCCCGACTGTCAGAGATGCAGGGATGGAGGGATGGGGCCTGGACCACTAGGTAAGAGTCGGCCGTCCCGACCGCCCCTTGCAGCCTCACGACCCACCCAGAACCGCCTATGCAGTGCTGGAGCTCTGTGATCCCCCTTCCCACTTAACACCCACCCCCCTACCCCTTCTCATTGTGTTCGATTAGAAAGGGGAACGCGAGCCCCCGGAGCTCCTCAGACCCAGCAGTCCGCCCCGCCTTTTGTGTTTTAACCTTTTGTTTCTAGCTGCCACGCCCGCCCAAAAGAGGGATGGCTGAGGCTGCTCCTGCGGGGTGGAGAGGCAGCGCGATTCCCTCCTGATTTACAGGCTGGGGGAGACTCCCCAGCCGCTCTCCCAAGTAGCCTGGCTTTGCAGTCTCTGTAGGCCGGTTCCTGCTCAAGTGAGGGGACCACTCCAGAACTAGTAAACATGTCCACTTGTTATGAAAATTTTCAGCGCTTGCCCACTTTCTCGAAAAAGTTGTTTATCTGTCCCATCACTTGGGGAATAGACATTTAGGGACAAAGATGGGAGTGTGTCAAAAGTGGGCAAATGTAGTTTGCTCTGGCTGTTACCATGTGCTTGAATATTAGGAATGTGTGGAACAGGCTTCTCGAATTCAACAATGCAAATTGAGGTCATTATCTTCAGGTATGTTTTATGGGATCCGTCCAAATACCAAGGCAATTTATCACCTTCTCTACTTTCCTCTGCTGTCCCCACCCCTGAGCTTTCCTCACACCCTTGGACTTACTCACCTGCATTTTCAGTTTGACATGACTAATGAAGTATCAAACTGAATATGCTGTTAATAATTGGAGGAAACACCCAGACACAGTCTATTTTAACTTCCTAAAGTTATGATTTTGCCTAGTAGGGTAGAGAATATCCATTATTTAAAACTTGCTGCTAGAAATGATTCAAGTGCCAGAACTATGTATGTGACATCTATTATGGCTACGGTTACTATTCTTTTCTTTTAAAGAAACTGAGTGTGTAGGATGACTTGGAAGCTGACGTTACTTAATTTCAATTGTATAGGTGCAATTATTATTATCAGCATCTAGAAAGCATCACACGGAGCATTGACCTTCATGCTGCATTGTTCTTACTGGATCCTCCTATCCGTGAACATTATGCCAAGTACCAATACAGCATCAAGTCATTTCTGGATGGAAAGTTTTCAAACTTCTTCATTTGGAGTTACTTAAACGTGAGGGTGTTGGGATTTTTGAGGATGCCTTCCCTATGTGGATTATTACAGTTTGATGACTGATTCTCTGCCTCAAAGAAGGTACGTTTCTTTTTCAATACTCTACAGACATTCGTTTTGGGGCTGGTGGTTATTGCCATTAGAAAACTGTCCAACTGTTGCCTGATTAAAGTGATTTATGACTATGGATTTCCTGGTTTTGAATGGCTTTTTGTAGGTTCATTTTCATTTGGAATGATGATTTGGGTACTTCTGATGAAACTTTATTAATTTCTCAACGTGTTCTTCAACATTAGTACACATAGGAATGTGGGTTATAAAGTCACTAAGGAAAGTTATGTAACAGGGTTGGGTCCAATGAGCATGTGTCCTAGTTTATTTATGATTGTGTTTTTAAATATGGCAGTGGATGTTTATATATTTGCAGGACTTTAGTGGTTTGCATTATTTTTTTTCACCTTTGGTATTCCATTTTGGTGAATAGAATCCAAAAGTGGCCCGAAAGAAATGAATTCCTATTAATGGGAGTTCCTATAAAGTACAAGTTCTATCAGAATGAATACTTAACTATGTGTAACAGTGAAGACTGTAAATTTATTTAATCTTTATAGAAAACATCAAGTTTTTATAGCATTCATGAAGCATCTTCTAGTCCTTCCTTTAAGTCCTTAGGATTCATTTTTGTTAATCTCTGTGAGGAAGCAGTTAAGAGTTCACGTAAATACTGTTGGTAATAGAAAAAAGTATTTTGATCCAGTATTGACTTTTCTTGCTTTGCAGTTACTTGCCATGGAAAGTCAGAGTTTTCTTTGTTTAAGATAGGTTGATTTGAAATGACTCAAGTTGTCGGATTTGATCCTCAAAAATGATTCAAGTTTAAGGAGGTTTAAAATCCTACAGATGGAGGATATCACTGACATGTTACTTTATTGGGAAATGTTAAGATCTGGTCAAAGATGATAATTGGGAATTGGAAATATTTTTATCCTGCTGTAAGTTGAGAAAAATATTGTGATTTGCTTTTTTCTAGTTGTATAAACTTGGACAAACTACTTCACTTTCCTGAGCTTTAATTTATTGTCTGTAAAGTGAAGGATAGGTTAAAGAAATTTGAAGAAATTGCTTGGCTTTAAGATTTTGTAATTTGTTGATTGCTCTTGTAATTAGGGTGCATCTTCTCTTGTGAGATTTGTTTTTAAATTGTTGAACAGTAGACTTAGTGACATGGGAAACTTCTTATATATTAATAATAATTATTTCATGTGAATGCTTAGCTCAGGGAGTATTAGTTCAGGAAATATATTTTTAATTTTTTTGGAAAGTATACTTTCAGGAAAGTGTGCTATATGGAAATGCCAGATTTCCTCAAATATTTTTGACAAAAGTTATCTGCTGGAGTATTTTTTTTTTTTTTTTTTTTGGAGCTGGGGGTAGAGAGTGCAGTATTGCCTCTCAGAAGGTGTTTTACCTAGAAATGTCTGAACTGAGTGTGTTTGAATTTGTTCTATTGGCCACCCAGTGTGGGGGCTCAGACATGGGCTTGGAATGAAACAGACCTGAGTTTGAACCCCAGTTCAGGCTGGGATTCACTGTGATGCACCAGCTGCGGTATTGATTTCCTTGGGTCTCAGTTTCCTCAGCTGTAAGTGGGGATCATAATACTTAACCCGTGGGGTCATTGTTGGGAATATATTTTTAAAAAGCATATACATAAGAAAAAAAACCGGAAATAGGGATAAAGATCTATAAATATAGAATAAGAGGTACTATTGTTACCTTTCACAATGAATTGGCAGTGTCTCGATACTTCCAACTTTCTCTATTGACTGTTTTATAAGTTTCAAGCCACATTAACCAAAAATATTCACTAAAATATTCAGTCCAGTTGGATAGAAGTTTTTACATATTCAATTTTTTTTCTCTAAAAATATGTTCTGTTCGCTTTCTCTATCCATTTAAGTGTGGGTTAACACTTCAACAACATTTATTTGTAAGTCTTATGTGTATAAGCAATTGTTGAAGGTTATGGCTTCCACTTGGAGTATGTGTTCCTTCCATTTCCTGACACAACTTTCTGTAAATTGAGATAATAGTGAGTCTCTAGAATTGGTTTACTCAGATTTTCAATGCTAACCATGATGAGTAGACTTAGTTTTAAAATTTTTGTTCATTCACTTTTCAGCTGTAATATAAAGTGATGGTTCAGTGGTTTCTGGATGAGAAATCAAGAACTCTAGTGCATTTTCTGATATTAGTTTTTATAGAATGGTCCTTACTTAAATAAAAAACTCAGTATAAACAACATGCAGAAGAATAGCATATCATTATGTAATAAAATTTAAAGTCCTGAATTTTCATTTCTTAGATCTGTAATTTAGCAAGACATATTGCCTTTTCTGACTGATGATTTACTTTGAGGAAGATTATATTCATTTGCCCTTAGGAAGTTTCTGATGGAAATGTTAAGGTATGCTTTCTCTCAGTTGTAATTCTAGTTGCCTAGAAATGATAATATAAAGGGGAAAAAGTAGAATAAATAGATACTAAAATGGGAATTTTTTTTGAGTTGGATACAAATCTGTCTGTTTGTGGACATGATCAATTTTAATCAGCAGATAGTATATCATTAGTGTAGCAGCTACTAATAAACAATTTGTAATTACGGAGTTTAAAATGATAAATTCCATTACATTTTTATATGATGTTAATTCTTAAATTATAGCTAGATATACTTAATAACTCTACAAGAAATATCAAACTTTATAGCCTTGGTTATTTGAGACTGTTAATGTGGACTAGTTCCAATTACTGAAACAAGAGCAATATACCAAGGTGTTCACGATAAACTTGCATAGTAAGAAAATCTAAATATTCAACTCTGCCTTCTAAAAATGATGACTAGAATACATACTAAGCATCTTCTAAGTAAATAAAAAGCATTTATCTCACTTTAAACTTTATAACAAGTCTAGGAGGTGATTGCCTGCGTATTTTGTTGTATTTTGAGTACTGTTTCTACTTATTTATTTGCTATGAATTTCTTTAGGTTTATTAGGTGCTCCCAAATTTCCTTTGGTTTCTTCTTTATGCCCTCACATTGGCTGATTTTTAATTAATTAATTAATTAATTAATTTTTTACATTGGGTGATTTTTAAATGCCAGACATTTCTAAGAGCTTTGGTAGTATTTGTACTCATTATTGTGGAAGACACAGGCGTTTAAGAATACATTTATCAGGAACCTATGAAACCTACTTTGGCCATCTATTCTTTCCTCATTCATTCTTTTAAGCAATATTTATTTAGTGCCTTCTATGTGCCAGGCATTGTTCTAAGCCCTGAGGATACAAAAAATAAAAATCCTGCACTCTTGGATCTTTTTAAGCAGTGGCAATAAAACAGATGTTAAAAAGTGGTAACTACTGTTAAGAAAACTAAACCAGGAGAGAAAGATAGGGAATAGGGGAGGGAAGGTTACAGTTTTTGATGAGTTGGCCAAGTATGACCTCATGGTAAAGGTGACATTTGAGGAATGATTTGAAGGAAGTGAAAGAATGAGCTGTGCCATGTCAGGTAGAGGAGCATTGGGGCAGAGGCATGACAAGTGCCTGGTTGTTATAATCAAAGACAGCAAGGAGTGGGTTAACAGCTGGGTGGTGGTGGGAGGTGAGATCAGAGAGGGAATAGGAATATGGTAGGCAGATCACATGGTTCTTAAAAGACCATCATAAGGACTTTGGATTTTTCATGGCTTGGGATGAGATACCATTGAGGGGTTTTAAACAGTGATTGACCTGCTATAATTAATGTTGCAATAGGGTGAGTGGAGACCTAGAGCAGGGCAAAGGGTAGACTATTTAAAAAGCTTTCTCAGGTATTAAGAGAGGATGTCAACTTGGTACAAGTAGTATGGAGGTGTAGTGAGAAGAGGTTGAATTGTTTTTTTTTTTTAAGATTTTATTTATTCATGAGACACACACACAGAGAGGGACAGAGACATAGGCAGAGGGAGAAGCAGGCTACCTTTGGGGAGCCCAATGTGGGACTGGATCCCAGAACCCTGGGACCATGACCTGAGCCAAAGGTAGACACTCAACCACTGAGCCACCTAGGTGCCCCAAGAGGTTGAATTCTTTTTTTTTTTTTAAGATCATTTATTTATTTATTCATGAGAGACACAGAGAGAGAGAGAGGGGCAGAGACACAGGCAGAGGGAGAAGCAGGTCCCATGCAGGGAGCCCGACACGGGACCCGATCCCAGGACTCTAGGATTGCGTCCTGGGCCAAAGGCAGGTGCTAAACCGCTGAGCCACCCAGGGATTCCCAAGAGGTTGAATTCTAAAGATATTTTGGTTGGAGAATTGTCTGGTGGATTGGATAAGAAGTATGAGAGAAAGAAAGGAGTCAAGTATGATTCTAAGATTTTTTGACTTGAGCACTTGAATGGACCAAATGCCAATGAACTGAGATGACGTGTGGGCTTGGTGTCAGGGAGACCAGGAGCTTAGTCTGGACACATTTAGACATATTTTTGAGCATGTAGGCAGTTTGATACACAAGTCTGTTTTTCAGGGAAGAAATCTGGAGAAGCAAATTTGTGCGTTAGATGTCATGAAGTGCCATTTAAAGCCATAATACTGGATGAGATCACCAGGGGAGTAAGTATATGAAGAAAAGAGGTACAGATTTAGGAGTGAGGAAGAAGAGAAGGGTCAAGTAAAGGATAGTGAGAAGAGCTGCCGTGGAGGTGGAAGCCCAGTGAAGAAAGTGTCTCTAGCAAGAAGGCAAGATCATCTCTGTCAAGAGCTGCTGATAGATTGAACAAGAGGACAATTGAGAATAGGGCTTCAGGTTTGGCATTTGGGAGGTCGAAGCTCAATGGTAGTCTTGGCTAGAGCAGTTTTGGTAAATGGTGAGAGATCACATCTTTTTCTCTATTTGTATGGTCTGTTACATTAACTTAAAAAAAATCTCATCTGTTCCAATTAGAATTTGTCCATACTTTATAGTTGGTAAAATGCTTTCACATGGGTCATCTTAGTGAAGTCTCATAGCAGCCTGAGGGAGATGGGATCATAATGTCTATGCTTATCTTACAGGAGAAAATATCAAGACTTAGAAGTAAAATGATTTCTCCAAAGTCCTCTAAATATATGATAGAGCTATCTTTATTTTTTTTTATTTTTATTTAAAAAAATTTTTTTTAAATTTTTATTTATTTGTGATAGTCACAGAGAGAGAGAGAGAGAGAATGAGGCAGAGACACAGGCAGAGGGAGAAGCAGGCTCCATGCACCGGGAGCCCGACGTGGGACTCGATCCCGGGTCTCCAGGATCGCACCCTGGGCCAAAGGCAGGCGCCAAACCGCTGAGCCACCCGGGGATCCCTAGAGCTATCTTTAAACTGCAAAACCCTTTGCCATTCACAGTAGGAGAGATAGTAATAATAAAACAAATTCCACTATAATGTGATAGAGGTGGTAATAGCAACATGTACAAAGTATTTAAATCAGAGAGAAAGTGATTATCTTTTGGGGTCAGAGAAGACTATCTCCAGTTGGGATTTAAAAGCTGCATAGCATTTTAGCATCTGGTCAAAGGGAAAGAACAGTCTAGGCTTGGGAAATGTGATGTGCAAAAACACTGAGGGATGAAACATGAGATGACAACTGGAATGCATTTGGGATGCTTAAGCTGCTCATGCTGACATGAGGAGAGTGGATGGGAAGTAGGGTGGAGTGATAGCAAGGGCTAGTTCAAGCTTGAATTGGAATATGGGTATTTATTTATTTATTTATTTATTTATTTATTTATTTATTTATATTGTACTTATTTATTCATAAGAGACACACACACACACACACAGAGGCAGAGACATAGGCAGAGGGAGAAGCAGGCTCCATGTAGGAAGCCTGATGTGGGACTCGATCCCAGACCCTAGGATCATGCCCTGAGCCAAAGGCAGAGCACTCAACTGCTGAGCCACTCAGGCATCCCGAAATCTGGGTTTAGTATAACAACTATTAGGTACCATCTTTTTAAAAAAAGTTTTATTTATTTAAGCAATCTCTACACCCAACATGGGGCTTGAACTCATGACCCTGAGATCAAGAGCTGCATATTCTACTGAGCCAGCCAGGAGCCCCTCAGTGCCATCTTAAATGTGCCTCATGCCATGCAAGGTAGTTATACACAACCTAGCTAGAAATGCCTGAACATATGTACATCACCACAAAAGCCCTGTCTTAGTCTGTTCTGGCTGCTGTCACTAAGTACTAAAGACTGGGTGGCTCATAAACAACAGAAACTTATTTCTGGCAGTCCTGGATGCTTAGATATCCAAGTTAAAGGCACCAGCAGATTCAGTATCTGGTGAAAGCTGGCTTCCTGTTCATAGAAGGCTAAATTTTTGCTGTGCCCTCACATGGTGGAGGGTCAAGGGATCTCCCTGGGATCTCTTTGATAAGAACACTAATCCCATTCATGGAAGTGCCACTCACATGACCTAATCACAATCCACAGCCTGCATCTCCAAATATCATCACACTGGGGATTAGGTTTCAATGTAGGAATTTTTTTGAGGGGGGGATATAAGCATTCAGTCTATAGCATGTATATCTTCAAGATGTTATTCATCCATTAAAATTAACGATCTATGTGAATCCTATACCATGGAAGAGGATCTGGTGACTATATCTCTAGTCTGTTTCAATCAGGATGCTTTTGGCTTCAAGTAAGAAAATACTTAACCAAAAGTGGCTTAAAAAGTAAGGGTTTTTATTATTTAATTTTTCGTTTCACATTAAAGAAATTTGGAGCCGTGCTACTGTGGGACTGGCTAATTTAGCTAACTTAGCAGCTCAGCAATGCTCTGTTTCCTGGTTAGCTGAATTTTTCCTTTCGGTTATGAGCTCCTGTAGTGTCAAGTGTTATGTCTCCACTTGGGAACCTAAGATAGGAAGGGTTGAATCCTTGTCCATATATATATATACACACACACACACGCATACACACACACACACACACACACTACCAATGCACACCATTTTTAGAACTTTATATCATGCCTGAAATATCCTCTGTGCCCATTTGCAGTCAATTTCTATTCCCCTCCCCCCTCACCATTGGTCTCTTTCTGTCTCCTATAGATTTGCCTTTTCTAGACATTTCACACTTAAATGGAATTACACAATTAGTAGTTCTTTTGTTTGGCTTCTTTCACTTACCATAAAGTTTTTTAAAAATTATTTATTTATTTTAGAGAGAGAGAGAGAGAGTGTGTGCGCATGTGAGAGCTGGGGGAGGGATAAAGGGAGAGGGAGAGAGATTTTTCAAGCATACTGAGCACAGAGCCCCACTGACCCAGGGCTCCATCTCTGGTCCCTGAGGTTATGACCTGAGCCAAAACCAAAAGTCAGATGCGTAACTGACTGAGCCACCCAGATGCCTCTTGCTTACTATAAAGTTTTCCATATTGTTGCTTGTGTCAGAAGCTTATTTCTGGGATCCCTGGGTGGCGCAGCGGTTTGGCGCCTGCCTTTGACCCAGGGCGCGATCCTGGAGACCGGGGATCGAATCCCATGTCGGGCTCCTGGTGCATGGAGCCTGCTTCTCCTTCTGCCTATGTCTCTGCCTCTCTCTCTCTCTCTGTGTGACTATCATAAAATAAAAAAAAAAAAAAAAAAGAAGCTTATTTCTTTTTATTGTTGAACAGTGTTCCATTGTATGGATATTGCACGTTTGTTTTTCCGTTCATCTGGTGTTTTTCCGTTCATCATGTGGGTGGTTTCAACTTCTTAACTATCACAAATGCCGCTATGTACATTTATGCATAAGGTTTTGCATGGACACAAGTTTTTATTTCTCTTGGGTAGATATGTAGGCATCAAATTGCTGTATTGTATGGCAAATTTATATTCCACTTTTTGGAAACTGCCAAACTGTCTGACCAAATAGGGGTACCATTTTACAGGTTTGAGGGTTAACCAATGAGGTATCAGAGTTCCAGTATCTCCACATCCTGGCCTTTTGTAACTTTTTAAGAAGGAGAAAACTTCCAAAGAAGTCAAGAAGCCTTCCCAGGGCAACTACAGAAGCCGATGAGAAAAACTAGTCACTAAAAAGGGGCATGGGATTATTCTGAGAGGTGTGGGTTGATCCAGGAACACCTGGGACCCAGGAGGAGGCTCATTATGCATGTCAGTGCCCAGTTTCAGAGCAGTGTGGTGGCTGGCATGTAGGTGACCATGAAACTCAGCCATATGTCTGTGTGCCAGGCTAAAGACATATTAGTGGTATAAACATACAAAGCAGAGCCAAGTGCTGGGTTTATATGACAATTATGACTGTAAAGGTAGCCACAAACTCAAACAGAAATAATACATCCTATGGCAATTCAGGTTAGTTTTCTGTTTATCAGGGTAAGAATTTCTGAAAATTCACCTGTCCAAACGAATCACCAAACAAGCACAGCCTTGGTGAGTGACTCTGGGCAGTTGCTGAGCCCCTGCATTCCTTTCCTATGAAGTACCATGTAACTTCTTTTGGCATTTCAGTAACAGTTTTTTATAATCTTGGTTAAGTGTAAGTTAACAGCCACCGAATCCTTGGCTTAAGATATAGAAAGATATTTAGGCTATGTTAAGTGTTGGACAACTTGGCAGCCACGGAGCTAGGATGGGAAGAAAACAAAACAAAACAAAACAAAACGAAACCCAAGACTGTATTTTCATAGTCTACGTCATTCTTATATTAGTTCTTTTAAAATCTATTTTTTATTTTGAGTTTTAACATGCAATAAGGATAGGTAAACCCATCTATGTGTAGGATGTTGATGCTGGCCTCTGTTGCAAAGTCCACAACATGTAGGACAACATGGTTATTTCAGTGGAATGATGGAATGTCAAGTGATTCATGCTTGAACGTCCCTGAAAATCTGAAAAGCAAAATAATGTTTGAAATTGATTTCTGTGACACTCTTGTTTTTATTATTATTTTTAAAGATTTTAACTTATTTATTTGAGAGAGAGAGGGGAAAGCACAGGCAGAGGAGGGGCAGAGGGAGAAGGAGAGCAGATTTTCCCCTGAGCAGGGAGCCTGAGGCAGGGCTCGATCCCAGGACCCTGAGATCATGACCTGAGCAAAACATGGACCTTTCTCTGACTGAGCACCTAGGCACCTCAACACACTCCTGCTTTAAAATTTTTTAAAAATTTTCTCTCTTCAGATCTTTAAAGTAGATACCAGCTTAAATTATGATACCTAGAATTTTATAACTGTGGTCTTAATACTAATATGTTGAATTATACGGTATCTACCTATAAGAATCCAAACAGTACTTCTCTCATACTGGGTAATTGATTCTAGAGATAGAGGCCAAGAAGAGAAATTTAAGTTTAAGTTTCAGTTTAATTATTGGTCTTGGTGGGTATGACATATACATCTTAAAATGTATAGTTTAGTGTCTCAGAGGAGGAATAACCATTACAGAAACCTGGGACATTTGTGCCACAGTATTTTATCTACCCTCTTTAAAAAAAAAAAAAAAAAAAAAGATTTATTTATTTGTTTATTTATTTAAATAATCTGTACACCCCATGTGGGGCTCAACGTCACAACCCCAGGATCCAGAGTCCCATGCTCTACCGACTAAGCCAGATGGGCGTCCCGGTATCTTATACATCCTCTTATTTGATTTTCTCTGCAATCCCATGTAGCAGGTGTTAGTAACATTATCATTTTACGGGTGAAGAAATTGAGGCTCAGAGAAGTATTTAGCCCAAATAACCAAACTAGCAAATGGAACAAGGTAAATGTAAATTAATTGGAGACCAGCAATGTGAACAAGGTCAAGAGGAATATGCCCTTGAGAGATCCCATGCAACCAGATAGTTTATTTCTCATTTCATGTTGACATGATTTACTCTTTTTCTTAGAAAGGATTATGCTTACTTTTATAAAGATTTTATTTGTTTATTCATGAGAGACATAGAGAGAGAGGCAGAGACACAGGCAGAGGGAGAAGCAGGCTCCATGCAGGGAGCCCGACACGGGACTCGATCCCGGGACTCCAGGACCACACCCTGGGCTGAAGGCAGGGGCTAAACCTCTGAGCCACCCAAGATCCCCGACATGATTTACTTTTTAAAAAAATTTTTTTAAGAGGAGAGGGAGAGGTTATCCCTGGGTGGCTCAGCAGTTTAGAGCCTGCCTTCGGTCCAGGGAGTGATCCTGGAGTCCCGCATCGGGCTTCCTGCATGGAGCCTGCTTCTCCCTCTGCATGTGTCTCTGCCTCTCTCTCTCTGTCTCTCATGAATAAATAAATAAAATCTTAAAAATATAATAAAAGGAGAGGGAGAGAGCAAGAGTGAGAGAGGGGAGGAGGGGCAATGGGATGTGGGGAGAGAAGATCTTAAGCAGATTCCACACCCAACACAGAGACTGACATTGGGCTCCATCCCACAACCTTGAGATCATGACCTCAACTGAAATCAAGAGTTAGGTGCTCAAGCAACTGAGCCACCCAGGCACCCCGAGGTGATTTATTCCGCAAATACTGTTAATATATTTTGAGACCTAGACATTTAATCAGGCTTCAAGGGAGGATGGTCTGTTCTGATGTTGTTTTAAAATTCCTAAATGATTGTTTTAAAAGCGGTAGTTGAGAAGTCAGCATGATCATGAAACTAGTGGCATTCAAGAGTTTTACTTATTAGATTTTAATGGGATAGTGTCATTATTTGTAATAAATGCCCCAGAGAAGATATGTAACAATAATCCTAGAATCCCCATTCTGTAGCAAAAACAAACAAGCAAACAAACTAAACCGGTTTTTGGATCATCTGTTCATCTCATTTCTTCTTCAAGTCAGATATCCAAGGAAGAGCTTTGGGTAGGCTTGTAGTAGCTGAATCATAAACCTCACATGGAAGACTTCCCTATGGCTTCACTTTGCTTTGTCCCTGAACTTAGGCCTCTCTCTCCCTCTGCCCCTTGCCCCCATCTCCATCTTGATATATATGCAGAAGGATTTGTGCAGTGACATGCTCTTCATTCAAGACTCTCATTCCGCGCTATCTGCTTTGGTGAGCAGCTGCTCTGGATTGTAATGAGCCTCTTGGGAGATTTCTTGTCCTTTTCCATGGGGCCTAGATCTGAAGTAGGCCCAAGTGACCTGTTCCATGCTTTCCTTCCCCATCCCAGGATTCAATCTTACTAGCTTTCTGGATATTACAGCTCCATTAGAGGGAATAGGATGTCTTCTCTAAAAGCCTGTAGCAGAATGAGGCCAAGCTACACATGCTCTGCTTGCTTTCTCTTGGGTCTGGGTACACCCTGCTTGAACAAGGCCTTCTGCTGGTATGGGTTTGGGAGGCTTCTTGAGCCCCTGCTTTTCCAGCCTGCCTTGGAAGGAAGAAGAGAACTTGAATCTCCCTCAATACTGCACACCAGCAGGTCCATTGCCTATGCTTTTTTGTTGCTTTCATTTTATGTGAGGCTCATTTTGGACTGGACCTACATTTCCACAGCTCCTATTTAGGTTGGAAAGTGAACCTTAGGGAGTGAACTAAGCTATTAGAGAGAAAAACTGAGAACGCTGTCATCTCTTTTCATTGGGATACAATAAGATGTCAAAGAAAGAAGTTGTCTAAAAACTGAGAACAGGGATCCCTGGGTGGCGCAGTGGTTTAGCGCCTGCCTTTGGCCCAGGGCGCGATCCTGGAGACCCGGGATCGAATCCCACGTCAGGCTCCCGGTGCATGGAGCCTGCTTCTCCCTCTGCCTGTGTCTCTGCCTCTCTCTCTCTCTCTCTCTGTGACTATCATAAATAAAAAAAAAAAAAAAAAAAAAATTTAAAAAAAAAAAATAAATAAAAACTGAGAACACCCGAAGGTGGGCAGTTCTTGGCTCTCTGGCTCCGTGTGGTCACCCTGTGTTCCTACGTCTCTTTCTGTCTACCTGGCTCCCACCACAATGCCATGTACTTGCTTTGTGGTTTTCCATCTGGATTGCCGGGGTTTGTGTGTTCTTAGGCTTCCAAAGCCAGTGATGAGTTTAGGGAGTGCTGGCTTATTAGATCACCTCTGGAACTTAGCAGTTAACCCAGGCACTCAGAAAAGGGGCATGGAGTCTCCAGCCTCTTGTGGTCCCCATGCTATTTTCTGACTCCTAAGCTTTGCATCAGTTTGTCATTATTTAACTACTGATTCAACTTAGTTATCCAAATTCAGGGACTTGATGTACAAATTCAAATGGTTTATCTTTGCATATCCTGGTCTTTGGTGTCCCTGGTGGTTTTGTCACTGGCCTTAATTGAGCCTAGTCCTACCTACCCTGCTATTATTTCTTGTCCTTGCTTCTCATCTTTGTATCTCAGCCCTCCTGTTCTTATGGAATAATCTTCGATAATGACATGTTGCTAAAAAAAAAAAAAAAAAAAAAAGTCCTACAACTTATTTTTAAAATCAGAACTCTCCATTTGGTGTTATCCTGTCTGCTCTTCTCTCCAGGGCATTGCATTAAGATACTGACATTCCAGAAGTTCAGTGAAATACAGAGCCTCTCAGTCATCTAAAGAGAATGAAGTTGGGCTGAGTACCATGTTTATCAAATGTATTTTAGTGTTTTGATTCTTTGAAAACTGGTGATGGCTGAATAATATATGTGGTGGTGATTCTTTATGAACCAGACTATTTGATGAATCCACATAAGGAACTGTAACAAAGCAGCTGAAATAGGTTAGCTTTGCCTGGAGACCCTTTGGAGTGATGAATAATAGTAGGGCATTTTGTTTTGAACAAAATGCTTAAACCCAGAATGAACAATATTTAATTCTTTTTTCTTTTTTTTTTTTGAGAGAGAGAAAGGAAAAGAGAGAGAGAGAGCATGAGTGGGAAGGGAGGGGCAGAACAAGAGAGAGAATCTCAAGCAGGCTCTACACCCAGAGCAGAGCCTGACGTAGTGCTCGATTTCATGACCCTGAGATCATGACCTGAGACAAAATAAAGAATTGGGCACTTAACTAACTGATCCACCCAGGCACCTAGGAATATTTAATTCTGAGCCTAATTTACAAGCACTTGTTGATTGAAATGCTGTTGCTTGTTGATTGGATGTTTCATGGTATACATTTTTGTACCTTTTGAACTTAAACTATGTGACCACATTTTACCCAGGCTAAACAGGAAGATGAAACAAAAGAAGAGGAGGGAGGGAGAGAGGAAAGAAACTATTAATTACAGAGGTGAATAGGTCAATTAAGTAATATTATCAAGTCGTATGCTTATCTAAAGTACTTTGTGAAGCTCTTGGGATATAAAAGTATACAGTTAAAGGAACTATTCAGAGATGCCTATATGCTGGTCTTCAGGGAAATGATCTTTAAACCTGTCAACAACCCCATAAAGTAGGCACTGTTATCTACTTTTTACAAGTGAGGAAGTGGAAGCTGTTAATGTAGAGCAGGAGGTTGGACGCATGTGTCTGAATGCAAACACTGTGCCACTGTGCCCATTTTAGTCACCTTGGGCTGTTTTAACAGAAGAGTGCAGAGCAAGTGGCTTCAACAACAGACATTTATTCCTCTCAGTTCTGGAGGCTGGGAAGCCCAATATCAAGGGGTAAGCAGGTTCAGTGTCTGATAAGGGCTGTCTTCCTGGTATGCAGATCACTGCCTTCTTGCTGCATCCTTGCAGAGAGAAAAAGAGCTCTGGTCTCTTCACCCCCCTTCTAAGGGCACTAGTGCCATCATGGGGGCCCCATCCTCATTCAAACTCAATTGAATCATCATTCAAACTCAATTACCTCCCAAGGCCCTTACCCTCAAATACATCACATTGGAGATTAGGACCTCAATTTGGATGGATTCGGAGGGGGGAGACACAAGCATGCAGTTCATAGCACTTCCTCTTAAACCAACATGTATTATAAGGGATCTGTAAATATCCAGCATCAGCTCACCAGCAGAACCGGCTTTGAACAAAGTTGTCATATAGGGGAAATGTGATGGCTAGTATTTATAGTTCCCACCTTCTCAATTGCCTTCTCCTTTGCTGTATTCCATTCTTCCTTTTTTTTTTTTTTTTTTTTTAATTCCATTCTTCCTTTTGTCATCTTTCCTTTTCTTGTTCATCTGGAGCAGTTAGGTCTCTCAGGATGTTATTTCATCTATCCATTTGCAAAGCATCTACCTTGCAACCCCTCATTTAAATATCACTGATACCTATTGTGGGTCGGGCCTGGACTAAATGCTGGGGATAGAAAGTTAAGCAAAGCGGGATATGGTTTCTGCCATCATACAGCCTAAGGGGAAGAGAGGTGTCTATGTTGTATAAAGTACATCTGGGGAACTTGACACACCATGTGTATATCCCTTACTAAATGCCCTAATATGTCTGGTGGTTCAAATTTTGCTTTCTTAAAAAAAAAATGACTTCTTGAACTTAACTTTCTATGGAATCATGATTTCCCTGTTTTTTTTTTAATTTTGTTTGTGTTTTTTAGTTTTTTTTTTTTAATTTTTATTTATTTATGATAGTTACAGAGAGAGAGAGAGAGGGAGGCAGAGACACACGCAGAGGGAGAAGCAGGCTCCATGCACCAGGAGCCCGATGTGGGATTCGATCCCGGGTCTCCGGGATCACGCCCTGGGCCAAAGGCAGGCGCCAAACTGCTGCGCCACCCAGGGATCCCTGTTTTTGTTTTTTAAATTCACAGAATATTCATTAACACAACTCCACAGAATTAATCTTTTGACAAACATACATTTTGGAAATAATGACTGAAGTTTCTTTTATGAAAACTCAGTAACTTGACCATTTAATGCATAAACCACTACAAAATAGGATTTCAGTTGAATTGAACTGAATTCTGGTTGCAAATGTGCAGTTTAGTCCATAGGAGCAATGTGGGGAATTTTAGGCACAGTGACATGTCCTATTGGGCAATAATTTGGAGCAAGTTTCCTGTGTCTCTCAGGGGGTATCAAAGGTAGTTGCTCACTATAGCTCTGAAAAGACTGACCCCAAGACATGACTTCAACAAAAACAGAAACAAAAAGACTATGTAAGATCATAATGGAGTAGAATAAAAATGTGAAGGAGTGCAGTAGAAGAAAGATGATGCAAATAGGAGATCATTAAGAGCATCTAGAATGGAAAACCTGGGTGGCAGCCCTGGTGGCTGCAGCGGTTTAGTACCCCCTGCAGCCTGGGGTGTGATCCTGGAGACCAGAGATTGAGTCCCACATCCGGCTCCCAGCATGGAGCCTATTTCTCCCTCTGCCTGTGTCTCTGCCTCTCTCTCTCTCTCTCTCTCAAATAAATAAATAAAAACGTTTAAAAAAAAAAAAAAGGAAAACCTGGGTGGCTCGGTAGTTGAGCACCTGCCTTCGGCCCAGGGCATGATCCTGGAGTCCCTGGATTGAGTCCCACATTGGGCTCCTAGTGGGGAGCCTGCTTCTCCCTCTGCCTGTCTCTGCCTCTCTCTGTGTCTCTCATGAATAAATAAATAAAATCTTAAAGAGCATCTAGAATGGCTAAGTACTTAGATCCTTCTGAAGCTCTAGGATCATTTGAGAACATCTGAGAGAAGAGAAGCAGAGCTTCATTCAGGCCTAGGAGAACCATCCTAGTTTAGTTAGGCAACACGCACTGCATTCTCTGAAACTTGGGCAGAAGCTTTTCTGACACCCCACCATTTTGCCCCTACCTATGCTTAAGTTTGCAGTCATTTCAGCTTGATTCCGCAGAGGCTAGGTAGCTCTGGCTGGATAATGCCCCCACCCCACTCCTCCATGCCTTGCATGAGAGGAAATCCTGATACTTGGAAACTGTAGACATTATCCCATAAGGAAAATGATCTCTGCAGATGAAATTAAGTTAGGGATCTTGACATGGGGAGATTTTCCCGGGTTATCTGAGTGGCCCTAAATGCAATCGTAAGTGTCCCTAGAGGAAACAGGCAGAAGGAGATGTCTCCGCAGAGCAAGCAGAGCAAAAGGTGATACGAAGGGCAGAGATTGGAGTAATGTGGCCAAATGCTGAGGAATGCCAGCAGCCACCGTTAAGCTAGAAGAGACAAGGAATGGATTCTCCAGAGCCTCCAAACAGAGCACAGCACTGTCAACACCTTGATTTTGGATATCTGACCTCCAGAACCATGCGAGAATATTTCTGTTGTTTTCAGCCCTGGTGATTTGTTAAAGCAGCCCTAGGACATGAATAGGGGTTGCAGACTCCGAGGACGGGCAAAGTACTTGGCTTCTGTCCAGCATGCAAGTTCTGACCTTTGCAGACACTCAAATGCTTGAGTACTTGGACCGACTTCTTCATTGGTTCAGGACCTGAAGATCTTTATTTATTTACTTATTAAGATTTTTTTTTTTTAATTTATTGGTGAGAGACACAGAGAGAGGAGCAGAGACACACGCAGGGGAAGAAGCAGACTCCCTGTGGGGAGCCCAATGCAGGACTTGATTCCAGGACCCCGGCATCACTCTCTGAACCTTCAAGGCAGACGCTCATCTGCTGAGCCACCCAGGTGCCCCTGAAGATCTGTATTTAAATTCAGGGCCTGAAGATCTTTATTTAAAATTTCATTGGATGGGAAGTGAGACCAGCAAGATCTGATTTGCAAAAGAAGAAATGAATGCCCCTAAGGCTTAGTCTCTTATGAGTTTATTGCATCTGGAAGTTGGATTTACACCACCTTTTAGTGTAGCAATTCCTTTGCTATGCTGCAGTATTAATAATACCACCAAGGAGACTTCATCTAGCAGAACAAGAAAAGCGAGTCATTCCAGGCAATGGTTTGACGTCTTAATTAAATACTACCTTGGTGCCTGCTTTCTCTTCTTTTGCACTGACAATATCAAAATGACAGTGGCCTGGGATTTCTAGATCAAACACAAAATGCCTTCTGCTCAAATCTTCCATGAAATGCAATTTGGAACTTAGGAGCTTGGTTCTTACTTACTCAAGCAGAACCCCAGTGTATTTATTTACTGGGACTTTGGCTGAATGGGAACTGCATGATCATGTTCTTGGGGAAATATACAAAGTTTGTTTTTACGCATAGGGAGGCTGCAGAAAAAATCTGGACTCTCAGCTCAGTAGACTGGCTTGGTGCTGAACATTAGCCTTTCCAGCAGTATGACATTTCTTATAAGATTTCTTATAGGCATTTTGCTTTTGTCCTGTTGAGAGACAAGGTCTTCTCTAAACTATTCCTCTACAATCTCAGTTATGTTGTAAAGCCACATAGGAGTTAAAATAAATCGCTAGAACATTTTGCCAAATATTCTTAAACTAATGGCAAAGGAAAGGCAAATTGTACAGCATGCAGCAATGTAGTTAATGTGTTGATGATTTTGTTTTTGCTGTTGCCTCCCCCCCACCCCTCTTTTTTTTTAAAGAAATCTCTATGCACAGCATAGGGCTCAAATTAACCACCCAGAGATCTGGAGTTGCATGCTCCCATGACTGAGCCAGTCCGGCTCCCCGGTAGTGGTTTTGTTAGATTTATTGTGAGATTTATTTTTCTTAAGCATTGGCCAATGCCATATAGAAATAAGATTACGCTACTACTTTTGCAAGATTTAGTCACTCTCATTGTTTTTAGTGATAAAGTCTTGCAGATATTTGCATAATTATCTTATCTTCTGATTAAGGTTGAAATTAACATTAGAAAGTTTTAGCTTTAAGTTAACTCACCTGGAGCGCCTGGCTGGCTCTGTCAATAGAGTGTGCAATGCTTGATCTTGAGGTTGTGAGTTTGAGCCCCAGGTTGAGTGTATTGGTTACTTAAAATAAAATAAAACAATAACAAAAAAGTTAACCCACCTCACATGTCCAATTAATTCCTTGGATTGTTATTGGTACTCCTGTCACTTGTCATACTTGTCTAAGTCTACTTGAAATATGCTATTTAGTTTTTACTACTAATAGCTACAGACTAATAATAATTACTAAAGTATCAGCTATTGTGACTGGGACCTTGTGTGAAAGGTTCCTTATGAAATTCCCTAGAGACAGGCTCATGTATGATACCTTACAATATGTTGTATTATTTTGCCTGGGATATAGCAGTTGCTCAATAAATAATTATTTTACTAAATGAAATAATGATTCAATAGTGATGAAAATCCACAAATTTTGGCATCAGCAAAGCCTTAACTAGTATTTTCAGTGTCCAGGGCTCACAGATGAACCTTGCAACTGATGTGGTGAAGATGAGCATAGAAGAATATTCTTTTTTTTTTTTAAGATTTTATTTATTTATTCATGAGAGACACACAGAGAGAGAGGCAGAGACACAGGCAGAGGGAGAAGCAGACTCCATGCAAGGAGCCCAACGTGGGACTCCATCCCAGGTCTCCAGGATCATGCCCTGGGCTGAAGGCGGCGCTAAACTGCTGAGCCACCCAGGCTGCCCCGTAGAAGAATATTCTTAGCAGTTTATCCAGTGCTGTTCAAGAAAACTATAATGTGAGCCACGAATATGAGCTCACACATGTGGTTTGAAATTTTCCAGTAGCCACATTACAAAAGGAAAAAGAAACAAATGAATGAAATGATTTTTAGCAATATATTTTGTTTGACTCACTATATTAAAAATATGACTTCAACATGTAATCAAAATAAAAATTTCTTAATGAGATATTTTATATTCTTTGGTTTTTAAATTCTTATATGTATTTTGTACTTCCAGTACATCTCAATTTGGCCTAGCCTCATTTTAAGTGCTCAAAAGCCACATATGGCTAGTGGCTACCATATTGGGTAGTGCATGTTTATACCATCTGGAGGCTCCTATTTTAAGCAATTATTCTTGCTAACTAGATGTAAAATTTGGATTTCATAAGTTATTGAGTGGGATGCATGTATAGTCCTGTACTGATACAAAAGTTGTATCAGCTGTGCAACCCAAACAGAATTTACCACAAAACTCCACATCATTTAGAGCTTTTGTAAAGTATGTAATTTCCTCTTAAGTTTTAGGGTCCATGACCAAGCTTCCATTGCTGTGAGACTCAGATTTTCTCTTGTGCTCTTATGGGGCAAGTTACTTAGCTTTCCTTAAACCTCTGTTTTCTCTTCCGTAGGATGGGGATAATATTTGCCTCAAGGTGTAGCCATAGCATTTGCAGAGGTTTTAAGGCTGAAGCCTTGAGTACTCATTGTTAAATGGCATAGTTTATATTTATTTTTTTCTTTTACACACAGAACTCCAGAAAAAAAAAATGGGTGACTTCTTCCCTATATTTGCTAATCTTTTTGTAATAGTTTTTTCCAAACTCAGCTCCTCATTGTGGCAAAGACTTGATTTGATTTTTGATGAAAATAAGGTGATTGACACTTTGCTTAAATGGGTTCCACATGGGCTGCTCCAGGTTCTCTCCTGTACAGGGGGCTGTGCAGGATACCAAGAAGCACAAGACTGGCATTTACAGGTGAAGAAACTCAAGGGACTCTTTGTTAAAGTTTCTCTAAGTATTGAACTGAATTTGGAGACTCCATTAATGCATTTCTATTAAATATACCAGTATCAAGTCCAAATCTATTATCTAATGGGGAAAGGTGATCACGATGGAGAATTAATTACATATATACCTAGACTGTTCATTCTATGTAAAGCCTATTTCTCCCTCGGCTCTTTTTTGATTTTAGGGGGATAAATGGAATTTAGGACAGGAAATTGTTTTTAGCCATTGTTTGTTTCCCTTGCTTTGTGTAGGGGTGAAACAAATAATAAGAAATGACTTGGAGGTAGTAGCTAAAATTTCTTTTAGTATCCTACCAAAGCTCATATAAGCTTAGTCAAATAGTTTTTTGCCTGTTTTTTTCCTCCCCCTGTTTTTAAATGATGTAAATATGTCTGGAGTATTGCACTCACTGGGCACTTCCTAAGAATTTTTGCATAACTTCAGTCTCTTTATAATGTAATTGTCATTCTAAGTAAGGTGATCTTCATGATAAAGGGTAGGTGGCCACTGGTTACCTGTTCTTGGCTATCAGTTGTGGGTTTGCTATTGCTTTCATCAATAGTTAATGAGTGTTCTGATCCTCCTTCAACTGTTGTGGAAAAACACTTATCAAGGGAAGAATTTATAATTTCAACAACACTTGAGACAAACGTCTGACTGGTTTAGGGAGAATAGTATGACTTTTGAGGCTGGTGTTAAGATTCTTCTTCTTCTTTTTTTTTTTTTTTTTTAATGGATTCTTCTTCTTCTTCTTTTTTTTTTTTAAGATTTTTATTTATTCATGAGAGGCACAGAGAGAGGCAGACATAGCAGACATAGGCAGAGGGAGAAGTAGGCTCCCTGCAGGGAGCCCAATGTGGGACTTGATCCCAGGGCCAGGTTCATGCCCTGAGCCAAAGGCAGATGCTCAGCCACTGAGCCACTCAGGTGCCCCAAGATTCTTCTATTTTTAATTAAAAGAAAAAAATATTTGGTTAGTATTAAACCTTCCCACACACAGCTGGACTTTGGAAAAGAATTATTAATTCCACAGTTGAAAACAGAGCTCTAAAATGTCTTAGTAAAAGCAACATACCTTTGCTAAATTTATTGAGTGAGCATAATAAAAACACAGGCATTTTTTGCTTCTCATATTTTTTTTTAAAATTTTTATTTATTTATGATAGTCACAGAGAGAGAGAGAGAGAGAGAGAGAGAGGCAGAGACATAGGCAGAAGGAGAAGCAGGCTCCATGCACCGGGAGCCCGACGTGGGATTCGATCCCGGGTCTCCAGGATCGCGCCCTGGGCCAAAGGCAGGCGCCAAACCGCTGCGCCACCCAGGGATCCCTGCTTCTCATATTTACGTGAATTGAAAAAATATCCAAAACTGGCCCTGTATTTTATTTTTTAAAGATTTTTTTTAAGTTTATTTTTTGAAGCAATCTCTATACCCAATGTGGATCTTGAACTTACAACCCCAAGATCAAGAATACTATGCTCAGAGGGGCAGCCCCTGTGGCTCAGAGGTTTAGCGCCGCCTTCAGCCCAGGGCCTGATCCTGGGGACCCAGGACTGAGTCCCACATCGGGCTCCCTGCGAGGAGCCTGTTCTGTCTCTGTGTCTCTCATGAATAAATAAATAAAATCTTAAAAAAAAAAAAAAAGAATCCCATGCTGGGGACACCTGAGTGGCTCAGCGGTTGAGCATCTGCCTTCAGCTCAGGGCATGATTCTGGGGTCCCGGGATCGAGTCCCACATCAGGCTCCCTGTGAGACTCCTGCTTCTCCCTCTGCCTGTGTCTCTGCCTCTTTCTCTCTGTGTCTCTCATGAATAATAAATTGTAAAAAAATATTTTAAAAAAATGAATCCCATGCTCTGCCAAATGAGCCAACCCTTGTGTTTTTATGTTGCACAACATGGGTAACTTTAATTGGAATAGACATTGAAATGGAGAAAGTGGAGCAACTGTTAACTTTCTTTTAAAATCTTACTATTAGAATATTTGGATGCGTACAGATCACTATGAACGTAATGGTTTCCCTTTCTCTGAATCACTGGTTGTAAAAACCATGCATTTGGCTTGTTTTAGAATAGGTGAAACTTGGCAAGCCTAATATATTTTCTTTGGTGGGGGTCAACATGATGTTCCCTTTTGCTATGAGGTCAAGGGTATTTGCCTCTTTGATCTTTTCTTTGACACAGCTCACCTTGCTGGAAATGTTGAAAACTCTTCTCTGAGAGAGAATAAATTATGTCTGGTTTTACACTACACCTTATCTGTGTAGAATGGTCAGAGAAAGGGGGTCATTTCTGCAGAACTTCTAGAAAAAGTTGCATCCCTGTGGTGTTGAAGGGGTGCACGAGATGGGTGCATATTTTCCCTCCTGTGGAAATAAGATAATCACTCTGCAGTTTTCCTGTGAGTCAGGAAGCAGTTACCAAGCTATAGATATCACAACCAGCTTAAGAAAAATGAGGTAGTTTATTTCGGGGGGGCGGTGTGTGTGTGTGTGTGTGTGGGTAGTGCGGGGAAGAAGATGAAAGGAGCTGGTGACTTAAAAGTAGAAATATTTGTTTTTCTGGATCTACACCCAAATCTGGTTTTCCCGTTATTTTGTTTGTAAAGAAACCTAATGGGTGGAAACCACCTCTTCATCTTGTGATTGTGCTATTTATTTATAGACAGGGAAGGAGAGGGGACGAGGGCAGAGGGAGAGAGACAATCTCAAGCAGGCTCCACACCCAGTGTGGTGCCCAACATGGGACTCAGTCCTAGAACCCTGAGATCAGGACCTGAGCTGAAATCAAGAGTCAGAATTTTAACCACCGACTGAGCCACCCAGGTACCCCATGATTGTACTTTTAAAAACTTTTGCTTCCGTTGTATAATGACAGTGATTAGGAACACAGCAGTTCCTCCTTATCCGTGGTTCTCCCTTCTTATGTTCCCCCAAGGCAGATGATCTGCTTTCTGACGTAAGGTTGGAAGGTCAAGAGTAGCCTGACCCCATGTCACTCACCTCACTTCATCTCATCACAGAGGCATTTTGTCTTCTCATCTCATCATAGGAAAAGGGTGAGTCCAGGACTATATGATACTTTGAGAGAGAGAGAGAGAGAGAGACCACATTCCCATAGCTTTCATTACAGTGTATTGTTATAATTATTCTATTTTATTATTAGTTATTGTCGATCCCTTATCGTGCCTATGATAAATTAAACTCTATCATAGGTGTGTACGTATTAGAAAAAAAACATAGGGAACCCTGGGTGGCACAGCGGTTTAGCGCCTGCCTTTGGCCCAGGGCGCGATCCTGGAGACCCGGGATCGAATCCCACATCGGGCTCCCGGTGCATGGAGCCTGCTTCTCCCTCTGCCTATGTCTCTGCCTCTCTCTCTCTCTCTCTGTGTGACTATCATAAATAAATAAAAATTAAAAAAAAAATAGTGTCTAGTGGGTTTGGTATTATATGCATTCTCAGGCACCTGCTGGGGCCTGGGATTGTTACCCCTGTGGAGGATGGGGGGACTGCTGTAGATTGATTTCCCTCCTTGGAGCTGAGTTCTGTTACACATCTGGTAAGAAACCTCTCATTGTCAGAAGAACCAAGAGGCAGGCAGGTCTAGCTAGTACTTTCAAATCCAGGAAATATATTATCTGCAATGTTGTTCAACCGATAGGTTTGCAGGATCTTGGCATAAGATAATTTCCCTCATGATAATGAGAGACTGTGTCTCACTTAACTTTTCCACAGGGTGTTTGTTTTCATTTTCTGATTTCTGCTCCTGGATTTCAGACTTACTTTTTTATACTAAAGGATGATGCTGTTGAATACCATTGATAGATTTTTAGCTTAGGGAAACTTGGTTTATTTCCTAAGTTAACAGAGTTCCATTCTCAACAGTAACTGCACGTAGAGAGCCCTGGATATCAGTCTTTATTGAGCCAATAAAGTTTTATTTACTTGCTCTTAAAAGTTTGGTTCAAGATTCCTGAGAGTTGTGTGGATAATAATATATTTAACACAGATTTCAAATATCTTTCTTTGAAATGAGGCAAGGGCTGATCTTATTGGCTATGGACTGTGAAAACGTTTCAGCTGACGTTTTTAACATTGTTTGACACTCTGAGAAGTGGTTCATTTTGGAACAGGTCCTTGGATTGTGAAAGAGGGGAAAGGCAGAGTGGTTCTTTCTCCCAAAGCTGGGTGATTTGACCAAGGAGGAAGTTACAGGGCTTGAGCTAGATACAGCCTTACCCTGCTAGGCTTTATGGGTCAAGTGGTCATCCAAGGGAATTGGAGTCACATTTAAGGAATATAGGTACATATATATATATATATATTTTTTTTGAGGTACATATATTTTTAAAGTAGGCTCCACACCTACTGCAGAGTCCAATGTGGGGCTTGCACTCAGAACCCTGAGATCAAGGCCTGAGCTGAGATCAAGAGTTGGCACTTAACCAACTGAGCCACCCGGGCACCTCAGGAATATTTTTGATTATTAGAATTGGTTCTTCTACATTTTATCATGGAAGAGTTGGTCAGGTCTCTACCTTTTTGAGCACCAGAGACTCAAGATGGCTTGCAAATGTTGAAGAGTCTATAAATATTATGTGTATCATGATATGCTGAAGTTTTTGTAGTTACCACTGCATGCAGTAGAAGGAAAGCACTCAAAGTCCTTTAATTATTAGGGTTTCTTGCACACATCAAAGAGCCACCAGCAGACATGAGATTGCCTTCAGGAAGGTTCTGATTTCTGGAAGATGACTCTCAGCATCGCGAGGTTGTTGTTGTCTGGCTTAGACAGCCTGTGTTCCTGAAATAGGAATTCTGTAGCAAGAATATTGTATTAATTTTGATTAATATTTGGTTATTGTGCTCGCTTCGGCAGCACATATACTAAAATATTTGGTTATACATGATGTATATGTATGTAATGCATACATATCGCTTAATTATGTTTTTAGTTAAAAAAAACCACATTGGTAAAGTTAAGTCTATGCAAATATCCAAAATAACATGGTGATTTTACCCCTACACCACCTTTTGAAGAAATGACAGTAAGAGTGTGGGCTATTGGCTAGTGTTCGAAAGAAATTGAGTATATATTGACTGCTTCCAACACTGAAAGATTTTATCCTTGGGGCAATTTGGAATCTTCTGTGTAACACAGATACACTGGATGGGTCTCTAGGAATGTCTGATATACACAAATTCTGCAGATTGTGGCTATTAAATGTTAACAACATATGTCTGCAAACATTTTAAAATGCTGTGCTAGGGGAGCACCTGGCTGGCTCAGTCTGAAAACCATGCTACTCTTGATCTTGGGTTCATGGGTTCTAGCCTCACATTGGGTAGATTGCTAAAAATAATAATAATAACCTTAAAATTTTTTTTTTTAAAATACCGTGATAGAGACTTCTCATTTGTCATTACATACTGAGTATGTGGACCTGAAAGGGTTCTTCCTTAATTTCACAGCTTGGCATTTCTAGGATTAACCCAGGAAGAACGAGTTGGTTGTGAATCACTCCATCCTGTGCTAGAATCCCAGGCTTATGTCTCCTATTGCTGAAAGTTAAGTCCAAGAGGGTCATTGCTATTCTCAGCATCAAGATTTTTTGCCTCCATTAATTTGCTGATATAGCATTTGTATAATAAAGATGGACCTCCACACTTCTTTCAAGCGCTCTATATTTAGACAAATTTATGTTTTTATCAAAAGGTTAATACTGACAGATTATTGTAAATGATCTCTGGAAGGTCTGCTATCGGTGTGGTCGAATTAATTCCACACTCTGTGTAGCCAGACGTATATTTTAGGAAAGATTTAGTGCATCCTGTGTGTTAAAAATAGAAATATGGGACACCTGGGTGGCTCAGTGGTTGAGTGTCTGCCTTCTGCTCAGGGCATGATCCTGGGGTCCAGGGATTGAGTCCCATATCAGGCTCCCCGCAGAGAGCCTGCTTTTCCCTCTGCCTGTGTCTCTGCCTCTCTCTGTGTCTCTCATGAATAGATAATAACACCTTAAAAGAAAGTAGAAAGACTAGAGATGCTCACAGTGGGACTGGGATCTTTTCCCTACTATGCAGATGAAGGATGATCACTGAGAGGTGGAATTAGAGCTTTCATATTCCTGATTGCTACGCTCTACTTTCTAGTATAATCCTTTTTCATTTTGTCTTTGTGACTTTTCCCCCATTTTGATTTCCTCTTTTTAGTGGGAAGGTAATACCCCTACTTATCTTCTATAAAGAAGTATTCTTTGTGTTTTCGTGACAGGTACTTCTCATACTCATTGTTTCTGGAAAGCAGGAGGACTTTTTCATTTCTGTGGTTCCTGGGTCACACAGATACAAAGAGAGGATAAAGCAAATGTGGGGGGATGCCTGGGTGGTTCAATGGTTCAGTGTCTGCCTTTGGCTCAGGTCATGATCCTGGGGTCCTGGGACTGAGTCCTGCATCAGATTCCCTGTGGGGAGCCTGCTTCTCTCTCTGCCTCTCTCTCTGTGTGTCTCTCCTGAATAAATAAATACAATCTTTAAAAAAATTTAGAAAACAAAAGTGGGCCTTGAGAGAGGAATATAAATTAGTGTTTTGAAGTTGAAAAAAGGCATTGACCACACACCTACAGGAGAGGGTTTGACATAAATTAAGTGCAGCAGTCTTGCCTTAAAGGAGCTTATACTCTGAGACCCATGTGTGTAGTAGGATGTAACAGGCAGTCATGAGTAAGCACACCGATTGTTTCTTGGCCTTTTGGCTAAGATCAAGTGTGGTGAATAAGCACATTGACATTTCTGAACTTCCTCAATGAATGGTTCACCTTAGTTTGGTAGGGCTGCCATAACAAACTACCATAGACTGGATGGTTTAAACTACAGAAATTTACTTTTTTACAGTTCTGGAGGCTAGAGGGCCAAGATCAAGGTGTCCATAGGGTTTCTTCTGAGCGTCAAAAGTGGGGGATCTATTCCATGCCTCTCTCCCTGGTAGATGACCACCCTCCCCCTGTATCTCTACACACTGTCTTCTCTTTGTGGGTGTGTGTCCAAATGTCCTCTGTCAGTGTGCCAGTCACACTGGATGAGGGCCCACCCTAATGGCCCTTTTAACCTAATTCTTTATTTTTAAATTTTTTAAAAAAGATTTTTATTTGTAAGTAATCTCTACTCTTCACGTGTAGGGCTCAAACTCAGTTCTGTGTTCTAAGGTCAAGAGTCACATGCTCTACTGACTGAACCAGCCAGTTGTCCCTAGTTACCTCTCTAAAGACTCCATCTCCAAATACAGTCACATTCTGAGGTATAAGGAGCTAGGAATTTTGGGGTCACAATTCAGCACATAAGAAATGCTAGTAGTTATTTCTTCATACTCCTACTTCTTTTCTCATTTCTTTTGTTCTTTTGAATATAAAGGGAGTCAGAATTTTAAATTTTGTGGACTTTCTCTTAAACTGTTTTGTGAATAAGCTAGAAATTGATTTTAGAGTTTCTTAGTGAGTTTGTAGTTTTTAAAAACAGTATTTATCCAAGTCGTCTTTGCCCCCAACATGGGGCTCAAACTCACGACCCTGAGATCAAGAGTCATGTGCTTTTCTGATTGCGCCAGCCAGTACCCTCTGAAGTTCTATCATAGCTCTCATCAGTGGGTCAAATTTGGTGGCTTCTCATTTCTCACTTTTTGGTAGTCCTTATTGGTCTGGTATTGAATAAAACAGTGAATAAAAGATAGGAAAAATAAATAAATTAAAATAAAACATTTGATGGAGAAAATGCTGGGTTGGTTCTTATGAAGCCCATCATGATCATCAAACGTTTATTGAATTAGTACCTGCTATTTGAGCCCTTTTAAGATAGTTGTGAAGTCATTGGAGTGATTTTTTCCCCCAATATATCTGCTGAGTTAAGATTTTTTGGGAGAAAAAGAAAGCATGAGAATATAACCTATTGGGTATTTTTCATAAACTTTATGAAATATAATATGCATAAAAGTATATTATATTACTTAAGTGTACAATTGTACAGTGTATCATAAAGTGAACTCTTTTTTAAAAAGATTTTATTTATTTATTTGAGAGAGAGAGAGCACAAGTAGGAGGGAGGAGCAGAATCTCTACTGAGCAGGAAACCTAATGAGGGGCTCAATCCCAGGACCATGACCTGAGTCGAAGGCAGATCCTTAACCTACTGAGCACCCCCAGGCATCCCCAAAGTGAACGCTTTAGATTAAGGATGTTGATAGCTCTACTTCTGTCCCTTCCATTTACTGTTTCTGCCAAAGGTAACTACTGTCAAGACTTTCATCACCATAGGAAGACGTTTTAAATAGATTTCCGTTAATATAAATGCAGTTGTACACTATGTACTCTATTGTGTTTGCCTTCTTTTCTCAACATTCTGTCTGTGAAATTCAATCATGTTGTTGAGTGTTAGCAATAGTTTGTTTCTTTCATGGCTGTATAGTTTTCGATTGTTTTTTTTTTTTATCTTTAAATTATTTATTTATTTATTTATTTATTTGAGAGATAGACAGAGAGAGAGAGGCAGAGACACAGGCAGAGGGAGAAGCAGGCTCCATGCAGGGAGCCTGACATGGGACTCGATCCCAGGTCTTCAGGATCAGGCCCTGGGCTGAAGGCGGCACTAAACCACTGAGCCACCTGGGATGCCCATTTTCTATTGTTTGAATACGCCACACCATGTTTAATCATTCTACTGTTTGTTTCTGCCATTTTGACTGTTATGAATACTGCTGCTATGAATTTTCTTGTAAATGTTACTTGTTAAACATACATGTGCATTTGTTTTGTAGGATGGAATTGATGGATCATAGGGTGTATATTAAGTTTTAGTATATACTGTCAAACAGTTTTCTAAAAGTACTTGTGCCAATTTACACTTCCACCAGTAATGTATGAGAGTTCTGGTTACTGTAGCTTTGCTAGTACTTGATATTATCATCAAGTTTTAAATTGTAGGCATTCTTTTCATTAGGTACTGGAATCTCATTGTGATTTTATGTTATTTTATTTATTTTAAAGATTTTATTCATTTATTCATGAGAGACACAGAGAGAGAGAGAGGCAGAGACAAGAGAGGGAAAAGCAGGCTCATGCAGGGAGCCCGATGCCGGACTTGATCCCAGGACTCCAGGACTATGCCCTGGGCAGAAGGGAGGCACCAAACTGCTGAGCCACCCAGGGATCCCTGTGATTTTATTTTAAATTTCCCTGATGACAAATGAGTTTGAGTATGTTTTCATCTGTTTTGATCATTAAAGTATCTTCCCTGTGTGTGTGTTTTAGTTTCAGATGTAGAGTTTAGTGATTCATCAGTTGCATATAACACCCAGTGCTTACTGTATCAGGTGCTGTCCTTAATGCCCATCACTCAGTTACCCCATCCCCCCCAACTCCCCTCCAGCTACCCTCAGTTTGTTTCCTAGAGTTAAGAGTCTCTTACAGTTTGTTTCCCTCTCTGATTTTATCTTATTTTACTGCCCCCCCTTCACCTATGATCCTATTTTGTTTCTTAAATTCCACATATGAGTGAAATCATATAATTGTCTTTCTCTGACTTATTTCGCTTAGCATAATATCCTCTAGTTCTGTCCACAATGTTGCAAATATTAAGATTTCTTTTTTAAAATTCTTAATAGCTGAGTAATATTCCATTGTATATATATCCCATATTTTATTTATCCATTCATCTATTGATGGACATCTTGGCTCTTTCCATAGTTGGCTATCATGGACATTGCTGCTATAAACATAGGGTGCAGGTGCCCCTTTGGATCACTATGTTTGTATTCTTTGGACATACACCTAGTTGTGCAATTGCTGGGTTGTGGGGTAGCTCTATTTTTTAAGTTTTTGAGGAACTTCTGTACTGCTTTCCAGAGTGGCTGCACCAGCTTGAATTTCCACCAATAGAGTAAGAAGGTTCCCCTTTCTCCACATCCTCGCTACCATCTGTTGTTTCCTGACTTGTTAATTTTAGCCATTCTGACTGGTGTAAGGTGGTATCTCATTGTGGTTTTGATTTGTATTTCCCTGAGTCTGAGTGATGTTGAACATTTTTCATGTGTCTGTTGGCTATTTGTAGACCTTTGGAGAAATGTCTGTTCATATCTTCTGCCCATTTCTTGACTGGACTATTTGTTTTTTGGGTACGGAGTTTAATTAATTCTTTAGATTTTGGATACTAGCCCTTTATCTGATAAGACACTTGCAAATATCTTCTCCCATTGCATAGATTGTCTTTTAGTTTTGTCAACTCTTTCCTTTGCTGTGCAAAAGCTTTTTAATCTTGATGAAGTCCCAGTAGTTCATTTTTTTGCCTTTGTTTCCCTTGCTTTTGGAGACATGTTTTTTTTTTTTAAAGATTTTATTTATTTATATATGAAACAGAGAGAGAGAGAGGAAGAGGGAGAGAGAGGCAGAGACACATGCAGAGGGAGAAACAGGCTCCACGCAGGGAGCCTGATGTGGGACTCGATCCCAGATCCTGGGATCACGCCCTGAGCCAAAGGCAGATGCTCAACCACTGAGCTACCCAGGCATCCCTGGAGACATGTTTAGCAAATTGCTGTGGCCAAGGTCACAGAGGTTGCTGCCTGTGTTCTCCTCTAGGATTTTGATGGGTTCCTCTCTCACATTTAGATCTTTCATCCATTTTGAGTATATTTTTGTGTATGGTGTAAGAAAATGATCCACTTTCATTCTTCTGTATGTGACTGTCCAATTTTCCCAACACTATTTGTTAGAGAGACTGTCTTTTTTTCCATTGGATAGTCTTTCCTGCTTTGTTGAAGATTAGCTGACCATAGAGTTGAGGGTCCATTTCTGGGTTCTCTATTCTGTTCCATTGACCTATGTGTCTGTTTTTGTGCCAGTACCATAGTGTCTTGATGATTATAGCTTTGTAATAGAGCTTGAAGTCCAGCATTGTGATGCCACCAGCTTTGGTTTTCTTTTTCAACATTCATCTGGCTATCCAGGATCTTTCCTGATTGCATATAAATTTTAGGATTATTTGTTTCAGCTCTGTGAAAAGTATTGAAGGTATTTTGATAGGGATTGCAATGAATGTATAGATTTTTTGGATAGCATTGACATTTTAACAATATTCTTCCAATCCATAAGCATGGAATGTTTTTCCTTTTTGTGTGTGTGTGTGTGTGTGTCTTCCTCAATTTCTTTCATACTTATTCTATAGTTTTCAGAGTACAGGTCCTTTACCCTTTGGTTTGGTTTATTCTGAGCTATCTTTTGGTTGTTGGTGCAATTGTAAATGGGATTGATTCTTTAATTTCTCTTCCTTCTGTCTCATTGTGAGTGTATAGAAGTGCAATGGACTTCTATGCATTGACTTTATATCTTGCCGCTTTGCTGAATTCCTATATGAGATCTAGCAATTTTTGGGTGAAGTCTTTTGGGTTTTTAACATAGAGTATCATGTCATTTGCAAACAGTGAAAGTTTGACTACTCTTTGACGATTTAGATGCCTTGTATTTCTTTTTGTTGTATGACTGTTGAGGCTGGGAATTCTAGTACTATGCTGAACAACAGTAGTGATAGTGGACATCCCTGTTGTGTTCCTGACTTTAGGGGAAAGCTGTCAGTTCTTCCCCATTGAGGATGATATTTACTGTGGGTTTTTTTGTATATGGCTTTTATGATATTAAGGTATGTTCCCTCTATCCCTACCTTGTGGAGAGTTAATCAAGAAAGGATGCTGTATTGGGATGCCTGGGTGGTTCAGCGGTTGAGTGGCTGCCTTTGGCTCAGGGCATAATCCTGGAGTCCCGGGATTGAGTCCCACATCGGGCTCCCTGCATGGAGCCTGCTTCTCTCTCTGCCTATGTCTCTGCCTCTCTCTCTGTGTCTCTCATGAATAAATAAATAAAATCTTAAAAAAAAAAAAAGAATGCTGTATTTTGTCAAATGCTTTTTCTACATCTATTCAGAGGATCATATGGTTCTTTTCCTTTCTTTTATTAATGTAGTGTATCACATTGATTGATTTGTGAATGTTGAACCAGCCCATGAATAAATCCCATTTGGTTGTGGTGAATAATCCTTTTAATGTACTGTTGGATCCTATTGGCTTATATCTCAGTGAGAATTTTTGCATCTATGTTCATCAGAGATATTGGTCTCTAATTCTTTTGGTTTTGGGATCAAGGTAATGCTGGCTTTCTAGAATGAATTTGGAAGTTTTCCTTCCATCTCTATTTTTGAAACCATTTGTGAAGCTGTTTAAAGTAATCATGGACACTGAATTATCCCTCAAATTCCCCAAACTCTTCTAATTTTGAAGTGGATAAAAAAATGTTTTGATCTTTTTTGCATAGTTTGGTTCTTTATTTCTAGGGTGAAGGAGTTGGTTTACTTGGGGCAGTCTAGGTTTATCCTTAATCAACAGCATCCTCTTTCGTTCTCAGAAGTGCCCTGGTTTGGACACTAAAATTATGGTCATGCTGTTTATAATCATCATCTTTTCTTGCATTATTTAAAGCTTTTCTATCTGAAATCACTCCTTCAATTTTTCTATCATTGTTCGACTCCTACTCTATTCCACTAGTGTGATAAACACTCAGGAAATAAAGATAAGTCTAAGGCATCCTCACCCTGAAGGTCCTAAGTATTGAGGAAGAAACAGATTATAGAACTGCTTTACTTGATTTAATCATAGTTCTGTAATCATAGCTCTCAATTCTAATAGAGCCAGATTTCTGCGAGAAGGATATCTATGCTAATGAAATGATTTGTTATACCTAATATCTTGTGTTGAGGATTTATGATATATTTTATGCAACTAATAGTGACTTGGCAATTATATTTGGTCTGAATCACTGAGAGAATTCACTGTGTGTTTTCCTCTAGCTTTGTGAAGGCTCTAGTTAAAAAATACCCCTTTGGGCACTGCATTTATCTCAAGATCTTAATCTGTGTTGTGTATTTATGGTCAGAGAATTCTGTAAGCAGCTTCATAGAACTCATGTTGTGGGCACAAGCCTTAAGCCCTTGAGTTATAGTCAGAGAAACTTGTCTTAATGAGTTGAAATCATGTGTTTAAAAAAATCATTCTGGTCCCGATGTCCTCATTCACTTGGATCCAGCTGGGTTAAAAAGGCAATCCGATACTGCCTCTTACCAGCAGAGAATACTGTTTTAATTTAAATGTGTCCTGTTGTCACATCTGCCCAAGTGCTTAGCTGTTACTCTGTGCTCACTCCCCTGTGTGATTGAACCATAAACCCTGCCTTGGAATTGTCTGTTTACTTGTCCACCTCCTAGATTAGATTGTGATCAACATCAAATTCCCGGCAGCTGGCATGATGCCCAGTACAAGTTAGCTGTTCTGGTCAGTAAATGCCTTTTGAATGAAGTAGGATAAGCGAATAGCAGAACCCAAGCACACACACTTACTCATTCTTTCTTTCTTTCCACACGTAATTACCGGGAAACTGTAATGCACCTGGCACAGAGCTAGGCACTGGGCTGGGTCAGTGTGGTCCCAGAGAGACTTGTCGACTGCTCTACGAGCTTTCAAGTTGGAGGTGAAAAGCAAGCAATGATTAAGGAATAACACAAAGTCTTGTTCAGTTACAGATTGAGATGAGTGCTTTGAAGCAAAGGAGTGTGTGACTAATAAGCCTGACCTGGATTTGGGAGCTGGGAAGGCTTCCCAAAGAAAGTGCCACTTGAACTCTGAAGGATGAACAGGAATGAAGTAGAGGCAGGAGAGGGGGCCAATGGGAAAGTATCTCCCGCTGAGGGAATGGCCTGTGCAAAGGCTCTGTGGTGGTGGTGGTGGGGAACATGTGTGTCCTGGATCAGAGAGACTTCCAGAAAAGATCAACCAGTTAGGCTGTTCATGGGCTAGCAGGCTTCACAACTATATTTTCTAAGAGCAATGTTTGCCTTTTAAAGGTTGTATGGGAAGGTATGGGAGCAGATTTGCATTTTATAAGGATCACCTTGTGCTAGGAACTAGTTTATTACTTTGAAAATGTAAAGAAAGGGAAAGAATCAAATATTTATCCTTACTTTGCTGTATAATTTATATCTCAAAGCAACTGAGTAGCTCACAAAGAGAAGTTTCTCTATAGAAGTGTTCCAGCTGATACATGAAAAGGAATGGTAGGGTACCACCATTTTGTAATCCTTCATGGATTAGGTGCCTAGGCAGTAATTACCAATGTAACTGTTAACACTGGGAAAAGACAGACAAGCAGACATGACATGATTCCTGAATGTATAGAATACCATCATTTGGTAGAATTGTCGAAAACTCAAACCTGGATCTGACCAAGCTTCTAGGCCTGACCAGTATATTTTCCAGGAAATGTGAGGTGGCAGAGGAACATGCTACCCACATCACAGAGATACAGTAAGCAAAATCCAGGTTCTGGGAATCTCTATAGCACATACAACCCTGATTATTTCAACAAAGAAATTGCAAGGTGGAGGTTTGGGGGAGGAAGATAGGGATTAAAAACTGTAGATTAGAAGATTTACACACATGTATAGACCCTATTTGGATTCTAATTTGAACATACTCACTGTAAAACAAAACAACATTTATGAGATAATTGGGATAATTTGAACACTGGCTGGATATTTAGTGATATTGAGGGATTACTATGAATTATCTTTGCATAGTAATGTTATTTTGATTATGTTTAAAGAGCAACAACAGAAAGAGTTCCTTTCTTTTATAGATACATACTGAAATATTTATGAAAGGAATGATGTGATGTCTCAGATTTGCTTCCAAAGGAGAGGAAAAGTGGATGGAGGTTGAAGCTGGGTTATGGGTCAATGGGAGTTCATTTTACTTTTCTTTCTACTCCTGTTTATGCTCAATATTTTCTAGTATGAAAACTTTTGAAAAGTTCTAAGGGGAAAAAAGAGATCATCCTGACTTTGACTTTTTTTCTCATGCCCCAAATCCTCAGTATGTTCAAGTCGAAATTTTATCAGGTGACCACATTTTAATGGATTCCTATATTAGAATATTTTAATTTTAATATCTTGAATATTAGTATATTTTAATGCCCACGGGAAATGAATGGGTAAATTAATTAACTTTTGGAAAATTAATACTTCTAATTTTATAAAATTTGGATATTTAGGAGAAATCTAATAAATAATAAATAAATAATAAATAATAAATAAATAAATAGGGCAATAAATAGCATTGATAATACCACCATTCTGGAGAGAGCTAAAGTTAATATTTTTTGGTTCTCCGGTCTCATTAAGGATATATACATACTAAATAGAATTTTAATTATAAGACTGATTGTATGATAGATTTTCTGTTTTTTTTTTTGTTTTTTTTTTTTTAAGACCTATTTATTTACTTGAGACAGAGAGAGAGAGAGAATGAGCAGGGTTAGGGGCAGAGGGAAAGAAACTTGAGCAGACTCCACACTGAGTGGAGATTCTGCTGCAGGTCTTGATCTCAGGACTCTGAGATCATGACTGAGCTGAAATCAAGAGTCAGATGCCTAAACGATTGAGCCACACAAGCGCCTCCCTTGTTCATTTTTTAATAGTACATTGTGAACATTTTCCCAAGGCATAAGGGATTCTGTTATAAATACATTATAGTGACCATTTAACATTATATCTAAAAGACATGGCAAAATTTATTTAATAAATTGCCTCTTGGTGAACATATAGAGTTTTTTTAAAAAAAATATTTTTACTGTGTAAATCATGCTCTAATGAATAGCCATATGTAGATACATCTGGGTGCATACTCTGATTATTTTCTTAGAGTAATTCCTACAATTGACTGCTTGGGTTAATGAGTCTGTATTTTTATAGCAATTGATACGTAGTCCTTCAAACTATTGATACTGATGTGCATTCCCATTAGCTTTATATGAGAATGCTTGTTTTTTCTATGCTCATCAACTCTGAATATTCTCTGTAATTTTTTTTTTGGCCAATTTGTTGATAAAAGATGATATTAAATTGCTTTAATTTGCATTTCTCTGATTACCATTGAGCTTGAATGTTTTTCCTATTAATTACTGCATTAGTCTTGGAATGACCAGAGAGGTCTATTTGTGCATTCTTTTTATTGATCATGCATATTCTTTATATATTAAGGGCGGTATCACTTAGGTAGTCATATTGTACATTATTTTAACTCAGCATATGGAATTTTCTGGTATAGATTTTTCATATTTTTAAATAGTCAAATTAATCTTTTTGCTTATGTATTCTTTTTGTTACTGTAAAGTCCTTTTCTATTTCAAAATTGCTGTTTGTACTATTTTTTCCCTGTTGTTTCATTTCTCTTGCATTTGACTCCAATTCACATGGACCTTATTTTGCTATATTATTATGCTGTTATATTGTTTAGAGTATGGATTAACATTATTTTTCTAGTAATGACCATTTATCCCAGATGTTGAACAATTCTTTCTCTGAATTATTACTACATATATTAATATTTTATTCTTGTATATTGATTTTTTTTATACATGGGCTTTGTATACTCTCTCAATGCATACTATCCAATCCTGTGCCAGTATAATACTATTTTAAGCCTTGAAAGTTCATAAGTTATTTTGGCATAAAATATCTATTTTCTGGGGTGCCTGGGTGGCTTAGTGGTTGAGGGCATGATCCTGGGGTCCTGGGCTTGAGTCCTGCATCGGGCTCCCCACAGGGAGCCTCCTTCTCCTTCTGCCTATGTCTCTGCCTCTCTCTTTGTGTCTGTCATAAATAAATAAATAAATAAATAAATAAATAAATAAATAAATAAATAAAATCTTAAAAAAAAAAAAAAACCAATTTTCTGGAATGCCTGGGTGACCCAGTGTTGAGTGTCTGCTTTCGGCTCAGGGCATGATCCTGGGATCTGGGATAGAGTCCCATATTGGGCTTCTTGTGGGGACCTGCTTCTCCCTCTGCCTATGTCTCTGTCTCTCTGTCTGCATCTCTCATGAATAAATAAATAAAATCTTTTAAAAAATTAATTTTTTGTCTCTTTCTCTCTCTTTTTTGTTTCTATCCTTTTAAAAAGACATGTCTTGGCCTTCCTCTGACCCTCTTAATCTTTCAGATGGCTTTCTTACTCCTGTTAGGGTTCAATAGGATTTGTGACTTTGAATGAGATGACATCGGACTGATTTGGGAGAGTTTTGATATTTTCACATCATTCATTCTTCTCATCCAGTAACAAGTAATATTCAATGTTCTTTTATGTTTTCCTGATAAATTTTTGAATAGGCTCTGCATTTTTTTTTAATTCCTAGATAATGTGGGAGGCCTTGGGTGGCTTAGCAGTTGAGCATCTGCCTTTGGCTCAGGGTGTGATCCTGGAATCCTGGGATCAAGTCCTTCATGGGGCTCCTTGCATGGAGTCTGCTTCTCCCTCTGCCTATGTCTCTGCCTCTCTCTCTCTTTCTCTGTCTCTCATGAATAAATAAATAAATATTTATTTATGAATTTATTTATGAATATGGAGCCTGCTTCTCCCTCTGCCTATGTCTCTGCCTCTCTCTCTCTTTCTCTGTCTCTAATGAATAAATAAATAAATATTTATTTATGAATAAATAAATAAATAAATAAATAAATAAATAAAATATTAAAAAAATTCCTAGATATTGTATATTTATGTCTGGGATCAAAAAAATGTAACAATTTTATTGAGATACAATTATTTTACCATTTTTCCACTTACTTTCAAAGGTAATCTAACTACTGGGCATGTATGCAACCTTAATACTGCTTTTAGTTTTCTGTTTTGTCTTTTTAAAGGTGATTTTGCCCACTTCTTATAACCTACTGTTTTTCAAGACAGGAAACAGGATTATGTGACATAGAGATCTCTGAATTAGGCATAAGTAAACATTAAACTCTGGTCTCTGCTCTGTCATCAAATTGGCTGTGTTATCTTAGGTGTTAAAAGGTAAACTGAAGCATGTTCAATTTTTAAAAGTTTTAAGCAAAGATTGCTTCAAATTGGGCAGCACCCATTTTATAGATAGATAGGAGCTCTGAGGAAATGTTTAAAATGAAAGACTTTTACAGGCAGAAAGAGCAGGAACAAGAAAGTTACTCTATGCCAAAAAGTGGCTCGATGATTGCAAGGATATGTTCCCTTAGAGCACTGCAGGGTCTATCAAGCAGATTACTGATTTAGTGCTGATCAGGTGATTCCTGATTGACTGGTTTAAGAATCCACTCCTGGGAGAGCCAAAACTGTAACTAAGTCTTGTTTTGATGCTATAGGGCTTAGCATAAGTGACTCCATGTTGGGTCTGTTGTCTTGTTTTTAACACAGGCAAATCCTTTAATTCTGGATTCTGTTTTTTTCCCAAAGGGTCTTCCTAGATCTTTGTTTCTAAAAATGTAATAGAGGCCCTCAAAATCTTTCCGTTTCATACTTTGTGTATTAGAGAGAAGGAAATCAGAATTTCAATGTCAGCACAGCAGATAAAATGTTATAGAAGTGAAACTGTGAAAAATATTCTGTATTTCCTCTTCATTCTGTTTACCTGGTATTGGCTCATTTTAGCATTTTAATTGCCCAGAATAATGCCTTTGTGTCCTAAGTCTACCAAGTACGATCAAGAATAAACATGACCTCACTCTGAAGAATTATGTCACTCCTCCATTTTAGATGCTAGTTTTAACACTTCTGAGGGGAGAACACATTTTTATTTTAAGGTTTACTTTTATAACAAATGACCCAACTTCAGTATTTTGAACCTGGTAGCATTTTCACACAGGCTATTTGCATTCTAATGATACAAGAAAAGAGTTCACTTAAGTTGAAACCTGAAATGTGTATTGATTATGGGAAAGGGTGGAAAGTTAATAACTTTGGATATGCATGTCATGGGAGAGAATATGCTACTGGTAAGGCGCTCAGGATTATAACCTTCTACTGGTTGCTCTTCATTTCTCCCACTGGGTATCTAACAACACTGTGTTCTGAGAAGTAACTGAACTTGCAGAAATAGCTCATGAAGTCATTTTCTATTTAAATGGTCTGCACTTTGTAGAATAAATACTCTTTAACTAGGACGATATTAATATATGTCTTTGACAGCAACTGCATTGAGAAGACAGCCTTTGCAAAAACACTTTTGTCACCCATCCAAGTATGGGTCTTTTATGACAGATTGTTGTGTATCTGAAGGAGCTATTGTGTCAACAATGAGCATCATAATGAGTCTAAAAATCTGACTCAATGGAACAAATGTATTTTAATGGCATGCATTTTACTTTAAAAGGATGTACCAAAATAGAGTGAGAGTCTGAAAGCAGGGCATTATTTTATAATGAAAGACTAATATATGGGTAGTTCTAGCTAAAGTAAGGATGTCACTGGGAATGAAAATTGACTTTGAGTGGATAAAATCACTCCCATCAGCAAACCACAAATGCTGTGGGAGAGTTATCTGCAGTGGTACAAGAGGGACTATTAAAATGGGTGTAGATACTCAGGAATGTCCTTTACTGATGTTCACTCTAGTGAGACACAGAGTTCTGTGGGGCATCGTTAAGACTCCCTTACTATGGCACTCAAAATACCCACCATGTTTTTCTGGGCTTGCAAGTTCACATTTACCAAAATTCCATACAAGCAAATCCTAGAATAACCTATTTCTTTCAATGTTTAAATTCTGCTTATTAACTGTATTGTAATATTGAGGGGCAAAGAGGTAGGTTTGGAAAGCATGATAAATTTTGTAACATGTTTAAGATAATGCACAAGTCATAAGTTTGTAGAACTGGGGACCAAATTTGAATGCAAAAGGCGGATGGTATAGAATAACAGTTTTCTTTGTATTGACCTCACTATACTTCTGGAATTGATTTTAAAGACTGCATATTATTTGCATTTTGGGTAAGAAAATTTGCATTTTATGGAAATACACCGTCATATGTTTTCTGCATTTGTATTGTTCAATTTATTAGGCTCCCTGGCCTAAGATATTGGATACCCTGTTCATATGTCCTTATATATCAAAACTTAGGTGTGTAATGTCAACATGGGCATTGTTTTTTATTACTGTCTGTGATAATCCACATGGTTTTTCGTGTTACACCTGCTGACTAAAAACAGCCATAACTCTTTTCCATGAAAGGCCTTTTAGGAAATAGTACTGCTTTGGCAAGATAAAATAGAGAAAACCGAGGAAAGAATGTGAGTACTGGGTTGTCACTTAAGACATTTTGTTTTGTTTTTAAAGATTTTATTTATTTGAAAGAGAGAGAACACAAGCAGAAGGTAGGGGCAGAAGGAGAAGGAAAAGCAGACTCCTTGCTGAGCAGGGAACCTGACTCAATCCCAGGACCCCAGAATCATGACCTGAGCCTAAGGCAGGTGCTTAACCAACTGAGCCACCCAGGCACCCCAAGACATTTTGTTTTCTTAAACTTTTTTCTTATTTTAAATTTTCTTTAAGTTTATTATTGCCTTTTTTTGGGTAATCTTTACACCTAACTTGGGGCTTGAACTCACCACCCCAAGATCAAGAGTTGCATGCTCTTGTGACTGAGCCAGCCAGGTGCCCCAAGATGGTTTATTTTCTGGGCAGGGTTTCCTGTTGACTCCAAATCATCATTTATGTTCCTTACCATCTTCTCTTTCCTATTTAGGTTGCTATAACGTTGTCTTGGGTTTCTTTTGCAAATAGCTTACTTCATAAATGCATGGTGTGGTTCTCTTCTTCCATTACATGTTTCGTTTTTAGCTATTAGGCAGGGATGCCTTTTAGGAAACCTGTGAGATTTGCAGGTTCTTGGAGTGGAAGTCTGAAGAGATACATGACTACAAGAATTAGAATAATTCTAATTATTCTAATTAGAATACACCTAGATAGCTCAGTGGTTGAGTGGCTGCCTTTGGCCCACGGCATGCTCCTGGAGTCCCGGGATCGAGTCCCACATGAGGCTCCCTGCATGGAGCCTGCTTCTCTCTCTTCCTGTGTCTCTGCCTCTCTCTCTCTCTGTGTCCCTCATGAATAGATAAATGAAAAATCTTTTTTTTTTTTTTTTTTTAAGAATTAGAATAAGCACTGCTAACTGAGTACTACCATGTTGGGTGGGTAGACTCCTATGCCTGGTGATCTCCTGAGGAAGGCAGTTGACCATGATGTGCAATCCTGGGTGCCCTGTTGGCAGGAAGCATTTACATAGTTTACAGATTTTTTTTTTTTTTTTTTTTTTTTTTTAGTTTACAGATTTAATACGTAACAGGAGCTCCAGGGCCTGGTGTTTGAAGGGTGGTGAGGCTAAACACATATGCTCCAGTCTGACATGTTGAGGGGAATGTGACCCACCTTTAAGAAAAGTAATATGGAGTTGTGCCTGGGTGACTCAGTTGGTTAATTGTCTGGCTCTTGATCTCAGCTCAGGTCTGGGTCTCAGGTTGTGAGTTCAAGCCCCAAGTTGGGCTCCAAGTTGGATATGGAACCTACTTGAAAGTAGCATGGGGCAGCTACTTTGGTGCAAGAGGTCCACGCTCTTAGGGTGTTTGGTATGCCATCACTCCGCACATGCTATTTCAGAAAACGGACCATGTCTTAGCTACCTCTGCACTGTCTGTGTCACAGTGCCTTCCATTACAGCATTACATGGCTGTGGCCAAATGAATTGAGCTGACATTCAAGTATTTGTTGAACGAAGGGGGAAAACAATGAAAGACCCATGCCTTCCCAATTTCGTGTTCCTGAGCTCTTTGCTCATCTGTGTTCCTCTGTTTTCCCTTATCGAAAAGAACCTGGGAATGTGCAGATGCTACAAAGAAGAAATTCTTGTCAATTGGCACAAGAGAAAGGAGGGCAGAGGTTCAAGAGAAAACAGGAAAGTCAAGCTTCGTGGCTAAAGAAGCACCCCCCAGACTGTCCAGGGGGACCTGCCTCTCGTGCCATGGGGGTAGTCCCAGGGGTCCATGCCTGGTTCCCTGCCAAGCCCCAGAAGAGAGCCTCTCTTTACAGAACTCCAGATCGTATTTTTGTGAACAGAAGGGAGTCTTTTGTATTTGGGCCGACCGCGCATTTCAGAGTCCAGTATGGAGAGGTCAGATTTGTGAATGATGGAGGGGCCACTGCGCCGGAGATGGACCGGGGTAGGGGTGAAAAGGTGAGGTGTGGCAGATGGTGGGTTTGTGTATCGGGGTCTCCCATTATCTGAAACGTCACGGGCCTACGGTCATGGCTTAGTGCCGAGCTGTTGACTGAAAGCCTGATGACAGTCTTTAGGGCATTGTGTGCCATGTTGCATCTCACAAGAAGAGTATTAAACTTTTCTGCTTCTGTGTTGTGCCTCGCCTAGACAGTGACAACTTTCTAGAGTGAAGCCTGCCTCCAGAAAAGAGTGATGAGCTTGTCGAAAATGTACTGGAGTCAGTTTCGGTAGTCAGGATTTTCTTTTTTGTGCTTAAATGCATTTCAAAGTGCTTTTTGAAGCTGCTGGCAAAGAGGACTCTAGCTGGGTGACCAAAAGCCCAGCGCTGCCCACATCCAGGTTAGACAAAGATAGAAGAGTGCTCCTGGTCAGACTCCCTCCCTCCTAGGCTAAAACTATGCAGGGCCACCAGACACTCTGTTCTGTATTTTAAAAATCCCAGAGCCTATAATTTTGCACGCTAAATTTGCCCGTGTTGATACCACCATCGCTTAACTCCATCTCTTTTTCCCAAGGCATGGCACACCCACACATTTGCAAGTCAGGCTGGTGGCACAGGAAATATTTCCAGCCTGAAGATGCAATAGAGGGAAGAAGTGCACCTTCAGGAAGACCATGGGAAACCCCTGCTGCCTACACGTTCTCCTGGCTTCCCTCTCCAGCTGTTCCACCTTACAGGGACTTGTTTAGCCACAGAGATCTGGGCACATTATGGAATCTTGGAGACAGGACATTTGGGACACATTTATTCACAATTCAGCAAACATTCATGAAATCCCAATTATATGGTAGGCACCTTTCTGGGTTTGGGGGCTGTGGGCATGAGTAAGGTAGCCATTCACCCCATAGAATGCTCAGAAAATTCCCTTATGCTTTTCCAAGGGAAGGATGATTATGAGAAGACACTAAATTTATGAATTACTTGTTTTTGTTTGTCTTGTGCTAGACATTTATTCTACTTCTTGTTTAGAATAACCCAGTGAGACAGATTTTATAGATGTGGAAACTGCCTTTGGGAGTTTGGCTAACCTGTCCATGGCCCACAGCTAGGGTTAAGGTTAGCCCCAGGTCACCTTGACCTATCAAATGCCCTGTTAGTACAAACCAAGCTGCTACCTGCTGCTACATACCCTATGCTCCCAGAAGATTTTGATAGCATCAGTTATGCCATACTCTAAAGGAAGGGAAGAACTGAAAAGAGCAGAATTTTAAAATTCTCGAAACAAAGTCCACACCTACCACCCATTCCCACTTCTTTCTTGAATAATTGGATACATACTTGCCTGGGCCATGATGCGCTCTTCTCTCTTCATGAAGGATTTATTTCTTGGGGAAAAAAATCTTGATTTTCTTGAGTTCCTGGTCAACTGTAAGTCATTTTTCTTTCTTTTTTTTAAAAAAGATTTTATTTATTTATACATGAGAGACACAGGGAGAGAGGCAGAGACATAGGCGGAGGGAGAAGCAGGCTCCTTGCATGGAGCCCAATGCAGAACTCAAACCCAGGACCCTGGGACCACAACCCGAGCCGAAGGCAGATGCTCAATCACTGAGCCACTCAGGTGCCCCTGTAAGCCATTTTTTGTAGAGACAAACATATTAGCATGGTGCTGAGGAAAGATACTTATTTTGTTCTGGGAAGAAAACTTTATAACTTAAAATTCGCTTTAAATCACTGAAGAGGAATGAGATAATTTTCAGTAATCATACCTACTCGAGATCCTTGGTTTTTAGGAATTCAAAGTTTGATATTACTGCACTTCTTTAGTGCATCATGTAGCTAATAGCTCAGTAAATTACGTGCTTTGACAACCTAGTGACATGGCAAGCCTCACTAGCTGAACATGCTCACCAAGGGAGTGTTCCCGTAGAGAGAGGCTACCTCCCTACTCTTTGGGTGCAAAATTAGAGAACAGAGAGGAGCTTCATTTATAATTCAGTAATATTCCATTGTCTCCTCCTTGACGGCATGGCACACCACATTTCGTATTAGTTACTCCTTTAAAAATGCACTGTTTTACTTAAGCACATGTAAAAGAATTGTGGCTCCGTGGTACACTTTGAGTGTTTTATTGGAAGGAATCTGTCTCACACACAATTGCAAGACACCGTGGAGTGTGTGTGTATGTGTATTATTGCTGAACAGAATAGATTCAACAACTAAGTTTTTCGCTTCCACGTACTCTAGAATGTGGAATTCCCTTATGATTGAGAGGATGTGCACTCTTCTTTTGGGGACTGTCTCCCATATTAAATGCACAGCTTGCTTTGTCTGGGGACTACTCACAACTCTGCCATCTGCGGTGGGTGGCAACATCTCAGTCTTGGAGAATTCATCTGTTAATTTTCTTTCTCCGACTTGATGACACCATTGTGGTTACTTGTCCTCCCTCTCCAATCAATAACCTCTCATTTTCCATTATTACATCTTAAGGATATTGCAGTGGTTGCAAGCTGTTACATTTTCATTTTGGAGAGGCGATGGCTGGAAAAATCTGTCTGGAAAAAGCAGTGGGAGTTTGAATTCTCCAAACAGGGTGGTCCTTCCAGGTGGGTTAGTTATTTGTTGGAAGAACAACTCCACCTGCCTACGGTTCTCAGTGTCAGCCTGCGCCAGCCCATGCCACCTTTTCACAAAGACCTGGGCTCTGGGGAAGGAGTCAGCTGCCCACATGGGGCTGATGTTGCTCCCGGAGTAGAGTCCTGGGTCCTGACTCTGTTCTTCCCTGTGGCCTCTTTTAAGCTTCACATATGAAGACTATCAGAGGATTTTAGAAGCAGAGCCTTATTTCTCTGTGGATTATTGGGAAAGATGTGTTTGATCATCAGTAGAAATCTAGAATTCTCAAAGTATAAGAATTCTAAGTGGTAGAGTGGCAGGCTTCATATGAGGATGACTTAAAGTCACAAATTGGTCTTTTGGCAAATGAAAGAAATCTGGAGGGTCATTTCCTATGTTTCTATGTGCCAGCGTTTTGAATGTCTTGGTTGATTTCTAATAGATGCCACTTTCTGCATGTGTGTATGATGAGGGAGGAATAGGATGTCTTGCCTTTTACCAGTGCAAATTTAAGGAAATTTCCTCAAATTTAGAGGAAAAAAATATAGCCTGTATTTAAGAAGTTGTGTAGGGACCTTTCTTGGGAAGAGATGGAAATGTGTAGGGAATGTGTCCTAAATTGGAGGAAGTTTGGGGTTTAAGATTTCTTGGCCTCGTGAGATTGTGTGAGTTTGGAACTCATGGTGACAGGATCTAGATTGATAGGTGAGCCACCACATGGCCCACTTTTCCATAATGGGCTTTGGGTGTTTGTGGGAGGCTAGGCCTGGGGTGCGCTGAGCTTCCCCATCCTCCATCTTGAGGCCACTGACTGTGGGCTGGTGAACACAGGGGAAGAATGGGGAAATTAAGCTCGGGCCACCTACTGTGTACTTTCAGGGAGTGTATCTCTCTTCAGTGGGTGCCAAGTATAAATCAGGGTGCATTTCCTTTTACAAGATGCGTCATTGTGCTCCTTTTCACAAGAAAGAAAAATCCCTGGGTGGAGGTTTGGCCCCAAAGGAATGGATTAAGCTAATTCCAGTAGTAAGAATAGGACCAATCTTATAGACATCCATTACTCTTTTCCTCACCCCCACTTTCCTCAAGTCTATTCTGTTAATCTGTTGATTTGTCTTCCTAGTGTTTTCTTATGCTTTCCAGTCCTAGGACACTCCCAGGCCTTCCTCACGGTAGAACCTAAAGCCACTCTTCCTCACCCTTCAAGCTCATCCTGATTGCTCCTCTTGAAACATCGGAAAACCTTCCTGAATTGCTGGCTGGCTAAGTGGCCTTAAGCACCTCCTTCTCTCTCAATGCCTCAGTACTACAAGCATCATTGTAGTACCTACCTTTTGGGTTCTTGTGAGTTTTCGATGAAGTAAATACAGGTAAAACATTTAAAATTGGCCAGTGGCCAGACACAGAGTAGGTGTTTTACTGTTTGTGGTTTTTTTTTAATTGTTATTGCTATAGCTCCGTTCCCCATCCACACCCACGGAATAGCTCTCACGCAGCTGGTGTCGGTGCTGGGGTAGTGCCCAGTGTGGTCTGGAACGGGCCTCCCTTTGCCTGCACCTGCTGTGCTTTCCCCCAGGATGCTGATCTACAACCCCCCACTCCCCAGGCCCCCCAGCAGTCTGACGGGTGAGGAAGCCCTCCTGCCTCTGAGCTGCTCAGTCCTATTCATTTGGGCTGCTTTTCTCTCCCCTTCCTTCCCTCTTCTGGTTGGGATGAATCCTCTTCCCATTCTCTCCATCTACTAAATTTGAATAACTCTCCCCTTTCTTTCCTCTTTCCTTCTTCCTCCATTGCCTTCTGTTCTTCTTCTCAGCGCTCCCCCCTTTCTTTCTTTTTAATATTTTATTTATTTGACTAGAGAGAGAGAGAGAGAGAGAGAGAGAGAGAGAATGCACAGGCGCAGGGAGCAGCAGGCAGAGGGAGAGGGAGAAACAGACATGGGGTTTGATCCCAGGACCCTGAGATCAGGTCCTGAGCCAAAGACAGATACTTAACCCACTGAGCCACCCAGGCCTCTCTCTCTTTCTTCTGCCTTTTTCTTTCTCCTTCTATCTCCCCCACATATCCACTCTGATCTTTTATCATTGAAATAATTTAGACAATGAGAGGAAGATTGCTCACTTCATCCTTTTCCTAGGTGTCTAGCACAGACCAAAAGTATGTGACCAGAAAGACCAAAAATTTGTCTTAGCAAGACAAATAGCCCAGAATGGTGGGCTCAGAGGACCTTAAAGGTGTTCCCCCTGACAGGTGTGTAGAAAGTGATAAAAGTGCACGAAAATGAAATTGCTTAGTACAATTCCATGGTGGAAAGAGGCAATGGTTATAGCAAAAGGATAAACAGAAGTATTTAGGGTGAAAATTTGCAGCACTTAGATTGTGCTTACTGATGTTAACGAGGCTTCCTCGTTATTTTATGGGAAAACCATATTCTGAGTTCTAGAAACATCTACCCAATTATTTTGACACATGCATGTGTGTATGTGAGTACTCGTGGATGTATATTCGTATTTTAAAATAGAGCAATTTAGGGGCACCTGGGTAGCTCAGGGATTGAGTGCCTGCCTTTGGCTCAGGTTGTGATCCCAGGGTCCTGGGTTTGAGTCTCTAATCCGGCTCCCTGCAGGGAGTCAGCTTCTCCCTCTGCCTGTGTCTTTGCCTCTCTCTGTGTCTCTCATGAATAAATAAATAAAATCTCTAACAAAATAGAGCAATTTACTATGAACTTGCTAAATTTAAATAGTGAATATTATTAATCTTAGGGAGATATTATACTAACACATAGTTAATGTTCTTGTAAAACATAGTGTATCATTTTTGAATAAAGTGTTTCCTTTTTGTGGCTTTTCAATTCACTTTTCTCTGAGTTTCCCGTGAATCTTTATTAATAATGAAGGTGAATTAAACAAGGCCTGGCATTCTGATATATTTGTTCAAGACCTGGTTCACAGCGTTTGTGTTCAACTGCTTCTCTGTGATAAAGCCCTCCTTGATTTTTTTTTTACCTCATCTAATAATTGGTGAGACATTGAGGTTTGCAATTGCAAAATATTAAGGTTGAGAACGTGAAAAGTAAAGCTACAGGAGTATTGCTTCTTAACAGGTGAGGTAATAATCCCTTCTTTTTGAAGCAAGTGGAAGGCTCACTAGGAAGATTGGTATTTTTCTGGGAGGTCAGGGGGCGGTCGCTTGGGTACAAGAAAGATGCTTAGAAATCAGCTTATTGGTCTCCCCAGATATTACTGGGGAGTTCAGGGGGAGACGTCAGGGTGAACGCATGCTTTCCCTCTTCCAATGGTCACCTACCTTTCTGCCTCTAATGCCCATTGATGTTGAGCTGGTTAGAGAGGATAAATAATTTATTTCATAGTATCAACTTCATCAGAAACCCATAAAGATTTCTTTAAGTGTTTGGATCTAAAATCTTTCTGAATTGAGTCTTAAATTATTCATCATGTGAAACTAGGGTACATTTCCTGCCTGTGGTGTATACGCTGCTGTATTTTGAAACTGAATTATTTGTGGATCCCTTTACCAGTTGTTTCTCTTTTTTGGTCTAAGGCAGACAGCATGGAGGAAATGGAAGGTCCTAGGCATTTTTTACAACCACTACTAGATATCTCTTCTGGGCCTGATAAGTTCAGGAGACAGAATAAAAGTCGTTAGTCTCTTGGTCCTCTGTTGTTTGATCTGTAAAATCAGTAGATGAAATGAAGATTCTTTGCAGCTTTAAATTCTGTAATTCTTTCTTATAGAACTTGTGAGGAATTGCTAATATTTATGGGAACCAAAGTTCGAGTCACTACAAAGAGGCAGAAATCAGGTTATCGGTCACGGGGTTGTTTTTTCCAGTCTTGTCTCTGCCAATCCAAACCTTGTTATAACCACATTGTGGCAAGTTATGATGTCCCATTATTATTTCTTTCGCTTGAGAATGCTTCAGCTCTATAGATCTATCACAGCAGTTGTTACACTGGTGAGTTTCCTCATATCCATCAGAAGAAGAAAATCCATCACGCTTTTGACTACTTTTTCCTCTCCAAGAAAATGATCTTTAAGAGAATGACATGTAATATAGACTTTACTATTCTTAAGGCATTGGAGGAACTGCATCTGAAATAAAATCAATACATGATGCAGTAGTTTATTTACATTTGAAATATTGAATGGCAAAGCATTTTATCAAACACTTCGGACCAGATAAGCGTAGCTGACTGATGGAGAGTAGAAGGATAGGATGCCGTAGAGATAAGGGGCTAGCTGCTGTGTCCCATGCCCAGTTGTGGTTCAGTCACTCTGTGTATTCTCAACTATGCTGCCAGAATGAGGGGGATTCATGAGAGGTGAAGATACCAGACATGTAGATAGTAGGGTTGGATTTAGAGATTTATTTTTTTTAATTCCATCCCGTAATGTCAAATTAAGTGATACTGATGGTTACCAGGCAACATAGAGGAACCAAAGCTCGGTCTTACCCTTCAAATTTGTGGTTTCATTTTGCACTCTCTTTGATAGGTATAGGTATCAATTATGTGTGGCTGTTGTGTCTTTTAGGGATTTCTTTTTTTAATGTCCTGAAGCAGTTTATATAGCATGGAAATTACTGATCCTTGAAATTTAAAATAATTGGCCAATAAAACCAAATGGGCATTTAGTCTCTTTGTTGGTGTAAATTACTTTATCCATTTCTTAATTTCTCCTGTGTTATTGTTTTACTTTTGAGAATTGAAATCTATACAGCCACCGGTTTTATTGAGATTTAAAAATTTTACTGTGAATCATTCTGCAATATAGATGTATCAAATCATTATGTTGCACATCTTAAATTTACACAATGTTAGATGTTAATTATATCTCATTATAGCTGGAAAAAACAAATAAAATTTTTACCATGAAATCATAGATTAGGTAACCTTCAATGATAAAATTTTAAACACATAGTTATTTTAAATTTGCGTTTTCTATTTTTCTCTGGTTAGGTTTGCATAGTCTTTCCCCCCAAAATCCAGCTTATGGGTTCATTTACTTATTGTAATGCTTTTTGGTTTTTTATTTACCTTTCAGGGTAGTCTTTAACTTTTCATTCTCCAGCTCTCCTGTTTTCTCCAAGTGGCCCCCATTTTGATATAAGGCTAACCTACATTCACATTCACATTCACAGGCTAACCTACAACCCTCTGGCTTGTTGCTTTGCCCTGGAACAGAAGGCCTTTAGCCTCTTCTCTGGGACTCCTGAGAAAGAATGTGAAGATTCACAGACTTTTATGTATGGCTAGCTGTTTCCTGCACATCTGCTGTCACCTGCCTGCCACTGCATTGTTTTCAAGGCTCCCAGTCTCACGGTTTACAGCCACCATCACTGTGTTAGCTTCAGGGGTTCTTCTTCCCTTTATCACTTTAGTCAAGCTTGAACATAGACCCTTTCACTAGTCCCTCAAACATTTCTAAATTGAGGCTGTAACATTTACCATGACTTTTTATTTTTATTTTTTTTATTTTTTTATTTTTATTTTTTAAAAGATTTTATTTATTTATTCATGATAGTCACACAGAGAGAGACAGAGAGGCAGAGACACAGGCAGAGGGAGAAGCAGGCTCCATGCAGGGAGCCCGACGTGGGATTCGATCCCGGGTCTCCAGGATCGCGCCCCGGGCCAAAGGCAGGTGCCAAACCGCTGCGCCACCCAGGGATCCCTACCATGACTTTTTAAAAGTTTAGGGTAATGGGAGAGGATCATGGCACAGAGAATAACTTTGCAAAAAGTTGTGAGATAGGATTATTTTGGGGACCCATGGGTCCAGGTCATCAGCAAGGTTTTACATTTAGGTTGAGTGTCCCCAGGTGGTAGGAGGAAGTCAGCACTCCTCACCATTCATGGGTACCTGGATGTGAATCTAGACTCCTGAGAGTTCAGGCCAACATCCCACTAGAATTAGGGAGAAAAGGTGAGTTTCTTTCTCAGCCTGGGTCTTTTCTGCCTTTATTTCCTCCTTTGGGATCTACCCTTTCCCAGGACAACTGATGGAAAGAAATACTCATTTCTCTCAAAGGAACATCCCAACTTACCTGCAGTGTTATTAGCTTAACCTGTAGCTCTAGCCAAACAACCACATAGTACATAACCGTTTAGCATAACCGTTTAGCTTTGTGTACACAGGTTTGAGTGACATGAGCCCCAGGAAGCCGTGTGCAAAGTTTCGTGGGTGTAGAGCTTTTTCTGGGGGAGAGGCAGATCCATAGCCTTCCTCACATTGCTAAAGTAGTCTGGCATCTCTCCAGAGATCAAGAAGCACTTTAATTCAGCACTGAAGTCTGAATTGATTAGGTAGGACATCCACAGAATCCTCTCTGGGAGGCTTTACTGATAGTCTTTCTTCCATCAGCACATAAAAATGGGGCTTCCATCTCTTCTTTCCAGACCTCTATGTCTCTGCCTTTGACTGCTTGCAAGCAACTGCTCAAGCACAGCAGATATCTCCATGGAATAGTTTTTGGAACCCCATGGTCCATATCCCGTCTTGGATGAGAAGCATTTCTCCAAGGTTTACACGAATGTGCAGAGTTGACACAACTAATCCTGACAGTCATGGGCTGCCAACAGCCTTCATTTTGGAGGAAATCTTTGTAATATTAAACTGCTGGTGTCTCTAAGTCTTCCTAGGACCAAGTTTTCTACAAAGGGGTATTATTGAGTTCCTATCTCATGGCACTTTGAAACCTATTCCCATCAGGATTTTTGAGATCTTAAAAGTCAAGGTTTAGCTAAGTCTGAATCCTGTGTTTTTTTTTTTAACATTTTATTTATTTGAGAGAGAGTGTGAGTGTGAACTTGGCGGAACAGAGGAGGAAGATGAGGGAGCAGGAGAAAGAATCTGAAGCAGACTCTATTCTTAGAATGGAGCCCCATGCGGCGCTTGATCCCACAACTGCAAGATCATGACCTGAGCCAAAACAAGGATGCTCAACTGACTGAGCCACTTGGGTGCCCCTAGCTAGGTCTGAATTCTCCTCCCAGTAGTCTTTGCAAGAAGGAAACCTCTCTGAAGGACCTGACCTAGGATTTGGAGCCCCGTGGAGTGGTGGTGGCGGCAAAGGCTTTCCTTGCTCCTTCCACATCTTGCTGCAGATCTTGTCCCCTGTTCTGCTTGGAACTCAGGCACTTTCCTGGCTTGCTGTGGATTCCCCAATTCCCTCGCGGTTTTCTGTGGACTCTGGCAGAGTCCCTCTTTCTTTTCGGATACTGCAGGGCAGTTTGATTTGCATTGTGATGAGCTCAGCTGATGATGTCTAGCAATGTGTTTAGTAACTGCTATGTCTCTTTCTGTGTGTGGGATTCATTCTCTTTCCTATAAGCAGTGCAGGGATGTTCATTTCTTTCCAGGCTTAGGTCATGTGGAGAAGTGGGGTGGAGTACTTTGTAGGGACATTGCAGCTTTGAAAATTGGGCACCAAGCCAAAATATTCTTGAGGCCTACTAAGATAAAAAGAGTGTTCAAGGAAGGCTTTTTCCTGGGCTTCTCATCTTGCCTCTGCCATCCACTTCCCAGCATCATGTTTTAGTTTGAAATAAGATTGCTCTTTTGCCTTTATCTAGCATTTTTCTCTCTTGTGCAGCTCTCCTTGCAAGAAGTAGGTTCTTGAGCTCTGAAAACAATCTGTTAGAGCGTTTCTAATAGTATTATTAGGTGTAGAAAGGAAGACCCATAGAATGCGAATGTGGGTCACCGACCTGGCAGGCTGTGCATTTTGTCAGGGTGATGTGGTTTCTTGCTCCGGTGCCACCTGTGAAGGTGAGACCCCTTGCTTTCACTGCCCACCTCATAGCTCAGGAGGCAGGTTGCAAAATGGTATTTCTGAATCTAGCCACAATCTGTGGGAGGGTGGAGGTGTCTCCAGATTATGATTATGCCGGCTTCCTGATCATGTCTTGGCTCTCTATGACCATGTCTTTGCCCCCTATGATGAGATTTCCCCCCTGCTGGGGTGTTTTAACAGGTATTTATAGGAAACTAGGAGGCATTTTACTATTATTTCATTTCACCTGAAATTTTGGAATTTTTATAAAGGATGATTTCACCAATTTGCAAATTTATGATCATGCAGACACAGGTGTGGGTTCTACTCAACTTAAATCAGCGTCTTTACTACTGATTTTGAGTTTGAAATGTAATGTAAAGGAAATATAATATCAGAAAGCCTCCCGTAGAGTTAAAGATTAAAGACACTTTCTCAGGCACCTGGGTGGCTCAGCAGTTGAGCTTCTGCCTTTGGCCCAGAGAGTGATCCCTGGGTCCTGGGATCGAGTCCCACGTTGGGCTCCCTGCACAGAACGTGTTTTTCCCTCTGCCTGTGTCTCTGTGTCTCTGTGTCTCCCATGAATAAATAAATTAAAGCTTAAAAAAAAAAAAAAAAAGAGCCTTTCAGCTTAGTATCAAATTTCAAGTGTCTCAGTTGTCATGTTGTAAAGGATTGCATAGTCTTCTTCAGTAGTATGGAGTGTCCCATTTTGGACTGAATCAAAATAATTCCTTTCCAGCGTTATTCAGCATCTTGGTTTAAAACTTGGTATATGCGAAGAAGTGTGGATTCCTGAGAAATCATTTTGTAATTCAGACCTTGAAGTACATGGCCTCTCCTCTCCTGATCACTTTGAGTTAGTGCCACTGTAATCTCTGATCCCAGAGGGGAGACAGTGTGCAGAGTTTTTGTGGCTAAGTGGTAGTTCTGACCCAGGCTCTTGGGGCTGGTGAGGTTTCCCACTGACTGCTGGGATAGCCCCTGGCGACAGGAGTAGTTGGCATCTTGCACTTGCAGTTGGAGGCGGAGTCTGTGGTCCACCAGGTGGACCTGGGCTGTCTGCCTTTATCACCATGTGCTTTCTCGTGGTATCTGTTGGAGCTGTGGGGGCCCAGCCTCGGTCATGGAGGTTCTTATTTGCTATCTCCCTGGCATCCTTTTGTGTATAGTTGTTTCTCATGTTCTTTCTTTTCCTCCAATGCATTGGGGATGGTGTCTCAGGTTACAATAACAAAAAACTGAAGACCACGTGGTATACGCAACAGAAATTTACTTCTCAGTTATGAGACTGTGAAGTCCAAGATCAAGGCATCAGCAGATTCATGTCTGGTGAGGGCTGCTTCCTGGTTCATGGACAGCTGTCTTCTCGATCTGTCCTTGTACCGTTGAAGGTGGAAGCAGGAAGGAGCTCCCTGGGATCCCTTTTATAAAGACATTAATCCTGATGAGGGTACAGCCGAGGCCCCACTTCCAAAAGCCATCCCGTTGTGGATTAGGTTTTGACTCCGGGAATTCAAGAGCACACATTCAGTCTATGGCAGATGGGTTCATATATTGTGTGGTTAGGCCTCCCAACAAAGCCGAGAATAGAGCAATGAGTCACAGACGGCTAGAACCAAGACGGAACTTCACTGTCAGCCAGTCCTCCCGAATGTGAAGACCGAGGCCTAGAAGGTTTTGGTGATTTCTACGGGGTAACTCAGTTGGTAACAGAGCGGGGAGCACTGGGGATTCATTTCAGTCTCCTTTCTACTGGTCCTAGTCACTTCTGCGTCTGGGCTTGTAATCATATGTGGATTTCTCTAGCTCATCACTAGGTGTATCCAGGAACATCCAGGAACATCCACCATCTCCATAACTACATGAGTGAAAATGTGGCTGCTTCTTCTTTTGTGTGTTCTTTTTCTTTTATTATTACTATTTTTAAGATTTTATTTATATTCATGAGAGAGACACAGAGAGAGGCAGAAGCAGGCTCCCTGTGGGGAGCCCGTTGTGGGACTAGATCCCAGGACTCTGGGATCATGACTTGAGCCGAAGGCAGATGCTTCACCAACTGAGCACCCAAGGCACTCCCTCCTTTTCCTTTTTAATACTTGCTGTGGCCATATGTTGGGAGTCCGTTGAACATTTTCAAATCAAAACTGTTGAATAATTTCGAGTGTTCATATTCATTACCCCTCAATAAATACAAATATCACTTGTGGTCCTGAAAGTGTACAAAACAGAGGAGTTTGCGGGCTTGAGCGCCAATGTACGGGTACCTTCATTTTGAAATTTATTTTGTTTGCAATTAGCAAAAGGTTAAAAAAAAAAAAGTCCCTTTCTGAAAGTTTGGCTGAGGTCCTAGAATTTGTACATGCCTTTGCAATATACTCACAGTATACTCCCTCGGCCCCCATTCTTGGCTTCTTCCACTGACCAACATAGGGAGGAAAAGGAAGGGGTTTCCCTTCTGCCACCAGAAAATGGTCAAAACTTTATTAAAATAATTTTTAAAAGTTGTTGCAAAACACATATAATATAAAGTTTACCATCTTAACCATTTGTAGTGTATATGGTTCACTTATATATATATATATATTTTAAATATTTTATTTATTTATTCATGAGAGACAGAGAGGCAGAGACATAGGCAGAGGGAGAAGCAGGATCCTCATGGTGGCCTTAGGTGGAATTCGATCCCAGGACACTGGGATCATGCTCTGAGCTGGAGGCAGACACTCAACCACTGAGCTACCCAGTGGTCCCTTAGTTCAGTTATTTTTTTTTAAAGATTTTATTTATTCATGAGAGACACACACACAGAGAGAAAGAGAAGCAGCCTGATGTGGGACTCGATCCCAGGTCTCCAGGATCACACCCTGGGCTGAAGGCGGCGCTAAACCGCTGAGCCACCCAGGCTGCCCCCTACTTCAGTTATATTAAGTACATTTTATCATTGTTGACCATCACCACTATCCATCTGCAGGTCTCTTTCATGTCAAGGAATTGAAACTCTGCATATGAAAATATTTTGTCTATACACATAAATCCATGAAGCTGAAACAGTAAAATTCTAATGGTAGAAAGTGCAGTAGTGACATATCACTATTTTGATTTGTATTCTCCATATTAACATTTCTCCATCTTCACCCAACACTTATCTGGTTTTGCTATAAATATTCTCATTTAATGCTCAGAACTCATGAGAGGTAGACATTAGTATTCCCATTTTATAATTGAAGAAATTGAGCTGGCACGAGGAGAGAGGTAATGATGGAGTCAGAATTCCAGCTCAGTGCTCTGACCCTGAAATCCTTTCTTTTTCCATTACTCTGCCCTTCAAAAGACTGTTACTGATATTTTCTTCATCTATCTGCCCTATCTCTTTATTTCGTGGGGCTGGGGTAGGTGTTGAGAAGGTGGATTTGTGGCATTTGTTTTAAAATATGGGTCTTGCTCTAACAATAGACAGTCTTGTTCATAACCTTGGGCATCTCATCAGATCAGGGATTATTGTGCTTTGCCTAAACACTTACTAGATGTAGCAGATGTCTATTCAAATATTACTTTTAAAAATGCCTGGAATTGTATTTAAATTGCTTCCATTATTCACTAATTAAATTGCAGATTGTTTCTCCTGGGGATTTTTGCACTAGGCTGAGTTTCTTCAATTGTTTGTGTTGGACAATGACAAAATAAATCTTTTGCTTTGTAGCTTAGTGGGAAAATCCTGCCGAATGGGCTACGTAAATCCACAATCATCCTACAACAGACCTATTTTTTTTAAAAAGAACACACACACAACAATCTATTTTCTTCTTTTTGGCAAGATGGAGCGTGGACAGATAGTGGGCCTTTGTTTTATTTTTTATTTTAAGCCCAGTGCTTAAAATACCTGGAGGGGTCTTAAATACAATGGAGGCCCATGTGTTCTATTGAAAGTGTCAGCTCCCTTGGTCGGTACGGATTTTACCAAGAACAGCACAATGGAATTCAGATATTTTAAAACCACATGTGTGTCTCCCACATGGCTGCCCCCATTTAAATCTTTAATCAGTCTTTTTAAGGGGTTAGGCGCTGCAACCAGTTTGCCCTAGGACTTCATCCAGGGTCCTTATCAGTTGTCATTGCCCTGCTATCCTGCTTGCAGAGTCTCCCCTGTGCTATTTTCATTTGCAGAGAGAGGGAAGAAAAAAACAAATTGGGACAAGGAATGAGACAGAAGAGTTCAGTGTCCTTCCAGACCAGGGGCTTGTCACAGGAGGACCTTGACATTTATTTATTTATTAAAAAAAATTTTTTTTGTATGTTCAATAATCTGTACACCTAACGTGGGGTGCAAACAGACAATCCCAAGATCAAGAGTCACCTGCTCTACCGTCTGTGCCAGCCAGGAGCCCTGACCTTGACATTTTTTGAACAGGAATGTCTGCTTGTGCTTCAAATGTAAATCATTTACATTTCCCTAAAAAAAAAAAATGCACAACAGTTTTGCTCTTGAGATAATTAAGACTCTCTGCTTTCAGAATAAATAAATTCTTGACAGCTCTGAGCACTGGCTTTGGGACAGTGTCTCTGCCAAGCCTTTCACACACGTTATTCTATTTAATTGCAGTGTGGTGAGGAAGGTGGTATTCTCCCCATTTTATAGATGAGGAAAGTGAGAATCGGTGAGGATAAGAAAGTTTGGCTTGAAGGTCATACTGGTAACAAATGCCAGATCTGGGTTTGTGTGCATTCTATGATGTAATTGCTTAGGATTTGAAAAAAGCAACAGGATAGTTGCTGTTATTAATGTTTTTTGGACTTGAGAACTCATGTGGAAGTGAGGCGAGCATATGGATGTTACAGACAAAGTTGGATAAAATGTAAGAATTGAGTTCTGCTCAACGATGTGCTAACACTGGGCCAGCTGAAGCTGGGAGCTCTCGACTTTCCAAATTATCAGTTGGGAAATGGAATGCTTTTACAAATCATGTGTCTTTGAGTGATCCTAGACAGTTGGTGAGAAAGAGTTTGTCACCAACATAAATAATCAGAGAGAAGTTGGATATGCCTGAAGCTACCCAGAGATCTCCACATGGAGCTGCTGAGAGGAGACTGGGGAGTGTGAAGAAATGAAAGTTGCTTGGTGTTCAGGATCAAAGAGGGCTGAATCTTCACACCACAGGTAAAAAAGGACAATGGCGAATAACAGAACCAGCAGAGACATTTCCTTCTGGATTCATTCAGCAAAGGATGTCTATAAACTCTAACGACAGAAGGAAATACATCAGCCCTGGTTTTGTCAGATCAAAATGCAGGATCAGATTTAAAAGGGGGTCTTCACATACATAGTCCCATTTTGAGACACCCTGTGGCTTATAAATTGTGTTGTAGGTAAAAACCTATTTTAGTCTCATATATTTAATTTATTTTAAAAATAAAAACACTCCTTTCCACAGATCGTCATACCACTTTATTGTTAGGGACAAATTACAAATTACCCTAGTTAGTTTTTTTTAAGATTTTATTCATTTATTCATGAAAGACAGAGAGAAAGAGAGAGGCAGAGACATAGGTAGAGGGAGAAGCAGGCTCCATGCAGGGAGCCCGATGTGGGACTCCTGGGATCCTGACCTGAGCTCAAGGCAGATAGATGCTCAAGCAGTGAGGCACTCACATGTCCCGCTCTAGTTAGTTTTTGGAATGAAATGTAGGTATTTTGTTCTTAATATTGTTTCCCAGTGTTAGTTTTGAGAGGTTATATGGCAGGTGCTTTGTGTTGTTCTGTAGCCACGTTGTAGTGTTTCAGAAACACTGAGGTAGCTCAGTACCCTTTTGTAGGATAGTGGTGATATGACTACTGCAGGGGGTTGTGGAGCCAGGAGGAATGAAATGTTGCTGCTTATTTCTGAATGTCAAGTCATGGAGACCTACTTTTTTTTTTTTTTTTTAATCTTTTCATGCTTCAAGTTTTTCAAGCATGTATTACTTGGGTGTTTTTTCTCCATTTCTTTGCTGCCTCTTCTCATGGGATCTTTGTGCTCTGGCACTCACCTGCTAATGTGGATCTTTGAATCACATTTTCGATGAAAAGGCATAGGAAAAGAGTTTGACACCTTTCATGAGACAAATGAAAATTGTTCCATGTTTGTATAATAAAATGTTTTCTTCACTGAAACTAGCAGGATTTCATTTATTTAGGAGTGTGTATGTGTGTCTGTCTTGTCTATCTGTCTCACCAGCCTTTTATTTATTTATTTATTTTTTAAAAAGATTTTATTTATTTGTTTGAGAGCGAGAGAGAGTGAGCACAACAGCAGGGAGGGAGGGTGAGGGAGAAGCAGGCTCCCTGCAGAGCAGGGAGCCCAAGCTGGGGCTCCATCCCAGGACCTCAGGATCATGACCTGAGTTGAAGGCAGATGCTTAACCGACTGAGGCATACAGGTGGCTTCTCACTGGCCCTTCATGAGAACGTTTTGAAAGCAATGGATCTTCACCCCAAGAAGAAACCCATACATTCTCATGCACATAAGATTTTTTTCATATAATTTCAAATGGTGGATTCATCCCTGCTCTTGGCTATGAGTCCTTTGTTCTGAATTACCAAAAGTCATTTTGAATATACTTGACTTTGGGCACAATTTGTGTGGTCCCCAGAGAAAGGTGACCTTTGAGGTTGTTTGAGACAGTAGGAGATCTGGACATATCTAGATTTCATGCCCATGCAATACAGGTCACACTTTATATAGAGAGAACTTGAGTCTGAGAGTGTGTTTCCTGGGGATGTTGGATTGGTGAGAAATGGGACCAGAAAAATTCATGGCTTAGTTTTTTTCTTTTCTTTCTTACTTTTTTATTTTCTTTAAAGATTTTATTTATTCACTCATGGAAGACACAGAAAGAAAGAGAGAGAGAGGCAGAGACACAGGCAGAGGGAGAAGCAGGCTCCATGCAGAGAGCCCAACTCAGGACTCGATCCCAGGTCTCCAGACTCACGCTCTGGGCGGAAGGTGGTGCTAAACCGCTGAGGCACCCAGGCTGCCCCTTACTTTTTTTTTTTAGCTTTGAACATCCACTGAACATGAAGATTTACAATAATAAATGCAGTGAAAACAAATAAACATTTACAGCTACTTTGGCTCTGTGAGTGAGAACAGAGATATCCTTGAAGGCAAGGACTATATCCTATTGATGTATGCTCAGGGAGCTCCCATATGTACTTAAATATGGGCTCTGGGAGTGCAAGAGCCAGTCTTCATTAGACATCTCCTGGGAGGAGATAAGTTTTGGGTTGGAGCTTCATCTTGAGTCTTCTGGGATTTAAACTATTTTCCCCTATGATTTCCCAGTGATAAACCACCAGCACAGGAGGAAAACCCAGAAGAGTGTAAAGACCTCCCTGCCCTCCTTTCTCCTCCTGGGAGGAAGGGGCCCCTCACTCCTCAGCTCCTGACTGCTGTTTGAGAGTACTGCTGCAAAACAAGAGTTTGTAAGTCTTGGCCTAAAAGGAGCCCAAACTGTCATCTTAGAGCACATGTACCACCCTACTAGCAATATGTAACAAAAGGCCACAAAACAACAAACTTGACTTCATCCTCCTGTAAGTTCCAATAATCCCGTGTTTATACTCATGTGACCTCTATATGTCATGCCTTATCATCACCTTAGTTCATATACCAGACTGAAAAGCTCTTAAATTAGGTCAGAGGTCTTTTTCTAAACAGCTCAATGGTCCTTTTACTGCCAAAGCCAGCCAGGCATGTTGCTGGTATTCAGCAAATAGTTGCCGAGCAAATATTAAAAGGGCCAGATAGCTAGTGTCCTTTAGAATCTCTAAACATTCCCTTTCAAATTGTTTCCAACTCCTGGCCAAGTTGGAACAATGATTCAAGGTTATATTGTCAGAGGCTGAGCCATTGCCTTGCTATTAATTAGTCTTGTAATTTATCCTAAGTCTACATAGCAAGTAAACCATACTATTTACATTTTTGGTTTTCTATTGATGTTTATGATGCATAGAATCATGATGGGTGGACTTATGGTCATATTCTGGTAATTTTATTACACGGGTTCAGTCGTTGGCAGGGATGAAACAGATTCCTTCATTAAGTTCATTAAATTCATGGACTCTCATATGCTAGTTATTATTTTATATACACTGCGATAAAAATATGAGTGAGAAGTGGTTATCCGCTTATAAGCAGCTCTCAGGTTGGTAGGCAGACAGATGCATGAGTAGTAATTGCAATATCTAATGTGTTAAGTGGCCTGAAAGAGGTAAGGAAAGAAAGGGCCAAGGAATAATTGATTTTGCCTGGGCCTGAGGAGAATATGCCAGGTCCAAGGACAGGGTGAGGAATGAGATTGGAATGGCAACATTGCGAACAGAGGAAATGCCTATGCAAAGCACATAGGAAGGTGTGCAGATCTCTGAGTAGCGTGCGGGCGTCTAGGATGCCAGGAATCACTGGTGATGATGAGATGGAGATGTGTAGATACTCTAGACGGGTTTTGAAGCCTCTGTGTAAAGTCCTTTGGATTTCCTCTTGCAGGTACTGGGTGCTTTTGAATGGGTGAAAGCAGGTTCTGACTACCACTTTTTTTTTTTTTTAAAGATTTTATCTATGTATTTGAGAGAGAGAGAGAAATAGCATGAGCAGGGGAGGGGCAAACGGACAAGCAGACTCCCCATTGAGTACTGAGCCTGATGCAGGGCTCAATCCCAAGACACTGAGACCATGACCTGAGCTGAAACCAAGAATCAACTGAGCCACCCAGGTGCCCCATTACTACCACTCTTTTTATAGTAAACATCTACACCCAGATCTGGGTTCTTGCCTGAGGTGAATAGTAATAAATGGGGACCATAATTGGCCAGAGAAGCGATTTCTTTTTCTTTTTTAAGATTTTATTTATTAATTCATGAGAGACACACACACACACACACAGAGGCAGAGACACAGGCAGAGGGAGAAGCAGGCTCCATGCAGGGAGCCGGATGTGGGACTCGATCCCGGGTCTCCAGGATCACATCCAGGGCTGAAGGCGGCGCTAAACTGCTGAGCCACCCCGGCTGCCCCCCACCCCCCACCCTTTTTTAAGACTGAGAAGCTATTTCATCCACTCCAACAAATAGTCAGCGAAGCTTACAGAAAATGTAGTGTGGGGCATGGTGACTGGCTGCCACATTGAAATCGTTTTAGAAAGTGAGGAGCTCCTCCTGAAGATAAGGTTATTTGTTTGTTTAGAATTAAGAGAAACAAACATGAACTTGAAGTGTTTCTCATTTTGGCAGTTTGACTTGGGAATCTGAGAAAGACCAACATTGTTATTAGTGCTGCCCTTTTTGAATTGGCTTTACCTGGGAGTAAAGAGTAGCAACCAGCGGTATAATTAACATAGGAACCACAACAAACATTTAAAATACTCAATCTAGGTTTAAATATATAAATATATAAATATAAATATAAATATAAATATAAATATAAATATAAATATATATATGAGTTTGATATGCCAACATATAAGACCCAGTGCTCATCCTGTCATGTGCCCCCCTCAGTGCCTGTCACTCAGTCCCCTCATCCTCACGCCCACCTCCCCTTCCACTACCCCTTGTTCATTTCCCAGAGTTAGGGGTCTCTCATGTTCTATCACCCTCTCTGATGTTTCCCACTCATTTTCCCTCCTCTCCCCTATAATCCCTTTCACCGTTTCTTATATTCCTGGTGTGAGTGAAACCGTATAATGATTGTCCTTCTCCGATTGACTTACTTCACTCAACATAATACCCTCCAGTTCCATCCACATCAATCTAGGTTGTTTGGTGGGGTAAGACAACTACTTAGACCCAGAATAACCTGCATAACTGGATTGACATGTTCTGGCCTCATAGTCAGTGTCTGGCAAGTAGTTCTAATAAAAACAGCTTCAGGGGGCACCTGGGGAGCTCAGTCAGTTAAGCATCTGACTCTTGATCTCAGCTCAGGTCTTGATCTCAGAGTCATGAGTTCAAGCCCTGCATTGGGCTCCTGGCCTAACATGGGGCCCACCTAAAAAAGAAATAAAAACAATACCACTTTGTCACACACTTAGTGGCATTGTGGCCCTGTTCATTCTTTTATCCAAAACCAAATATTTATGGAACACCTACTGAGTGCTAGTCTTAGAGGTTAAGTTTTAGGAAACATTTGAAAAAGAGGCCCTCTTTGTAGCCCATTTCTAGGGAAAAACTTACCATGGAGACTTCCAGGACTGTTTGAGTGTAAAAACTTTCTCATTAATTAATTAATTTATTCAGTAGAATAAATCTTGATCACTCACAAAGTGCTGGGCCCTAGGCTGGGCATTTGGTGTCCGGAGGGAATTCAGTATTGAATGCTGTAGACTCAGCCCTTGTCTTAATGGAATTTGCATTCTAGGAAGATATGTATGGATAGCGACAGCATTGGAGTGGAGCATGAGAAATGCTTGGACAAGTTAAATACAGGGAAAATTAAAATGGTTTAGCCTGGCTGTACCGTGAGGTGTGCTGTGGAAGCAGAGAGCAGGGTGGATCTGGTGCCCAGCCGGCTGGTGTTTGGAGCTCTGAGTGTTGAGGATTTACTCTAATGCCAGAAAGAGATTTGCTACCTAGAAAGATTGGGCAGCCTGTGTGTGAAGAGGGTTTGGGCTGAATTTGAAGACAGACCAGACAGATCCTGCCCTAATCCTAATCGGGTTGGTAGATGATTTGTAACTCTACAAGGGGCGGGGCTGTGGGAATGCAGAAGAATGGCTGGAATGGAAGATTTTTGTTAGGTAGGATCTAAATAGGACTTGGTGAGTGACTGGAGGTGGGGATCTTGAGCAGCTATGGGAAGAGGATGCTCTCCTATCCACTAGGAAACACAGTACTTATCTATGGAGGTGAACATTATTTTCAGTTGTAATTCAAAAGAATTAATACAAACTGACATAAGAACCTTGTCCTTTGCTAGCGCAGCCAGCGGACAGATGCATTAGAGAGAGGAAGGGAAGAAACTCAGAAGGGTGACCGCTACAATTTTGATTTTTCTCTCTACTTTCCAATTTCAAGGCCAGTTGAATATGCCTCATTAGTTGGAGGGAGACTGATCCTATAATCTGTTTCATTTTCAGAGAACTAGAGAGATGGATACTTCCTTGGAGAAGGTGATTTTTGCAGCCTTTGAATAAAAGCACTTCCAGTTCTACCTTCAGCTGAAAATCAGTGGTGTCTGGTGTTTATCAGAAGCCACTCAACACTCTCATGCCCAGGTCACCGGCACTCATATTTTCTGACTGTCACTTTGAGCCAAATAATCTCTAATGGTCCCCAACTGCTAGGATCTCCAGCTCCCATTCTCTTGGATCTTCAATTTTTTTGTTAATTAAAAAAAAAAAAAAACTCTTCTAGTAAGGCACATTTGATTTGTTGCTGAATTAATGTTTTTCTCCTTTTGAACATGTCATCTAGGTCGTTAATGGAAAAATGTAGTCTGTGGTGCTGCAGGGTTTATCCATTTTATTTTAATATGTTTTAAATATAAAATATAAAAACTGCGCTGTTAAAAGAATGTATAGCTGGAATTTTAATTTGATTATCTTTCCCAATTTTCTCAGGCTTTCATAGGCAAGTACTTGTTTGAACAGCTGTACTCCTGTAAATCTCAGTAACAAATGAATGAGGAATGATTTTTTTGTGTAGCAAGTCAGATGAAAGGAACTTCCTAAGAAAGATCGTTAAGAGAGGAAGGAAAACTAGCAAATATTTGAGAAATTTAGCAACTATTTAAAACAAAATAAAGCAGTTTACTCTAATAATTCTTTCCTAATGATCTTAAAATGTGCTGTCACTAATAGAGAAGCAGCTTCTTATTTCATTTCGGTTTTAATCCTGGGTGGAGATAAAATTTAAAACTGGAGTCAGCACGAAAGGAGAAATGCTACAAACTGAGATGCATAAAAAATGGGGATGTAGTCAGTTTTCTATTATCTAATTTTCCTGCATCTATACGTGTTAGCCAATGCTGGCGTGGGGGGAGGAGCGGGGGCGGGGCTGTGAAATCTGTCTGCCTCCAATCACAAAGAGATCCAATTAACATGTGAAAAGATACTCGAAAGAGCTGTGGGATAGAAAGGCTTTGGGCTTTCAACATCTTACCTACTGGATAGATTTGAAAGCATAAAATAAAGCTAAAGTCAATTCAGGGAAACATTGATTCACCCAACTGAATAAACAACTTACTGAATTTGCTAATCTAATTAATCAAACTCTGCTTCTCCTTTCCAAAGTAGATTCACAGGCAGTAAAATAAATTAAGTCAACATTTCCAGCCCCCCTCCCTCCACTTACTAAAAATAAGCTTTCTTTCCCTGGGTAAATCGGTCATTTAAATTCCCAAGGCTGTACTAGGGCAGTCCACTGGCAGGAAGCAATTGTATGGATGCAAAATCGTTTCTCTGCAGATTGCAGAGCTTGGGTTCTGAGTATCATATCTCAGCTCTACCACCTTAACTGATGAATAAAATAAATATGAGCTGAAGTTGTTTTTAGAGATAAATAGCCTATGGATGATGTTGATTTGCAGATAGGGGAGCCTGTGACTTAGAGATGTACTGTAATGGTAGGAAATAACAACTTCGGGGAAAAAAAAATCCTGGAAAATTAAAGGATGTTTAAAAAAAAATTTTTTTTAAAGATTTTATTTATTTATTCATGAGAGACACAGAGAGAGAGGGAGAGAGAGAAGCAGGCTCCATGCAGGGAGCCTGATGTGGGACTTGATCCCGGGTCTCCAGGATCAGGCCCTGGGCTGAAGGCGGCACTAAACCGCTGAGCCACCTGGGCTGCCCAGGATGTTTAAAATTTGAAAACAGTTGTAATTGTGAAAATTTAAGAGACCAAAAGTAGTAAAAATATTTCAGTTCAGTAGTCTGCAGGCCTGGTCCTTGATGTTGAGTTTCCTTAACTTTATTTTTAAAAAGATCTTATAAAAAAAATAAATAAAAAATAAATAAATAAAAAGATCTTATTTATTCATGAGAGACACAGAGAGGCAGGGACACAGGCAGAGGGAGAAGCAGGCTCCATGAGGAGAGCCTGACGTGGAACTCGATCCCATACCTGGGGATATGCCCAGAGAGGAAGGCAGACACCCAACCGCTGGGCCACCCAGGCACCTGAGTTTCCTTAACTTTAAAACACTAGAATCAGATTCAGTTTTAGGTTGCTTGTGTATACATATGGTTTAGTAACTTTATATACACGTGCGTTCACATAGTTACAGAGCACAAGGGAGAGGGAGGGACAGAGGAAACAGAGAACACAAAGGAAAGGAATGTAAGGTGGTGAATGGCAGGTGCTATGCAAATTAGCCAAAATATAATATATGGATGGATAGTCTAGATAACAAGTCAAGTGTGAGACAAGACGTAACACTAGATTTTTTTGCTTTTTAAAGGTATGATACCAAGATGCAGAAATAAGACTACAGATTACAATTGAGAAGGAGATATGCCACAAAGCATATCCTTGCCTTCACCATGAACTGGCACACTTCCGAGGAAGTGCAAAGTGCTTCCAGATGACTTCTGAATGCCACCAACTGTAGTCACCTTGCTGGTGCCCTCCCTTGGAGGAGGATCAAAGAATCCCCAAGGATTGCCTTTCCCCACATTTCCTTCTGTGAGGGACCTATTTCTATTCTTTCCAGTCTTATTCACCCTAGGATATTATGCTCAAAACTCACTTATATGCCCAGCTAGTCTTAATTAAAATGTAAGGGAAGATTAGGGCATGATCAAATGAAGTTCTGAATATACTTGAATAGTCGGGCAACAGTTTAATGGATTAAATAGTTCTTGGAGGTACTTCTTTTTCTGACAGTAAGTCTTACTAGTGCTGTCATTTCTTAATACCCTTTTCTACTTCTAGAAAAGGCTCAACGTTCTCTTTTAACTTACAGATTATTTTGCTATCTGGAAACTCATGCCCACCTCTTTGACTTCGGGTCAAAATTGCTTTCCTCACAGTCTGACTGGGAAAGTTGTAAAACATTAGAATGTCCTTCAGCGGTGGGCTGTGGAATGTCATGTAAGTTATTACTACTTTTTTTCAGAATGTGATGGATTTTCATGTGCAGATTTGGTTGTGTAGATAGCCAAACCAGATGGGTGTCTGAGAATTCACGCTGTAATTTATTGAGTTACCCTTAACATTCAAATTGGGAAAGAATATGGCTAGATGCAGGTGAAGATGATAAACATTACCTTGTTTTAATTGTGATGGCCAAGTCATCCTTAAAAAACTTACAATTTCCTGTAATATTTACCCCAACTCCAATCTGCATGGTCAGGCATTACTACCTACTGAGTCACTCTGTGTGAAGCATTAAGCATAGTGTCTAGGACCACTTAAGTGTGCTTATAAATGTTAGCTATCATTGTTTTTATTTTCAATATATATAGTAAAAATATTTATTTTTATATTTAATTTTATTTTGATTTTATAATAAAAGTATTTTTATATTGTCTGTGCTCTTATATGGTGACTCATACATCATACACACATTCAAGTAGTCATAAATGTTTTATTTTTTTTTAAAGGTTTTATTAATTTATTTGAGAGAGAGAGAGAGAGAGAAAGAGAGAGAACACGAATGGCAGAGGGACAAGGACAAGCAGACTCACTGCTGAGCAGGGAACCTGCCATATGGCTTGAGGCTTGATCCCAGGACCCCAGGATCATGACCCAAACCAAAGGCAGATGCTTAACTAACTGGGCCACCGAGGTGCACCCCCCAAAATTTGGTTCTTAAAAATAATTATTTCTTTCTGCAGATAACAAACGCAAGCTCTCTGTCCTAAAAATGATGGTCTACCTTTTATAATAATGTGTCACCTTGTAATATATTCCTTTACGTCTTCTGGATTGTGAGTTCATTTGAGGTCAAAACCATGGGAACCAAAAAAATTCATGTCCTTACCTTGAACTAGTTTAGGATTAGAAAGGTAAATCACAAAGTGCTTTGCATTGATAAAACTATTTTTATTAAAAAAAATTTTATTAGCACTTAACACAGTATCTTACACATAGTAAACTCTTAATAAATCCAGCTGCTAAAAATAAATAAATAAATAAATAAATAAATAAATAAATAAATAAATAAATCCAGCTACTCTTATCAGGCCGTTTGTTTTAATTGTGGCTCTCTGAATGACTTTTCATTGAAAATAAGTTTTTAGTGAGGAGGCCCAAAAAGGGATAGAGTATCATGCTAAAAGGTTGACCATTGCTGAGTTTTCTCACCAGTTTTATTAAGATGTAATTGGCATATAATACTATATAGTTTTAAGGTATACAACTTAATGATTTGAAGGATGCATATATTGCAAAATAATTACCACAGTAAGTTTAGTTAACATCCATCACCCACATAGCATTTTTTTCGTAGGACAAATTACTTCAAAAATACTGTATTCTCTTCTGGACCCATTTGGAAATATTGATAGCTGCAGTATATTGACATCCCTATTTATGGTTCAGAAGACCTTACTCTAGCAATAATAACCACTGTTACCATCGTCACAATATCTCCCTACCAACAATACCTAGTATTATATAGAGCTCCCATATCTCTTGGCACATTTGAACCTTACAATAATTCTGTGAGATATGGAGGGTAGCAGATTCTTCCGTATTTTATGGATGTGGGCAACCTTCCCAGGAAATAATGACTTCCCTAAGATCAAGTAACTGGTGTCAGGGCTCAAATCCAAGTTTCTTCAGTTCCATTGTGTTCACCGCTAGACTAATATCGCTGGCATATTCCTTAGACAGGTGAAGGGCCTGGGACTGTTTCAGTATGGGAAAGATGACCACTATCTTACCATGTTTGAAGCCTATCCTGTATCCTGTAATTAGTCTTACCCTGAAATTTCTCAGAGTGAAACTTTGAATGTATATTGCTTATGTCTATACTTATTTTGGCTTTGTAAGACTTCTTTTTCTGATATGCAAGGCCAGAGGTGGAACATGTCTTGCCACACACCCTTGTGCTCCGGCCTCTGCCCATCTCCTGGCCTCATTTCATTAAGTTCTCCCCAGCCTCACTGGTTTTCTTTTCTACCACAGGACCTTTGCACTGCTAGAATGCCATTCCCCTTTCCCCATAGTTTTGCTTGGTTGGATCTTATACATCCTTTAGGACTCAGCCTTATGGTCACCCCTTGTCCAGAGAAGACTTCCCCATAAGGATCAATGTTGCACACAACCTCAGTAAATTAATCAGAATCCTTAATTGCAAGCAACAGGAATGGAATCTGAGCAGAAGTGAAGTCTGCTGAAAGGATATTGGGAAGTTCACGGGAGAGTGCCCTTTTGGGAGGGGCAAAGAGATAGGCACATAGCTACGTTTTCAGGAGCAATGTCCAAAACTGCACCAGAGAAATAGCTCAAGAGTATGGGCTGTCACCTGTCCTGCCTCACAAGCACTAGGTGCTGTGGTTTGCAGTGGTGGTGGGAGATCTGCCTGCTTACAGCTGCTGTCAGTAGCAGTGCTGCTCTGTGCTGGGGGCTCTGCCTTGCAACAAGACTTGGCCCCCATGCTGGATACCCTGGTTGCCATCCTGGCCAGTAAAAGCAAATCAGATCCATACCAGTATGGAGTGCCCTTCCTCTCGTTGCTCACACGTGAATCCCAATTTTGCAAGGGCAGATCTCATCGGTGGTACTGAGCTCACCCTAGCTGCAAAGGAGGCCAGGGAACTGGGTTTCCTAAGTTCTATATACCCAGAAAGTGGGACTCAGAAAGCCAGAAATCACCCAACCACATTAAGGCTGCTCCAAGAGTGCTGATCACCAGATCAAATATCTTCTGCACGGAGATCAGTATTCTCATCCGTATGATGGACCAGTCATACTTACCTCACGGTGTTGCTGTAAGGATTGCATATGGTGATTTGTGAAATTGTTGAATAAACTGTGCAGAGAGACAGAAGTATAAAATAATAGTATGTATTTGCTATGACTTATATCTTTGGCCCAAACAAAATTGAATGCGTAAACGGTTGATTAATCTTCAATTCACTGTAGAGGTTTGTAAAATATGAAGGATATTCTGTTTCCCCCAAAGCATTCTAAACGCTTAGGAGAAATTGAAAAAACAGTCTTTTTTATATCAAAGTGCTTCCCTTATAAATTTATATCATCTCCACATTTTTGTTTTGTAATGGAAACATACAAAATGATGCCAAGCATAAAAAATGTGGGTGAGTTTTCAGCTACTTTTGAGCCCTTTCTGAATTTTAAGTCTTTGTTCTAATCTAGTTTTTACTCTGGTTTCCTTGGGAATACAGCCCTCTTGTTCCAAAACAGACAATGGGCTATTCAACCCTCAGTGCTCTCTACATTGGGTTTTTCTGCTATGGCCCTTTGGTGACTCTACTAGCAGGATTATTATCTTGGAAAAAAATGTAGACGTGACAGCTGAATTTTTAGCACAAGTAATAGCAGTTGTGTAAAAGAGGGTGTGCACAGAAATGCTTGTAGCAGTTGCCAGATTTCATTAATGCTAATGCTGTGGGAGTGATTCACACACTCGGTGAATGCAATTCTGGCTTTCTTCTATGGGGACACTTCCTCCATAGGAGAGGTCAATAACAATGCAATTTCAGAGGAGAAAGAGCCAGGCAGGGCTGTTTGCCTATTGGACAGAAATGTTTCTCGTATAACATAGCAGACTTTTGAGTCACAGTATTTGGCTAGCTTTCTCTTTCGATAAATATTGCATTAAAATAATATATTATCGCTAGAAAAAAGCAAAACATGATCCTGCTTTGCAGTACCAAAAATAGGGTTCTAATTCTTGGATTGTTTGATTTCTTTCATCCTAAAGTTATCTTTTATTCAGGAATATGGAGAATTCTAAGATAAGGGCTTTTAGACCTCTTTTACTTAAGTGATACTTCATACCAGATTGAAGAGCATCGTGGATTACCAGTGTTCTCATGCTGAATTTGGAAGAATTTCCTCTCAACATACACACTCTGCTTCTTCCTCCTCAACCCTTTTCCGCTTATCTACACTCATGCACACACTCACTCATTTATGCTCAACCTCAATAGGACATTTGTTTCAAGACTTATCCTTATGCTGGGTTTTAGTAAAGGTCACTCGGCCTGGAAGTGGAACTGCCTTATGAATAGCACACAAAAGCAGAGCTCTCTTGAGGTAACGGTGCACTAGGACACAGTACATTTTGGTGATTCAAAAGTTATTTCAATTATATGGACCAGTATTTGTGTGATCTGTGAATAGTTTCCAGCTATGGAAATTCTAATTCCATCTCTCAAAATACATCCTGAGCTTAAGGGAGCCGTCTCTTGATTGGGGTAGGAGGAATGAGGTACATTGGGGAGGAAATGGAATATTCAGAGCTGAAGCTTTTGCTTTAATTGGTGGTATTGGAAGGGACTTGACACTGCGCAACCCTCCCTCTTTGTCTGCAAAGGAATTCTCAGGTGACCAAGCGGGTGTATTGTGATTGCCTTTTATTTTATTGGCTTAACTGAATTCTTAGATTACTCTTTACCATTTGATATTGACAAACCATAAAATTCTTATAGAACCTGCTCAGTAGCGCCTTACAAAGAATTATCTTGCTAATAAACTCAGGGTCATTTGGAATTCAGGTTTAATTAAAATGGAAAAGTAAATGATTATGTAAAGATTTTTCCTCATTTAAACTTCTATCCTTTTGTTGTCTCTCTCCCTTTTCTCTAAATTCAAAGATAGATTTTATTTCAAACCCATTTTTGCAAGGTGAATTTTTACAGAATCTGTGGTAATACCTGTTCTGCTGTTAGCTTTTGAATTAAAGACTTTTAAAAAATATATAAATTAGAAAGGTTAAGACAAGTGTTCTGAAGTAAAGTCTGAGGGAGGCAAAAATGAAAAACAAATCTATGTTATCCAGGGATTTTTGTTTTTAAGGATGCTGTTTGAAGATAATGATTGTTTATGGACTCTTTAAAGATGTTTTCTCATAAGAGTTGCCAGATAACAGATTAGTTATCCGAGAGTGGTTTGAAAGGCCTTTTGAAATTGCCTCGGTGACAATACTACCTTACGGTACTTATAGAGCTCCTTTGAAGTTGGCTTTTTGTATTGGACAACCGGAAAATATTTTTTCTTTCCTTCTTTTATTAAACAAAAGTAATACTTGGACCAAAGGTTTAGTAAACTGGCATGGAAGAAACACACTAGTTATTTTTGTGATTGACTCAGCTTTTCATCTCTCAGCCTTTGTTGGTGGTGGCAGGATTTTTCTGAATTCAGATTCTTAGCCTAACGTATATGATGCTTTTTGTAAATTATATGTAGTTACCAGGTGCCCACTGCCATGCCTCAAAATTTGAGGGCTTCTCCCCTCAAAAGGAGCAAAGGCCGTCCTGCTGCTCCCAGGCTTGGTTGTTCAGAGAGCTTTGGATTGAGATAAACATTGTAGGTCACGGGACATTCCTGCACAACCTTTGTTATAGGCAGTCATGCTAAAAGAACAGGGAAAATGGACTGGGCTGTCAGGGGTCAAGGCTGGAGACTTGACGAGGCAGACATTGTGGTTTGGGTGAGCAGGAGTTTATGGGAGGCCACTTCAGCCCAAGCTTCTCTGAGCTCACAAAGGAGATTCACGGTCCACTGCTCTGCCAAAGCTATTTGGGCAGGCACTTTTCTTCCCAACTAGCTTTTAAGTGCTCCTGGGGCCCTCCAGCCTATTCACTTAGGCCTCTCAGATTATGAATACATAAACCTTAATGATTTTGGAGTCCTAAAGGAAGGCATAGCAACTAGAGCATCATCAAAACATGTTTCTGCTAATCGAATGAACACGTACATTGGGAAGAATCACAAATACACTCCGTTCTAGTAGTCGACGGAGTGGTGAGTTTTTACAACAGTTGAACAACATTTTTTTCTGTTTTAACAGGGATAGGATGGCTGGTACTGATGATAAATTTGCATTCCAATGGGGGAACCAGTATTGTGTGATGGATGTAACTTCTGAGAGCAGCAGAAATGATTTTAGTTTTTATGGATTGACAAAAAGTAGACGAGGCATTCGATGAATACACAAGTTGGTTATTTTAAGCATTTGGGGCCTCTCGTCTTCTCATATTCAGAAGCTGTATCTATTACACAGTTTCCCCCCTTCTTTTCAGTTTTGACTTTCAGACTAAAAATTGTGATTATCGTAAATATGTTGAGTCTCAATGTATATTTCAGTTGTTGTAAGCACTGTTTGATATAATCTGAATCCAAGTCAATTCTTTCAGGAGAGAATAGAAATATTCAGATGAAATTTGTTCTAAAAGGATTTAACCTGTAGTGTTCTGATTCTCTCTTCCCTTCAATTTTTATCAAGTTTTTAATTGCCCACTGGATGATTTATTTTAGAATTGGCCTACTTTCTTTTTTTTTTTGTCTTCAGTGCCTGTGGGCAAATGTAAATTTGCAGCTGAATTAGCAAACCAGGGATCTCTGTGTAAGTTAATAACTACAATAGGGAATCAAGTAGCTGATTTCTCTCCTTTTCTAGATTGGCCATGTATATAAGGGGGTAGAGCTAGGATTGGAAAAATAGGGGGAGTTATGGGGACTTGACTGGCTTTACATTGTTTGATTAATATGAAAGGAATGCATGTTTATCATAGAAAACAGACAAAAAGAAGAAAGGAAAATCCATTGTTCTTCACTTAGGGATAGTTATGTGAACATTTTGATATCTTTTATTTCAGATTTTTACGGTTTTTGAAATTTTTTTTTTTTTAAGTAGGCTCCAAGCTCAGCCTGGAGCCCCACAACAGGTCTTGATCTTGCAACCCTGAGATCAAGACCTGAGCTGAGATCAAGAGTCAGATCCTTAACCCCCTGGGCTACCACTCAGGTGCCCGTGAAATATTTCATACATAGGAGTGTACATGTATTTCTGTCATAAGGAGTAGCAGCACACTACCTACCTGTGCACTGCCATCCAGCCCTAACAGAAGGGAACCCATCTGGTTTTAATCCCTAATCATACCCCTTCACTTGTACTCCAGATGCAGTTTTCCTCTGTGCAGGTAAAGTTGGTTTTTAAAAATAAAACATGTTATTGTGATTATTATAAGCACAAGTCAATTTTTAACTTGCATTCTAGTTGGTTAACATGTAGTGTGTTAGTGGTTTCAGGAGTATCAGTATATTTTACATAATTCCGTCTTCTGGATTCTGTATTTGTCATTTTCTTGTGTTCATTAATATTTCCATCACACCTGTGTATGCTCCTAAATAATGTATTTTTGTATGTTTTAAATCTTTAAATAAATGGACCTGTACTGTATTTCTTCTATCACCACTTACTTTTTCCTGTTAATAATATATTTTTAAAAGATTTTATTTATTTATTTGAGAGAGAGGGAGAGAGAGAGAGAGCATGAGCAGGGGGAGGGGCAGAAGGAAAAACAGGCTCCCCACTGAGCAGGGAACCCACTGAGGACTCTTCCATCCGAGCACCCTGGGATCATGCATGACCTGAGCTGAAGACAGATGCTCAACCCACTGAGCCACCCAGGTGCCCCTCCTATGAATAATAGTACATATCTTGTGATATGTGTGGTTGTCGTACATATAATTTTACTACTGTATTATTTTGAATTCAATGGACCACAGTTTATCCAGGTCCTGTCAGTGAATATTTGGGTTTAGTTGTGTGACAGGTTCTGTCAGCCTCACCCATGACTGTTGAATCTTTCTTGGAGCTCTCAGCAACTTCCAGATGTGGGACCCTGCATCTGTGTCTGAGGGCTCTTCCCCACTGCAGCTGCAGAGAGCCATGCTGCCACTGCGTGAGGCCAGCTGGAGGTGCCCTTGGAAGCAGCTTGGGAGACGAATACGTCAGCTCCTCAGATGACTCCAGTTCCCATAGTTTCCCCATGAGATGATACTCCAGTCATCCACATAATGACTGGTTTAACAATCTACCCATTAGTAGCCGTCTTTCCTTGCCCGAATTACTTGTCCACACCTCTAACAGTTTTCCTGTTTATTTTTCCTTCTAAATGACCTCAATCTTACCTCAGGGTCTGCTTCTGAGAGAAGTTAAGACTGGTTGTTGGCAGTTTTGGTCATTGCAAATTAATACTGCTGTGGACGTTCTTGAACATGTGTCCTGGTACACAGGGCAACTATTTCTTTGGAATATATTCCCAAGTAGAATGACTAGATTATATTCATGAGTCGTGAATAAGAATTGTTATTATTTAACATTCTTGTTAATTTACCTTTGGTTTTGTGGGGAGCATAAAGTTATTTCTTACGGTTTTAATTTGCATTCCTGAAGAATTAATGAGATTGTGCATCTTTATGTATACATTATTGGCCGTTTGTGTTTCTCTTCAGTAAAAACAAATGTATATCTTCTGTTAGTTTTTCTGCTGGCCTATAGTTTTCTTTGTAGGAGCTCTTTATTTATTTATTTTAAAGATTTTATTTATTTATTCATTTATGAGAGATACAGAGAGAGAGGCAGAGACATAGGCAGAGGGAGAAGCAGGGAGCCTGATGCGGGACTGGATCCCAGGACCTGGAGATCATGACCTGAGCTGAAGGCAGATGCTCAACCATCTGAGCCACCTGGGCTGCCCTACCGGTTCTATTTTAAAGTAATCTCTACACCTGACATGGGGTTTGAATTTATAACCCCAAGATCAAGAGTTACATGCTCTTCCCACTGAGTCAGCCAGGTGCCCCTCAGCTCGCTTTCTTATTAATGCTTTTTTGGTGAACATAAGCTTAAAATAAATGAATTCAGAAGAAAGCATTAAGTCCTTCACAATTAAGTATGATATTACTTGTAGGTTTTTCTTATATGCTCCTTTAATTGCAATGTTTCGTTCATTTGTATTTAATGTAATTATTGGCTTGATTGGATTTAAATCTACCACTTAGTTATTTTCTAGTTTTCTTCTTTTCTTTCTTCTTTTCTTTCTTTCTTCTTTCTCCCTCCTTCTCCTTCTTCTTTTCCTCTTCCCTCTTCTTTCTTCCTTTTATTCTCCTATTTAATAACTCATACATAAAAGTTGAAATACAATATATTACAGTTTTAATGGCATTTTTACTATGTCAACAAGTGGAAGATTCTTTTCTCTACTGGAATCTCCAGCTGTGTAGTGGCTATCTGGAATAAAGTGTTTCTGATGGGATGGGTTTGGATATCACTCATTTAGTGAAAAATATGAAGTGTGAATTTGTAGTACTGAGCCACATTCAATGGGTGACATTGTTTGCTAATAAGGTGGCTCTTGAAATGCCATAGACTCAGACAAATATACTGGAGAACACCAAATAATTGAATGTGATACTTACTTTTGAAGACCAAGTGAGACAAGTGATGGACAATTGTAAAGTTTGGAGTTTAGAGGAACATCTGTGGGTAGCTCAACAGGTCCATGATCAAATGATCAGAGGTCCCGTGCAAGGGACCCAAACCCATGGCTCACTTCATCCATCAAATGAAGGAAGGCTTGTTGTAAAACTTTCCCACATTAATCTGCCTATAAATTCAGGAAAACTCTTAAGAAAAAGTCATTGAAATGACATTAGAGAGCTTTATAAGTCAAACTAAGTCTTGCTCCTTTAAACAGTTTAGTGTAGAGAGGTTTTCATAATGTTTATAAAGTGAGGTTGTGTGAGGTCACTGAAATGGTGTTTGTTTCTCTTGCAGCTATCTCAGTGGCAGTTATATACTGCTTGATATGCTTTGTTTGGGAATATGTGATACCATAAGACTACAATTTTTTGGGCTGTACTTCCTGATGTGACATTCTAGTCTGTGTGTAGATAGTGTGGAATACCATCACTCCTGGGATTTTAATAATGGAATGATAATAATATGTGTGACCTGAAATGGGTCTTTTTTTTTTTTTTTGAAATGGGTCTTAAACATCCTCCAGCTCTCTTACTATATAAATGTATTTTATTTTAAGTAGGCTCCATGCCCAATGTGAAATTTGCACTCAGGACTCCAAGATCAAGCACTGCATGCTCTATTGACTCAGCTAGGCACCCTAACTCTGTTACTATATAGAAAAAGAAATAGATGCAGAGAAAGAGACTTATATCAGTTACAGCAACTAGGACATCTGGGTAGATCTTGTAAAATAGAGATTCACCCACAAAATGTTTTAGTGGCTAATTATTGATTTAACAAAACTATTCACAAAAGTTTTTCTTTTGCCTATCAGAAAGTGGCTGAAGTTTCAAGAATGAGGAAGACAGGCTAAATTTCAAGAGAATGTCTATTTCCCAAGTGAGGCATTCATTAGACAATGGTGGGAAGGGGGTTAAGGATCGTTAATCTAAGTGTAGCTGTGTTCTTTCCAATCTCGTAATATTGTGACAGCCAAATTTCATACAGCCCCTGTCAGTGATTGTATTCAGGAAATGGGATGTACTTAAAAATGGTTAAAAGGGTATATTTGAAAAAAAAAAAAAAAAAGGTATATTTGGTGGTCTATATATTTGACCACAATTAGAAACATGCAAATAAATGAAAAAAAAAAAAGTAGTCTGTGGATTCATGCCATATTTTTCCTATTTCCTTGGGTGTGAGGTAAGGTAGGTTTTAATGAGTGGAACTTTTGTGCCTTTTCTCAGGGGAGATACCAACTCCTGAGGACAGGCATCTCTTTTGAAGGCAGAGCTGAGAGGATTGGCAGTCAAAGTTATGAACATAAAAATTGGCTTGCCTGCCGGAGGCTGCCCAAATCCTCTCTTTTTCTGCCATGCCAAAAGAGCACTTCATTCCTATCACTCCATTCAGGCTACTTGGAGTGACTCATGGTTCCCCATAAGTTTGGAGGGCTGATATTATTCAGGATCTGTAATGTGTGAGGCAGTATACTAAAACTTGCCTTTCTGTGATCACATTAATATATTATGGTCATGTGCTGCAGGTGGTATTATCCCTATTTTCATCTACAGAACAAGTGAGGCTCTGACAGGTAAAATAAGCTATTTAAGCTCCCACACGTGGCAATTTAGAATTAGAATCCAAACCCAGGACTCTGTTGTTATAGTTCTTGGTCCTTTCATTTTCATATAATTGAGTAAAAAAATTTTAATATTTATTTATTTATGTGACAGAGAGAGAGAGAAAGAGAGAGAGCATGAGCAGGGGGAAGGGCAGAGGCAGAGGAGAGAAGCAGACTCCCTGTTGTGCACAGAACTGGACTTGGGGCTCGATCCCACAACCCTGAGATCATGACCTGAGCTGAAGCCGAGAGCCTGATGCTTAACTGACTGAGCCACCTCCGTGCCCAATTGATTCAAATTTTTTATGCCATCCAGGATAAGCAGAGGCAGTAATTTAGTACCTTAGACTTGGCATATAATGTATATAATATATAATGTATATAATGTCTTATATAAATATAAGAAATAGGATTTTATTTGGCATGAAGTGAATATTTCATTCGTTCGTTACACTTTTAACGAAGACCCACTTTGTGCAAGGCGAGGTTGATCCATTGCCCGGAACAAGACAGACATGGTCCCTGCTTGCAGGGGAAAATAAATTATGCTATAGCTGTGTAAACCCACTTCATCTCCATGCAACAATGTGTTTGAAACCTAATTAAGGACAAAAGTAGAACTTTTAACCATTTCTCTGCTACTTGTGTTACCACCAGCTGTCATCTGGTGTAGCAGGAGCAAAATAGACTACTCAGCAAAATGTCTTTCTTTGGAGAATTCCAAAAATACATATATTAAAAATAAGTGCATTCGGTTCTTGTTTTTCACAGTAGTTACACTGTTTAAAGTTGCTGTGAACAGTGAATTAACGAATGCAGGACTATTGCTCCTAGGGGAAATACAGGGTTAGGTTCCTGTGAGCCTCTGCTCATAACATTTTCCACCGCAACACATAACCTTGTTTTATGTGTGTTTCTGATCCAAGACACTTTATTTATTTATTTATTTATTTATTTATTTATTTATTTATAGATTTTATGTATTTATTCATGAGAGAGAAGCAGAGACACAGGCAGAGGGAGAAGCAGGCTCCACTCAGGTAGCCTGATGTGTGGGACTCAATTCCAGGACCCCCAGATCATGCCCTGAGCCAAAGGCAGATGCTCAACCACTTAGCCACCCAGGTGCCCCAAGACACCTTATTTAATATATATTGTTGATTCATTAACATTGAACTCATGGCCAAAGCCCTGCATGAATGGAGCCTATCACACACGTGTATTTTCTTGGTAAGCACACCAGTCTTTTTGCACTTGGGAACACCAGACAGCACTTCCACACCACACTTGGGGGGCATTCTAAAAAGTGAAATCACCAACAAAAATCAACAAAAATGCAAAAATTGGGCAGTGAATGGACTACAGAAAGGACTATCATTTACAGTGAATGAGAGCTGAAATAAAAAGGCAGAGTATCACCTTCTTGGCCCTCAGCTGGGAATATGTGCTTTGGGAAACACAAATTTTTCACTGCTCTGCACTTTTTGTGAATGACATGAAAGTGCGGAGGGTATTGATAAATAAAGTTTAGCCAGGTAGGAAAGTTTGTAAATAGAAAATCTGTGACTCCTGAAGTTCAACTGTACTAATTTCAGTGATAAAAATAATAATCAAGAGAAATGTCAGGTATTGCTCTGCAGAGAATTAAAGTAGGGTGAGGTGAAGGTGGCAATGTGGCGGTTGCTGAGGGTGAGGTCTGGTCTGAGAGATCTCTGGCGGGGCCCCTTCTAAACTGAGATCTGAATTATGAAGAATTCTGTTTTCTGATGATGGGGCAAGGGCATTTGAGGTGGTGGTGGGGACAGGCTGAGCAGAGGCCTTGGGTGGGGAAGGATTTTGGTGTGAGGAACCCCAAGGAGGCCAGCATGACTGTGGAGGAGTCGGGAGAGATGGGGCCAGGCGGGGCCAGCAGGTGCCAGGCTGGTCATTGGGCTTCATGAACTGGGGGTGGCATGTGTGTGTAGGGAATTGATTCCAAGTACAGTGGGACATAGCAGATGGATTACAATGTCGGTACCACGTAGGTCAGTTTGGGGACCATCAGTGAGGCTTCGAGGAACTGTAACAATGTCCTGATCATGTGAGCTGTTTAACATGTACACTGCAAAATTTCATTTGTCCCAATTCTACTCTTGGACAAGTGTTTGCTTACCCTGTGGGTGCCCTTCCTGCCTTGCCCAGCAGTCTCTGGCCAGGGAGTCTTTCCCTTTACAGAAGCACCTGATCCCAGCCAAGGCTTTGTTCTACGTTTCCGGTACCCCATTATTTACTCCACTTGTCCTCCATTAGTGACTCTTGGTGTATTGGTCTTATTTTTCCCAGCCACATTCTGTCAGGGTTGGGGTCATTTTTGCTTCTTTATTCTCTTGGTACCCTAGACACAGTAGCTGCTATATGTGTTGAATGACTCTGAGGTTTTGTATTCTGGTGCTGTAACCTCTTCTTCACCCTGTGACCATTATGAATGAGAATCAAATGTGAATGGCTGAGAACATAAGAGTTGGCTGGGTATTGGGGGCTGAGTGGTGGGGAAGGGGGTAGTGGGCAGCCTTTACATAGCGAATGTTACCAAAATGTTATAGGTCTGTATTTTCTCTGAACGATGGATAGCAGTATCCACCAGGAGACAGAGGGCCAGAACAGGACAACATTTAAGGTCTTTAGTGAATCTTAATATCTGTGCATGATGGTCACAGTTTAGTTAGCCCAAAGCCTTTGGAAATGTGGCAGTGTCAACAAAGATAGCATACTTCTCTACCTTTTGGTGTCTCCCTAACTTGACTGCTTTGAGCTCTTGATACCTCATTAACCAATGGTTTGTTTCCCCTACGTATCTACATTCCCTTAGTCCCTGTGAGGTAAGCTTTTAGAAAATGGTTTGCAGCCAGTCTCTTGCTTCTGTTGAGAAGCAAAGATAGGATGATAGAACTTGTGAGTTTTTAAATTTCACAGAACCGTTTGTTGTTGAATTTGTCAAATGTCCTTCAACGTATTTGGTGAAGGTAGGAAAATTAAATTTGACTTTTCCAATATCTTCTGAATTTTTAATGAGCTGCTATGTGTCTTCTCATGTTTTCTGCCGATAGCTATTGTTTTGAGCATAACTGTGTTCTATATTTTTTTTTTCCTTCAAAAGTAATTTATTTCTTGTACTTTTCAAGATGGCTTCCATTTGACTGCTTACAGTTCCAGATTTAAATATAAATATAAGACTTCTTTTTTTTTTAACTGAAAAGCTGTGGAATCTAGTATACCCCATGATAAAATTGTGACATGTTTATCTAAGAAGGAACATGTCACCATGAAGACATGGGTTTCTCTCTTTGGGAAAAGTTTGCAAATGCCTCAGTGCATTACAAATCACCATTGTGTTGCCCAAATGTAAGGATGAGTGATTTTTAGAAGGAAAAAAATGTGTTCCAAACAGATCTCAGTTGATTTCTTTTTTTTTTTTTTTTTTTTTTAAGATTTTATTTATTCATGAGGGAGAAGCAGTCTGCATGCAGGGAGCCTGATGTGGGACTGGATCCCGGAACTCTGGGATCATGTCCTTGAGCCAAAAGCAGACATTCAACCGCTGAGCCACCCAGGCATCCCTTAGTTGATTTCTTTAATCATAAATTTATATTCTCTCCCTCCTTTGTATAACAACCTGAATGTTTTTACTAAACTATGAAAACGCACGCATAAGCCACTGTGTCACTTGGGAAGTAGAAGTTCTTGCACCTGTGGATTATTCCATAGTCTGTGAAGGCACTAAGTCTGCATGCTGAAATTCATTTTAAACATAATTAAAGGGCGGAAGTGGAGCTTTTAACCACTTCTTTGCTAGCTTTTGACATCATCAGCTGTGGTTGAGTATAGCAGGAGCAGATAATAGACTAACTCAGCAAAAGCAAAAATATATATATTTTAAAGATGTTATTTATTTGAGAGAGAAGAGAAAGAGATAGAGATAGAGATAGAGATAGAGATAGAGATAGAGATAGAAAATGAGCAGCAGGGAGAGAGAGAAGCAGGCTCCATGACAATCAGATAGCCCAATGTGGGGCTCCATCCCAGGGCCCTGGCATTATGACCTGAGTTGAAAGCATACACTTAACCAACTGAGCTACCCAGGCACCCCAAAAATTTTTTTTGAGAACTCTAAAAATGCAGATACTAAAAAGTAGCTTACTCTAGTGAAAATGTTTTCCTTTTACACAAACATTGATTCTGGAAAATACCTTAGCTGGTGTTTACCTTGGTTTAAAATCTCAGAAGAAAAAGACCAGTTTCTATTAAAACCAGGATGAGCAAGTTGGTGAGGTGAGTGTCTTTATGAACAACCTCACACTTTCAAGAAGATTGAGAGCACAGTAGTCTCAGCTGTCTGATGGGCATAGCTTGGGATCCTGAATGAGACAGGGAACTGTAACTCTATCCTTAGGCAGCAGCCTGCCACATGTCACCTGTGGAACACATGGTTTATGTTGAGAAAATGTGAATAATTCAGTGCCAGATCCAAGTCTAATGATTGGATATACTCAGGACATACGGGTCACTAATAGTAACTCCCTAATAATGAGATCAAATCAATATATTAACTCTATATACACGAAGGTGAAGCCATTTAGAATTTCTTATTAATGATGTGATAATTTTATGAAAATTTTGCAGCTTTGACAAACAAAAGTGTCTATACATTCATCATTATGTTGGTAGACATGCAAACTCAATAGTTTTTTTTTTTTTTTTTTTTAATGATAGTCACACAGAGAGAGAGAGAGAGAGGCAGAGACACAGGCAGAGGGAGAAGCAGGCCCCATGCACCGGGAGCCCGACGTGGGATTCGATCCCGGGTCTCCAGGATCACGCCCTGGGCCAAAGGCAGGCGCTAAACCACTGCGCCACCCAGGGATCCCTTGGGTTTTTCAATAGAACTCTGTGGGTCAGTGTCTGAGCGATTGGTGACCCTACAGCAAACATATATGACAAAGTCATTTCTTTCCATTAACTCGAGGATCTAAGGGAGCCTATTTAAAGGAGGTTACAAGGAATTAAATTAAACCTCATTTTTATAAAATGCACTCATATTCTTGATAGGAACATGATTTATTGCCAGTTACATCTCTTACTACACACTCATTTTTATCATATCTTTATCTATTACTCTATCTCCCAGAATGTAGCTGTTGACTTACCTCTTAAGATTTCATTTCCTCACTCCATAGATTTTGTAAATTTGAACCCAGTTCCATCATCAGCCCCTGTCAAGATTTCTTTGAATTTTTAGGGGTTGTCTGGCTATTTCTTGTCTTGAGTTTATTTTCCATCTGATCTCTTAATCTCCTTTCTCCGCCTGCAGAGCTGTCTTTCTCCTCTCTCTGCACAAACTGAAACATGAGCTTCAAGCTCTTTTTCATGATTTTTGCAGAAAAAGCAATGTATTGTGAGTGTAGAGATTTTAATGAAAATTTGGTCATCCTAAGGGTCTTTACAATTGTAGTAATACCAATAGTTTAAAATTTATAGTAGACATCCATGTTGTTCAGTATCTTACTGGCTGTCCTTTCTCCACAGACTCGAGGATTTTGCAAATTGCTGATCCTTTTCTCTCTCCTTTCTTTTCATCCCTCTCTCTCTCTCCCCCTTGTTCTCAAATGTCTGCAATATTCTTACGTTGAGTTTTAGCTACAGTATCTTCTTTCTCTCCTATCTCCCCTTGCTCTCAAGTGACCTATAAAGATATTTTCCCAAATAAAGACAGTTACCTCCCCAAGACAGACTCTGGGATCAGCTTTTAGATAATACTTATTTTCCCCACAATAGATATGCTTATTAGGCAAGACATTCCCAAATGGTAAGTGCATTATCTATTTTTCTCTGTTTCTCTATCTTGTAGCCTATCTGCGGATTTTTTGTTCCATATTATAGCGAGTTTTGATTACTTTGACCATATGTGCAAAAGGGGGAAGGCACTGGTATTCACCAATTCAGTAACAGAATAGGGGAGTCACCCTGACTTTTTTTTCTGCTTTGCCTCATTTTGGCACAACTGAAATATTTATAAGCGCATGTTCAGGAGTAAATGGAGAAGGTTGCATGTGTCCCAGGGGCTGTGGCTGTTCCCAGGGCTCTGGGCATGGAATCCTCCATCCAGTCAACCCAGCCCCACGGAGATCAATATGGATACCTGTAAAAATCTCACAGCCACCTTTTGGGAAGCTCTGGAAAAGGGTAGCCTCACCCAAGCCAAAGAAAATCAAAGCAGCTTCTCATCTGTCTGGGCTAAGAATCCCTGTTTGGAACTTATGATACTTCAAGGAAATGTATGTTTCTTAAATACATAATGAAACCTATATTAGGTTGTATTACTTCTGGGTACAGAACTCTGAAAATACAAAACCAAAAGCCTGGCCTACAACATTAGTATTACTGGATTATATTTGATTAAGTCATATTTCCAAATGTGTTATACTAAGATGGAACATGTAACTATCTTTTGTGTTTATTGTTACTTTAACATTCTACTCATTGCTCCTTTTAATTAGCTGGAAAATTCGAGGGGGCTTTGGAACATCTGTGGGAAAATCACCTTAACACATGGGTGGTTAATTCCAAAGCTCATTTTGAAAATGCTTAGTGTGTGATCGTTCATTTTTTTCCTTCACTCATTCATTCAAGAACTATTGGCTGAGTGCCTGGCATACGGTGGTTAAGGAGAGAAAGGGAGAAAGTATATCATAGTTGCTGTTTCTATGAACTATGGAATCTTAAGAACAATGGAGAGACAGTTCTTGGATATATGAAGCACTAAACTTATGTTTATTTTATTTTTAATTTAATTTATTTTTTAAAAGATTTTATTTTTTTATTCATGAGAGATACACACACACACACACACACACACACACACAGAGAGGCAGAGACAAAGGCAGAAGGCTTTCTGTGGGGAGCCTGATGTGAAGGCTTTCTCCCCTGTGGGGAGCCTGATGTGGGACTCGATCCCAGGACCTTGGGATCATGACCTGAGCCAAAGGCAGATGCTCAACCACTGAGTCACCCAAGCATCGTCATGTTTAAAAGAGTTAATAGGTGTCAAAATAATAGATAACAACAGTGAAATAGGAATTCTTCAAAAAGAGTATTCTGGTAAGGGAGCATTGTTAGGATTAAGATATAATTTAAGCTGGTCCTTGAAGGATGGGTAAGATAAGAAGAGCAAGAAGCAAGAGACGCCAACTATAGATTCTGGAAGAATGCACTTAAGTAGAAGAAAGGGCTTGTTTTAAAATAAAATCCTTCCCAGAGAATAGACAAAACCAAGAGTTTTTCTAAGTAAAATTTTATTTGTTTTAATGAAAGAGAGAGTGAAATGAAGAAATGATCAAAGATGTTGGCATAATTCTAGTGTAAAATGATCCAGCACAATTTATTCACTAAATATTGGCAAAGGATTGTGTGTTAGCTGTTCAGATGGGTGGTTATTGTTCCTATAATGAAGAATAAGTGTCTCAAAATTGTTGCCTATCAAGAGAGCAAAAATAGGAATAATATCCATTTTTAAGACCTTGTAAATATTTTATTTCTTCATAGCCAACACCTTTATTGAAGGGAAACAATTTTGCTACTGTTGTGACAGTTGCTCTTGTTACATATGTCACAAGTTCTGACTGATCGGAGAGTGATAAGGGTTGTCCATCTCCCTTCCCAACCCCAATTCAGAGGAACCTGCATAGGGCTTACTTATTTTCCTTTTCTTCTTAGAATTGCTTTCATGCCCATAATGGAAATGCCATAAAACTGTAATTTTTGAGTTCATTTGGTCTATGGGGCCGGACTATTTTAAATCCCTAGAAAGAAGCATGACTAAATTTTGTTGGTTCTTCCTTGAATGTGCTGGTTCTGAATAAATTCTTTTCAGGAGTACTGAGAATTATTTTGTGTGAGAAAGTTGCCCAAGAGTTATTGTGTAGAAGGGCCAGAAAGGGGCCGGGGGGAGGACAAACCTAACTATTCTACTTTAGTCATTTTAATCAGTGGAATGAGTCAAAACTGGAGATTCATTTTGACAGCACTAAAGAAATGTATTCCTAGACCTGAGACTCACTCCTGCTGAACTTGTTCTTGAAGGCTTGCAGCGCAGTATGTAGTAATGTTTTTTCTCTCCCATTACTGGCCAAATCTAAGACTTGAAGTTGTTCACACAAGAACAAGTTATTGAATTCATAAGGAGCCATTATAAACATTTTCCATCCATTCACCCATCCACCCATCCACCCATCCATCCATCCATGCAGCCAGCCAGCCAGCTAGCCAGCCAACCAACCTTTAATTGTTTTACACCTTACACTTAACCAGGTAAGGCACCCGGGGTCCATGTGAGCAGCTATACCTCTTGTGCCGCTTGCCTTTTTCCGCACATGTCCACATAGTATGATCATTATTCCAGGCCCAAATACCAACATCTTCCTTATTCTTATGAATGGCCACATAACATTTGATGGAATGCAATGGATGTGCCTTAATTTATTCAAGGAGTTTCCTTTAAGAAATGCAGCAAAACTTATCAGTTCTCATAATTAAATCAGAGTTGGAGAAAGCATGTAATATTTGATTTATTTAAAGAATTCCGTGATCCCTAGGGGGTCTTGTGTGTGTAAATTAGATATGGCATGTAACATTTTTTCAAATAGAAAATCCAAAGCTAAAATCACTCCTTAAAGGACAAAATACATCCCCCCCCCCTTTTTTATGAACATGCTTTTTTTAAATTGAAATATAGTTGAAGCACAATGTTACATTAGTTTCAGGTGTACAACATAGTGATTGGACAAGTCTGTATATCATGCCTCGCTCACCACAAGAACAAAATACATTCTGTCTTTACGCTTCCACAAACAGCAAGGAGACAAAGCATTATGTGGGCTATACTAAAGTCCTAAAGTCTGCAGCTTGGCTGACCCCCGTTGTTCTTCAAGAAGAATCTGCTTTTGATCATTCTATTGTTCTTCATCTCTGGGTATATTCAATTCTAGTGGGGCTTTTCCTTCCTAACTGCTCTGCGTATTCTTGGAAGGCCCACCTCCCACCCGAACTTCTCAGAGTCAGCAGGCTTCGTGCATATGCTTGGTGTCCTGAAAATCTGCCCAAGTCTTCTCACCAGGGTCCCTGGTACTCACGACATATTTTGCTGTTTAATTGTGACTTGAACCAGAGTCCCTCTTCTGTAGGGTTTGGTAGAAGACTTCGTTCTGTTTTCAAAGAATACCCAGTCCTTGCTTCCTTCCTCTCCTCTGAATGCCTGGATTGTTTGGTGTGTCTTAATCCATGATATTAACTTATTTTATTTTACGTAGTTGAATCAAAAATTTCAAATTCATCTATTCAAGTCTATGTAAACATCAGTAGGTAAAAGCAATTGAAGATTGTTCTTCATGCAATAATATCCTTAATGTTCTTCATGCAGTAACATCCTTAATTTCACCCTCAAAGTTGAGATGAATAAGTGTTTTCACAAAGTTGATTTATTGGGAAATCAAATGCAAGCACTGCGGAGAAGAAAATGTGCTGTATATGATCTATTTAGTTTACCAAAGGTAATCACTTAGGTAATTTGAGAAATAAAGCCTTCCAGAGATATACAGAATTAATCTTACCTTTCAAATTATTTTTAGTGAGAGAGGGTTCTTTTTTGTTTAAAACTCAAGTGAAGTCTGATACTTTTGTCTGAAGTCCACTTGGCTTCATTTTGTTTCACATCATTGGACAGCACAAAGCACCCTTATATAGCATGACCCCCATTCCTTAAAAAAAGAAATTAAAATGGGTCAGTGAGAAGATAAACGTATAATTTCTTTTACATACAGGAACCTGAGAAAACTCTCAAGTATTTACCCAATACATGGGTATTTCTACCCATGTGTAGCTAAGTAATTTAGAGTGGGCTGGCTTATTTCAAAACGTCAAATGATATCCTCAGCAAAATAGTCTCAAGAAATAGGAATCTCTAGAAAATAATGAAAAAAATTATACACTTTACCCATAAGACAGTAGTCAGCAAAAACAGATTGTAGGAAGACAAGAAGACAGAGCTCATCTTAATCATGGTAAAGAGTGGAGAAAATTTTAAGAATTAATGTACATTTAGAAAAACCGTCTTGGATAATGGTTCATATGACAGCAGGCTGATTGAAAGCATTTCTTGTAATATTATTGTATAGCATTTACACTCCCTGTCTCTAAAGAACTTTAGCTTCCTAACAGTCTTAGTTCAGCTCACACCATGTCTTTGTGTCTTTCTGTGTCATATTCATTTCCTAGGGATGATGCAACTATACAGACTCAGTTTATTTGAAAGAAATGCAGTATAAGTATTATGAATCATGAAATGCTTTTATTAGATTTTTTTTTGTTTTAATTCTCATTTCCTTTGGTCATGGCCCTTTTGGAGATTTAAACAGTATTATCATTTGGATTTATCTTTTCTATATTCCTTGCCCATGACAAGGCAATCGTCAACGTATTGTTTTTAGTTGATAAATTCTGATGTTTTTAAGTAATCAATCAGCTGTTTATGAAATAATTTACAGAGCATCAATCAAGGGTCTTCACTGAATTAGGTGTTAAGCTGACATTATTGTCATTTCCTGCACGTTGTCTTACTTACTGGTTTTTAAAAGAAATGGACATTAATGTAGATGAGGATGGAAATTTTTTTTTTCTTTACCAGTTGTTTTCCTTGTATTAACGTGAACTAAACAATTAGCTATGGCTGTCCTTCAGCCATCATCCTCCCTTCAGACTTTTTAAAAAAGTTTATTTATTTATTTATTTATTTATTTATTTATTTATTTGTTTGTTTATTTATTTATTTATTTACTTATTTATGAGTTATCTCTACACCCACCACAGGGCTTGAACTCCCAACCCCGAGATCAAGAGTTGCACGCTCTTCCAACTATGCCAGCCGGGCACCCCTCCCTTCAGACTTTAAAGGCCCTGGTGTAGAATTAAAATTAATAGTTTCTCAGTGCTGGCTGAGCTTATGGATTGGTGGCACTTCTGAATAATGTTGGCTTCTGACAAACAGAAGAGATGTGTATGGAAATGTCGGTTTCAGAGGTAGAAGCAGAGTTGGGATTTAATTTTCCCCTGTGGTTCTGTGTTGAAAATTTGCCTCCCGCCTCCTCTGCCCTTATGCTTGGGTCATTCCAGAATCATCAGAATGTTTTTTTTTTTTTTTTCCCTGCTTGGGATCGTAAGGGGTAAGAGGGGCAAACTTAGTCTGTTTTACACCTATTTTTATCCTAATTTTTTACCTTCTGTGTAAAATCATTTTTGTCCTCTTTCTGCAACTGCCTTGGGTACACAGGACCAGTAGTGTGAATGGGAAGGTGAATTCAGGGGCAGTGCTAAGGTTCTTGTCCTTAGCCACAAGGACAAGGTTTTTTGCATGGAGTGACAAGTCTATAGGAACTGCTCCACTTCCAAACTTTAACGGAGAAGCCAGATTTTTTTGCTCAATGGTGTGATCTGCCGTTAAGTTCATGTTACACATCCTATCTTAATATTTCCCCTTCTCTTAGCTTCTCCCCACCCCGGAGAGCAGTCTCTCTCCCCGTGTCAAACTTCCTTTTCTCTCCTCGTATTTCATTCCTCCAGGATCTGTCAAGTGTCCAAGTTCTCAGAGCTAGCTCGCTTAAAAATGGATCATGTCCAGAGGGACCAGTGCCGACTTCTCATGAATCTATTGGAGTTTCAGATGTACACACTTGCACCCAGAGCAGTGGGAGAGGAGGAAAAACGAGAGGGAGGTCTCCTCTCCAGGAAAGGAAGGCAGGGAGGGCCTTTTCTTCCTGTGGCAGGATTGGTACCTTAAAATCTGCTCTCCCAGGGTTGAGTTTTGGGCTGAGCAGTCTGGGAGAAAGTCAGCCTGAATCCAGAGGCCTGAGACCAAGAGCTTGGCTGAGACCCTGTGACCGTAGCTTCATGGCCAAAGAAGAATATGTAAATTCACTGAATTCCCAGGCATTTCAGTTCTAGAGGAAGAAGATTAGGGGAATCCAAGAGTCTTGACCTCACTGTGAGGCTGAATTAGAAGTAGAGCCTGTTTTAACTAGCACAGCTTGAGTTTTGTACTTGAACCCAAGCTTAAATCAAAATACTCTCCACTTCTACCATATTCTGATGGGAACCGTTATGAAATGTTAAAGTCTAGTCTGAAAGCAAACAGAGCTTTAAGTAAAACGATGTAACATCGTTTAATCGTGTTTATAACTTGAGGGACGAGTGTCTGGGCCTCATATCCCAGATAGGAGCTGGAATTCCACGGCCCTCCTTCCCAATCTGGACCTGTCTGGAAGCATTTATTTGTACGAAGTCTCCCAGTCTGAAAGTCTGTGTCATTGTTTAGATACGCCTGAATAAACAGACAGAACGATAAACTTCCTCCTCAGGTGCGGTTTATATCTTTTGAACCAGACCGTAGCCTGTGAGCCATGCTTTCCTGGCCAGAGGCTGCTTCAGCTCTGCACGTGTGTGCAGGAGGCTCTACTTGGTGCCCAGACCTGGAAGGCGAACCAATGGGCGTGAGGACAGGACGGTGACACTCAGCTCCTAGTGAAGTGGGAGTCCCGCTGGGAAAGTGAATCTGATGCACGAAATGAGATGCTCATTTGGGAAAGTCCCCAAGTCAATAGGAGTCAAAAGTCATGATGTCAAATGTCAAATCCTGCTCAAGCAGGTACTGTGTGCTTAGTAATCAGGAGGAAGACAAAATGAGTTGGCTTTAGTTTCTGGGGGGACATTGGATGAAATAAATTGGATTTGAGATCGGCTGTGCAGAATGTGTTCAATTTTGGGTGCCAGACTTTATTATTATTATTTCTTAAGATTTTACTTATTTATTCATGAGAGATGGAGAGAGACAGGGACATAGGCAGAGGGAGAAGCAGGCTTCCTTTGTGGAGCCTGATGCAGGACTCGATCCCAGAACCTTGGGATCACCATCTGAGCCGAAGGCAGATGCCCAACCGCTGAGCCACCCAGGTGCCCCTTGAATGCCAGACTTAATTTTTTTATTTTTATTTTTTTGAAGATTTTATTTATTTATTCATGAGAGAGACACACACACACACAGACATAGGAAGAGGGAGAAGCAGGCTTCCTGTAGGAAGCCTGATGTGGGACTCAATCCTAGAATCTCAGGATCATGACCTGAGCCAAAGGCAGATGCTCAACCACTGAGCCACCCAGGTGCCCTGAGTGCCAGACTTTAAAAGAGTAATCACCAGAGTCAGCTCAGTGCTTCCCATCTGGGTACTGCATGAGGTGGAGCTGGAGCTCCAACCTCACAACCCTTGTGAGGCCCTTGCCTTTCTTCCCAATATGCTATATAGACACTATCATTTTCTCTTTGTGCACAAGCTGAGTAGTTAGGCAGCACTGAATCAGAGGAGTTTTTGGGTGTCAAAGGACCCAGATACCAGGTCTCCTGAGGAAAATGGAAGGGCCTTGCCACATGCACTCGGAGCTGAGAAGATAAAGGATAAACAACAGTGCTTTTCAAACATTGCAAAGGCCATCTTGTTGCAGAAACAAGTCCACTTGTTATCAATCCGGGGCACAGAATTGAGCCTGTGGGGTGGACGTCCCAATGACCATACAAGAATTCAGCTCAGATGAGAGTTTTCTCACAGTTAAAATGCCTGACAGAGCACTGTTTTTCAGAGCAGTGAACTTTTCGTTTCCAATAACGTGAAGGAGAAAGAAGTTAGATGTCAACAATGCTGGCTGCGTGGATAGGGTGGCAGGGTTAGACTAAATGGACTCCAGGGTTTCTTCCAACTCAAATATCTCCTTCACTGGGTATATATTTAGTACACCAAAGCCAGTAGAAATGATGGAGCTTTCTGTAGCATAAAGAAACAGGGAGTGAGGAGAAGAATTGGGATGTCCCTGTGTCAGGTATATGTCCAGGAATGACAAAAATATGAGATCAATGGTAGAGGTTTTTGAGCATTCTTTTTTTTTTTTTAATTTTTTAAAAAGACTTCATTTATTCATGAGAGACAGAGAGAGAGAGAGAGAGAGAGAGAGAGGCAGAGACACAGGCAGAGGGAGAAGCAGGCTCCAAGCAGGGAGCCTGATGTAGGACTCAATCCTGGGTCTCTAGGATCACGCCCTGGGGCAAAGGCAGGTGCTAAACCGCTGAGCCACCCAGGGATCCCTCTTTTTTTTAAAGATTTTAATTTATTTATTCATGAGAGATGCACTGAGAGAGGCAGAGACACAGGCAGAGGGAGAAGCAGGCTCCCCGTCAGGAGCCCGATATGGGACTCGATCCCCGGACCCCAGGATCACACCCTGAGTGGAAGGCAGAGGCTCAACCACTAAGCCACCCAGGTGTCCCTTCTTTGAACATTCTGATGGGTAAGGGGGAAGGATATGATAAAACAGGTGTGTGTGGGAGTTTGGGTTACTATCCTGGGCTAGAGGGTTGTAGGAGAGATCTGGGGCATGGGGGTGGGGTGGTAAGACATTAACAGCTACTTAGGGAGACCACTGAGGGGCTTTCCCAGTTACCCTACACCTTGCCCCGGCTATGGTGAGAGTAATGGAAACAGAGAAAAAAGAAAAAAGGCAAAAATCAGAATTTAATGAAAAGACCGAAAGGGGTTTCCCTGAAATAGGATTCTGTAAATTATTAATTGAAGGTTATGTGGTTGAGTCTTTAAATCAGGAGACCACAATCAAGTATTTACATTTTGGTCTACCACTCAAGATGACCAGTGACCTGAGTCAAGTCATTAAAATTCCTCATATTTGAATTCCCTAGTAGCATCATCCCAGCAACAGAGAGTGTTTGCAAAATATTCTGGAGTCCTGGATGAAAGGAGCCTTGTTATGTTAATATTAGACTATAATTTTTCTTGTTGTCGAGGTTGTTGTTCTCAGTTACAACAATAATGCAATTTTATATTTCCTACCTTAAGGATGTTTTTGTCTTCCAGTTGGATTCCAGAAGTGGGCTTTTCTGTGAGATGTTCTTTGAAAGACCGGCAAATCGTTCTAATATTTGTTTTAATATTGGTCCAACAAGGGAATGTGAAAAAATATGTAATAGTCAAGATCATTCTTATTTCTCTCCCTACCCCCAATCTAATATCTAGAATATATTGAAAATACTTTGGCCTCATCAATTTGTAAGAAGCTATAATGATTTATATTGGTGCTTTCCTGGGGTACTGATTTTTTTCTTTTTCTTTTTTTTTTTGTGGAATTCTCTGAACAGGGCTTTCCTGAAAAGAATACATTAAGACTGTCAGAATGATTTTTTTCAGCAGACTAAGCTTTGCAGATGCCCTTTGTTGAGGGAAAAATGCATTATTCTGAAAGTCCTTCTGATCTTCGGGAAAACTGAAAATATCAAATGTTCTTCTACCATTTGAACTTCCCTACAAGAAAAATCCCAGGAATATTTATTTTCTGGGCTCACATAGTTCAGAGCTGATGGTATTTTAAAACATAAGAATAGAAGTGCCTTAAAGAAAATTAAACTTTTAACATAGATTTACTGAAAGGAAGCCTCCTCCTGCCCTTGAAAAGCAGAAATTGTAGTACTCCCTTTCTGTTTTCCATTTAATATATATATTTTTTCACCTGAATATTTCCATAGATGAAGTGATGTGTCCAACATAATTATCCTGGGAGATGATTATTTAATGTGTGTCAGCAAGACATGGTTCAGATATGTATTGAGCTCTGGTTGGCTGTGCCCTGAATAAGACCATCCTGCTATTTCAGGATCGCAAAAACAACTCCAATGCATTGGAAAAAGAAGAAAGGAGGCAGTTGGTCTCATGGTTTAGAAATCCATTTTGTGGCTTGCATGGGCAGACAGTCCTTGAGTGTGAGAGAGCTCGCTTTGATTTATAGGGGCTTATAAAATGTGCTGTGCTTTGTACCCAAAGTCACAGACCTGCTGTGAATAGGACATGGACCTGGAGTTTTTGTGGTAGTAAAATTTATAAAACCAAATAATGATCTCTTTGGGAAGAGCCTCAAAGGCGGGAGGGACCGAGTCTGTTAACCTGGGTTTGTACAATGTCTAGCATGGGGCCATGCAGAGACAAGCCCTCACTAATGTCTTTGTTGTTGACGATGATTGAGACTGAGAGTCCAGTGAGGAGCTGGGCGGGGGGGTGTTTACTATGATAGATCGAAGGGGAGCTCGGAGGCCGGGAGGGAGAAGATAAATGGGCAGTTGAGGACCTCGTTTGGCAGATGCTAGTGCTGTTCTTTAAGAAAAAGGAAAATGGCTCAAATTCTCCTCCAGAAGTGTCCTGGCCCCCTGCTAGGGAATTCGCTCCTGGTTTGGAGGCGTCTGAGACGTTCAGAGTGATTGGGGTGCAAAAGGTCATTTGTGGCTGTCTTCTCTCTTGGCATGGCTGGCTGTCCACTGTGCTTGATCTTTTATTCTGCTCCCTTCTTCCTGTCTCTCCTCCTCTCTCCCTTTCTTCCCTCAACTCCTTATTGATGTTTGCTTCTCTACTAGGCTGCAAAGATCTCACTCTTTTTCTTCCTGTGTCTGGAGACTGTTTCGGGGACAGTGTGCATCCACCAAACCAGCATTTTTATGTGTGAGCGAGTTGAGGCTTGCCTAAGCACAGAGCAGGGAGGTCCTAGGACATTTTCTAGCGTGCCTACTGGGTTTTCTTGCACCTAAGGTGGAAAAGCAAACAGATTGTCATAGGATCAGTATGAACTTTAGCTGGCCTTGCAGTTTGTTATTATAGACAATGTATCCCTTTAAGGCAATTTTGTTGAGAGAATGTCTCAGTTTGAGGGAACGGATGAAGAGCAGAAGCAATATGAGGTTGTTAGGTCCCTGAGTTACTCTCTAAGTAGCAAGAGAAAGGGTGTGTTTCTCTCAGGCTGCAAGTGCAACGAAAACCTGTGCGTTGCCGAGTTAATAGTTAATGCAGGTCTAGTTTTATGCCTAAAAGAGAATGTGTTTATTTATTTTAAAGTAGGCTCCATGCCCAGTATGGGGCTCCCACTCACAACCCCAAGATCTAGAGTTGCATGTTCTACCAACTGAGCCAGCGGGGTACCCCTGCCTAACAGATGATTTATCATGGAAGGAAGAAAAGATATTCAATGCATATAGTTTGTTATGTGTGCAGAAATTACTGTGCTCTCAGGTATGCTGAATTAATGAATTAATAGCTATTCTTTTTAAAAAGATTTTATTTATTTGAGAGAGAGAGAGAGAGCAGGAGCAGAGGGTAGGGGGTAGGGGCCAGGGACAGAGAGAGGGAGAAGCAGACGCCCCCCACTGAGAAAGGAGCCTGATGGGAGGCTCCATCCCAGGACCCTTGAGATCATGACCTGAGCCGAAGGCAGATGCCTAACCCACTGAGCCACCCCAACACCCCTAAATTTAGATATTCTTAATTCTTTTTCATTTGCTGCCTGCAGCTCTGTGCAGAGAGATCCTTTTACTGCATGTATTCATCAACAAGCACGTTTTCTAATAAAGAAAAGGCCTCCAACCTGATTTTTGTCCCTGTTCCCAGTGTACTCTTCCTTAGGAAGATTGTAACCTTGTCTCACAGTCTGGTTAGCAGCGGGGGCCCCATAAGACACAGACAGGAAATGTCATCCCCTCGCAGCTTCGTCACTGCCATGGGAAGGGTGACATCCTTCAGGTCCACCCCGGCAACAGGTTGTGCCATTAGCATCTAGACTAGTTGGTGACTGTACTCAGTGGTGACCCTCCTCAGATCTGCTTTTGCTTTAGGCTTAAAGTGACCTCCTCACTCCAGTTTGCCCAGGAGCCTCCCACTATGCACTCGCTGGCCCAGGATAGTTAGTAGAAGCACCTCGTTCCTTCTCTGGGCTTCTTCATCAGTTAGCTTGGGTATGAGTGGAGAGAAGCCAGGTTCCAGTCGGCTGTTCCTTTAAACAGACGAGAAACTATCGTTGTCAGTAGCTAGTAACATTGGGTCTATGTTAGCAGGTTTCTGATCTGGGAAGGAGATATCCATTCTCCCACTTAGATATTCCCTCACCGTCTATCTCGGGTCACAGACAGTTCGAGGTACTGGGAACACAGAAGTGAAGAAAACAAGTCATGGCCCTAAAGAAGCTTATGTTTTGGTGGGAGAGACAGGCAAAAACAAACAAACAAACAAGATACGATTTAATGTCACATAATAATAAATGCTGTAAAGAAGCCAAGCAGAGGGTGGGGATGGAGACGTCGCCAGAAGCGTGATCTCCAATGGCATGGCCCGAGAGAACTTCTGATGGTGTGACATTTGAACGGTCACGATAGTGACCTCCGATAGGTCCTGTGCAACAGGAAATGCCTTGTTTAACTACTTCAGATGACCCTGGGGTGTCCTGGAACCTCACAGGGGAAAGGACAGTGATTGACACGATGTGATGGCCACTTGTTTTGTGTGTGGTGTCTTCAGTTTGCTATGAATTTGCTCTGTATCTTCTGTCCGGTACCAAGAACTGGAGTTTTCCACTTGGTGTATTACTCACATCACACTTCCGGTGAGTTTGAGACTTCAGAGAGGGATGGGGAGAGGAGGACATTTTTGAACATGGCGCAGCAACATTCCAGAATGTCTCCAAGGCTGTCTTCTGTCCGCCGTGTGGCTCCATAGGCAGGTGTTCTGGGACATTCTTCCTGGGCTCCAGGTCCTGGTTTGGAGCCTCCTGCCATCTGAGAGGTTTGCAAAGTCTCCTGAACCTTAGAGAGGGAAGAGAAATGGGCTCTTATACCCAAAACCTTCAGAGTGAAGTATTTGCCAAGTGCTTTGCAATCGGCCTTCCCATAAACCCCCCTCATCATCTCTGTGATGGGGTTTCTCGTTCCGGCACCCACTCTGCGGCATAAATGGAGGGACAGATGGGGATGGCAGAGTGGAGGAGAACAAGAGAGGATATGGAGCTGGAGCTCTTCACAGGGATGACCCCCCTGTGCACTTCCTGTGGGGCCAAGCAAGTGCCTGGCACAGGCTTTTGGCTCTCGGTAAAAGCTGTGGCACGAATAAGCTACCCAAGGCAAAGGTGAGCTGCTATTTATTTGAAAAGTTTTGAATACAGTTATATATTAAACTAGTTAATCTTCAAGGAATGACATTTAAGAATGTGTAGTAGATGAAGAAAGGATGAGTGGTGAGGTGGCCATTGTATGGTGGTCAGTACACTATCTCCCAGGGTTTGAATTGCTGATGATATCTTGGATGTTGTATCTGATTGGTGGTTGGTTTGTCCTTATGTCTATCTGTTCATCCATCTATCCATTCCTTAACCCACCTTTGCACCTCCCCATTCAAAGTTGGTCATATAGGAAGAGGTACTATTACTTAGTGCGATTATTCATCTCACTTGGACTCTGCTTTCTTTTTTTATGAAGATTTTATTTATTGATTGATGAGAGACACAGAGAGAGGCAGAGACACAGGCAGAGGGAGAAGCAGGCTCCCTGCAGGGAGCCATATGTGGGGTTTGATCTCAGCACCCCAGGATCTTGACCTGAGATAAAGAGATGCTCAACCACTGAGCCTCCCAGGCATCCCTGGACTCTGTTTTCTTAGTTACAGAGTAATGGGTTTTATCTAGAGTATTTAAAAGGAACTGTTAATATTAGAACCCTGAGGTTGTTATATTTGATTATGCACGAGACATTGGAAAGAATCCAATTGAATTAAACATGAATTAAACGGGGGTCCTACCTCCAAAGAGCACAGTCTGGAGGGTGTGGTGACAATAGGGAGATAGTAATAGTGCATGCAGAGAATGACCAGTTACCCAACACTGCTGCCGTGAGATTAGGAGGGCAATTCAGAGAAGGGGGAGATGTTTTTTGGCTCTGGGTGTTAAAGAAGACTGTCTGGAGTGGGGGAAGGTGGCATTTATTGAGTGCAGGGAAATAACACTTAAGTTACTGAATATGAGTTGCTTACCATCCTCACTTGGAGCTCATTTTAGTTCAAAGCAGTGAGACAGGCTTTCATATTCCTATTTAGCAGATGGAGAAAGTGAGGCAGGGAATAGGAATAAGTAATTAGCCCAGAGCCACCAGGCAGTGGAGGAGCCGAGCGGTGATTCAGGAGGAGGTCCATGAGTCAGGAGAGAGATGAGGCTGGCAGGGTGTTTCAGGAGAATAAAAGACCATCTGTGGGGTCTTGACCAGGTGGAAGTGCCCTGCATTATGGGAGGAACAGCAGGGACCCCAGAGGTAGTAGTAGAAACCAGGCGTGGGAAGCTGGTTGGACTTCCCTCATGCCGGGCTACAGGATCTGGTTTTCATTTGGCCCATGTGGAGATTTGGTGCTGGGACATAACATGATTAGAGGAGTGCATTTTAGGATGTTTATGACTATACAGCTTTCTTATGATTCTAAAATACTTGCATGCATCTAAGTTCTTCAGTGTGGTATCCAGAAATTCCCTCCCCTGGTGTCTCCTGCAGTCTGGCCCCTGAGAGGTTTTGTGGAGGGCTTTTGTACTAAAAAAACAGCTCGCCCCGCTCCACCGGCCTGCCATTCTGAACATCAGCACTTTTTAAAAATCCCTGTTCCATTCTTGGGATTTTGAGAAGACAATTCCCTAATCTTCCCCCCACCTCTGTGCTGTTCCCTTGGCTTTAATCTATTTCCCGCGATTTCAGAACTTCTCTATTAATAAAGGAATAATTAGATCTGCTTTGGCTTTGCTAGTGAAAAAATATACCATAATATTTAGATTAAAACAGTGTACAACTACACTAGAAAAACACATCCCGGTTACATGATGAGTTCCTCCTTTTCCTTTTTATTCACAATATCCTGGGGTGGCCTACTGGAGAAAAAATACTATTTGATTCTCCCTGGGTGGTCAGACAAGACTTGTAAAGACTCTTGTTTGTTTTGTGTTAGGCTTCAAAGGCAAGCAAGCTTCCCTCCATAAAGATGTACTAAGAAAATGGGGATTTTTTTGAAGTTGCTATGTATAAAGGGAAATCCAGAGCAACCATCTTCCTTTAGAACTACAAGCTAATGTGATTAGAGGGTCTCTTTTCACCGGGGATCTTTGTTGTTTCTATGTCTGGTCAATACCATCAATCTTACTGGGAGATCTGTGCTCATGAAAACCATTTCCACCTGTGTTTTTTAATTTAAAGTTTTATTTTTTTTTTACCCACACAAACACATGCGTTCATCTTTCAACCCATGTTTATTGTGCACATTTAGATGGTTTTAAAAGCTAAGGAATCCGAGTGGTGTGCATGTGTGTGTGTGTTGTTGATGCTCTGTTGGTGCATGCTGGTGAAACCTGGTCCTCGGGCCACATGTTCTGCACATTCCAATTAGTAAGGCCCTCTTGCTGCGGAGTGGGAGAAAAGTTTGGATTGGGGTCAGGGCTGGCTAAATGTGGGATCCCTTTTAATGCAGGCTTTGCAGAATTCCCTTATTAGCACCTCGAGGTCAGTGGGAACCGGGGGAAGCTGGTGTCCTGTGCACAGTTGGTATTTTCTGCTGTGTGTAGCGTGTGTCAGCCATTTCCAATAAAATGCTTATTTTCTCCATTTCATAAAATTAATTGTACTTAATGGGGGAGGTTGATAGTGCTGAATTATTTTAAGCCTGGAGGGAGCAGAGCAGCTGTGTCCTACATCAGACCACTGATCTATCTAATAGGTTGTCTTGCCACCTGATTCAATGGACGAATGTGCGTAGCCAATTACGTGAATCCCTGTATGGAGTGAAAAATGACCTTGAGCCCCAGAGAGCCAGACAGTTGCTTGATGCAGTGTGTTCACCCACTGAAGCTGTTTTGCTGCCTTGGCCGGATAGGAAATGTGGCATATTTCTAATCTCTAGAATTGTATTTAAAAAAAAAAAAAAAAGAAGTAGCCACTATGTAAAATAGGTAAATCTATCATGACTTGCCAGGAACTTTGCTTTTGAAACCAGATGCTTAGAAAAATAAGTAGTTTGGGGGGTGTAGCCTCTAAAAATGTTAGGGAAGGGAAGAACCTGCAAGCATCTGCATTGTTATAGCCAGACATATAACCTGTTCTTATAAACTGTGTTTGTTTTTTTTTTTTTTTTAATGAAGACTATTAGGGAAAGGAAAATATAAATTTTTTGAATAAAAAGACTTAGAAACACCATAAGCTAATTTTGTTGGGTATTCTTTTGGGCAAGTATTTCTATAATCAAATACATTCTTAGAAAATATCAGATTTTTAAAAGAGAGAAGTCCTGGCATAGAAAACAAACTTAACCCTTGGTATGACCTTGCATGTCTTTGTAAGTCCCGGAGTCAGGATTCACTGTGGCTTTGATGTGAGTCTACCAGCAACAGGATGGCACTCAGCAAAGTGCCCATGGTGTAGTGGGAAGAAAGTCCTTTTGGAGTCAGCCAGCTCCTGGTTTTGATCTATGGCTCTGCTATGGCTAGTTCTATGACCTTGGGCAAGTTACTGCATACTCTCAGCCAGTCTCTGTCCATAGCCTTCTACTGATGTTGAGACAAGCCTTACAAAAATGGTTTTAGAGGGTAAATGAAATAAGCAATAGACAATGGGGTCTGATATATATGATGTGAGTCAGGATTATAAATATATATATATATATATATATATATATATATATATATATATATATTTGTATTAGCTTTCTTTCTTTGCTCTGATTACATCCCAGGGCTAATATTTTTTCATGTGTAAAAATGCACTGTTAACTCTGGTAGTCACTATGAACATTTAAAACCCTTCATTTTTCAGATAATGAAGTCTAGCCCCAGAAAGGGAGAGTGACAAGCTTGCATTGCTTTACAATAGGAGTAGCAGAGCTGCTGCTAAAACCAGGTTGTTGGGTGCTTCCAGCTTTAATTCCAGGTATAAGGAGGGCCTAGCACTCTGTAGTGAGTCTGTGGCATGGGATGGCTCTAGAGCGGGCAAGTCCAAAAGCAACTCTTATGTGTTCTTTTCTTCTAGAAATCTTCAGGGTAGACCAAAATGTGTACTGAAATGTCAGTCTGCTGTGTCCTTCTGTTTACTCTTGCAACTTTTGACTCAGTTTCCCTTTCTTTCCTAGTACTCTCAGGTGACTACGGAAGCATTAGCACCCTGCATGCTCAGGTAAGAGACTTTTTGGGTGGGAGAGATTTACAGATAAAGGGTCATACTGATTCCCTTTGTGGCTGCGGCCTGGTTTTTGCTCTTTCCTGGGTTGCCCTAAAGATCCTCATGGCCACCTTTTGCTTTTATTTATTTTAGTTTCTTTTCTATGCTATTACCCTATTATATTTTTGGTTTCATTTTTATCTACTCATATATGTATGTTGTGATAGAAAACATGCATGGTAATGGCAATCCCTACCTTCAGGGTAAGGCTTTGCTCTTGAAGAGACAATTCGAGTATAAGGCAGGTGGCAACTATCTGTAGTGTTTTAAAATTTTTTTCAATGCATACATTACTCTTGAAGATGAGAGCTCTTTGTTTTTTTTTTTTTTTTTTTTTACATAGATACAATATTGTTTGTACACCTAAAACAATAGTTAACAATAATCTCTTAAAAGATTTTATTTATTTATTTATTTATTTATTTATTTATTTATTTATTTATTTATTTATGAGAGCCCAAGAGAGTGAGAGTGCAGGGAGAGGGGTAGAGAGAGAAGGAGAAGGAGAAGGAGAATCTTGAGCAGGCTCTGTGTTGAGCTTGGAGCCGGACTCAGGGTTCAACATGGGGGTCAGTCAGTCTCACAACCCATGAAGAAGATCATGACTTGAGCAGAAATCAAGAGTTGGACACTTAACCAACTGAGCCACCCAGGTGCCCCAACAAGAATTCTTTTATATGAAACACCCAGTCTGTTCAATATTCTCATTGTACAGACACATACTATAAAAACAAATCTTAGGCATGCCATTTACAACATGATGGCTATGGTTAGTACTGCTGTGTGGTGTATTTGAAAGTAGTTGAGAGAGTAGATCCCAATAGTTCTCATCATAAGGGAAAAACATTGTTTCCCCTCCTTTTCTTCTTTTCTTTTCTTTTCTTTTCTTTTCTTTTCTTTTTTCTTTTCTTTTCTTTTCTTTTCTTTTCTTTTCTTTTCTTTTCTTTTCTTTTCTTTCTTTTCTTTTCTTTCTTTCTTTCTTTTCTTTTCTTTTCTTTTCTTTTCTTTTCTTTCTTTTTTTTTGTACCTGAGATGATGGATCTTAACTAAACGTATTGGGGTGATCATTTCACAATATGTGAAAGTCAAATCATTTAGCTATACACCTTAAATGTAAACAGTACTGTATGTTAATTATATCTTCATAAGAGTATGGGGGAAAAGAATCTCCGGTATTTTGTATGTTGGGAGGCACCACTTTAGTCTAAGCAGTGGTTCTCAAGGTGTGGTCCAGCATCAGCATCACCAGGGAACTTGCTAGAAATGCAAATAATTGAACCCTATCCCAGACTGAGTTAGAGACTCTGGGGGTGGAGTGATTCTTTAGGTGATTCTAACCCATTGCAGAGTTAAAGGAAAAATAGTGGTCTAAAGAAAATCCCAATGTTTTACTCTATACACACCCTATTTTATGTTTGTCTTTGGGTTCAACACAGCAGAATATCCTGAGATACTCAAGATACACAAGATGGTGCACTTATACCTGGGTCATTGTGATATAATAGGAAATATATATTTTGGTCTTCCTCCCTGGCTTCTGGCCAGAGCTCCTAAAACCTCAGTAATTTCCTAAGACTAACAGAAGCGTCTTTTGTTTTAATATCTGGTTATTGTTCCTAGCTCCTGAAACAGCTCTGGAGTGATATGTTTTGTTATTCAGAACAAGCCCTTTCAACCACACCTGAGTTTCTGTTAATAAGGCAACTCTTGGAAAGCCTCTAATTATGGGGGCTGGTTGCCAGGGGAACCACCGTGTGATTAGACGATTAGAGGATTGGTACTTGCAGGCTCCACCCCCTGACCTCCAGGGAGGCGAGAGGGGGCTGGAGGTTGAGTTAAACACCAGTGGCCAATCATCTAGTTCATTATACCTACCCTAGGAGAAGGGGTTTGGAGAGCTGCTGGGTTGAGGCTGGGCAGGTCCTGGGAGCAGAGCATGCCAGGAGGCCCACGTCCGCCTCTTGCGCCTTGCCCCAGGCATCAACCCCGTCTGCCCGTCCCGGAATTGTAGTCTTCATAATGAACAGGTAATCTGGTAAGTAAACTGTTTTCCTCAGGCCTGCGAGCTGTTCTAGTAAGTTAATGAACCGACAAAGGAGTTGTGGGAACCCCTGATTTCCATGTAGGTGGTGGGTGGGAGTCACAGGCTGTGATCGGGGCTTGCAAGTGGCCTTTGGGGTGGGCAGCGTTCTTGTGGCTGGAGGCCTTAACTTGTGGGGTCTGTGCGACTCTGGGCAGGTGGTGCAGAGTCAGAATTGAACGAACTTGCAGTACCCCCAGTCTGTGTCCCTCGAGATGTGGAGAATCGCTGGGTGGGGGGCAAGGCGCACGTTTGGTGTCAGGAGTGTTATGTGAGTCGAGGGAAATGGGGAGTTTGCTTTCTCATGACCAAGTTGGGGTTGAAGGCTTTCGTTGCCTTCCGGGGGCCTGGACCAAGCCCCTTCCATCTGTGGCTGCAGAAAGCATCCTGCTGAGCCCACTCCCTTGTCGGGAAGCCAGCACGCGCAGGCCATTGACTAGAACCTTCTGGCCCCGGAAACAATGTCGGGACAGACCCAATTAGAACCATAACTTCTGTGAGTGTGTTTGGTGGAGAAACAAACTTTTTAAAAAAGAGCACACTGCTAAAAATTGGGGTACTAAGGTGCTTGCCGCACTGGAGCATCACCCGGGCAGCTTCTAGAAAGGCCCCGGTCACCTGGCCTGGCCTCAAGAGTTTCAGTTGAGTTGGGAGTTGGTGTCAGGAGGGGACAGGGCTCGGTCCTCGCATCAGCATCAGCGTGGTCTGAAGGTTCTCCAGGGGACGCTACCGGTGGCGGTGGTTCACAACCAGGAATTTATTTGGTTCGGGATAGAGGTAAGGAACTACGTGAAAATACATCGCAAGAGTGTGACTCTCCGGGGGCTTCCTCCAAACGAATACGTGCTTTTCGGACTGTGGTTCTTGAAGCTATTGGCTTGTTCTGTGTTCAGCTGAGGCCCAAATTCATGCCACAATCTTTCTGGCCAGTTCTAGGTAAGGAGATTCGACTAGGGTTTCTCTGCACACCTGTAGGTGTCTTGGGGGTTCGGGGGTACAATGCGTATTTCTGTAGCCCGTGAGTCAACCTCTGCAGTTGCCCTTCATCTAAGTGGACATTGCTCTGGGAAAGAGACTGATGTTTTGCAGGGTGGGCCATTTTAATGTTTCTGAGGCTATCAATGAGACCAGAGCCTTCCTTGCAGTCCCGAGGTTACGGGAAGGAAAGATTGAGCTGTATTTGTTGGTTGAGTGTTGAAATATTCCATGGAAAAAGGGAAACAAGTTCTACCACTGATTTTTCTTGGCAGGATTGGTAACCTTTCCCCCCAAATTTCTGGCAAGTGTGATTAGAAATTGACTTGCAGGATTTGCTCCCACTTGCTTCCCAAGACATCTTTTGCTGGCTTGCTGCTGACTAGCAGTAGTTAATTTGCTATCTCTCACACGTGTTATCCAAAAATCACAGAACTCAGAAATAAACAGCATGAACTTGGTCGGTCACATTTGGAGGATTAGCCAGATGTAAATCTGAGTTGGACTTGGGAGGTTTCGTGTGCCTCATTTAAAAATAAATAGAACTCTAGTTTTGAGTAGAAACAGATTTTTAAAAAATGAAATATCGTACTGGAAAACAAATTTTATTTTTCCAATAAAAAAATGCGGGGAGGAGGTAAGCTTTTCTTGACGCCAGTGCTTATTTTATTTCATGCCCTTTCTTTCTCCTTGCTGATGGCAGATGCAGCCAAAATAAGACCTGAGTTCATTTTCTAAAATGGGGGAAAAATTAATCATTCAGGAATTTATTTATTCTTAATTGACAGCAGACGTTTAAAACCTGATTGGTTACGGTCGACGGTTTAACGTGCCTTTTAGGAAAATACACCTTTATGTATAGCTCAGAGTTTTCTGTGGACTCCTTATGACACAGCAGGTTGAGGTGTTGGTTGGCCGTGAGGGTTTCTGATTCTTAGACCTTCTAAAATGTTATTCCTCACCAAGAGAAAAGCGAAAGCTATTTTTCATGTGATTACAATATGAGTTATGTGATTAAAAAGTTTTCTGTTGATATGCAAATTTGCTGCCAGAAATACCAAATATTCATATGCCACCTGTTTTTAATTCGAGCAAAATCCATGATCAGAACGAAATAAAAAAAATCTTAGAAAAATCAGAAAAAGAATTCAAATTTTCTTAAACTTTTTGTACTTATCTTTCCAGATTGTACTAAGTCAAACTAATACACCAACGCCAAAAGGTTGACTCTACCAAGTAGAGATAATGTTTCATACAGACATGTGATTTGAGTTGCGGATCTGTTAGACCGTTCCGGGGAGTGGATTTTGATCATACAGGTTTCTAAGCAGTCCCCAAATTTAACAATTGTGGATCATATTACCTTTTGTTTTCTATTTATTACAAAAGTGACTATTTGTGACCTGACATAGTAAAACCTGCCTGTCTAAACCGGTACGGCTGTCCAGCCATCCTGTCCCATCTTCTTTGCCCGTGAAATCCTTTTCTGTTCTTCAATCCCGAGATCAAATTTACAGTGTATACCACTACCCTTTTCTAGGGACAAAGATAGTTTGTCCCATTAATTTATGAGTGTTTTAAAAGTAACGAATGGTCAGATGTGCAGCAGACTAACTTCGCAGAAGGGCTTTTTTGAAAGCTTCTGTCACTGAAGGTGTGGGGTGAGGGATGTGGTAGTGATGGGGATCCAACAGCTCTTTGGTAGGTAGATGTTATCCAATTTCAATAAGTAAGGTGTAGGGAAAGGTAAAGAGAAAGAGAGAAAGCACCAGAAGGAAATAATCCTACCCATGCTCAGATATTGTCCATATGACCTCAGACACAGACACTGAAGTGACGGAACCAGACTGCTTCTCTGTGTATTCCTGTGATCTAATTAAATGTGTTTTCACTTAAAAAGGATAACAATGTTAGATCTTAATGGGATTAACCTCACTGAAGTTTATTAGGCATTGCTTTGACAGTAAAGATTATGGATGGCTCAAGTTCTGTGCTGCTGAGGATAGCCAAGGTATCAAACAAAACGTGTATTATATGACTGACACTTGGAATGGGAGCAGAGTTTGAATATTTTTCCCTCTAATTTTTTGGGAAGATTCATTTTGATACTAAGGTGAAGTGTTTAGCTAAAACAAAAGGGAGGCATGGTTGTTGTTGTGTTTTAAGTAGAACCAAGGCTGTATTGTTCCTGAGGGTTTCTCTTGCTCCAAATTATCTAGATGAACTGTTTCTTTAGCTCAAGTTCATTGATAACTACCCACTTATTTTTTTAAAAAAGATTTTATTTATTTATTTGAGATAGTACAAGCACAAGCAGGGTGGAGGGGCAGAGAGAGAGGGAGAGCAGACTCCCCACTGAGCAGAGAGCCTGATGTGGGTCTTGTTCCCAGGACCCTGAGATCATGACCTGAACCGTAGGCAGATGCTTAACTGACTGAGCCATCGGAGCCAACACTTTCTTTTGTATGTGTTGTAGGTACTGAATAGCATTTTTTTTTTCTTGTGGTAAAACATAAAATTTACCATCCTAGCTGCGTGAAAGGTACAGATGAGTTGTCCTGAGTACATACTTGCACAACCGTCACCATTATCTATCTCTACAACTTTTCTTCCCAAACTGGAATTGTACCCACTAAACACTAACTCCCATTCTTCCTTCCTCTCAGGCCCTGGCAGTCACCATTCTACCTGTTTCTGTGAATTAAACGGTAGATAATGATTTGTAGAATCCTACAGTATTTTCTTTTGTGTGTGTAACTGGTTTATTCCATTTAGTATAATGTCCTCAAGGTTCATCCATGTTGTAGCATGTGTCAGAATTTTTAATACCATATTCCATTGTATGTGCAGATCATTTTGTTTATACATTCACTTATCAATAGCATGAGTGGATTTCTTCCAACCTTTGGCTATTATGACTCATGCTAGAAAGAACATAGATGGACAAATATCTGTTGGAGTATCAATATTTTTGAATTGCTTCCCCAGGAAAAGTGTCTTTGTCCAATTGTGTAAGATACCCACATGCTGGTTTTGATACTGATTAGGTGACTTCAATATTGTTTGTAACAAAGCCTTTTTTGTAGCCTCATGAGAATTAGTATGTTGTGTATGATTTGTGAAGGTCCCCAAAGGCGTATAGGGACAGATAAACACATGGCACTACAAACCTTTAGAACACACCTGACGAGACATAAAGATCCACTTTTCCCTGGTAAAGACCCATCGAGATACACTTTTTAAAACAAAGTCTGGCATCATAGAAAGACCTACGTTTTAGAATCTTCATTAAGATGACCTCTGGAAAAATTAAAGTGGCTTCCAAAATTAGCATTCTCTGGCTAACCAAAATTCTCAAAACAGAGGATAATCTGGGATTCGGAGCATATGTCTTTCCCTAGAGAGTAAACTTTATCTCTTGGAAAGTAGTGCAATAGCTCCTTTTGGGAGCATATACCACCCAAAGATACATCCTCTCCTCACATTTTTGGTGTTTTCAATGTTTTTTCTACCTTCTAGAACAATCCTGACCCGATGATTATTTCAGACACCTTATGGTTACCTAAATAGGGAAGCTCCCTGTAGCTAATATTTGAGCAGGTACTGTATGTTAGTTAGGATATTATTACTAGTTAATGTTCATCCAATCCTTGGTGTGATGGACATGTTCCAAGCCCTTTATATGTGTCGTGATTTATTTAATCTTTCCCAATATTTCAATGTGTTTGATACCAGTATAACTGATTTCACAAATGAGACAGAGGTTCATTTGAGGACACAGTTAGGAATTGTCAGAGTCAAGATTTGAACTCAGGCATCTGACTTCAGACTGTGTATCTTTGACCACTATGCCCTACTGGCCTGGCACTTTGCCATTGATCTAACTTATAAGCTATGTGGGCAGCATTCTCTGGAGGACAGATTCTGAGGAGAAAAAGTCAGTTCTGTGTGTCTGTCTTGAAACCCATGCCATATTAAATGATCACCAAGTATTTTAGAAGTTCAGCAACAAAGGACCAAGCTCTCTTCTGAACACCGTGCCCTTTATTTCCCTTTTTAAAAGGTAAACCCATTTCCTGGAAAAAGAAATTCAGAAAGATCATGGTTAGGAATTTTTAAAAAATTAATCTATTTTTATGAAAGTTTACTACTTCTCTATGAATTTATATTTTGTAAAGAATTTACCAGAAGTATTGGGAATAAACCTCACTCAAAAGTTTGGTATTAGAGTTTGTAAGGAAGATCTACTTATGTCCAGTTAAAATTGCGTGATTCCTCTTAAGATACTGGTGTTCTAACAAGTACTTGTAGCCAATTTTATCCCAAAATATCCAAGAATCATTATTTATACCCGTTAGCAAGTGAATGGGTCCTCTTAATGAGGTCTTATTTTTTCTGAATGCTCTTGGTGAGGATTAGAGAGTCCTTTGTAGCTGAAGGAACATTCTATGAGCAAAAGTCATAGTTGCCAGGCATTTTGCTAGAGGCTGTGGAATTAAGGACCTTTAAGAAATAATGGTTAAGATAGGTTTAACTTAGTATGAGACACAGAGCTAAGACAGGAGATGTACTAATTCTGTTGAGGAATGTGGTTTGGAGAAAAATAAACTGGGTGGGAGCTTGGTTTTTCAAGTTGAAAAACCAAGGAGTTGTCTGGACAAGGTACGGGGTAGTGGTGGCGGGGATGGCGGGTGAGTGTTCTCAGGCAAAGGAAAAGCTGCATACAAGAATATTTAGGTAAGAATGACGAGTTGAATTAATGTGGAAAAAGATTTAGGTGACAGATTTTAAAACTACTTTTGAGTCTTGGCTTATCCTCTGTCAAGGTATATCAATCACTTTGGCCTTTGTTTTGAGGATTAAAAGTAATGTATGTAAACTCTTCAGTAAACCTGATGTAGAGATTTCTACATGGATGCTGTCATATGCTATTATCCTTTTCATTTGTCTCTTTGTTTTGAATGGTATTACATTTGCATGATGCAAAACTCCCCAAAATAAAAAAAAAATCTTCCACATTTGAGCATCTTCTGTCAGGTTCCTCATTTTCAGCTCCCACGGAAATCACTATTTGTAGTTTCGTATACAGCACTTTATGGTCCCTTTCTGCTGCTCTATGAGGAAATAGGAGTATCCATTCTATACTTCCTGTTCTTACACAAAAGGTAGCATATTATACACATTGTGTAATACCTTCCTGTTTTATACTTAACCATACATACTAGACCTCTTTCCATATCTGTTTATAAGCGAACTTCCTCATATGCTTTTTTTTTTTTTTAAAGTACTACTTTATTTGGATAGTTTGACTCCCAAGATATTACAGTAACAGTACAGAGTTCTCACATGCGCTTCACTCAGCCTCCCCCAATTAGTATCTTAGTATGTTGTCAAAATCAGGAAATTGACTTTGGGACAATACTCTTCACTCTGATACCTTATTTGCACTTTACCAGTTTTTATATGCATTCTCTTTAGGGGGAAGTGCCTATTTCTTTTTTTTTTTTTAATATATTTTTTTCTTTATTTATTTATGAGAGTGTCACAGAGAGAGAGAGAGAGAGAGAGAGAGAGAGAGAGGCAGAGACACAGGCAGAGGGAGAATCAGGCTCCATGCACTGGGAGCCTGACGTGGGATTCGATCCCGGGTCTCCAGGATTGCGCCCTGGGCCAAAGGCAGGCGCCAAACCACTGTGCCACCCAGGGATCCCCAGGGAAGTGCCTATTTCTATGCAGTGTTATCACGCTTGTGTATTTGAGCGACCATCTTGCCAGTCAAGGTGCAGAACTGTTCCCTTACTGGGGCACCTGGCTGGCTCAGTTGGTGGAGAATGTGACTCCTAATCTTGAGGCTGTGAGTTCAAGCCCCGCATTGGGTGTGGAGATTACTTACATAGAAAATCTTTGCAACAATGAATGGGGCACCTGGGTGGCTCAGTCAATAGAGCACCTGACTCTAGATTTCAGCTCAGGTCATGATCTCAAGGTGGTGAGATCAAGCCCTATGTTGGGCTCTGTGTTGGGCATGGATCCTACTTAAGATTCTTTCTCTCCCTCTGCCCCCTCCTCCCATAAATAAAGGAAGAAAATCTTTAAAACGAAACAAAGAAAAACTTTTCCCTTGCCATCAAGCAACTACCTTCTCTGCTACTTTTTATTTTTTATTTTTTATTTTTTTCTGCTACTTTTTAATAGTGTGACCTATCCACTAGCAACTGCTGCTTAATCCACACATTATATGTATGCCTACTTTAAGAAAACCCAAACATATATTCCATGCTTCTCAACGGTAAGAATCATATTTTCATATATTTTTATTCCCTATTGGACCAAGCACTTAATGGGTACTTAATAAGAACTTGTGGAGGGATCCCTGGGTGGCTCAATGGTTTAGCACCTGCCTTCAGCCCAGGGTGTGATCCTGGAGACCCGGGATCAAGTCCCACATCAGGCTACCTGCATGGAGCCTGCTTCTCCCTCTGCCTGTGTCTGCCTCTCTCTCTCTCTCTCTCTCTCTCTCTCTCTCTCTCTATCTCATGAATAAATAAATAAAATCTTAAAAGAAAAAAAAAAAACCAACCTTGTGGAAATGCAGGAGTCAAAACCCGAAACAAAGCCAAGCCAAATAGAAGATTCAGAGTTGAAAAACAGATGAGTCAGGATCATTTGCTTCACGAAATAACTAAGTTCAGACTTCCTTAAGTGGGAACTCCTCAATGGGAATTAAGTGACAGTTTATCATTTCTTATAGGACTCCATTAAAAGTGCTAGTGATCAGAACACAGTCTTTTAAAAGCATCGCTTTTCAGTGTTTCTGTTTTCATAATTTCCTCCCCCTTTAAGGCCCTCTATTTTAGTGGCATGATAGTGTTTATTATCCCTAGTTGACAGAGTAAGAAACTGGCTAAAAGAGGGAAGAAAGCTGTCATTGAGTCTAATAAGACTAAATCAATTTGATTTAGGCTGTCCAACAACCTAAGGTTAACATTACTCTCCTCATTTTACAGAAGAGAATGAAAAGTGCTCAGAACTTTAGGAACTTGCCTCAGGCCAGTTGAGATCAGACAGGTTTCCAAACCTACAATTCTCACCAGGACTCCATAATGAATACTTTGCTTTCCTTGGGTTAAAAGTTAAAGAATTCAGATTCCCTGCCTCTTTTTTTTTTTTTTTTAATTAATAAATGATGGTGAAAGTAGTATTCCAGCACATTATTTATGGAAGATCTATACTGTAATAGTTTATAAAAATGATCAAGGGCATTGGAGTTGGCCAGACTTTTGTCCAAATCTCAGCTCAGCCATCCTCTAGCTTAGCTGATGGTGGACGTGTTGATTTACCTATGGAAGCTTCAGGCAGTCCTCTATAAAACAGAAACCTTGGTGATTTCCCCATTGAGTTGAGGGAATTAAATGGAATAAAATATGCAAAACACTCAGCGCAGTGCCTGGTACTTACCAGCCATTTAACAAAAATAAAACTATTAAATGTGTCTTTATTTTATGGACCTTTCCACTTATAAATACCAAAAGTAATAAGTATTAAGACTATGCGATTGATGTACAATACAACATACTATTGATGGAATTCACCTAGCGACACAGCGATTTAATTTTTTAAACTTTCTTAGGCTGTCCTTTTACCTTGACGTTTTTTTAAATCATTGAAGTTGCTGTATTGTCGAATGTACCTCGATAATTTTTTTATTTTTATTTTTAAATTTATGTTTATTATTTTGAAAGGCTTTATTTATTCATGAGAGACACAGAGAGAGGGGGGCAGAGACACAGGCAGAGAGATGGGCAGAGAAAGAGGGAGAAGCAGGCTCCACGCAGGGAGCCTGATGTGGGACTTGATCCCTGGACTCCAGGATCACACCCTGGACCGAAGGCAGGTGCTAAACTGCTGAGCCACCCAGGGATCCCCAGATAATTTTTTTTTTTAATCATTGAAGTTGCCGTAATGTCGAGTGTAAGGTAGCCCTTTTTCCCCCCAAGGTGGTTTTTATTTTAAATTTGTGAATGAGCAGATTTTCTAGAAGTTAATAATTTGTGTTGACAGTATAGGAACAACTTTTTTGTGGTTTAGGTCTTACTAAGGTTTTGGTAACGTAATCTTCTGTATGCCCATGGACCTATTCATTACCTGAGAAGTGGTCCAGCAGAAAGGCAGGTAGCTGCTGTGGGTGTGGATGTCTGGTGGTGGTTGGGGGGCGGTGGAGGTGCTCAAGGCAGGCAGCTTTTGCAACAATAAAAGATAATTGAGTGCAATCACCGGCTTTGCTATTTGCATTCGCATTGTTGGAATTGTTCAGGGCCTGTGCTTAACTCTGCTTAACAGGGTGTTTGTTTGTTTAGGGTGAGACCCTTTAGGTATCTGTGAGTAGCATTTGCATCACAGTGACAGACTGTGGAGAGCTCTTTCCTGTGTTACAGATTGCTAGGAAATTGGATAGACCTCCAGAGAAATTCTCTCCCACGCCTTCCCTGGGGACCAGCCTGTGACACAGGTGAGAAAGGCAGTGGGGGTGGGGTGGAAAGCCAATGGCTAGACTGGCTAGAAGAGAGTGAGCTACAACTCCATAGGGTTGCCTCCAGTCTTCCAGACTTAGGGACACTCTGCGTGTAGCCATGGAGAGGACACTTGGCACATGCACTGAAGTTCCCTTGAGAGCCTCTGGCACTTCTCAAAAAAGAAAGCCGAAGGAGAGCTTGCCTCACAAGTTCTCATTAGGCATCTAGATGATAGAGTTGGATGCTGTCTTCATGAAGTTGAACCCAGATAGGATGGAACAGCGATTCTCAACTCTACATGCACACAAGGCTATTTTTTTTTCTTTTTTCCATCTTTCAAATGATTTTACTGTACAGCTGGGGGTTAAGAGCCACTGGGATAAAGAGTAAACACCCTGACAAAATGACAAAAGGGCAAAACAAAGTTCCACTCCCGGTTTGGTGGATGGATCCCCATCTTTCCCAGTGAGACCATTGATTTGTTGTGTTGGCTGGAGTTTGTCTCTCCACCTTCCAGTGGTGGGCTCACGGGGCAGATGTTCTGTTGGCTGCTGTCTCCACCCAACCCAGGTTTCCATGGTGTGTAGGATATAACTGCACGGCCTGTCTCTGGAGTAAGGAGGGTGACGTTTTGCTGCTTACCCTTGGAATTGTGATTTAAAGTCTCGACCCTCAGGCTTTAAACAGAAATGTACAGTGCGTTCTAAGGGGTATTGTGTTTAAATCTTAATAATTTATCTCTTTCATATAAGAGAAATAACTGCAGGGTAGACAGAAACGCTCTGAGAAAACCATGTGTTTCACATTTACTACAAATAAGTCATCCCTTCTCCTGAGCTCTCAAAAGTCGTAATTTGGAAATCATTCTTTTCCTGTGAAAACCGGAAAGCTGTTTTTTTCCTGTCCTTTTGATAGGAGCTGTAATAAAAGTTCCCATAGGCAAAAGCTTTTGATTTGATATGATACGGTGCCTGTCTCTCTAGGGAAGTCCTGGAAAATGCATCGCTGCATCTCTCTCTCTCTCTCTCTCTCTCTCGCTCTCTTTTTCTTAATTGATATGTCTTTTATTCTCTGGGTTTCATGCCCAAGCATGATGTCAGTCACATGTCTTTCGTACATCCCAAGCCATTTTGCAAATGGAAACTATAGAAGAAAGGAAAATTGGTTGAGTGTATAAACTGTATTTCAGGAACCTTCTAAAGGGTATGTTTCAGAGGCACTAAACTCCGAAGTATTAGCTGACATTTATCGTCATGCTTCAAAATTAAATGTCTTTCTGATCACATGTTTTGCATACTGTGACATATTTGTCCTCTTTTAAATGCATAGGAATTGGCAAGAATCTAATTTCACCGGAAGGTTTGCTGAAGCATTATCACCAGACAGCCAGAATGATTGATGAGTGCTTTTCAGGAAGGGAAATGCTTCCAGCTTGGTTTGTATTTTGTCTTACCTGGACGTTAGCGCCTTAATTTTCTATGTCAGTTAAGAATAATCCCTTTTCATGCTTGTCGTCATAATCACACTGTAAGAGACTTAAAAATTGTCATCTCCCAGCAATGTAGGTCAGTGTAAGCATTTTTAAGATTGCGCCCCTTTTTTCCATCACTTTGTGATTGAAGGAGAGAGATACTGAGATTTCATTGTGTTAATGGTACTAACTCAAGGCACAGTGTGGTCAAGTGGACAGGCTAAGGGGTATCCAAGGGAACCCCAACACTCCATCTGAAATGGCAGCAGTAGGAGGTGTGGTGTACTTTGACAGTTTTTAAAAAGTAACATTAAAATGGTGCCTGAGAGTCCGATGGCTTCAGTTAACGTGGAGTCTAGTGAGGCAGTGTAGGTGATTCTGTTTTTCTCTTCTCATGCTTTTATGTTTTGCTGCCCTCTGAAATGTACTCTACAGGCAATTAGCCATTCTTGAAAGAACCACATGTCTCTGGACAGGCCCAGAGATGGAGATAAACAGGCCCTTCCCAGATAACCATTTCCAAGTCTGTTCCTGCAGAAAGGCCAACAGAGTAGAGGCCCACTCTGTATCTGGAAAGTGCAAAGATGTAGCTGTACTACTTTTACAAACATCAAACTACATTAGTCAGTTCTTTAGTAACACTTGAGCCGTGGAGCATAGACCTTGTGGTTCCTTGAATAATCCTATTTAACTTCGTAGGTCTAGAACTTAGGCTTCATTTCTCCTTTCTCTCCTAAAGTACTTTGGTTTAATCTTCACAGAACTTTTTTCTTTTTTCTTTCTTTTTTTTTTTTTCTGGGCAAAGGATATAAATTCTTTCATTTGGTCCTTCCCCATTCAATATCAATACCAGGTGCTTAAGTTTCCTGCGTTCAGGAGAATATGATACAGCTCAGTTGATTGTTTAGTTGTTGCAGTTTTGATTTATAGTTGCTGCAGACACTGTAAATGGTTTGTGGTCAGGTGGAGTAAATTACTATTTTAAATGTGCAGGATTATCGACTCTTTTATTTAAAGAATATTGACTTTACATGGAGGTTTCTGATTGGCTGCCTATGGCTCTTACAGCTATGTCAATTTTAGAAAAGGTGACTCGGAAGTATTTTTATTGATGAATCTAATCCAATGGATAAGCAGTGTTTGACACTCCAAATAGTAATCCTATGGCTCTTGGGGCATGAAGGCTACGTGACTCCAACTCTATAGTAAGATGTAGAAACACCTGGACTCACCCCTTTTGGATTCTTTTTTGGGAGGGGGAAGGGGTTGGGTTCATGTCTCCTGATTGGGGGCGGGGGGGCCTCACTGAGATCCAAGAGTTCTATACTCTGTTTTTGCAGAAAGACCGAAAACAAGTCAGATATGTTCATAAATATTCTTGTTGGGTTGCAAATAATTCTTTAACAAGTTATGACAAAGGTGAGTGAACACTGAACCACACCTGGGGCAGGGAGAGGAGAGGGCTCTCTAAGCATGTGTAGGTAAGTTTCCTACAACTTGGTTCAGTTCTACCGTCAAAACTTAAAGAAAAAATGAACTGGTTTTATTCCTGGAATGGTCTATTTGACAAGCCTCCAATCAGCTACTAAATCCCACTGCCTTGGGGGCGCCTGGGTGACTCAGTTTGTTAAGTGGCTGCCTTCAGCTTTGGTCATGATCTCAGGATCCTGGGATGGAGCCCCACTCTGGGCTTCCTGCTCAGTGTGGAGTCAGCTTCTCCCTCGGCCCACCCCTCCCACTCGTTTTCACTCTCTCTCATAAATAAAATCTTAAAAATGAATCCTACTGCCTTGGCTTTACTTAGGAAATTACAGTTCATGATAGCTGGGTGTTTCCAGGTCTTACTTGATTCTTTCCTGTCCCCCATTTATGCTTAGATAGTCCTAGAAGTGGAGGAGAGTCTGAAAAAAGAATCAGATTTCCAAATTACATTCCACTAATGTGGAATTAGGAGTTGGCTCATTAGATTTTACCTTATTTTCTCTTAATTTGAAGAAAAATAGAGTATGTACAGAGTTGTAAATAAATGGTACCACCCAAAGTATAGCGAAGGTATGTGACATCCGTTTGAGACTAGGTATATTTTAGAAATACAATTTTTGCACCAACAATTTTTTTTTCTAAATTTGGCTAAAACTGTAAAAATTTTTTTCTTTTGGTATATTTTGCCTTTTAAAGCAATTTCACTTTTTTAGTTTTGTAGAATTCAGATGGGCCTTCAAGGCAATTAATGTTGAATGAGGTTCTCTTGAGCTTACTCTTAGGGATGGGTAAGGGCTGGAATTCGTGCCCCTTGTAAAACGATGATGCTTTGGCACACAGTCTGATGAGCCACATGTTAGGACATTGGTCTTTAGTGAATGCTGTCGATAATCCAGATTTTTCTTCTTAACCAGTTACCTGTGAGCACCTCACCCATTCATGTTCTTTGGTTACAGTTCAGTCACCTGAGAAAGGTTTGAGAGTCGTCTTGAGAGAGAAGTTCATATACGCCTACCATCTTCTCCAGCATGGAACCATTTCACACCAAGAACATAAATTTGGAAGCTAAGAGACCATTCTGTAGTAATTATAATCACAGCATAAAAAGCATCAGTTTACCAAGAAGGACTAAAAGAACCCTCAAGAATTTAAAAAAAAAAAAGGCCAGCTGGGGACTGAGGAGCAATCTGGGGTTATGTTGATCTTCTGGGGCTGGCCGAGTCTCTGGGCACCAGAGTTCACACAGCTGGATCAGGGTTCTACCCTGTAGTTTCTCTTTCCACTTGGACAGAAATGGAGGTGTTGAGCCTATAATCTGGTCCTTGCCCAAAACCAAGTTAGTGTTATGCAGTATTTCTGTTTTGAACACATTTGTCCTCATTTTCCCTTTTCTCTTCTTGCCCACTAGAAGGGAAAAAAATCATCAGAGGTACTGCTGGGGCGGAGTCACTCTTTGATTACAATGCCCCAGGGTTTTCTAGGTTAACAAATTAGAGCTTCTCAGCTGGCCTGAGTAGGGGTGGGTCCTCCCTTCTCCGGTTCCCTTCCAGCCTTCCCACTGCAGAGGAGCAAGGGGAGCCTAGTTGCTGAGCTGGGAGGGCATGCTGGCTGGGGAGCACAGGATTGTTGACAGCAGCTGTGCCCTTTTAGTGGGGCGGCCTTCCAGCATATTGGAAGGTGTGGGATGACCTTCTTTATATGCTCCTTTTGTAACCTTGCCCGATGCCTCTGCTTGGATGTGCAGGGGTGCAGGGTGGGGAGGAGGTTGGAGTTTTTTGGGCTCAGTCAGCACAGCATCCAAGGAAGCACCGAGCAATCCTTTGGCCCACGTCCTCCTGTCCTCCCCCCTACCCCCCCTGCCGTGGATTAGAAAGGACCTTGGTCAGTTGTGTGGGAGGTCAGAAAGTGAGCCAGCCCAATTCTCCTGCTGCCTTGCCTTGGGGGGATGACTTTTCCTGCTGCCTCCTCTTGCTTCGCTGCTGGGGGTGTGGAAGAACTGGTGGGAGGTTTGCTGGAGCTGGAGTTTATTGAAAAAACAGCTGCCCTGCTCCATTTCCCTGCCTCCCACCCCGCCCCATCCTTCTCTCTGCGGCAGGATGTAACAGGATGTAACTCTGCTGTAAACTTTGGTGGGGGTGAGGCCTGTTAATGCTTTTTTAAAACGGGAATTTACTTTTTTGGCGTGGAGCTGTTAGGTTAAAGCTGGGAGGGGGGAGGAGGAGAGGGCTAAGTAAAATTTGATATAGTCATTCTAGAAATGATTCTTCTGCATCCCCCCCCCCCCCAAGTCGGAGTGCAGCGGGTTGGAGTCCAGAAGGGCCGAGCTGAGGTAGGGAGGCCGCGCTGCACGCTGGCAAGCCTTGCTAGGACTCCAAAGCCTGTTTGCAGCTCTTCCTTTATTATCATAACCTCTTGAACAGAAAACGCCATTCGAAACGACAGTAAATGCTTCTCAGCGGACAAGTTTATGACCTCGTTTTTGACCAAGAGCACTTATGGGATTGAGCGGAGCGGGGAGGAGCGCGGCGGCCCGGACACCATTGGCCAGAAGTTCTGTGCAAATCAGGAGCTCGGGGCTAATTAGGACCCCGAGACGTGAAGAAGCAGCTGTTTTATGGTGTGAACTTTCGCACAGAGGATTTCAAGAGGCTAATTCTCCTTGGAAGTCTGTTTGCAAAGTGGTTCTTTGCTGGCTGTTGCTTCATTCTTCTTCGGAGGCCCCTATTTCACCGCGTGAGCGTTTCGTGCCAAACCTAGCAGTGACCTTCTGGCGCCCTCGGCCACAAGGCCTGACTCAGCGGCCGGGGGGCGGGGGGGGGGGGGGGGGGGCAGCACCCAGCGAGGGGGGCAGGACTTTTTAAGCTCTGCTGGCTTTAGGGTTGGCCCCACACTTCAGACCTGGAGGAGCAGAAGCGAAGAGGGGGGCTCAGAAATGTTTCTTCTGCCTCCCTCTGATGAATGCAAGCCTGGTCCCCCCCCTTCTCTCTTGCCCTCCTCTCCCTCCCCCCTTCCCCACCCTTCAATCTGAACTTGCTTTCTTGCTCTGTGAACTTGAGAGTAGATCTTTTCAGGGAGAATTCTGGGCAATGTATGTATGTAATGTCCTAGGCCTTTGGGTATGGTTAACACGTTTTCTCCCTCCCCACCCGTTCCTTTTCTTCCCCTCCTCCCTCCCCCCCTCCCTTTCTTAACCATTGTTTTTCTTTCTGTCCTCCCACTTGTGTTTACTTTTACAGTGGAATTACTAAACTAAACATACTTGGACATGTTTGAGAAAGTGAAGCTACTCTAAAAAAGTTAAGGGCATGATGCAGAGTCTGGGATGCATGAGAAGTTGTAGAATTCAGAGGGCCAAAGTTAGCATCTGTTATTAAGCCACTGGGATTAGTTGCGAAAGTGGTTAAGATTTGCAGAATTCACTACTTTTTCCTACTCTACACTTCTTTTTTAGGAATGCATGTCTTCTATACCTCAAAGGTGCACGCTTCTGACTTATTCAGGAACATCATCTCTCTGCAAAAAGCACTTTTACAAGGGAACAATGACAACATCCCTATCATAAACCTGTAGAGAGATAGGTATGTAAGTGAAAACACAGGAGAAAAATACTAAATATTAAGACCACTTAGACCTGTCTTCAGTGTACATGTAAGTTTAACTTGAACTTTAAGTCAAACTTAAGTATCTGCTTCAATTCTTGAAAACCCAAAAGGACTAGAAGATTGCATGTTATGATATTTGTGTAAAAAAAATCCTAAGGCTAGGAAGGAAGCATCCCAGAACAGTAAGTAGGGATTACAAACCTGTATGCTCATTTTCACACTTTCTCCTCAGTTTTTCACAATGAGCCAGTAAATCTTTTATGATCAGAGCTTGTAACTTTCGCTAACCTACTTGAACAAGTGTGTAGGACAATGGATTTTTCCGTATAGTCGGATACAGTTCAGATGAAATAAAATTTATAAATGCTCAGAGTTGTGTTAAGTCTATTCCTATGTGCAGGGCTTTCAATCTTCTGTGTAACTCGCACCACTTGGGGTGAGCCTGGGGTGGGTGATGTACATTCTGATCTCTAGCAAGAGAATAGAATGAGTCTTGCCTTCCTGCTAGGTTCCCATCTTTCTCCTGTGTGCTAATTTGTGTGTTCTTTTTTTTTCCTCCCCCCTCCTGGGACCTCCCCTTTCCTCCTCGCTGCTGCTGTGCATCCTCTTCCCACCACCCTGGAGATGATCCCTGAGTTACTTTATTGAAGATGACTCATAATCAGGGAGCAACAGGTCACCATTAAAGTTAATAGTGCTTCTTAAGGACTCCACCGCGGCAATAAAATTTGCAATGAGGCACGAGCAATTTCCATTTGCAACATTGTTTTAATTGCTCAGAGATGTCCGTAAAAACATAGTGTGGCAAATTAAGATCACTTATGAACTGCTGAGATTTTTCTTACCAAAAAAGGTACTCCATAGAAAGTACCCTCCTCTTCAACAGTGACATACAGCTGTTGGCTTGAGCCTTTGCCGTCTGAGATGATCAAGCTGTGCTTGACACGTGGCCCAGAGGAGAATGTTTCTTAAACAACTTGCTTTCCATATATTGTTAAGAGAACATTTGAACCAGAAGTAGCACCACCTAGGTCGGCAAATTGAATAAACTGTTCCATTACTGATGCATATTAGCCTTAGATTCAACCTCTGTGCATGCCACCTAAGGGAAATGAAAACTATTTGAATTCTCCCCATACTCTCTTTCCTAAATCCTTAAAGTATACATACTAGAAATTAGAATTTTTAAGATTTTATTTATTTGACATACAGCACAAGCAGGTGTGGGAGGAGCAGGGAGCTGGACGTGGGACTCGATCCCAGGACCCTGAGATCATGACCTGAGCTGAAGGCAGACAGTTCACTGACTGAGCCACCCAGGCGCCCTGTGATCCCTTAAACTTCTCTGACCCAAACCATAGGCCCAAGGGTCTGGCTCTAGTGCAGGCTAAGGGATTCCTTGTGATGAATGCTGATGTCTGAAACCAGGCAGTGCTTTCTGCAAGCCCATGTCCCTCCTTCTGCACGAACAGCCTGGGAAATAAATGAGGGTGGGGGACAGGGGCACCCCACATGTTCTCACCGTGTTATAAGTGCTTGGCTTTAACTTTACCATTAGTCACCTATACAGAGATGGGCAGTAAACTAACTTCCTTGGTTCCAGATCTCCCTCTTTCTTTGTATGTCCTACCCACATGATTTTATTACTTGCATAAAGCAGAGCTTTCTGGATGAAAACAATTCACGGTACCATTAAACAACACACTCCAGTTGGCTGTTGGTGCTTGTTGGACAGCATGAAAACCCAACCCCCTACCTGGTCGTCCTTTCTACACCCCTCTGTGGCCCTTGAGCCTCCCCATGCAACCCCTTAAGACTTCTCCAGATGAGACCTATGAACACCAGTGTTGATGGGGTTTGGAATAGGGTCTTTCTACTCAAGCAGGGCAGAGAACCAAGCTCAGTCTGTACTTAGTTTTGGAACCTGGGGGGGCAGCTCTGTAGCACTGTACCTTATGTTCGAGCTGTTCATTGAGCTAAACTTTGTTTTTAGGGAAAGTCACTGTTCTGAGCACACAGGAAAATTAACTTTGTGTCAGGACACCGGGGTGGCTCAGTGGTTGAACGTCTGCCTTTGACTCAGGTTGTGATCCTGGAGTCTTGGGATGGAGTCCCACATCAGGCTCCCCACAGGGAGCCCGCTTCTCCCTCTGCCTGTGTCTCTGCCTGCCTTTCTCTCTCTCTCTCTCTCTCTCTCACTCTCTTTCTGTCTCTGTGTCTCTCATGAATAAATCTTTCAAAAGAAGTTTGTGTCTACCAAGTTGATCTTTCTCTTCATCCATTCTCGCGTAATAGCTTGCCAGTGAGAAGAGAGTTAAATAACTCAGGTGGGGGAGGATTTTCTCAATCTTCCTAAAACTCCATCCACTTGTTTCCATACTAGATTTTTAAAACTTAGCTGAAAACTGTGCTTTTGAAGAAGGAATTCTAATGACCTAGATGATGTTAACAGTCTTGTTTGAATCAACTCTGTATGTGAGGGCTGGTTTCCCTTTGATTAAAAAAAATAAAGATCCTAACGTGCCTTTCCTTAAATTTTTTTCTCCAGTACCTTAGAAGAGTGACTTGTGCATAGGTGATGCTCAGAGAATGGATCGTGTGAACTAATAAATGAACTGCTTCCCCTGAAGCACCCCTGGACCGGCAGATTAAAGTACATTGATGCTGTGCTGCTGGCAGTCCTGACTCTTGGCTCGCATGTATGGGCTCACATGTACCTGAGATGAAGCTTATTTCAAGATGACTCTGACAGTCTTCCTCTCTTTCCTGATACCAGTCATTAAGAGATTAGGTTTCTTGAAATATCAGCATCTGTTGGCCCCCTGGCTGAAAAAGCTCTCTAGCTTAAGGAGGAAGGGATTTCTGAATAGATTTTCAGCAGTGAAGAAATGCTGAGTTTTAAAAAAAATACACATTCATAGTGCAAGGCACTCTTTTGCCTCCTGCAAATGGGCCTGTGACTTTCAAGAACTTAACTGCAGTCAAGGGCATATAGAGCTGTCTGTAGACAGGCAGGGGGGGAGGGGGTGGTGGTGGGAGTGGGAGAGACAGACATTTCCCTCCTGGATGGTAACCATCACATGGTATTTGACTATGCCAATTCTCACCATATAGAAACCTCTTATTTGGAAAGAAGTGCTCAAATTGCTTCGAGACTTAGTTTTTTCAATCTTTTTAGGACAAGTGGTTGCAGGATTCCTCATTAATAAAGTTCTCTGGCCTGTTCAACTGTGGTAGATTTCATGAAATACGTTTTTGGTACTGAAGTGCCTACTATTATCAGGGGAAGAAATGAAAACAGACTGAGGATTCACACTGGTGGTATCACCAGAAGCAAACTGTATGAAAATAGCTACTTTATTTTTTTAAAAAAATATTTATTTATTTGGGAGAGATTGCAAGAGGGAGCATGAGAAGAGAGGAGAGGGAAAAGCAGGCTCCTCCCTGAGCAAGGAGCCCCACGTGGGACTGGATCCCAGGACCCTGAGATCATGACCTGAAGGCAACACTAAACCAACTGAGCCACCCAGGCACCCTGAAAACAACTTTAAAAGGGAAGCATGTGATCACTTACATCCTCCTGGGTGAGCTCTTTAGGGCTGTTAGTGCCTGAAAATGGCAAATCCAGTTTTGTTTGGTAGATGGAAACACCACGAATGGGTTGCTTCTTTGCCTTTTTAATTAGAAAACATTGTGGTATAGAAACTTTTTTGTTGGACTGGACAAAAGGGCAAAGTTGTGTTGTCCTCTCCAAATCGATTTGCCTGATTAGTGAATTCGGTACCATTTCTTGTACCTAAATAGTATAGCATTCAGTCAAATGATTTGACTAATTCTGATAGCTAGAGATGGAATTTCTGTCTGGTTCTGTTGCAACCTTCTGGGACTTGCAACTCACTATAGAAACCCATTAAAGGTGGTGGTCAAGCATAATAAAAGCTGAAAGTGCAGTTTCTCAGTTTGAGCAGGAAAGTGGGCCAGCACTTGGCCCCTGATTAGAGGTTAGACATTCCTGGATCCATGAGCATGAGTCTTAGCATCTATTTTCATGTGATTGCCAATAATTAAAAGACAAATGTGTTTATAACTAATCTTTATCTGTTACCTTTTCCTTGACCGTCACCTGGGAAACTGTACTTCAAGGCATAACCTCTGATATTTTTTACCTTCCTCTACCTTTTCATTTTCGCTGCTTATCCTTACTTTTTTCCTGAGAGATGAAATGAAACTTTTGCGTATTTGTGTATTTTTAACAAATAGTGTGAACCTAAAATTTGTTGCTGAAATATTTTAAGGGTTGTGTATATTTCAGCAGTTGCTTCCTTCACTGCATTGAAGAATCAAGATCATACATTTTCTTCATGTTCTCGGTGATAGATCTCATGTCCACAAATTGACAATGAAGTATATGCCACCAATCAGAGTAATTTAACCTAAAAAGTTGCCGGTGATGGAGCCTGGACTATGAGCAAAGTTTAAGGCTAAAATGGAGAGGTAGACACTCGGTATTTCTCACATTATCTTCTCTTCAAATTGTTGGTAGGGTCAAGGAATAATTTTCATGAGCGTCTCGACTTGTCTGGCCAATTAAGCAGGCATGTCTCTGCAGGGTAAACCCTATTAAGTGAAAGGGTTGGGTCCTACTGGGTATAATTGCAATTAAGAACAGCCCACCGTCCCTTTTGCAATTTTACCAAAATAAGGATCCTGAACAGAACAAAATCATGGTTAAGCAAAGCAAAACCTGAAACTCTTACAAGAGGCCAAATGATGTTACATCAGTATCAATATGCAGATTTCCCAGGGCTTCCACCCTGTAGGATCTGAGACTCATTTGAAGTGAGTTTGGCAAAAAAAAAAAAAAAAAAAAAAAAAAAAAAAAAGGCTACTCAGACCTATAAAGGATATTTTGAGCTGGAATATAAAAAGCAGATGTAATAATTAATATAAAAGCAGCTGAAAGTGCCTGAGGTCAGTCGTTGCTACATCTATATTACATGTAAACAAAGTGTTAGCCAAAATTACTTTCAGAGGGCCCTAATTATATCTGTTTTAATTTGATTTAGGCTGATTCAATGATACTTTTTATATGAATTTGCTTCATGGTTATTCTGATTGCAATTTCCTTTCCCTGACAAAAGTGTATTTGAGATGGGATAATTGTGAACAATTTTTTTTTAACCCATGTAGTTTGGTGACCCTGGATATATCACAGGCATTGGTATCTTAGTGTACAGGAATCTTTGGTTGAAAGAATATAAAGCCAACAAAGAGCTAGTACTTGAAGCTTAATTCCAAATTATTTACAGTTAGTGTAAAATTTCATATAATGAGTTGCAGCAGTCTTATAGGTCCTTTAGAGTTTTGATAAATGGATATACTTGTGTGACTTAGACTCCCATCAAGATAATATTACCATTGCCCCAGCGAGGTATTTCTTGCTCTGGTCTCTCCTTGACTCTCACTGTCAACTGGCAACCACTGCTTGGCTCTTTTATTTATTTATTTTTTGGATCTTAGTTTTTTCCATCGTAGAGGAGATTGGCCTTTCCTCCAGCATCATGCAAATGAAGTCTCACAGTATGTTCTGTTTTGTTAAGGGCTTCTTTCATGCACAAGCTTCATTTTAACCAAAGGTTTTCACAGTATATATAATGGAAGCTAGTTATGATAAGCAGTTGTGTAGGAAGAGAGGAAACCAAGAATGCTTCTGTTTCAAAGAAGGCAAAATTATTGCGATATAATTTTGGGATGGCTAAGCTAGCAAATACTTGTTACCGATCTATTCTTAAGTTGAAACTTTAATTGAGGTAATTTTAGGTTTGCGTGCAGTTGTAAGAAATAACATAGCCTTGGCTCTTTTCTGCAATGGTACCATTTTATGAAAATAAAGTACACTATAACCAGGATATTGATATTGGTGCAGTCTACCAGTTTTAGATTCCCAGTTTCACTTTAACTGGTGTATTTGCGCACATTTAGGCTATTTTTTTTTTTTTAATGATAATCACAGAGAGAGAGAAAGAGAGAGAGAGGCAGAGACCCAGGCAGAGGGAGAAGCAGGCTCCATGCACCAGAAGCCCGACATGGGATTCGATCCTGGGTTTCCAGGATTGCGCCCTGGGCCAAAGGCAGGCACCAAACCTCTGCGCCACCCAGGGATCCCCATTTAGGTTATACATTGTTACCATGTGGGGGGTTTGTATATCCATGATCACCTTAAAGGTGCCGACCAGCTCCAACAGCACAAGGATTCTTTCCTTCAGAGCTATACCTACTAACCTCCTATGACACCCCTCCTGTTTCTAGCCCTTGGAAACCACTAACTTTGTTTCTTTCCTTTTCTTTTTTTCCTTTCTTTTCTTTCTTTCCTCTACCCCTACCCCCATGTGGGGCTCAAACTCAAACCCCAAGATCAAGAGTGGCATGATCTACTGGACTGAGCTAGGTGCCCATTCAGGTTCTCCATTTCTTTAAAAAAATGTGTGTGTGTGTGTATACACAATATGGAATTGTACAGTTTGTAACCTTTTAGAGTGGCTTTTTAAAGCCCTCATAATTCCTGGGAGATAAATCAGACTCACATGTATTCTTGGTTTCTTTTTGTGGACTGATACTTCATGATACTGTATATACCGTAGTTTAATTATTCACCTGTCAAAGGACATCTGGCCTGTGTGCAGTTTGGGCCTGCTATGAATGAAGCTCTCTGCACATTTGTGTACAGGTTTTATGTGAATGTACCTGTTCATCTCTTTGGGGTAAATGTCCAAGAGTGAAATTCTGAGTTGTATGGCAACTGCATGTTTGGTTTTTAAAATAAACTGCCAACCCATTTCCCAGGGTAGTTGTGCCATTTTTGGATTCCTGCCAGCAATGTATGAGTGACCTAGTTTCTCTGCATCCTCGCCAGAATTCGATGTTGTCACAGTCTTTCATTTTCAACGTTGTGATAGGTGTAAAGTGATTCCATTGTAGATTTAACTTGAATTTCTGACCACTAATGACGTGAACATCTTGTGTGTATTTGCCATCCATATACTCTCTTCGCTGAAATGTCTGTCCATACCTTTTACCCATTTTTAATGGATTAAAAAAAAATCTGTGCTTAAGAAACAAAACACAACCCAACTAGCTTTCAAGTTTTAAAAATATCCCAAGGAAAGTCTCTTGGCTTGAGAGATGCTGTTAGTAGCTAGGTAAGTAGATGAATAATTTGAATCACCAAATGAATGTAAAAGGATGTTTTGTGTCAGAAGGATGCACAGAAAGAATTTTCATGTGTGGTTCCCATATTCTTCTGTCAGTAGCTTGGTCTTCCCCATCACTCTTTTTCCTAGGTTCTGTGCTCTTCCTTCTTTGGCCCCAGACCTATTCTTTTTTTCTCCTGACACCACCGGGTGACAGATCAGCCCCCTTGACTAGTTTAATTCTGAAACATATCAGTGGATTCCCTAAATGGGTCTTGTGGCCCAAATTCTATTTTTCAGCAGAACTTGGACATTTGACATCCTCTATCTTGGCACTGTTCTGTATGTAGTGTTTGCTTCTATCATTTCTAAGACAGTGTGACAGTTATCTTAATGGAAGGATAAGCAATCTAGAGATAGAGTAGAAAACCCTTCGAGTATACTTGGTAATGAATTTACTATAGAGTGACATATAGGGGTCATCAGAACATTTCCTTAGATGATGCTTTTCTGACCAAGTAATAAAAGAGCCCAAGGCTTACAGGCAAAAGGCCATGGATTTGTGACCTTGTTGTGACCTTACTAATTGAGTGACATTGGGCAAATTACTCAACCTCTCTGAGCCTTCACTTAATTGTGAAAATGGGTAATCATTCCCATGCTACTTCCACAGTGAATTATAAGGATCAAATAGGATAATGTAATGCATTTGTAAGTGATAAAGCACTACACAAATGTAAGCTGCTGTTGTTCTTATAATAATTATATTCCTCCGCCCCATGACTTAAAGCACAGAATCAAAACCTGGAAGAGAAACAGTCATTTTCACAGATTGAGGTCCAATAGTCACTAAGTTTTTTTTAAGGTGGGGGGAAAACGGTTAACATTTTCTTAGATTTGATTTAAATTTTGTTTGGTAGGCAAAACCACAAAAACAAAGACCAAAACCCCCAAAAACCTGCTAAAAGAATTAATCAACCAGCAATAATTATATTTCACATAGGCTGTGATATGGCCACTGAGCAAAGCCAGTAAGAGTGAAAATGTAGTTGATTTAAGAGCATTCCAGTCTTACCATTTAAGTTCTACTTTTAAAGTTGGATTATGAATTAACTTGTGAGTCAAAGCCTTACCTGGGATCCTATTCCCTCCCACTCTTATCTTGAATCATCAGCTAGATTAGCCTTGTGGTAAAGAAGGCAGACAGGCCCAGGTTTGTATAAGGAGTGTTATTAATTGTGTGACCTTGGATGAAAGATTAGTTTTCTCTTTATCCATAATATAGATTCAAATGAAACTGTTAATTTGCTACCTACACCATCAATTATCTGGACATTGCCTTTGAACAGTAACTGAATAATTTTAGATACAGTAGACGCCGAGTGGTTGGCATTCCTGTCTATAAACTGAGGAGTTCAGAGGGAGGGTTGATTAGGGTCTGCTCAGCAGCAAAATCCTATTATTCTAAAATATGAAGCTGATTGTTACCAACTAAGGATTTGATGAAAACAAAAGCCAGTTTGCATGCATGCACTTGTTTGCCTCAGATCTTAGTTTAAGTAATTTACTTTTGTGAGTTAGGGTCATTAAAAGGTCTCAAGGTTGTTGTGAGGATCAGATGTGATTAATGTATGTGAAACTGCTTTGAGAATTGTAATATGCTGTGCAAACATGGTCAGTTGTAGAGGTGATGGTGGATGAAGTGAACGTATGGAGTAGTGCTAGGAGAGTGTTCATCCAGGTTGAAGACTTGTCTAATATTTCTAGTTATTGGGAAGTGTTGGAAACTTTAATTTGAATCACTCTACATTGTAACATCTGAGTTGTAAATGGTAACATTTATAAAATTGTCTTTTAAATCCTAGAGGACTACTGCAATGAATTCAGAGAGCAAATGGGGAGGAGCTTTTTTTAAAATTTATTTTATTTTTTAAAGATTTTATTTATTTATTCATGAGAGGTATATATATACAGAGAGACACAGACAGACAGATAGAGACGCAGAGACATAGGCAGAGGGAGAAGCAGGCTTCGTGCAAGGAGCCCGATGTGGGACTTGATCCGGGGATTCTAGGATCACACCCTGAGCCAAAGGCAGATGCTCAACCACTGAGCCACCCAGGAATCCCCGGGGAGGATCTTAATGAAAACCCAGGCCATGATTAGATGAGGTGACAGGAAGGGGATCAAATGGATTATGGAAAAATGAGGAAGGAAATGAATTGAGTCCTTATGCTTTTAGTTACAGTATATTTTTACAATTGATTCTGTGGGTGGTATACTGTTTAATTCATTACAGCTTTTAAGGACCAATTTCAGATTAAAAGCATGAATGATTAGAGCTTTAACCAGACTCTAATCCCAGCTACTAGAAAGCTATGACTTTAAAAAAAAAAAAAAAAAAAAAAAAAAAAAAAAAAAAAAAAAGTCTTTTAATCTGAAATAGATTATGGTTTTCCTGTAGTGTTGGACTCTTCAAATATTCCCTTTCAAATACAGGATTTATTTCACTCTGCAAACTTCTAAGGCAGTTGCTTCCTGCCTTTTAATACAGGATGTTGGTATCTTAAAAAAAAAAAAAAAAGTGCCTGTTTTAAATGAGAATTACATTAGGAATTTGAAGCTTGTTTCTCCTTTATGAAGAATGAAAGATTATATCTGATCACAATTACAATAAAATTAGTAATAAGGTTTTGCAAAATTTGTTTCTGTTACTTGGATCTGATGGTATAAACTATTCGTATATTCCATTCTTTCCCTGAAAAAGAACTCTAAAGGACAATGGGTTTCCTTGGATTTGTTGTGTGTGTGTGTGTGTGTGTGTGTGTGTGTGTGTGAGAGAGAGAGAGAGAGAGAGAGAGAGAGAGAGAGAGAGAGAGACTGAGACTGATGTGGCCCTCTACGTGTAAGCCAGGCTTGTGATGGTCTTGGTTGGCTCCGATGAGCAGGGCTGGATGAAGGATCTGCCTCTCTGTCCTATTGGCTGCTTCACACATTTCTTCCCTTCTTAAAAATTCTTCAATGTTCCTTCGTTCATGTTCTTGTAAGCAGCCTTTAGCATTTCATGCAGGCTAGTGATTCCTGGTGACTCTGGGGAGTGGGAGTTAATATTATTCTCAGTGTTGGATTTAGTCCATGATTGATTTAAAGGCTTCATTCAGAGAAGCTTTCTCTGCCCACCTTTACATTTAAAATAGCAGTATTATGGCCACCACCCCCTGCCCCCCAAGACTTTGTCACTTTGTATTGCCCTCCGTTTTGTTTTCCCTCCTAGCATTTAACACTGTCTGCAGTTACAGTAAATATTTCATGGCTTGTTGGTAGATGGTCTCTGCTAGAATGGAAGTACTGTATGGCCAGGACTTTGACTCTATCTTTTGAGACTAGGACTGAGCAGGGCATATATACAAGTATTTATGGAATCAGCTAATGGGATCCTGTGAACCCAACCAATGGATGGGCTGGATTCTCTTAATGTTTATGTTCTTTCAGGTTCTAAGCTTGGGATCTGGAATCGTGCTTATAGTTTTCTGGATTCTAGCACTTTTTTGCACTGGAGAATTTCCTAAAGAACATTATTCTGGGAGGACAGATGGCAAATGAGTGTCGGTGTCAGGTTTATCAGGTAATGATGGGAACAACTTTAGCCTACCATTGGAAATGTTTATTTTGCTCAAGTGTGCATTTGGTCTGATCTTAGAGATGGCCTTACAAAGTTGCATAAATGTTAATGCATGTTCATAATGTGGACTATGAGCTGAAGGCACTTAAAATATAAATATTTAAGCCATATATTAGAGAATAACCAGAGCCTTGCAGCTATTTTGGATTTGGGGGAATTGCTTTATTGATAAGAGCTGGAAATTCAGAGTCCTAGGTTCGATTTTCATTCCTGCTTTTGACAGCAGTTTATGCTGTTTAATAAATGTTTAATTGAATATTAATCTCTTTATAAACACCTTTTTTATCCATTAGACTTTTTGTGCTCTGGCTTTATTGATGTTTTGTTAAGTCTGTTCTTTAGGGTTTTCTGTTTTTTTTTTTTAAACCCACTAGTGCCCTCCACTTCAGTGTGTGTATTTGTAGAGTGATTGTCTTCTCGTCATTACCTCACTGGTACATTTTTCTACCTCAAATTTGTATGAGCTTTGCCTGAAAAAACTTGTCCAGTCTTTAAAATCTAAATCTACCTGACCACACAGCATGCAGTCAGTGCGATTTACAAAGAACAAAGACTGCTAGGGCCAGTTTTACTGGCAATGGGCATGTTGCTTCAAATGAAAGTACCTGAAAACAAGATCCACCCGGACAGCAAGGAAAGCAAGGAGAGTGGACCTCGATAAATCTTGAAAAAGGGTGGCTAGGCACAAACCAGGTTCCCTATTGAAAAAGAAAATCCATTTACTACCATTAGTGTTATCTGGGTTTTTAGGCCAGACTTCTTTCTGTCTGTGGTGTATTTGGTGAATTTTTAACTGAACAGACTTTACAACAGGAGCAAGGGAACAGACCATAAACAGCTTAGAAAAAGAAAAAAAAAAAACCCACATCAGAATTCCAAATGCCAGATTCCACTCTGTCCCTCACTCAGCCCTTTGAGCTCACCCCTCTTCCTGGGGTTTCTGGAGGGGTGGTCCTGGGACCACCAGCATCCAGCTACTTGAGGCCTTGATGAAAGTGCTAATTCCTGGCTTCTTGTGTAGACCTGCTTGGTCAGAAACACCGGGGGAGGATTTTGAAGTTGTAACAAGCCCCTCTCCAGTGATTTCTCAGGCACATTCAAGTTTGGCAACCACTGGTTCCCGGTTTAGTAGTATTCCTTGTCTTAAGGTAGCAGGAGGTTTTTTTGGATCATTTTTGGACAATGTTATGCTATTAACGGAGGGGGAAAGAACTGCCAAGAAAGAAGCCCGATTTTTCTCTTCTGTCTCTAATTTCTTTAAAGGTTGTGGGAGGAACGAGAAAACCCCCACACTTGTTCCTGTAGTGGGCGTGCTGTTTGAGGGGATATCTTAGACCTTCTAAATTTTAACACACTGATGTATATTTGCAAGGAAAACCTCTGCAGATACAAATGAGAAATCCTCTGAGCTCAAAAAGCTCATACATACCCATTGGTGTACATACCACTTTGATGAAGATCTCATCAGGCTGATCAGGCCAGGTGCATTTGGTATTCAGGGTGAATTTGGATCGAAATATTAGTTCTGGGTGGCAAGGAGGGCTTTTTATTTTTATCTTTTTAAAATATTTTATCATTTATTTGAGAGAGTGAGAGAGAATCTGAAGCAGACTCTCTACTGGGCACAGAGCCTGACTCAGGGCTCAATCCCACAACCCCTACATCAGGACCTGAGCCAGAACCAAGAGTTGGATGCTTAACCGACTGAGCCATACAGGCTCCTGAAGGGGGGCTTTTTAAATATGACTGGTATAGAATGTTCTCTAATAATCTAGGACAGGGTGGGTCTCAGGTAGAAGGTTCAGAGTGAAAATACTGCTAGAGATTTGGAAAGGGAATATGTGGTCACACCCTTTGTCATACTTGTCCATTGAAGCATCTGTGTAAGGGTCCCGGTTTTGTAACAGGCGAACTCCAGCCCATCTGATATAAGAATTCGTTCTGAGACTTGAAGCAGAACACCTTTTTCAATGTATCTGTAAGGAATTCTAGAAGTATCAACTGATCTCGGAAAATCTGAGTTTCGTTGTCATACATTGGCACCTTTGATGAAAAGGAAAAAGGTTAATGTCAAAAAGAAGTTTTCAAAAAAAAAAAAAAAAAAAAGAAGTTTTCGTGCCAAGCTTCCATTACATCATTCACGAAGAGTTTGTGTGGGAACTCTGCAAGTGGGTTCCCTGCTCCAAATGCTGGAGAGAGTGATGAAGAGAGTGCATTCTGCGTCCTTGCCCTGCGCTACCGCCAGTTTGTGGCAGAGTTAGAAGTGGAAGTGCAGGATGGAGAGCTAGTTTTTATAGACCACTAGGCCATGACAACCCATTGAAATGTTTAGCAGACTGCTCCATTGAATCAGATGGTGGTGTTTTTAAATGGTTCGAGGAGACCTAGGGATGGGCCGAAAGATGCTTTTCTCCCCAAGGTGACAACACCTAGGAAATTAAAACCATAGATCAAAATGAAGTACGTGGCTTAGCAGCTTGGAGGATTGTGTAGTGGACACAGAGTAGTAGGCTTGTATTTCGGGTTTATGGCAGCTGGTGGCCACGTTCATGTCTCCTCTCAACTTCTTGAGGACCTGTGGTTTCAGGGGAGTCACGCCTTTAGGACAGATGTATAGATTTTTCTTGAAATATACTTGACTGAAATTCCTACAGATGCATTTGGAATACACCCTTGCTGAGTTTCAGTTCAAAATTCAGATCATTTCCCTATTGTACAGGTTTGTGGGAAGGAGTAAATTGAACCACATCTATAATGCCACCATCCAGTTTCTGGTATACAGTAAGTACTTGGCAAAGTGAACTTCCCTTCCTGCCCCCCTACCATGGAAAAATAAATGTATTAATGGAGGGAAAGAAATTATTCCAGGGATGGTAAAGCACTGTTGCTGCCAGTGGCCTTAATAATTCTTTCTTTGGGGTGTCTAGGTGGCTCAGTTGGTTAAGCATCTGCCTTCAGCTCGGGTCATGATCCTCAGGGTCCTGGGATTGAGCCCCATGTCAGCTCCCCGCTCAGTTGGGAGTCTGGTTCTCCCTCTCCCTCTGCTCCTTTCTCCACTCATGCTTCCCCCAAGTAAATAAATAAAATCTTTTAAAAAATGATTTTTCTTTGACCCATTTTTACCAGTGGCAACCTGAAGTGGTCTTTGCCCTTTTAACAGTACATGTAAATATGTGGGAGAGCCAGATTGTCTGTGTTCTTTAACAGGTTTTTTTTTTTTTTTTTTTAACACTGTACATGGTATACCATTGAGTGGATTTTTTTTTATGATTTTATTTTTTAATTAATCTCTACATCCAACACGGGCCTTGAATTTACAACCCTGAGATCAAGAGTTGCCTGTTCCACCAACTGAGCCAGCCAGATGCCCCTATAGTACCACGGAGTAGATTAATCTTTGAATATTCTTGCCCTCAGAGTTTGGAAGTTGGATGAAGAGGCAGAGAACAGGGCCATTACGTGACCCAGCCTATGCCCCTTGTGCCAGAGATGGAATGAGAATAAACAGAATTGAGGTATGAGGAATCTTTGTCATTCCCTGTAAACCAAGCAGCCACCTATAATCTCAGACATTTCAACAGAGCAGACCTAGGTTTGGTTTGCTCATCCCCTTCTTCCATGTAGGGGGTGTGTGTCCTAAATACAGCGGTGAAGAGCCAGGTCCTAGAGGTTTCTTGGAACACCTGTTTGTGGAGGATCTGCCTGGGTGCCGGGTGTTGGAGCGCCAGGCTCTGCTGTGCCGTGTGATGGTGAAAAGAGTATGGACAGTTGCACATTGAGAGGAGCTGTGGAGGCCCTAGTAAATACAGAGCCCTCCGTAGAGGGGAAGATGCTTCCGCTTTAGAGGTTTTGACTTTTGTTTTTATTGCTTGACTTTTGGAGAGGCACAGCTTGACTTAAGATTAGCCAAAGCAGCGTCTTAATTGAAGGAGTCACAGCTATTGGGACAACCAAATGTAATTAACTTTGATGTTTTTGAATTCCTTTTGCATTCTTTGCTTTGCTTGTGCTTTGATCCTTAATGATACGTGCACAGTGAGTTATACTGCAAGAGCAATGTCTGTGTGTATATGAAACATCCGCAGACCTTCTTTTCTTGAGCGCTGGGGCATTCTTACCTCATGGTAAGATGTATTGGTAGGGAACATGGTGTACCGTGGTAAGCATGTTGTCCGCTGGAATTACAGCCAGTAACATCACAAATTCAGGGTCTGAATAAATAAACTCTCCTCCATAGCCTACAAAAAAAAATTGTGATGTTGGGAAATGGAGTGTAGGGTCCGGTAGAGGAAGCAGACTCGAAAGATAATTACTACGTGGAAATAAGTTTGCTTCCATCCTGCAGCAAGTTCACTCCCTAGTCATCTGTATAGGATTTGCCTGCGATATTCCTGACTTGGGGGGATAGTTGGGAGTTTACAACAGGTTCATTTTTCCCCCGACTTTCTTTTACTCTCCTTGTTGTAGATTTGAAGTCCGTACTACAAAAAACATAACCTCTTAACTAAGGAATAGGAAGATCTATATTGGGGCTATCTGGTCACTTATTTGTGTCACTTTGGGAAAGTTCTGCAACTTCCCTGAACCTCAATTTTCTGAGCTGAACCGAGGCTGTGCCTACTTGATGGGTTGCTGTTGGATCACAGGAGATCTGCAGAAATGCCTGGGAAACCCTGAGTTTCTTTAAATAGGATTCTCTAACGATGTGTAGAGAAAGGCAGTCCAGAGGACGCAGACCAGCAGGTGTGTCTTTTCAGTTAAGTGATTAACTTACCTCTCAAATGTGTGTTTGATAAGAAGACTCTCTATGTATTGGCTCCTCCTGTCCATCTCCCAATACCGGTTGTCTCATGGTGTCTATTTTCTGTAGGGCCTTTCAGTGACAGACACAATGTCCCAGGAACACACCGACAAAGTGACAGTCGCTGGTTCAGATAAGCCCGTGGTCAGTTAGGGGACACAGATACAACTTTTTCTTTCCCTTTTCTCCTCCTCTCCTCCTGATTTTTTTTGGGGTGTTAGGTACTAACATTGGGGTGTATCAGCCCATATTTTTGGGTCAACTGTAGATATGGGGATTTGGACCCATTTTATCCAGGAAATGATATTTCACATTTTACTTTCAAGGTAAGTGGATTCATAAATGTGTGTCTAATTACTTTACATTCGAGGCTTAATAACTCCAATATTACTGTTGATTCTGACCTTGTACTCCGTTATATATGTTGAAATCAGATTCTCATGTATTTTTGTTTATATTATGTGTGTGTGTGTATAAATAAAACTTGGTCCAACCTCAAGTATCACTGCAATGACACCATCCCAGAGGACTTCCAAGAGTTTCAAACACAGAATTTTGATTATCTGGATAACTAAGCCAAGGAAGCAATGTGTAACTGCTTTTCCGAACAGTAAAGCCCTATATTTTTTAACTTCCTGCAACCTTTTTTATATACACTGTGGGCTTTCTTTTACCAATCCAAATATATTATATATATATATATATATATATATACACACACACACACACACACACACACACACACATACATATACAATTTTAAAAACATAACCTAAGTGTTCATTTAGGAATGTGATTTGAAGCACTTCTGTCATAATTCCTTCACTGTGTACCTGTCTACTCATTGCTCATGTGAAAATTACTTAACCTATTACAAATATGACACAATCCTTGCAGTAAGTGTGTGCTGTATGTTAGCCCACTGGCATTTTGAATTGGTCAATCCCCCTTGTAGACATAGATGTATTTCTGTTGTTTTGTTCTGTGGGAAATCAAATTTATTCTTGTCCTTTTCTCTTAGAGACAAGATATAGGAAGGAAGAGACAAGATCATAGCATTAAGATTGAATGTATTTCTCAATCTTCACATCCTTAACCGCTTTCTTTGAAGCATTTGAGTTTGCTATAAAATGTTCAGGGAGGAAGGAAGGCAACCACTGATAATCAAAGGGGAAGAAAGATCAGGGTAGGACTCCGTGACATTTGAGGCTTAGTTTTTGGAGCTGTTGCAAGAGTTATGGCTGTCTGTGACTATTTGGCCTGGCTACATGTCAGGGCCATTAACTTTAGAATAACAGAGCCTTTAAGAGAATGTACTTTTTTGGAAAACTTCTCATTAACTTAATTTATGGAGGGGGAGAGGAGTTAGGAAGTGAAGAGCTGAAAGCCTGAGGTTTCTACAGTGCCTGGGGGTTAGGTTAGGGAAAAAACAAAAGCTGTATGAATGCTGGGTTGTGTGAAAAATCTTAAAACTCCCCAGCTTGGCTTCTGGTGGTCTCTGAGGGCTGTCTTATAGGGTTGGAATGGAGTCCTTGGTGATGGCCTTTGCAGCTCCAGCCCTACCTGTGGATCCCAGCTGGGAAATCTTCAACCCTAATTTAGTTCTTGTTTATTTTGTTTCTCCTCCAGCCTTGAAGTCCAATAGCTTTGTGTGTGTATAGTCTCTTGCTAACAACTTTTCCCACGGTTGGGAAAATGTGCCTCTGCAGTGTTAGTCTTTACCTGGAAGGCTTTGGCCACCATCGTGAAGTAGGTGATGTGTGCTTCTCCCTGCAGTCCCCCACATGGCTTTTACCAGATTTGGGATCTAAGGACCAAGCTATCGTTACTAATAAAAGACTGGGAGAAGATTGGGTGTCGAGGTCTATGTAGTTATGGGAATGTGCCAGGATCATCTCCCCAATCTTTTCAATACCTTTTTGCCATGTTTTCCTGGGCCAGACCAGAAGAGGTGGTGTAAAGTAGATGGAGAGAGAACTTAAACTATTAAATCACTCAGAAATTCTTGCTGAGCCTACCTCTTTGCCATGTGCTGAAATCCAAAGGAAGGAAGAATGTCCTCCTGCCACATCATTGCAAGGCAGCGATGCTGTTCCAATGGTACTGTCAGCGTAGCATCATGATTGCAGATGGAGAAGAGCCCAGTGCATGGCCAGAGGAGGTCAAAGGAAACTGTCCTGAGGAAGTGGCCTCAGAATTAAAGAATACATACTTGTAAGCTTTTGGGAATGAAAGTGGGGTGTTCATGTGGCTGGGATATCATGGAAAATGGTATGGGGAAGGATAGGAAGGATAGGTCTACAAGAAGTTTACTATTTCTGGGGTGCCTGGGTAGCTCAGTGGGTTAAGTGTCTGTCTTCGACTCAGGTCATCATCACAGGGCCCTGGGATCAAGTCCCACATTGGGCTTCCTGCTTAGCGGGGGGTCTGTTTCTCCCTCTGCATCTGCTTGTGCTTGCTTTCTCTCAAATAAATAAAATCTTTAAAAAAATGTTCACTATTTTTGTAAAAGTCATTTGTTCATTTAACATGTGTTTATTGTGTACCTACTTGGCACCAAGTGCTGTGCTACATACCAGGAGTAAAACTGGCAAACGAGGCAAATATTTAATAGAATTCTGTGATGCATTGTACGTGGGAGGAGGTCTTAAGGTGTCTGACATGACCATCAGATGGCTAGAGGTCTACCTTCTAGCATAGAGGAAGACCAAGCTGGGGGGACAAGTGAAGGTGGGCATGATGTACAAGGTAGACCATGAAACAACATGATTAACCCCATCTGATGGATCTAAAGGAGAGGTTAAGTGGTGGTTGGCTTTATATCTCTAGAGTTCAGAACCGTCTGGTTGGGAGATGCCAATTTGAGGTAAAGGTACCTACATAGATCTGTTTAGATCATGAGTGGGGACTGACTGGACCAGATTTGCTGAAGCACATCACCTAACCAGGTGGAATGGTTGAGGAGGCAAAGGAAGCTAAGAGTAAGGAAAGACAGACATTGGGAGATTGTTATAAAAACCAATAAAAGGGGAATATGCAGAGCACAACTATAGCCAGAAATTGAGGAAGGCCACATGTCTACTGGACTTAGAGACATAAAGGTCACTGTCACACTCATTTATGTGGAAAGATTGGACTGGGTGCTAGATCATATGCCATTTGCTCTGGGGGCATTGGAAATTTGTGGGATACTTTGTGTGTATGTTTCATGGATTTTGTTTCTTTTTAGCCTGAATGGTTGGGGGCCCTGCAGGCATTTAGTGAACAGAACACAGGATGTTTCTATCTTGCAACCACAGAGTACTCCTGTACAGGAACACGTGTCCTGTGTTGAACATGACCCTCAAATGTCTAAACAGATGCTTATGTAAGGTTCAAAACAGACCTGTTATCAGGTATTTGCATTGGAACCTAACGTTGCTCTCCACATATGGGCACAAAGCATTTGTGGTGACATTTTAATATACACATTGAGTTTTCCGGGAATAAAACTACTATATGTAAATTGGGGGAAGATGGTACATGCTTTTGTATAGACTTTTACTAGAAATTCCCAAGGTAGGGTAATCATGTCATCAGTGGCTGCAGGTGCTTGTAGAACTGGAATGATCTGGGAAGACCTTGCTGGTATGTACTTGTAGCTGTTGTGTTCATGATGATTTGATGTATGGATGCATCTGTCTCATTCATTACATCTTCTCTATAGTTGTGCACAAATACTTCCATAAGCAAAATTATTTGAGAAGTACACCTTTTTTCTTTTCCTTGTTTCATATTGTACTGAGGGCATCATAATGATATCTTTTGGGAATGGTCATGCAGGTAGAGTATACTCATGATTTATATTTCAGGGCAGAACGGCATATTATGAAGAGGGAGACTCAGGATTTTCAAGCTTTTTAACCCCTGGCTGTATCTTCAGGCACCTTTTGTATACTCTTAAGGGGAGCCCTATGTCTTGCGTCTCTTGTTCCTCAGACCTTCCAATCAGAATCACCCAGAGGGCATATGAAATGCATCTTCCTGGGCCCCACTCCACCACTACTGACTTCTTGCCGAAGACTCTGGAATCTGTAGACAAGGATAATCCTCCAAGAATTTGGAGGAACTGAGAGGGCTTTTTTGGGCTAAAAGCCATATTCTGATGGGACATCGGAAGGAAGGTTGAAGGAGCATGGGACTGTGCTTGATGTAAAAATTTGAAACCTAGCAAAGGTAGACACAGAAAAGAGACATTATTAAAACATAAAATGATACTGTGTTGTACATATGGGGAATAAATGGGATACATGATGATTAGGGATGGTTTCTGGCTGGGTGGATGGTGGGATCACAGATCAAGCTGGAGTATTCAGCAGAGAGATGACTAGACTGAAAGTTCTGGTTTGGGCATGCTGACTTAGTTTCCTGTCTGGCCTGTAAGTTGAGATCTGAGTATGTGCATAGGTGATTTAGTTGGGGAGAGTCATTTGGAGAGGAGAATGGGGGGAATCATACATAGGCAGGTGGTGGCTGAAGCTGCTCCCTTAATAGAGATTGTTTTCTAGGGAGCATACACACCTTTCATTAAACTGTATTATTTGTGGACTTATTTTTTTCTTCCTGTTTCTAAGCAAATCTTCCAGAATGTTTGAGTCTTCTTTTAGGCTTGGTGGTTTTGATTATTGAAGACAGAAGGACTTGAAAAATCAAAGGCCATATAGTTACATCTTTGAATAAGCTTAATTGGGGTATAGTGTGGAAAACCCACTGCATACACAACCTTCCTCTTATTTTGCTGTGCAGTCCAGCTTAGAGCCAAGGATGTGTCTGAAAGAGACGAGCGTGGTTTACGATGTCATCAGGAAGGTTACCCTGAGAGCAGCTGCCAGTCTACGAGTTAGTCCAGTTTGTATGAATCTCATCTGTGAGATCTGATCATTAAGACCCCCAGGTGAGGTGTATTGTTTTGCCTTTTTTATCTCTGTACTCTTTTCCACCTTAATATACATACTTGTGCCTTTGAAATGACTGCAATTTGAAGTATCTTCAGTAAAGGAGATTCTAGCTTTAATGGTCATTTCCCATGGAATTCTTTCCTTTTTACTCATTCATATTTGAACTGGCAAATAAGATGTAAAATTAAACAGACCGATTTCTTTGTTTAGCCTTTGACCTCCTATGTCAGAAATCACAGCTGCTTTCTGTTTGGTCCTTCTTTTTTAGCTCTGCTATTAGGAGAAATGGTACAGTGTAAAGTTATTTCTTCCACAAGACTTGGGTATTTCTCTGCTTACACTGTTATTTTTTTAATTTCTTTTAAGATTTTATTTATTTGTGAGAGAAAGACAGAAAGAGCACAGGCAGTGTGATGGGGTCAGGGGAGTCAGGGGCAGAGGCAGAGGGAGTAACAGGCTCTGTGCTGAGCAGGGAGCCTGATTGGAGGCTCCAACCCAGGACCCAGGGATCATGACCTGAGCCTAAGGCAAATGCTTAACTCAATGAGCCACCCAGGCGTTCTTTATTCTGCTAATTTAATAACAAATGGAACAAGTGCTTTTTATAGTATGTCTTGGTTAACACTAAATGTCTTCTACCAGAAGTCCAAAATCTCCAGTCCATATTATGGTTTTCACTGCTGAGGAGTTTCACTTTCATTGTTTAAAATTACCAAGTGCCAGGCTCTGGGGACTGGCTGCTGGGGGAGGGCCCATGTATTTAAATGCACTTTTGCAGCACCAGCTGTGGCTGGTGTCATGCCAGTATTTCCATCCTCCTGACTCCCAGCATGCAAGGGTTTATAATGAGACTGTTAAGTTTCACCACAAACTGAAGCTTGGTATGCATGAGTTAGACCTGAAGCAAACTCTTTCATTAAAAAAAAAAAAAATGCAGTTACTTTATAAAGCCACTAATAAAGAAACAAAGCTAGAGATTGCTGTTGTTACCAGATCCACACTACTAAGTTGACTTAATACTGTGGGGACATGAGACTCTAAGGTGAAGCAATCACCCCAGGAGTTTGAAGAAAAGACTATGAATGTGATGTTTAATTTCGAATGGGGTGTCCATTTGAATAATGGAACACATTTTCCTCTTAGTTTCAAGATAATTCTCAAGCCTTGTTTGCCTAATTGTCCTGTAAGGGAATGAAGATGCTCAGGATCTCAAAGCAGTCCCTGCCCTCCACCTAGAAGCAAGAGCAGTGACACACACATAACTGAGGGGTGCTGGGTGACTCTGGGACCTGCCCAGACTTGGGACTGTCTTGATTCAGTGATGTGCTTTAATTTCCAGGTAAACTTGATGCCAAAGGACCAATGTAGGGAGAGCAGGTACCTGGTGATCCCTCCCTCTTGCCCTGGGGATGATGGAGTTCTGTGCCCCAGTGCTCTGGCCTCCCTCATGACTAGTTGGAAACATGTGCAAAGTGCTAGTTTGAGTACGCACAAAATCTTTGGCCCTGGAACAGAAACCATGTGATTCACATTAGGCTAAATCCATGACTCTGGCCTAACCACTCCATGCTGAAATCACTGAAATTATTTTGCCCTCAAGTTAATGGATGGCGAGCCAAAGATAACCTTGTGTGAGTCCAATCCTGCCAGTCTTGTCCTCTCTCCGCCATGTTGTCCATAGACATTGGTCACGTTTCTCTTCTGTCTCCTGTTGACTTAATTCCTTTCTTTCTTCATCTCCTCTTTTTGGTGGGTATTCTTTCCTCTCCCTTCAAAAAAATTCAGATCTAGGAGCCATTCGTAGAGCCCCTACTAAGGACTAGGTGGGTGAGCTGAATGTCTTCATATATATGCATGACAGGAATTGGGTGGATGGACTCAGATCTGATATTGGAATGATACACATCTATAGAATATATGTATATATGTGTTTTTAAGAGATTTTATTTATTCATGAGAGACACACAGAGAGAGGCAGAGGCATAGGCAGAGGGAGAAGCAGGCTCCTCCTCCCTGTGGGCAGCCTGATACCAAACTGGATCCCAGGACTCTTCGGACCCAGGCCGAAGGCCTATGCTCAACCACTGAGCCACCCAGATTCTCCAAACTTAAATGAATTAGAAAAAAGGTGTCTCTGCTGGTTCCAGAGCTTGTGATTGGAGAGCAGGTGAGGGCTGTGTGTGCTCGCTCACTCATAACCTTCGTGTAGGCATCATTGTATAGGGCAGAGCTTGCACAGCTCTGTGGAATGGCCCCAAGAATGTCACTAATTGGTATCAGTCCTCTTTCCTATGTGCGTGTTTCTCTCTCACTCAGTAGGACTCCAATTTTAAGAAATGTGTCACAGATACTCAAGGCATAATAAAGTCCTGTCAATATAATATCTAAAATTCTTTATGTATAGGAGGAGGTACCTAAGTTTTTAGATTTCTAGACGAGGTAGATAGTCTAAGGAAGTATTTGTGAGATCCCTGCCTATTCATATGATAGCGTGGTGATTTGCAGGCAAGGATCGGCCAGGCCTCTGAATTTGACCCATGGTTATTTCTTCCCTTTAGAAACTTAGAAGGTAATTTCAAGCATGGAGATCTTGTTTTGCACTGAAGAGTTAAGTGCTATGAATGCCAGAGTGGCCTCTTAGATTCCTTAAAAATGTGATGGTTGGTGATTAGGATTATCTATCTGCCTGGATAAATAAGTATCTTAGTAATAGTTGTATGTTTTCATGAAATTCATATCCTAGCCTTCTCTCCAAATCCAGTGGCTTAGTTATAATTAGATGAAAGTTAAGAATGAAAACCAGTAAACAGAGAAACCAGGAGATATGCTTTGGTACCTTGACCTCATCTGCCTCCTGGATGCCTATTAAGAAATGGACTTCTTAACTCTACCTTTACCGTGCGTGGTCCTTTTCCATACCCGTTCATTTTCCATCACCTGTGTGTGGAAAACATGACCTGTAACGGTGTAACTGTCTTCCTTTATCCTCTAATGAATGTTCTATACATTCTATGCAGACACTGCCTGTTAACTGGGAGTAGGGGAGAATGTGACTATGAATTTGCTGTTCCCAGTAAGAGACTTTATTTTTACACAGAAACCAAATCCTGTACATCAAAATGCAAACTATTTAGATGAAATTTTTATAAGAACTGACTTAGAGTCATTATCAACAGAATGAACAATTTGACTATCTTAAATTGTATGGTTTCAGAATAAAAAGTTAACTCTTGAGTTCTTTCTTCTTCCTTCGAAAAACATAGGGCAAGTTCCCCAGCTCTGTGGTTAACTTCCTGTTTTGGGGGACAGGATGTTGAGTGGTAAATGGTGAGGCCCATAGAAGTCTACCCTCCTTGTTTGGGCAAATGGATTGTTTCCATTGTTTATCCAAGGAACCAGGGAGTCAAGTTGCCTCTTGTCAAATTAGAATCTTCTTAAAAACGGAAAGCTAGGGGCACCTGGATGACTTAGTTGGTTAAGCATGATCTCAGGGTCCTGGGATGGAGCCCTGTGTCAGGCTCACTGCTCAGCGGGGAGCCTGCTTCTCCCTCTCCCTCTCTCCCTACTTGTATTCTGTCAAATAAGTAAATACAATCATAAAGAAAAAAACCAACAGAAAGTGATGTTTTAGTTTTGTTTTATCCACATAGTCTTTCCATTCTATGACCTCAGCTTTACATTTATAACGTCAGCTTTCAGTTTATCTTCTATGTAAAAATGCCTAACTGATCCTGTGTTGTGTACAAGGAGTAATTTGTATCAACTGAACAATGTGTCTCCCCTGTGCCCACCCCCAAGTTGCCAACGCATCTGAAAATGTGTCGCTTGAATGAGACAAGACGTTTTTCCTAAAATCTCAAACCTATCTTCATCTGCTGTACACTTCAAATGTGTAATGAAAACAATGCCCATACGTAATTTGAACATGGATCTGTCACACACAATATTTTGCAGTTGATGGGCATCATAAGGGAATTTTACCTGGAGGAGGAGAGGAGAGAGGAAAGATGGTTGTTCTTCATGCCTTGGCGTCCTATTTTGGGAATACCCATTCCACATACATACTTTTTCTAAACTTCCTCTCATGAATTTCAGAAGCAGATGAGAGGCTTCTGTGTTCCCCAGGGGGATTATATTAAAAGAATACACCATTGGGTTGATTTGAATGAAAAGACAGAGGCTAGAATGAGATGAAGAGTAAAAGGATGCCTCAGGAGGTAGCTTCCGTTTCAACTGCTTAGTCATACGCAGGGAAGAATTCATCGTAAAGATGGCAGAAGAATCAGGTACTGTGATGCATCAACACACATGAGGGCTTTCTGTACTTCTTTAAAAGAGAATCTTGGTGTGGGCTCACCTCTGTCTACTGGATGAGATCACTGGGCATTCATTCTCCAAATATTTTTCTGACTTACCACTTAATCTCAATGTGGAACCTCTGGAATCAGCATTGGAATCCAGGTTCAACCTGCCATTTCTGACTGGAATAACTGTGTTGTGAATATGTTGGATTTGAATTAGAGGTTGAAGAAATGGAAGCAACAGCTTTACCTTTGAAGAACTGACGCCGGGGACAGGGTCAGGGTAATGAGCATGGAGAATTGAGTCAGGAGAGTTGATAATGAAAGACATGGGTTTGGTTTGTCACAGTGCTTCTTAAACCCGGCCGTTGTTGCTCACACCTTTGCACACACATATCCCTGGCAAATCTGGGCATCTGGATGCTTACCAGCACTTGTACCCCTTTGCTGCGGCTAATTCTATCAATATGATTAGTATGTGTGGACAACTTATCTGTGACCGTTCAAAACAAAAACAAAAACCCAAAGGACCCAGAAAACAATCGGCTTTCTCCTATTACCAGCCAGTCACTGTCTGTAGTTGTTAGTTGGTTTGTGCTGAGGGAATATGAAATTGAAAATTCTAAACTAAACGTAATTAGGGAGGGAAATTGGTTGCCAACTTACCACCCCCATATAATACAACTAGAACCAAATGTAAATGATTTTCCGATAATCCAAATTAGTTTTTCCTTCTGCCAACTACCATGGAGCACCAAGATTATAGAGTAGTAACAAGGCCTTCTAATAGGTAGGTTTTGGAAAGGATTCCATTTGTCTTAGGAAAGGGTATTGGGAAGGATGCCCTTTTGAAACATTTACTTAAATATTTATTTTTGGATTTATGATAGTAGCATACTGCCTTTTGATATGTTCCTTTCCTGAGTGCTCAGATTCTCTTGTCTTGCTTTTTCATTTTGCCTTGGTGAATTTTTATAACTTTCAAAATGAGAACACCCATTGCTTAGCATATGGGACAAAAGGAACTTTTTTTCCCCTTATGCTTTTTTTTTTAGGCATCGAACACTTTTTCCACTTTTTTTTTTTTCTCCCTTAAGTCTCAAATGACCTAAGATTTAGAGGTCCGAGTCATATTCTTTGCTTCACACACAACTATATTCTCCTTATATTGTCATCCTTCTGGTTTGTATGGAAATACCATGTGGCAGGGAGAATCTTTGTGTTGGCTTCAGTGGGTATGCATGTAAGGGTGGTTAGATGATTCTGATTATGTGGCCCCCAAACAAGGGGGACCCCAACTCCTCTTATCCCTTTGAATCTTAATTTATCTTTGAAGCAAGTGAATTATATAAAGGTACAGGCTAATTACTGTATTTGCATGTTTCTGGCATGGGGGGTGGTGAGTTCAAAGCCAAAGGAACTTGTAGACATTGAATTTGCTTTGAGTAGAGTCATTTTTTTTCCCTCCTTGTACATTGTTAAATCTGTAGGAAAGGAACATCAGCTTAAGATCTGTCACTCTGGCTCCAGGCCAGCATGCCAAATTCTGTCATCTTTGCTGCATGGCCAAGCATATTTTATTACATGTTATAATTCTGGGTTTGGGCTTGATCCAGCAATCCTGATACAACATCAGATGGTTAGGGGTGTGGAAAATGAAAAGGGCCATATTCCTTTCTTGACAAGGTTTTGGGAGAAGTGTGAGAGCAGACTGCACGCTGTGGGTGAATAGGGCAGGGATTTTTCATGGGTGCCGTCAACCTTTTCTGTGTGCCACCTAGAATTTTAATTGCATCATCAACTTCTGTTCATCCAGATTGTTGATCTTTAGACTGAAGACAAATTTGGGCCATGCTCCTGCTCTGGCCACCACATCTCCCAGCAGCTCTGTTGTTAGCTCCAGCCTTGAGAACAGTATCGCCATCAAAGATGTGCAGGATCTGTCCCCGTGGCTCCCTGCTCCTGGGGTCCATGGAGAGGCTTGGCCTCCACTGGTCTGGGAGTGGGAAGCTGAATTCCTGAACTCCTGTGTCTGTGCTGGCCAAGGATTAATCATTTCACAATTAACTTTTCTCAGTCCTTCAGGTTGGGGGGTTGGAAGCCATATGAGTAGATAGTAAAAGAAAAAAAAAAAAAAGTAGGGAAAAGCATTTCAGTTGTTTCTTGAGTCCAGAGAACCTTGACCCTGCCATTGACAGTGCAATCCTTCCTGCTCCTTGGGGTTTCACAGATGAATCCTTGGCTTTGGTTTGTTAATGAAGGACTGTCCTAAAGCTCTAGAACGCGTTCAGCAGCTTTGCAGGAAGCAATGACACAAGGTTCCAGCCACTGTCCCCCGCCTTCCACTTATTGTTTGGGGATTGTCAGAAAACCGGCTGGGATGAGGAGGAAGAGCGGAAGAGCGACTGCGAAGGTTTTTTTTTTTTTTTTTTTTGGCAGTTTGGCTGCTGAATGAAAGCAGGCACTTTATTTAGAAGTGAGTAGGGAGGGAAATGCAGCTTAGGGTTGACACCCTTCTGGTGCTTATCCATAAATATGAAATGGTGTTAGAACACCAGACACCGGAGGGCTTTCTGATTGGCTGTTGGTGATGTCATCTTGTCATTAATACTGTGCTCAGAAAATAAACTGATCTGCCTGTTTTCTTTCTTTCTCTTTTTTAAAGCTGAAATGTATAAAATCCATTTTATAATCGAAAATGAGTCACTTCAGTCAGAGCGTTTTGAAAGAATGATATTTCTCATGTGTTCAGAGTCATTTTGGCCTTCACTTGAGCACTGCAATAATCCACCACAGGTATTCAGCTCGTCTTGTCTTATTGCTGAAAAGTGAGGCAGACGCTTTTCAACACCTGGGCACCAATGGTTGACATTTACCCGTATTAAGTGCTAATGCAGTAGATGGGAGTTTCTTTCTGTCAGCCTTAAATGTCTTAGTATGCTCACAGTCAAGGTTGGCACTTCTGGGTGCGAGAGGGATGTGGATGGTAATGGAAAGTGCTTGCTTTATTTTCTTAAATCCTAATTTTATTTCTCTGCCTCTGATAACTCTGTAGTCCCATCTAAACCGGCCTGCTTTTCCACTCGGTGTTCATCTCATGATGGTGTTTCAGGAGGATGCATCACACTTGTGGCATGCCGAGTTCTGTGTATGTGTGCGGGTGTGTGTGTGTGTGTGCGTGTGTGTGTGTAAAATCCAATAGCATTCTTGCTGTGCAGGATTGATTGACATTCTCAGGAGGAAAGGCACTGCCCAGCAACTGTGTGACCCCTGCATTGATCTGTGACCCCCAGAGGTCGGGGAAGGCCTAGCTGTCCTCCCTTCCTCCTGGTTCACTCTGATCGAAGGAGGCGTATGGAGTTTCGATTGACTGTTGGGAAGGGTTTTGTATAAATATAGTCTATGTGTTTTCTTTACATGTAACTATGGAACATGCAACTTTTGAAAGCTGTGACTTCTCATTAGGAATGTTAGCTAGAATAACCATATCCTTCCTTAAAATACCTAACTGGGTTTTTGAGTAGAACTATTTCACGATACGCTCCTTTGTTTGTCAGTGTACTCTGAGGTAGGATCTCTTCATGTCCTACACAAATGTATAAATTCACCACCCCTACCTCCCCCGAAGCTTTTTTTTTTTTTTTTTTTTTGGAGTAAAAGTGCATCTAAGACTTTGCCCCCAACACCGATGAAATGGCTGTCCAAGGTTATTTTATGAATGCTATGGCTGTATTCCTTGGTTTAGCAAAAAGCCTAGCAAGCAGGTGCAACTGATGTGTGTCTTGAAACCATATCTCTGGTTAGAGGGAGATGCTGCATTACTTTTCAGTTTTCCCTTGTTTTCCAGCAAGCCTAGAAACCATAGATTTAGTGGCCTTTGGGGTCAGAGGAGGGGAAAAAAAAAAGAAGAGACAATGAGGCCCATTCATTCTTACGGGCTCTAATGAATCATAGAGATGGTCTATTTTCCAGGTTAGAGCCCTCTCTCTCTGACAGGCTTTAATTATCTGTGAGCTGAAACAAGAAGTGATAAAAACATGCAAAAGCCTTTCAGGAACAGGGTTTTGAAGGAGATGAATCACGCAGTTGCGCGCCCGGCTCAGCCCTTTGGCGAGGGGCCTCGGGCCTCTGCTGGGCGCTGGAGGTGCCACGGCTCACCTGACTGCCGCCCGCGGCCCGAGGGGAGAGACAGTCCTCCGCTCGCAGGAAACCTAATCCCGGGCAGGTGCAGCTTGAGCGATGACCCTGGGCCTGCAGGTCGGTGTGGCTGCGCGACCTAAGCTTTTGCAGATGGCCCGGGAGGGAGGCGCAGGCTGCAGGATCCCGTGGCGCCCCCGCCCCCGCGGCCTGACCACCCTCCGGTCCCCGGGCGCCGCTGAACTCTTGAACCCCGCGGGGGGGGGGGGGGGGGGGCGGGGCGGGGCGCGAGGACGTGTGGGCCGGGGTTTCAGATAAAGCCCAGCGGGTTTTAAGGAAACCGTAGACAGATCCATTTTCCTTTTCCTCCGGCGATGTTAGGGATCTAATTAGAAGTCAGGTTCGAGCGGCTTCCTCCCTGTGTTTTGGGTTCTTTTTCTTTTTCTAAGGGTCGCCTCTGCACGAGAACAAAAGGCGGATGTTGCACCGGAGCCTGAGCCAGTGCGGAGCCTGAGCCACTGCGCTGAGCGGCCGCCCCCCCCCCGCCCCGCTCTCGTCGGCGCTGCGCGGACCCGAGGCACCCGGCCCTGTTGGGGCTTCTTGTTTTCGTCGTCTGCACTGTTGTTTTCACTCTTAAAGTGTCCCTCTGCCATTTTATTTTGTTTTGTTTTATTTTATTTATTTTATATTTTATTTTATTTTATTTTATTTATTTTTATTTTATTATTTTATTTATTTTATTATTTTATTATTTTATTTTATTTTGATTATTTTAGTTATATTATTGATTTTATTTATTTTATATTTTAATTTATGTATTATTTTTTTATTTTATTTATTTATTTTATTTATTTTATTATGTTATATTTTATTTTATTTGTTCATTTTATTTATTTTATTTTTTGTTTCTTTTTTTTTCTTTCTCTTTTTTTCTTTTTTCTTTATCCTTTTATTTTATTCTTTTTTTTTTTTTTTTTTTTTTTTTTTTTTTCTTTTATTTTTTTTTTTTTTTCTTTCTTTCTTTTATCTTTTTTTCTTTTCTTTTTTTTTCTTTTCTTTTCTTTTTTTTTTTTCTTTTTTTTTTTTTTTTTTTTCTTTCTTTTTTTTTTTTTTTTTTTTTTTTTTTTTTTTTTTCTTTTCTTTTCTTTATCTTTTCTTTTTTTTCTTTGTCTCTTTTCTTTTCCTTTCTTTTTTATTTTCTTCTTTCCTTTCTTTGTTTCTTCGTATTCTTTTTCTTCTTTTCTTTTCTTTTCTTTTATTTCTTTTCTTTTCTTTTCTTTTATTCTTTTAATTTAATTTAATTATTTAATTTGAGTTTATCATTATTTTTAAAGATTTTATTTGTTGAGACACACATAAAGAGAGAGAGAGACAGAGAAGACACAGGCAGAAGGAGAAGCAGGCTCCCCATGGAGAGTCCAGTGTGGAACTCGATCCCAGGACCCTGGCCTGATGACCTGAGCCAAAGGCAGACACTCAACCACTAAGCCACCCAGGGGTCCCATCCCTCTGCCATTTTAGTTTGCAGCCATTTCAGTTGTCGCTTGGAACTGATGGGGACTCCAGGTGCCAAAGTGTGTCACACCCAAGAGCTGGTGTATTTGGAAACCTGTAACAATCGTGAAGGATGTCAATCACCCTTTTGAGAGTGGATGGGAGGTGAACAGTCCAATAGGAATCATGGAGAATATCAAATACACAAATTTGGCGGCGGGGGAGGGGGAGGTGGGCGGTAAGAATGGAACATTTTCTCAGTTGCAACCGGATTTATTGAAATCTGATGTTGGGGAAGAACAGAATATTTGCTAAACTAATCCACTTCTCTGAATAGCTGCCTCATTTCTTGCGGCTTGGCGACTAAAACTTAGAAATCCACAATTATACTGTATAGATGAGCCTTGTTGTAAATTTAGTATATAATCTCCACGCTCGGGCTACGTATGGCTATGAGCACCCACTTGAGAGCTAAAAATGTAAGTTACCACCCACTTTGTCCTGAATTGGAATCCTACATAATTGCTCTGGGCTTTAAAAAATCTTCCCCGGAGGAAGGAGTTCAAGATTAAGTCGTTAGTGGGCAATCCTTTATTACGAAGCCAGGAGTCCCTTGGAAGAAGCTGAGTAAATACTTGTTGTTGAACAAATAGAATAAATGAAGGAATAACATTCAAGGAAGAATTCATAACGTGTTGCTTAATCCAGATGTCACACGGTGAGTCCAGAATAAATACGCATCACACAATGGGTGTAGGCTGTCCAGAGGTGCACTGATGGGCTTGCCTACTAGAACATGTGGAAAGTCTAGTGGTTTCCAACTCTATTTATCGAAGTCCTACTGTGAATTCCTAAAAACAAAAACAAAAAACAAACCAACAACACAACAACAAAAAACCCCCCCAGGCACACACAAGCAAACAAAAGTCTCCCACTCCCAGACCTAACTCCCAAAAGTCGTGCACAGCTGGAGGAACCACTGGCTCTGTCCATAGGTCGGGAATGCTGGGAATGAGAGATGGATCGTCAGCAGGTGGAGGGGACTTGGTGAGGAGACAAACCAGAACAGTGACAAGGCGGTGCCAGTACAGAGCAAGGAATCACACCCGTTTGGGGGGCTTATTTTAAAAATGGATTAAAAAAACGGATTCAGCAAACACGGAGCACAACACACGGAGTCACATGTTATAATAGGAATACACCCAGCAGAACTCCTTCCTGCTGATGGGTTCAGGCAGGTTTGAACAGGATCACAATGCCACTTGTCCTGGGATCCCTGGGCGGCTCAGCAGTTGAGCATGTGTCTTTGGCTCAGGGCATGATCCTGGAGTCCCCGGATCGAGTCCTGCTTCGGGCTCCCCGCAGGGAGCCTGCTTCTCCCCTGCCCGTGTCTCTGCCTCTCTCTGTGTGTCTCTCATGAATAAATAAATAAAACCCTAAACCCAAACAAACAATGCCACTTGTCCTGTGGATTCTGGACCTCCGAGCACAATTCCTGTAAGGGACCTAGGGAAGGGAAGTCACAGCCAGATTGAGGAAGCCTTCCTGGGGGAGCCGTATTGAAACTGGAGAAGAGAGCTCACCTGTTGGCAGTAGTGTTGCTAGGCTAAGGTGTTTGGGATTTTATACTGTGAATGGCCTTTCTCTCGCAAGAGAGGTGGGAGAGGTACGTGGCTTCTGCCTCCCAACGCAACACTAGCCCTCGGAGGGTGCGGAAACTTATTTTCCACGCTGGTTCTCCATTCCGGCATGCAGTAGGCAGTCCTAACTACTCTTTGGTTAAGATGTTTAATATATGCCTCATTAAGCAGAATAATCATTCTCTGAAAATGCTTATGTGCCTGACTTCTGTTTTTATTCAAAACAAAAATTAGGGGGATGAAGAAGAGGGCAGATCTGCTAGTGTGGGCTCCCTGTTTCCTCTTCTCAGTGATGCTCTGATTTTCACACCTCACCCGCAGGTGAGCAGAGCCCCTAGAAACAAGAAGGTTTAGAGCTAGTCTGTTTTTCTTCACTCACCTGCCAAGATAGAGCCACAAGGATGTGGGGAAGGAAGGATTTTAAATATTTGTGATGTCTGCCTGGCCTGTCTTTAGCAAGGAGAGGCCTTCAGAGTCCTGCTAAGATGCAAAATGGCTGATACCCATAGGCTAGAAGTGCTGTGTTCTCAGAGTGTTCTTCTGCTTATTTTTACTGCTGGTTTGTTTGCATCTCTGCAGAATATATTCATGAGATAGAAAAGGAATGTGAGGTTTTTTTTTTTTTTTTTTTTCCTCCTCTAAAAGATGCCAAATCCAGGTGGGGAGTAATGATCTTAATGAATTCTAGCACTTGTCAATTTGAAAATGTTCAGGGAAAACAAATGAAAGAGAGGATGGGTTTGTTTATGTGCGATCATTCAGTGATTCAAAGCTACAGACATCTCTTTCTTACTACACTTTTGAAGTTGAGGGTTGGAACTGAATAATAGACAACCTTCCAACATAAAGCATTATTAAGCTTGAGGGAGTTTTTATTGGGTTTTTTGATATTTCATTGTTTTCTAGCTTGCCTTTGTCTTTGATCACTTATTCCTCTGACAAAAATTTGGTCATGTTACTGCTTTTCTCTTTCCCCTAAGCTGATATTGCATGATGGGAGTTCTCCCTCTCTCTTTTTTTCCTCCCCTTTTCTTATTAAATTTGTTGGTTACAAATAAATTATTTATTTAGACCTAGATAGTTTAAATATACCCATCCATCATACAGCTGCTTTTGTTTTTGCCTTCAAATATTTTCAGTTTTCTTTTCAAACTTGTCCATAGCAGAGAATTTTATTTTATTTATTTATTTTTATTTTTTTCATAGCAGAGAATTTTAATGATGAAATAAAACCTGTTAACCTCAAGTGTTGGGATGAAGCTTATCTTGGTAAACCTTTATCAATGCTTTGAATTCATAGCGGAGTTATATTGTAGAGGATGTGGTGTGTTTAAAAATCTTAGAGTGTAAACTGTTTTCAAGTGTCCTCAAGTACTTCAGAAGACTCCATTTCCATCCTAGCACTTGATATGATAATGATGATTCTTGTGTGTTCCTTAGAACATGAGCCTAAGTCTCCACTGACCATTTGTAAGCTTCTTACAGGTTGGAAAGTAGTAAGATTGCTTTGCTTTAAAAAAAAAAAAATCTATAATTCAGAACTTTCACTAATCCAAATGATCTTTTTCTCTACTTTTCTCCCAGGTTGGTAATGACAGGAATTACTTCTGTTTTTAGAAAGATTTTATTTATTTGAGAGAGAGAGCATGAGCTGGGAAGAGGAGTGGAGAAGCAGACTCCCCACTGAGTAGGGAGCCTGATGCAGGGCTCCATCCCAGGACCCCGGGATTATGATTTGAGCTGAAGGCAGATGCTTAACCGACTGAGCCACCCAGGCACCCCGACAGGAATTACTTTTTATATACCGCTGAGAAAATGAGGGTGGTCCAGCCACATGAAGGAGGAGGAAGTGGGCAGCCCTGGGTGGCTCAGCAGTTTAGCACCGCCTTCAGCCCAGGGTGTGTGATCCTGGAGACTTGGGATCGAGTCCCATGTCGGGCTCCCTGCGTGGAGCCTGCTTCTCCCTCTGCCTGTGTCTCTGCCCCTGCCCCCCTGCCGTGTCTCTCATGAATAAATAAATAAAAATCTTTAAAAAAAAAGGAAGTGTGGGGTTACCTTGGGAGGTCCTGAAAGACCCACAAGTCAAAGGCATGGTGGTGATCCCCCGCCTCTCACTTTCTGTGGTCAGCCTCTATCCCTGTGTTTTCCAGAAAAGATTTCTATTTTTCTCCCTAAGGCCAAAATAAGTTGCTATTATTTCAATAAGACCATCATTTTTAAGAATGGGAATGGGATGGGGGAGGCAGTTTAAAACATGTCCACACGATAGCCAAAAGGTAGAAGAAACCCCAGTATCCGTTGACAAAATGTGGTCTGTACTTAGGGTAGGATATTCAGATTTCAAAAGGATATGCTCACACCTGATACAATACGGATAAACGTCGAGGACCTTATGCATAGTGATATAAGCCAGTCACGGAAGAACAGATACTTGCATGTTTGACTTGTATGAGGTGCCTGGAATAGTCAAATTCCTAGGCTTGGTGGTTCCCAGGGGTTGGCAGTGGAGGAAATGAGAGTTAGTGTTTAATGGGCAGATTTTCAGTTTTGAGGAGTTCTGTGGCTGGATTGTGTGGACAGTAACAACAACATGAATGTCCATATTGCCACAAAGGTCTACACTTAAAAATGGTTAAAGTGAGGGACGCCTGAGTGTTCAGTGGTTGAGCGTCTGCCTTTGGCTCAGGTCATGATCCTGGGGTCCATGGATCAAGTCCCACATCAAGCTCTTATCAGGGAGCCTGCTTCTGCCTCTGCCTATGTCTCTACCTCTCTGTTTCTCATGAATAAATAAAATCTTTAAAAAAAAAATGGTTAAAGTGCTAGATTTCCTTATATGTTTTACCACAATTAAAAAGAAATCAACAAAAAGGAAAACGAATTTAAAAACATTTTTTAAAAACTTACAAATTAAGTCATATAAAACAAGCTCATCATGTTAATTTTGAATGTTTATGTATGTACTATAAATTGTAAATGTTTAACGTTACAGCAACATCTAAAATAAAAAATGTATGAAATCTTGGTGACGAATAACTGTATTTTTTTTTAATTTTTTTTTAAATTTATTTATGATAGTCACAGAGAGAGAGAGAGAGAGGCAGAGACACAGGCAGAGGGAGAAGCAGGCTCCATGCACCGGGAGCCTGATGTGGGATTCGATCCCGGGTCTCCAGGATCGCGCCCTGGGCCAAAGGCAGGCGCCAAACCGCTGCGCCACCCAGGGATCCCCGAATAACTGTATTTAATGTAAGAAAACAAAGTCCAGTCAGTTTTCTAGTTTGTGGTATTTGTCTCCTGGACATTTTGTCATTTGGATTCCTGACATAAGGTAAATAAAATTGCTCTGTTTCTGAATTTCGAATTCATGAAACACATGAGAACTGAGATATGTTCAACAGCAAAATAGATTGACCAATGTGCTACTTAGAGTTGATATGCATGTGGAGCACCTGGATCTATCATGTGTATTCTGACTTTGTTGGCTGGGGGAGGGACCTAAGACTTTGCATTTCTAACAACGCCCTCCTTCAGAGGTACTTGGAATGGTTGGGCTGCTGTTAGGATCCCTCTGAAGGCTTGCTAGGTCACTCCTGTGTTTCCTTGCCACTTCAAGCTTCTGCAAGATCAGAGCTGTTGTCATCCACGTCCCCTTGACCTTGAGGATTCTGGCAATCTAAAAACTGCCCTGACCACCACTGTGGTGGGGTGCTGCACAAAAGGAAGGGAGGTGTAGTGCCCACATTTAATGGGAAGCCTCTGATCCCCTTTCAGTTTTTATGGCTATGTGCTAGTTATTGGGGGATAGCTGACTCATTTTAGTCTGATTATGAGCAATGATACAATGATTAAAGTAGGAAAAAAAAACACTCTGCCTTCTGTTTCAAGCAATAGAACCTATTTCTGTGAAAGTTCTGAACTGTGGCCATGCTATTGGGTCATGGATAATTTGGATGGAATTGTTTTTGTAGTTAGGCAGCGTTGGGGGGAACGAAACATGGTCTGAAAGCAAGCATTGTGTGGGAGGCAGAATTTTCATCTAGCCTCCAGGTCCCCTTTCTGCAGGTGCACTCTCAGTGATCCCCAGCTCTGTGAATCCGGAGTTAAAGTCGACCATAAGGTAGGGAGATGATCCACGTGAGCATAGCTTCATCACATCAGCTTTGTTAAAAGCAGAGTATTTTGTCTTGGTGATCAAAGAGAACCTTGAAGGATTTGGTGCAGTCTTGCTGGCTTGGGACCTCAATTCTATAACTACGAAGAACTGAATTCTAGTGATGGAAATCAGCTTGGAAGTGGTTTCCCTCTCCCCATGCCCCACTCCACCCCAGCCTTCTGATGAACACTCAGTCCAACCAAGACTCGATTTCAGCCTCATGATGTGCTGGACTTTAGATGTGAAGAATTGTTCTATAACATATGGCTGTCAAAGCCACTAAACACGTGGTAGTCAGTTCTACAGGAACAAGAAACCAATACACAGGGCATCTTTGGGTGTGAATGAATTTAAAAAGTATACAAGCTGTAGAGGTGCCCGGTTGGCTCAATCGGTTAAGTGTTTGCCTTCAGCTCAGGTCATGGTCCTGGGGTCCTGGGATCGAGTCCCGCATTAAGCTCCCTTCTCAGGGAGGAGTCTGCTTCTCTTTCTTCCTCTGCCCTCCCCTACCCCACTCATGCTTACTCTCTCTCTCTTTTAAATCTTAAAAAGTATACAAGCTATAGTAGTACAAACGAGCTAATGCTGCTTAGCCAGGCTGGACAAAGAAAGTCCATCGTCCTTACACATGATGGAAATAAGAAAAAAAATCTCTGATACATAAGAATTTCAACAGTGGAAAGAATGTGGATTTCAAGAGAAGAAACCTGAGCAAGTCTTAGCTCTATAACTTCCTAGCTGAGGCAAGGGGCTCATGCCTCTGGGCCTTACCTATAAAACAGAGGTTAATCAAAGTTATACTTACCATGTATTGTGCTCCCCTCCCCTCCATACTTTCTCTCCACGCAGCCTACCCTTCACCCACTTGGTACAGAATGAGGGGTGTCTGTTGCAGATCTTTTTAAGGTAGTTTTCTAAAAGCAGTTGAAAATTGTCTGCATTTTTTTTTTTTTTAGGACCAGTCCAAAATGTTCCCATGTCAGAACATCAATAATCTGATGTTAGCACCAAAAAGTTACTTCGCAACGTATTAGGTAAAATGTCTGAAATCTGCTCTAGTTCTACAAAACGAATGTCCACGAATAGTTTTTATCTTTTTAAAACCAGAGATTCCCTTCTTGTGTGTTTAAAATATAAAGGTAGGAAATGGTCTTTAAAATCTACTTTTGAAACCTAGGGCGATTTTAGCTATAGAAGTATTTCTCTGCCTAGAACAACTCATCAAAATTCCTTCTGGGTGTTTCTGCAGGGTTTCTGCAGCCCTTCCTTGTGCATCACTGAGCATGAGCCTGGTCTGTTGCACTTAGTCCTGTGTATACCCAGGTCTGTGTGTCTAAGTGCTGGAGTCGTAAAGGAAAAGGTTGTGTGGGGCTTTCTGGGTGGCTGGTCTTTTTTCCTATGAGAGGACTCCTCCTTGAGCTTACAGCTCTTATTCACACTGAAATAAAAAATCTGTGGGAAATTAAGGATACTTCAGTTACAGCATCTCAGGAATGTGATACTTTAGAGGGAAAATGCTACTTAGGGAGAGTTCTTCCCGTCAGCACCTGGAGCTTCTCTCCCTGTTACCAGCTAGCTGCTGACACCCATAAATAGGACTGCAAGGGTGGGGGGGACTCCCAACCATGGAACCACCAGGAACATGGTAGAAAGGATTTGTCCATCATTAGGACGAGAGGAAGGAACACTTTTTCAACCACCTCCCAGCATGTGAGGAGCCTCTTCTAGGAATGTCTTCCAGCATAGAAAACAAAGATGCCTACGTGGCCAGGGATGTGGAAGTGCCTCGGTCACGTGGTTTCATGACTCCATCACAGACAGTAATAAGCCTTTCCATCTCCATCGTCTACACAAAACCCCCGTCAGAGCAAATCAGTGGTGTGAGATGTATCCCCCCCTCCATCACTTGTAATTCTGCACAGACTTGCTGGCCCTTATTTGGCTTTGGGCTTGTGAAAATAACTTTTGTGGAGCTATTGTTTCTTCTGTCATTTTTCAAGAATGCCAGAGGATGGCAGGGGAGGGGAAAGGGAATCACAGCTCCCACACAAAGCAGATGCCTCTTAGAGTGTGTGCTAAAGCAGTGATATTCTGGGAATAGCAGTCTCGTTTTTCTTGTCCGCTTTTTACCATTAGTAGAAGTGATGTATTCTCTGACAGTGGTTCAGGGACCAGAAACATCAGGGTTCTCATGGTTGGCCACATTTTTTTTTGAGCGTGCTGTCTTACTATATATGCCATGACACTCGGCAGCCATTGCTACCATTCCATCCTAGTGAAGGGCACCCCAGTGCTTGCAGGGTTACAGCAAAAATCCTTTTTTTTTGGATTTGTAGCTTGGTAAGCACTTTGCAAATGGCTACGCCTTAAGCAAATGAAGCTTCAGTCATTGAACAATCTTGTTGAGCATCTAGAGCTTACTTCTATGTTCCTCATTCTTCCTATCTGTGTTATAAGATTGAGGGCACCAGAGATAGTAAAAGTGGTTTGGCTTTAGAATGCTCATGTAACTAACTGTGCATAATTTCCAATGATCCATTTTTTTTAAAGATTTTATTTATTCATGAAAGACACACACACACACAGAGAGGCAGAGACAGGCCTAAGGAGAAGCAGGCTCCATGCAGGGAGCCCTATGTGGGACTCGATCTTGGGACTCCAGGATCACACTCTGGGCCGAAGGCAGGCACTAAACCGCTGAGCCACCCAGGACCCATTGTTAAATAGAGGCAGCCAATGTCAATTTCTAGGTTGCCTAGCTTTCCACAATACCAAATTCCAGAGTTTTAAAACCATGGCGATGACCTTCCAAGCTGCAATGTTGAACGAGTGTATCGTCTTCAAAGGATCTGGCTCTGTGAAGTGGTGTTTGATGAGAGGATACCTGGAATCTCCTTGATGTGACTGTGGATGCTTCCTTCCTGAGGCAATGTTTATGTAGCAGAACTGGGATTTCACCTGAAGTCTTTGGTTTGAACATTTATCTTCTCTATTGGTAAATTATTTTCCTTCTGGAGGCTTCGGTGTCCTTCTATGAGAAATGGGCATAATAGCTTTCTCATGGGGCCTTATGCTTATAAAATTGTAAAAAGAAGGGACACCAGGGTGGCTCAGTGGTTGAATGTCTGCCTTCAGCTCAGGGCGTGATCCTAGGGCCCTGGGATTGTGTCCTTCATCGGGCTCTGCAGGGAGCCTACTTCTCCCTCTGCCTATGCCTCTGCCTCTCTTTGTGTCTCTCATGAATAAATAAATAAATAAAATATTTTAAAAAATAGTCGAAAAATTTGCCAAGTATCTGTCACAAAACCAGGTAATTTAGTGGGTAAAAGGAGTTAACTCTTTATTCCAGGTTTGCCCTATAAACATAAGACTTATTTTATCAATGTTAACTTGCTCCCTTGTAGATAACAAGAGAAATAATGCAGAATTGTACTTCACGCGATGACTCTTAAGTATGTAACTCACAGCCTTGCCTCTCCCAGAGCACATATGTACAGAATATGGCCCTTCTTTTCCTGATAATGTTTCTAGGCATGAATTGGGTCAAGTCATGAAGAACAGACAACAGGAGGGTGCAGCAAAGACACAGAGGAGCCTACTAGGTCTTCTTGTTTGGCATTATCTTCATCTTAGGAGGATGAGGGGTGTCCCCTATGGCAGCTCGAGTTTGACTTCCCTTGACTTTTGTTCAGGTGTGAAGCCACACATAATGAAGCTAATGAGTAAATCACCATCTTTCCTTTTTTTTTTAATTTTAAGATTTTATTTATTTATTCATGAGAGACACACAGAGAGAGGCAGAGACGCAGGCAGAGGGAGAAGCAGGCTCCTCAAGGGGAGCCCGATGTGGGACTTGAGCGGAGAACCACACCCTGAGCCAAAGGCAGACATTCAACCAGTGAGCCACCCAGGCGTCCCTAAGGGCTCAAGATCTACTTGTTCATTTTCCTTCTTGACTTCTTTTTGTTCTTGTGCCCTAGGGTGAGAACTCACTGTGGAGAGTGAGAACTCTGTTGCACTATAGGGGGTTTAGGATGTCACTGGGGCCCAGCGGGGGTGAATGGGACATTGGTGGGCCTGTAGGGAGGGAACGTACACCATAGAAGAAGCCAGAAGACTTTTAGTGCTAATGTTTTCTAGTAGGAAGACTTTTGACAGGCAACTTCTTTTAATCTTTGATTTCCTTATCTTTAAAAGAGACAAAACATTGGGGGCACCTGGCTGGCTCAGTCAGTAGAGCATCCGACTCTTGATTTCAGCTCAGGTCATGATCTCAGGGCTGTGGGATTGTGAGCCCTGTGTTGGTCTCCATGCTCAGTGAAGAGTCTGCTTGTGATTCTCTTTTTCTTCTGCACCCCCCGAATAAATAAATCTTTTTAGAAAATGGATGTAACATCTATTTAATCTTCACTATTGGGCCACTGGGAAAATAAAGTGAGATATAGTATGTGTAAGAACTGTGCAAGTTATAAAATGAGTTAACTAGCACCTGTCCAAGACATTATTCTTGGTGCCATGGGAGAACGAGCCCACCTAGAATATTGAAAAAATGTGCAGGATTTAAAGTGAGAAGACCTGGGGCTGAGGGCCACATGTAGAGCTTACTATGGTGAGACGCTCAGCAAATTATTTAACATTTTAGAGGCATAACTTTCATCATGCCTCCTATTATCTCTATTTTAAAAATGTGGTAATGTATTATCTAAAAGATCCGGGGCAGTGCAAATGTCAATCTTTTTTTTTTTTTTTAATCCTCCAAAATTGTTGAGTGATTCAAAGAAAAAATTTTTGGGTCTATCCAAAAGCCCATATTGTGGAATCGTGGGAAAGTAAGGAAGTATATCTTGTGATCCAGGTTGCAACTAAGGAACTTATTTTGGAATTGAGAAGTTAACAGGACACCAGCCAAGTTCCTTCAGCTTCTCCATAGATAATAGTTCTCTCAACTAATTTAGCGCATTCTTTCATTTTTGTAGGATTTTGAGATGAAGGAGAAGTTCCCTATTTCATCCCTCTTCATATTTAACAAACCTGATTGGATCTTGTGATAACTTTTTAAAAAATCCTTTGGTGTCTTATAATGTTCATATGTTTAAAAGGCAGATTAAAAACACATGTCTTAGTAGGTGGGATTGTTGTAAAGGCAATGTGAGATAATTTACTGGTGGGTTTTGGAAACCTAAAAGCTAACAAACAGATTAGTATTGTTTTAATGTATTTTGAACCAAACATATACTTTTGTCCAAAATACTTTGTTTAGAACAGGCTAAAAAATATTTCAAAGAAACAAAATAAAACTGAAATGGGATCAATCAGAATTCACATTAAAGATTGGTTTCATTATGGTGGCCTTGAATTTCATAGTTCACAATAATAGGAAGTACAGTTGAAGTAATCTCTCTAAATAATAAAAACAAATTTTAATACTGAAACTTTATTGGACAACAGAAGTAAACTTACATCGTCCTAACCAGAAACATAATAGAATCAACAAAAGTGCAACTTTAAGGAGTAGGTCAAACACATATCTGTCTGAAGAAGTCAGATGAACAGATACCAAATAAAGATGCTAAGGATTTGGTCAGTGTTAACAACAATTAAGGATTAAGGGATATATTGAATTTCGTGCCTTAATGATATTGGACCTTCTCACATATGAAAGGTTTTTTTTTTTTCTTTAAGAATTCATATTATTGCTTCTATTTTTTTTTTTTTTTTAAGATTTTATTTAAGAGAGAGAAGAGAGAACACATGAGCAGGGTTGAGGAGCAGAGGGAGAGCAAGAAGCAGACTCTCCATTGACCAGGGAGCCTGAGTTGGGGCTCCATCCTAGGACCCTGAGATTATGATCTGAGCCGAAGGTAGGCGCTTAACCAACTGAGCCACCCAGGTGCCTTATTGCTTCTATTTGAAAATTGCCAGGGTAATTGGGTGATTCTATACTATTAACTCATTGGTAATAATTTTCAGACTTTTCTGTTGTTTTACAATAGGTGTTTCTGGCTCCTGCTAAAATACGAGGCTCTGAAGACCTCACAGTGTAATGAGAGCCATGACCATCTGAAGCCAGACACCTCTCCAAAGAGCTTAATAAGAAAAAACAAAACTTTCCATTTTGCCAGCACTTCCCACCCCCCTCCTGTACCCCCTATTCTAGTCTGCATGGAACATTGGGAAAGTGAGGAGGAAGACTCATCAACTTTATATCAGAAATGAGAGGGAAGATTCCAAGAGTCTCACCCACCGAGATTGGGGGTGCCTACAAGAATGCAGAAAATGGTTTTGGATTTCCTGGTTGAATGTCCGCTCAGGCAGACATGTCTATCTCTCCCTGTGCCTGTTTGGGTTGGGAAGGAAAGAACTGAGAGGCATGACAGGAGAAGGGGCTACCAGTGGAGCAGCTCACACATTTTCTGTTTAGTTTGGCAGGAACAGGAGAGCTTTTGGAGGGTGAAGCGAACCCTGCGAGTGGTAGATGGTCTTGATCCATCTTGTTAGACTATTCCTTTGAGGCTGTCTTCTGGTAATGGGAGCCAAGGGGTGGGTGGAAGAGGTTGGGCCATAGCTGGCTGGGGTCAGACCTACATCAGAGAAGCTGTACAGTTTGGAGGTCCCTTGGGAAAATTCACACACCAGCCAGTATTAGAGGAGTCATGGCCAGCTATGTAGAGAGACATTTGTCTTTCCCTCCATAACAGTTGCTTGTAGGAGGGGTATGGACAGCTCAGGGCAGGGAGGGGCGGGGGGAGTAAAAAAGTAGATCCCAGGGATACCTGGAGGGCTTAGTCTGTTGGGCATTGGACTTGGTTTTGGCTTAGGTCATGCTCTCATGGTCTGGGAGATCGAGCCCCACATTGGGCTCTATGCTCAGTTGGGAATCTGCTTGGAGAAATTGAGTATGCATGTGTGCTCTATCTCAAATAAATAACATCTTTTTAAAAAAGATTTGAGAGAGAACATGAGTGGGGGAGTGGCAGAGGGAGAAGCAGACTCCCCACTGATTAAGGAGCCCAGAGTGGGGCTCAATCCCAAGACCTGGAGATCATGACCTGAGTCAAAGGCAGATGCTTAACTGACTGAGCCACCCAGATACTCCTCAAATAAACAAATCTAAAAAAAAAAAAAAAGGCAGTCTGGGTGGTTTAGCAGTTTAGTGCTGCCTTCAGCCCAGGAACCTGGGATCGAGTCCCACGTCAGGCTCCTTGCATGAAGCCTGCTTTTCCCTCTGCCTGCCTGCCCCTCTCTCTCTCTCTCTCTCTCTTTTTCTTTCTCCCTGTGTCTCTCATGAATAAATAAATAAAAAATCTTAAAAAAAAAAAAAAGATCCCAGCCCTCTCTGTTTATAGTTGGGGGAAGGGGGTGTCACAGGTTTGCCTGGTGTTATGCTGGGGGCTTACATAAACCACAGGTGACCTTGAGAAAATAAAAATTAAATTGACCTAGAGTTTTACGAACCCAGAGTTATCCCTGAATTGTAGGATCTGCACAAGATGCCATTAATGATAGAAAAGGAGTCGAAAAAAATAACAATTGTTAGTCCTGATGTGAATAAAGCCAAGCTATTTCCCCTTAATTGCTTGCGAGACACGGACACTCAGTAAACGCAATTTCACGGATTCTCCCTCTTTTGCTGTTATGACACCAGATACCCATCCCAGAATTGAATCCTTGCCAGAAAAGTTGGTGTTCCCTGTTAGCCTCCAGGACTTTTACTGTTGCTAAGCTTGTGGCCTTTCTTCACGTTGTATATGGTGTATGTTGTATCAGAGGGCAAAGATGACTCATGGCTCTAGAGGTTTCCTTCAGTGGATTGTTGGTGATAATTTACTGGCCTCTTTGTGCATGAATGGAAATGTCTTTGGAAGAATTGGATTTCTGTTGTCAGTAGTGTACTGGGCAGATCCCCGAGACCTATAAAAGATACTAGATAAAATAATAGAGGCAGATGTATGTAATGATGCAGTTGAAGGTGCCTTGGTGCTCCTTATTTGCTTAAGGAAGACTGGAAGCATTATCAGCTACCATGTCAACACGGCCTAATAAAAAGCTCCCTCATAAAGGGAGGGACCCATTCAGCATGTCTCTCCTAATGTTTTCCAGAGAGTCTGTGAATGGATCGAGAAGTAGATCCAGGATTTCATGTATCAGCACCATAGGTTTGTTTTTTTTTTTTTTTTAATCGTTTTTATAATCCTTTTTCCCCCTCCCTGTTACTGTCAAGATATTAAAGGGGGATTTATAGTTGGAGTTAAAGAGAGCAGGCCATGCAGGCATACCACACAAAGTTGTTAAATCTCCAAGGCCTGAGATTTCTTGGCTCTTTTTTAAGGCTTGGAAGCCGAGCACTCCTAGGGAATGCTATTAGGAATTGGCTCCATTGAGGAAATGTAGCTTTTGGACAGTTAGCTTTCAAAGCTGAGAGAGGATAATAGGTTGGCGACCATGAGAAGGGAAGTTGCTTCAGGTGGAGACAGTAAAGGGAGTGAGGAGGGTCCCGTGGTGTGCCTCTCTTACTGTAATAGTTCTTTAGCAGGACCAAGTGGTTCTCCAGATCGAGTTCAATTTTCTACTGAGTGCATTTGCTGAATTTTGACAAAGCCTGGGTACCCTCTAACGGCGTGTTTCCTTGTGCCCTGATTGCTAGGGCTGTGCTATCAACTTTACCAACTGCCCACTTCCTTTGGGTCTGAAACGAATAGTTTAATTTAAATCAGATATTAGAGATTTGGGGCTTGGCAAAAAGTATCTCCAAGTGGTGCTTTTCCTTCCCCCTCCTCACAGTGTTAGAGGTTTCACATCCCCTGGGTACTTCACAGTACAGAGAAGGGTTTTTGAACTCAGTAGTGAGGGGAGGAAGGGAGGAAGCACCATCTGTGCTTTCCTGAGTGGGAAGTTCAAATCTAGGTACTGGCGAAACACAACGACATGGATGGAGCTAGAGGGCATTATGCTCAGTGAAATAAGTCTCATCAGAGAAAGACAATTATTATATGATCTCATTCATATGAGGAATTGAAGACACAAAACAGAGGATCCTAGGGGAAGGGAGGGAGACATAAGACAAGACGAAATTAGGGAGATAAACCATGAGACTCTTAATTCTAGGAAACAACCTGAGGGTTGCTGGAGGGGAGGAAGTGGGGGGGACGAGGTAACTGGGGTATGGGGATGAAGGAGGGCCCGTGATGGGGTGTGCACTGGGTGTTATATAAGACAGATGGATCAGGGATCCCTGGGTGGCTCAATGGTTTAGCGCCTGCCTTGGGCCCAGGGCATGATCCTGGAGTCCCGGGATCGAATCCCACATCTGGCTCCCTGCATGGAGCCTGCTACTCCCTCTGCCTGTGTCTCTGCCTCTCTCTCTCTGTGTGTGTCTCTTATGAATAAATAAATAAAGTTAAAAAAAATAAGACAGATGGATCACTGACTTCTACCTCTGAAACCAATAATCCACTATATGTTAATTAATTGAATTTAAATTAAAGAAGTCACAGGTGAGGAGGAGGGGAAGTAGCCCTAGGAGTTCTTTGGGTGGGTGGGGGGAGGTGCATTTCAGGACAGGGTCACCTGCGCAGGAGTTGGAAGAACTGGAGCACCTCAGTGAGCCGCACCTCTCAGGCTCTGTGCAGACTGATGTTTATTTTGCTTCACAGGCATTGAGTCCATCACCTCGTTAAGTGTCATTCCTAATGTGGAGATGGACTTGTTCCTGCCCCAGAGCTACTGGGAGCCTAGTTGGGGAGACTCGTCTTGGGCACACGCACGCCCAAGTGTCTACACTGCCTGCGAGCAGCATTGCTGTCACTCACTGAAGCCACTTGCCCGGTGGAATACAGTTACCTCGTTGGGAGGCCTCTGCCGCAGGATCCCATGAGACCAGGCAGAAAGCTGAAATGCCACGTGACTGCACGCACACAGCAATGTTCGGGGGTGGTGTGGACTGCACCTGGGGGGAGACCCGTTTCTTGGCGCAGAGGAGCAGCGGGCTCGTGGCTCTTCCCTCCAGTGCTGTGCTGTGTAGTATGTGTGTTCTGGTGACCGTGTGTTGGTGTCCTAAGTGTGCCCAAGGAGGGGCACTGCTTCTCCCACTGCATTAAATCTTGGGAGCTCGTGAGTGTGGTGGCCGGAAAGTCAGGGGGGCTCCCTGTACCAGGGGCAGGGGGACCTGGAAATGGCTCTGAGTGGCAGTTTCCATGTCAGCTGGAATTCTGTGCTGGAAGAGCCCATCTGCTGTGTATTTTCCAGATGAGGAAATTCAGTGCCAGAGAGGGAGCGATTTGCCCCTTCCCCTAAGATTAGCCGGCGGAGTCGGTACGAAAATCTAGGTCTTCTGATTCAGCCCAGTGCCTTCCCTGAGTGTCACACGGTTTCTCTCATTATCTGGAGATTTGCTGGAGCCACAGGACTACGTAATGGTCACGCATATGTGGATTTTAGTCCTACAGCTGAATTAACTCATGGCAGCCTAAGTCCTGAGCCGGTTTCTGCAACACGTGGTGGTGAGTAGCCGCTCCTGTGGTCTCTGAATTGGGTGCCCCGAGGCTCTGCTCTCTGCTGCACCCTGTGTAGACCCTGCACCCTCCTCTGCCTCTACTTGTCTTTTCCTCTTTGAGGCAGAGACTGAAGGGGTGGAGCCCAGCAGTTCACGGGTAAAGACAGGTCGGCCCCAGCTGAGCCTAATTTGAGCCCCTTGCATGGTGTTCATGCAGACACCATATATTCTTGAAAATCCAGGGGAGTGTCTTTGGGGGGACATAGCTCCATTTTAAGAGCACTTGCTTGACCCGTCCCTAGACCAAGGAGGGGCCCTGGCCGGGCATCCAGTGTCCAGGATCCCCTGTGCTTTCTCCAGATCCGAACTAATCTTGAGAACTGGCTTGGCTCTGCAAACTCCTGACAGCTCCTACGTCATCGGCTGCCAGATTTTGTGCCATGCATTGTACTGATAAGGTACCACGTTTCAATCTTGCAATTATGCAATGCAATGACTTACTTAAAGGAGCCCTCTCCATCTCAGGCCAGGACCACGATCCAATACGTCCTAGGCTCTTTGGGATTTGAAGCTCACCCTCCGTACATTCTTATTTTGGTACATCGTGTTTCAAGAACATTAACCGGATTTAGGGATCCACCAAGTGAGACCTGTACTCGCCCCTTTCACTGGAGTTAAGCCAGCCTCGTGCACGGCTCCCTCTAATTTTATGCCCAGCTCTTTCTTAGAGAAGAAATCTTCCATTTCCTAACTTTTTTGAAAAGCCATCCAGAGTTGGCTTTAGTTGTTTTTCTGTCCATGTGCCTACTTTCTCACTCCTGCTGTCAGGAGTACCTTCCTGGGCTTGGGCTGCCCTGGGGTGGTTTAGCTGAAGGCTAAGACCTGAAGGCTGTTGATTTCTGTGGACTGGCACTTCTGGTAGAACCTTTGGGGTTCCTGCCTTTCTTCCTCTTTACCCTCTGTTCCAGATACCGGGTGCTCTTTTGGCTTTGTTGCCTATTAGAAGTATGGGCAGGTGGGAATTGCAACACTTGTACCTCTGGTTCTTCTTCCTTGAGGGCTGGTGTTCAAGAGGAGGGCTAAGAGGAGGATCAGAAGGCAGAGCTGGAGAATAGGAGGGAGGGGGTCAGAGCGGTCAGAGCAAGCAAGAGTGGTGATTGCCACTTAGGTTAGCCAGATGGTAAGCACAAGGAGAGGCTGTAAATGAAAGCAGGCTTTCCCTCTGTCCCTGCCAACCCTCTTTCCTCCTTGTAGGCACCTTTACCCCTTAGCTATTCTTTCCCTTCTGGGTTCTATAAATGACAAGCCTTTATTGCCTCAGCTGTATATGCAATTTCACAAAATGTCTCTGTAGGCCCATCTGGAATCCTAGTCACCAGTTATGATTACTATTTCTATGAGGAGCTGTATTCTGAGTTCCAGATAAATCACAACCATTCCTTAAGAGTATGAGCCATCTGCATGTTTAGATAAGTAAATACATCCTTCGTTGCTGGGTCTTCTTAAGTTCGAACTTCGTTTTAGAATCTAAAGTTGTGGGGCACCTGGGTAACTCAGTGGTTGAGCATCTGCCTTTGGATCAGGATGTGATCCTGGGTCCTGGGATCGAGTTCCACATAGGGCTTCTTGCAGGGAACCTGCTTCTCCCTCTGCCTGTCTCTGTCTCTCTCTCTGTGTCTCTCATGAATAAATAAATAAAATCTTAAAAAAACGAATCTAAAGTTGTGACAGATAGCTGTGAAGGTATCAGAATAGGCAAAAAACCTATTCTCTGGCATTGAATCTCCTTTGCTACTTCTACGACTTCTGAGATGTCTTTGTTTTCCTTTCCTTTTCCTTCTGAGATGAGTATTTTTCAGAGGATCATGTTTTGGTCTTTGGATAGTTGTGCTTTAAGAATACAGCATATAGGGACGCCTGGGTGGCTCAGTGGTTGAGCGTCTGCCTTTGGCTCAGGGCATGATCCCAGGATCCGGGATCAAGTCACATATCCGGCTCCTGCATAGAGCCTGCTTCTCCCTCTGCCTGTGTCTCTGCCTCTCTCTCTCTCTCTCTCTCTCTCTCTCTCTCTCTCTCTGTCTCTCATGAATAAAGAAATAAAATCTTAAAAAAAATACAGCATATAGCTGGGGACTTGCTTTTAAAGTATTATACAGAGTTTTCTCATGTTAGAATACTTTTTTTTTTCCTCCTTGGCTGACTTCACTAAATACTGTAAACTCAAGAAGAGTTCCATGGTTGCAGATCTGGTATCGATTATCATTAATTCTTCCTTTTATGACTTTGCCACTTAAATACACATTTAGAAACAAACCAAATAAACATTAAATAGCGTAACTAGATTTTTAACTTGGGTGGTCCAGTGAGTTTCAACATGTGCTTAAGCTTTGAAAGGTGGTTATGAAAACATTACATTTAACCAAACCATTAAATGATTGAAATAGATTTATTTTGAAATGTACTAATTCAGATATATTTAAAAAGAAACCTTGGATTATTTATAATTTATTGCGATACAAAGTAACTGAAAAGGTAAATTTTTGCCCATCTAAGTGTTTTAGTCACTGTATTTCAGCTTGGCTGGTATAACCTGACTGGTTTCCAACTGTGTGCCATTGGGCAAGTCACTTGAGTGAGTTTTTGTTTTCCCATTAGTGGCAGGAAAGATAAACTAGTTGGCTTGTAGGCTCTTACTTCTGAAATGCTAGGACTCGGCAATTCTGTGAGTTTTAAAGTTGATATTTAAAATAATCCTATGAAACCAAAAGTATACTATTTACTCCACAATTTAAATGGAGACATGGCACGTTGTGGAATGATCAATAAAGGTCTAAAAATAGCATATAATTCTGAGCCTTCTTTAAAAAGTCAGTCTTTATTTATGGCCTTGTTTATTGAACTGTGCACACGGTGGCGAAAATAGATGGGGCATCTGGAAAAAATACTAACGAAATATTTATGGGCAGAGACTATGCCTCAGCATCTTAAATAATTTGTATTATGAGGTGTGGTGATACTGCCATGAAATGCAAGGTCAGCTATGTGAATCAGCCCCACTCGAATAACTTTGGATTTGGTCCAATGGTGTTTTGTTGGTTTCTGGATTGTGTGTTAGAAACTTGAGGTTCTGGAGTGAAGCTTTTACCCCTTTCACTCCCACAGGTTGGCATTTCACATGGACAAAAAGGAGAAAAAGAGTCCTCCTTTCTGTTTTCCTGTTTCACACCTTTTTGTGATCATCTTTGCTTCTCTGTCTGGTGATCCATTTTCCCACATTACAGTAAGAGCTTTTTTTTTTTCCTTCCTGGTGGGGGGGCTGGGTAACTGGTTGTCCTGTTTCTTCTGTTAAGGATTCTTAACTGGTTTCCTGGAGTAAGAATTGGGAGTTAGATAGTGATCACCTAAAACCATTGTCGAGAAAGTGTCTATATAAGGAAGAACTATATTAAATCTTATAAAAGGCACTGGAATATAACATGTTTGCAAAATCAGTTGTGCTTCTGCAAGCAGAGCCTGGGGCAAGCCATTTTGATTTGTCACAGAGGCAGCCCTTGGGCAAATGCTAATGGCACATGAAGGAAGAGTGACCACAGTGTTTCTCCTTTAGGTTCCTTTGATCACTCTTAACTGGTTTTAATATTATACCAACATTTTATCAGAAACCAAAATATTTCTCAGTGTTCTAATCCTGGAACTGGTTTTTTCCTCCCTCTCTGAACCCAGACTAGAAGGTTGGCTGTTGTGTCGATATCTCATGTAAGCAACTCTCTTCAGTTAAACTATAGCCGTAAGGACTTAGGAGCATTTGCTTCCCTTTGTTCCAGGATGCTAAGAGGGCAGAGGGTCCTATCTCAGTACCCCGGGGCCCTACCTAGTGCCTGGTGTTTGGTGGGGGCTTCCTGTTGGATTGGGTTTCTGAGATCCCTGCAAGAATCTTCCTTAGAATCTTAGTAAACCACATAAAATCTAAGTGATCACGGAAGGCGGAGAATAAAATGAGCCTTGCTCCTCTTGTCCTTTTGTTTACATCTTCAGAACTGATGGTTTTTTTCCCCCCTGACAAACAAGTGTAATCCTATAAATGCAGAGTTAAAGTTTATGCTTTAATATTCACACTTGTAGCAATAGTTGATGATAAAAACAAACATAAATCTTACTTTTCAGCAATAGGCTAGTGAAGTACGATTAAATCTTTAGAAATCGAAGAGGCAAAGGAGTGTGTAGGTGCCTTGATAGGAACATGAATCACTTAAAGTGGAAGAATCTGACCACATCTATCCTGGTTGCTTTTTTGGTGATGATTGGGCAGTTGGAGACACATGGATTTACCATCTCTACTTAGAACTTGGTTGTCTAGGTCTTTACTAAGAGTTCCATGGCTGTATTTTTGCTATGACTTTGCTACCTTCTTGCTCGACTTGGTATTTTTAGGTTCTTCAGGGATTTGCCATTTGATCATCCAGGCATCCTGCCTTCTGATCATTCTGCTCGCTGCTTCTGTACTGGAACTTAGGTTGGAGGCACAGATCTGTGCAGCTATTTCTATGCCCTGGGTTCCTTTGGTGCTTAAAGGCAGAGCCTGTGTTTGTCAGTTGGTGGTTTAGACAAGTTACAGGTAAAACACGATGAAAGTCTCTGTCTAGATTCTTATCTCCTGCCCCAGCAGAAGCAGACAGGGAGGGAGGAATGAAGTGAAATGTTGGGCAGCCCTTGTTTAAACAAAGGAGATGCTGGTGTCTAGAACAATTTCAGCCACTAAAACAGAATAGAGCCTCAAGGTGGAGGAAAGACATCATAAAGCTTTATGCCCAAAGCCTAATGTTGAAGTTAGGGCTCATAAAATCTGTTTCTCAAAGACCAAAACAAGTCCTCCTGGAATGTGAAGGTGTTCATTTTATAAAAAGAATGAAACCTGGAATGCCAGGTGGTCCTAAGGATGGGTTAGTAAAGTCCCAATGGATGTGAAACCACTCATTTTAAGTGTTTCCATTTGTTTTGTGTGCTTGGCTTGTTTTATAATATCCAGATAAGAAGTCTAAAGGCTGTGAGAAGGTCTGTTGTTATGATAGCAATGCTGCTTTGATCTGGAATAGATAAAGCCTAAGTGATGGTGTGACTTACTTGTAGATAATGCAGAGCCACCCTTGTGAGGGGAGGAGCCAGGAGGAGCAGATGTGTTCCCAGCCCAGTTAGCTTGCAGTTACCTAGAGTTGCCTGAAATCTGGAAAAACTGGACGAAGAAATTACCCCAAAACTCACGGGACCTACTCTTCAGATGATGCCAAAGTGGCCATGGCAGATCTGTGAACCTGCCTGCCTGCTTCTTCACAAGTTTGGAGTTTTACAAGGAAAACAATCTGGGTTAGAGAGATTATTCCTTATATTATAGCTCCACAGATTCCTCCTTACTCTGACCTTTTCAGCCCAATTTAAACTCTGTTAAGTGGAGAAACTGATATCTAAGCAAGAGTAAGAAGATGAGGTCACTTATCTTAATTTCCTTAAACCTTTAATCATCATAAATACAGATCTGGTTTCTTTGGAGCTTATTACTGATGTCTCAGTTTTGTGGCGGTTGGTTGACTCTTAGCAGATTGAGTCATCATAGGGCTTGAAGATCTAGAATAACATACCATCTGTAAAGAAATGATGACAGTAGCTGGTCTTGACACACCAAAAATTGTATTTACAGAATTATCTAAAAACATCTTTTTTAGGTACTGTGTCACACCTGAAATAAGTGTGTGCTTACCTGATGGGCATTTTAGAGGCTAGACTTGCATCCTATTTTCCTCGGGCCCTTGGCCTCCTGTGGACTGTATCTCCTTTTCCCAGGGACAGACCTGGAGAAGCACCAGGGAATATAAAGCCCTTCACACACAGGAGGCATTTAGTAAGCACCTGATTGGCAGCTGATAGCAGTTGGCAGCCCTGGTGAGTGGATTCTGAAATACAAGGTGGGTGATGCTGTGTTTTTATTTACCAGCCCAAGTTACGCTGCCCAGGCTCACACACTACGATCCTGGTAGGATAGTTGTTGGCATTTACTATCTTTCACAGGTTCCCCTTAGGGGGAGGCACTTTGCAGTAGAGTTTGAATCTTGATCCATGTTGGCCTTCCCCTATGTTGCTGCTTTGAAGGCCTTCGTTGTGGGAGGGAAGTTGCCCTGCTGGCCTGGTCACCCCATTTTGGCAAAGGATCAGTGGGTAAGCCTCCTGCCCCAGAGCTCTCCTACAACTCAGCCGGTATCAGGACACTGATTACATGCAAGCGATCCCCACACTAAGAGCTTTAAAATGAGATTTTTCTTTGAAATTTAAAAGAAGAATCAAAATGTGCTGGCTTTTCAACATAGATTGATTAGCTGGCATGGAGGGAAGGCCGGCCTTTGAAATCTATAGGCATCACGTTGCAGGCCTGACCCTGCTGACCCCGGTAGATTAGTAATGGTCTATGCAGCCTGCTCTGTCAGCACGTCTGGCAGGGCATGCACAGATGGTGCCAGTTGGAGAAAATCACTGCTGAACGCTGCACTGCAGCCTCGCCTTGGCTGTGCTGCCTCTGGAGGAGGAGCCGAGACGGGGTTGTTTACAGACGTGTTCCTGCCTGGAGCTGTGGGACAGACCTGTGAGGATGCCAGTCCAGGGTTAGGATGCGTTTGCTGATTAGGACTGAAGTAATGCTTTCTTGTTGTAGCTTAGGCCTTCTGCACCGTTGAGCAGCTGGGATTTTTACGGGGTCTGTGGCCTTGGGGTTGTTCTGGAAGGGAATTTGAAACTAGAACTGATCTCATTCCAGGGAGTCAAGCATAATGCAATACTTGTTTTCCTAGAGTCAATCAGCCTAAGGAAAATGCGAGTGGGCTGGAATGGGGGGGAGGGAGCAGGAGTCTTTAGAGTTTGAGTAATCAACCCAGGGGAAAGAAGAATTTTATTATAGAAACGAGCTTATGCCACCTCTGTTCTCCCCTCTGCCACCAGGTTGTGGGGTGTCAGGTGGTACCCTGGGTTTAGGATCAACACTGCTCATGTGGGGTCAGTCCTAGAAGTGGTGACTCTGCTCTCCAAAGATGGGAAGGGAAAGGACCTCATGCAAATGTAGCCATTGACTGGGGAATGGTCTTTAAGGAAACCGACCAGAGCTAAGGCTGTAAGCCTGCTCTTTCGAGTTAGGCATTTTATTCTTTGGAAATTCAACTTGGAGTTGCATTGAAAGTCCAGTGTTAAGGAAGTGTATCCTCCTGCCACCCCTCCATCTGAGCTACATTTCAGCAGGTTGAGGACAGGCTGAAAAGTGACCAGTGTCGAGCCAATCAATGTACAGGTGTCTCATCCCCGGGGTCTGACTGCAGGGGCTCTCTCGATCCGTCTCAGCCATGGGCTTGCACCATTTCTGACTTTGTTTTGTATTCTTCTCGTCAAAACTTTCTTCTTTAAGACTCCATCCAGGTTAGTTTGGCTTTGCAACTTGTTACTGTTAAACTGACTCACTGGGTTGTTTTGGGTTTTTATTGAAATATGATGTTTCGTTCTTGAACTTTCCTTGGAGAGGATGCTGTTGTGAAGTGTGGACTGCTCTTTTAAGCTTTCACTTGAGAAGAGTTTACAGTGGCTTCATAAACATGATCAGTTTTTTTTTTTTTTTCTTTTTCTCCCAAAGATGTAAGGAGATGGGTCCTTTCGATGCATGCTGGTGCTTTTGAACTTGGGATATGGGGCGTGGCCTGGAGGGGGAGTTGAGGGAAGGAGGAAGACATTTGCTATATGCACACAGTGGGTCACACTCAGATGTGGCATTGCCCGCTTGAGTCTGGAAGAGAGGGCTACTCTGAAAGCATACTTAAATCTGATGGAGGAGTATCTATTCTTGGTCACTAGAGTGTGGTGTAGGCAGGATAGCTTATTGACGGGATGGGAGACTGAAGAGAGAAGTTCAAGGATGCCTCCCAAGTCAAGAGGTGGGAGAAACCAGGAGATGATGGAGCGCGTTGGCCAGAGCAAGACTAGTTCAGTTTTAAGCCATTTGTAGTTGAAATGTCCATTGTATCCTTGGCTTTCTGGGTCAGGCTTTGAGCACGGAGATCTGGTCTGGAGACAAATTTGGGAGTTAACCTGTAGTCATGGTACATGAGAGTGGAGACAGATGGGAAAGTGAGGTGACCACTCAGAGCAAACTCTGTTTCTTCTCCCACTCTGGTGTTGGAACAATGATAAGGATTTGCCTAGAGTGGACAAATAACAGAAACTAGTTAGTGATTGTCAGGGTTGTGCTTGTTGTATATTCCATGGGAGAAAGACTATTACAATAGTCTCAGGAAATGGATAAATTCTTCAATAACCCCAAAGTAGAATTTTGGAGGGCTTTGGTCCATTTCACAGATGCCCTACCATTTGAAGTGGCTGCCAAAACCAAGCAGAAGATGGAGAGCTGAGAGTCTGTAGTACACGGAGCGAGCATCTGCTCGTTTATTTAGTAGCAGGAAGAGCAGAGGGACAAGCAGACAGCAGAAGCCAAGAATAAAATCTGGTCAAGAGGCCACATCAACCCAGCTTGGCAGAAGGGCCTAGTGGCTTTGGTAATTACACTGGTGCCCTCCTGTATGTGTGCCTTTTCCACTGAGTTTAAAAAAGACCTTCCTCTAACTACTGGGTCTCCCAGAAGTTGGGCCACTTCTGCCCTTGGTGGTTTCTTTCTTTTTTTTTCCCTCTGTGGAATCTTTGCTGTGTCTGCTGACTCCATGACCATACTCATGGTTCTGCCACTTCACACAGCTCCTGCCCGGGTCCTCTTCCTGCCTGAGCTCCTCCTAGGAGGTTTGTGAGGACATGCCCTTCTGGAAGAGCCCAGCTGAAACCACATGACTGCATGGCTAGACGGGCACACGTGGACTTGACCGAAGCCTTTTTCTTTCTCTGTCTCTCTCTCTCCCTCTCCCTCTCCCTCTCCCTCCTGCTCTCTTTTTCTCTCCAAGTACTTTTGGCATAAATAATATGTAATTAAAATCATTAGAAATTTCATGGCAAAGTTTATTAACTAGTGGTGAGGACTTATTAACACTGGAACTTCCTTTGGATTAATACTTTTTTATTTTGACTAGAACTCCTTTTTTATACCCACATTCACCACCACTTCTATTTTAAGTATTCTAACTCTGGGAATGACATAGGAAGAATTTACCCAAAACTTTAGAGAAAAGAGTCCAGAAAATAATTCTGTAGCTTTTTCTGTGTAGTCCTCCACCATATATAAAGTCCCAGAATAAATATCCAAGAGACTCATTTTTATTCATTGCTTGGGTGTGCTTGTGTTACTTTCTGGGAGAAGAGAACCATAAGCACTAGTTAATAATGTGTTTTGTATTATTTTTTTTAGAAGGAAACAGTGCACTGAGACTAGGATATCCTAAATATTTGCAGCTGGAATACTTCTGGCATTTGTTGAATTTTTAGTTGTTTTAAAATTCCATTCTATTATACATAAATGTATTTGCTTTTTTTTTTTTTTTTGCCACTGTATTTTTTTTCTTAAACACTCATCCACCTGTATAAAAATATTAGGGGCACCTGGGTGGCTCTTTGGGTTGAGTGTCTGACTCTTGGTTTTGGCTCAGGTCATGATATCAGGGTCCTGAGATGGAGCCCCATGTCAGTGTGGAGCCTGCTTGAAAGTCTCTCTCTCTCCCCCTTTGTCTCTCCCTCCGCTCGTGCTCACTCTCTCTCATTCTGTTTAAAATAAATGCTAAAAGTAAATAAATAAAAATATTAGGCAATGATAGAAGTTAAGTCTAGCTTTTTTTTTTTTTTTTTTCTTCTTCCCCTCCCCTGTCATTTACTGGACATGATGCTGTCTTTTGGAGCTGAAAGATGTGCATGAAATGGTCTTGGCCCTCAAGGAGTCTGGAGTACAGTGGTGGTGGGTGCAGAAATGGATGCTTTTGGTTCAGTGTAATAAGGACTCTGAAAGCTTAATCCATTCTAGGGGGCACTTTTGGGAAAATATTCTCATTGAGTTAACTCCACCTGATTCTTTAGGATCCAATCTAGGAAGAGGAGCACGCTTTCTAGTCAGAGGGGTGATCTGGGTTTTAAACATCATGGGAGAGGCTGGGAACTACATCAGCAAGCTCCGAGGTGGGGATAATAGTGGGGTGGGAAGGAAGGCTGAAAAGCAGAGCCAAGGTCAGATCTTGAACTTGGGTTCCTATTTGTGGTTGAAGGGTGTATGATAGTAGATTAGTTTTCCAGTGGTGTGGAGGATGATGGGATTGAGAAAAGGGAGAACTGCAGTAGGGAATCCAGTGAGGATCCAGGATGAAGGCCTGAATTAAGGCAGGGATACGAGTGTGGCCAGGAAGCAAAAGATGTGAGAAGTATTTGGAGATGTAATTGGTGGGACTTTTTGATGCTTGTGGTGTGGTGTTTGTAGGGAATGGTAGCAGGGGAGGGGTGGGGCGCTCATCTTTTTAAATTTTTATTTATTTTTATTTTTTTTATAGATGAAATGATTGGGTGGATAGCACTTCTGGGATTGTTGAGCCAAAGAGGAACAAGAATTACTGGAGGAGACTGATTGTGAATTGGTATCATTCATTCCTCTGTTTCTTGAATATTTACTATTTTTATTATCTTTTAAAGATTTTATTTATTCATGAGAGACACACAGAGAGAGGCAGAGGGAGAAGCAGACTCCCTGTGGGGAGCCCAATGCGGGACTCGATCCCAGGACCCCAATCATGACCTGAGCCAAAGGCAGATGCTCAACCACTGAGCCACCCAGGTGCCCTGGATATTTAACTTATAAACCATGTCTGGAGTGCTGTTTGGCACTTCTCCTTTATAAAAAAGGTGAAGTATGTGTTCAAGTCCTGCAGTAGTGATTTGGAAAATTTGAAACTGGAGGAATGACTGTATGTGTAGGGCCTCTATGTCTAGAGGCATGAATTGAGGAGGACTGGAGCTGCCCCATTTGCCTATTTTTCCACTTTAAAGCCTTCCAGCTGTGCCTTTGTGAGTTACATTAGGTTTCTGCTTCCTTCTTGTTGTCTCTACTGTTCCCACACTTCCTGTGTAGCCTCCTGACTCCCATGATGGTCTGCTCTCTGGCACAGTTAGGGTAGTCCTTCTGGAACCCTAGGCAGACTATGCTGTCCTTTGCTTTGACTTCTGAAGACCTTTCATTTCAATGAAAGTAAGTACAGAAATGCACTCACCTGCCCTGAGGCTGTAGGTCGGGGGTCCCCAGGATATGGACTCAGGCTGAAATTGGCTTGAGGGAGACTCATGGAGGAGGTTCTAGGGAATAACACCTCCAAGGGGGAAGAGAAGCAGGATTGCCTAGAGTGAGAGGGTGAGCTTTGATGCAGTGGCAGGAGAAGGATTGGCTGATGTTACAGTGATCTCTGAAGCTGGGATGACCTTCCAGACCTCTGTCTACTACCCTTAACCTCCAGGCCACTGGATGTACCCCAAGAAGGGGGTTGAAACTCCAGTGAAGCAATTTCCTTTGTTTCCCAGCTCATGGAGAAGTAACTTCACTGGAAGCCATTGACAAGCAGCCTTCCTAGTGCCTGGAGGAGTCAGTGTCTTGGTCTTGGAGGGATTTCTGGGTGGTAGACAACAGTATCCACTACACGTGGCCTGTAAGACTCTGTGGTCTGACCACTCACTCCTGCCATCTTTGTGGCCTCCCTAATTCCTCTCGTGTGCTTGCTTTGCTGTAGCGCCATTGTCCACGTATCCCTTTGACATTATATGCATTTAGTTGGTTTTGGATGATTGGAAAGTACGCTCCATTTGGGTAGGGACTGCTTACCAGTGGTGTGCTTTTCAATTGTGCATTGTGAAAGATGTTCCTGGAAAAGATAGCCTATGAAGTGCTTTTCCTTTGGAGAAAGAAACAGAAAAAGATTTAGAAGTGCAAATGAAATATAATTTAGATGGTAGCTGATAACTATGGTCTGAGCGTTATCAGGGATTCTTTAGGTAGACGGATTAGCCTAGAACATTTTGCAGTGATGAGATTTATAAAAAACAGTTTATATATACCCTAGTTTTCAGTGCTGTGTCTACTGTGTGAAATAATGTAAACCTTGTACCTTTTAAGGGTGTGCTGCTAGTTTGTCATGGCAGTATAATTTTACATTGGACAAGCTTCAATTGAAATAAATATTTATCCGAAGGCAGAAATTATGCTATTAATAATTCAGAAGAGTTTTCAATTAAGCATTAACAACATCGTTGCCTTTGGCGGCAATCTGCTTGAGCTCATAATAGCGAATTATTTTTCTCAATGAAGCTAAAATTGAGCCTCAGATAACCAGAATGCACAAATCCCAACTCTTTAATCAACATGTGCTCCCTTTGAGCATCTCTTAGGAGAAATATAGGATAGCCAAATTGATCAAGGATTTCTTTCTTTCTTAATTTTTTTTTAATTTTTATTTTATGATAGAGAGAGAGAGAGAGAGAGAGAGAGAGGCAGAGACATAGGCAGAGGGAGAAGCAGGCTCCATGCACCGGGAGCCCGATGTGGGATTCGATCCCGGGTCTCCAGGATTGCGCTCTGGGCCAAAGGCAGGCGCCAACTGCTGTGCCACCCAGGGATCCATCCATCCTTCCTTCCTTCCTTCCTTCCTTCCCTTTCCTTGAATTAAGGAAGGAGGAAGGCAGGAAGGAGGAGAAGAGAGAAGGAGGGAGAGGGAGGGGGGGGAGGGAATTCCTTCCTTCCTCCCTTCCTTAAGTAAGGTGAACTGCACCTTCTTAGTCCTTTCGTTTTTTCTTTCTTTTTTTTTTCTTTCTTTTCTTTTTCTTTTCTTTTCTTTTCTTTTCTTTTCTTTTCTTTTCTTTTCTTTTCTTTTCTTTTCTTTCTTTTCTTTTTCTTTTTTTTCTTTCTTTCGTGTCTCTTCCCAGGCATATCCTGTGGTCTGTTTACATTTGGCTCTGTGTTCTAGAACAACATCATCACAGTTCATTACACTTAAAATTCTGACTCAAAAGCATGACTTGAACTATTTGAAAATTCTTTACCATCAAAGAAAAATTATGTTTATTACATGGAAGCATGGCTAATTAATGCATTTCCTGAAGATCTCAGGGATAACTACATAAAGGCGTTCTTTTATTGGATGATCTGTACTGTTCTCACCCACTCCAATCCCAATTCCCATCAGAAGGCTACTTAGTCTTCAGTGAATCAGATGCTGTTTATTAAAACATCTTGCTTGACCTAATATGTTTAGTGTGTGTACTTTTGGGCAGAACAATTTTTAAAATTTGTGATTATAGATTTGAGAATGAGCTTCTTTCCTTTCCTGGAGCAATAGTTGTTGTTTCTGCGTTGCAAGTACACAGAAAGTGATTCTTCAAACTCCCAGAGGTGTTGAGGGTACTTGTATTACTTGGCATGCTTCCTTGGTGTGTGTGTATGTAAAAAAACAATAAAAGTGGTGTTACATTCAGATTTTATCTACTTGAAGTTTTCTTTCTTTCTGTTTTTGGCTGGGATCTATTTGCATCCAGCGTCCTTCTGAGTAGACTAGTATCACTCTCAATACTTCATGTTCACCCCTACTTTTTTAATAAAAAGACACTTTCCCACCTCAGACGCTAATTATTAAAATCGCATGATTTGCCAGACAAACATGACTCAGTAGTGGTATTTGAGCAACAAATCAATGAGCAAATATTGATGCAACACACATGCCACATGAGCATGACACCATCTGGGGTTCTGTACATGATTTATACTGGAAGACAGAGAGCATCTCTGCCTTTAAGTGGCTCAAAATTAATTAATAGGAGACTGGAATGAAGCAGTAGAAAAATGAACCGAAGCTCTTAAACTCATTTTCACAGTTGCTAGTGTAGTAATGTCATTCATTCATTCAATATTTGTGATCACTCTTGCTGCTTGTCAGGAGATATACTGAGGGCTATAGATGAATGGGGAATGTATGTGTCCTGATCCTTCAGGAGATTACAGATGGGGCTTACTATGTTTGACCTTATAGTTAGTAATATGGAAAGACCATTGTCAGTGATCCAGAAATGAGTGAGGCAATTACATAAACTACTTATAACTAAATTGTCAGGAAGGTTTACTATCTGACTACTGCAGAAGGAGTTCCCTTCATCACTAGTAACTGGTGGATTTGCCTTTGGGTCTCTAGATTGTGGGAGTATGTGTATATAAGCAAGGAGGCAATGTTGGCAAGAGAATCATCTTGAGTTTGGGTGTTCTGTATATTTCCAGTGCCATTTTCAGCTGTACTTTTTTTTCTTTTTCTTTTTTTTTTAAAGTAGTCTCCATGCCCAGTGTGGAGCCCAGGGCAGGGCTTGAACTCGCGACCCTGAGATCAAGACCTGAGCTGAGATCAAGAGTCGGACACTGAACCGACTGAGCCACCCACATGCCCCTGGATGCTGTAATGTTGTTAGAGTATAACTATTGATGTTGGAGTCTGTAGTTCTGGTTTTAAGTCTGACTTTGCAACTTACCAGCTGTGTGAAATTAGGCAAGTGCCGTAAACTCTTTGAACCTCCACTTATGTGTCCGTAGAGGAGATAGAAACTCTGAACTATCCACTCCATGTGCTCTTTGAGGGTTCAAAAGAGACAATGTGTAATGTGAAAGGAGTTGGAAGATTATGTTCTATATGTTTTAGTTGTTAGTATTGGATGGTTGCACAGGTTTGATCCCCCTGAAACATACCTTCCCAACATGGTTTTCAGTTTTTGAGGATAATTGTGGTCTGCATCCAAGGGACATGTTAGAGTTTGTGGACTTAGTAGTAATATGATAGAAATGTAAGGGCCTTGTCTCATGCCTTTGAGATTGATTAAGGGAAATTAATGGGTCAGGTGATAATTCCAGGCCTCTAAATTATATTGGCATTCAGGCTTGAACTTCTACAATTTGAAGGAATTATGTAAAAGTAGGCTAGATGTATGTTTTACTTGTCATTTCATTGAGTAAATTTCTAAGCCATCAAGAAGAAATGTTCTCTACTGTTCTTCCATTCAAAGATGACTTGAATGTAAGCCCGATGAAGGCTGGCATTTTCACAGATTCTATTCACTGCTGTAACCTCAGGGCCTGGGGCCGGGTCTGGTCAGTAACAGATGGTCAGTGGATTTTCCTTAAACTGTTGGCTGTATTGAGAACCTGTTGTATTTGAGGCACTCTGCAAAGCATTTGGTCATATAGTGGGAATGTAATTTCAGAGTCCATGACCTTAAGATCTCCTCATCTAACAAAGAGAAAAATAAACAGAATATGCGATTTTTAACAAGTCCTCCAATAGAGGAGCTGGGGGGTGGATAGTAGCTGGGAAGGCTTCGTGGAGGTGGTGGTGAAAATTATATTCTATATAATGTGTTCTTCAAGAGTGGTATGCCAATGGGTGTTCTCAGTTCCAAATACAGGCAGTGAGAGGTTTCCTCGTTGATAGAGAATTTAATAACAATAATAAAACTGGCTAAAAGTTGGTTGCTTGTTTGATTATTATCCTGGGAGCCATTCTAAAGTCAGACTGTGATAGAGTACTCCTTTCCCCAGGGCTACTCTAGGCCGGCTCCCCAATCATCCCACACAACCTGCCCTGTGCTTCAGTTTTCTCTGGGTGGAGTTAGTCCCTTTGAGATACTTGAGCTTCAGAGACAATTGTCTCCTTGAGATAAAAGCCTTCTGGCTTGGAAATGATGATTTTATATAAGTGTTCTATAAAAAAAAACAGCAAAAAAAAAAAAAAAAAAGAGCCTAAACTTTGAATACACATATAATTCAAGATAACTCTGGTAAAAAAGAAAATGTTTGCTCTAACTCTGAGAAGTCAGGAAAGGGGTTTCTTAATCTTTAAAAGCAGTGTCGTCTTTGGGGAAAAAGTCTACTCAGTCTTAAAAATTGATGATTGCTTGGACTTACCTCATGTACTATCACCCCTCTGTTATAAAAAAAATGACCTTTTATTTATTGAAAATTTTCTATAAAAATTGATTTTTGAATTCCATCATTTTCATTTTGAATGTCCAAAATGGATCAACTGGTTGTTTATTGTTATGTGTTAGGTTTTTTTGTTTCTTAGACTTAAGAGAAACGTTAGGCCTTCTCTTGGACTAGCCAAAATTCACAACTCTGACGATCATTCACTGATGAATTTTTATCTTATTGTTTTGCCATAATTTGGGTGTTGTTCATGCTTTAGGCTACTTAAGGATCTCTTCCCTTACTGTTTTTTGGGGTGTACGGAATGAGGTGAGACATTAGTCTTAATATCTATAGCAAGTAAAAAAGTCAGTTTAAGAAAGCTCTAAATTTCCTATGATGGATTTTTGTTCCTTGAAGCAGTCACTTTTCACATCCAAAGCTGTGTGGATAGCTGTACCCACCAGAGGACCTTATTTTACCCAGCAAGTGCTATACTGTTGATTTTTGTGGAGTAAATTATAAGAGCCTATTAACATTCCATTATGCTGAGCACAAAACTGATAGGAGAACATCTGTGAGGTCAGAGATCTGAAGTAGATTTCAGAATGTACTATCCAAAAAAGGGTGAAATGGAGAACATTTACAGAAGCCAGTGGGCAAAGCAGAGACTTTAAGGGAAGGTAACAAAGACCAGAACTTTCTAGTCATTGAGATATATTAAGATGGACTTAATCTATTGCTAACCTAATTTATTCTTCACCAAAATGTAGCTGACTTGAGCATGCACATACCTTTTGAACTTCCTTGGGTTTTCTCCTTAGGGTTTCAAATATTTAACTCAATTAATTAAATTAGAAAATGGGGGAAAATTATTTGACTGTTCTAATCTCATTCAGTGCTTTCATATCAGGTGAGACCCTCTGAGGGCAGGAATGGCAGTTGAGATGTGAAGGTGAGGGAGGGGGCAGTATTGGGCAGAAGCACGTACAAAATAGCCTGGATCGCCCTAGACCAGGAGGCATGGCAAGGCTCTGTGAACCACCTGGGAAGTACAACCAAGATGCTTTCCTCCTGCTGTAGCTGTTAAATGGGCCGTCTGTGCAACCCCTAAGTGGCACTGGAAGGAGGTGGGGGGACTATTGAGTAGTTTGAGAGCTTGTCTCCATAAAATCTGGCAGCATCTACTAGGGAAAGCGGTTTTGAATGTGAGAATTTAGCTATGTTAAGATTAAATGAAATCTTAAGCTTTATTATGTGCCAAATACTGCGCTAGGCATTTTGAGGTGTAAAGTAAGTGAAACAGAATCCTATCTCTAAGTGACAACTCTGGAGGATCTGCATCTGGAAGACTCTGGAACCTATTACAAGCCTCCAAAGAACCCTGTGGATCTGTTAAATTAGCTCCAGTTAATCTTGCTTCACCATTCATTTAGTCATCCATTAGCCATTGTTTTGGTGCAAAGTGGGGAAGAAAATCTGCTTCTTAGGAATGTGATAAGGAAGGAGTGGTCAGACAAGTAGGAGGATTACCAGGAGAAAACTGTGTCCAGAAAACTGAGGAAGAGATAATCTCCAGAAGGAAAGGGTGGGTCAGATGTATCCCTGTTGGCAGAGAATCCAAGTAAGAAAAGTTCACAGAACAGCAGTGATGTGGAGGTATCAGAAGCTGGAGGAAGATTCTTTTGAAAGAGAAGGGGTGTGTATGTGTGAGACACAAAGGGGGTGACGTATGCATTCACCACCATCAGTCCCGTCAATGTGGAATCGTGATCTTGCACAAGTTATTTCATCACTCTGGGCCTCAATTCCTTTGTCTCTAAAACAAGATTGACACTAGCAGCTACTATTTTGGAGAATCAAATGAATGTTGATTCACACTGTTGAGCAATCAATCTCCAGAACTTCTTCATCTTGCAAAACCAGCTCTCTACCCATTAAATAATAACTCCCCATAGCCCCCAGCCCCCAGCTCCTGGCAGCCACCATTCTGCTTCCTGTTCCTAAGACTTTGACTACTTGAGACAACTCGTGTGAGTGGAATCATACAGTGTTGGGCTTTTTGTGACTGACCTGTTTCATTCAGCATAATGTCCTTAAGGTTTCTGTGTGCAGTGGCTTGAATATTAACCAGCCCTCCAAAGGAAAGAAACATCCTTTGGAGGGCTGAACAAAGTTTCATTGGGTGGGTATTACCAGATTTTGTTTATCCATTTGTCTGCTGATGGATGTTTGGGTTGCTCCACCTTTTGGTTATTGTGAAAAATACTGCTATGAACCTGGGTGTGCAGATAACTTTCTCTTTTTTAAACAAGCCATGTTGACTTGACCGTTCTGTGTGAGTCACAGCTGGTACAAGGCCGAGTATAAGAATAGGGTGCACACAGGAGATGGAGTAGCTGTCAGAAGTGTCTAGAAGTCCACTAATGGAAGGAAGCAGAGCTCAAAGACAAAGGCATTTTTCCTTTAGATCTCAGGAAGTACTATTCCCAAGAGTGTAATGCTTGTTGTGTTTTTCAGTGGAGAAGGGAAGGGTCCATCTTCAATTCCTTTTTCAACTTGAGTGGCTGGAAAACCTCAAGTGTGTCTCCCATTGTGTTGGGCTCTAAAAGCATTTTTCTTTACTGCACAATTTGTTTTTTCTTGTGCTGTGAAGGACAATGATAAGAAGGTACCTTCTAGACAGGTAAAGAGGACATAATGAAGCCCTGCAGCGAGTTCATGGCCAAGCCTGTGTTGCTCTACCAGCTGGGAGCGGGGGCCCCAAGCCCCACTGTGCCTCGTCACTAGTGGTGGTCTCCAGCCTCGGCTGCTGAAATCTTCCTCCTTTTCTCCCTGAGAAATGACATAAGAACCAAAGTTGATGCTGCGTCTTGTGTGTGTATTTATTGAATTTGTAAAAATGTTGCTGTCTTCAACATGGTCGATGACATTCCAGAGGAGCT